>NC_042618.1:364763610-366120255 GCF_901001135.1 Rhinatrema bivittatum
CAGAGATGGTTTTCAAGGGTGATGATTCCACTGAACTGAACCAAATAACTGTGAACTTGGAAGAGGTAGCTGGTCAGATTGACAAGCTAAAGAGTAGCAAATCCCCTGGACTGGATGGTATGCACACCCCAGGGTTCTGAAGGAACTAAAAAATGAAATTTCAGATCTATTAGTTAAAATTTGTAACCTATCATTAAATCATCCATTGTACCTGAAGACTGGAGGGTGGCCAATGAAACCCCAATATTTAAAAAGTGCTCCAGGGCCGATCCAGGAAACTATAGACCAGTGAGCCTGACTTCAGTGCCAGGAAAAATAGTGGAAACTATTCTAAAGATCAAAATCACAGAGCATATAGAAAGACATGGCTTAATGGAACACAGTCAGCATGGATTTACCCAAGGCAAGTCTTGCCTCACAAATCTGCTTCATTTTTTTTGAAGGGGTTAATAAACATGTGGATAAAAATGAGCCAGTAGATGTAGTGTATTTGGATTTTTAGAAGCTGTTTGACAAAGTCCCTCATGAGAGGTTTCTAAGAAAACTAAAAAGTCATGGGATAAGAGGCGGTGTCCTTTCATGGATTACAAACTGGTTGAAATACAGGAAACAGAGAATAGGATTAAATGGTCAATTTTCTTAGTGGAAAAGGGTAAAAGTGGAGTGCCTCAAGGATATGTACTTGGACCAGAGCTTTTCAATGTATTTATAAATGATCTGGAAAGGAATACGACGAGTGAGGTAATCAAATTTGCAGATTATGCAAAATTATTCAGTGTAGTTAAAGCACAAGCAGATTGTGATAAATTGCAGGAGGACCATGCAATACTGGAAGATTAGGCATCCAAATGGCAGATGAAATTTAATGTGAATAAGTGCAACGTGATGCATATAGGGAAAAATAATCCATACTATAGTTATACTGTGTTAGGTTCCATATTAAGAGCTACCACCCAGGAAAGAGATCTAGGCGTCATAGTGGATAATACATTGAAATCGTCAGATCAGTATGTTGCAGTAGTCAAAAAAGCAAACAGAATGTTAGGAATTATTAGGAAGGGAATGGTGAATAAAACATAAAATGTCATAATGCCTTTGTATTGCTCCATGGTGAGACCACATCTTGAGTATTGTGTACAATTCTGGTCGCTGCATCTCAAAAAAGATATAGTTGTGATGGAGAAGGTACAGAGAAGGGCAACCAAAATGATAAAGCGGATGGAACAACTCCCCTATGAGGAAAGGCTAAAGAGGTTAGGGCTGTTCAGCTTGGAGAAGAGACGGCTGGGGGGGGGGGGGGGGGCGGTATGATAGAGGACTTTAAAATCATGAGAGGTCTAGAACAGGTAAATGTGAATTGGTTATTTACTCTTTCAGATAATAGAAGGACTAGGGGGTACTCCATGAAGTTAGCAAGTAGCACATTTAAAACTAATTGGAGAAATTTATTTTCCACTCAACGCACAATTAAGCTCTGGAATTTGTTGCCAGAGGACGTGGTTAGTGTAGATTGGTTTAAAATTGGATAAGTTCTTCGAGGAGAAGTCCATTAACTGCTATTAATCAAGTGGACTTAGGGAATAGCCACTGCTATTACTGGCATCAGTAGCATGGGATCTACTTAGTGTTTGGGTACTTGCCAGGTATTTGTAGCCTGGTTTGGCCACTGTTGGAAAAAGGATGCTGGGCTTGATGGACCCTTGGTCTGACCCAGTATGGCAATTTCTTATGCTTTTATGTTCTTATCCCCAAATTTTTTATTTTAGTGCTTACTGCTCCCAATGAGCAGAATTAATCTCTGCGTGCCGGCCAGTTGCAGGCACATGCTTCCCCAGGACAGCGTCAAATGGTGCTGTCCCAGCACGCCCCCCCCCCCCCACCTCGCCCCTCCTTGCCCAGACCCTGCCCTCGGCCTGCCGCTTTGGAGAGGCCCAGCACGTCTGCGTGTACCGGGATTCATGTGCGTGCCGAGGCCCATTGTAAAATGCACGGGGCATACGCAAGGCCCGGCCACGCACGTAAACCCTGAAATTTACGTACCGCATCAGGAGTTTATTTTTTTAGCCTGCGTGTTAAGAAACTGTGCGCTGAATTTCAGTTTTAACCTACAGATTGTTCCTTTGCACCCTACATGTGTTATTTTCCTATTGTGACCAAACCACGCCCCCCTCCCTTCACCCCAGAAATGATTTTCATAAGTGTGGCTAAAAGTAGACGGACTGTGGAGCCCCGCATGTACTATTTAGCCTTATTGAAAGAGTGTAATTTTCAGACAGCTGATTTACGATGGTAAAATCACTATTTACACCCGTTAATGGCTTTGAAAATTGCCATAAAGTGCCTTAGCTGCCGAACTATTTCAGAAGAGGTAAAAGGTACAGTAACTCATCCTGAGCATAGCAACATACCACAGCAGAACCACATTATGTTTAGCTGTTGCAAAGTGTTGCTGAAGGGGTTACCAAAAGTCATAGTGACTTCATGAACTCTGAGTTCCCCATAATGGCTTTCTCACCCATAAAATAGATCCAGAAATAAAAAATGTTAAACATATGACGGCATCATTTGCTAGATTACACAATGCAGTAAAGATAAAAGGGAATTTTGATTTTAACAGGGAGCCGACAGGTCTCCAGTATCATGCCACCGCTTTTTTTTCCTAGACTCTATTGACAAACTTGTCAATGTTTTGCACATCATGAGGCAAATATATTAATCCGTGAGTCAGTTCACACAAATGAGCTGGAACTGCAAGAAACTTTTTTCTTGTGAGATCTGCAGCATTTATTTTGCGTTGATAGCCGAATGAAATGGAGGTCATGTTTTGTGGAAAACAGCCGAATTGTGTGATTTTCAACATATAATTTTGCTACGTGAATATCACTAATCATCTGATTTGCATGATTCTTCAGCTTATTAGCAATTTTGCATTATATTTTCCAAATACCTTTGCAAATGCAAAAGTATGTGCTCATAAATGCCAAAGAGCACACAATAAAATCTGCTAATGCAATTACACATGCTATTTTCTGGGTTTGCATGTTATCGTGTTTGCAAAGCCCATTATGGTTTAGTACACTAGTCCCTATGATGATAACTTTTAAATAGCCGCATGGGAATACATGTATGCACGTATGCCCGCTCACGCATGGACATGGCCATTTTATACTCAAGTGTACAATGGATGACAACAAAAAACTTTCTTGGATAAGGCGTGATTGCCTACAAACATTCAGATTTATAGGACTGGCAGCTCGGATAAATCCTTAGCTATGTGGACTGGAATAACAAGGGTGATGGGCCAATGGACCAATTGCTCTTGATCTCCATCATCAACTATATTACTAAGCAAGCTGATCATTAGATTTTTATTTAATTTCTTGTTTTGTTTTTTTTACTGAGGCAAGAGAAAAGAGAAGTATTTTATAATAGGTTGCCTTCCATTTTAAGACTTATATAGTTTAAGCCTGCAATATTTAATTGAAAAGATTAAAAGATATACACCAGGACAAAGCTTATAATCGGGAGATGACCGTCAGCTCTATATTCCTTCATTCAAAAAGTATAGACTAGTTAAGACAAGGAAATGTGCATATAGTTGTGCTACTCCAATTTTTTTATTTATTTAGTTATATTTCTTATATAAATCAAGTACAAATGTACAACAGATAATAAAAATACACTAAACAGCAAACGAGGAATAAGAATTAAGCTTGATACAACTGCAGAACATAGAATCCACAATTAATGAACGGGGCCAAGGGAACCTCAAGGGCAGATTAATTAAGCTGAACAAATATATATATAAAAAAGAAGAGTTTTCACAGGACAGCAGTGCCCTCACCCACCTACTCACTTCAAGACATGACACTAGATATGTTATCATAAATCTGTTCAGCATTTCCTTGTTTCTTATTGCCTAGAAAAAAACTCAGTTTTGAGGGCTCCACTAATATATACCTATTACCTGAGCACAGACGAGTACATTT
Organism: Rhinatrema bivittatum; assembly: GCF_901001135.1. Classification (NCBI taxonomy): domain Eukaryota; kingdom Metazoa; phylum Chordata; class Amphibia; order Gymnophiona; family Rhinatrematidae; genus Rhinatrema; species Rhinatrema bivittatum. The sequence goes on from NC_042618.1 coordinate 364,767,600, forward strand.
ACGAGGAAATCTAACAACACAAGTAGCACCAAGGGCCAAAACGTCATGACACATAGACAAATATTTTTTTCCTTCTTTCTTGAGTTTCACAAAATACATCTGAAAAAGTCCATATCTTCGAGCCCATATGTAAAGCTTGACGATTCCAAACGTAAAATCTCATAATGTTATTTCGATCCTGTGGAAAAAAACAAACTGAACTATCAAAATATAGCTCTGTTAGCTTCTTCTGCCTTAGATTTTTCAAGAAAACTGGTCAAGTCCAACCTGTCAGTCGAAAGATTCTTAATCCCCATCTTCCACCAAACCTTCCCCAATGGCTTCCAAAGCTTTTCTTGAAGGTGATATAAAGATGATTTTACTTGTAGGTGGAATACTGTCCTCCAGGAATTTTCAACATTGCTTTAAAGCATTATGAACCAGTTCTCGTGAGCAAAGAGAACATTTGGGGAACTGTAAAAATCTAAGATTGAGAAATGTATTAAAATTCTCAAGTCAACAATACATTACATTTTATCTTGACTCAAAGTCATTTCTACAGATGACATTTTTATGTAACACTTTTCCTAAAGAGTTCAGACCAGAAGATAATTATTTTCCTTCTTGCTGTCTTTTAAAACTATGTTTAAATATGAACAAAACCGAATGGATCCTAATAAAAAGAAATTCCTCAGTCCAACCCTCACAAATACCCTATATTCAAATTGATAACTCCAATATTCAAATGAAGAATTCAATAAAGGATCTTGGCATCTGGATAGATAATGATCTGAGCTTTAAGAATTGTATCGCTATAAAAACAAGAGAAGGATTTCATAAACTCCAGATTCTCAAACACCTCAAACCTCTTTTGTACCCAAATGACTTCAGAACAATTCTTCAAACCCTCATCTTCTCAAGCCTGGATTATTGCAACGCAATTTTCTTAGGACTACCCAAAGCTACTCTAAAACCACTACAATTACTGCAAAATGCCGCTGCACGAGTACTCACTGGCAAAAGGAAGTTTGATCACATTTCTCCAACCCTAAAAAATCTTCATTGGCTACCTATTCCACAAAGAATCAAATACAAGTCCTTAACCATTCTCCATAACGAAATCTACAAAGATAACAATTCCTCTCTGAACAACATGATCTCAATACACAAATCACCATGTACTTCAAGATCTTCTGACAAACTACTTCTAATCATTCCACCCCTGTCATCTGCGAAACTATCAGCCACTAGAGATAGAGCCTTCGCGATAGCAGGACCGATAATATGGAACTCTATCCCAGAATACCTAAGCTCTATCAGAGATCCCAAAACCTTCAAAAAAGAACTAAAAACATGGTTGTTTAGACAATCATTCACAGACTGATATGACAAATCTTGGTTTATCCCACTTCTTGATTTCTGTAACAAGCCTTTTCTATTTATTTTCTATTTATTTAAGTTATATATTGCCTACTGATAACTTGTCCTACTCTGCCTTTTGCCGAGATGTTATATTTATTATCTGTAATTATCCTCAACCTATAACTCGTTCTCTGTATGAAGTTTTATAACTCGTTCTCTGTATGAAGTTGTTTCACTGTAAACCGGGGTGAAGGCACTCAGCTATACTTCGGTATATAAAAGAATATAAATAAATAAATAAATAGAGATTTTTATTTCAGAAAGCTTTTAAGCAGAGCCCCAGTTAGGTTTGTCTTATTGTATTTTAAATATGCTATTTTACTTTGTTCTCTCTTTTTAGAATACTGTAAATGCTGTTGTTTGTTTCTGATATTTGAAAGTTTTATATTGTTATGTTTTATATTGCTTGGATTACCAGATGAGCGATAAATAAAACAGAATAAAATTATCTGAGGTATTCTAATTTACAGAAAATGCTTAGCTTTTTTTTTTCCTTTCTATTTGCATGATGAGTGAGTTTGGCATGCCACAAGGTTTATTAGATTAGTAAATGCTGTTTATCTGAAGATCCCCTAGCAAGGTCAGGAGTTTAGAATGTCTTGCACTGAAGAATTAACCCTGGTCTTCCTGTCTGAGATTAGCAGTAGTGTAGGCTGCTTTTCCTTTGTGAAACTGTTTGACTAAGCACCAGGCACCATGATCCACAGCATAGGAAAGTTTGATTAAGAAAAGCTTCTAAAGCACCAGGGTTACCGAAATGGTTTTAGATAATTTTACATGGTAGTTAAAACAATCACTAAGATTCCCCTGGTTGTTTTTGGGGGCTGGGGCTGGGGTTAAACTCCTGGGGGAATTATGTCCAACTGCCCAGCACAAAGTTTGGACAGAATTCTCCAACACAGAATTCTGCATTTGCCTGAGCTGTGAGGGCAGAACTTAAGAAACAGCTAGAGAGGAGCTTGGGGACAGGGATAGGGGTAGGAGGTAGGGTTGCCAACTGGCTCCAGATTTTCAGGACAGGTTGATCCAGTCCTGGTTTTACTCCCCTGCATGCAGCTACTTATAGTCTTGCTTTTCTTAGGGAATACAATAGGGAAATCAGAAAAAGTCCCAGAATGCTGTGGGGTAAAACCAGGACTGGATTAACCAGTCCTAAAAATCTGGAGCCAGTTGGCAACCCTAGGTAGGAGAGCGAAAAAGCAGGGAGGAGACAGAGAGAGAAACTGGGCAGGGAGGGTTTAAGTTTTGTAGGGTAGAAAGGAGAAAGCTGAGGGAAGGGGTCAAGCCTGAAGGGGATCAGCGAGAAAGTCTTGCTTGGTATGGGAAAAATGAGTGAACTAGGAGGGTTTCGAGAATGGGGCAGAGAGGGAAAGCTGAGATCTTGCTGGGTGGGGCAAAAGAGAATTGGGGGATGAGGAAGCAGCGAATGCTCAAGGGGGTCTTCCTGGGGATGGGATTTGAGTCTGGTGGGGCACAGAGAGAAAGTTGGGGAGGGGGTTAAGCATGACAGAGGCAGATAGAAAACTGGGAGTCTTTCTGGGAATGGGGAGAGCAAGATAACTGAGGGGGGACAGAGAAATAGAGATAGGGTCAAGTCTGGGGGATTATAGTGAGAAAGCTGAGAGTCTTGCTGGAGGGAGGGAGAAGCTGAAAGAATTGGGGGGGGGGGGCAATGCTGGAGGGGTTGACCTGAACAAGATAAGGAAGAGATTAAGCTTGGGGAGAGGGTCAAGATTTAAAACAGGCAAGAGAATTGGGGAGGAAAAGAACAACTGGGGGAGAGGGTCTAGGCCTTATGATGGGAAAATTCTGCTCAAAAAATGTAAAGTTATGCAAATTTGAGAAATAAATATTTTTCTGAATTGTATTATAAATTATTAGTCAAAGATGGTGATTAAATTGAGTTATTTAAATAAATAAAGTCTACAGAATTTTAAAATATTGTGTGCAGATTTTTTATTTATTTTTTTGCACAGAATTTCCCCAGGAATGGGGAAATTCTGCATTTTATAAGATTCCTAAGGAGATGCTAGTGTTTTGTTTGTTTGTTTAAAGTGTAAAACAAAAACCACCTGCTTTACCTCCCCTGCCATCATGGCTGTCAGTAAAGTGGGATCAGAGCTGCCCTTGAGGGGTGGAGGTGAAAGAACCCTGTGCAGCCATGCTAGCTCCTCCTCCATCTTCTTTTCCTCCATTGGTGGGCCAGGAGTTGCTGTGGCCCGCATGATGGTAAATTACGATGTTCTTGAGGGAAGGGGGATCTCTTGCCTCCCCCCCCCCCCAGCTCTTTCAACCTCTGGGAATTGGGGGCCCACTCCAGCCAACAGATCTGCCTCAGGCTCCACACAGCCCCCTAGGGTCAGCCATGACTGCGGTGCTGCTGTGCAAATCCTAGTCAAAACCCCGCAATGGCGTATGCAAAACTATCAGCACAGCATGACCACCTGAAGGAGATTGTAAACAGGAGGTGTGGCCATAATACAAGGCACACTCCTTTTTATTCCAACAAATATGAAGACATAAGACTTAAAACACATTACAGCAAAAAGAGAGAAGATCTGAGGAGCAGGATGGAAAGAAGTGCCAGACAAGGTGATATTTTGAGGGCTCTAATTAGCATTACGGCTTTTAAAAAAAAAAAAAAAGCAGTATAATGTAAATAGATATCAGGGAACGACACTTAAACTGAAAGATTGTATTGAAAAAAAAGTCAAGGAAATTATGAAAATTTCTAAGCTACCCCTATAGAAAGTAAAGGGGATTTTTGTTGTGGTTTGTCTGTAGAGGCAAAAACTCACAGTAAAAACTTTCAAAAATATATCCGAAGCAGAAAGCCTGTGAGGGAGTCAGTTGGACCATTAGATGATCGAGGGGTTAAAGGGGCAGTTAGAGAAGATAAGGCCATCGCAGAAAGATTAAATGATTTCTTTGCTTCGGTGTTTACTGAAGAGGATGTTGGGGAGGTACGCGTAATGGAGAAGGTTTTCATGGGTAATGATTCAGATGGACTGAATCAAATCACGGTGAACCTAGAAGATGTGGTAGGCCTGATTGACAAACTGAAGAGTAGTAAATCACCTGGACCAGATGTTATACACCCCAGAGTTCTGAAGGAACTAAAAAATGAAATTTCAGACATATTAGTAAAAATTTGTAACCTATCATTAAAATCATCCATTGTACCTGAAGACTGTAGAATAGCAAATGTAACCCCAATATTTAAAAAGGGCTCCAGGGGCGATACGGGAAACTACAGACCGGTTAGCCTGACTTCAGTGCCAGGAAAAATAGTGGAAAGTGTTCTAAATATCAAAATCACAGAACATATAGAAAGACATGGTTTAATGGAACAAAGTCAGCATGGCTTTACCCAGGGCAAGTCTTGCCTCACAAATCTGCTTCACTTTTTTGAAGGAGTTAATAAACATGTGGATAAAGGTGAACCGGTAGATGTAGTATACTTGGATTTTCAGAAGGCGTTTGACAAAGTTCCTCATGAGAGGCTTCTAGGAAAAGTAAAAAGTCATGGGATAGGTGGTGATGTCCTTTCATGGATTGCAAACTGGCTAAAAGACAGGAAACAGAGAGTAGGATTAAATGGACAATTTTCTCAGTGGAAGGGAGTGGACAGTGGAGTGCCTCAGGGATCTGTATTGGGACCCTTACTTTTCAATATATTTATGAATGATCTGGAAAGAAATACGACGAGTGAGGTAATCAAATTTGCAGATGACACAAAATTGTTCAGAGTAGTTAAATCACAAGCAGATTGTGATAAATTGCAGGAAGACCTTGTGAGACTGGAAAATTGGGCATCCAAATGGCAGATGAAATTTAATGTGGATAAATGCAAGGTGATGCATATAGGGAAAAATAACCCATGCTATAATTACACAATGTTGGGTTCCATATTAGGTGCTACAACCCAAGAAAGAGATCTAGGCGTCATAGTGGATAACACATTGAAATCGTCGGTTCAGTGTGCTGCGGCAGTCAAAAAAGCAAACAGAATGTTGGGAATTATTAGAAAGGTAATGGTGAATAAAACGGAAATTGTCATAATGCCTCTGTATCGCTCCATGGTGAGACCACACCTTGAATACTGTGTACAATTCTGGTCGCCACATCTCAAAAAAGATATAATTGCGATGGAGAAGGTACAGAGAAGGGCTACCAAAATGATAAGGGGAATGGAACAGCTCCCCTATGAGGAAAGACTAAAGAGGTTAGGACTTTTCAGCTTGGAGAAGAGACAGATGAGGGGGGATATGATAGAGATGTTTAAAATCATGAGAGGTCTAGAATGGGTAGATGTGAATCGGTTATTTACTCTTTCGGATAGTAGAAAGACTAGGGGACACTCCATGAAGTTAGCATGGGGCACATTTAAAACTAATAGGAGAAAGTTCTTTTTCACTCAACGCACAATTAAACTCTGGAATTTGTTGCCAGAGAATGTGGTTCGTGCAGTTAGTATAGCTGTGTTTAAAAAAGGATTGGATAAGTTCTTGGAGGAGAAGTCCATTACCTGCTATTAAGTTCACTTAGAGAATAGCCACTGCCATTAGCAATGGTAACATGGAATAGACTTAGTTTTTGGGTACTTGCCAGGTTCTTATGGCCTGGATTGGCCACTGTTGGAAACAGGATGCTGGGCTTGATGGACCCTGGTCTGACCCAGTATGGCATGTTCTTATGTTCTTATGTTCACCATGGCTCCTTCCAGCATCTTCCTATCATGGACTTTGAATAAGGTCACTAGATGTCACTCTTGGGTAATGACATGACTCCCACCCTCAAGAGTTGTAAACGCTATCGCTGCAACATCCCCAGCCTCAACTGACCTAAGGCATGAAAGACCCAACTTGGAGATCAAATCAGGAATCTTCCACTGCGCCATCTCAAAAAAGAAATCTGGTTTTTTTTTTAATTTAAATTTTTATTAATTTTCATCAATGATATACATCTTGAAAAAACAGGAAAATATATATACAATGCAATATTTTCATAATAGTAACTACCATAACATATCAATAATCATTTATTTCATTGTTCATAGACCCTAAAATTGGGGAGAAACAAATAATCATATCAGGAAAATATCCAACTTTACTTAATCAAGTTGTTGGAATTAAAAGAAAAATCTTAAAAAGAGAAGGGAGTTACTTTAATTGGCGTCTGTCTCTGATAGTAATACCTGATTTTTATCTACTATAAACATTTCTAATTGGATTGGATCAACAAAACCAAATTTCTTTCCTTTATAAGTGATCAAACATAAGCATGGGAATTTTAAGAAGAATGTTGCACCTAGTGCTAACACCCGACTTTTCAAAGACAAAAAAGTCCTCCTCCTTGCCTGAGGAAAGATTTGGACACGATGTCCTCAAAATAATATATCTCTAACCGCAAAAAATGTTTTAAACAATTTCTCCTTGTCTTGTTCTTCAACACAGGAAATAATTAGAGTAGCCCTACTATTAATCAGGTCAACCAACTCCTCTAAGAAAGTCGATATACCCGGTGAAGATGAGGTTTCCCTTATGTTTTGTCCCCCAGTTTCTTGGGGGACCTTTTTAGGTAAATAATAAATCTTGGAAAGTTTTGGGATCTCATCATCTTCATATAATAATTTTTCTTTTAAAAAATTTTTGAATAACTCCCAAGAAGATAGCAAACAGGTCATAGGAAAATTGACTATCCTTAAATGTTTTGCTATAAATAAATTCTCCAAGTATTCTAAATCTTTATGGATGACCAAACTATCACGTATGAAGGCATTTTCAGAATTTTGTATTAACTGTATTCTGTTTGTTACAGAAATCAATTTATTTTCACATTTAACAATTTTCTTTTCTTCAATTTGATTTCCGTTAGCTTTAATCACACTTAGTAACGACTCATTCATCTTAATAATATTACTATCAAGTTTTAATATCATTATCCCTAGCTCATCCAAGGTAACATTCCCCTGTAACACCACAGGGCTATGTATACCTTCACCACTGGTAGGTTGTTTCTCTTGAATAATCGATGTTACTACATTCTCAGTCCATTGAGAATCAGCCTGATTCACCAGACCAGAGTCCCTTTGGACCACACCTGCCGGGTTTCCCGCCACGTCTCTTGATGGAAATCTGACTGGCTGTAGGGGAGACTTCAGTCCATCGCCATGACTTAGGGAGACCAAAGAAGAGGCTCCCAAACTGTCCTTTCTTGGCGTTTCCACCACTCTAACCACGTGGTGGTTCATTGGTCCAATGCGTTGTTGTTGCTGCAAGGGAGAGGATGTGATAATCCGTGCTTTCCTCTTTTTACCCATTGAAAAATCACAATATCCAATCACTGCGGTCTCGCCGGTCTAAGCCGGACCAAGCCGTGGGCGCCCCTTTGGCATGCGTGGCTTAGGCGTGGTGCTGATGGCAGCGGGGCGCCGCCCCTTCGCAGATTTTAAAGTCAGTAGGGGGGGGACGTCTGAGCTGACATCACAGCTCCGACACCAGCTCTCTCGCCTCCAGATGATGGTAATTGCCGGCAATAGCAGAGACACAGGGAGAACGGACCAGCTCCCTTCTCCTTCCTTTTCCCCGCTCTTATGCCGCCCCTCCGCAGATTTTAAAGTCAGTAGGGGGGACGACGACGTCTGAGCTGACGTCACAGCTCCGCGACACCAGCTCTCTTGCCTCCAGGTGATGATAATTACTGGCAATAGCAGAGACACAGGGAGAACGGACCACCTCCCTTCTCCCCCAGAAATCTGTTTCTAAGTGTCTCCCAAGTGCCATGACCAATACTAGATTTTCTCATAAGTACCCAGTTGTAGAAATGAGCTAATTGATGATTTTTGCTTGTGATTTTAAACACCCAGAATCCAAGGTTTTATTGGATCAAGCCTGGAGATCACATTAAAATGATTCAGAGAAATCAGGAGTAAAAATAAGAAAGCCCCCAGTACAAAGAGAGAATAATCTAGGGGTGGCTATGTCTGACAAGTCCCGTGCTAGATTTGGAAACCTCAAACCCCAACCAGTAATAGATTATTCCAGGGATGGCCAATTCCAGTCCTCAAGAGCTACAAACAGGGCTGGGTTTCATGATATCCACAATGAATATGCACGTGATAGATTTGCATGCACAGCCTCCACTGTATGCAAAGAATTCATTACTGATTGAAGTTTGAGGTTATTACTTTTATGTATTTATAGCTCACATCTTTTCATTGATAGCTCAGGAAAGGTTACATCCAAGTATAATCTAAGGCCACATTTATTTAGCATTTTCCCTATAGACATAGAATGGGAGAAAAGCTTTAGTAAATCAAGCCCTAAGCTTGTAGCTGATGCAATGAATAGTGAAGTGACTTGCCCAAGGTCACAAGGAGCATCAGTGGGATGTAAGTTATGCATGCCACCCGCGGCGTGGCCCTCTCACCTTCTTACACGGACTCCAGTTCCTGGTTCCTCTTCACTGGCGGCGGTGGGCTACCAACTCCAACCTCGGGTTGCCTCCGGCCCCTCCGGCCCTGCCATGGTCCCCAGTGTTGCCAGCCAAGATGCCCTTGCTCGTCGGGCCTCTCCGCGTGGCCCACAGAGAGACGCCGCCATCGGTGCTGCACCCCTCCCTAGGCGCACGTGCGCATCGCTACTCCTTTTAAAGGGCCCATGGCGGGAACCCGGCCGCAGCCCCGGATGTTGACATCAGACTCTTCTGTGTATATAAGCTCAGGCCTCGCTCCATAACATTGCCTTTGCAACAGGTCTCCGAGTACTCGTTGCAAATAGAGAATCCTCTCTACTTCGTATTCCTGACTCCCGTGATTCCCAGCTCCTTATTTCCTCATTCCTGTCCTGTTTATGTGTTGGACTGACTCTCTGGATTTCGACTCTGCTACGCCTGACTACTCTTCAGCCTATCTCCAGCCCTGGACCTCTGCTACACCCGACTACTCTTCAGCTTATCTCCAACCCCGGACCCCTGCTACGCCCGACTACTCTTCAGCTTATCTCCAGTTCCAGACCTCTGCTACGCCTGACTACGCCTGCCTTCTCCGTGCCCTGACCATTGCATTGATTACTACGCTACAGACTTCTCTGTGTTCAGAATTCTACATTGCTTGCCACGACCTCCGTTTGCCGATGGCCCTGATCCAAGCCTGTCAGTGATGTCTCTTCTAGCCTATTCCCTAGACATGGACTTACAAGGCTTCAGCCTTTCTTTGCTTGAGCGCCTCCAGTTGCTCTCCTTTCCATTGGCGCCTGAGTTCCTGTACTGAACCCAGACCAGGGTAGGACTACGCCACCTATTGACGGCTGTCTCTGGGCTGAACCACCTTTCCTCACAAACCAACCTCGAGGCCCACCTAAGTCCTGCCAGCCCTGGCACCCAAAGGCTCAACCCACGGGGAACGAAGGCTGGTACAGGTGAAACTCCAGCGGCCTCTACCTTCAGCCCACTCCACCTGCTGACGGTGGGAACCCATAGGTCCTTACCTATGGGTTGCGTCAACCCCACCTTGGTCCAAGAGTCCACCTCCAACGCAACAGTGTGGTAACTTGGGTGATTGTGGTTTGGAAACAGCCAGGAAGAAGGAGGCAGACTCTGGCTGTTTCCTTTTGTGCAATTTATCTACAGTAAAAAACAAAGAAATGATACAGCTCATCTTAAAATTCAGGTAGTATACACCTCAAACATAGCAGGTTTGAGCGTAGGTTGGCTTCCTGCCTGCTCCCCGGGGCCTCTCTAACCCTTTTAGGCTCTGAGTACTTGTATACTGGTGATGGGTGCCTCCCTTCACCCAGGATTCCTTGTGGATCTGGATCTTAAGAAAGATTGGGTGAGACAGCTGTGCCCGGTGCCTTGAGGTGGTCAGAGAGAGTTTCCTATAGACTCCATCACATAGAATTTGAACTCTGATTTCCTTTGTTTTCAGCCTGTTATTAAATAAATATACTGGATATATTTTACAACATGTTTTAAGTGACTTTTTTATGCTCCTGTGGTAAAATTTCAAGTTTCCAGTGACTTCTCTGTTAGAGAGTACTGGTAAAAGCTGGCATGTTGCTGCTTCATCTAGTGCCAACTCAAACTTCCACCCTCTTGAATCTCTGTGAAGTAATCCAGCAACGTGTTCACAGTTCATTTAAATAGCAGGTGTGACACACATGATTAATCCCATAATGATCACAGTGTTAACAAGTGCAAAGATTACACATAAATAGCTCTGATAAAACACAAAGAACACCAGGCAAATCCAAAGCATCGATGAGAACTTTGTGGCTGATTTTGTGATTTAGAGATAGGCAAACTGCTTTGCATTACAGCTGAACTCCATCTGCAATAGGCAGGGAGTAGAGGAGGTAAGGGAGGTGCAGACAATGGGAATCGAACCAAATCAGGGTCCTTGAGCCCCCTAGTCCATGATATGTTCAGGATATCCATAATAAATATGCATGAGATAGATCTGCATTAGTGAAGGCAGTACCTGTAAATCTCATGCATATTCATTATGGATATCCTGAAAATCATGTCTGGCTAGGAGGCGCGCAAGGACAGGGTTGAAAACCCCCTAAACTAGCTGATGACTGATGCTGGCTTAGGCGTCCATCCCAGTTACCTGATGAATCCCTTTCTCTGTGACACTGCAACCCCTTCCTGTCTTTCATCCCTAACTGGGTGGGATTGAGTGGAACTTCTTTAGGCATGGCACCTAATGGCTGCTTCCCAGTACTGCTCTCTTCTTATTCCAAGTCAGTAGTTACTGCTTCTAGGCCCCTCGGTTGTGGTCCTGTCAGAAGGAGGAGGTGCAAACAGATAGGCACCATGTTAACTGTACCTCTTCTTACAGAAGTTGGGAGCTCTTCTCAAATAAAAAGGTACTGTTGGCAGCAGCACGCCGGTTGGAAGAGAACTCCAGTGAGCTCCCGTATTACCTGGTTGAACTGTTTCCTGCTAGCCCCGACGTCAGTGGGAGGAGCTGAGGAGATGCCCATAAGATCGGCGTCTCTTAGGCGCGCCCCCGTTGCCGGCGTGCAGCTTTGCTCGGCTTAGCTCGGGTTAGAGAGGATTAGAGGAGGAATCCTGACCAGGGAGATAGCTGCCACAGAGGCGGAATTGACGGCATTGTCTGCGGAGGAACGAACAGTTTGCTGGTTTGTTGTTATCTCTTTTTTGGATATGCCTCCAAAACGGAAGGGAAAACTGAGGGTGTTTCCTTCAATACCCCTTCCGTCTCCTATACAGCAAGAAATTGTTCGTTTCATGACTGCTCCTGCACAGAATCCAGCAGCCAAGACCAACTGGGAGGGCGGTCTGAATCTATAGGGCGGTCTGAATCTATAGAGAAGGCTTCGTTGAGTCCCATCCTAGGACTACCACCAATACAGAGGGTAACAGAGGGACTCTTGGGAAGCACTCCAGTGCAGCCTAACACCTTTGGGTCAAAAGTGCTGACTGGAGATATCGGCGCAGGAGACTCAAACACAGAGAAATCTGATGTGGGTTTGATAAGAGAACTTAGGATACAAACCCCACAGGTAACTGTGTCAGGTAAAGAAGATCAAGCTGCGGGTGGTGATGAAGCCCTAGAGAACCTGATACGTCCCTCGGTGGTAACGCTGGAGTTATTGTGGGATATGATGGCAATGATGGCATCTAATATAAAAGGGCTTGAGAAAAAAATGGACTCCATTGCAGGGAAAAATGCTCAGGAGGTAATGGCTATCCAAAGTGCTATTAATAAGTCTGAAGTAAGAATTAAATCCTTAGAGGAAATGGGGAAAAAAGAATGTAGAATTTCAAGCTGCAGTAGTAAAGGATAGAGATTTATTATCGAGACGAATTGAAATTTTTGAGAATAATATTAAGCGTTTAAATTTACGTTTACTTAATTTTCCTCGAGTAGCTGGCAAGGTACCGATGGAAACGCTACAAAAATTCCTTAAAGATGTATTATGTTTCTCTGAAAATGAATTGCCTATAATTAGTTATTGTTACTTTTTGCCAAAGAAAAACCCCAATTTGAATACAGAAGAGATGCCCTTTCAAGGGAATCTCACTAATTTCTTAGAAAGTACAAATAACCAGATAATAGATCGGAGTATACTATTGGTTTCGTTTGTGAATTTATTGGATCTTAATAAGGTAATGAGACTATATTTCGATAAATATCCTATCTCTTTTCATGAAAGTATGGTAAAAATATTTCCAGACTTATCATTAACCACACAGTTAAGGAGAAAGGGTTTTCTGGTTTATCGCCAGGACGCTATATCGACAGGATATACGTTTACCCTGCGCTTCCCGTGCAAATGTATAATTAAAAAACAACAAGATACTTTTATTTTCTTTGTGCCAGATCATTTAAAAATTTTTATCAAACAAAGATCTGCCGCATTATCCCCTCTACCCAGTGAATGGAAATTAGATAGTGCAGGAATGTACAATGCTAGATTTTGTTAATAGAGTTTTCCTGTACCTTTCTCCCTTTAATTGCCAAGCCTCTGAATAGGTGACTATTAGAAATGTTTTCATTGATTATATCATAATTAGATTAATATATGATGATTGGAAAATGTTTTTTCTTTTTCTGTTTAAGCTATTAACAATCATGATGTGATTATGTACTTATAGTGTTGTAATCTAGATCGGAAAATCAATAAATATAAATTTAAAAAAAAAAGGTACTGTTACTTTAGAAATATGAAAAGCAGTAAAAGAAAACTGATGGCATGAGATATGCAACATTTGTTTTATTATAAAAGTATAGACCACTTTTAAAGGAGCATTCTATAAGACAGACAATAGGATTGGCTCTGTGAAATGCATTCATACCCAACAAGAGTAAGAATACTTTTTTTTTAATTTTTATGGCCATGTCTGACAAGTACAATGCTAGATTTGGAAATAACGCTTGAAAATTAACAACTTGCATTTTTTATTCCAAGACAAATTAGGCATTCTGCTGTTATTTGAGATGTTTTGACTGTTGACATACATAGTAATTCGAAGAGTACTTAGAGGCAACCACTAATATAGTTAGATCAATTATACACATTCATATATCAGACAGAAGCATTTAACACATTTTTTGTACAGTAATAGGAAGGGGGCTTCTGATGAAAGTGTGCAGTACCATCCCCGTCCCTCAATCTTCCCTACCCAGCTCTGACAATTTACTATTTATTGTGTCAGACAGTATAGTAATAAAATGATATTGATAAACACATGTGATCAGGGTGGTGTTGAGTTGAAGGAGGAGTGGCCTACTTCATGTAATAGAAATGGGCTAAGAACCAGGGAAACCAGGGCCCATATCCCACTCAGGTATCCATTTAAATTATAGCTTTTTGAGGCAGGGAGTTATTGTACCTGTCTGAATGTGAATAATGCTGTAAGCTGCCTTGAGCATTATATGGAAAGGCTGGCTAAAAATCCATTGAAACTTTTTAATTTTCTTTGTATAATTTCAGATTTTAAATTAGGCCTCCAACGGGGACTAGCTGGTACCTTAGTATGCTGTGCCCTCAACAAGACTGTTAGACTGTTTCCTTTACAAATAGCTTACAGGAAGAAATTAATCATTCTAAAATCTACTTTACTAATATGTTTATAGTGTTATCTCTAATTATGGGAACAGCTGGAGCTATCAGCAGACACAAATATCTCCAGACAATTTTGCAGCACACTCAACTTTGTATCTTTCCTCTTTCTAAAGCATCAACAAAACTAGTGTTTGCTCCATTTTTGCCTGTATATATTCTTAAGATAATTCATTTCTCTAAGAAAAAAAAGAGTATGTTCTCTCGTTTCTCAGAGCCAGAGAGGAATGAAAAGCAATAGTGAGGAGGAGGAATAGTTTCAATGATTAGAAAACACATCAGAGGCCTGCAATTATGAACACATGTTCATATTGTTAACTCAGTTATGATTCAGACTGGCTAGTTATTTCTGCATGTCTCATGTTTGCTTTCCTTTTTCAGAGGCTATTAAAAATTTTATTTTGACAGAAATACCACTGGCTCTGTCTTAAATAGCCTATGTTATCAATCGGTATCTTTTTTTCAGCGTCTTATAATCTGACTTCTTTGTAGGCTGTGATGCCGTTTATTGGAACCCAGTATAAAGGAGGATGACAAACTGCATCTGTAGATGTGCTGCAATGTCCCAGACTAGTGAGCAAAAGAAAGTGGCCACAGATAACCCAAGCCTCATAGGCCAAAATGTTAATAGCAGATTTCACAAAAGAAAAACGCAAAGGATCATTCCTAAAATTTCTCCTGAGGAATAATGAGAAATTCCCAAGGAGAAACCGAAGGAAAGATTCCTTGGGGGTTACGTTGCTTTGGGTTTATTTTTGTGAAATCTGCTATTTACATTCTGACCTAGGAGGCTTGAGAGACTGTTTTGGATATCTGTGAACATTTGGTTTTCCTCTCATTCTTGGGACATACCATATATTACATACATACATATATTAGACCAACATAATTATCCAAAGAAGATGATGATGCATGAGAGCTGTTGGGATCACATCTGAAGGGAGGATCTGTTTCCTCAGCAGTGCCAAGTGGGAGTGGACTCGGAAGAAACATCCAGAAATATTTCTTCACAAAAAAGGCGGTGGATTGATGGAATGGTCTCCTGGCTCCAGAGTTTCAGGACAGGTTGATCCAATCCTGGTTTTACCCCCTTGCATGCAGGGAATTGTAGTTCTGATTTACCCCTTTGCATTTATTCAGAGAAACAAGACTACAAGTTCCTGCATGCAAGGGGATAAAGCCAGGACTAGATCAACCTGTTCTAAAAATCTGGAGCTAGTTGGCAACCCTAGGTGGAGGTGATGGAGAAAAAAAAACAGTAATAGAATACATGAAAGCATTGATAAGCACAGAGGGTCCTTAGTTGCGAAGAAGTGAAGGAAAAGCTAGAGATCAATGGGGATCTATGGCATTGCACCAGGAATGAAATTGTGCAGGCTAGATGGATCTTATGCTCCTTATTTGCTGTCATATTCTGTTTTTGAGTTTACATTGGTCCAATAAAATGTCTTACTACCTGTAGACAATCTAGTATCTTTGACCAAACAAATGCAAGAGCTCTTGCCTGTAGTCCCTGGTTCTGTACAGAATGTGTTGCCTATCATCAGTTTTCATGCACACATACTACAGCTTCCCAATGGCCCATATTTTCTGGAATTCTCAGAATAGATATTTCATGCTTCTAATGATTTTTCTCCCATTTTAAAAGAATAAAAGTAAACTCCCAAGAGTTTTCAGGAAGATCTATTGCCTGTTGTGTGATTCCTACCCACATACAGGGTCATTTTCAAAGGAAAATGTAAATGTAGATGTAACATACTGTCATAGTAAATTTTCCAAAGCCTATTTACTTGTGTTAAGTGCACTTAATGTAGGTAAAACCTAGTGACAATTCAATAGCATATATTGTGACAATTTTCATAGGCTTATAGTTCTTTTGGTCAAAGATAACTAGATTGGCTACAGGTAGTAAGAATGCAACAGAAATAGCAGGCTGCCTTAAACTAACTAATCTCAATAGTTTGTATATCCTGTTACGGCCTCGGTCGCCGCACTGGCACCCGAGTCCTTACCTCGTCAGCCGGGTCCGGGGTCCTGCCGCGAACCGCGGGAGTCAGGCGCGGCCTGGCCGCATGGTGACGGCCTCTCCGCGTGGGAGACGCCGCCGAGTTCCGTGGTTGACTCCGCCCCCATAGGGGAACGCGTGCGAGGGTCGGGCTTTTGACGGTCCAGCACCCGGATGTGCTGAACCGCCCCCTAGTTGACGTCAGCGCCGGCGGGGAATTTAAGTTGGCACCAGCCCTTCCTGATTTGCCTTGCAACGAGGTCACTCTTTGAGGATTAGTTGCTGTTCCAGGTACTTCTGTTCCTGCTTGTCGGATTCGGCGTTCCTGTATCTGATTCCTGCTACCTAGACCTCGGATTGCCTTTTCACCTTTGATTCCTGCTGCCTGCCTAGACCACGGATTGTATACTCGCTTCTGATTCCTGCTGCCTGCCTAGACCACGGACTGTACACTCGCTTCTGATTCCTGCTGCCAGTCCTGACCCGGTTTGTCCTCGCTCCGCTTCTGCCTTAACCCTGTTCCTGTTCCGGCCCGGGAATTCTTCCACGCCAGCTTCTCTCCTAAGTCCCAGCGGTCCGGGTCCCTACGGGCTCCTCCTGGGGGGACCTCGGACTTCCAGGGTGAAGTCACCTAAGCCCTAGCGACCCGGGCGTCAACAGCTCCTCTGGGGGTGCCTCGGGTTTCCAGGTGAAGATCTGCCTTCTGCTGGGCGTGTCTGCCTCCCGACCGCCTCATTCGACGGTCGGCCTAAGGATCCACTTCCCGATCATAACATATCCTTGCTGGGATAGTCATGGATAGCCTGAAGAGTCATGGATAGCCAGACGGGGAAAAAGTGGCAAACACAGGACCTTAGACTCCCTCTATACAGTCATACCACAACAACAACAAAAAATCCTAAAGTTGCACAGGAAATTCTTCTTGGCAATGAAGGATAGTAATTAATACCACACCTGCGACTGACCCTGAGAAGATGTGGCAGATCTTGCCACTGGGATCAGACATGTATCAGAGCAAGGGTGGATTTAGAATTGACTACTTAGAAGGTCCTAAATTGCCTCCATACCCAAATAGGCAGGTCAAGAAAGTGAACTGGGGATATTCTACCAGATCTGAGACCTGCAATTGTGTTAAGAGACAGATTGTCAAAACACCTTTTGGTCTTCCCATTGCTCGATGATGGCCCCTGCATGATGCAGGATCTTGCTGATACCAACTTATGAGCATTGAAATAGGCTTATCAGTGGAAAGAGGATAATCATCTGAAAAACGGACTCTAGAAAGCAGCTTTTTATTGTGGGATAGGGTGGCCCCAATGAAAGATATACACTTTTTTTTGCTACCCCCCCACCCAAAAAAAAAATAGGACAAAACAGAAAGGAAATCTAGGAAGAATACCTAAACAGAGCCAAGAAATAGGCAACATGATGAATGGAAGACTCTACTTAGTATTGTAACTTTAATACTGGAAATCAATTCTTGTATCCAGAACTTTCTTTTTTACAAAATGACTTTAAGAATATTTTCCATTTTTAGATGAACATTCCCCAATTATAGATTTTGGATCAATGTGGATCTCTGTTTTCAACCATTCTACATCTTTAGCTAAATTTCTTGGAAATAAGATCCATATGTTGTTTAGCTAGAAAAAAAAGCCCTCATGCCCATAGAGTTGAAGATTCTTCGAATTTGCCTAAATTGGGTATTTTCTATGCAGTAAACCAGAGGAAAGCACAAAGTTATTTATATAACATATGCTAGTGAAATAATTCTTCCAGATCCTCAAAAAGCAAGTGGAGCAAATCCCTGGATCAGTACTTCACCTCAAAAGATGGATCTGTCTACTTGCTGTGTCTTAACTGGAGTCCAGGGGAATTCCAGTTCTCAGTGGGCATAAACTGGACATTTAATATCATCAGCATTCAAGAAAGGTAAACTTTGATATTTATAGGGTTTGATTCTCATGCAATTAGCACTGAGGATGAAGAAAGCAATTGCAAATTGGAGTGTTCTGACAACCCATTTTTATGTTCTTATTGTGTAACTGGGTGCCGTCTAGTGCTAACCTCCAATTTCAGCTAATAATGTTTTTGTAAGAAAACTAAAATGCGCTATGAGTCCATGTCAACTAGCGCAGGAGTAATTTGGCCTGCCTTTCAGCATTATACGCCAGTTTTCTCATTTCCTCTCAACCCCAAAGGAAAGAGCAAAGTGGCATGTGACACTGAAAGCCAGAGGTAGTGCCAGCTGTGATTACCGGAGGACCATGGGGTTTTTAACTTACCTAACATTAGCTATCTTCCAACTCTTGTTTTCAGCTGGAAGATTTTATGAGCCAGGATTTAGCTATCTGTAATGAGATAGCCAAAATGTGCCAAAGGACATAATGTTTATTTATTTTATCTGTATATTTTTCACTTTCCCGCTTCAAAAAGATTGTTCCATTTAAAAGACAAGAACTATTTATTTACTTATCTACTTATTTATTTAGGTGTTTTATATACTGTTGTTCCAAAAGAAGATCACAACGGTTTACAAAATCAGTATTCATATTCTTGGTCGACATTCACATCCTGGTTCAACATTCATTCAGCGTTGTAGCAAATACATATTCTAGTGCATTTTCATACATCATCTAGGTCAACATGACTATAAATACAAATTCTAATTCTCCTATCATTTCACATTACGTCGTTCAGTGCATATTGTTCATTCTGCTATCATGATGTCTGTTAGTGGCAGTGTTGTTATTGGCATATTGGTAATTTATGCTAAATCGTATACATTTCTAAAGAGCCATTTTTTTAGTTCACGTTTGAACCTCTTTCTTTCTGTTATCAGACGTAATGATTCTGGAAGAGAATTCCACAGCTTAGGACGTACTATGGAAAACATTTGGTCACTTATTTGTGTTAGGTGTGTTTTCCGTGTTGTAGGCACCTTTAGAAGTCCTTTGTTTTGTGATCTTAGGAATCTCTGTGGTGTGCATGGTTGGTGTCACTCCAGTTAAACAAGGGGTTACTGCTGATGATATTAAAAATTAGAGTTAATACTTTATAATGAATTCTCTATTGTACATGAAGCCAGTGCAGAGGTATCAGCAAGGGGGTGATATGGTCAAATTTCCTTGTCCCTAGTAAGAGTCTGGCGGAGACCTTTTGTAGTAATTGTAGTGGTTTTAATAGTCCTGAGGGTAGGCCTAATAATAGTGAGTTGCAGTAATCTAAGTTTCAGAACAGTGCGGAATCTTGGGTTGTTAGTAATGGTTTCAGCCGGTGTAGTATTCTTAGCTTGGAATATCCTGTTTTAATTAATTTGCTTATATGCTTTTTCATTGTTAAGTTCTCATTGAGCTGTATTCCTAGGTCCTGTACTTGATCTGAGGGAGTAACATTAAAAATTCCTAGGTCTAGGGATGGCGGCTTGATTAACGTTGAATTTCTCCATAACCACACAATTTCAGTATTTTTTGGGTTTAGAGTTAGTTTCAATTGAGAGAGTTTATGTTGTAATGCACTCGTGTATGTTGACAGATTTGATGCTGATTTTTCAAGTGTTTTGTCGAAAGGAATGTAGAATTGAATGTCGTCTGTATAAAGGTAGAAGTTGATTCCTAAATTTGCTGGTAGCAGATAAATGTTGAATAGAGTAGCTGAGAGAGCTGAGCAGCCTGTGGGACACCAGTATCGACTGGGAAGGTGTCAGAAATGTAATTGCCCAATTTGACTTGGAAAGTCCTATTTTCTGCAAAACCCAGATATGATTACAAAAAATTACTTTGTATGGTTACCGTGATAATGACCTAGAAAAGGAGGGAGCGTGAGATCTGTTATTAATTAATTTGTGTGGCTCTTAGGTCCAAAGTGCTGTACAATGATGAAGAATGCATATGTTACACCATGGTTTTTCTGACCCTGATTAGGTTCTTTATAGAGGGCAAATCCTAGCAGGCCAAAAAACACAACCCACATTGGAATTTTGTTTGACATTGAGATAAATTCCATTTTCAAAGAGGCCCATGGAATCTTTTTTTTTTTGTCAAAATCATTTTTATTAAAGAATAATGACAATACAACTATCAAACATCAGAAGGGTTGCCCAAATACCCGCAACAGATCAACAACATTAATATCAAACCCCCTTCTTTTTCAATAGCCATTAAATTTACCCATCCATACAACCCATTCACACCAGTCACCCACTCATCTACTCCCAATCCCTTCTTCCCCAAACCCTTAGGAGATTAGTCCATATTTTCATATAAAATATATTTTTGAGAGAAAATATATAAAGTACTACATTAACATCCAAAAATGGATTTGAATTCTAATACTTTAAACAGGCACTACTCAATCACTTCCATGAAGAATGATATCCCAGCACAAGTAAGTTATTTTGGATTTCCAGCGGCAATAATGTGAAACACAGAATGTGTTGTAGTTTAATGTTTCATCCTTTAAATGTAATACTTCTGCCAACCAATCCCCTCAAGTGGCATGCTGGGGCATTCATCCAGTAGGAGCTCAGGGGGGATCATTCCACTTAGGGGGTCATTCTTCAAATCGTGATGGGCCGTTATCGCGTACGTTAAGACATTATTGCACGCGATAACGCCCTAACTCACGCGATAACTACTGCTTCACGAAGCAAAAATGTAAATTAGGGAAAGGGAGGAGTTTGGACGGGGTTTAGGAAAATATGGGTCCTGTAGCACTGCAGGCAATAATGTATTGCACATTATCACCCGCATTAGCACCGGAAATTGCTACAGCTATTTCATTGGTGCTACGGGGCGAGTGTGCAGTGTGGCCACAATCGCGACGGGCAAAAACGCATCTCCGCGATGCCAGCCGCCTGCTCACTGTCACCCCTTGCCCCTTTTTTTTCGTGGCTCATCATTCCGCTTTATTTATAGCAGGCTGATGAATCCAGGGTTAAGTTTCTTGCAGCACCCTGTGTCCTTTGGGGGTTTTACTTCATTGGGTTCAAGCATTGCGTTGCTTTGGAGCCCTCACTGGATCAGGAACCTATGGCCGCAGGCAAAAAATTAAATCCGAGGAGCAGGGCATACCCAGGTAGTTCATTAAGAGAGTTCTGTGGTTTTGAAGGGTTGCATCATCTGAAAAATGGGAGTTTATTTTTAAATCCGTGCCCCATGAGGCCACTTATGTGACAAGGAGAGGCCTGCTCCCACATTAGCTCTTTGGCACAGTTAGTCATTTCTGCTTGCCAAAATAGTGCAAAGGTCACAGACAAGAAGCCAGCTTTCCTGACTCTAGAACTGACCATGATTCATCACCAGCCCTCAAGGTTCTTTTTTTGTATGTTTGCCAGTTACTGCCTCCTGAGGGATCCATGCTTCCCTTTATGAAACAAGCTTCAGCATTTTAATAGCATCTGATGCAACTCCAGTGTGCTAATTACTAAGGAAGGTTTGAGCTAGATAAAACATAAATGTCAAGGTTTAAGTAATTTCATATATTAAAGTTAAAGTAGGGTTAATTAGGTTCCATTTCTTTTGTTGTAGGTAGGTAATATCATTGCACTATTAAGAATATTTGCTATAAATTCAAGGTTACTTTTAAACTGTTAAAAATGGACTTCTTCTGACTATTACTTTCTCCTGTACCGTATAGTCCAGGAAGGCTTAGTCTTTCACAGGATGGCTTGGGATTTGAGGTGAATTGCAATGAGTGAACTTGAGGAAAGCATAGGACATGTGGTTTTCCTCTCATTTCACAGGATATAGGTATACTTAGCCAGAGTAGGACCCAGTCTACCCCTTTGTACCTGCCTCTTGTGCTGTTGCAGGTCTTACGTGATCTGAGGTCTGCTATCTCTCTCTCTGCTGCCAAGGTCCCTTAGTGTCTATTCCATGCATGCTTGAAAGATCCTCAAATGCTTTGTACCAGATCTTTCGTTCAGGCTGGGTATTAGCTGATGGTAAAGATGATTGCTGCCATAAGCTTGCTCAGTAACTGACATACGTATTCTAGAATGAATGAAGTCAGTGAAATTGTCAGACCTTGTGTTCTAATCCATCAAATCCCTGTGCATGTTCTACGTTCTTTCTAGGTCTGAGTAATTAAATTGTTCGCAGAGCAGCAGTTACTGTGGGATTAGGGGGTTGGGTTCCATGTTGGAGTCTGATCTGCTTGGGGTAGATGTGCATAAAATCGCTGCTGGGCAGACTGGATTGGTCTTTTTTTGGTCTTTATTTGTCATCATGTACTATGTAACTGTGTTTTGCCCTGCTGACAGTTTGGGGGCCTAACGAAAAGTACTTTGGCAAGTCTTGGTGGGTCATCTGAAGTACAGGAAGTGGGTTCTGCTGTTTTGATTGTTGAAGGAGGTTTGAGATTTTTGGGCAGCAGCCTTGATCACAGATTTTGCACCATAAATGCACTTTACTTGCATCTTCCTGGCTATTTATAAAAACATATGCTGAATCAATTTGTTTTCCTGTACAGTTGAATCTAGATGCATTTTCAACAGGCTGCTAAAGGGAGACCATCTAAACCCTGTAGCCCAGAAATGGAGACAGATGGTGGCTCCTGTCTGCTGTGTGTCACTGGTCTAAGTGTACAGTTTCTATGTCGGGAGCTGTAGAAGTTCACCTGGTTCTATTTTTTTCAGTAGGAGGTGTATTGATGTTCTAGGGCAATATTTGCAATGCTCCCTTTTCTCAGGTAGGATTGTTGCTTTTTGTTTGCTTATTTATTTATTTTACCTCGTGTACTAACCCACCTTTCACAACATCCAAGCAGCTTCCACAGAATTAAAAGAATGTAAACAATATATTAACAACAATATAATAAATTCAACTAAACACAGTTTAAAACAAGAATTATAACTTTTACCTGCCATTCAATCCAGCCACTATCACCCCCCCCCCACCCCATCCCAACAAAATTGCATAACCCAATAAAATAAAAATAAAAAAATACAAGAACGAAAATCTGTGAAATGCCCCAATTCTGGTCTGACCAACGTCACAGTCCAGTACCTCACCTAACCCAAACATTAGGCAAGCTGTTTAACTGAAGGCTGCCTGAAAAGGCCAGCATTTAATCATTTTATTAAACAACGTTATCTGTTTGAGTCCTATTTTAGTTTGGCAAGCTTGCTACATAGGCTCTGGCTGTGTTCTTTTGCATGGTTTTCAGTAACTGTTCTGGCTGGCATCTGCAGTAGTGTATGATTTTGAATATAAAGATACCGATGCTTCAGTTGTGTGCATTGAATTGTGAGCCATTGCGAAATGTGCTTCAAAATGTGTATCACCACAAGGTGTATTGAACTTTGCATGCAAAACTGAACTGACCGACAATGGCCCCCACCACATTTATTGTTCTCCGCATTCACTTGACCCTCCCTGTTTCTGTGGCCAGTGGTGACTGAAGCTTTTCCATGCTAAAGTTGCTGAAGGCATACGCTCGTTCCTCAGTGATGGATGAAAGACTTGAGCTATTCACCTTGTCAACAGAACATGAAATCCACACAGAACACTGACTTGAAGAAACTCATTTCTATATTTACCTAACTGAAAGCACAGAAAGTAAGATTCTGCATTATAAAGTGCTTTTGTTCTAGTACATATTTTGTGAAATGTGTAGAACAAATTGCACGATAATGATGCATGATAATGTGCAGTCAAAATCATATGCTCCTTCCTCGTGTAAAATAAATCTATTATATTATTAATCTGTTAGTATGTTGTTCATACTAATGCAATAAATGTTATTTTTTTTAAAGTTAATTGCATGGAGGCCACCAGCCAGTCGGGTTTTCAGCATATCCGCAATGAATATGCATGAGAGAAAATGAGCATGTTGTGGCCTTCACATGCACATTTTCTCTCATGCATATTCATTGTGGATATCCTGAAAACCTGACTGACAGGGGGGTCCCCAGGACAGGGTTGGGAACCACTGATCTAATCCCTTTGCGTTGGCTCTGGCTATAAAAGAAAGTTTTGTATACATTTCCGCTGCCATGTCCCGTTTGGAGATTGATATTGAGACTAAAGTAATTTCTTTTGATACAAATATGGAACTCTGTTCCATTTTAAATGCTGTCAATTGTTTATTTTATTAATAAAGCAAGACCTTGGAAAGCAGTACTGGGGTGACATCAAGTGACTTGCTCATTTGTAAACCTGCACAGTTTCATTACCAGAGTTCCAAATTGCTGCAGCCCCTGGTTGTAGAGCAGCAGTTTATCTGATTGTGGAAGGCCTCAAAACAGCCCCAGAAAAACTCGGCCACACAAATTCATATTAGGCAAGGGTTAAAGTTTGCATTTCAGGCCAATTATGAGTTTAAATCAAACACTTAGAAAGAACAAACCTGTTAACATATTTCTGTATCCGACTACCATGAATAATATTGATTTAAAACTTTATGCAATCTGTGGAAATAAAAAGAGGCGGGTTTATTATGGAAAATCTAGTCCATGGTTCAGTGGCAGTAAGTTTCCTCTGTTACTGGTCTGCGTTGCTTCTGTCATTTTTAGTTTTCACATCTCCACAAAAAATGATATATTATTCTAAAAAGTGGTCAGAATATTTTATGCCTAGCCTGATCAGAAAGGTTATGAAAGCAATCTAAAATCTGATTACATATTCTGATAAAAAAAAATACAAAACTTCAGGCTATGAAAATGCACCTACTTATCCCTTTCGGAATAGAGATGAGAAGGAAGTGGGGCTTTTGAGGAAGGATTACCTGTAATTGTACATATGATGAGGCCAATATTCAGTAAGCCATTTAGTGGACAAGTTAGCCAGCTAACTTGACTCGTATATTGAATGGGATAATCGTCCCGCTGAATAACCTTTCTTAAAGTTATCTGGCTACATGATGCCTAAAAAACCCCCCGCTGAGAGCAGGGGTCTGCACTCACCCGCTCCCAGTGAGGTCCAGCGCAGCTTCTGTCAAGCTGCACTGGAAGCGTAATCTATACTCAGTTTACGTTTCCATTGCTAGTTTCTTCTAGCGCTTGACAGAAGCTGCTCTGGGTCTTGCTGGGAGCAGATAAGTGCAGACCCCGCTCCTGGTGGGGATTTTCAGGCATCGGGAAGTGGGGGGGGGGGAACCGGGGGGGGGGAATGCGGAGAGATGATACTTTATATTGCCGGGGGTGGGATGAGAGGGCCTGGCCTCCAGTTTTTTTTCAGAAGTGGTTTGTTGGGAGAGAGGGTGGAGGGATGGGACGGTTGCCATGATCCCACCACATTTTTGTTTTTATGAGCTGTGGGGTGGGGGGAATGCAAGGCCCGATTGGGCGTCTTTATTCTTAGGTGGGGAGAGAAAGGAAGTCGGCCATAGCCACTTGAAATCTTTTTTTTTTTTTTTTTTTTTTTTTAGCAAAAGCTCCAAGAGAGCCGGATAAGTAGCAAGCTATCCGGCCACAGAAGGCCGGATAATTTTAGACCTGCTTCTGAGCTGGATACATGCACTATTCAGCTAAGTTAGGTGAATAATTCAATCCTCCCAGAAACGCCCCTGTCACACCCCTTTTTTACCTGGCTAAATTATAGCCAGTAACTTCCTATCCAGCTATAAGTGATAAGTGATTGAATATGCCTGTTTTGCTATTTAGACAGATAACTTATGAGTTATCTGTTTAAATGGATTTTGAATATGGACCTCGATGTTTTCATTATTTTGTATGTTTTACTGTGCTGCTGTAGAATGAAATCCTGTATGCATAGGATGATTATATAACTCCATTTCATAAGAGACAGTTTGAGTCCGTCCTGGGGTGGGGGATTGTTTTCTTAGCCCTCCGTGACACATGAGCCAGGAAGATGGAGGGACATCTCCTCTGCAACTATCCCTAAGTGCTACTGTATAGCCAACAGGGATTGCACAGTAGTGGCAGCCACATTCCCCTCTCTTAGGATTGGGCGCGTCACTTCCATTTCGCTCTCGACCTCTGCTGACTATGTAGAACAATAGCCTTGAACCTGTGTCTCCTGTACCACAGTGAACAGCACTACAGCATGATCTGCAGGGCTAACTATTCAGAGCTGCGTTTGCGCCATTCTATGCATGCTTATATAATTCTGATTTCCTTGAGAAAAACAGGACTATATTTCCCTGCCCACAATGGAGTAAAACCAAAACTGGTTTTACTCCATTGTGGGTTTTACTCCAAAACTGGCGCTATGCAATCATTATAAGTATAAATTATTATTTATCAAAGGATTGCTCCCACTATTATCATTCTGTGTACAATTTCTGAGTCTGTTAGCAGGTATTAATACTATAAAGTACGTTTTTATTTGTTGACAGTATTTTTTCAAGAGTTTGCGAGTAATCGAGATGTATGGAAATGCAGATTTGGGCATAAATTCTTCTTGCTTTACCTAGTTTTAAATGCAACCTGTTTAATTCCCTGTAAATAATACATTGCTGAAATGAATATTTTACATCATTATTCCAAAAGTATGACCGTGTCTTGTATTTCTTTCAGGAATTAACATGGTCGATACCGAGATACCATTTTGGCCCATGAGTTTTGGAATCAGCACAATGGACCTGTCTGGCATGAATGACCACTCTCAGTCTTTTGACATAAAGCCCTTTACCACACTGGATTTCTCAAGCATATCCACCGCACACTATGAAGACCTTGCTCTGGCGAGAACTGACCAGATAACCTATGACTATAAGTATGATATAAAACTACAAGAATGTCAAAGTATGCATTTTATTTTATTTTCTTCAGATTGTTTTAATCTATTTGTTACTCCCAGTAGTGGTGGTGAAGAGGAGACAAAATATCTGAATTCAAGAAGGCATGGGATAAATACAGGGGATCTGTAAAGTAGCGATGGGAACTATAATGCTGAATTAATTGGACAGATGGGCAGACTGGATGGGCCAAATGTTTTTTTTTCTGCAATCATGTTTCTATGTTTCTATCTATTTAGGACCAAATCAGAAGAAATGTCAAGCTCACAGGGACCACAGGACAATATAGTTGCTGTGGGATGAAAATGAGCAGTTTTTCCTAGTTTTAACACCACTGATGCTATTAGGACAAATACCAACATGTTTAGATTTTGTATAATATGCATTGTGTAAATAACACTGGGCTATTATATGAAAGAAAATGCTTCTACCTATGTCAGATAATATCTTTGCCATGGGGTGCTTCCCTTAAAAAAGCACTCTTCTTCCTTAATATCGCTAGCATGGTTTAAGAGTTCTGTGACACTGAAAGAATACTAGAGATGTGCATTCATTTTAAAATGAATGGTAATCCAGACTGAATTAGGTATTTTCATCTTTGTTCATTTCTCCCCAAAATGAAGGCACAGTCCCCACCGAACATTTTTTAGTTCATTTGTTTCAGACAATAGTTCACACTATTCACAAATATTGCACCCTATTTTCCTATTTTGCACAAAATGAAAAAAAAAACCCCAAATACAAATTATTTGAAAATGAATGAAACAAATCAAAATGAAAAAAATGTCCCTGCATTTCCTTAATCAATGCATTATTTTAAGGAATCCAAATAAAGAAAAATAGTATAAATTGCATAGTACTAAAGAAAATAGTGGCTTAGTAGCATTACTGTGTCATAAGTATTCCCAGATCTTGCAATTTTATGGTATTTATTGTTCTGGTTTAACCAACAGTACCTCATGTAACTTAACTTAAGCTCCAGTTTGGAAAGACAAATAATTAAGAAATCCATATTCAGCCTTAGTCCGGCTAGAAAAGTTAGCCGGATAAACATACCTGGAACAGACTTCTAGTGTAGGCTATGAATCCAAAAGAGTGGCATGCGTAGGCTTGTCACAAAGGAACTTTAGTGTCACAAGGAAGGAGAAGATCACAGATTGAGTGAGAACTGTGACAGCACAGTAATCCAATAGAAAGGGGGCAGACTGGGTGGAGCAAGTGGTCCTTTTCTGCTGATGTTTTCTCTGTTTCTAGGAATATGATTATAGATAGATTGTTGCCATGAAGGTTTGAGCTAGAATTTGCTTATTTTAAATTACAGTAAATGACAACATTTCCTATAATAGAGTAAGCGTTGCTGGTATGGAAAATTAGTCACCCATTGTGGGCTAATATAGATAACATTACTGCTATTAATTTATAATGGCTTTCTAAAGAAATATAATGTTAAAGAGAGATATTCAACCACAGCATTTCAAATGTCATGTACTCCTAACATCCCATTCTATAGGTGGAGGTACTCCTAGAGGCCCATGTTCAGCCACCTTGCAGCTCAGCTAATTAGCTGGATAAACTTAGCCCATATGTTCAGCTGCACTGCTGAATATATCCAGCTATCTTAAAGTTATCCAGATAAGTTTTATCCAGCTAACTTTAGGACAGGCCTACGGGCTGACCAGATTTAGCCCCCTGGTATGCCCCTAACATATCTGGCTAAATTCTAGCCAGCTAACTTAATATCCAGCTAGAATTTAGCCGAAGAAATGCCCAAATCTTCATGCAGCCAGATAGCTTTTGAATACAGAACTCCATGTGTATTTAAACTAACGGTCTTCTAGAGCACTGGTCCCCAACCCTGACCTGGGGACCCACCAGGCAGTCAGGTTTTCAGGATATCCACAATGAATATGCATGAGAGAAAATCTGCATGGCAAATCTGCATGGCATGCAGATTTTCTCTCATGCATATTCATTGTGGATATCCTGAAAACCCAACTGGCTGGTGGGCCCCCAGGACAGGGTTGGGGACCACTGCTCCAGAGGGCAACTTTCAAAGCCATTTGCCCAGGTAGATAGCAGCTTACCAATGAATTGGTCTGTCTGAAAACTGCTCTACTGTGACTAAACGTATACGCAGACTTCACAGTGTGCGTCTTCTTAGCCAGGTTCAAAAGAAACAATTCTGTAGGTGGGTTTAGGTCAAGGGAGTCAAATAGCTCATATATAAATTTAGTTCATGTGCTATTTTGCCTCTATTCAGCTGCCTGTATAAATAAGTACAAAGTACATATAACCCTCACTTCAGGCTCTCCAGGGGGAATGCAGTAGCTATAGGGAAGAGGGTAAAAATAGAATCTCCAAACGCAAGCTCCTCATTTTTACCAGGGCTCTTCCTGATGGAATTTTGCCTGCGAATGTCTGCACTTTTAAACAAGAGAACAAATCCATTGGATCTCCTGCATGCTTGTTACTTCTGAGTATGCAATGATTAGCGCTTTCAGTAGCAATAAAAATGCAAAAATAAAGGAATTGCAACAGATGAGTTTTACTGAGGCAATTGGATAAGGAAATAATCTGAGTGCTAATATAATTATGCACAATTATAATTATACAACCATTTTCACAAAATATAAAGTAGCTCCATACATGCAGTGGCTTTTTTAAACTTGCAATCATATCATGTTGCTGATCTCAGTAGTAGTATTAGCATCTCCTTTGTCCTTTAGGTGAATGCCAGTTCAGTCTGTGCTAAGTCTTACAGCTTGCTTGCTTCTCAGCAAACTCCAGGGTACTGTTTTCAAACAAACAATAATAGGGTACCTCCCACAGGCTTGTATCCAGAACTTTACTCAATTAGCTCTGGAAATGGCTTCCACTGGCAGGCTTCTGCTGTGCAATTAAGCTCACACGCAGGCAAGAGACCCCCAAGTGAGGACTTCAAGATTTCTGAAAGTCTTAAAGGGACCTGGCTTGTATTAGGGTGTCAGAGTGGGAATTCACACTAAGAGTTACATATGCAGCCACTTTTAGCACACATACTTTACAGCTGCTATTCCTCAAAGGGAAACTATGCATGTGCTTTCCTTTTGGAAACTGGACTCAGTGTACATGACAGATACCACGTGGACTATTCAAAATTTCCCCTTTACTGTTGTGATAAAGACCACTGGGTTTACCAGCAATACTTGCCTGGATCCATGAAATGTAAGTTTAATCAATAATCCTGTAATAAACAGGGAAATTATTGGAAGAGTGTAGTATGGCACAACAATAATTATCTTAATGCCCTGTCCAAATAACATGTTTGGTTAGCCAGCTAAATTAATATTTGGGCATATATCCAACTAAATTATAACTCCCTAATAAGTTAGGAGGCTAGAATTTAGCTGGCTGAGTTAGAGGCGTTCTGGGGGCGTAACTGGGAAGAGTTGAATTACCCAGTTTCCAATATTCAGAGTTAGCCGGATGATTTAACTGGCTAAGGGGGTCATTTATCAAATTGTTTTATGGCGTTTTCACATGCAGAAATGCCATAATGCATGGTGCGATGCAAATTTGGAAAAGGGGAGGAGTTTGGGGCAATTTGCGAAGCCATATTGCACAGTTTTAATGTGGGAAATAACTACACCTTTTTCATTTGCGTTAAGCTGTGCGATATGGCTTTATTGCACTTTGCAATGTTTGCACTATTTTAAGCTGCTGGAGAGAGAGAGAGAGACTAGCTATAAAACCCTTATAGTACGTAGGTATTTATACCTCTATATGAGGCCCACCTAGTACTTCGAACTGAGGTTTAAGTAGTAGTGTAGGAGTTAGGGGCCACTTTGA
Source organism: Rhinatrema bivittatum (assembly GCF_901001135.1). Lineage (NCBI taxonomy): Eukaryota > Metazoa > Chordata > Amphibia > Gymnophiona > Rhinatrematidae > Rhinatrema > Rhinatrema bivittatum. The sequence continues at coordinate 364,798,131 of NC_042618.1, forward strand.
CATTCAGAGTGAGACGTACGAACAGAACAGTACACTCTTGTGAAGATTTGATGTCCTTCGGAGTGAAGAAACTCACCCAAAGATGAGATTTGTAAAATGTTCTCTCAACCTAGCTTGATGTTACCCAGGTAGAGACTCCTTAAAGCTAGGTTGAGAGAACATTGTACAAATCTCATCTTTGAGTCAGTTTCCTCACTCCGAAGGACATCAAATATTCACAAGAGTGTACTGTTCTGTTCGTACGTCTCACTCTGAATGTCAGTGGCCCCTAATCCCTATACTACTACCTAAACCTCAGTTCGAGGTACTAGGTGGGCCTCATATAGAGGTATAAATACCTATGTACTATAAGGGCTTTATAGCTAGTCTCTCTCTCTCTCTTTCTCTCTCTCCCCAGTGGTTGTAGGTAGGAATTGGGGTACTTACTGCAAAAAAGTTATACTCTGTGGTAATACCTATGTGAAGTGCTAAGATAGTGTGCTTTGCTATAAACAGGCTACCATAAAACATGCCTCTTTTCCTATTGCATGTGATATTTATTGCATTTTGATAAATCCAGGCCTAAGTCTGGTGGGGCCAAAGAGCTGTCCTAAAGTTAGATGGCTATAGTTAGCCGGCTAACTTTAATATAGCCGGCTATATTCAATAGTGCAGTTTCACTGTTGAATATATCTCCAAACATTAGCCAGATAAGTTTATCGAGATAACTTTGTTAGCCGGACCGTGTGAATATGGACCTCAAAAACTTCAAACATTCCTTATAGCTGACCTTGTGAAACAAATATATAAGTTAGGACATTATAATCCAACCAAATTATTTGAAATCACTCTTAATGTTCTGTTTAATTTATGTCATAATATGGTTAAAAAAAAACAAAACTTCATTATCAAGCCAGATTCAGTTCTGTGTTTATCAGTGACTGATAAGCATTGTTCACAGCAGTTGGACAAAATTTAGATCTTTGTCTTTCTCTTTCTTTGCACACAGATGTGATAAAAATGGAGCCTCCATCTCCACCCTATTATTCAGAACAACCTCAGATGTACAGTAAACCTCCAGCTGAAGATGCCTCCAGTTCTTTTATGGCTATAGAATGTAGAGTATGTGGAGATAAGGCATCTGGGTTTCATTATGGAGTACATGCGTGTGAAGGGTGCAAAGTAGGTTCTCCGCTGAAAAACATGAGAATATATACTTCCATTTTCAATTTGGAGTTTTCTGTTTCTATTTCATGCTTATTTACTGCCTTTTTCATGTTGTATGTTCATAAATAGGGGGTATGAGAATAATAGAGAAGTTTAGTATTTATTTATGTTTTAAGCCCCCTTATCTTCAGTTTTTCCCCATTGATGTACTACATACCATTGTTGCAGGAAGAGTTTACCAATGGCATGACTATATCATGTTGAAGTACTACGTTAGAATGTTAGCTCAGTTAACTTCTTGACTGTTTAACTTACTCATATCAAGAACAGTGCAGAATTTATTTATGTAGTTGGATTTATTTTGGAGGGTAGGTGGGACCTGGCTTCAGCTCAATTAGAAAAGGACTCCATTGGACTGTGGTGCTATGAACCTTCATATGCAACTACCTAGGGATTTTCTCCGATTTGATATCTCCTCCCAATTCATTTAAGCCAGTTCTTGCTGCAATGACCCTTGGCCAGGGGCCAAGCACCAAGACTTCCTCCAAAGCCTTGAAATCAGGAGCCCTAAGGCCACTGGGTATCGCCATTGCATGATGACCAGGACTCCCTCCCCTCAAGGGACTTTGACTGCTGCCGCCACAGCTTCCCCAGCTGGCCCAGAAAATAGAAGCCTAGCCTAGGAATCAAACCCAAGTCCTCCACAGCCCTCATCTCTGGGCTGGACCTGGTAGGCAGTGTTCTAGAGGCTTGTTAGCCCCAGAGGGAATTCTTTGCACCCAACTTGCCTTCAACCACACACGAGCTTCCAGCCCCCTTGGAACCTGCTTCAGCCCTGCTCATTGTCACTTATGGCAGGTGGGTACAAGAGTGAGGTGTCCTTTCTTATTACTAAGCTGTAATAGCCACCCTCTATATCCCAGGCATTGCTGCACAGCTTACAATCTTTCTTGCACTGCCTTCAAAGCCTGATATGTGCCCACTAGTAGTTGTCACAGTTGAGCAATGGCTGGATTTCCTTCGCCTGTGGCTGTGAACGCTTCAGTCTCCACCTCTGCCGAGAAGGAGCTTTGTTTTTGGTTAAGCCCAGGTCAATCTCCTGCATGGCAATGAGCAACTCTTCCACTGAATAAAAGAAATGAAAGAACACATTTTGACCTTTTGCTTCTGGATGGAATATGGCCACATTTGAATACAGAGACCCATGAAAGAAATAGTTCCTGCTCCAAAGAATTTACATAGAGAAGACAAATAGGATCTAGGAGACTTGTGTGAGGTTCAGGAACTTGATTACTAAATAAACTGGTTAAAAGCAAGGGCATGCTCAAAGAGAACCAGCTTTGAGATTTAGAAACTGCTTCAAAAGGGTTGGGGGTTTTAGAAAGGATTTGAGTGGGCAATTTTAATTGCATAAAAGGTCTCTGCCTTCTGAGAGGTCCATATTCATACCTGCAAACTTTGGAGTTGTGGTCACCCTGAGATGGCTGTTGGTTGGTGGATGGGGACAGAGAAGAACATGTATCAGCTTTCTCTCTTTCAGCACCACCCCCACTAATCCACATTTTCCTCTCTCTCTTGTCCCCCCCCAATCCACCACCACTTTTCTCCTTCCAGGGATGCGTTGAACATTCTTCCCCTTCCTCTCTCCCTGACCCCGGCACTCTCTTTGCTCCCCCCGCCCATAAATCGCAGTTCCCTGACTTGTGCACCCTCATTCTCCCCTCAGCTGAGTAAGTCCAAGTCCTGCAATCACAGCTGCAGATTGCGCTTTGCATGCTGCAGCCCTTCTCCAATTTCTCCTCACCTCTCCCCTCCTATTCTCCTGCAGGTTTATAGAGGAAGGAGACTGGCTGCAGCTGTAAACAGAGGCTCTGGGCTTTCTAGTATTCCACCTTCTCCCCCCCCCCCCCCCCCCCCCCAGGAGACCTGGGCAATTCATGCAAATTCCCTGAGTCTCTGGGAAAAATCTGGAGTTCCCAGCTATGTCCATATTCAAACGATTTATGTGGGTAAAAATTGGCTTTTATCTGCATAAAGTTGGCCCTTGAAATATATTCCCCTTTGTGTGGGTAACCGTGGACAAAGTTACACAGAGAAAAGGAGTGGGGCTGGATGCACAGCTAGAGTGGGCTCACATATTTAGCCAGGTAACGCTGTTTCGAGTGCTATCCAGCTAAATTTATGCAGATAAGTGAGTGCTCACAAATAGCAATCCTAAAGTATAACTTTACCCGGATATAGAATGGGAAACATATTCTGATATGTTGCGCTGAATATCCAGATAACTTACCCGCTTGCCAGTTTTTGAATCTGGACCCCTATGAGCCTATGTGACAGGCAGTGGGACTAACTAGGAGAAATTCGCTTTTCAAGGACTACTTTACTCCACCAACTGAGGTAAGAAGCTACAAACAGTAGTAAAGCACCTGGAAAAGCGGAACATAAGAACATGCCATGCTGGGACAGACCAAGGGTCCATCAAGCCCAGCATCCTGTTTCCAACAGTGGCCAATCCAGGCCATAAGAACCTGGCAAGTACCCAAAAACTAAGTCTATTCCATGTTACCGTTGATAGTAATAGCGGTGGCTATTTTCTAAGTCAACTTAATAGCAGGTAATGGACTTCTCCTCCAAGAACTTATCCAAACCTTTTTTAAACACAGCTATACTAACTGCACTAACCACATTCTCTGGCAACAAATTTCAGAGTTTGTGCATTGAGTGAAAAAGAACTTTCTTCGATTAGTTTTAAATGTGCCACATACTAACTTCATGGAGTGCCCCCTAGTCTTTCTATTATCTGAAAGAGTAAATAACCGATTCACACCTACCTGTTCTAGACCTCTCATGATTTTAAACATCTCTATCATATCCCTCCTCAGCTGTCTCTTCTCCAAGCTGAAAAGTCCTAACCTCTTTAATCTGTCCTCATAGGGGAGCTGTTCCATTCCCCTTTTAATCAAACCATTAACCCCATTATAAAGTAATGATTCTTTTCTAATCTTAAAACAGGTACTTAGATTCGATATTGCTTATCTAGTAGAGTCGGTGTAACTTAGTCTCAAATGATGAGCATGCAGATCACATATCTAACTAGTTAAAGTACAAAAATCAGGCCTCTGTCTCACTAAAATTCTAGAGTAGCAAAGCAGGAAATAAGATGGGTGGTCGGGCCTCTCATATCTGTACCTAGTTTATGGTCTATCTGGAGAAGTCCAGTGCAGTCGTAGGATACAGTTTGAAATACTTTGGAAAGACAACAGGGTTATGTGGAAAAGAAGCTCTAGAATAAGAGATCATGACACAAGTATCAAGGGGGGTAGACTCTGGAGAATAAGTGGTGGATACATGAAACAGATTCCCAGTGGCAGTGGTAGATGCCAAAACAGTAACAAAAATCAAGAGAGCACAGGGTAAGCCCAAAGGATCCTTAGCTGCAAGTATATGAGGGTAAAGTCTCAGACTGAGTCAGCTGTTTGGTATTGCACTAGACTAGATAACCTTGCTGTCCTTATCTACTGTCATATTCCACATTTCTGTATTCTACGTGTCAGACTTTCTGCTACAATATTTTTCACCTGTTTTGTTCTTTTGGGGGGATTTCTTACAGGGTTTCTTTCGGAGGACAATCAGATTAAAGTTAATTTATGACAGATGCAACCTCAACTGTCGAATTCACAAGAAAAGTCGAAATAAATGTCAGTACTGCAGGTTTCAGAAGTGTCTCTCAGTCGGCATGTCACATAATGGTAAGTACATGTTTGTCCAAAACATGTCTATCTCTCTTTAGGGCTGGGAAAATAAGATAGAGCTATAATGAAGACATCTGCAGATGTCATCAAGTTGACAATTAACTTTATTATTTCTCCATCAGCCTCAATATACTGGTTTCATCCTTCTTTTTATCAGCTAGCATATATTTTGTATCACGTAATTCCACCCAGAACAAAGCCATGGCGAGCTTGGTTAGTGTCTTCAGAGGGTCCAGGGTTTAGGTAAAATTAAAAAAAAAGATGGGAACATGCAAAGAGGGAAGTCACATGTATGTGAGTACCCCGTTAGGACAGTACTTGAAGACAGATGTAACATAAAAGCAAACTACTCGAGAATCTAAGAAAATAAAACATCAACAGTTTATTGAGCTGAAACTGTTCACAACCCAGCCAATTTAAAAATAAAAGCATGCAAGACACATTTAAATAATAGTGAACAAAAAAATGGGAGCTGCCTGGTCCAATTTCTGTCTCTTACTGAGAAGGCTCTTTCCAGTCTGGAGAAATCAGAGATTTTATTCTGTTAGATAAGAAGTTCCTTTGCTCAATCAAATCCCACCAAGCTTTGGTGATTTTAACCCAAGCCTCTAATTTCTTTAGTTAATTTTGGTTTGGATCTCATCTTGCTGCAGGCAAACTTGCCCCTGCAGCATGTATTTCAAGATTACATCAAAAGCTAAGTTCCATAGAACAGGAAACAAGGTCTGAGATGGAGAAAATATCTCTCACCAAGTCTTGTTGAGTACTTTCATGTGGTGACCTCATTGTATAATATCTTGACCAGATCTCAGCAAGGTGGCGACCACTACAGAAGGATGAAAGAAAGTAAAAAGAAAAAATCATACTGGCTCCACATTGCCCAAGATATCAAGGTGCCCACCTTTAGCTTCAGCACTGGAGCTACTGATGGTAGCGGTAGTGCAGACCCTTCAGGTGAAGACAACATCCCTGGTACAGCTGTAGGCTATGGTGACTCTGTTCATAGACCCACTCTATTAGCAAATGACACACAGAAGTTACTGAAAAATCTAGGAGGAAGAGACACAGCTATATGGAACCTGAAGATAAAAAATAGATAGTACACTGCTATTTAATTCCATTCACCTTATATTTAAATCAAGAATGTTCACAAAGAGAGCATGCTAAAAACTGGAAGAAAGGAATAAATTACAAGGAAAAGCTGCTGTCTAAAATTTCCCACATGAGAGGCTTCTAAGAAAACTAAAAAGTCATGGGATAGGAGGCAATGTCCTTTTGTGGATTGCAAACTGGCTAAAAGACAGGAAACAGAATAGGATTAAATGGTCAGTTTTTAAAGTGGAAAAAGGTAAACAGTGGAGTGCCTCAGGGATTTGTACTTGATTCGGTGCTTTTTAATATATTTATAAATGATCTGAAAGGAGTACGATGAGTGAGGTGATCAAATTTGCGGATGACACAAAATTATGCAGAGTAGTTAATTCTCAAGCAGATTGTGATGAAATGCAGGAAGACCTTGTGAGACTGGAAGACTGGGCTTCCAAATGACAGATGAAATTTAACGTGGACAAGTGCAAAGTGATGCAAATAAGGAAAAATAACCCTTGTAGTTACACAATGTTAGGTTCTATCTTAGGAGTTACCACCCAGGAAAGAGACCTAGATGTCATAGTGGAGAATACATTGAAATCGTTGACTCAGTGTGCTGTGGCAATCAAAAAAGTAAACAGAATGTTAGGAATTATTAGGAAGGGAATGGCAAATAAAAAGAGGGATGTCATAATGCCTGTGTATTGCTCCATGGTGAGACCGCACCTTGAATACTGTGTGTAATTCTGGTCACCGCATCTCAGAAAGGATATAGGGCACTGGAGAAAGTGCAGAGAAGGGAGACCAAAATGATAAGGAGCATGGAACGGCTGCCCTATGAGGAAAAGCTAAAGAAGTTAGGGCTGTTCAGTTTGGAGAAGAGACGACTGAGGGGGAATATGATAGAAGTCTACAAATTCATAAAAGGACTTGAACAAGTTAATGTAAATCGGTTATTTACTCTCTCAAATAATAGAAGGACCAGGGGGAAGTTAGCAAGTAGCTCTTTTAAAACAAATCGAAGAAAATTCTTTTTCACTCAGCACATAGTTAAGCTCTGGAATTCATTGCCAAAGGATGTGGTTACAGCGGTTAGTGTAACTGGGTTTAAAAAAGGTTTGGATAAGTTCCTAGAGGATAAATCCATAAACTGCTATTACGGTAATTAATAAGCAATAGTAGCTTGTGATTTATCTAATGTTTGGGTACTTGCCAGGTACTTATGATTTGGATTGGCCACTGTTGAAAACAGGATACTGGGCTTGATGGACCCTTGATCTGACCCAGTATTGCATATCTTATTTTCTTATGTTCTTAGTAATAATTTGTGTTTACTGAATATTCCGCCTTTCAAGACCCTTCAAGACAGATTACATTCAGAAATTGTTGGTATTTTCCTGTCCCCAGAGGGCTTAGAATCTTTATCTTAGGAGTTAATTTTCAGAGGAGTTAAGAGTGTAAAAGTAGTATCAAAGCAGTTTTTAAGAGTCCTGTTTTATTCACCTAAATCTTTTTGAAAATGACCTCATAAGGGCCAGATTCATTAAGGCTTTTCTTAAAAACCCTTAGTGAATCAGGTACTAGATTCACTAGATTCATTAAAATGCTATAATTTTGCAAGGATAACGCCCATGATAAGAAAAAGGAGAGAGAGACCTTTTACAAGGCCTTCACAGTAGTCAACTATTTATATCACTATAGGAGAGCCAGCTAATAACGCGAGGTGAGGTTTTGGTGGTGGTTTAGGGGCCAGTTTGACATGCAGAGTGAGATGTACGAACAGCACAGTACACCTCAGTCAAGATTTGATGTTATTTGGAGTGAGGAAAGTCTCCTAAAGATGAGATTTTTACAATGTTTTCTCGCCCTAGCTTGATGGACTCTGTAAACGGGTACACCTTGTACCTTTCAAGCACACCTTGATACGTTCCCTAGACATATTGGGTCCAATATTCAAAGCACTTTTAGCGCTATTTAGCCAGATAAGCAGGACTTATGCGGCTAAGTAGCGGTCGCTGAATATGCGCATAAGTTCCTTATACAGTTAAAAAGTATACGTACAAAAAGTAGGCATGTACTGGGTAGATCAGGTATGGAGCGACTTGGACATATAACTTATTTACCTAACTACCAATATTCGGAATTAGCCGTATAAGTGTACATCTAAGCTTAGATGCACCATAAAGCAGGTCTAAACTTAGCCGGGTGGACATATCCGGCGAAGGGCGCACATATATGTGTATATTCAGTGGCTTTGCCGAGCCACTAAATGTACATTGTAACTTAGCCAGATTAATCATATCTGGCTAAGATACTTAAAAGACCAACACTGAATATCAGGCCTATTACATCTTATGAGCTCCAGAAAGAAGTTCTTTTTGGTGCAGTTCAATTGGAGACATTACTCCCAAGGACCATCTCTTATGTGTATCTGTACCTGGGAATCCTGCTTCTCTCAGAGATGCTCCTTGTGACCTTGGGCAAGCCACTTCTTCCTCAGGTACAACTTAGAGTGTATGCCCTCTTGGGCAGGGAAAGAACTTCAGTGCCTGAATTATATCTCACCTTCAGCTCGCCTTTGGAAAAGACAAGAAATGTAATCTAAACTCCAGATCCACTATAGACATGCTGCTGATAGAGACATATCCTTTACCCTGTAAATACTTTTAATGAGGCGGCACTCATCTCACCCAACCGCCCCTAGTTCACAGTTAATGAGGCAGTAACTCTGTAAACAACATGAGTAGAATCAGAATTGTATAAACACACAAGGAACAACCAGTCCCCTCTTAAACTACTCACCTATCAGGTGGGCTGGCATTTTAAGGAGCAAGACAAAAACATAAGTTAGTACAGAAGAGGTAGTATATTTATAGTAAGGGAGAAGGGAGAGAAACTACACTTGCTCTAATCATTCATCCAAATTATTTGCTAGATCCCACTGGACTTAATATTCAGGAATTCATTCAAAGCTCTTATTCCAGTATTTAATCAAATTGCAATGTGTAAAACAAATATACCCCATATTTGTAGTGTCTAGTGTGTTCATTAAAACCCTACAGTAGCACCTAGAACATCATGTAGCTGATAAAAGTAGTCACCTTGTAAAAATAAGACCCTGATATTATATATATCTATGCACCATGTCATTTTCGCTCACTAACAGTTTGTTTTCCAGACTTGTAAAGTGCAAAACAAGCCTGGTTGAGAGAAAACACAGCTGTTTTCTACTTCCATGACACGCAGCCAAACAGAAGATATTTGGATTCTTTAATGTTTACTGGTGGTGGTGGTTAATGTCGTGTGAGACTGGGCACAGCCTGATTCTGTCTGCTTCTACAGTAGCTGAAAAGAGCAAAAAACTTAGTGTCATTTAGTCATTCAGCTGAGACAGCATGGTATGAAAGGTACAGATGAGAAATGCTAATGTAATACTGCTGGCTTATTTTTACAGTGTAGCTTATTGTAGTGTATACTGTATAGCCCCTTTAAATGTCACTACAAACATGGCCCTGCACATGTGTTGGTGCTATAGCAGTATTGCAGGTGGTTGCACCAGCTTTTGCACTCATAGCCCACTTTGTGACAGAGAGCTACATCGTAGTGATTCCAGATCCTGTTCCAAACAAAAAATATTACAAAAAAATAAATAGAAAACTACACTATTATCCTCAGGATCTGCTAAAAGTAATAAAGTGACTTAGAATTGCTCTCATGATTGTAAAGCAGGACTTCCCAAACCTGTTCTGTTGACCCCACAGCCAATCAGATTTTCAGGATCTTTACTAGAAATATGCCCAGATGCAAGGTCTCCAGTGCATACAGATTTATCTCATGCATATATATTGTGACTATTGAGATAACCTAACTGGCTGCGAGTTCAGCAAGACAGGCTTGGGAAACACTAAACCAGCGGTATTCACCCTCAGCCCTCAAATGCTGCCAACAGGTCAATTTTTCTGGATATTCTTAATGAATATGCATAAGAGATCTGCATGCATCTGCCTGCATTATATGCAAAGCTACTATACATATTCATTAGGGATATTCTGAAACCCAATCCACTGGTGGCCCTCGAGAGCTGGGAGTAAATACCACTGCCCTAAACCAAGGAAATATGTGCTGTCATAACATTACATACATTCTGCAGGTGAGGCCCAAGGCATTGCTGACTGCTGTAAACTCCTCCCTCTTTTGCCCAGTGAGTGCAATGTCATTGCCAAACTAAATCCTACAAAGCTTCTAATTGTCATTATAAAAGGTTCTTTTTAGTTTATGGATATATTTATCTTTTCAGCAGTTTAAAAGGTTGAGGGCCACATAGGGACTTTTGATGTCCTGCCATCTAACTAATCAGGCTATTTGATTTTTCAGAATCCTTTTATTGTATGTCACCATCAAAAGCCCTCGTTAAAAATATATAGCCTGCTCTGTCTGTAGTCAAACAATCTCTATACGAAGCACAGGCATGGCTTCTTCATATTATAAGAGCAATAACACTCACACAGATCACTTTATTGCACCATAATAGCTGCTTACAAGAAAGCCCAGGTCACACTGAAATGACCCCCATAAAGCACACCCTGTCACCCTCTCATGTCTTATTGTTCAAACTGCCTATGCAAATGGAGATCAATTCCTTTGAATTTCTGTTAAATTATAGTTATTAGAAAGAAGGCCGGGGAAAACTTTAATTTCAACAAATATATTGGAGTATAGGAATGGTATTGTCGACCAGTACTGCTTAATAAAATATATATTTAGCAGTTCCAATAATAAATGTTGGAGGGAAATGTGATGATGACAGTTTCCAGCCTCCTGTAAGGAATTCTCTTTCTTGGTGAAGAATTCTGTTTTAATGCTGAATGATGACTAAGATTCCTCTTTTATAATGTACACTTGATTATGTGTAAACAGCTGATCGGGATTGCTTTTGAAATTGTACTAACACGTGGTTTATTTCTTATGCATGTGGCAGGTGAATTAAAGCGATTTTAAACTGTTATGAAGTGTACGTGTAAGATCTGAATGTGACTTATTTTAGTCATAATTGTATGTGCATTCATTCACGTATTTATTTCTGTGAGCTGCTCTTTGTCAGCAATGGTTGAAAAAGGCGATTATTTTTACTGTATTAAATTTAAATGTAATTAAATGCATGGTGGTAGTGTCCAAACATCGTTCTTATTGGGGGCAGGGGAGTTGCATTAATTCTTGCTAGATGTCTTGGAACTAAATTTATATTGGAACCTTGGAATTTTGTATTGGGGTTTTCCCTAGGTATTGACCACAGGAAAAAAAAATGTGTTGGTGGCTGCGTGATGTTATCTGACAGCATGTTGGAAAAAGGTTAACCTTCCAATTTCTTGGATTGGATTGGTAGAATTGAGGCTGTGTCTACCATAGAAAAGATCAGTGGACCAATAGTTCTCTAGTTGGTAACTTGTTAACTTTTTTATTTCTCATTCCTTTTTTTCTCTATATCTTCCTTTCCTCTTTCTTGGAAACTCTTGATGTTCTTTTATATTTTCATCATCCAAATCTGTTGAAGTAAAAAAAATAATGAAGGATATAATTTAATTATGCTGTACTGGGCTGCACATTGCTATTTTAATGCAGTCACTTGATTTGTTGGACAGTCTGACTTACATGTTAACATAAATTAATAATCAAGAAGAGTCTGTTGGATCCCAATACAACCACACAAACAAGGAAACCAAAACCCAAGTTTTTCAAAATGAACGTCCTGCAGTAAAGTTTCAGATAAGAATTTTTAGAGATTGAAGTCCCAGAAATATCAGGTTAGTGTGCCTGCATTGAATCCAAAAATGTATAATATTTTTTTTTTAGAAAAATTGTTTTATAAACCATTTCAAAATATACAACCACCACCTTAGAAAACTTCATTGACAAAGCCCAACAACGGCTGATGTTTCTTCAGTGCTTCCTCAGGAGCTACTTCAATGATTATAAATCATAAACTTGATACTTACTGCAGGACATTTGTTTTGAAAAACTTAGGTTTTGGTTTCCTTGGTTGTTTGCATGTTTACATGTTAACAATACTTTAAATTGTTATGTTTAAATAGAAATTGAGTGAAAATTAAAAACTAGCTAAGTCTACATCCTGTTCTGTTACATGCAGAATATTAAAATTAATACAGTTCTCGATAATTTATTTCTCTATTAACTGATAATGGTCTTATTGAACAAGTTTTTATATTGCAGATTTTTTTTATAATTAAAATTTTATTAAAACAAACAAAACAGAATGGATCTTATATCGCAGAGCAAAATACAGCAAGTCACAAAACCATTCTGCATTACCAAAACACAAAACAGCAATTTCACTTTTAATCACTTCACAACTCGTTACCCTCCCACCTAGCCTTCCCCTACCAAAGCACTTAAATGTACAATCTTAAGAAGTGTGGAGGTTGTATGTTTATCAGGCTTAACAACAGTTTCATTTCTAACAGTAGTCAGCTTCCCCAAACAATAAATCATATGAAGCCTTTGGCCAATGAGCAAATTTTTTACATTTAATTTTATAGTGGAATGAGAGGAAAATGTGAAAAACAGACCACAAGTAATAACAAAATCAAACCCAAGGGGGAAAAAGTAGTAATAGTACAGTTCCCACTAGTGTGAATAGTAACCGGGCACAAGAGTAGATAGATTAAACCATTGGTCCCATATATTACTGTACTAAATTGTTACTTATTGTTAACTTTGTGCAGTAACTTTTATTTTCCATTGGAAGGAAAAGAAAGCCATTGTTTTCCCAAATCCATTTGCAGAAGTTTTGTTGCACCCTGTGACAGCTTCACCATTTACTACGACCTGGATTGAGTTTTGCTTGTCATACTAACTAGTTTTGTTGCTGATATGACCTTTTAAGGCGGTACGGCAAAAGCCATGTCCTCTGACTGCACATAGGTGCTGTTTGGTGGAGGATCTGTGCCTACAGCTCCTGATTCTCTGCAGTTGTTTCATTTTGTCATCTAGCAGTTTGAGATACAGCGCTAACAGTGAAATGATATGCCACTTGACTCTCTCTATTTTCTGCTTCTCTGAATCAAAGTATCTGCAGTGAGGCACTGTTGATTCCGGCCCTTTCATAGACTCGTATTGCTACATCCCTGAATGGGAACTGAAGCTCACCCTCAGTCTCACTGTTACACTTGGAACATCTGTGCTTATGTTCATTCGATCATTGCCTCTGATTTAAAATGGAGCAATTTTTGAAAATATGTGAAAAACCTTTTCATTGCTGTACATCTATAACTCAGGGTCTTTCTAATGAACTCTGACTCATTGCAATCAGATCAGCAATATAACAGCAGTCCACTGAGCAAAAAGGACAATGACCAAGATTAGCACAAATTATTACATAGATACCATATGGATGAAACAGAAAATTAAGCTTTTACAGTTCTTAATTTACTCAGTGCAATTTATAGCCAGTGAAATAATTCCAATACCGATTTATTTGGACTTTAGATGTTATTGAATCAACACACAGATTACAAGAATTATCTAAATGATGATACAGAGGATCGGCTTTCAAGTCCTCAGAGGTCAGTTCCTCACATGGACAATTCAGAGCTCCTCATTTATGTCTTGCACTGATGATTTGCAGAAGATTGTTTTTGTTAAAGAATTTTCAATCCATGACACTCTCAAAAGTATGCATTATGAGCAACAGAGTAGCCTGCTTTAATACTGCACCAACGACTGATGCAATAATAATAACTCTTATGTTCCAACAAGATATGTCGGATTATGCAAAATAGAACTTCAGCCAGGGACATATGGCAGCACCATTAATGGTACATACTGTAACTTTGCTGTAAAGATGTTTAAACACATGTAGGATTTTTTTAATATCTTTCGAAATAACATCAAAATCAGGGGTGCGTGCCCATATTTTTTTTGTTTAGTGTTTTGATAAAACAAGAAACTGAAAAAACAAAGGAAAACAAAAAAATGTTAAGAACATGCCATACTGGGTCAGACCAAGGGTCCATCAAGCCCAGCATCCTGTTTCCAACAGTGGCCAATCCAGGCCATAAGAACCTGGCAAGTACCCAGAACCTGGCCAGCACCAGAAAAATATTTTTAAACATAGGAATCTCCCCCAAGTTCTCTCCACTGCCGCCCGATCCTTGTCAGCCTCCTCAGCTCTTCTTACCCCACATTTTCTTTCTTCAGGGGTTAGGCATGATCCATGGTCACTCCTACTTCACCGGTGCTACAGCTGGAAATGGCATCAGCAGACTCAGACCATCGCCATTATCAATGTCTTCCATACAAGAAAATGGTGCCGGCCTGCTAAAACCAAGCACAGGGAATCCATGGGCATTAGCAGGTAGCTCTATTACTTTAAAGGAAGTATACAAATATCCCATGGATACCCATGAAAATCCAGAGCCTTTAAATATCTAACCTGCATGTGACAGTGGCGGACACTTAAGAAGGGTATTTTTCGAAAATGTTAAGATGGGAGAATTGATTCTCCTGGTTTGGTCAGATCCAAACAATTTTGTGTCCCTACTAGTGGGGTTGGATGGCAGAACATTGATCCCCCTTCATAGTGCACTGGTTTTACTCTCAGCTGAAAGGCAAAAAAAAGAGCCATCCTCAGTTCCTGGTTCAGGCACTACACTGGGATTTCAGCCAAAAGGCTTTTGTGTTGGCAAAATGTTCTGTAATTTCACCACTCATTTGGACTCTGCTACCTTTGTGAACCTGAAATGAGTTTATTGGTGTTCTCTTTCATCACTGCAAATTTGCTAACTTCTGATTCTGACCGCTAAACTCACTCAGCACGACAAACCTGTTTGTTCAGCGAGCCCATTTGCTAGAATGATGTTTTTCTTGTATTTGTGTTGGCCCTTGCTGTTGCCTCTCCTTGTAGAGTTTTGCAGATTTGACAACCTCTGTCCTTGGCGAGGCCAATTTCCAGCCTCCCTGTGGTGTTTGCAGATCTGGTCCTGCAAGCCAGTTTTCCAAGGGAAACTTCCCATGGAATTTCCTTTTGAAAATGTGCCAGCAGCCAGTGCTGTGGGCATTTTTTTACCCCACATACTTTCCAAGTGCTAAATATGCCAGGGTAAACAATGTATGGGGATTTCAAAATGAGATCCCCACATGTACCTGACACAGCCTACCCTAACCCAACCCCAGGCACCACCTGGACCCATATGAACGAAGGTTAATCCACATATCGAGCAGGCAATTTTATAAAAAGTTGTTTGCATGTGTAAAGTACTGTTTTGGCTTTTTTGTTTTTTGTTGGGAATTATTAGAAAGGGAATGGTGAATAAAACGGAAATTGTCATAATGCCTCTGTATTGCTCCATGGTGAGACCCCACCTTGAATACTATGTACAATTCTGGTTGCCACATCTCAAAAAAGATATAGTTGCGATGGAGAAGGTACAGAGAAAGGCGACCAAAATGATAAAGGGAAT
Source organism: Rhinatrema bivittatum (assembly GCF_901001135.1). Lineage (NCBI taxonomy): Eukaryota > Metazoa > Chordata > Amphibia > Gymnophiona > Rhinatrematidae > Rhinatrema > Rhinatrema bivittatum. The sequence goes on from NC_042618.1 coordinate 364,813,594, forward strand.
GGAACAGCTCCCCTATGAGGAAAGACTAAAGAGGTTAGGACTTTCCAGCTTGGAGAAGAGACGGCTGAGGGGAATATGATAGAGCTGTTTAAAATCATGAGAGGTCTAGAGTGGGTTAATGTGAATCAGTTATTTACTCTTTCGGATAATAGAAAGACTAGGGGGCACTCCATGAAGTTAGCATGTGGCACATTTAAAACTAATCGGAGAAAGTTCTTTTTCATTCAACGCACAATTAAACTCTGGAATTTGTTGCCAGAGGATGTGGTTAGTGCAGTTAGTGTAACTGTGTTTAAAAAAGAATTGGATAAGTTCTTGGAGGAGAAGTCCATTACCTGCTATTAATTAAGTTGACTTAGAAAATAGCCACTGCTATTATTAGCAACAGTAGCATGGGATAGACTTAGTTTTTGGGTACTTGCCAGGTTCTTATGGCCTGGATTGGCCACTGTTGGAAACAGGATGCTGGGCTTGATGGACCCTTGTTTTTTTCTATGCCAATAAACTCACTTTCGAATCTTGTTATCCATCACCACAATGCTCAAGGTACTTACCTTGCTTCCAAATTCCTGACATTGCTACCATATTTTGAAATATATTCTGCCTCAGGGGTGCTTCATTAAGTCTGCGTCCCACAGTTTCCTAATCATGGAAAGAAAGGCTATTTTATTCTCATGTATCCATGCTGCATGGACCAATCTCTTTAAAAGCACCATTCTCTTTTCTTATAGGCTGATAAACCCAACATGTCCGCCACTAATCACTACTTTAGTATACTGGCATATGGTGCACCAGTCTGTGGTTTCATTCAGTCCTAAGTGCATCACCAAAAGTGGGTGGATTTTTGTATAGTGATAATAATTGTTGATTCTCTTCTACCCTTTGTGGTTCTATATTGTTCAGTATAGTTGTACAATGTCATCTTCCTGCCCATGCTTTTCCTTTTCCAGGTTTTCTGTTTCCAGTTAACTGAGCCCTCTCAGTTTAGCGTGATCACACTATTTAGCTTCCCCTTAGTAAGTATCCGACCCATAGTAGTAAGTTAACACCAGTCCAAGGTAGGTATGAAATAGCAAGTACTCATTAAATAGCATACCACATTATTTACCAAGCACACACTAAATCCTCATTTCCATGCATAGACATGCACATTATAATATGTTCACGCTAATATCTTTCCAAACTCCTTTAATATGCATGGTAAGACCTTCCTTCATAGCACGTGTATGTTGCGTGTGCCAGCTGCGGCAGGCCTGCGGCCGGGACCACTTACCCCCGTTTGCCTGCTTCAGCACCTGGTTCTGCCTCTCTTGTGGCTGTGGGCAGCCACCTCCATGTCCGGGCCGCTCCCCAGGCTCCCAGCTCCTCCGCGGATGTCCCAGCTCCGCAACGGGCCTCCCCGTGTGGTCCGCGGGAAGACGCTGCCATCTCGCACCGCGCCCCTCCCTAGGCGCGTGCGCAATCGGCTCTGCTTTTAAAGGGGCCGTGGTGGGAAACCATCCCGCGGCCCTGGATGATGACATCACTGGGCCCTGGTACTTAAGGCCGGGCCCAACCAGTGCTTCCTTGCCTTGGCAACAGGTCTCCACACTTGTCGTATGCTTAGTTGCTTGTTCCTGCGTTTCCTCCGTGTTCCTGGTTCGTCCGTGTTCCTGTTCCTGATCCTGGTATTTGCTCCTGCTCTTTTGTTCCATGTCTACCCTGCTTGTCTATCTCTGACTGATACCTGGCTTGACCTCTGCTTCATCTGACCACACTACTGATTGATACCTGGCTTGATCTCTGCTTCGTCTAACCACACTACTGATTGATACCTGGCTTGACCTCTGCTTCGTCCGACCATGTTACTGTTTGATTCCTGGCTTGATCTCCACTATGTCTGACTACGCTTTTGCCCGTCTCCTGGTTTGACCTTTGCCTTGCCTTTCCATTCTCTATCTGACTCCTGGTTTGATCCATCTTTGTCTTGCCACTCTTCCTTGCATGCCACCTGCCCTGACTTCAGCCTGCTCTACGATGCTACTGTTGAACCTACTCTGGACTTGGCCTCTCAGGCTTCGGCCTGTTCTTACTTGGGCGCCCTCTGTCTGTCTCCTGTTCTCATTGGTGCCCATGTCTCCGGGACTCTGCCTCGTCCGGACCGGATCACCTATTTCTACCACTGCTGCTGGCCCCTGGCTGACTCTCTTGTCATCCCTAAGAAGACCTCTGACGGAGGCCCACCTAAGACCAGCCGGCCCCGATACCCAAGGGCTCAACTGTGGGGAACGAGGGCTGGTATTGGCGAAGCTCCAGACTGCCTCCGTCAATCAGCCAGCTCCACCTGCCGATGGTGGGAACCCATAGGGCTTGCCCTACGGGTAGCATCATCCCCACCTCGGCCCAAGGGTCCACCTCCTGCACAACAGTATAGCCTTGTCCCAGTCAGCTCTTAGATACATGGGGACACATAGGGAGAGCCCTTCCTCCCTGGACTCTTCTTGTACCTTTTGGATCTAGATCCTCCCAGTTCCTTTTTCTCTTCTCTCAGGTGAGCTTCTGGCTGACTTGATTGATCAGCCAACACTGTGGATTTTCCCAGATAGACCATTCTCCTTTAGGGTTCCTTGGCACACTCATTCATGATTCTGTGGAATCCCCTTCTGTCTTGGGTCTGCTTAGAACTTCACACTTTCTCAGGAATTTTTCTTCCTTCTGCCTTTGGGCTCCCAGGTACTTCCCCTTCTGGAAACCTGAAGTTCTCCTTCTTCTCTTCTCCCCAGACCTTTCTTGTGGAGGGATAAGGTGCAAGGAGAGATACCTGCTCCCTCAACTCTGTGCAAAGGCTGATGCTGACCTCCCCTGTTTTGTTCCCACTCAAACCCCTCCCAATGGGGAGTGGTACACTATACTAACACACAGTGACTTCATACTTAGGGGCAGGGTCTGGATGGAGACCTCTGACTCATACCTGCCAGCAAGTCGACCTGTTCAGGTCACCAATGCCATACTATTAAGGGGCAGAATTGGGCACCCCATCACACATACAGTTTTTAACACCTGTGTAAGGGCTGTGCATGCTAACCTTTACTGCATGAGCCCCTATATCAAGTAAATTTTCAAATAGGTTCCATCCAAAAAATAGCATACATGTGTGTAAGTAGCTTGTTATTTTACAAGCATTAGAACTACATACGTATTTTCAGTTGCACATGCACATTTTACCAGTGCAAAAAAGCCAGTTCCTTAATGATTTTGCTCCTTCACTTCTCCAGTGAATCAGATTTAAGAAAGTGTAAACCTTCTTCCAAATTTTCCAAAATGGTCAGATTGGTGGTCCCAATTATTTAACAGAATGTAAAGTCCCAGTTTTCATTCCTCTTCTGACGTCTTCTCTATTTATTTATTTATTTATTTAAAAAACTTTTGTACTGCACAAATCAGCCAAAGCCACCAAGGTGGTTTCCAGTAATCAGTATTTTTATTATTCATTATTCTTAATCAGTATAAAATAGCCTTTATACAAACATTACATACAACATATAAACACATACCACCAACCACCTCTCAATGATCTTTCCCTGCCCAGTCAGTCATAAATTACACAATACATTTAAAAGGTATGTCCCTTTGGGTTATCAATATCTGGAAATAAAAAATTCCTTCACTAATTTATTTATTATTTTTCCCTCCTAGATCTCCTTCTGGCAGTACTAAGCTGGCACTGTCCTCCCAAGTGTAGCATACCTGGGTCAGAAGTGAAAATACTCTTGAATAATACCTTTGTAACTCCTCTCTGCCAATGGATGTGAAATCCATTCCTCTGCGATCACACAACTCCTTCTCAGGTCCTTTCTAAGCGAAGGACACCTCCTCTGCATAAACAAAAATCTGAGCCCCTGGGACCTATGGTTCTCAGGCAATAAAAAAAACAGACAAAAACTCTTAATGAAAAGGAGAACCATATGAGAGAAAGGAAGAGTGGAAAAAAAACACTTCCTTCTCCAGCAACAAAAAGGTCTCCAAAAGTCTGGACCAGAACATAGGGTTATGACACTCTGAGGTCCATATTCAGTCACTGTCCAGATAGCAAAGGTAGCCCAATAAACTTACCCAGCTAACTTTAGAGGTATATTCAATAGTGCAGCCACACTATTCAATATAGCCAGCAAGCTTTATCAGACTAGCTATAGGACTGTTTTTTGGCCCAACTAGACTTAGCTGGCTAACTTTGAATATCGGAGTTAGCTGAATAACGTACCTGGCTAACTCAACTCCTCCCAGTTATGCCCCGGAACATCCCTAATTTAGTCAACTAAATTCTCGCTGGCTAACTTATTAGCCCTCTAGGATTTCGCCAGATAAGTGGCCAAATTCTCATGTAACCAGATAACTTCTGAGTTATCCAGCTAAAAGCTTTTGAATATGGACCTCTCTGTTTCCACTTCGTTGCCCAGGTCTCTGTGAAGAAGACTCTGAGTTCTTTTCCCAAAAAAAACAACAACAAAAAATGGGACTGCACAGATAGGGCTATCCCACAGCAGGGCAACTCGGAAAATTTAAACTACGAATCCACACACTAAGATGGTGGCAGGGGTTTATAAGGATTCAAGCACCCACCATCAACTTCTCCTACATGGGGGGAGCCCAAAACCCAACCTCTACTCAGTAAATTTCTCTGTACCTTCTCAGAATAGTTGGTTCACTCCTTACACACACAACATATTCTACATAATGGAAACATTCATTCTTACTAAAATTACGAGACTACTGGCTGGAATTTCTTCTGATTAAGGTTAGTGACTTATATGAATATTATTTAAGTTTTAAAAAGTTTTGGTGAAAAGTTTTACAAAGGGCACAATTTGGCTGTTGTATTCACTAAGAAAAGGTTTGGGACTATGATTACAATTCAGTGTGTGGCATGGCTTTGCCTATCACTGTGCTATTGATCTATTTTTCTAGCATAGTAGGGGGTGTGCAATTTTGGGGATCCTCCTTTTGACCTTTTTGTGGGAGGTCTTGGACTATAAAAATTCCCCCAAGCATATGATTTGGGTCTTTGTCATCACTCAGGTGGACTAACCAGGAGCAGAAAAGGTTTCTCTGCTGTAGCAAAGGAGATCAAAGGATCAGATTTGGAGTTTTGAGGACTTTTACTATTTTGGGGGTCTTTTATTGGAACCAGTTCCTACAGAAGGGATTCCCCCTGGTATCTGGATGGGCTGGATTTGATAATTGTTTTCCCTTTGCTGAAGGAGTAAAGCAAAAGGTGAAGAGAGTTGAGATTTTTTTGTACATTCTAGTAGGAGTATCTGGATTGATTTTGACTTTGGAAGACTAGATTTTGTACTGAGGAAATGTTTCACTTTTACCCAGCCTTTCCAAATGCTGGAGTTGCATGGGGTCTCAAAGGAAGCGATGGGGAATTATAATGCTAAATTAATTGGATGGATGGGCAGACCTGATAGGCCGTGCAATCTTTTTCTGCCGTCATGTTTCTATGTTTCTATTAACACTGACAGTTTCATTTCATGCTATTTTCAATCTGAAATGACACAAAAAAACACATTTCCATTTTGCTTCTGCATTTTAGTATGCGCTAAAACCATTTATTTATTTATGTATGTATTTAAATTTTAAAGTATTTATTTCTCGCGCCCTCCAATGTTCGGGGCGGGTTACAAAGAAAACATACTTAATTAGATAGATAGACATAAAATAATAAATTAGTGTGAACTAAATTGTTTTAGCGCATGGTAATGCACAGAAACAAAATGAAAAATAAAAAGAAAGCAATAAAAAAAAAAGAAAGATTCCCCATGTACAGTATACCAAAGCAGTGTAATGTTGAAGGACTGAAACTGTTCACAGAAACGTTTTCAGGAGCCTTTATGACAAGTGAATAGGGGCTACGTGACTGTTGCTGTACAGCCCAAAAAGGTAGGAGCGCTAGCAGTACGTGAAGAACGAGAGAATTACCAGAATAACATCATTCCAGAACTGCTTGCAAAGTCACTGAAGAAAACAAACCGGTTTAACAGGCAAAAGTGGTCGCAGCAGAGTTAAGATGCTATCGGGTTACAACTGATGAAACTAGACTCGGGAAGTCCTCTCAGATTCATAGATACCTCTTTGACCTTGCTGCTGGCCAGACCACTGTCCGAGCATTCCCATTCACTTTCTAGATCCTTTGATCTCTAGGCTGTAAATAAAAGCAAAAAAAAAAAAGGAATACCATGTGACAGAAAGTTGCAGATAAACTGTTATCCCCATACTGGCACTCACTCATGCTCTCGGTTCCTCGCCCAGTCATTTACAAGGAGCTGCTTTACCCATCACAATGATGAAAATGGCAATGTCATAGTTGGGTGCCTTATGAGACATAACGTCAATGGCTTTGGGATTCTAGCCACCCAACAAGTGCTGCAATAAACTACGACTTGTAACCGTCTTAAAGCAAAACGAAAGTCTGCATTTTTTGTAGCATTTCAAAAGGCCATAATCGTGCAGAGAAAGCTCATCCTTTATCAGTATAACTTTGACTGTTAAATTATTATTTTTGAAATTCTTTCAGCTGATCTCATGAACCCTCAGCTGCCATGTTGTCAAAAGAAATCACAGATTTACTCCCACACCCTGGATCTAAGTAGGCAACATTGATGTCACAGTGCTAGCACAACATTTTGTATGAAGCAATCAGATCACATGCCAAGTGAAGCAGTTTTGTGGCTCTCTTGTAAACATGGATGCTCCCAGTGTTGCATGAGAATTGCAGAGTAATAGATTAAAAGCTTTCAAAAACATGACTTGGAAATATGTTTTTCATAGATAAATAATGATTAGTTCTATTGAACATTAGCCAGAGGTTGCAGCTTTCTTTTCAAATTATAATAACAGGGCTATTTTTTATTGATCTGTTTCACTGTTGTCAGGCTTCTCTTATAAGAATATACTTTGTACCCAAATAAAACAGATTCTTTAATGCAGAGCAGTCATCTCTCCATAACTGCTGATTAAGAAGGAACATGTTATGATGACCATATGTGTCTAAGCAGAATAGTTTTACCGAGGGTAATTTGCATTAGCTCGTAGAGGGCTAAAGTTTGCCTGTGTACAACGCACAGATTTTAGGCCGAATTTTCAAAGCACAAGTCCACTTTGTCCACATGCATCGGTTTGCATTGAAAATTCCCGGATGTACGTAGAACCAGTACCGACATCCATGCTGCCGAGCAGATGTAAAGGGGTGCATTTAATTTCCAGGCATACTTCTGAAAATCAAAAGTACATGCATAAATGATTTCACCACCCAGCTCTGCACCCTGGAATGTCTCTTTGTAGCGCACTTAAAAGCATGCAACAAAACTGACTTATGTGCATAATTTTGTGCACCCTGGGCCCTGATTGATTTTCAAAATGCTGCTTACATGCATAAAACAGGGCTTTCTGGGCATAAGTTATTTTGAAAATCAGGCCCATAGTGTATCATGACATCACAACTCGTTTTTTCGATGGGTCAGTTCACATTAGCCAGATAAAATTACAGCAGATTAGGAGCAGAAGGCCCAAAAAATCTGCTCATTTATGATGCAGTATTGCAGAGCCCACCCAGTCCCATGCTTCACCCTCATTTCCTCAACTTCCCAGCCCCGGAGAGCTCTGGTTTCACTCCACTGTGGTGGAGGGAGAATAATGTCTCTGTGGGTCCCATGGAATGTGGTCAGGCCGTCCTGCAAAAATAGCTAAGCTTGTTGTGCCAATTTTGCGTCACCTAAACTGGCTCCTGATTTAGAGCAGGAGAAAAATGTAAAACACTTTTGATTTGTCTTCAGATGTGTCAGTCAACATGCGCCTGATTATCTTTCCCAACTTCTCTCCTACTCCTCCATGAGGGAACCTCAGTCCTCCCAACCGGCTCTTCTATTCTTCCCTCCACTGACTTCAGCCGGCCTAATATACACAAGACTTCACACATTCAACTGCTCTGTCCCTCAAATATGGAACAGGCTACCTCGAATGCTGCACTTGGAAACCGGTTAGCTCAGCTTCTGGAAAACAATAAAAGCTTGGCTGTTGAGCCAGCCTCCCCCTTAGACTCCACAGCAGAAACTCTTCCTCTAGTACTACCTACCCACTGGAAGTCTCCCTAACCATGAATCCCATAAGGTTCACCCATTTCCGGGCTACATCTGTACGACTGGTGTTTAATTTACTTCTTAATGCACCTACTTCCTTACTCCCATCTAATGTGGCCCATTTCTTATCTATTTACTTGCAATCTGCCTCATGTCTGTCTGTAACCATTACTTATGGATCCATTACTTGTTACTTCATGTAATTTACTTTGGACCTACCTTTAAGAAAAGGTGGAATATCAAATGCTTATAAATTTGAGATGGGGGCCCCTAAAACAAGGCTTGGTCTTTAGAAGAGCCCTTGGAGAGATTCTGGGGGGAATGTACTTGTCCTCTACATTGGGGTTGTGGTGTATCATTATGGCTAAAGCTTAATAAGGGGATGGTATATCTTTTTAACTGGTGGTATGTGGGCGAATCTGTAGGTGAGTGCGTATGGTTACCATATAAGAGAGTATTTAGAGTGGGAATGTGCCTTCTCTTTGGCCCTGGGGTTGACTGATGCCGGAATGAAGTCGAGGTGGGGGAGCACCTCTCTGCTTTCTGGCATCCACTGCCAGTGACCAGCAGGGCCATGCCTCTGGGATACCCCGGTTAGACTCTCTTGGTCAGACCTATTCAGCCTTCTGGGAAGAACCGTGGAGTACGAACGAATGGGATTTCATCCTATTTCCAGGGAAAAAGAGTTTAAAGGATTTGTGAGTACTGAATGCTATATCTTTAGGAAAAGATAGACTAAGGGCTAATCCTAATTACTAATTGGGAAGAAAGAAGAAGAATTGATGTTATTTTGAACAAGATCCTTGAAGGAAGTGTTGTTGTTGCTGCTATAAATGCTGTAAGAAATATGCGTACCTCTGACTGCAGGAAACCTCAGATTTTTGTGAAATAAAAATGTTCTTGTGAAGATACCTTTTGGAGTGAGGCCCTCCTTTTCACAAGGAGTATGTTTAACAGAGGCCGCTAGTAGTTGTGTAAGGAATTTGGGGAGCAGTCCAAGAGGTCACAGAGGGGAAGGAGGTATTTAGTGGAGCTTTCCCTATCCAGTTTGGTATATACGGCTCTAGCCTCTAAGCCAGGTCCACAACACCAATAGTTTGTAGGGGTCTGCATTTGGATAAACCAAATTTTAGAAAATGAAATGAATAGGGCCAGTTTGTTTCTTTCATGGGCGCTGAAATTAATTGAGGACCTCCCCCCCCCCCCCCCCCCCCCCCCCCCCCCCGCCAAATTAAATGAATCCTAATTGTTTCCTTTGTTTAAAATTTTTTTTTTTTGTTTTGGCCCAGGCCTGAGGTCCAAAGCAGAGGCACCAGCCTATGCTAATTTATTTTTTTTATTTATTTATTTATTTATTTATTTAACATTTTTATATACCGAACATTTGTTTTACACTTCATGTCGGTTTACATTGTGACTAGACCAAGTATTAATCCTGGTCCATAAAACAACGCTGGTGCCTCAGCTTTTGCCTAAGACCAGGGCCTTGCCTAGGCATAGACCGCAGCCCGACCCAGGGGGTCACAGCTACACCCAAGTGCAACTCCAGGGACTCGGCCTAGGCCCAAGCCCAACACCAGGTCCTTGGCCAAGATCTGAACAAAGGCTCATGCCTCCAAGAAAATTCTTCCTGGGGTTGGGAAATTTTCCAACTCCCCTCACTTACCTGTTATGTCGAGGATCTCATGCCGCAGTCAGTCCCAGACACAACGCTGAGGCCTGGCCCAGAGCCCAGGGCCCAGACAGGAGGTAGGATCCCAATACCCGGGCCTCATCCTAAGCCAGAGCCCAGAACCAGGCCCAAAGCCAGGACCCAGCCCAAAGGCCTGGTCCCACCACCTGAGTCTCGGTATAGGCCAGAGCCTTGGCCCTGGTCCAATGCCAGGGCCCAGTTTGGAGGCAGGGTCCCGATGCCAGAGCCTCGGCCCAGGGTCAGGCCCAGGCCTGGAGGCTGGAGCCCAGGCTTCATAGGAATCTGTTCGTTATTTTTTCTTCAGTTTTCTTTCTTCAAATGACACCGTATGCTGGAGATGTGCCAGAGTAAATTAATTCTGGTGCATCCTCCTTAGCAAAGGGTACCATTTTTTAATATGGTACTAAATTGGCACTGCCATACAGCAAAATGGCACCCACTGCTGAGGAGGATGTACCAGAGTTAATATACTTGATTATGTCCCCAATGAGGGGCATCATTTGAAGAAAGAAGAATGAAGAAAGAGGAACAAAAAATGAAATTCCTATGAGGTCTGGACTCCAACCTCCAGGCCTGGGTCTGTCCCTGGTCTTAGGCCCCAGCACTGGGACTCAACTTCTGGGCCGTTCCTGATGTCAGGCCTGGATCTGGGCCAAGGCCCAGGCTTCGGGATCCGACCTGTGAACTGGGACCCAGCCTCTGGTCCGTGCACCAGTGTTGGGCCTAGATCTGGGCTGAGGCCCAAGCATTGAGATCGGGTCCCGGCTCTGGTCTAGACCCAGATGGAGGGGCACAACCTCTGGGCCAGGCCTTGGAGTTGGGCCTGTCTTGGGCTGAGCCCCAGATATCAAAATTCATGGGAAAACAGCACCATTCCCGAAAACATAATGAAAAACGAAACAAACATTTTACCCCTGCATACCCAGCATGACCATTTTTGCTTTTGAATCCAGAGACTGGTGATCTGCTCACAAGCAAGCATCAGACCTGTGCCTCAATAAGGGGGTTACAAATAAATAAATATACAGTAGAGAGGAGAAAAGATAAAAGTGTTTTCGGACTCATTCCCTAGAGGAGCTCGGGATCCTAAGAATGACCATGTAAAAAACATAAGTATATGTAAGCTAATTAAAATTCTTAGACTTCGTGTTTTGTTTTGTTTTTAAGAATTCTTAACTTTTTCCCATTTTCTGACTATTGCAAAATTCTTGTGATACTTAAGTTCCCAAGTGAGTATATGTCAGCAGCATATCATGAAATGGTTTGCTTGTGCGTCACATAGTTCTTTCCTTAATCTTGTTTTATTTTATTTACATAATGAGGGTAATTTTCAAACAGCCTGAATGACAATAAAGTTTGCACATACATTATACACACAGTCTGTACCGAGTATTTTCATAGCAAACTGAAGCACATAGATTCGCTTTGAAATACTCAGCTAATTGGCAGAGTGTGAGCGCACTTTACAGCGCATAAAGTTGTGTCTGCTCTTCAAAAGGTGCAACATATGCAAAGTAATTTATATGCATATTTTTTAAATCAAAAAGTATGTGTGAAAATCCCAACTCCGACCCCCAAAAGCTTCTCTGCAGTTTACTTAAAAGTATGCACATACCTGGGTTCTACGAATACTTCTTGGCACCCTGTGTCTGGAGCTGATTTAGTACAGCCATTTATGTGGATAAAACTGTACATGCACACCTATATGCCTGATTCATGATTTGCTGTGTTACTGTATATTCAAGCTTTATGGGCTGGTGGACTGGTACATTTCTCACCCAGTAGAGGAGAACATTGTGCTGGGAAAGGCTGAATCAGTCAATGGGATTAGTGAGTTTGACCTTCCCCTCTAGAAATCTCTTTTTGTGGGGAATAAGCACTGGTCCAGCAAGTTTTTGAATCTGGCCTGGCATGTTCTTACAGTAAATGGAGCTGGGAATGATCTGTGCTGTGTACATTTCTGCAAAGTGCTGCTAAGAAACCGCTTCAGATTGTAGTAAATTACTTGTTTGAACTTCAGACAAAAGTGTGAGGGATCAACGTACGGCACATGACGTCTACCCAATGTCAGTTAAAGGCAGGGTGCTGGAACTGGAGTAGTTCCTGCTAGCTCCATGAGATATTATGTTGACAGTGTTAGGGCTCAACCCATTAGTTTTATAAACGAGAAATCCTGGATGGTAATTTAATTAGTTAATCAAGTTAACTGTATTGTACTGTTGTGAAAAAAAACGCTTGTACAACATGACACATGCTTCTCAGTCTGCACAACTTGAATGCTTTTTTTCTTAATACTGAAAATGATTGAGCATTAACTATATGGTAACTGACTCCAATCTGTTTCATATCCAAGCTGAAATTTTGAAAACATATCTTAACTTTTGCTTTGGTAACTGGAGTCAGCTTTGAACCAGTTCAAATCTTGCCGGGGAGAGGGAGGGACAGTGATTGTTTTGAAGTTCTGGTTTGATGAATTCTATATGTGATGCATATTTAAACATAGTGGATAGCTTCCACACTAAGGCCTAGATTTTCTAACATACCGCGGCATCGTGAATCGCATGGGGCAGGGGGCGCTTTTGTACCCAATAGCGCCATCGTAAAAGGTGATGCTATTGGGCATGAAATTGGAAGCGAAAAGGCTCCTTACCTTTTCGCCATCTACGCTGTCTTCGCGGCGTCCGCCTCAACTTCTCCTCTTCCGGGGCAGATGCCGCCCTGACTCCGTCCCTTTTCGCGTTTGCTAGCTTTAGAAATTCAGATGTGTATGGGCATTAAATCTCCAGAAGACAAAGCTGAATTTCCTCTGAGATGAGCCAAATATAAATTTTATGGCCTGGAGGAATAATGTCACAAGTTGGATAATTTCAGATATTCAGCCAGTTGCATGACTCTGAAATTTTGTAGGCCTGAAGTCCAAGAGATGGGCATGGAAGATATGCATTTTAAGAGATGTGAAGTTAAACTAATACAATAATATGAGAAAAACTGAATTTTAGTCTCTGTTGAACTTAATCTGTCTAGCCGTGGGCTTTGCTGTCCTGATTGTATAGTATAGCTGAGTCCCGAATTTGTAATCTTACTTAGCAAATCCCAGTTACTCGTGTAGGGTTTAAGAATTTGCGTTGAATCCTTGTGATTGTGCTGCTGTCCTCTGCGGTTGCACTGGAAATGGAACATGTTTCTTCCAAAACCATTCTTTTATATGTGGCTTTTGGAACTATTTCCAACTAATCCATAAGAGGCTCAGAGTTAAATCCTACATGACAGTAGCTACATTCATAAAATATCAGCAACATCTAAATATGAACAGGAAATTGTAACTGCATTTGTCATGCATGAAATATTGTTCTTCTTTGTTGTAACTATAGTATATTCTGAGTCACAGAGTTTGATAAATTATCTCCTAAGGCAGTTGTATTACATAAAACCAGCTAAACTTTCTCTGTATCTGCTTTTATCAGCTCTGAGTTGTGGCCATCAAGTTGCCTTACATTTAGTCAACAAACAATGCAGATTTTGGGAGAATTTCCTAAACTGTGCAGGTATTTGCAAAGTCCTTGGGAACTTTTACCCACAGACTTTATCTAAATTCTGAAAGGGAAAGTATGCATCTTCTTTCCCTTTGAAAACTGCCTAGGGAAAAAGTAACTGCAGAGATTTGCACTTGCTTTTTCTTTGAATATTTTTCTCCTGAAAATGAAAAACTGCATGCGTTGTTCCCTCCTCCGATCTCATCCCCTCCTCTGAGCTCACCCGCTTTTCCCATGGGTAGAAGTGCCCACATTGATCCTCATTTGTGTTTTTACCCAAGGCCGGTGGAAGCAAACGTGTTGGGGGTGGAGCAACGATGGTATCTCTTCCTTCCTGCCCCCGCAGCCAGAAGAGAAAGTGGGTGGACTGTGGGGGCAGGAAGGAGAAGATTGCCGCAGGCTGCAGGAGCAGCAGGACTATGGTGGCCGTTGGGAGCTGGAGCAGTGGGTGCCCAGCCTTCAAGAGCCGAAGAAGCAGGCTACATGGCCTCAACAAGAGCAACCAGGCCCTGCAGGAGCTGGAGCTGGGGGCTGGTGGCCATCCCGTTGGCAGCTGGAACAGCAGGACGGCATCTGAGCAGAAGCGAGCTGGAGCAGCTGATGCAGGGCTGTCAGGAGGAAGAGGAGCAGCAGCGTTGCCCAGGCAGCTGAGAGAAGGAGGAAGAGTCCTGTTGGTGTTCAGGACTGAAGGAGGAAACCCCTGCTACTACTTGTGCTTCTAGAGAGAGGGAGAAAAAGTGAGTGAGTGATGCAGTGTGTGTGTGTGTGTGAGAGGCTTCTTCCCACAGGCCTTTTCTATCCTATCACCCTTATTTTAAAATCACCTCCCGCCGGACATTCAAACTCATCAACCCTATCATCCTTTAAATCTAAACTGAAAAACCTCTCTCTTTCATCTGGCCTTCCCATAAAGCTGCCATTCATTAAACTCGGTACCACTTTTAACTGGTATACAATCTTGTTTTTTGGGAGGCACCCTCGTTAAGAAATAATATTAATAATAAGAACGGTTTTATTTTAAAAGCAAAATCTCTGGGCTTTTTGATCCCAGAACCTTATATAAGGGCACTCATTCTTCAAGCAATGTGTTTCTCTGCACTTCCTTCCTGTGTGCAGAAGACATTCAGCCTTGAGCCTCTTCTCTGCCTGCTCTGGAAGGATGCTTACAAATATGTTAATGCAGAACCATTTGTTTACATCAGACTTATTCATTAGTCCAAGGAATTTGTGAAAAGATTTGCTACACATAATCCTGTGCAACTAAAGAATTTTCTCTCATGTAAACAATGGTTAATTATATCGGTCCTAATGGTCTTGCACTAAACTAGGAGGCTTGGAAAAAAAAACAAAAGAAAATATTAGAATTTTTGTGTGTGTTATCATGTAAACATTTTTATTTCTTGTTTTTATTTTGGCCCAGCAGTTTCCTCCTCTTACTTCTTTTGAGTTTTCAGCTCAGTCAGAACCAGCCTTTGTTGGGGTGTGGTTCTACCTGGGACTTTTCCCCCAAATGTTATATTCCCTCTTCTCAACTCAACTCGGCCATTGCAGTGATGGTACTCAGCCAGCGGTCACAAACTGTGGCTCCCTCTGGCACCCGTCTATCTTGATCTCAAAATCTGGCCACTAGGTGTCACCATTCAGCAATGGCCAAAATTCTCTCCTCCTGCGGGGACTGTGAGTGCTGCCTCTACAGCATCCCAAGCCTCAGCCAGCCTGGGGAGCAGAAACCAGATCTTCTGCTTGATAGTACACAGCATTTACCATGGAGCCACCAGGCCAACCTTTTTGACTTAGTTCTCTTTGAATTTTGCCTTGTAAACATTGTAACTTGGGGGTAGATTTAGATTATTTATCAAGAAAAACAAAATTATCCATCTCTTGTCTTTGTAGGCTGGATTTCTTCATTTCAGCCCTGGTACTATTGCTTTTTTCTTTGGGGGATTGAAAATAGTCCTGCCAAGTCTGACTGAGGCTGGTATAAGTTGCCACATTGATTTGCAATATCTCGTCCCAGAGAAATGTGTTGGCCACTGTCCTAAAAGTGTACAAGAGCTTTTTCTATGCTGGATATTGCAAAAGAGAGAAACGGTTAAAAAACAAGCTGACCCATTAATCATAGCACATTTCATAGCAAATAATATTTCACATTCATTCTGGCTGGTACTGTGTTGACAATGAGGTTTTCCTTCCTGGAGGGCAAATACTCCCAATGGAGATTGTTTCTGTAAATTCAAAGCAACTTTCTGAAATCTTTAAACATTCTGAGGCTGGCCTGCAGACCTTCACAGATAATGATCCTAATCATGAACATGGTCAAAGTTTTCAGAGGAGTAAATAATATGCTCAATTACTATAGAAGATCTACAGGGAGAGGATGAAGCATTCAAAGCAGTTGTGTTTTATGCTTTTTTTTTTTTTTTTTTTTAAATAAGAAAAGCAGGCCAATGAAAGCTCCAAACAAGAGCAAGGAAAAATAGATCAGGATGATCGGCAAGATGAGTCAGAAGTAGATGATCACAGATTTAGAAGTTGATACATTTCTAAAAGAAAATAAATCTGTGTTTTCAGTATCGCTCATCTTGGTTTTTTTATTCATAGGAACGGATCTCCAATGGAAAAATGGGTTTTGATATATGGAATTTCGATAAATGGAAAAATTGCAAAAACGTATGTGCTCCATATGTAACCTCTGTTCCACTCAGAGGACACACAAGTACAGCTGGATGCTGAGAAACCTGGCTTCTCCTGACAAAGGAGAGGAAACAAGTTTTCATGGCCCTAAGGCTTTGCACCTCTTAAATACCTTGTCGTACAAACCACATCACCACACAAGATTGGGGTTATACCAAAATAATTTTTCTGATGTACTTGTGAAATGTGTATGACAACAAAAAGCGCACCATCTCCTGGTGACATCCAAAGCAAACAAAATCCATGAACATACAAGCAAGGCCTTCCTCTGACTCCCAAACCCCTATTCAGGATACTCACTAGGAACCTCTTAGGCTGTGGGACTCCCTTTTTGGGACCTGAATCAAGCTTGTAGATTTATGTTGATTTGTTCAAAACCCTCTGAAATCACAGGGTAGACCCCCTGCACAAGACTGAGCTCCTTCTCACTACTGAGGCTCTCCACTGAGAAATTTGTGGAAATTCACTCTGGTGAGGCTTCTGCTGAAACTCCCCTGGTGCAGACCCTATTCAGCTGCAGATCAACACACATGGGACCCTGTTCTGTTCCACTTCTTGCACAAATTTGGTGTGAAATTTCCACTAGAACAAGAAGTATGGAGAATACTCCCTTTCACTAGGAATCAGTACCAAATTCCTGCCCAGAGCCCCTCAGCTGCTCCAAGCACTTGTCTCCCTCTTCTGCATCTCCAGAGACTCTGACCTTGAGTCATGGACTGCATGTGGAGAAAAAGCAGAGAAACTTCTAGATTTCTCCATTCTAGTAACTCTCCTCAATTGTAGACACTTCCCAATGGGGAGTGTCAGCAAATCCACTATATCTCCTCTGAAACCTCATTACTGAGTATCTTTGGAAACGACTGCATCATTAGTAAAGGTCAGGGACCTTTAGAACCCTCTTACATGTATATCAAGGATTGAAGTATATGAATAGAACAAGAAGTCTTTGTGGAATATCACGTGACCTGTTGAAGTCTAATCATGTGATATAATGCTAAGAAGAGGATTTATCATTATTCCCTTCGGCAAAGGGAGAAGAAAATATGCACCTGGCTTTTGTTGTATGCTATCCGTCCAGTTTGGTTTTTAAAGACTTAACAAATTTTGAATTGTATCCTATTTCTGAAAGCTCCAGTCCTATTTTTTCTGTTTCTTCATAATTTCTTATTTATTTTGCTTTTAAAAATGATCATTATGTGATGCTGCAAACCTTGCTTAACCTCTGCCTATAGAAAACAATATGCTGCATTTGTGTCAGAGGTAGAGTGTATATATTGAGTTTGTGCCTTTATGCCTTGAGGATGTTAGCACTGATATATAGTGGTATAACAAGGGAGACTTGCAGTGAGTGCAGGCCTGTCTTCCTGCATTTTGTATGTATTTGTACATCAGCTCTGAGCTGACCTGTTATGTTTTTGCTCCCTGGTGCAGAAACCAGTGGAGGCAACGTTTTTCCATGGAAGGAGTAATAACAAAACTCTACTCATAGGTTTAAAACCTAGCTTCTTTGTGAAAGAGCCCCTGGAAGGAATCATGGGGACAACACCAGAAGGAAAAACCTACCTATGGAAGTCTCATAATATCTCTCAACCATCAAGCTATGGCGAGAGAACATAGTAGAGATCTCATCTTTGTGAGACTTTCCTCACTCCAAATGATGTCAAATCTTCACCAAGGTGTACTGTGCAGTTTGTACATCTCACTCTGCATGTAAAATTGGCCCCTAAACCCTACACCATCACCACCTCACCTTGAGCTATTAGCTGGCCCTCCTATAGTGATATAAATAGTTGAATACAGTGAAGGCCTCCCTAGATGCTCTCTCTACTCCATTCCACTCCTCTCCCTCTCTCTCCCTCCTCCTCCTCCCCCTCCCAAGCCCAGAAATGGCCAAAATGCAATTTGCAAAATTTATCACAAATTGTGTTATGTTCATTTCCAGCATATCACACAGCTTAACACCAGGAAATAGGTTGTAGTTATTTCCAGCATTTAAAACTAATCAACAGCATGCATTATGCTATTTGCACAGTGCAATATTGCCCCTCATTTTAATCTAATCCCACCCAAACCCCTCCCAATCCACCACTTCTAAAAATTTGCATTCGTGCCGTGCAATAATATGATTATCACAAGCGTTATGGCGTTAATGCGTTATCGAGTGCGTTAACGCCATAACACATTTTGATGAATGACCCTGTTAGCTAGATAACACTTATCCATCTATATATTGCAACTTTGGGCCTGGTTCATCGAGGCATTTTCCCATAGACACAGAATGGGAGAAAAGTCTTAGTGAATCAGGCAGTTAGCCGGATAAGTTATATCATCTAAGTTTAGACCTGCTATTGAGAAGATTTGACTTATCTGGCTAAGTATTAATATTGCTTTTTAGCTGGATAAGCTATCCAGCTACGTAGCGCCGCTTCAATTCAGCCACTGCCCGCCCACAAAGTTCTCCAGCTAAGAGGTAGCTGGGGAAGTGACTTGTCTGGCTATCTAGTGGCCACTGAACTTAAGCGGATATTCAGCAACTGCTAGATAGCCAGATAAGTCCTACTTATACGTCTATTTTACCGGCTGAATATTGGGCCCAAGGAGACTAGTGGAGGGGGAACCAATCATGGAATAGATAAGTAAAGGGGGCCCTGTATTTCCAAACCTCGGTAGAACTCTGAATTTATCTAGATTGTCCTTGTGACTCCCCTAGTGCATTTCCTACCCCATAGGAAAAAGAAGCAATCATTTTATAACCACCCAATACCATGCCCCTCCCCACTAAATAAAATGTAATTAGCAATAATTCATGCATTTCTGACTGATAAAATTATACACATGGAACATTTTCAGGAAAAAACCTAAGTATAGCATGTTGTGAGTCCCAGATGGACAGTTACAGTAGATTTCTTTCTACTTTAGTAACATATTGTATTTCCACTCAAAAAGACGATAGTGCCCCGTAGGAGTTACTGCACAGAGGTCTTCCTGTTTCAGTGGATGCAAATGCAGATTAACACCAAGGCAAAGAGGGTGATTGCACACGAAGTCCAGGACAAAATAAAGCCATAGAAAAAAATTGCTGTCTGAGCATTTATTTGTACCAGAGCTAGAAATAAGACGCCTTTTGCACAGGGCAACCATGGTGGCAGAAAAAGAACACTGTGACCTATCTAGTCTCCCCATCCATACGATCTATTCAGCTTTATAATCCCTACCATTCTCATAATCCTCTTTTTTTTCTAGATCTTGCCATAAATTTTAATATGCATATCTTATTATTGATAACTATTATGTGTTCTTATAACTTTAATTACACCAATAATTCTACCATATACTATCTGATATCTTCTTATTTTAACTTTGAAACATTTTATCTGTTCTTAATATTTCAAGTATATCTTAACATTGATTATTTTTATGCGTTTTTATTACTTCTATGTATTTAATATTGTAATAGGAAGTATATTTGGATTAGCTATTCTTATACAAATGTTGTGAACCGTTATGATGGAACCCACCGAATGACGGTATATAAAAACTTGTAAATAAATAAATAAAGGTGGGTAATGGGATTCTTTGTAACAGGAAAGAGATAATATAACAGAGTTAAAAAAATAATACTATCTATTTCCCTGGGCCCCTGAAGAATGGTCCTGGGAGAGAGCGAAACAGAGCTACATTACCTTTAACAGAAAGATCCTGTGTGTCTTTTTAATTCATTGCTTGCTGAACTGAAGAGCCTTCTATAGGAAGGAAAGGTAAACCGAAAGAGCAATTGGACTGGAAACAAAAGTAGAGCTGAGCAGTGCTTGTGTTTAAGGAACAAATTTGGATCCATATTGCAGAGAGATTTGAAGAGGATCAGAAGCATACCTGTGCAGCTGCAGCTAGTGAGAAAGACAAGTAGTTTTTAGGGGTTTTTTGCCAGAGAGCAAAATAAATTATTTGGCACAGGAAAGTCCTTAACCCTGGTAGATATGGGTTGAATTTTAACTCAGTGGTACAGCTCTACTAGGAAAAGAGAACCATTGAAGAAAGGGTAAGCAATCCTTGTGGGTGGAAATCTAGTTTAAAATTAGAAGTTTACCAGCAGAAATGCATGGAAATAATAATCTGATATAAAGTCTGAGCGAAGAAAAACTCAAAACAAAATCTGTTTAATGTGGATCTCGACACTAAATCCAAGGATCTGTTCAGTCAGAGGCTGGTATTAAAATCAGAAGCTGTAACCACTGACTGAAGCACAAGTAGCCTGGCAGTGTGAACTGCTATTTGTGAAAGGGCAGCTCTTTAGTCCTTTACAGAGTTCGATTGGAACTAAATGTCCTACAGGCCGATTCAGTAAACTCCGCGGGAGAGCCGGCACTCCGAGGCGAGCACCCGCTCTCCCGATGCACGCCCAGGCACCTCTCCTGGGCGCGTGATTCTTTATTTAAATTAAGACCCGCGCTAATAAGGAGGCACTATATACACTAGCGGGTCCCTAGTGCCTCCTCATTAGCAGAAGCGGCGGTTGTCAGCAGGTAGGACAACTGATGCTTAATTTTACTGGCGTCTGTTGTCAAACCCGTTGACAGCCACGGGTTCGGAAAACGGATGCCGGCAAAATTGAGCGTCCGTTTTCCAACCCACAAGCCACGAGCAGATTTTTTTTTTTAAATTTTTGGGGCCTCTGACTTAATAATATCACTATGATATTAAGTCAAAGAGTGTACAGAAAATCAGTTTTTTCTGCTTTTCTGTACACTTGCCTGGTGCCATCTGAAATTAACGCCTGCCTGTATTTGGGTGACTAACTAATAGGTTCAAAACATGCATTTGCATGTAATGAGCGCTGTTAGTTTCGGGGGGGGGGGGGGTTGGCTACGTGTTTTCCATTCGCTATTACCCTTTACAGTATAAGGGGTAACAATAGCGCGTCAAAAACATGCGGCCAAACAGGAGCTAAACGGTGCTGTATCGGCCTGCTAGTTAACAACTGGGGAGAAACAATCTAAGGACAATTTCTCTCCTAATTAAAATCCTTCTTTATTAAAGCTGTATGCAAGTAAGACTGACATACATAATCAGAGAAAGATAGCATATTTGAGTTGTCATATAATATTTAGATAGGATGTTTAAAAGCTTTATGGTGAGGTTTTGTTTGATGGCTATTTGATTCACATCAATGCCTCAATTTATCATTGGCTACCACACTCAAATGCACTTAATATATAAAAATTTTTGAGGGATTCAACAAACTATTATATCCTGTTAAACCACAGAATCACCTCATCCAATGATATTTCTTACCCTTTAAAGCCTTCAACAACAATTTGATCACCTATCTGGGAGATCAAATTGTTGTTGAAGGCTTTAAAGGGTAAGAAATATCAATTTATCATTGAACATAGTAATTGTTTTTTTAAATTAATTGTAGCATTTATGGCTTCTAATCCTTATTCTAAAAAAAAGGTCTAATGTGCAAAGCAGTACCTTGGTCATCTTGCTTTTAAAAAGATAGCAGATCTGTGTAATGCAGCAGCACCTCTGAATAGGCTACCAGTCTGAGGCTTCCTAGCAGACTGTGTGGGCACCATGAGGTTTCCTTTTCCATTCCTATTCAATCCCCCTTTAGTGTCTTAACTGCAGCTTGCACTTTGTAATAGGGTTCTGAGCTTTTTGCCATCCTAAGAACTGTCATAACGAAACCAGAAATTATTAAAAGGTGCCAAAATGACACAGACGTGTGACTGAGATCTCCACTAACACTAGGATTTATCTTGTTGTCTTCAGCTATCAGGTTTGGTCGGATGCCACAAGCTGAGAAAGAGAAGCTCTTGGCAGAGATCTGCAGTGACATCGACCAGCTGAGCCCCGAGACTGCTGATCTCCGAGTCCTGGCCAAGCACTTGTATGATTCATACCTCAAGTCCTTCCCCCTGACCAAAGCCAAGTCGAGAGCAATCCTAACAGGAAGGACGACAGACAAATCAGTTAGTACTCTTTGGCATGATATTTCTTCCACTCTCTGCCCCCTCCTCCCACCCCTGGGTAAACAATTTATCACAAAGTCTTGACTCCCTACTTTATTGTTGGCTGTAGCATGTTTCATGCTGGGTCTGAAGCACAGGAAATGTTTTTTCAGATGGGGCAAATAAAACTTTATTTTAAAAAAGACCAAGTTTACCTATTGAAGTATTTGAACTCATGCAAGACTTCTGAAAGTCATTTCCATACTTCCTTCATCTAAAGTCCTTCCCCTTGTCCCCTTTCCGTTCTTTATTCAACTTCTTTTCAGTGTTATCCTGTATATAGGCTTATGGTTCACTAGACTAAAATACCCGTGAAATTACCCACATTAAGGGACTTTATAGCAGTCTACATATACCTAGAGAGAGAGAGAGAAATATTCAAAGAGGTCTAAGCCAACTAAGATCAAAGCCTTTGAGACTTCTCCCCTGCTGAAAGGCTATAGTTGGCTCCCTGGGTTATACTAGGCAGCTAACTTTAGCTGGACATAGTTGGAGCAGGCCTGTGGTAGGGTTGTATCAGGGAGGGGGGGGGGGATTTACGTGGTTATGGTGATTTTCACCACTAGCCATCTAAGGGGGTCATTTTCAAAGGCTTATCGCATGCGATAAGCCTCTATTGCACGCGAAAAGGCCCTTTTTGCGTGTGATAGCATGCTGGGGGCGAAGTTGGGGCGGCAAGGAGGTGGACTCGGAGGTGTCTTCGCTGGCGGCGATAAGGCTAGTAGCATTATTGTCGCCAGTAGCGCGCCCAATAGCACCACCATTCACGATGGCGCTATTAGGTGCGAAAGCCGGCAGCAAGAACACCGCGGTGGGGTGAAGGCTGCCGGCTTTCACAGGCCCGCCCCCTATTTTCGTTGAATTCACCATTCTGACACTCCCCTTCTCCCTGCCTTGCTTCCCTCCTTCTGGTGGCATGAACTCCCTATCTATACTCAATTACAAAAGCACCCTTTATCTCAAAACTCAATTGCGGGCAGATTTATTTATTTTTTTTAAATAAGTTTTTTTTGGGAGGGGGCCTCCAACTTAATATCGCTATGATATTAAGTCGGAGGCCCCCGACGATTGAAAATATTGTACGATATTTTCAAAGTCATCAGAAATCAGGGGCTCCCCAAAACCGATAGGAAAATCCCACGAAATTGTTCGTGGGGTTCTCTTATCGTTTTGGGGGAGGGCGGGAAAAACGGCACACAAAAAACAATCCCTAAACCCACCCCGACACTTCAAAACAGCTCCCTTAGCTTCCCCCACCCTCCCGACCCCACCCCCCCAAAACATTTTAAATCACCTGGTGGTCCAGTGGTGGTCCCGGGAGCGATCTGTGAGTTTTTGCCTCTACGGCCAACTTCTTTTCAAATCCTCTTTTAGCCTGTCTTATCAATGTCTTACATTTAACTTGCCAACGCTTATGCATTATCCTATTTTCTTCTGTTGGATCCTTCTTCCAATTTTTGAATGAAGATCTTTTGGCTAAAATAGCTTCTTTCACCTCCCCTTTTAACCATGCCGGTAATTGTTTTGCCTTCTTTCCACCTTTCTTAATGTGTGGAATACATCTAGACTGTGCTTCTAGGATGGTATTTTTTAACAATGACCATGCCTCTTGCACACGTTTTACTTTTGTAGCTGCTCCTTTCAGTTTTTTTCTAACAATTTTTCTCATTTTATCAAAGTTTCCCTTTTGAAAGTTTAGCATGAGAACCGTGGATTTTCTGACTGCCCCCTTCCAGTCATTCATTCAAATTTGATCATATTATGATCACTATTGCCAAGCAACCCACCACCATTACCTCTCTCACCAAATCTTGTGTTCCACTGAGAATTAGATATAAAATTGCTCCCTTTCTTGTCGGTTCCTGAACCAATTGCTCCATAAAATTGTCATTTATTCCATCCAGAAACTTTATCTCTTTAGCATGTCCCGATGATACATTTACCCAGTCAATATTGGGGTAATTGAAATCTCCCCTTATTACCGCACTACCAATTTGGTTAGCTTCCCTAATTTCTCTTAGCATTTCACTGTCTGTCTCACCATCTTGACCAGGTGGACGGTAGTATACTGCTATCACTATAGTCTTCCCCAACACACAAGGGATTTCTATCCATAAAGATTCGACTGTGCATTTAGTTAAATTAGCTGCTAAATTAGCTTTCCATGCTAATCAATTGGGGTTTTTTTTTTGCTATTTCGCATTACTTTTTAGAAGCGTTATGTTAAACTAATTCTTTATCTTTCAATTTTTATCTTTATCTTTCAACTGTCCTGAATTGTACTCCCTGTTCATTGTAACTTTCTTTCTGCTAATTATGGTTTTCCCCTGGTACTACTGTAAACCGGTACGATAAGACTTCGTCTTGAGCATTGGTATATTAAAAGAATTTAAATAATTAATAAATAGTCTCATGCAGGATGTTTATCCTGTTGGACTCTATGCCATCCTGGACATAAAGCGCTACACTGCCTCCGGGTGGCTCCTCTCTGTCATTGCGATATAATTTGTACCCCAGTATAGCACTGTCCCATTGGTTGTCCTCCTTCCACCATGTCTCTGAGAAGTCAATTAAGTCTATGTCATCATTCACTGCTATACATTCTAATTCTCCCATCTTACTTCTTAGACTTCTGGCATTAGCATACAAACATTTCAAAGTTTATTTTTTGTTTGTATTTTCATTCTGCTTTTTAATTGATAGGGATAAGTTAGAATTTTTTAGCTCGGGTGAGTTTTTAGTTACAGGCACTTGGACTACTTTTCTTATTTTTGGAACCTCACTGTCTTGATACCCTAATTCTAATACATCATTTGTATCCTTTGAAGATACCTCCCTCCGAACCATGCACTGCTGAGCAATTGTCTGCTTTCCCCTTTGTTCTAGTTTAAAAGCTGCTCTATCTCCTTTTTATTCTATTGCCAATTATATATGACCCATTACAACCAGAACCTGTGGAAGCAGGTCAATTACAACCAGAACCTGTGGAAGCTGGTCCGAAGGTGTTTATGAGAAACATGATGGGAAGCCAAACCGGACCAGTGGTGTCAGATGAAGTAGCAGATGTAATGACTAGCTGAGGAGTATTGTAGAACACAAGTAATCATGTCATCATTGTGCCGCAGTGGTTTGGAAAATAATAGATCACATTTTGTCCTTATATTTCAACTCTGTTCTGTATTATTTTACTATGCAGATTTGAGATCTGTCCCAACGCAGTTAATTGAAACATGGTCCAAATTGGGGAACCATTTAAGTGGATTAAGTGGATTACAAAAAAGCTGTGTTTCTGACACATCTTTAGACTGAATAAAACCTATTCTTTGTACTACTCCCTTCTATGCATGAGTCATTTCCTGAGAACATGTAGTCTCTGCATTAACTTAATCTAGCATAGTTAATGAGCACAATTGTTTTGAAATTAACCTAAATTTGCTTTGATCTAGGACTTCTAATGGATCATGACCCAAAAGAGAGAGCTTGCTGGAAACTTGATTTCCAGCTAGCAAGCCTCCATCACATTGTTTGTCTCACAACCAAATCCCATGAAAATGTCTCTTCTAGCCATTCCCAAAGGATATGTCCACCTCTGTGGTTTAAAACCTAAAAATAAAAAGAAAGAGTTCAGGAAAAGACGAGAGCCTCGCCTATGCATGTAATGCACCTGCCTGCCTGCACTCAGCAGTGAGACATGCCAGAAAATCCCAGTCTAGAGTGACTGCCAGTGACAGTGATTTTTTAGATTTTCAACCAATAGAATGTTGTAAAACAATTGTACAAAACAGTATCATGTCTGTCCATCCATCCAACTGGGGACAAAATAATTCTCTAAAGAAGGGACAGAAAGTCATCAGATTTTGACATGCTGGAAGAAAATGGGAATATCTCAGATGAGCTAAGAAAAAACAAAAAAACAAAAAACCCTGAAGCACTAGACTAGTATTTTCGGAAAACAGCCTCCTAAAAATTCCCCGTTGCTTTACTTTGGGAGGCGGTTAGAGGCTGGAGAATGTTGACAAGCACTCGGTCTAATCCTTCCCCCCCCCCCCCCCTTCCCCAGCCACACACACACTCTCTAATACTTTGACCCCCTCCCCCCGAACAGTACTCCAATTTGATCTGTAACCAGAAACCACTCTGATGTAAATTCATAGTAAATTCAAGTGAGAAAAAAAGAGTTATGCACCTCTGACAAGTTGCAACAAGTGGAAAAAAGAAACTGAGGCATAGCATGTACTCGGTATGTAAAGTAAGGACCGTACGACCCCCTTCTGCGGGTCTATGTTGGAAAACATTTTCAAAGTCATGCCTTTGCATACATTCTCTACTTGTTTTGTTTTGAGGTGATTTCTACTCTAGTGAAAAAAACAGTAGCTAGTGACACCATTTGCCACCAGTATTGACTTACGTCACACACAGTGTATAGCGTAGTAACACATTAATGAGGCAGTCAGCACCAGTGTGCCCAAAAGGAGACAGCATGTTAGTCAGTCTTGTGCTCTTATTGACTGAGGCTTTGCTCTCTATTTTTGGAAGGTCCTAATTTTTCAAAGCTTTCACCCTAAGTACCAAATAGAAAAAAACATTTGATAAATTGGTCATATTAAGTAAAGAATTTAAATTATTGTACTATGCCTAAGGTCTGTTAAGTCTTTGTATACTGTTGTGTCTAATTTTAACAATGTTTATGTGTTAGTTGTAATCCACCATTGAACTACATGTATAAGCCAGAATATAAATGTTTTAAAATAAATAAAAAATAATAGAAGCCAAAGTAAACTGTGGAAGACAGTGATGTTAGTGATAAAGTGATACATTTTTATCAATAAGTATTGCCCGTTTTATTGAAAGGGTGGAAGACAAGCCCCATTTCCTTTTTATGCTTCTTTCGCATACATAATTTTTCAACTTCCGATAGCAAGGATGTATTTGTCCCGTATCTGTTTAAATAGGATTGGACAAAAAGAGCTATCTTTGTGCCCACCCCCACCCCAGTGGTTTGTGATTTCAGAGCCTGATCTGAAAAGTTAAAAGGAATCTCAGATCACTAGGCATCTTAATTGTAAATACCAGATCACAAGTCATGCAATTGGATCAGCTCAGCTCTGGGCCAGAAATGTGCTTCTGTTAGTAATCTGCTGGATTTTGTCACTGAAAATAGTGACTGGGCCATATTCCCAAATTTCACAAAAGATGGAAATTGCGGATGTGCATTTGGATAATCCAAATTATGAAATTGATCTGAATGGGCTGATTTTTGGGTCATCCAAACCAAAATCGGCTATCTGAAAATTCCAAAAATGTTCAGATTATTTGTGTCAGCAAATAGTGTGCACTGTTATATGAAATGAATAGCTTGAAAAATCATGAAACCTCTGAAAATGAAATTTGGTCGGAAAATGGGTCGAAAATGAATGACCCAAACCAAAAAAGGCTGTACATCCCTAGTAGAAACATTTTATCATAGTTTATAATACTGCATCACCACTTTTTGACACTATTGTTCGCAGTCTCAGCAAAGACATCAAGAGGTTCATATTCAAAAGGTTTGTCTAGCTAAGTTCAGAACTTAGACAACCTGGAGCTTTAAATATTTCCTCCTACTCCCTGTTCACCAGATAGAGGCCAATATTTAGCCACTATGTGGCTCAGTTAGCCGGATGAACATATACGGCTAATTAGCAGGGCATATTCAGCGGTGCAGTTGCACCACTGAAGATACTCAGCTACCTTAAAGTTATGTAGCTGACATATTTATAGGTCAGCTCTATGGTGCGACCACAGTTAGCTGCATATGTAAGCAACTAATTCTGAATATCGGAGTGGGACTTAAACCTTAGCCCATTAGCACTGATATTCAGCGCAACCTGGATACATTTATCTAGGTAAGTCTGGTCTTATTCCAAAGCAGGTCTAAAATTATATGGGCACATTTACCTGGATAACTTTATGCCTTATCAACTATATTCAAATGTAGCCAGTTAAGTCAAATTGAAACAAAAGCTACTAAATAGGCCTAATACCCTAGCCACCCCCCCAAAATAATTCAAAATATATTGGCCCTATCACCCAATCCATCCCAACCCCCAAAATAATAAAACATGTTGCAGGCTATAGCAGCCTGAGGCCTCCTTCAAAATATTAATAAGCTCTGGCTTCTGGCCCCATCTTGCCACCCAGAAAACCTACCCCCCACCCTTCCAACCCAGAAAGGAAATCTACCTCCCCTCCCCTAAGGCCAAGCCTGAAGGGGGTAGATTCTTACCATGCTCCTGAGACCTGGCTATGGACAGCATTTCTCTGGCAGCAACACTGGTAGCATGTGTAACCAAAGATGCTGTCAGTTTTACCTGACAACGCTGGTAGCATGTGTAACCAAGGATGCTGTCAGTTTTACCTGACAACAATGCTGGTAGCATGTGTAACCAAAGATGCTGTCAGTTTTACCTGACAACGCTGGTAGCATGTGTAACCACGGATGCTGTCAGTTTTACCTGACAACAATGCTGGTAGCATGTGTAACCAAAGATGCTGTCAGTTTTACCTGACAACGCTGGTAGCATGTGTAACCAAGGATGCTGTCAGTTTTACCTGACAACGCTGGTAGCATGTGTAACCACGGATGCTGTCAGTTTTACCTGACAACAATGCTGGGTAGCATGTGTAACCAAGGATGCTGTCAGTTTTACCTGACAACAATGCTGGTAGCACGTGTAACCAAAGATGCTGTCAGTTTTACCTGACAGCAATGCTGGTAGCACGTGTAACCAAAGATGCTGTCAGTTTTACCTGACAGCAATGCCCATTGTATGTGCTACCAGAATTACTGTCAGAGCAAAACTGGATGTGCTCGGGAGCACAGTAAGACTGTTGCCTCCCAGCTCAGCCTAGGAGGGTTTAGGGATACCAGGTAGATCAGAGGGTAGTGTTAGGGGTTCAGGGTGGGGTGGGGACAGAAAGGGGGGTCAGGAACTAGCTCTTTAAATTTTATATTTAGGGGATCTAGGGGGAAGGCCTGCCTCTCATTCACCAAAGCCAGTTTAAGGTACATTGGCAGGCCCGTGAGAAGCATGCACTGCTGCTGCCCTCGGTGGAACTCTTCAGTGGGCAAATCAAGAACTTTGGTTTCAACCTAGCACCTTTCATAAGCACTAAATTCATTACAAAAATAATAATTAAAAACAAACCAGCAATGTATTTGACCTCAGCATAGGACTCTGTAAGGAAAAACCTGCAGAGCAGAGTTCTAATGGCTGTATTGGTCTTGAAGAAAATCTGAATTCTTTGCAGGTGGTGAGACCTTTTTATTACAGCAGAGTTTTGCATAATTTCCTGTTGTTGCAATAAAAGGGATTCACAACCTGCAAAGAACAAAGAAAAGGATGCATATTATGCCCTAGTTCTCTCATCAACAGATAGTAAATACACCATCCCAGTTCATTCTTTACACTTTTCTTGCTACATAAAAGATTTCAGCTCCCACTCTGTAATAATCAGTAATTTCTTTTTTAATGTTGTACTGTAGTGGACTTTGTGCCACAGCACATCGCACTGTTTTACCGTAGGCACAGCTTACGCTTTTTTTTTTTTCAATTTAATTGCAGTAGTATTTGCGTCACTTAAAGAAAAAAAAACATGCTAGGAATAGTGTGTGTGGAGCCGAGCATTACTCAATACCACCGTGCCTCACTGGAATTAGGTAGACCAAGGACTTTAATTTTCGGCTGCAGGCTACTGTGTTCATTTGAATTCAAAAAATTGTAGCCATGAGAATCTTTTTTTTTTTTAATTTTGGCATAGAAAGTTCTCTGTTCTTGTATAGGTAATTGGTATGGTATGACTGGGTGCATGTAGGAAGACTGAGCCTAATGATGGCTGTTATTGAAGTGGAAGCTGAACTCATTAGACCCCCCTAAGATTTCATCCATGAGCCCCTAGGAGGACCAGTTCGCAAAGCCATTTACATGGGTGAAACATCCCAGAGTGTGTGCTGCCTTGACTACTGTGTGCTGCTGACTACTCTGAACAAACACGGCCTGCTGGAAATACTCATTTTTAAAAGTCAACAGTCATGAACCACCAAATGTACCTTTTAGCCTGCTCTGAGGAAGGGAGGGGGCATCATTAGGGACAGCTCAGTTTACCTGGCTGAACATTTGGCTTTCACTTGATATGACTGTTTCCATAAAATAAGACTTCTGTACTTGAGGCGTTCGCTCTGGTTGTGCGTGTCGCTCCCCTCGGCAGTCATTGCCACTCGCTTCTTCCTGCGTGGACCCAGGAACGAGGTAGGAAAGAGCCCTAGCAGCAGCCGTCAGATAGGATGCCTAAGAGTGTGAGAGAGAGCAAAAAATAGACGCTGCCTGTCAGATAGCCCAGGGCCCTGTTGCAAAATTCCCCTCTTGAGAGTACCGGTGCTGGTGCTGTGCATGTCTCTTTTAACTAGGAGAAATAGTAACTCTCTGCACCTCCAGCCAGTCAGTTGACTAGTACTGACTTGCTTTTGTCTTTTCCAGTTAAAGCTTCAGCCTGCTTTGCATGTTACCGAAACTGCATTATGTAAGGAGGGTTTGCACGCAAGTGATACTCCTAAAATATTTGCAGCAGACTTTTAGCAAAATGCTTTAACAGACAAATCCTGAACTACAAAAGGCTATTTTGTAAAGGTTTTAAAATTGTGCCAAACTGAATATTTTAAAAGTAATTTATATATTTTCTTTAAAAAAAAAAATAAAATAAAGATCTCATTATTGCTTTTGAAGTCAGTTCCAAAAATAGGTGAAGTTGTCCTGATTGCGTGCATCAGTCACAGTCTGGTGCACCTCTAGCGGCCTTCGGTGTGAAAAGATGAGTACTATTTTGAGCAAGGAAGAAGACAGAACATTTTCTTACCCCCCTTTTTTTTTTGCTTCTCAAATTCCCCACTCCAGAAGGCAGTGGTGGGTGATACTGGGAATCCTCGCTTGCTCTGAGAGCTGGCATTTCATCTCCTCGGAGATGATCCTTTAACACCACCACCATGGATCAGCACAGTAGTGGCAGCCATCTTCCCTCCCAAGACTGAGGGAGTCCCCTCTGCCATGCCCCTGGACAGGCTTACTTGCAATGATCTGCCGAGACACACAGTTGGCAGCCTAGCAGGGGTTGGGTTTGCGGTTAATTGATTCTCCATCCATTTACGTTTTTCTTTCAGAACTATGCAATTTTCTCAGAGAGGCAATGTTGCCTCTCTGAGAAAATTGGGGGGGGGGGGGGGGGTTCGCGCGTGGCCGGACCCTTGCGCGCTAACCGCGTGTATTTTCAAAGGGCGCCCGGCCACGAGCATAAACCCTGGAACGCGCACAGTTCCAGGCCTCTTCAGAGGGGTCGAGGTCCTGGGCGGGACGGAGGTCGGCCGGACAGCGTGCCACAGTAAATTACTTCTGCTCCCAAGGAGCAGCAAGCAATAAAATAAACAAATTAGGCAGGTAGGGTTAGCTTTAGGGGGGGGGAGGAGAGGGAAGGAAGGTTAGGCAGGGGGTTAGGCTAGACTCCCTCCCAGTCCGCTTTAATTAAGAAGGGGACTGGGGGAAGGCCCAATTGCTTCACCGCAATGGACTTTGCATAAATCACCCCCCCTTGCGCACGCCGCCCGCACATGCGTGCGTAGATTATAAAATCCGGTGGTATGTGCGTGCGGCCAATGGATTTGATAGCATGCACGTGCCGGCGCATGCATGTTATAAAATTGGTGCGTCCATGTGCACGCGCCAGGAACCGCACGCGTGCATGTTATAAAATCTATCCTTTTGGATTCCATTTTTTTCCAAAGTGTCAAGTACCTAAATCATCTAGCTAGAAGGGCTTCAACAAATGACTGCATCATGGTTCTCACTATAAACACTGAACTTTTTTTCATGATTTCCCCAAATACTTTATTCCATATAAACTGTAGGAATCCAAGCTTTATCATGCTCCTTCTCTGTCCCAGATCTTTCATTTTATGCCATGCTTTTTTATGATAAGTCTGTTTGAGACATCTTTTTCTTTTCTATCCATCCCTTACCATTCTTTTTCTTTATTCTTTGTTCTCTCTCTTGCTGTCATCATCATACTGCAGTGACCACTTTGACAAAAATGTGAGGGTCCTCAGTGGGCCCTGCATCCTCTCTGCTCAGTCCTCCAAGCTCCATGGCATGGAGGTTCTGCTGGCAGCCATGTTCCCTGCACTGCCATGTTTAAAAGCCGGCCTCGCACAGAGTAATGTGCCTCAGTTTGGAGTCTTGTCCTCGTCATGGCCTCTGTTATTACGTTCTTCTCTTAGCCTTGTATATATTGGCCCAAGTGTGTGGCCTTCTGGATTGTTTGTCTGTCTTTTTTGTCCTTGTTCTCTGGTTGAAGCGCTAGTTTTTTGGCCCTCTGTTCTTGTATCCTCTTCCTGCATCTCTCTACCCTGTATCTTGTGGTGCACTCCCTAGCTTGTGTTTGTATTGTGGGCACACTTCTGTTCCCTGTTCTGTTCCTCCAGTCCAGCCCTGCTCTTGTGGGTGTCCCTCACTATCTGTCCCCAGCGTGCAACCCCTTGTTCTGCGGCCACCAGAACCTGAGAGCT
This sequence comes from Rhinatrema bivittatum, assembly GCF_901001135.1. NCBI lineage: Eukaryota > Metazoa > Chordata > Amphibia > Gymnophiona > Rhinatrematidae > Rhinatrema > Rhinatrema bivittatum. The sequence continues at coordinate 364,846,236 of NC_042618.1, forward strand.
CAACCCGAGGGAGAAGTGGCCGGTCCAGGCAGTAGATCAGTTCTAGCTCATTACAGCTCCAAGGGTTCTACCTACCGGCAGCCCCGCCATGACAAAAAAAACACCATGCAGGCAATTTTCAAACTGGCCTCTTTGCTGCCAAATCCATGGTCTTTGCACCAGATTTCAAAGGCAAAATTGCATGCACTTTTCCTTTTAGAAGTTTATCCTGAGTACAAACTTCCCATGGACTTTTCAAACCGCGTTTTATGCAGATATATTTTTCATGGAAATAATGTGCATACATTTGAGAATCACTCTACCTGTGTTTGCCAATCCCACACAAAACATGCTCCCAGGAATTCCTCCTCCAAATGTGGCTAAAAGGGTATGCACCGTGGAACACACAGATTGAGGGAGGGCAACTTTCAGGAAGCCAAATTTTGCAAGCAAATTGTCTACCTATAGAAATGGCTTTGAAAAATGGCCCTCAGTAGGTTCCCTTGGGAGTTGCACCCTCTGCTTTTGACTAAACACCAAACATCACTCTACAAGCAATACTTGAGCTTTTCTGCCTCGTGGGTGACTGCATATTCAGCGCACTTCCATTTCTACCAAACCAGGCAATGGGAGCTAAATCCTGAAACTGCACAGTTATTGGACTGGTCTCTCGGAAGCAGAAACCGAGAATACTGCAGACAAAGACTGCAAAGCCCAGCCAGTCTCTGCCCATTTTTCCCACCTACTGCAGTTCCACAGGCTCTGTTTTACCAGCTGGGAATATTTAGTAACTATATTGGAATTTTTCTTTTACAAATTGTAAAATGAAAAACAAAAATCAAACACAAAACCAAGTATCTACATGGATTTCCTAATTTAGCTACCTGGCCCTTGGCCACCTACACTGTAGAAATATTTCTTGCTGTTCTAAGAACCCAGCTGGAGTATTTCTTTAGCTCATACTATGTTTATTTTATTTATTTATTTGTAGAGTTTTATATACCGTTATTCGGTAGAGCCATCATGTTGCATCCACATGATTGAAATGTCTGGAGCTGAAGCTAAGCATTACATAGGGCAGGGCTAACCAGTTCCGATTCTCAAGGGCTACAAACCAGTTGTGTTTTCAAGATATACCTGATGAATATGCATGAGAGAGATTTGCATACACATGGACTCAATTATATGCAAATAAATGTCATGCATATTATTCGAGTTATCCTGAGAACCTAACTGGTTGTGGCCCTTAAGGACTGGAGCTGGCCAACTCTGTCTTAGCGAGCGCAGATGCAATTTCTAAATAATTGCCTGCAGTGATACTCTTCTGCTTTAAGCTAATGACTGCAATTTTTCTTTTAATTCTGAAACAAATTGAATAAAATGAACTGTCTGAGCCATAAGGCACAGTTCAACCTAGCCAACCAAAACTGAGCGAGGTGAAATTCAAGCCTGTGGAATATATTTCTGTTAGACTGAAACATGTTTCCTAATATTTTCTGGGTTTCATCCTAGTCTTGCATGCCTGAAGTACTCTCTGACCCCTGATGAAGGTCTATCATGGCATCAAATCTTCTTAATTGACTCTAATAGGAGGTCAGCTTGCCTTCATATAGAGAAACTGTAAATTCCAGGCAGGCACTGCCCTGAAGCTAAGAAGAACTTTTAAATAAAAGTTTAGATAATCCCAGAAAGGTTTCTCATTTATTTAAATGATGATGTCATGCTTATAGGACATCTCATTTCTTTTGGGAAAAATATAATTTACTGGTAATATTTTCTTGCTTTTCCAACTTTAATATAATTCTACAACAATAGTAGGCAGAAATATTTTGAGAAGAATCAGTTGTACTTACAGAAAATTGCTTCTTGCCAACCTTATATTTAAACTGACGAACATTTAGAGCTTTTTAAAATGTTGATCTTATCATGTCTTGTTATTCTTAGAACTGTGTTTTTCTTCAATAAGATTAAGGGGCCAATGTACTAAATTGTGTTATCATCGGCCTTTAGCATGCATTAGTGTGGTATTCAACGCATGCATTAATGGCTGATATTATTGATATTAAATGAAATGCACATTAAGGCAGGCAATAATGTGGTATGTTAAAGCACCCACATGAATTGTGTGTTGATATTAGCATTAACTCAGTTAATTATACCTCCCTGAGATGTACTTAAGTTTTATGTGTTAATGGGTCTGCATTGAATTTTGTGACTATTAACATGCTTTATTATTCATAACACTTAGGTAATGAGCCATTTACATAGATTTAGCATTAACATTAACTCAAGCTAACTGATGCGTGTTAGTGCTGTTAACATGCATTAAATGCTTACATTAGATAATGTAAATATTTAACACAGGTTAATACTTCCATTAAAGTACATTGACCCCTAAATTTTCAAATTTTAAAACTGAGTTTTAATATATGGCATTGCCACTTGTTGCTTTTTTATTCATAGTGATGGGAAACCATCTTGACCCAGGAACTATATTTTTGTACTCTTTCAGCAGTATAGTACAAGCCAGCAAATGTAATTCTCTACTTTTCCTTTCTGTTTTTAGCCATTCGTTATTTATGACATGAGTTCTTTAATGATGTGTGAAGACCAAATCAAGTACAAACAGCTGCCACCGCTGCCTGAACAAACAAAGAGGTCGCCATTCGTATCTTTCAACGATGTCAGTTCCGCTCAGCGGAATCCGTGAGGGAGATCACTGAATTTGCCAAAAGCATTCCAGGTTTTGTGAACCTTGACCTCAATGACCAAGTAACTCTCCTAAAGTATGGGGTTCATGAAATCATATTTACAATGCTGGCCTCCTTGATGAATAAAGACGGAGTTCTAATAACTGAAGGACAAGGATTCATGACTCGCGAGTTCCTGAAGAGCCTAAGGAAACCATTTTGTGACTTCATGGAGCCCAAGTTTGAATTTGCAGTGAAGTTCAATGCACTGGAACTAGATGACAGTGACCTGGCAATATTTATAGCTGTCATTATACTCAGTGGTGGTAAGCCTGCTTTTTCAATTGAAAGATTCTCCTGTTATCACTCAATGGACTATCATCCATTGAGTGATAGTCCCATGGTAGCAGGTTCTATTACTGAATATTTGCCTGCTTCTGAAGCTAGATGTCCTGAACCAAAGGCACTTACCATAGTAAAGTCTGCTAGCCTTGGAACTTTTGCTTATAGAAATGAAACCAGACAATTTTTTTCAAGTTACATTAAAAGAATAAGAATTTTAAACTGCCATTTTCACTGAGTTGCAAGTTTAGTTGGTGTCTGCTGTTTCCTAATTTCTGTTGAATCTCACCTCTGGTTAGTTGGGATCATTCAGTTTTCTAATTTGAGACAAGCCCTAAACAAGTCAGAGTAAATGTTTGCTGAAGATATGCCTACAAAATGCAACTTCAGTTTATTACCTAGATATATCCTTGAAGCCCCAACTCTAAATATCAACATGGCATCATAGCACATCAAATGGAGTTGGAGTCTGATTTTATGAATGGCAAAAACATACATATTCCTTGTTAAAAATAAATTTCTTTAAGGAAACAAATGAGAAGAAGAAAGGGGCCTAGAAATGCAAGGGGGGCAAAATGGCAGATATTCAGGATTCTTAAGATAACCTAAGATAAAACCATAGTAGATCAAGCAGCCCTGCTAAAATAGAAGAAATGGTAACACTCTCAGCAAAAGCATCTAAGCATTAGTTTATATTTATCTTAGTGTAACTCCCTTTCTCAGATCCCTACCGGCAGAAGACGAGAGGCCACATTAGAGTACTGCAGAGTTGGGGAAAAACTGGTTGCAGATACGGTTCGGGATTCTTCCAGTGGGGGACATTACAATGCTGTAAAGCCCAAGAGGATATCCACATAATCTCTCAATAAATGAAGTCCACACAGTGGGTGTAGTTCCAAAACAGAATAATAGTAAAGCAGTACAATAGTAGGGAAAAGGTACGGGTAAAACAGTTCTTCACAAAGACCGATAGGCAGACCGTCCTGAGTCATCAGTAGAGAAAAATCACCAGACGTCTGTCTCAGGCTGCTTGAGGAATAAGTACAGCAAATATGGCCTCTTTTGCTCCCTTTGGGCTTCCTCCTCCTTAGGGGACCACACTTGGAACTTAAAATCCTCTTCCCCCACAGACATCTGGTATCACGTTACCCAGCTGGTTGCACTCAGCCTCCCTGATGAATCTCCATCTCTCTCTCAGAACTTGGAAAGATATCTCCTGAGCACTACTTGCTGAGCTCCTTCTGGAATTCCCTCCAACCCACATGGAGAGAAATGAAAATCTGCACCTCCCCTCTTTTGGAGCCCTGGAGAGCACAGCTATATGCTGCCTTTCTCCAGCTCCTCGGTTGCAGCGCTGGATTTAGGTATAGATAACATAGGTATGTGTCCAGGGCAGCAAATTCTGAAGGCATCTTAAAACTAGAATTCCCCATGCTGCTTTCTGATTTCTAAGGATGAAACCCCCCCCCCCCCCCCATATCTGATCCTCTGCCTGTGGGGCCATAATCTTAAATCCAGCCCTGCCCAGTCAACAACATACCTCATGACTCATGGAGTTACTTTTGTAATTTTGGACTGAGGCCCGCCCTTTAGGGAATGGGCCAGAGAACTCAATCAGAATCACTCTACTCTCATGAAACCTCCCAAATACTGGAGATTTCTACCTTTTATTTTATGGTGAAAGTTACTAGGCTTTACATTAGCTAGTGCACCTGGTCCCTCAAGGGAAATATCACTCAGGTTCCTTTTATCGGTGGACAATCAGATGTTGCAGTGGACCATGAATGAAAACACTCGGATGGCAATATTCAAAGCTGGCCGTTTAAGTAACTTAGCTGGATATAACTTATCCTGCTGAGTAATGATGTATATTCAGCGGCACGGCGAAGCCATTTAATATATGCGTAGATGTGCGCATTTCGCCAGATAAGTCTACCCAGCTAAGCTTAGACCTGCTCTATGGGGCGTCTAAATGTAAACATAAACTTATCTGGCTAACTCCAAATATCGGTACTTAGGTGTATAAATTATACGTCTAACTTGCACCGCCCACAATTTGCCCAATGCATGTCCTCTTTTTTTTGTGCATACATTTTAGCCGTATAAGGGATTTGTACAGCTAAGCGGCGGTCCCTGAACATACATGCATGTTCAGCAGCCGCTACTTAGCCACATAAGTCTCTCTTATCCGGCTAAATGGCATTGAACACGCTTTGAATATTGACCTCTTAGTGTTTCTGGAGCAGCATAAATTCCTTTAGAGTCAGGATCTGGAATAGCTGCAGACAACTTCCAAGCTGTGGTTCCAGTATTGACCTGATCTTATTTACACAGGGACTTATTTACATGCCTCTTTCACAAGCACAAATGATTGTACATTATTCTTTACTATGCTGTGCATATGGGTATAACATTCACTGTTCAAACCAGGAGATCCCTTGAGTGTCTCTCTACAGTTGTAGTTATCCTCTCAGAGGAAGCACAAGAAAAATTAAAGGCATGTTTCTTATTCCGGGCCTTCTTGCAATCCCTCTGCTATTCAACATAAGGATTTTTTCCTTTTGAATGTGGCTCACTATGGGAGTCCATCTCAATGCAATCTTCTGAATGGAAATGCATTATGGAAGAGGTATCATTCCTCCCAGGAGCTAGCAGCATCACGCGAGCTTGGAATTTCTTTACTCTGCTTGCTTGCAGGATATTCTCTCTCTTTTTTGACCATGGATAGGATCTGGCAATCCATGAACTTTCATTCACAGCTACCCAAGGATTTTTTTTCTTCTATTTTATTTCCCCCTTCCATCTTAACATTTAGTCCAGTGACTGGCCAGGGGCCATGCACTAGGGCACTTCCAGAATTCTGCAATCATGGGTTCTTACTCCGTCGGCTAGGTATCACTCTTAAGAAACCATGAATCCTCCCTTCCCTCCGGGGGTGTGAATGCTGGTTTCATAGGATTCCCAGCATCAGCCAACTTGGGGATCCAATGCAGAAATCAAACCAGGGACCTTCCACATGGCAGTGCAAAGCACTTAACGACTGAGCCACTAGCTGGCCACTTCCAGGATATTCTCTCTCTCGTCCCCTTCCTGCTCTGGCTCCAGACTCACTCTGATATTGAGCATCTTCTTCTAGAGCATGCTCAGAATATTCCTTGGGTTACTATCACTAGGGGATCTAAAACCTAGGTGTTCACCATTCCTCTGGGACATATACCAGGACCCAGGGGGCGACACTAGGGAAAAGATTTGAAGGAAATAGTGTTATAAAATGACTCTTCTCACTTTTTGTATGTGGTGATGTGTGGCATTAGCACTTGCTATATGATGATGAAGCCAAACTCTGTCCAGTTTTAAACCAGCTGATTATCCAGAACAGTACATTTTTCATTCTGCATAGAATATACAGTATTCACAGAGACCTTTGTTTTCAGGGTTTTTTTTAATTTTTCCTGGAAATTTATCAGTATTTATTTCAACAAGAATATAAATAATAATTACCTGGAAAAATGACAAGTCATTTCTTCCACTGATTTCCTCCTATTCGTGTGTAATAAACACTGATAAATTTACCAGAAAAAAAATAAAAAAATAAAACCTGAAAACGAAGTATCAGCAAAGCAAAGGTTCGTTTGGTTTAAACCAGAGGTGCATTGCTCTTGTCCTCAAGGGTGCAAACTGTCTGGTTTTCCAAGTAACCAAGCTATGCAAATTAACCAGGTTCTCAGATCAAATGTTTGCACACATATATAATGAATATTCATTGTGGATATCATGGAAACCAGTTCAGTTTGTGTTCTGTCAAGGCAAAGTTCTTCTTTATGGATCTGATCCAAAGGTTTTTAATTCTGTATTTAATAGAGGTAGGGCCTCGCCAGTAAGTGATGGTGATAATTTCTGCTCAGCTGGAAGCTTTTAATATGGTTTACAATACAATAGCAGCTGAAGTCATCAAATATTTTTTTCTGATAATTTCTTGTCTCAGGATTACCTTTTCCAGATGTAGAATCAGCCACTTATGCTCTGTATCTTTTCCCAGCTTTGATTCGATTAGAGTTGCCTGATCCTGTTCTATGCCAACTTTACTTGCTTCAGAATGCTTTGGAAAAGGTCCTAAATAGTCCATCCAGAATTGTTTATACTCCGAACTAGCTTGTAGATTTCATGAACTAAACTTTCTTGAGTCTAAGTACTGAAAAGACATTGCTCCAACTAATTGCTAGGAAAAGCTTTTTGGTTTTTCTATTTCTAACTATTTCTAAAGACCAAGAGTGATCCTGGAATTTTAGTGGTCCATGACTACCTTTGTAAGCATCTGGAGGCAGTTAAGTTTCAGTTGTTACACCTTCCAGTTAGTCACTCTTCCATTGTTCATAGTGCAGGCACAGCTTGGGCACTCTCCTCCACTGGTTGCTTAGGGGATGGGCTCAGTTTAAGCATTCTCCTTGATTGGCTGCTCAGGAGGTGGGCAGTTCATTGCTACCTAAATTCTGCTGCTTGACTTATCTTTCGCCAAAGTTGCTATGCTCACATAACCCCTCTTCTCAAGTCACTGCATTGGCTCCCTATCCGCTCCTGCGTACAGTTCAAGCTCCTCTTTCTCACCTACAAATGCCTTCACTCTGCAGTACCTCACTATCTTTCCTTTCTTAGCTCTCTGTACACCCCTCCTTGTGCACTCCACTCAGTGCATAAGGCACTCCTATCTGTGCCCTTCTCCTCTACTGCCAATTCCAGACTCCATGCATTCCACCTGGCAGTGCCGTGTGATGGAATAGTCTTCCTGAACTGGTTCGTCATGCTCCCTCTCTTGCCATGTTTAAATCTCATCTAAAGACCCACCTTTTTGAAACTGCTTTTACATCTTATGCCCGATTGCCTGCTTTTACTCTTGTTAACTAATTTTCTTTTCTTTTTAATTATATGAAATACCCCAAGTCTCTTGTCCAATATATTTGTCTTATTAGATTGCAAGCTCTATTGAGCAGGACTTGTCTTTTTGTATGTGTGTACAGCACTGCGTATGTCGTGTAGCGCTATAGAAATGTTAAGTACTAGTAGCAGTAGTCCAGGTAGTCTCTTCCACTGGCTGCTTAGGATCTGGGGACAGTTCAGACACTTTCATCAGATGCTGAGGGTGTAGATATAGCTTAGGCATTCTCTTTCACTTGCTACAAATACATGCACAACCTGGGCAGTCTCTTTCATCAGCTGGTTAACTTGCAGGCTCATTTTGGGCAGTCTTATCAATTGCTGATGTTTGGAGATGTGCAAGCAATTCACAATCAAACTTGAACCAGACAGATTTAAACCTGGTCCAAGTTCAACAAAAGTTTTGTATTCAACAAAGATCTGTTGGGGAAATCCATCAAGTTTCTCTTGGAGGATCTGGGCACAACTCAAAGGAAATCTAAAAACTCCACAGCGCATTTCTAAACAAGCCAAAACAGACTTTGGATTTAAAAAAAACACACACAAAATGGATTTACGGATCCACGTCTGATTTTATGGGATTTTCTTCATAAAGAGTCTTGAAGAGGCTCACACATGATGAAGTTTGAGGTCCAGCTCTGCGTTCTACTCAAGTGGTTTTGTTTTTTGAGCTTGAATTTGCCTGTCTTCTACCGTGCAGACCTAGCTCTGGAATTTTCTTCCTTGAGGACAAGTAGATTAAGATGTTTCTGATTTCTTTTAAAGTTTCATGCTTTATTTCCTAATTTTTTACATCCACTTCCAAAGATTTCATCATGCCTCTGAATCATTACCCATGAAAACCTTCTCCAGTATGGTACCTCCCAACATCCTCTTCAATAAACACCGAAGCAAAAAAATAATTTAATCTTTCGCGATTGCCTTATCTTCTCTAAGTGCCCCTTTAACCCCTCAATCATCTAACGGTCCAACTGACTCCCTCACAGGCTTTCTGCTTCGGATATATTTTAAAAAGTTTTTACTGTGAGTTTTTGCCTATACGGCCAACTTCTTTTCAAATTCTCTCTTAGCCTCTCTTATCAATGTCTTACATTTAACTTGCCAACGCTTATGCATTATCCTATTTTCTTCTGTTGGATCCTTCTTCCAATTTTTGAATGAAGATCTTTTGGCTAAAATAGCTTCTTTCACCTCCCCTTTTGGCTTTGGCTTTCTGTGTTGTATACAGGGTATTATTCTAAAGGAGCCAGATTTATTTTAAACAAGTTCAGGACAGTATGTCTAAGATGCTTTTTCCTCAACAAGAGTATTGAACAATAAAGAGGACTTAGATGCTGGATTTATTGTTTGTTTATAAAAATTATACTTTCAAGATAGTCCAGTCCAAAATGGATCCCAGTGGTTCAGTGGCGATTATTCTAATAGAAATCAATCCTGCAGTGATCTGAAAAGAAGCCTTTCACAATCTTTCCCATTCTTTCTTCCCAAAAGAAAAAAGAACTAGGGTGAACAGTTATAAACTTGGGTGTGTGCTCCATTATTTTCTCAGGAATATGCATTGCAGCCTTCATGTGTCCATTTTCCACAGTGAGTTTGGAAATCGGCTTAAAATACTCTTTATGCTGCAAAATCAGCTGCATTTGACCAGTATGGAAAGCATTAAAACTAGTTTGAAGAAGGTGGTCTGGTAGCACATATGCAAAAACCATGCTGGATAGATTCCTGAGCTAATCTATCCAGCGTGGTATCCTTGGATTGGCCAGGGCTGAGAATGCCGTGAGGGTAGCAATTACTGCCTCTGGGGGTTAAGGAAGTCCTAGCCAACACCACCACCTGCTGGCCACACAAACTCTGGAGAGATCCACTGTCTCTCTGAGCCTTGTCTGAGGACTATCCTGTGATGCTCATATATACTGGAGGGGGGGACGGGACTGTGGCAGTCAGAAGGTTCTGGTGGTTGTATTTCGAGTGACTTCCAGGAGCAATTCTTCCCCTACAGACAGCTGTGTATCACTGTGATTGGCTAATCTGGGACATTAGTATGCAAGGCACCCTTACTTAGTCAACATTTCTTGCAGAATATTTCTGCAGTATTTTCTTTTTTTTACACTGCCAGAAAATGAAAGAAATCAAATATTGGATCATGAGATCTCAGCATACTATTCATGCTACACAGCTAAAAAAAAAAGAAAAGCTCTACCCTCTGTATTCTGTCATATTTCAAGCTTGCACATTCCAAGCAGTAATACTCACCCTATAACAAGTAAAACATTTCCTGCCAAGTTGTCATTTTTTTAAATTCTTTCATCTGTTCCCTAGTAATTTGAATTTCTTTGAATCCCTGAGGAGAGTGCTGCTTGAAATGATGTCACAAATCACCTCATATGGCATCTCATTGGTCTGTGCAGGGTGTGTGTTATTTGTGACATCATAGCCAATGCAAACCAGTCAGATCCAGTGATGGTGAAGTAAATTTCTAGCAGGGCTGCTCCTAAACATTGAAAGGAATTGCTGCCGAGTATCTTAGATCAATCATTTCAGAGATGATAAAGTAGAAAGTATATGGGAGTATTTACTACTCATCTTACTTTTCAGATACTGAACAATATAAAAGGGTACAGCTTTCTTTGTACAAGGAGCCTACATAGATCCATTGCTTAATGATATCTGCTCCCGAAAGCATTATCCTAACTCCTAAATATATTTTTTTTAAATGAATAACTATTATTTTAGCCCATGAAAGTGGGCATCTGAGACCTGTAAGACACAGAACAGTTTCACAAAGGCCAGGGCTTCATTCTTTCAAAATACCTTGATCACAGGATCCCCATCATAAGGCCTAATTTCCAGTGCTGTGCTGGCAATTTCATATCAAGGAGCACTCACATGATCTGCTCTGTACTCAGTAATAGACTGTTTCATAAAATCATTTCACAAGGGCTCCTGCACATCCCATGTGCCTTTCTCTATTGAAACACTTTGGAATAGGGTATGTGATAAACTCTGGCTGGTTGCTTTGGCAGGCTCAGGTTGCTTGAAGCAGGAATTGGGTAGTCAAGTCATTCCTTTCAAAGCATAAGCTCATTTAAGCCTGCTTAAGCAGTAAGGTATACATTTTTTTTTCCTGAATAGTCTGTCTGAAGGAAACCACCTGGTAACTGAACTATTCAGCCTTCTGCTGCTTTCTTAAAATGCAAAGTTATCCTTTCAAACTCTGTTGCTGGGTCCTTCAGCTTCTTAAATGTATTGAATGACCTGGTGAGATAGGCCCTCTGTCCTAAAACCAAAGTGACACCTGCCGCTGACAGATAGTGTAACTGTAAAATGATGTCAAGAAAACAAACATTTGTTATACTAGCACATTGCGGGGCAGATTTTAAAAGCCCTACACGCGCCGAGCCTATTTTGCATAGGCCCAGAGGCGCACACAAGCCCCGGAACTCGCGTATGTCCCGGGGCTTGAAAAAAAGGGCAGGGAGGGGGCGGGGCCAGAGGCTTCCGTTGGGTCTCTAGGATGGGGGATCGCGTGCCGGCACTTGGCCGGCGCACGCAACCTACACCTGCGCAGAGGCAGGCGCAACTTGAAAAATAAAGGTATGAGGGGGGTTTTAGGTAGGGCTGGGGGGCGGGTTAGATAGGGGAAGGGAGGGGAAGGTGGGGGGGCAGAGGGAACAGGAAAGCCCATCGGGGCTCCCCTAGGGCTCGGCGCGCGCAAGGTGAACAAGGTGCACCCCCTTGCACGCGCCGACCCTGGATTTTATAACATGCGTGCGGCTGCGTGTGCATGTTATAAAATCGGGCGTAGACACTAAAATCTGGCCCTGAGTTTTTCTGTGCAGCTCTTACATAAAAAAGGGTCTGAAGTAGGCCCAAAATGCAGTCATGGTCCAAAGTCTTTGTAGGTTGTGATGCAACAGCTTCTTTGCTGTGACTTTTAAAGCTTTCAAGACCATAAATTTCTCTTCTTAAGATGTGGTGGTGGTGGTGGTGGTGGTGGTGATGATGAAATACTAAACGTAATGCTGAGTGGTAGAATATGCAGTATGTATTACTACTGAACTGCAGTATTTAAATCCTTGAACGTTAACGATTATCTTCTACACGTATACCTTCTGTCTGACACCCGTTCCTTTCTCTTCCCACATACCTCCTAGGAGCCTTTGGATTTCAGTTTGAGGGGAGTGAACGGGTGTGGATCTGGTCCAGGAGTTTCTTTCTGCTTCTTCAGTGCTCCATCTCAGTGAGAGGCAGCCTTTAATTGGTGCTGACGTAACTACCCACTTTCCACCCCTGGGCTGGTTTGTCTTGGTTAGTGGATCCAGAGGCCATATCTCCCCATAGCATCTGTAAGATCTGAGTGGTCGATTCCCTGAGTGGGGGGGGGGGGGAGATAACTTTCAAGACCCTTAGCATTGCAAACATTTAAGTCCCAATTCCCAGTTCTTGTGTGCAGCAGTGAAGATAACAGCACTGATTAGCAAATTCCCTCGATAGTAAAAAGCACACTGGAAGCTGATCTGGTTTCCAACATTTACTTTTACTGAGATGTACAAAAATGAAATGATGCGGATTGATTCACTTAAAGATGATACAAGAGATGATTTGCAATAAATTTGTGACTTCTCAATGTTTTGGTTAAAGTTTAAGATGTTAAAGCCAATATTCAATGTTTCTTAGGCAGATAAGCAATGACTTATCTAGTTAAATGGCGGCTGCTGAATATCCAGCTGTGTTCAGCGGTCGCCACTTAGTCAGTTAAGTAGATAGTCAGATATCTAATGAGTGGGCAATGGGCGGATCGAGGAGGAGCTACTTTTCCATTTATTGTAGCTGGAAAAGTGCAGATATTCGGACTTATTCGACTGAGGTAGACGGATAAGTTAGACCTGCTCAATAGCAGGTCTAAATTTAGCAAGATATGAGTTATACGGCTAAAAGGCAGGCTTACATTTAACCAGATGTGAGTTATATGGCTAAATGGCAATTTCTACGGAGATATTCAACAGCATAACTGTAAGTAGGTTAGCTAGACAACTCTTATCTGGCTAACTTATGTAACCATTCAGCTTTGAATATTGAGGCCTCAATCTTTAATGCACTGTTTCCCCATCCCTTTGGTGCAGGGTAGGTTTAATGCTTCTCTCCCAATGTAGGTGAAATGTTAAAGATGAAACCAGTTTTAGATGTCTGTTCACATACAGTCTTTTATCTTCTACATCTCCATGATGTTTTCTCACAGTCCATAGTCTCTCACAGTACCTGAGTGGCACCAGTTATTCTCCTCTTTCCCCTTTTTAGTAGCAGAGCAATACTGCTGTTACTACTCTACTCCCAAGATCTCCAGTAGATGTTCATGGGCCCTGCTGGGGTCCTTTCCAAATCACTTCTCCCATCTCTCCTTCTCCTCTGGATGGCTGAAAGTCATCCCTTTCCACAGATTCCAATGACCGCAGATTCATATTTGGTAAAAGGAACCTTTCCCATAGTTAATAAAACAGAAAAATAGAAAGTAATGGAGTCCCTAGTTAATGCTGTAGAGTTACCACTCAGGAAAGAGATCTAGGCGTCATAGTGGACAATACATTGAAATTGTTGGCTTAGTGTGCTGCAGCAGTCAAAAAACAAACAGAATATTAGGAATTATTAGGAAGGGATTGATGAATAAAGCAGAGAATATCATAATGTCTCTGTATCACTTCATGGTGAGACTGCATCATGACTACTGCGTACAGTTCTGGTTGCTGCATCTCAAAAAAGACATAGTTGCACAGGAGAAGGTACAGAGAAGGGCGACCAGAATATTAAAGGGGATGGAATAGCTCTCCTATGAGGAAAGGCTAAAGAGGTTAGGGCTGTTCAGTTTGGAGAACAGATGCCTGAGGGGGGGATATGATAGAGGTCTATAAAATCATAAAAGGACTTGGACAGGTAAATGTCAATCTGTTATTTACTCTTTTCCAGATAATACAAAGACTAGGGGGTGTGCCATTACATTAGCAAGTAACACATTTAAAACAAATCAGAGAAAATTATGTTTCACTCAATGCACAATTAAACTCTGAAATTCATTGCCAGAGGATGTGGTTAAGGCAATTAGTGTAACTGGATTTAAAAAAGGTTTGGCAAGTTCTTGGAGCAGAAGTCCATAAACAAGTTAACTTAGAAATAGCTACTGCTTATTAGCGGCATTAGTAGCATGGGATCTAATTAATGTTTGGATACTTGACAGGTACTTGTAACTTGTAACTTGGATTGGCCACTGTTGGAAATAGGATGCTGGACTTGATGGACCCTCAGTCTGACCCAGTATTGGCAACTTTTTATGTTCTTAAGGGTGCTCAACTGACAAAACTTAGCATAAAAATATAAACAGGATAGGGAAGATGAAAGGAAACCATATATCCAAAACAAAAGTCTCCAAAGAAGCATTAAGACTTAAACAAAGGGAAAATCAGGGAATAGCCAAGGCATGCTGCCACTGAAAAGGAAACAGAAAATCCACAATATAAGTTGGTGGTCTAAGTATTTATACCATAGGAACACACCATATATACTCTCCCACATGGGGGAGCTACCTTCCCACATTGTTACCATGTTTCCTTCCCATACAAATGGAATATTTCGTATGGTTCCTGGTAGATGTCTAACAGAATCTATAAAATTACCCTCTTCCCAGCTAGCAGAGAAGAAGTCCATAGCCAGGAGCCATACAACACAACTCTTTCTTAATGCAGTGCGCACACATCTTAAGCCTGACCAATAGATATCAGCATTATGTGATAGTTAAGACTCCATCCCCCCCCCATCCCAGGGCTTTGAACACGGTCTCTGCATCATCCCCAGCCCTGGCCAGCTTGAGAAGCAGAAATTAGGCTCAGAAAGCAAAACCAAGACTCCCACATGGCAGTACATAGAACTACCAATGAATTGCCTGCTGGCTGGCCCTCCAGAAACCTTTGTAACTTATTCATATGGGAGAACATCAGAAGAGTTGTGAAAAAAATTATATATATTTCCCTTATTTTTTTGGTTGTAAACATGGGTACTTGCCCTAAAACTGAGTACCTCCACCGGTGGCATTAATCTTGGAGCCCTCCGCCAGGCTGCATCAGAAAGAGGAGCAGCTTAGCAGTCTCTTTCTTCAACATAATAGCTTCCGGTTATGCTAGTTCCTTTGCTTATAAGCCTCAAATAGTGTTTTGTTCCTTTGCTGTATTAGTGCATATCTTTGTATAGGTCACTACCTCTCTTCTCCTGTCTCTCCCCTACACCCCTCCTCTTGAACGTCACTCATCGGGCAAGATGCTCCTAGCTGTCCGCTTCTCCTCTACCGCCAGCTCCCAGCCCCATGCTTTCTACCTGGCTGCACAGTATACTTCCTGAGTTGGTGAGTTATGATCTCTCTTTTGCCTTATTCAAATTCAATCTAAAACTCTCCTTTTTGAAGCTGCATTTAAATCTTAAAGCCTGATTATCTCGCTTACAGCCTTATGGATGTTAACCAATTTTTTTTAATAAATGAAATTCCTAGTCTCTTTGCCCTATAATTTTGCTTATTTAGAGGAGGGGCTGTCATTTATGTGTTTTTCAATAGCACACAGTATGTCAAGGAGTGTATAGAAATGATAAGTAGTAGTAGCAGTAGTAGATGTTTGCGTCTGCTATTCTTCCTTTTCCTGCTAGTGAAGATAGCTGCTTTTCCTGTTGTATTCAATGCAATAGAATGAATTATTGCTTAATGTTGCAAAGTTGTTTAATTATTAATGTTGGTGAGGGCAATCTTCAGAGAGATGTACGCAGACAGTGTCGTGTGCGGTCAAGGCCTTCAAGGGATTCAGTGAATCCCCAGCCCTAATCAGCTTCCTTTTTTGGCATTTTTTTCAGCCTCAGTTACTTTTCAAGTTCTTGGTAATATGAAAAATGCCTTGCGGGGCTAATGGGAACAGCAGACTGTGCCCCCTGATTGCAGCCACGGGAGGCCAGTAGGAGGAACCAGCATCATTGACAAGTGGCTCGGGCAGGCCCAGGCCCATCATCAGTGTTGGATTAGACTGGACAACAGCAGCACAGCATGGGATAGAAGGTGGGACCTTGCTTCGATGGGAAACAGGAGTCCTACCTTCTGCCCCGTGCAGGTTACACGGTGGGAAAAGCTGTATGCTGCAGAAGCGCCGGGACCTTGCTGGGAGCTGTACTTGTGCAGGGTGGAGCAGAGGGCCAAAATTGCTACCAGCAGGAGCAAGGCAGGCAGGCAACAGAAGGAAACGGCAGTGTAGTGCAGCAGCAGGAGGATAAACATTGTACTGCTCAGGAGGCTTGGACTGTTAGGATTCACGTCACTGTCTTCACTCTCCAGTGAATCAAGCAGAAGGTCAAGCCCTACCTTTGCCGGGGTCAAGACTTGGGAGGAGGGGGGTTTATGTTAGGATTCAGAGTGATAAGTGAGATTGCACTGCTGTGGACTCGAAGTGGAGGTGGTGGGGTTGAGAGTGAAACTTCTAGGGATGGTCAACCCCCCTCTCCCTCTTTTCCCACTCCCCCTGAGTCTGCATCTGAGTGAGACTGCTAGGGATACTTAGGGGGGAGGGTAAGAGACTGCTGAGGATTAGGGGGTGGGGGGGTGGGAGTGGAAAGGGGGTTGAGGGAGAGAAACTGTCTGGGAACTCAGGCAGGAGGAAGAGGGGTTGAGAGATTGACATTGCTATGGACCAAAGGGCTTGAGAGAGAAACTGCTGGGGACAGGGTAACATAGAAACATAGAAATGATGGCAGAAAAGGACTTGGGGATTGGTTGAACTATAGTTGCTGTTTCCTCTGTTTCTGAGATTGGAAGTGGGAAGAATATGATTTTCTCTGTCATTTATGGGAAATGTGCATCTCTGAATATTTCTACAGCACAGGAAAAATACATTTGTTTTTATTTCTCTGATGTTATACTTAGTAGCGTTGCCACGGGTGGGCCTGGGTAGGCAGCTGCCCACCCAATTTGGACCCAGGCCCACCCAACTGGAACTGGAAGTGGAGCACCGGACCTGCAAGGCCATCGCGGGATCCCTTCTCTGCGCGGCAAAGAGGAGAACCCAGGGCCGACGCGCCATTCCGTGCATTTGCACGGCACACATGGGGAAGTGATCCTGCGGCCGTATGGCCCACTGATCTTCCCATTTTGGGGGGGGGAGGGAGCAGAAGTGCTGCACACAGCTTCCGCTTCCTCCCTCCCCCCCCCCAAGCAGGAAGATCGGTGGGCGGTACGGCCCAAAGATAGCAGGAGGCCGGTGACAGCAGGAGAGGCCAATTGATCTTCCTGTTTGGGAGGGGGAGGAAGCGGAAGCTGTGCGCGGGCTTGAATGTGTATGTGTGGGTGAGAATGGGAGTCTGGGTGTGTGTGTGTGTGAGAATGGGAGCTTGAATGTATGTATGTATGGGTGAGAATGGGAGCCTGGGTTTGTGTATGGGTGAGAATGGGAGCTTGAATATGTGTATGTGTAGGTAAGAATGGGAGTATGGGTGAGAATGGGTGCTTAAATGTGTGGGTAAGAATGGGTGCTTGAAGGTGTGTATATGTGGGTGAGAATAGAAGCCTGGGTTTGTGTGTGGGTGAGAACGGAAGCTTGAATATGTAGGCGAGAATGGGAGCCTGGGTGTGTGTGGGTGTGGGTGAGAATAGAAGCCTGGGTTTGTGTGTGGGTGAGAATGGAAGCTTGGGTTTGTGTTTGGTTGAGAATGGAAGCTTGAATATGTAGGTGAGGATGGGAGCCTGGGTGTGTGTGTGTGTGTGTGTGTGTGTGTATGTGTGTGTGTGTGAGAATGGGAGCTTGAATGTATGTATGTATGTGTGGCTGAGAATAGAAGCCTGGGTTTGTGTGTGGGTAAGAATGGAAGCTTGAATATGTAGGTGACAATGGGTGCTTGAATGTGTGTATGTGTGGGTAAGAATGGGAGTGTGGGTGAGAATGGGAACTTGAATATGTGTATGTGTGGGTGAGAATGGGAGCTTGAATATGTGTATGTGTGGGTGAGAATAGGAGCATCGGTTTGTGGGTGAGAATGGGTGCCCGGATGTGCATCTGTGTGTGTGCATAAGAATGTAAGCCTGGGGAGGGGTGAGAAAGTGAGAGCTTGTATGTGTATCTGCAGAGAATGTGAGCTTTTGTGTGTGGGGAGGAGGTCATATGAGAGTGAGAGCTTGAGTGTGTGAGGACGTCTGTGAGAAAAAGTGTGTATGTGTGTGTGTGTGGAAGGGAAGAAGACAGTAGTAGAAGAAAGACACTGAAAAGGAATTAGGAAATGAGCGACAAGGGAAAAAATAGGAAAAAGAGACCAGGACCAACTGATTAGAAAAATACAAAGATTAGACAACAAAGGTAAAAAAAAAATTTATTTTGATTTGTTAGATATGCCATCTTTGGGAATGTGCATTTCTTATATTTTTGTATTTTGCTCTTTCTTCAGTATTCCACTGTTCAGAGACTTTAGTTTCTCAGGCTTTCTATATTGGTTTTATCTGCATGTTTCTGTTTCTAATTTGTGGTCTCTTATTTCTATATTAGGTAAAGATCGGTCTCTGTTTTGCCTGTGTGTGTGTGTGACTGAAATGCAGTATTTCTGCTCGCTTGTAGTTTCTCTGTAGTAGTAGTCCAGCTTGTTCTGTTATTCCAGTAGGTGATGTATTAATGTTCTAGGGCCTGGTGTAGTATTTGCATTGCTGCTTTTTCATAAGGTTGCTGTTTGAATCCTGAGAGTCAGTGCTGTGACTGTATGGCAAGGTTCTAGATGCCTCTTTCTTTGCAAGAGTTTGTGTTACTTCACAAAATAGTGGAGGGTTATTTTTTGCTGAGGTGACACCAGAATTTGACTTTTTTTTTCATGGTAGTCGTAATGTGAATTGCCCTAGCTCTGCGCTGCACCTGTTCTGATGATTAATTATATTTTATTCTATTTATGAAGACTTCTGGTTTTCTGCAAAGATGGTTCATGAAAGAATACATTAAGTTTTGTTTTATTACATGATTGGATCTGATTGTTTCCTATACTTGTGCATTTATAAACTGCAATAAATATAAAATAAATTCTGATTAATAAGGAATTTTGAATGCCGGTAAGTGCTTGAAATAATTGTGGTAAAATGTTTTATGTTTAAATGGTTTTTATTGGTTTTTCAATAAAATAATACAAAAACATAACAAACTAAGGCGGGAGTAGCTATGATCCCGCCTCAGAACAATACCACCAATATGAATTGACATAGCCCTTCCATATTAACCCACCCAGTCTGACATGCCTCCCACCCCCATGTAGAAGTGCACGCATGATGCATAATGGCTGTTGCAAATTACTTAGAAAGCCATTCTAGGGTGCAGTATATGGCATTATTTATCAATAAGAAAACAACCGCATGCCTACAGCCCACCCATGTTAACCTTGTGCCCACCCAAAAAATCAGTTCTGGCTATGCCACTGGTTATACTGCAGATCGAGTCTGGCTTTTGAGAGTTCTGGTTTAGCTTTGGTATCCATGTTTATATCTAATTCATGGTCATTTGTTCTGTATTTGGTGAGGGTCTGTTTCTGTTTTGCATGTGGGACCGAGGTGAGGTATTCTGCTAGCATGTAGTTTCTGCACCTCGTAGTAGGAGGGTATATTATATTCTAGGCGAATGGATCTCAAGCTTTTATGACCACTGTATCCCTTTCAGTAGTGCTAGATGTCTTGTGTATCCCTAGGGTCTCACACATTCGAAATTCACAGCAAATACTATGTCCCCTACTCTTTAACTCCCTCCCCCGTTCCCAAACCAAATCGTGTGCACGCACATCCATGCACACTAGCATTCCACCAGGAAAAGGGGGAGGACAGGCAAGGGAGGGAAAGGTTGCTAATGATAGCAAGATGGAGGGAGAAAGAAAGATGATTATGCTAGGAGAGAGGGGAGGTCAGGGAAGGGAGAAGAGAGAAAGTAATTATGCCAAGGAGTAGTTGAATGGAGAGGGACGAAAGAATAAGGTGATTATGCCAGGAGGGTAGAGAGGGGAGGGAAGGAAGGGGAAGGAGATTATACCAGTTGGATGTGGAGGAGAGAGAAGGGAAAATGATTATGCCGGGAGGGGGAGGGAGAAGGGAGGGGGAAATTATTATGCCAGAAGGTACGGAGGAGATTGAAGGGGAAGGAGATTATGCCAGTGATAAGGGAGGGGGAGAAAAGGTTAGGGCAGGGAGCTGTGAAGGAGAGGGAAAGGTGATTATGCTAGGAGGGTAAGGAGAGAGAGGGAAGGTAATGGGGTGTGTATTTACTGAATCCCCTATTACACCCCACTGTACACAGGTAAACATGTATTATTTACCCCAAATTACCCATATAAAAACATGCTTTTTGAAATTTGCTGGCCCCTACCCTCACCCTCATCCTCAGTGCTGGTAAAAGTTACAGGGGAAAAGGGGGGACATGCAGGTCGATACAGTAACGTTGAGTTAAAGATTCCCGGTCTGTAACGTGCTGGGAGCGCACAATACAGACGAGTAAGGCCATCCAGCGATACAGTCTCCAGTTTCACGCGTCCTTAGCGCTTCCTAAACCCTTTCCTAAACCCTTTCCGCACCCAGCATGTAAATGAACGAAAAAGCTGTATAATGAAGGAATTAGCTATTCCCCTGCGATACTGTAACGGGCGCTGATATTATCTCCTCCGTAACCCGCTGTTCTGCCGTGGCCTTAACCTGCTAGTTTACCGCCTCCCCCTAGTAGGAGTTAGTGTAGTGTAGTGTAGTGTAAAAACATTGCTTACCCGGCCTGGTCCCGTCCGGTCTCCTGCAGCCCCGTCCGGTCCCCTCCTCCCGAAGCAAAAAAAAAACAAACGAAAAAGTAGCAAGGCTCGGGCCTGCTACGGTAAGTGTAAAAAGTGTAAAAAACAAAAAACCTGTGTGTTATATAAAAAAATAAAACAATTTTAAATACCTGTCAGAGGGCCGTGGGTCCAGGCGGCTGGTGGGCGGCGGGCAGCCATCAGCGGCATCCGGTAGTCCCTTCTCCCTTCCTCCCTCCCTCCCCTGCCTGGATGAGCGCCAAAATCGCACGGGCGGGTCGGCAGCGGGGGGGGGGGGGGGCGGCAGCAGGATCCGGGAGCAGCGGGTAGGCAGCAGCGGGGTCCGGGGGGGCAGCGGCAGCGGGGTCCGGGGGGGCAGCGGCAGCAGGATCCAGGGGCGGCAGCGAGATCCGGGGGGCGAGTAGCGGCAGCGTGTTCGATCGGGCAGGCAGGTAGGTGGCAAAATAAAGATGGCCGCCTGCATGGGAAAATCGTGCAATTGGCCGCTGAAGACGTGACGTCACGACGTTTGGCGTCACGGGGTGTGATGTCACGTCTTCAGCGGCCAATTGCAGCTTTCCCCCGTGCAGGTGGCCATCTTTTTTTCCCACCTACCTGCCCGATCGAACACGCTGCCGCTACTCGCCCCCGGATCTCGCTGCCACTGCCGCTCCCGGATCCTGCTGCCGCCCCCCCGCTGCCGCCCCCCCTCCCCCCGCTGCCGACCCGCCCGTGCGATTTTGGCGCTCATCCAGGCAGGGGAGGGAGGGAGGAAGGGAGAAGGGACTACCGGATGCCGCTGATGGCTGCCCGCCGCCCACCGGCCGCCTGGACCCACGGCCCTCCGACAGGTATTTAAAATTGTTTTATTTTTTTATATAACACACAGGTTTTTTGTTTTTTACACTTTTTTACACTTCCTGGTGCCTGTCATTTCAAATGTCATTTGAAATGACAGGTACCAGCGCACCCAGGTTACTGTATAGGTGCTGTATTAAGCGCCTATACAGTAAAATGGGTTGCGCGGGCCTAACCCTTCCCTAACGCTTCACAGCCGCGGCATGCATTTGCATGCGATTAGAGGAGAGTATCGGGGAGTTAGTGAAGAGAACTGTGCGTGCGGGGAGGAAGGGTGCGCCTGACACTGCCGCACTGTTTTTACCGCGGCCTTACTGTATCGAGCCGATGGTTAGTTTGCAGGAGGAAAAGTGCATACACCCATTAACTTTCAAAGCAGGCTTGTGTGCCTAAGTCCACTTTAAATATTAGGGCTGAAGTTTGCAGGTACTTTCCATACATGGACTTCAGCCCTACACCGGCTGTTAGAAAATTACCTCAGAGTGTTGTTCCAACCAGAAATGATCAGTTCTTGAAAAACTTACTCTGTACCTGTTCATGTTTTCCAGAGTGTTATCATGTAGTTATTGTGAGAATGTGGGGCCTATATTTTTTAACCTTTTTTTTTTTGGGGGGGGGGGGGGAATCTTTGAAAGCTGTTGGTGTGAATGGGTTTAAAAAAGGTTTGGACAAGTTGCTGGAAGAAAAGTCCATAAACCATTATTAAGGTGGAATTGGGGAAATCCACTGCTTATCTCTGCGATAAGCAGCATGGAATCTATCTCCTCCTTGGGATCCTGCCAGGTACTTATGGCCTGGATTGGCCACTGTTGGAAACAGGATACTGGGCTTGATGGAACCTCGGTCTGACCCAGTATGGCATGTTCTTATGTTCTGTGCTGACTATAGTCTGGCGACCACCAAGATAGTGGTGAAGTATAATATCATCTGAAGTTTCTAGAACAGAAGTTACTTCATGAACAAAGTCCAAAATGTTTTGCCAAAATGGGAACTTTAGTACCATTTCTTAGCAGTATCTTCATATTGTAATCTTCAGTGAATAAACTGCCTTATAAGAGTTATTGTTATAAGCAACTGCTTTTGGCCCATCAGTTTCCATTTGCTCCAAGGGGCCTTCAGCTAAATTGTAATGAGGGATGGGATCTGGCACCATGAGCCTTCATTTGCTATTTTAGGGGAGGGGGCTCGGCTCCCCACTTTTATATACTCCCTCCCCTCAAATGTACCTAGTCTAGTCATTCAGCAATGGTTGTGGACCATGATGCAGGGTTGCAGAGGATGCACCAAGGCATCCTCTGCAACCCTGCATCATGGTCCCTAAATCCGGCCACTAGGTGTTTCTCTTGAACGACGACCATGACCCCCATCCCCCGAGGAGCTGTGAAGTGCAGCTTCTGCAGCACCCCTAACCTGGAGAGCAAAAGACAGGGGATTGAACCGGAGACCTTCCACTGCACAGCACTGCCACTCAACCGTCAGGGCAGCTCATTTGTAAGCAACTTTGTTGTATGTTAACTTTTATAACAAAGTTATCTTTGCAATGACTGTTCCTGAAGAAAGGAATTATTCCTCACTGAGTTAATAATAGAAATATTAGATATAGCTGTGGGCTTTCGATTGAAAGTCTGAGTAATGTATTTTTCTGTCAGCTAGAAATTAAAATCTAAACTGTTGAGTCATTTCTGCTTCAGCAACAGATAAAGATATAAATGCAATACTGAAAAATGCTGAGAGTTAAATCCTTATCTAACTAATGGCATTTAATTATGAAAATGGGCATGAACTCTAAATGACCTTGAATGTACCAAATGTTAGATAAGCAAAAGTAAGAAACAAAAAAGAGGCACGTGGAGGGGAACAATCAAACAACACGAAAAAACTCCACCATAAAATGGATTCTTGTGGCAAACAACAAGAATAGAATTATAGCAAAGGAGGATGAAAAAGACCACACGGGTAACGTATTCAAATGAGTAAATGCTTCAAGCATATTGACTGGTTCAATCATTGGTCAAAAACCTCCACCTCCCTTATATTTACATTGAAAAAAACAATTTATTTATTAAATATTAATTTCTTAGAAAATACGTTTTCTTTATATTTTTTGGAAAAACTCATTTTTTTATTTAAAAATGGAGAACCATCCATAAATTCTTGTGATTCAATTGGAGAAAAATGGAAGAATGTAATTTCGATGCAGTGTATGCACTCATAATGGTACCGGTTTTGTGCTTGTCATAGATTTCAGTCCAGTTTTGTGATGTTAAATATATATACTCCACATGATCTACTATGAATACAACTTGAACACATATTTTTTTTTGATCCAATCTTATCCAACTATAAAAACAGGCTGAAAACGAACCGAGCAACAATTGATGGAATAAATCAATGCCAATGAGCCGACATTGGCCAACGTTTTCCATTCATGCTTCTTTAGGGCTGTAACTGAACAAAAAATATATCAGTGTACAAGTCAAATGTATTCTTTACCTTATTTCACCAGAATTACATATACTCGTGTTCTTTTAATGCTGATAGCCATATCACACCAGTGCATACACTCTCAATGCTGCTCTTCAAAAGGATGCCCACACATGTGCACTAACATCCTAATTTTCAGAAGCCTGTCCTGTGTGCGCCGAGCACATTTTGGAAAGGGCCCGGCCACGCTCATAATCCCCGATACACACAGAAGTGCCAGGCCTAAAGAAAGGGGCGGGCTGAGGGGCAGGGTATGGGCAGGGAGGAGCAGGTCAGGGCGGGCAGGAACAGCACCATTTGATGCTGTCCCGGGGAAGTGCGTGCCGGTAGCACGAGAGGTTTACTTCTGCTCTCGAGGAGCAGTAAGTATAAAAATAAAAACATTTGGGATAGCTAGCATTAGTTTAGGAGTTGGGGAGGAGAGAGGAAGAGGGAGGAAGGATAGGGGTAGGGGTAGGGAAGTTCCCTCCCTGTCCGCTCCTTAATTGGAGTGGACGGGGAGGGAACTGGGGAAGGGATCGTGATAGATTTTTGACACAGTTTGAACAACAGTGGATTTATAGTCTCAGTACTGAGGAGCTTAATGGCCTTAATACAGCTATTGAGTGGCCTGCATTTTTTGCTTAATTTTTATTATTCATTGGCATTGTATCAAGGAATTGGATTATAAGCTCTGCTATTTAGTAAACATCTCGCTAATTCAACTTTTAAAAAAAGCAAATTTGCCTAGTCAATTATCATCAATTTTTACCTTTTGAACAATTTTGAATTGACGCATGGTCAATTTGTGAATACATTGCTTATTTAGTGCATATGTGGGGGTATCTTTAAGAAGTCAGCATTGAAAGCACATGCTCTGATGTGATATGGCTATCAGCATTAAAAGGATGTGAGTGTAATTCTGGTGAAGTAAGGTAAATAATACACTTGACTTGTACACTGATATATTTTTTATTCAGTTTCAGCCCTGCAGAAGCATGAATGTGAAACGTTGGCCAATGTTGGCTCACTGGCATTGATTTATTCCATTGATTGTTGCTTGGTTCATTTTCAGCCTGTTTTTACTGTTGGATAAGATTGGATCAAAAAAGAAGGTAAGTGTTCAAGTTGTATTCATAGTACATCATTTATATATGTTTAAATCATATGTCTGGACTGAAAAACATGACAAGCATAAAAGTGGTACTATTATGAGTGCATACACTGCATCTAAATTATATTCTTGCATTTTTTTCCAATTGAATCAGGTCAGTTTAGAACAGCCATTTACACACATTAAACCTGCGCACGCAGGTTTTAAAATCTACCTTTCTGCCGTTTATAGTTGAAAATTTACTAAGTTAAAAGAATAACTTTGTCATGTCCTGGAATGCCCTTGAAACACTGGTTAAATATCTGGTCGGTTTATTTATTTATTTTTAGATTTTTATATTCCGCTTTTCGGCACTTCAAAGCTGATTACATTCAGGTACTGTAAGTATTTACCTATCCCCAGAGGCCTTACAATCTAACTAGGTCATTTATCAAATACATATAATATAGCATCCCTCCTGATCCTGAATCACTTTTTCTTCCATAATATGGATGTTTTTATCTATGAGAATGGCCACCCTTGTCTTCTTTCTTTCAGTGGCTGCTGAAAAGTAACATGCTCCCACCCAAACCCTCTTCAATGTAATTCTCTCTATGGCAGATAAATGAGTTTCTTGTATGCAAGCTACTCCCACTTTGGAGTGGTGTAAAGCCTGTAACTTCTTCTTCCCCTTGATAGGAGAGCCCAATCCATTAATATTCCAAGATATAAATCTCGTTGTTCCCCCCATTATGATATAAGAGAATAAAAACAGGATAGGTAATCACTTAGGTCCCACACCCCTTTGCAGGTCTCATTCCCATGATAGAAAAATCTCATGGTTACCCTTAACCCTTTTAAAGAAAAATACCATGCAAACCGTAATATCCAAACTCTCCCACTGATGAAAGCCCCTCTCACTGACCATTCCCGTTTTACTAGCCAGAAAAACCCTGGGTCATAGAATATCCCCATTGAAAAAGAATGCCCTCCTCCTCCCCTTTACTCCCACCCCCTCCCTCCCCCATCCTACCTTCTAGAAATCCACTTGCACCTGGCAAGCATGAGGCATGCCTTAGATGCGTAGTAAACACCATCTCCTTTAATGAACAGTCCTTGTATAAACATCCCCATCTACTTTTATCAACTAATAACTCCCATGTCAAATTGTTCAATAAGACAAAATAGTATTAAATCAACTCCGGAGAGTAGACACCAAGAAAGGAGTCCATGGGCATCCAATGGCGCAGGAGCCATCTCCAGCATGACCCCTGTAGAGACTTCTTTTGCAATTTCTCATCCCCAATGGATACTATTTTGACAGAGCACAGTTTTAGTATCGGCACCATAGCTTGGAGAGGTACCTTTCTGGACTATCGTCAGGCTAGAGCCTGAGCCTTTTACCTCATTATCACTAGATGCAAAAGACAGTAGCCCTTTGTCTCCATTGTTGTACATATTATCCATTGACTCACTGTTGAGGAAAATTAATGATGAGGATGTAATAAAAGGGTTCAGAACAGAAAGCATGCATTCAAAACAGCGGCCTTCGCCGATGACGTTCTGGTCTTTCTCACAACCCCAAAAGACTCTCTGGAAAAGGTCCTCCAGATTCAAACCCAATTTGAGGCATTCGCAGGTTTGAAAATTAATAGAGACAAGTCAGAGGTCCTAGATATATCAGGCACATTGAAAGATTCTTGGGTTGGAAAATTTCCGTTAAAATGGGGGCTGGAGACATGAAATATTTGGGGATCAAGATTCTGAGGGACACTCGCAGAATATATGGGGCAAATGTGCAGCCTTTATTGAAAACCCTAAAGGCTTTTCTCCAGAGATGGCAAGATCTTCCACTTTCCATCTCCGTTAGAACACAACTTGTAAAATTGATGGAAGTACCTAAATGGCCATAAGTCTTACAGATATTACCTATTTGGTTGCATTAGAAAGATCTCCTGGAGGATAATAAAGCTTTGGGGCTTTTTATTTGGAAAGGGAAAAGATCATGGATCTCTATTAAGACCTTAATGGAACCTAGAGAAAGGGGAGGATTGAAATGTCCAAATATGCAATGTTATAATTTGGCATGTATGCTACAGTATATATATATGATAGGATATTTGAGACATCTCACTTCCTCCCACTGCACATTTTAGGCATTTGGTTGGGTCCTTTTTCAATGAACTCGTGGATACAAGTTCCTGCAATAGATTTTCCAGGGGAACTTAAAGGATATTTAATTGTCCGATCCTGTCGCTCGGCATGGACATATTTATGCAAAACATTATTACGACGGGACACTCTTTCCCCTTTCCAGACTTTACAAAGGAATTCGCAGTTTAGGCTGGGTCTGACCAATTTGATTTTCCAAAGCTGGGGTGAGAAGGGTCTTAAATTTTTGATCAATTTTTTATGTTGGATCTGACCATGATGCTGTGTTTTCAGGATTTACAATTGATATTCCAGTTGTCCCCTAAAGAATTCTATGCGTTCTTACCGGTGTGGCATTATTTAATTAGTATTATTAAAATTCATCTGAACCTAGGGGGCATAGAAACACTCGAGGACTTTTTGTTAGGGAGTACAAAAGATCCCCCAACTTGTGCCAAATGTATGCGAAGATTGATGCTTCTACCTAAGTATCTTGTTTTTTTTCTAGCTAATTTCCTCATTTTTATGTATTCTCTCTTTTTTAACTTAAATGCTATTGCAATTGTTTTGCTTGATATCCTCCTTGCAGTGATTAAATCGATTTTGATTGAATTGTCAGTCCTAGTATTACACCCCTGCATGCAGGTACTTACTTATAGTCTTGCTTTTCTTAGGGAATACAATAGGGAAATCAGAATAAGTTCCAGCATGCAGTGGGGTAAAACCAGGACTGGATCAACCTGTCCTGAAAATCTGGAGCCAGTTGGCAACCTTAACTCCATTCAGGTCTCCAACACCTCCCACCTAAAAACTGCATACGACAGACGAGCATAATTTGATTTTCACAAATCAATGAACAAAACTGACCAAATAAGCTTGAAAATTGATATGCATTTCTTTCTTACAAAATAGCAGCTACTGAGGATAACTTTCCAAACTGCTCATGTGTGCCCATATATGCATGTGTATATGAGTGCACAGTAATTTACTACTGTATTTTATAGCCTGCACACAAATGATATGCGAGGGATATAATATATGAATATATATGCGCACATACATGCTCGCATATGTAAAAACCGTGGGCCATGCAAGCTCGGACTTATCTGGAAATGTAATGGTACTTATCTGGATAAGTTCTGATTTATGCAGCTAAGTAACAGCACTTAGCTGGATAAGTCTGAAAACCACTATTTGTCTGTCTAATTAGCCCTTTTCTGACTTATCTGGGTATGTAAGATAGCCGAATAAGTCTAAAACAAAAGGGCTAAATAGTCCAGATAGTTTCAAATCTGTCCATCTAAGTAGCAGCAAAGTAACTGTGCAAAAATGATGTACCCATGTATTTATACTTTGAATTTTAAGGGGATATGCAAATAGATTTTACTCACGTTACGTAGATGCATTTACCCCCTGTAAGTTGACTTTTACATGCAGAAGTCAGGGGATTTTATAACATGCGCGCAGTTTTACAACTTAGTCTACCAGTTTACCCAGTCCATCTGCAGCTCATGAAGTCCCTCCTGGTTCTTCAGCCTGAAGTCTTTCCATTTCACCCAGACCCCCCCAGCGAGTCTTTTTTTCACTTTTAAGATGTTTGCGATCACTTACACCAGATATTAAGCAGGAGTAAATATATGCAAGTGAAAGGCTTACTTACGTGCATCACACTGGCAGGTTGTATAATAGCAATTTATGGGAGTAAATGTTGGCCCCTTCCCGGAATGCCCCTGGCCTGCCCCTTTTTTATATGTTGTAGGAATGCCAAAACAGGAACGCCCACAGAACAATGTGCAGATTTCATTTGTGGCCCCCAATATACGCGCCTACGTTAACAGTTTTTAAATAGTGTCTACTTGCGTACGTGCTATTTTACTCAAGTATATACTTTTTATGCACGTGTAGCTTTTGAAAATTCACCTCACTGTGCTTACTTTGAAACCCCACCCTGGAATTCCCCTAGACTGCTCCTTTTTTCCCTTGATAAAATGTGTGCGAAACTGAAAATTCGAGTGTACCCTTGATGTTTATAAAATAGCATATACCCACATGCATGCTACTTGCATGTGTATACACTGTTTTTTTACATGTAAACTCCTTTGAAAATTCACTCCTTACACTCAAACTCTCCAATCTTATTTTTTAGGCTTCTGGCATTTGCATAAAAGTAAGCTTTTTTTATTTCTATTGACAACTACTTATTATCAGTACTTTGGAATCATTTGTATTTCTCAGCTTTGTATTTATATCCACCTGAGCCACTTCAGCCCTTACCACAACCTCTCTATTGGGATACTCTAACTTTCCTGTTTGACAGTATCTTTAGGAGATACTTCATTTTGAACCATGTGCTCTTGGGTGACTGTCTGCTTTTCCCCATGAACTAGTTTAAAAGCTGCTCTATCTCTTTTTTCAATGTTTGCACCAGCATTCAGTCATAATAGACTCCTCCTTACCCAAAATGTTCCCCAGTTCCTAACAAATCTAAAACCCTCTTTCCTGTACTATCATCTCATCCACGCATTGAGACTCTGCAGCTCAGTGTGCCTCTGGGATCCTGCACATGGAATTAGGAGCATTTCTGAGAATACAACCATGGAGATTCTGGATATCAATCTCTTAACTAAAAGTCTAAATTTGGCTCCCAGAACCTCCTTCATGCATCTTCTTATATCGCTATTATCACATACACTTCCCAGCACTGTTTAAAATCCTATCTAGGCGATGCATAAACTCCATCAACTTTGCACCGTGCAGGCAAGTTAGCAAACGATCCTCATGGCTACCAGTTACCCTGCTCTCTACATTTCTAATGACCGAGTTTCCAATAATAATGATAGTCCTAACCCTTTCCACCTGAGCACGTGCCCCTGGAGATGCATCATTGGTGCAAGAGAGTAACTCATCATCTGGGGGGAAGGTCCTGGTTACAAAATCATTTTCTGCAACAGTAAAGGGCCGTGCGCGTAAAAACTGGGGGTTACGCACGTGGCCGGGCCTTGCGCACGCCACGCACATTTTAGAACTGGCCCAGCCCCACGTGTAACCCCCATTATGTGTAGAAGTGCCGGTCCCTACAAAAGGGGCGGGCCCGGGGGCATGGTCTGGAAAGGAAGGGGCAGGGCGGGGTGGGCCACGATATGCATGAGATATATTTGCGTACACCATTAGCCGCTGTCCCGGGGCAGCGCGCGCGGAATTTACTTCTGCTCCTGAGGAGCGGTAAGTATAAAAATTTTAAAAATGGGGAAGGTTAGGGTTAGTTTAGGGGTTGGGGAGTAGAGGGGAAGAGGGAGGAAGGATAGGGTTAGGGGTAGGAAAGTTCCCTCCCCGTCCACTCCTTAATTGGAGCGGAAAGGGAAGGAACGGGGAAAAGGCCCGATCGCGTCACTGCGCATACTTTAGAATATTTCCCCTCATGCGGGTGAGTCGCGAACCCACCCACACATGTGCGCATGTGGATATTAAAATCCAGCATATGTGCGCATGTGGATATTGCCGACGCGTGCCTGTTATAAAATGATTGCGTCCATGCGCACGCGCCGGGAACCACTCACACATGTGCGCGCGTGCGCCTTTTAAAATCTACCTTTAATGTGATACTCACCTTTCAGGGTGACCTTGCTTCTCCAGTGCAGCACAGGGGCTGCCAGAGTGGAGGTGGGACAGCTTTGCTAAGTCCCTGAAACAGGGATGACAAAAGGAACAGTAAGATAAGGAAAGGAGGACTTCTGAAAGACTATGACCACAAATAATTATGATTTAGTTATTAAAAATCCCGGCTTGGAAGCCCTAAAGGCAGGGCCAGATCGAGATATTTTGGTTTTCACAAAAAAAGGCATTTTAATCTGCTGACTATTGATTGTATCATCCCAGCCGTAAAATCAGTTAGATGGGATCTCTTCATGGGGCTCTCCTCAGGAAAATGGTCATGAAATCCATGAGGTCGAGGGCAGTTCTGGATATGGTGCTTAAAAAGGGAGACTCCTTAAATCCTGACCCTATTCCTGCAAAGGATCTGTAGGACTAGGACTAGATGGATTCTGGTAGGATAAGACCTGTAAGTCAGAAACATGTCCCTTATATGATACTACAGGACGCCTTCAGTCTTAGCAGTTGAAGATATGCCTACATGTGTTTCTGAGATGATCAGAGTTGGAGGAGGAGATTGACTTTGTTGTTGGATTAGAGACAGACATAAGGATCAAATGCCTACCGGCATCCTTAAAGGGGAATTTTAAAAGCCCAGCATGCGCCAAAACCAGGAGACAAGTGCACGAGTCGGACCAGCGCACGCCGAGTGGATTTTAAAAGCTGCCCAAGTATGCGCATACATGCTGCTGCATGCACGAATGAAAAGGGTGTGGGCATGGTCTGGGCGGGCCATGGGCGTTCCTGGATTTCACGTTGGAATTAGGATGTAAATACTTACACGCACAGGCATGCTGGGTCCCCTGCCGCGTACCTTTCCTTCTGCTATGGATGACGTGCAAGTTATAAAATAAAGGTAAATAGACAGATCGCCGGGGTTTAAGGGTCGGGGCTAACTGGGAAGAAGGGAGGCTATTAAACTTGGGGGGCTTGGAAGGCCTATTCCTTACATAATGAACTGGGAATAAACTGGTAAAACTGGAACTGGCATCGGCACGCATGTCTTTTAAATCCCCCTATTTACGTGGTAGAAGTGGCATTTGCGTGCAAAGGTGTGAGTCACAAAATTACACGTGCATGTGGTCGGGCTACTTTATAACATGCATGCATATATGTGCATATGTTATAAAACAGCCGCATTGCTAGGTATTGGATGTGTGGATACATTAAAGAGTAAAATGTATCCCTGACCAGAGGGCAAATTCAGCATCTGTTAGCCCTACTGGAAAAATGAACCTAGGTGTCTCTGTTTAGGATTTAAACTGGCTGGTGTTAACACTGGTCTAATTATCAAATCCACATCTGGGCTACAGCTGTTTGTTGCGTGGGAATTTTGTACTTTTTAATCCAGCAGGAAGTCTTGTTGCCAGACTGTCCCCAAATGCCCTGATCATCTCTTGCATTATTTATTCAGAGGGTAATTTTCAAAGGCAGTTATGCAGGTAGAACAGTGTTTTGCATGCAGAAATGGTCTTATGCAATATTGCCCGCCCAATATGCAGGTAAACTTATGCATGTATGTCGGGTTGGCATGTATGTTTATGTGGACTGAGCAGAGGCATTCTAGGGGCAGAGTTGGAGAGGAGTTTAGACTTTTAGATTTTAAAAAGTACACACATTAATATTCCCAGAAAATGTGTGCAGATGTTTTAATACAGGGTTAGGCAACTTTTGGTCCTAGAGTGCCATGAATAGGTCTGGTTTTCAGGACATCCATAATGAATATGCATGAAATATATTTGCATACAATGGAAGCAGAAAATGTAAATATACCTCATGCATATTCATTATGAATATCCTGAAAAGCAGATCTGCTTGTGGCACTCCAGGACTAGACTTGCCTACCTCTGTTTTAGCAGTGTTACTTGTGCGGGTAGATTTGGTGAGATAATATTCAAAATAGTCTTATGTGCGTAAGTTCACTTCTTAAACTGGTGCAACATATGCATGTATTTGCCAGACATCTTATCCGGAATATTACAAAATCACTCTTTCAGTGCATAAAGCCAGATCTGTGTGTGGTGACTTGAGATGGGGTGCTTAGGGTGTGGAGGGGGAACATAGACCTCCTTCGTACCAATGATCGCCTGCGAGGTCAGTTTTGAATGGCATGCAAGCTGAAATCCAAACAATTTCCATCATTTCCAAGCCAAGTCATTCATGCGGGAGCATCTTCGTTTAATTGGGTCCATTTGAGAAACAGTACAAATTGGTCTTTCTGCTGTGGGTTAATGTGACCTTGACCCAGCAGCAGTAAGTTTCTCTTCAATCTTCCTGCTTTGCTGTGCCATGTACAAGTTTAAGATGCCATGGTTTTATGATGACAGTGCATCACCACAGTTGACCCTGTTAAATATTAGCAATAGGAAAGGTAAATAGTCCCAGGAATGGCAACCTAACTGCTGTTACACTAGAACTCTTTCAATACATTAACTTTTGTGAATCTAGAATAAAATCATTTACTATTTCAAGTTAATTAACTAGATTTTGGCCACTTTCACAGTGGTTCCTACCTACAATGAATAATATTAAAAGAGAAAAACAGTACAGCATAAGGTTCCTAGTCTTACAATAAGCACAGATTCCTTGTCTCAGATAATAGTGCTTTTCTGTCTTTTATGCAATTTCATTACATCGTTTTGACTACATATTTTTCAGCTAAGGCAAATATTTCCCTAACACCTAAAAAACAATGCTATGGATTTTAAGGATAAAAGAATGAGAATATAAGCAGTCCATATTTAGAGAGGCAGTAAGCGGATAAGTTATGCAGGTAAGCTTATAAGGATAAATTTACTCACACCTTCAACAGAACACAGCCAGTATAGATGTAGTATCCTTGGATTTTCAGAAGGCGTTTGACGAAGCTCCTCATGAGAGGCTTCTAGGAAAAGTAAAAAGTCATGGGATAGGTGGCGTTGTCCTTTCGTGGATTGCAAACTGGCTAAAAGACAGGAAACAGAGTAGGATTAAATGGACAATTTTCTCAGTGGAAGGGAGTGGACAGTGGAGTGCCTCAGGGATCTGTATTGGGACCCTTACTTTTCAATATATTTATAAATGATCTGGAAAGAAATAGGACGAGTGAGATAATCAAATTTGCAGATGACACAAAATTGTTCAGAGTAGTTAAATCACAAGCAGATTGTGATAAATTGCAGGAAGACCTTGTGAGACTGGAAAATTGGGCATCCAAATGGCAGATGAAATTTAATGTGGATAAGTGCAAGGTGATGCATATAGGGAAAAATAACCCATGCTATAATTACACAATGTTGGGTTCCATATTAGGTGCTACAACCCAAGAAAGAGATCTAGGTGTCATAGTGGATAACACATTGAAATCGTCGGTACAGTGTGCTGCGGCAGTCAAAAAAGCAAACAGAATGTTGGGAATTATTAGAAAGGGAATGGTGAATAAAACGGAAAATGTCATAATGCCTCTGTATCGCTCCATGGTGAGACCTCACCTTGAATACTGGGTACAATTCTGGTCACCACATCTCAAAAAATATTTAATTGCGATGGAGAAGGTACAGAGAAGGGCTACCAAAATGATAAGGGGAATGGAACAGCTCCCCTATGAGGAAAGACTAAAGAGGTTAGGACTTTTCAGCTTGGAGAAGAGACGGCTGAGGGGGGATATGATAGAGATGTTTTAAATCATGAGAGGTCTAGAACGGGTAGATGTGAATTGGTTATTTACTCTTTCGCATAGTAGAAAGACTAGGGGGCACTCCATGAAGTTAGCATGGGGCACATTTAAAACTAATCGGAGAAAGTTCTTTTTTACTCAACGCACAATTAAACTCTGGAATTTGTTGCCAGAGGATGTGGTTAGTGCAGTTAGTATAGCTGTGTTTAAAAAGGATTGAATAAGTTCTTGGAGGAGAAGTCCATTACCTGCTATTAAGTTCACATTGGGGTAGATTTTCAAATAGTGCGAATTGGCCTACTTTTGCTGGCGCATCAGGCGCAAGCAAAAGTAAGCTGGATTTTAGTAGATATGCGCGGAGCCGCGCGTATCTGCTAAAAACCTGGATCGGTGCGCGGAAGGCTATTGATTTTGTAAAGCCGGCGCGCGCCGAGCCGCGCAGCCTACCCCCGTTCCCTCTGAGGCCGCTCCGAAATCGGAGCAGCTTCGGAGGGAACTTCCTTTTGCCCTCCCCTCACCTTCCCCTCCCTTCCCCTACCTAACCCACCCACCCGGCCCTGTCTAAGCCCCCTCCTTACCTTTGTCGGGGGATTTACGCCTCCCTCCGGGAGGCGTAAATCCCCGCGCGTCAGCGGGCCTCTTGCGCGCCGGGACGCAACCTGGGGGCGGGTACAGAGGGCGCGGCCACGCCCCCGGACCGCCCCGGGCCGTAGCCACGCCCCCGTACCCGCCCCCAAAACGCTGCCGACACGCCCCGAAAACGCCGCTGCGCTCGGTCCCGCCCCCGACACGCCCCCCTCCGAAAACCCTGGGACTTACGCGAGTCCCGGGGCTCTGCGCGCGCCGGTAGGCGTATGTAAAATAGGCTCACCGGCGCGCAGGGCCCTGCTCGCCTAAATCCGCCCGGATTTGGGCGGATTTAGGCGAGCAGGGCTCTGAAAATCCGCCCCTTAGAGAATAGCCACTGCCATTTGCAATGGTAACATGGAATAGACTTAGTTTTTGGGTACTTGCCAGGTTCTTATGGCCTGGATTGGCCACTGTTGGAAACAGGATTCTGGGCTTGATGGACCCTTGGTCTGACCCAGTATGGCATTTTCTTATGTTTTTATGTTCTTAACTAGATATAATCCAAATTATCCAGATAACTTTAAGGCTGCTATCTGGATAACTTATCCGCATAACACTGAAGATCAGCATTATCCAGCTAAGTTGTCAGGGTAAGTTAGCTCTGTCTGGAAACCTCTCAAACACCTCCAATTTTTCAGGGTAAGTTTTTTGGGGGTTTTTTTTGTTTTTTTTATTTTGCATTTTCAAAATATAATACAATATCCATTATATTATTGAATAAAGAGCTTATACATCTTATTTTCAGAGGTATACACAATGTTTTGTAACAAATAAACATAAATCTTTCATTAACATGCCGATACAGTAAGGTGCGGTAGAAAGAGGTGCATTAGTGCAGGGCGCACCCACGTTTGCCGCACGCACAGTCTGGATCACATACCGCTCGATACTGTATTTAAATGGCATGCAATGCAAGCCGCGTCCAATGCGCGTCCATAAAGCGCAATCCATTTTACTGTATAGGTGCTATACAGCGCCTATACAGTATCCTGGGTATGCTGGTACCTGTCATTTCAAATGACATTTGAAATGACAGGTACCAGGAAGTGGATACAGGAGAAGGGCTGGCTGACCCCCTAACTGACCCCAAACTTTCCGCCAGCCCCCACTCAGCTGCCCTGGCCGTGTCCATCTCCCGCGCTGACAGCTCCGGAGCAGCCCCAGCCAGCCCCACTTCACTGCCTGACCCCCTAACTCCCTGGGATAAGACCGAAGTGAATTGGGCAAACTTTCCGCCAGCCCCCGCTCACCTGCCCTGGCCGCGTCCATGGGTGCCGATCTCCCGCACTAACAGCTCCTGAGCAGCCCCAGTCCTCTCTCCCCTCCTCCCGGGGACAGCCGGTGGCGAGAGCGGCTTCAGCAGCCTGGGGCGGATCGGGCGCTCCCCATGGCTCCCTATTCTCTAAAAGGTAATGACCGCACGCCGTGACCTCGGATGTCGCACGCCGTGACCTCGGACGTCCAGCCGAGCGCTCGGGTCACAGCGTGTGACGTCCGAGGTCACGGCATGCACTCATTACCTTTTAGAGAACAGGGAGCCATGGGGAGCGCCCGATCCGCCCCGAGCTGCTGAAGCCGCTCTCGCCACCGGCTGTCCCCGGGAGGAGGGGAGAGAGGACTGGGGCTGCTCTGGAGCTGTCAGCACGGGAGATCGGCACCCATGGACGCGGCCAGGACAGGTGAGCGGGGGCTGGCGGAAAGTTTGCCCGATTCACTTCGGTCTTGTCCCGGGGAGTTAGGGGGTCAGGCAGTGAAGCGGGGCTGGCTGGGGCTGCTCCGTGGCTCGTGAAATTTCATCTTGGCTTGCCTGACGCTCCACACTAACGCAGGGGTAGGGGTAGGCGGTAAATTAACAGGTTAAACGCGCGGCAAAACTGCAGGTTTAAAAAGCGATAATCGGGGTGCGCGTTACTGTATGGGAGGGAATAGCTAATCCGATCGTTTACATCTCATATACATGCCGCAGGCGGAAAGGGTTACCCGTTGTTTTACAGAGGCGGTAAGGATGGGTTAAAAGGGATAGTGAATCGCAGGTTGGACCAACGCGGCCAAATTGTGAGTAGAAAGCGGGTTAGAAGCAGGGTAACCGCGGCCGCATTTTACTGTATTGACCTGTAACTAAGGTAATTTTGGAGACCAAGATTAAAGGTAAATATGGAGCTCAACAATATTACAAACACCTTAAGAAATAACTTCCCTGTAAGATGAAACTTCCCTTTCTTTTACACACTTCCAGTTTTCCCATCCAGAAAGCCCCTTAATTGTCCCGGCTCTAGAAATATATATGTCTCTTTCTGATACTTCAAAACGCATCTACAGGGATATTTCAAAATCATAGTTGCCCCCGATTTATCACTTCCCTTCTCATTTGCAAAAAGGCTTTCCTGTGCTCTTGGGTGGGTCTTACAATATCAGGAAAGATCCAAATATTCTGTCCAAAATACTTAATCATTCTATTTCTAAAAAAGAATTTCAAAACCATATTCCTATCATGCTCAAAAGCAAAGGATATCTGGATAGTTCCTCTTGTTTTAATCTCTGTTTGAGAGGATAGTTCAATAATTTCAGTGATATTCAAGGGCTGTTGTTCCCCTACATCCAAGTCTCTGATAATCAAAGATTTTCGTGAGAAGAAAAAAGCTTTAGTGATTACTGGCATCAGTTCCTTTGGAAATTTAAGAGCTTCCAGTAGATAATCTTTAAATGATTCAACAGGTGAGATTTTTTCCAAAACAGGAAAATTTACTACTCTTAAATTCAAGAATCTTAGGGAATTTTCAACAAACTCAAACTTTTTTTCCATCAAGTTTTCAGACTTGATTAAATTAGTTTGAATTTTTTCCAAGGATATTACTTTAGCTTCTACCTTCTCAATCCTTCCTTGCTGTTCATAAATAATCTTCTCAATATTCATTTCTTTTTTACTCAGTTCTAGGAATGCCTTAATTAAAGATGTTATCGCAGTCTCAATAGATGTTAAGGCATTCCAGACAGTTTCAAGAGTCACGACAGGAGGCTTTCTTAAAACAAAAACCATTCCAGGAATAATATTTACCTCTTCTGTTTGTGTGTTTTCGATGTTTAATTCCGGTGGAGCCTTAATGGGGGTCCTAGGAGAGAGAGTTAATTCTCCTACGGGAGTTCTCTCACCTATTTCCGACGTCCTCTCCCGGTTTTCACCGCCCGGATCAGTGAGCGCCATCCTTCTCCTTCCATCCCTTACGGGACTTGGCAGTGTTTCTCCTTCCATTTCTCTCTGTCCTCGGGGTGGGGATGGCGTCATCGGGGCCCCCTGGCTCAGCAAAATCGTCTCAGCCAGTGGGAAAGACCCGAGCTCCAAGGTCTCTCCCTCAGCGGCCCTCGCTTCCGGTGGTTTGGGAGTTGAAGCAAAAAAGCTCTCTATTTTAGCCTGTTGGGTGCCGTCTTCTTTTTCTGGTAAAACATTTTTAAGCTTCGCTTTACACTTGGTATGCGGCATCCCTCAGACACTGAAATATGCTGGTGATCACCAAAAGGAACAAAGCTTATGCAGAGAGCTCTTTCGTGGTGTCCTAAAGGTCGGCCATCTTGGTCTCCCTTTTATCCAGCTAAAACCTTACCTAAACCTTACCTAAATCAGTCTAAGGTGGTCAGGGTGGTGGGTCTTTTTGAATCCTGATGTTTGTCTGGCTAAGCCCCGAACAGAC
The DNA here is from genome assembly GCF_901001135.1 of Rhinatrema bivittatum. NCBI lineage: Eukaryota > Metazoa > Chordata > Amphibia > Gymnophiona > Rhinatrematidae > Rhinatrema > Rhinatrema bivittatum. The sequence goes on from NC_042618.1 coordinate 364,885,167, forward strand.
AGACAAAATATTTCAATATGTACCTCAGTAATTTTATCCTACTTTCTGAAAGAAGGAAGGCTTAAGAGAGCACCACATATGTTTACATGTGTGTCTGGGTCCATGGATCCTTCCCTAATAACTTTTAAAGTCCATATTCAGTAAGCCATTTAGTGAACAAGTCATCTGGCTAAAGTTAGCCAAATAACTTGTCCAGATATGCAGTGGGATAAATGTCCCACTGAATATCCCCGATTACATTTATCTGTAATCTGGTTATGTTTAAAGTTATCTGGCTATTCTTAGCCTATAGCCAGTTAAGTTCCAGAGCATTTAAAAAAAAATTTAATAACTAAAACAGATTGCGGGCCTACAGGCCCTAACTAGCCCTCCTCCTCCTCCTTCCTCTCATCCGAGCTCCAAATGCTTAGCCCTGCCAGGCCCAGCTTGACACCTCCTCCCCAAAGCACCCTGTATTGCATAAGTTACGAAATATATGGGCTAGGGATCTGAGCCAATTTCTCCCCCTCCCCCCCTTGCTCCCAGGTCCCTTTTTTTTTTTAAGTCTGTATCTCCGGGCCCCCCTTCTTCTCCCAGTCCCAACTCTTACCCTTCTACCTTCGCTGTACCTTACATTTTTGTTGATCTTCAGCCCAGATCACAGTAGCCTCCTGTTGTGACATAGGACCGACACTTCTGTCCCCCAGAATGCCTCTTTTTTAATCCTGCTAAATTTTAGCTGGATAAGAGGCTGAATATATATATACCATTTAAGTTATCCGTCTAAATGATTTTTTAATATTGAGCTCGATTGTGTTTAGCATCCAATCCACACCAGAATTTTAGGACCTGTCACATGTCTAAGGGGATTCTGACACGGGTATTTTTTTTAATTTTATTTATATGCATTTCAAATACATTTCAAGAAAAACTCTTGAATAGCAAACTTTAAGAAACAAAAGAAAAAAAATCACCCAAAATAATGGAAAAATTGTCTCTTATAACCCTAGTCCTCAACATGAGGATCCAATCCCACAACCTCAAGTTTAAATATTGCCATAGGAAAAAGAAAACTGGCAAAAAAATGAGGATTATATATAATATGAATGAATTAACATTCCTAGAGCCTGCATTCTATTTAAGCAATAGGAGAAGAGCTTGCATCTAGTGGCAAGTTCTTTGTCAATAATAATTCCAAGGTTTCTGGTGTGGGTGACAGGGAGAATAGAGTTCATTTGATTGTCAAGTAAAGGAAGGGGTGGTGGAGATGGATTGGGTTTTTTATCCATGAGGATTATTTCAGTTTTGTCGATGTTCATTATGAGTTTCAGTGAAGTTAGGAGATGTTTGAGACAAGTAGATCGGATGTTTCTTTGTACATGTCTTCGATTGAATTTTGGATGAGAATTAGAAGTTGAATGTCATCAGCGTAGAGGAAGTGGGTGATTCCATTGTCTTTCAGTAGTTGGCAAATGGAAAGAAGGTATATGTTAAATAGAATGGCAGATAACGCTGATCCTTGGGGAACTCCAGTGTTGAGGTTAATCTTTTTGGATGGGTTGCTGTTAATTGATGCTTGGTAGGTTCTGTCAGATAGGATGAGAACCATTGTAAGGTGGTGTCAGTTAAACCAATTTCAGTCAGTTTTTCTAATAGTATATTGTGGTTTACTGTGTCGAAAGCAGCTGAGAGGTCAAGGAGAATGAGTAGGTATTTTTTGCCTTTGTCGAATCCTCTTAGTATTGAGTCATTTAAAGAGAGTAGGAGAGTTTCTGTGCTTAGGTTCTTTCTGAATCCATATTATGATGGTGATAGGATGTTGTTTGTTTCAAGATAATCATCAAGTTGGGAGCGTACGACTTTTTCAATGATCTTGGTTATGAAAGATAGGTTTGAAATAGGGCGGTAGTTTGCCAGGATTTCAGGATCCAAGTTGTTCTTTTTTAGTATTGGTTTGATTACTGCAGATTTGAGGCATTTGAGGTAATTACCTTCAGTCAGGGATAAATTGACAATTTAGAAAATTGCATAACAAATACGTACAGAAAATTATGTGCATATAGCTTGTATGCATCTACTTTTACTTTCAAGGGATAGGCATTCCAGGGGGATAGAGTCTAGACAGGGTAGGTACTTAAGCACATATGTTTTGATTTTTAAAAGTGTGGATGTAAATTCTGAAGGCAAAACTATGTGCACCAAACATCAGGTGTAATTTTGCGTGAGTAGTTTTGCCAGGATAATTATCAAGGTGAATTGATGTGTGACATCCACTTACTGGCATAACTTTAGCTATATATTTGCCACATAATGGTAAAGTCTGCATACATATTTTACTCGCCAACTTCACTATTTTCAAAGCAAATGTAATGCGTGTAAGTTCACTTTGAAAATCCTCAGATACCTGGCTGAGTAAGCGTACAAATTACCTCACACAAAGTGACACCTGCTTCAAGGAAGGGATCACTTGCATGAGGTAACTTAAGTCAATAATTTTATCATCAAATAGTATGCACGTAAGTAGCAATTCCCCCCCCCCCCCCCCCCAGAACATCTCTGCCCAGCTCATGTAAAAATACAAGCAAAATCAAGTTACGTGTGCACTGCACCCGAATAATTTTCAAAATGCCACTTACGTGCCTAAAACAAGGTTTTATGGGCCTGATTTTCTAAAGTATTTACACACTTAAAAATAGGTTTTACATATGTAAATGCACTTTACCCATGTAAGTGGGCTTTTGAAAATTGCTACAATATATGCCATTCAATTGTCCATAGGATTTATAGGATTTAACCAAGTAAGAGGTAGATTTTAAACACACGCACGGGCGTCCATGTGCGCGCGGATCCCAGTGCGCACACATGGACGTGCCGATTTTATAACGTGCACGTGTTATAAAATCAGCTACCTGCACGCACATGCGTGCCCGATTTTATATCGGCATGCACATGTTCGCTCTAGTACCGACACACGTGTGCAAAGGGAGAATTTTCCTTGAAACACAAAGCAACACAATAGGGCCTGGACTGGGAGGGAACTTCCTTAACTCCCTATCTACCCTGCCTCCCCTCTCTTCCCCGACCCCTAAAACCGTTCTACCTCGCTTTTTTTTTTTTGTTTTTATACTCACCTGCTTCCCCGAGCAGTAGTAAGTAGTGCGCGCTGGAAGACTGCCGGTGCGCGCTTCACCGGGGAAGTGCCTAATGGCACTCTCCCAGCAGGCCTCCACCTCGCCCCCAGCCCGCCTCCTTTTGCACACCCGGCTCTTCCGTGCATCCCGCGAGATATGCACGAGGACACAGGTGTTCTAAAATGCCCGCGGCACGCGCACAGCCCAACCACACTTGATCTCGCAGTTTTTATGTGAGCTGGCAATTGAAAATTTACTTGTAAGTGCACTTTCCATGCATAAATTTTGAAAATTGTCTCAATAGTAGTTACATGTGCAAATCCTTCTGAAAATACCTTCTAAGTGTATAAGTTGTTTTAAAAATAAAGACCTAAATGCACAGTAAATATGAAAGATAACTTGTATGTTATCTTATAGACTTTACTGTGGAACCAAATTCTGTTTAATGTTTGAGGTTTGTATACATTTTTCCACTATGAAGTCTCCTTTTAACAGTCTCAAAACTGAAAACAGAACCTTATGATCTGGAGGAGAAGGCTGTCATAGGATGGACGCATCTTGTTCAGATGTGGAAAACTCAGTGTTCTAAGGCTCAATCCAATGAGCCATTCATTTTCTCTAATTGTATTTTTCTTCTGCTATCTACAGATCGCCCTGGGTTATTAAATGTGAAGCCCATTGAGGATCTACAAGACAACGTTCTGCAGGCTTTGGAGTTCCAGCTGAAGCTCAACCACCCTGAGTCTTCCCACTTGTTTGCCAAAGTGCTTCAGAAAATGACGGACCTCAGACAGATAGTTACTGAGCACGTGCAGCTGTTGCAAGTGATCAAGAGAACGGAGACTGAAATGAACCTTCATCCACTCCTCCAAGAGATTTATAAGGACCTGTACTGAGAACCAAAACTACAGAACAAAACCGAGATCCCTTGCTCTGACAGAATGTATGGTCTTCAAATTGCACTATTTCTTTGAGGGAAAACATTATGTGCCTACAAAATTTACTGTGAAACAGCTTCTAAGAAAAGAGCTTTAGAATTATAGGTCTATTTTATGTATATTGTTTATAAAAAAAAAAAAGATACATTTACAATTTACTTTTAATATTAAAAGTTGTCTATACCGTTAAATAGTTGGTAGTATATTTTTCAGTCCTTTTCATAATGGATTAAAATAAAATTTGTGCTGTGTGGTCACTGTACAATTAAAATTTGCCACAAAATATGGCAGCTGTTCAGCCAATGTGCCCAAAGGCTCATTGAAAATGTTATATCTGGTGATCCAGCGCACAACTGATACATGTTCCATGACTTGCGAAGCACTGACTCTCTGCAAATAAATGTAACAGGAGCAAGGAAAACGGAAGAGCTAGGTCCATCTCCATATGTCAAGAGGTTTCATATCCATTTCCCCATGTGTTTAATAGCAGGAAGTCATTCCACAGACTTTGACACGCATCATGTTGTAGACACAGCATTATATATTGCACCGGGGTGGTTTAATGGTTCCAAGATAAAGAAGACCTCGTTTAGCCAATTCTGTTTAATGAACTGTCATCCCAAGTCTTTTATTTCATAGAAATTTCAGGGCTGCTTTACAAACACCAGTATACACTGGAATGGAAAGAGAATAAATAAAAATCCATCCAAAAGGGGGTAGACTGGGGAGTAATCTAAGGAAATATTTCTTTACAGAAAGGCTGGTGGACGCATGGAACAGGGACCCCCCCCCCCCCCCTCATGGAGATGAGGACAGTATCTGAATCCAAGAAAACCTGGGATAAAGAGGGGGAATCTCTGAGGGAGTGCTAGGGTTTGCAGAACTGAGGAGTCAGTGTGGATGGGTAGAATAGATGGGCAGATGGTCTTTTTCTGCCATCATGTTTCTATGTTTGAAAATATACCATTGTATAAAGAACTTGATGATCAAGTGATTGGACGCAGTGTCCCTACAAAGGATACAAAGTAGAAAATAGTAGTTACAAGGGTCATTTTAAAAAGTCGTTTCCCAGATATCAATGTACCCAGGTAAAAGGACTGCCTCAAAATTACTCTCCTTAGCCCGACTAAAAACATACTCAGGGTTCCACAGTGTTCATACTTTTGTTCATTGGGGGAAGGTGATGTTTAAATTCAGGAAAGGAAAATAAAGCATCAAATTGCCTTTCCAAATCTATGCCTGTTATTTTCCATTGAAAATGTACCCGCAGAAAAAGCAGGTGCAAATGTCCATAGGAACTTTACGCCCATTGAAGTTGTCAAAGTGAAAGTCCTTGCATACTTTTCTTTTAAAAATAGCACAGAAAATGCTGGCAATACAGGTAGTGGAAAAATGCCCTCCCCCCCCCCCCCCCCCGCCCCAATTATGAAGCAGGTAAAATAAAGTAGAAACAAGGAAATAATTCTGTCCAAACAACAGAGAACATGCGTGGCTGGACTCTGGGAGGGTAATTTTAGAACTGTGTGTGTTTGGGTAAAGTTTGCGCACACCTTTTGGGGTAGATTTTCAGACAAGCGCGAACAGCCTACTTTTGTTTGCGCTCCAGGCGCAAACAAAAGTACGCTGGATTTTAGTAGATACGCGCGTAGTCGCGCGTATCGGCTAAAATCCTGGATCGGCGCGCGCAAGGCTATCGATTTTGTATAGCCTGCGCGCGCCGAGCCGCGCTGCCTCCCCCCGTTCCCTCCAAGGCCGCTCCGAAATCGGAGCGGCCTTAGAGGGAACTTTCCTTTGCCCTCCCCTCACCTTCCCCTCCCTTCCCCTACCTAACCCACCCGCCCGGCCCTGTCTACACCCCCCCTTACCTTTGTCGGGGGATTTACGCCTCCTGGAGGGAGACGTAAATCCCCGCGCGCCAGCGGGCCTGCTGCGCGCCGGGCCGCGACCTGGGGGCGGGTACGGAGGGCGCGGCCACGCCCCCGGGCCGTAGCCACGCCCCGTACCCGCCCCCAAAACGCTGCCGACACGCCCCCGGAACGCCGCGACGACCGGGCCCGCCCCCCGACACGCCCCCCTCCGAGAACCCCGGGACTTACGCGAGTCCCGGGGCTCTGCGCGCGCCGGGAGGCCTATGTAAAATAGGCTTCCCGGCGCGCAGGGCCCTGCTCGCCTAAATCCGCCCGGTTTTGGGCGGATTTAGGCGAGCAGGGCTCTGAAAATCTACCCCTTTATGTACAGACTTTACTCCAAATTTTCAAAGCAAACACATGCACATAAGATTGCTTTGGAAAGTTATGGGATAATTAGCCTGTTACGCACACAGGTGACCTCGCACAAAGTCACACCTCCTCCAGACAGCAGAATTTGTGTGGATGAACTTCCACGTATACTTTTTAAAATAAAAAAATGATGCGAGTTAAGTTCCAACTCAAACCCCTGGAACACCTTTCCCAGTTTGTGGAAAAGTATCTGCATAAGCACAGAGCAGCCATTTACAGACAGAAAACACAAGTTTATATGCCTAAATGGCCTTAAAAATCCATCCCTTGAGGGCAATTGTCGTACTACCCACAGTGCTGAAAAGTCCAAGGGGGCCTTTCACCCACGGCATTGGGGGTAATTTTGCTCCTGAAAATCACCCTCCCTCGATGCTTCTAAATGTCTGCACATTGTTCAACAATGCTCATAATTTTAGGATGATACCTGGTGGCTGGATTTAGAGCCTATGATTTAGGGTTCTAGAAGGAGCTCAGATACAGGGTTGCAAGCTTCAGGACCCTTTTCTGCAATGATCAGACCAGGAGGGAGGGTCTATTAAAATAGGGGTAAAATCCCCATGTAGTTGTGAATGAAGACTTCATGGTGCCAAGATCTGAGCACCAGTTCTAACCTAGTTAGAAGAAAACAGGAGGAACTCTCAGAACCCCCTCTGATCCCCCAAAATTCTACAATTAGGCCTGCTGGAATAAAAATATAATCAATAGTGAAGGTGGTGGGAAATGGCACACCTTCTTTTGTTATTAGCTTAAATGATAAGGAGATGACAATACACGGGTACAGTAAGTGGAAATCAAAATGACTGGCATGTGCAGACCAACTAATGGTGGAAAATCCTAATATGATAAGAAGGAACCGTGACAAGTCAAGATGACTGGTGAAGGGATGAAGTTCAACTTGCACCTCAAGAAGACCATGTACTTCTTCCTATTATTATTTCAATTTGTATATTCTATTTTTTTTTTTTTTAGGCATTTCTATTCCAAGTTCTAAGGCCAAAAGGCCCCATCAAAATGGATTACAACAGATAGTGAAGATAACATCAAAATAACAATTTTAAAAACCCATAAAAGTAACATGAAAAAAACAATAAAAACAAAAAAGCCAATAAACACGCCCTAATTATAATTCTTTATACAGCACCAGCCCAGGTGCAATAAATAATATCAAGGATACAGAGACAAATGAGATATAAAAACTCCAGAAAATCAAGCAAGAAGTCATAGGCTTTTAACCTAGACTGAAAAAGGCACAGGGAAGGACAGAAGTTTGAGTCAAAGACAGTACAAGAAGGGAAAAAAATGGAAATGAATTAGACTGTTTAGGTGTGTGCAGGGGTGAAAGCAAAGAGAGACCAGATTATGGATGATGTTAAAAGTCAAGACAAATAATGTTAGTGGTGTCAGGCAGCCAGTGGAGGAAAAGCAGGAAAAGAGTGACAGAGTAAAGAAACAGTGATAGAGAAGCTGTTGGTAGAGGAGATTAGGAGCAGAATTCTGAAGAATCTGGGAAACCAGTTAGGATGGGACAGGAACACAACTTGAAGGAGAAGATAAATAGCATCAAAACACAGCAAAAATTCTACTTTTACTTAAAAAAACAAGATCCAACTCAAAATTGCAAAAATCATGAACAACAGACGAAAAATCATGGATTTTCTAGAGATGATACCAGAGACAGTGTCACATGGAAGAGGTGTGAGGAAAAGAGACAGAAAAGAATCAATGGGAAATTCCAAGGTTCTTAGGTGAGTTGAAGAATGCAAAAGTGGTAGCGTTAATAGAGAAAAAAAACATCGGGAAGATGAGAAATAATAAGTGAGGCAGAGAAAATAGGATCTCAGGAACAATGCTCACTATGGGACTCTGTACCTGCAATAACCTAAGGAGGAGTCAAAAGAAAAGTGCTGCATAGTACTGTAGCCCCTGACCCAAGCTCAGGGACACACGGGGAGGGCCACGGGCCATGGGCCATGCAAGACTCCATGACCTCCCTGGGTTCTTCTGCACACCAGTCCATTCATGCCAAAAAAAATCTCTTTACTCCAGTTCTGTTCAAAAATAAAAGTCTTTACTGCAGACTGGTGACAGGAAAAAGAAAGCTGAAAATTGTACACCAACTGAAAGTGCAGATTTGCTTGATCAACCAACACTGTGTGGATTTTCCCAAGCAGATTGTTCTCCCTTAGGGTTCCCCGGTACACTCATCCAACGACTCTGGAATTCCCTTCGATCTCCTCAGATTCTCTTCTTGTCTAAAAAAACTTCCATTTATTTAAAATAATAAATATGAATTGATTAAATATAGCAAGATTTGTGGTTGGGGCTGCAACTCAGGAAAGGTAAATAACAGCTACTTACTCATTTGCCAACTCCCGAGAAGCAAACCTTAGACTTCTACTTTTTAAATTATAATTCATTAACACGTTGCAGAGAAAGTTTCCGATCTCCTTTACACCTGGAAGACACAGACTGCCTACAATCTTCTGTACATGTTGACTGGATGTCAGGGATTTTGAGATGTGGCAAGAATAAGGAACATGACTTAAAGCCCCAGTGAAATGCATTGGAAGATTGCAACGAAAAAGATGAATGAGTCCACGCCTTTGAAAGGAACTGCCAAGCAGTTCCTTGGTTCAGTCTGATTTACTTGTACTCTGCTTACAGGGACGGTAACGTTCAAGACAGTGCGTGGGCACACATGTGCGCGCATTCGCCGGCCCATGCCCCTGCCATTATTCAAAATGGCGCCGATAGCCTTTGCCCACACTATGTCACAGGGCCGACCGTCGGCCCCTGTGCCATAGTGTGGGCAAAGGCCCTGTGACATAGTGAGGGCAAAAGCGATTGGCGCCATTTTGAATAATGGCAGGCGATGGCCCAAGTGCAGGAGGTCGCTCCCAGACCCCCGCTGGACTTTTGGCAAGTCTTGCGGGGGTCAGCAGGGTCCTCCAAGACTTGCCAAAAGTCCCTGGTGGTCCAGCGGGGGTCCAGGAGCGATCTCCTGCACTCGGGCTGTCGGCTGCCAGAAATCAAAATGGCGCCGATAGCCTTTGCCCTTACTATGTCACATGGGCTACCGGTGCCATTGGTCAGCCCCTGTCACATGGTAGGAGCACAAGATGGCACCGATGGCCATGTGACAGGGGCTGACCAATGGCACCAGTAGCCCCTGTGACATAGTAGGTCAAAAGCTATCGGCAACATTTTGAAATCAGTACCGAGGGTGTGAGTGCAGGGGATGGCTCCTGGACCCCCCGCTGGACCACCAGGGAGTTTTGGTAAGGCTTGGAGGGGTCAGGAGGGTGGGGGGGTTGTAGTTAATTTAATTTTAGCAGGGAAATGAATAGAATTCGACATATTAAAGTATCGGGGCGCCATACAGCCAAATGCAATGTATCTGCCCCCCGACGAATCCGAATCCCGAATGCAACGTATGGCGTCCCTCTGCACATCCCTACCAGGGACACAGCTATTTTTTAATATATGCATGCATATGTGCCTATGTTATAAAAATAGTTTAGCTGAGCACACGTGTGCCAAATTTTAAGTAGGTGCACCCATGTGCGCACAAATGCTTCTTCTACCATGTAAATCAGGGGATTTTTAAATGGACACGTGCCCACACCATTCCCAGTTTTACCAGTTCGTCCCCAGTTCGCCCAGTTAAAAGATAGGTCCTCCAAATCCCCCTAGTTAGCCCCCAACTCATAAAACCCTGCAGATCTGCCTAGATTTCTTTATTTTTTAACTTATACAGCATCCGTAGCAGAAGAAAAGTTACGTGGCAGGGGGCCTCTGCGCGTGCCGGGTCGTGTCAGTATTTACGTGCACGTCTTTGGTTCACGCCCCAAAATGCCCATGCCTATGCTCCGCCTAGGCCACACCCACATCCCGCCCCCTTTTTTTTTTTTTTTTTAATCTGCAAGAGATTTGCGCGAATCCGGGCAGCTTTTAAAAGCCGTTCGGTGCACGCGAGCCCCACATATTCGCACACTCCCTAATTTATGCACACGCCAGGCTTTTAAAATCTCCCTCTAAAGGAGACCACTGCAAGACAGTAGGTTCTTCTCTGAGGGGTAGATTTTAAAAGAAGCGCGATCAGCCTACTTTTGCTTGCGCATCAGACTCAAGCAAAAGTACGCTGGATTTTAGTAGATACGCGCGGAGCCGCGCGTATCCACTAAAATCCTGGATCGGCGCGCGCAAGGCTATCGATTTTGTATAGCCTGCGCGCGCCGAGCCGCGCTGCCTCCCCCCGTTCCCTCCAAGGCCGCTCCGAAATCGGAGCGGCCTCGGAGGGAACTTTCCTTTGCCCTCCCCTCACCTTACCCTCCCTTCCCTACCTAACCCACCCACCTGGCCCTGTCTACACCCCCCCCTTACCTTTGTCGGGGGATTTACGCCTCCCGGAGGGAGACGTAAATCCCCGCGCGCCAGCGGGCCTGCTGCGCGCCGGGCCGCGACCTGGGGGCGGGTACGGAGGGCGCGGCCACGCCCCCGGGCCGTAGCCACGCCCCGTACCCGCCCCCAAAACGCTGCCGACACGCCCCCGCAACGCCGCGCGCTCCGGCCCCGCCCCCGACACGCCCCCCTCCGAGAACCCCGGGACGTACGCGAGTCCCGGGGCTCTGCGCGCGCCGGGAGGCCTATGTAAAATAGGCTTCCCGGCGCGCAGGGCCCTGCTCGCGTAAATCCGCCCGGTTTTGGGCGGATTTACGCGAGCAGGGCTCTGAAAATCCGCCCCTGAGTGTCCATGCTGAAGATACAACAAGGAGGACCGAGTTGCAGCACTCTATTCTGTGCACTTTTATATCTTTTGTTTTGCAATTAGGAATCAATGAATTAGAACAAAGTCTGATTTTTTACATTGAAATACCCATTGCAAATGAGGACATTTCACAATTTGCTTGCATGTTAATTATCCGGAACGTCCAGTGAAATGTAAATGGCATACTAATGGGATAAAATCATGAATTTTGATTTTCAGCAGCTACTCATTAAACTGCAATAAGCTGAGAAAGCCAGACCACAGAGGAAGTTAACACTGGCTCCAAGCTTGATTTATAGGTCCCTGAAGGTCTTTTTGATCAACAAGAGAAAGTAAAGACTTTTAGTTTGTTAACAAATTACATTCCTTTACTTTTTTAAATTTGGATCTTATGCCAAAAGCTTTTATATAATTTACTTATGTATTCATTATCATTAATTTAATACTTCTGTAATTATTTTAGTCATTTGGGTTAAAAGCCCAAATGACTACATATTTTACACAGACATGAAAATAAATGTCTTTTATCTACTAGTAAAGTAACTTTCGGGAGGGGAATTATTATGAGCTATTGGCCTGTGCTGATGACCATTTATAAGCTATTTGTCCTTACTGAATATATAGATCTTTTTATTATTATATTTAGGATCTTGAAATCCTAAATATAATAATAAAAAATGCTGCTAATGAGATTGATATTTAGAAAGCTGGCAAAAGGGGTAAGCTATCCGGGTAAAGTTATGCATTTCATTTCATTTCATTTCATTTATTAAAATTTATTAATCACCTAACACTTAAAAAGGCCTAGGCGATATACAAAAGTACATACATATTACAACATAAAACCATACATTACAGACAAGTGTAACCTTATCCAGATATTCAGCGGGACTTACCTGGATAAGTCTGTTGAATATTCCCAGATAAAGTTAAGTGCATAACTTTACCAAGATAACTTTAAGACACATATTTTCCTCACCAGATTTAGTCACATAAGTTTGTTTGTTTATTTATTTGTTTTAGCGCTTACTGGCTAAAATTTAGTTCTTTTTATCCAGTCAAATTTCATGCACACAATGAGTTATGCATACAAAATTTATCCATTCAGTGGGGGAGACATTCAAATCTTGGTTTTAGTCCAGCTAACTCTAAAATTTGGATGGATAAAACTTTTGAACATCGGCCTCCATAATAATAATAATAATAATAATAATAAAGTAAATGTAATGCAATTCATCAGGCATGCTAAAGGGAGGGAAAAATATTTGTCAGAGTTATATCCAAATACCAGTGTCGATTTTGCATGTCTGCAGGCAATTTGAAAATTGCCATCCTTGGAGTCAATATTTTAAAAAAAAAAAAGTTTGAGCTCCTAAATTTAGGCTACTCAGGTCCCTGTGAAGAAGTGGCCCTAAACCCCCTCCTTAACCAGTGCTGGATTCCATCTTAAATCCTGCAGAGAGAGAGAGAGCTCTGTAGGCAGGACCCTGCTGGGAGAGGAATAATGGTTTGAGCCTAGCTGGGATTAGGAGGCTCCAGTGGCTCCAGGACAGAAGCTCCAAGGTGAGAATACACTGCTGTAAGGTAGGCAATCATAAGAACATAAGAAATTGCCATGCTGGGTGAGACCAAGTGTCCATCAAGCCCTCATCCTGCTTCCAAGAGCGGCCAATCCAGGCTACAAGTACCTGGCAAGTACCCAAACACTAAGTAGATCCCATGCTTCTGTTGCCAGTAAAAGCAGTGGCTATTCTCTAAGACAACTTGATTAATAGTCTACTAAAATCTTTGTTTTTTGATGTTTTAGTAAATTTAAAATTGCAAGAAAGGAGGCTGGAGTCATTCTGAACTGTGTCTCCAGCCTGAAAATTCACACAAATTTAGGAGCCTTAAAGTTAGGACCCTAAGGGGCGGATTTTCAGAGCCCTGATCGCGTAAATCCGCCCAAAACCGGGCGGATTTACGCGAGCAGGGCCCTGCGCGCCGGGAAGCCTATTTTACATAGGCCTCCCGGCGCGCGCAGAGCCCCGGGACTCGCGTAAGTCCCGGGGTTCTCCGAGGGGGGGCGTGTCAGGGGCGTGTCGGGGGGCGGGCCCGGTCGTCGCAGCGTTGCGGGGGCGTGTCGGCAGCGTTTTGGGGGCGGGTACGGGGGCGTGGCTACGGCCTGGGGCGGTCCGGGGGCGTGGCCGCGCCCTCCGTACCCGCCCCCAGGTCGCGGCCCGGCGCGCAGGAGTCCCGCTCGCGCGCGGGGATTTACATCTCCCTCTGGGAGGCGTAAATCCCCCAACAAAGGTAGGATGGGGGTTTAGACAGGGCCGGGCGGGTGGGTTAGGTAGGGGAAGGGAGGGGAAGGTGAGGGGAGGGCAAAGGAAAGTTCCCTTCTAGGGCCGCTCCGATTTCGGAGCGGCCTAGGAGGGAACGGGGGTAGGCTGCGCGGCTCGGCGCGCGCAGGCTATACGAAATCGATAGCCTTGCGCGCGCCGATCCAGGATTTTAGCCGATACACGCGACTACGCGCGTATCTACTAAAATCCAGCGTACTTTTGTTTGCGCCTGGAGCGCAAACAAAAGTAGGCTATTCGCGCTCGTCTGAAAATCTACCCCTAAATGTAGGCTGCTACTCATTTATCTAGATTTAGAAACCTTAGAGGGTCACTTTTCAAATCGCACAGTGCGTAGGCAAATTAGAAATTAGTATTCAAGTGAGAGGAGTTTGAGCGAGGTTAATGGAAATTGGGGTCTGCTAGCAGTGCGTGCAATACAGTATGCGCATTATCATGGGATCTATCGCTGGACATAGCTACACCTTTTTTTTGGGGAGCGGTATGGTGGAAAAATTAATAATCTCACGCGATTATCACATGTGATAAAAAAAAAGCTATGATCACAGACACACCTGCCAGGCCTTCCTGGCCCAATACAAACACCCGTTTTTATCTGCTCTACCTTCCTAAAGCCATATTGTTTCTTGCAAACGTAATTGTCACGACATACTGGATGCCTCGGCAGGCTCGCTGCAGACAACAACACGTGGAACCTGAACAACCTCAAGGACAGCCAAGGCTTGTTCCAAGGCCTCCTGGGGAAGTACCAGCAGCACAGGCAGAGCCATGGGTCCTGTGGGCTCAGGAAACGAGCCATCATCTGGCACACAGGCAGCCACAGCACAGTAGATAGAGGGAGCAGATCTTTCCTCCACAACCATCCTTGCTGGGCATGCCAGAGGAGTTTGTGCTTAGCAGGTATCGGCTCAGCTCTTGGGCAATCCTGGAATTATCTGAAGACATCTGAGGGGATCTGGATCCTGTCACTGAAAGGTCCCACGCTGTGCCTGGCCTCACCAAACTGTTGGCCGCCCTGCATTTCACGGCAAGCAGCTCCTTTCAAACCACAGTAGAGGTGGTGGGGGGTTGAAGTTGGGGAGATGAGGCCCTCGTTCATCGGGATCCCTAATGTCTAGGTTTAGACAATGTTCTTTTGTAGAATATGGTGGTACTTCACTCTGATTGAATGGGAAGATATGAGGTGTGGGAGGGTAGGGATAGGGATGGGGGGGAGTGGGGTGAGAGAATGGAGGTGGGTTATAGGGAGATGAAAATTGTATCCTCTGGAATGACAGGGTGGAAGGAGGCTCTCATAGACACATTTGATGATTTTTATGGCCAGGATCTAGGCTGGGATATCCAGGCCTGCTTACAGATTAAATTCTTTTCTTGGTTTATTGGTGATCTTGTTATGTTGTAATGACAATTTAAAGTATTAGGATTTCAACCTGGAATATATCCAGAATCGGCTTTGTAGTAAAACATTACAAAATTTTACAAGCTCTGAGACAACATAAAACACAAATTGCATTGCTTCAAGAAACACATTTAGATAATACAAAACATCAAAAGTTATGCAGATCATGGGTGGGAGAGGTTTATGCATCTGCTGCAGTAGGGAAGAAAGTAGGAGTAGCTATTTTGGTGGGTAACTCTGTTCCATATCAAGTTACTAAATATATAGAAGACCCTAATGGGCACTATATTATAGTGGACAGACAACCTCTGGTTCTTTGTAATATTTATGCCCCCAATACCTATGATCACAATTTTTTTGTGAAACTAGTGCAAATGTTTGAACAATATTCCAATCAGACTTTAATTATTGGGGGGGGGGGGGTTTAATATTATTGTAGAGCCTTCTTTGAAACATAAAAAGATGAAAAGATGGAATCGGTTAAAAATGGACTTTTATTGAAACTTGCCCGACTCTGGCCGAGTTTCGCTCTGTCGAGCTGCCTCAGGGGCTGTGGCACATAAATATAAACAATTAAAAATACAAACAATTAAAAGTACACACAAACATAAATATTTGTATCAACATATAAATCTGATATAAAACATATTTAAAGCATAATAAATAATATAAATGCACGGACACATAAAAAGAACAGTGCGTGTTATTTTGTGTGTATAAAATAATGTTGCATAAGATGATTCTGTGCTCAGAAGTACAGATACTAATAGCTGAAATATCAGATCAAAAACAATAGAGGAGAAAAGTGAAAACACATATTTCAAAAAGACATGGTCTATGAAAATTGTAACAATGCAGAAGGCACTTCATCAAACAGCCTATGGCTGGTACATGCTAAATATAAAGAAGAAAGAAAAAATATATAAGGAAGAAAAAATATATATAATGTAAAAAATGATGTATATAGTTGTTAATAAAATTATTACATTAAAAATACATGTAATACACAGTGCACAAAGATAATAAAGCTTAATCTTGTACCTTATTGAACCATTAGCTTGGCTCTATATAGTTCCAATGTTTTTCAAGGATGAAGGAACATGAGTCAACACACCGAATTATGACGTATCATATGTGATTCGTGAAACACTTGTGTAAGCGGTATAGATGCGATTCTTGCGGGACAAAGAATTCTAGTTAGCTTGATGAACTCAATACATTCAACCTCATTATCAAGAATTAATGTAAAGAATATAATGAACTTCCATATTAGTAATACGCAAAACATACATGCTTCCATTCTGAACTTCTTTTACATATGAGGCACAATGTTAACCTCTTATATTATTAGTATCAGGCTACTATATGTCTCAACTCATCAAGAATAGATGGACAATTAAAAATAATAGAAAAACATAAAAACTCATCGTATTATAAAACAATGGATAATAAAAACACACTATATTTAAATACGGGTGACATTTTTTTAAAAAGTGTATATTAAACCTTAATCGGGTGGTGTACGGGAGCTGTCCACACGAACGCACGTCAAATAATTCCAACATCATATGATGATGAAAGCGATGCCAATATCCAATCACAAATTTATTGAAAAATCGCTGCGTTTCTAGTTTAATAGTGGCTATTCAATACGAGCAGCGATTCTTAAAACAGTGTGTTTGATCTTAATCGAATGGTGTGCGGGGGCTGCTCGTATTGAAATGTAGTGAGTTCGATTCACATTTTCTTTTAATTTTCCTTTGGCAAGTGTTTCATTCATATTCTGTTGTTTGCATAGTTTTTATCGTATGCATTAGTGTAGATAGTTGCCGCATGCCATTCTCTTTAGAATAGCCACTATTAAACTAGAAACGCAGCGATTTTTCAATAAATTTGTGATTGGATATTGGCATCGCTTTCATCATCATATGATGTTGGAATTATTTGACGTGCGTTCGTGTGGACAGCTCCCGTACACCACCCGATTAAGGTTTAATATACACTTTTTAAAAAAATGTCACCCGTATTTAAATATAGTGTGGTTTTTATTATCCATTGTTTTATAATGCGATTGAGTTTTTATGTTTTTCTATTATTTTTAATTCTCCATCTATTCTTGATGAGTTGAGACATATAGTAGCCTGATACTAATAATATAAGAGGTTAACATTGTGCCTCATATGTAAAAGAATTTCAGAATGGAAGCATGTATGTTTTGCGTATTACTAATATGGAAGTTCATCATATTCTTTACATTAATTCTTGATAATGAGGTTGAATGTATTGAGTTCATCAAGCTAACTAGAATTCTTTGTCCCGCAAGAATCGCATCTATACCGCTTACACAAGTGTTTCACGAATCACATATGATACGTCATAATTCGGTGTGTTGACTCATGTTCCTTCATCCTTGAAAAACATTGGAACTATATAGAGCCAAGCTAATGGTTCAATAAGGTACAAGATTAAGCTTTATTATCTTTGTGCACTGTGTATTACATGTATTTTTAATGTAATAATTTTATTAACAACTATATACATCATTTTTTACATTATATATATTTTTTCTTCCTTATATATTTTTTCTTTCTTCTTTATATTTAGCATGTACCAGCCATAGGCTGTTTGATGAAGTGCCTTCTGCATTGTTACAATTTTCATAGACCATGTCTTTTTGAAATATGTGTTTTCACTTTTCTCCTCTATTGTTTTTGATCTGATATTTCAGCTATTAGTATCTGTACTTCTGAGCACAGAATCATCTTATGCAACATTGTTATTTTATACACACAAAATAACACGCACTGTTCTTTTTATGTGTCCGTGCATTTATATTATTTATTATGCTTTAAATATGTTTTATATCAGATTTATATGTTGATACAAATATTTATGTTTGTGTGTACTTTTAATTGTTTGTATTTTTAATTGTTTATATTTATGTGCCACAGCCCCTGAGGCAGCTCAACAGAGCGAAACTCGGCCAGAGTTGGGCAAGTTTCAATAAAAGTCCATTTTTAACCGATTCCATCTTTTCATCTTTTTGCTGTCCGCTACATTGGATCGGTTACCGGTTTGTTTTCTTGGACCATTCTTTGAAACATAGAAACATAGAAATGACAGCAGAAGAAGACCAATTGGTCCATCCAGTCTGCCCAGCAAGCTTGATGGACCAATTGGTCTTCTTCTGCCTTCATTTCTATGTTTCTATGTTTCAAAGAAGGCTCTACAATAATATTAAAATCCCCCCCCCCCCCCAATAATTAAAGTCTGATTGGAATATTGTTCAAAGATTTGGATAGATCTGTGGTGGGTCCCCACTCCTCTACCTCAAATACCAAGGGACTGAAATATTTAAGTATTAATCTAGATGTTGTGGATTGCTGGAGAACTCTGCACCCACTGGAGAGATCTTTCACCCATCTTTCTAGGGCACATCAGTCTTTTTCCCAAATAGACTATATTTTGATTAATAAGGCAGGGTTTCCTAAAGTTACCTCTTCAGACATAGGTCCGTTGGAGATTTCAGACCATTTCCCTGTCTGGATTGACTTGGACGGGCTGCTGCCTCTAAAACAATATGTTCCTTGGCATTTTCCAAGTTGTTTCAGGACAAGGATTGTAGGGATTTTCTTTACAAACGGGATAATTTTTGTGAGTTTAATGTGGCGCATGGATCCTCCTCGGTTTTATTCTGGGAAATGGCCAAGGTGGTTCTCTAAGGGGATATTATTTCATATGTAGCATCTCAAAGGAGGAGATTGACAAATGAGATCTTGCAATTGGTGAAGCAGATGATGGCTGCAAAAAAATGTTATGAGTCCAACCCCTCCCCAGGTACCAAAACTAAATTCCTCACTGTGCAGACTGCACTAAATTCTCTTTTGCATCAGAGGATGAAAAAAATCAATAATGTATTATAAAAGAAAATTCTTCCATTTAGGGAACAAATCTGGTATACTGTTAGCTAATTTGACCAGAAATTGGAATGGGCATAAGTACATTGTGGCAGTGCGGGCTAAATCGGGGATTTTGGTGAATTCTAATAGGGATATTTGCACTGAATTTCAGACTTTTTATGAAGATTTATATAAGACTTCTGCTCCTGATGTCTGTCGGGTACAGCAATATTTGGTATCTATTCAATTGCTTTTTATAACGTCTGCACAATTAGAGACTTTAAATGTGCCGTTAAATACATAAGAACTACAGCAGGTGATACAGCAAGGGAAATTGTTGAAGGCTCCAGGAGTAGATAGCTATCTTGTTGAGTTTTACAAAATGTTATCAGGAAAGATTCTATTATTGCTTGAGGAATTTTATTTGGAGTTGATACAAAATGGTAGGTTTCCTTTGGCCCCCCAAATGCGACACTGATCACAGTTTTTCCGAAACCAGGGAGGGATCCTATGTTATTGTGTTCTTACCAACCAATACGCTTTTAAATTTTGATTTTAAGCTATTAGCTGAAATAATGGTAGATCGGTTAGCATGGATTCTTCCCGGTTTGGTAAATAAAGATCAGACAGGGTTTGTTAAGGGTCGCTATGCAGCATCCAATATATGAAAAATTTTAGCCTCCATAGAGTGTAGCAGAGGGAAGCAGTTACAATCCCTAATATTAAGTTTTGATGCTGTAAAAGCATTTGACCATGTGGATTGGATTTTTATGTTCACTACCCTTCAAAAGATCAGTATTTTGAGATACTTTTTACAGGTCATTTAAAGTCTATATAAGTCACCTAAGACCTCTATCATGTTTAATGGTACCATTTCAGATAGGTTTGAGCTTCAACGAGGGACACAACAGGGTTGTCCGTTCTCCTCTCTTCTTTTTGTACTGATACTAGAACCACTTTTACAACAGATCCGAGATAATGCCGAGCTAGAGGACATTTTTATTGGCTCCTTGGGAGCACATGTTTTCAATGATTAGAATCCTTCTGTTTCCATTCCATCGTTATTGGTGGAGTTTTGGGAGTGCAGTGTATTGGCAGGGTTTTCTTAAATTTGGACAAATCGGAAGCTTTGTCAATTCAGGACTCTGAGATGGTGAGATGTGGTCCTGACTTCCCAATGAAGTGGAAATATGAGTATTTTAAATATTTGTTAGTGTTTATCCATTGTGATCCCAGTCATTTACAATCACTGAACTTTCAAAAGCTTTTTGTTACAACCAAGGAAAGTTTGACTAATTGGATGGATTTTCGTCTTTCCTTGATAGGGAGAGTTAATGTTTCCTAATCTTTTCCTTTTCAAGGTAATAAGAAATTTCTTCCAGGTTTTTGCTCTTTGATTTTTAACAGTTGGAGTCGTAGTAGTCTTCAGGTAGTACAATACTTTATGAGGTGGGTATGCTTCTTTTCAGGAATTACAGCAGTGCTTCCAAGTATCTCTGAGGTATTTCTTTGCATATTTTCAAGCCTGACATTATGTTTTGTCTTTCGATAAGAAGGAGTTGGGCCTAGAAAACAGAGAAATGTAACTGATCTTTTTGATTTAGAAGATCCCACCAGGCATACCATATCGTTTTGGTATAAATTTTTAAGGAAGGGGTGGTAGACATAAATTGTTTTGGGTAATTGCCAGGTACTTGTAGCCTGGATTGGCCACTGTTGGAAACAGGATGCTGGGCTTGATGGACCCTTGGTCTAACCCAGCATGGCAATTTCTTATGTGCTTATGTTCACATCTAGTGGAAAGTTGTCAGAGGGAACTTGTGGTTTCTTTATCTCATACTATTTATTTAAAAACATTGATTAGACTGAGGGAAATGTTTACCAATGTCTCTCTTTGGGAAATTCATTATAAATTTTTCATGTGTTACTTTTATTCTCAAACTAGAGCACACCTGCTAAAGATTGTTCCTTCCAACATGTGTGAAATGTCAGCAAGAACCAGGTACACTTGGTCACCAGTTTTGGGCCTGTCCATTGATGCAATGTTTTTGGAGCAGGGTACAATGTTGGAGCAGGGTACAACAATACCTAAATCAAGTTATGGCACTCGTCTTACCGTTAAATGCTTCTTTATTTCTTTTTGATGATTTTTTAGGTGTCTGTTTTCTGGATACGTATGTTAAAAATGTAGATTCGGAAAGTGTTATTAGCTAAAAAAGTAATATTACAGTATTGGCTGAGAGTGGATCCTCCAACTTGAATGCTGCTCCAAAACTTTATATACCAAGTTTGTTGTATGGAAAAATATATTGAAGCCATTGAAGCATAAAGTGTTCATCAAATTTGGAATTGTTATCTTAATTTGCTCCCTCATAGGGCACGTAGTTTGTTGTTAAATTATATGTTGTAATGGGTGATTTTGATATGATTCAATACCTCCTTGTCATCTTAGTGTTTATTAGGGGGTCAGGGGTGAGAAAGGGTGAGGGGACTGGGCTTCTGGGGATTATTATTGATAATTGATTTGTTCAATATGCCAACTGAATGATGTGCAGAACCAACTCACTGTTCAGTGTGTGTTTGTACTGTTTTATATTTTCAATAAAAAGGAAACTAAAAAATAATTTATTTTTCCCTAACTAAAGGGGTCAAAGAATTTAATATCTTCCTCAATGTCTCACATGCTACTCAAGTGCAATCTAAAAATTTTCTTGATAAGTGACAGGTTACTGTTCAGATGGACACAAAATTCATCTTGAATTATTCTTATAAATATTTGATAAGACAAGGAGAAATCAGAACTTTTTTCTTTTACTTTAATTAACTCTTGTCGTTCTTGAAAAAGTAAAATTGATATTAAAGACCCCCCACCCTGGATGGGGTGCACTGAAAGAAGGGGGTTACACAGTTCCAGGCTGTCCATTACTGTCCCAGACCTCTTTTTTTACTCAACTTGCTTCACAGCAGCTCCTGGAAATGCCAGGGTACATGCCAGTAGCGAGGACATGGGTGGGCCTGGATGGGCCCCTGGCCCACCCACTTTGAGCTTAGACCCACTCACTTGGAATTGTTAGGCAGCTGGAGAAGAGAGGTCCTGTCACAGGACCCCCTCAAACAGGCCAGGCATTGCCAAGTGTACACACCAGCGGAAGCAATGGATGAAGAGGGAGGCGGGCTGAGAGGCCACTGGTGAACCTCGTCCCACCAGCAACCGAAGAGTGAAAGAGGCCTGCAGGGCCACCGATGGCTCCCATCCCACCAGTGGCTGGGAAGAGAATAAGGACCAGGAGGTCGCCAGTTGACTCCGTCCTACCGGCGGCCAAAGAAGGAAGAGGCCTGAGAGGCCACCAGTGGACCCAATCCCACCAGCAACCAAGAAGAGAAGCCCACCAGGAGAGATCCTGTTTGCCTGCTCCTTCTCGTGTGCCAGCCCTTCAGAAGTCCAAACTCTTGCAGCGAGCGCATGCTCTATGCCGATCTCAAGATGCACTAGATCAGCAAAGAGGATGTGCTAGCCGCAAGAGTTTTGTATAGCACAGAAGCTGGCACATGAGGAGGAGCAGGCAAATGGGCTCCCCATTCTACTCCCAATGGGGAGACTACCTGGGTGTTATGTTTGTGAATGAATGAGAGCCTGCCTGGGAGGGTGTTTGTGTGAATGGGAACCTGCCTGGGGGGGGCTGTTGATATAAATGGAAACCTGCCTGGAGGCAGTATGAATGGGAGCCTGCTGTGGGGTGATGGTGTGAATGGGAGGCTGCTGGGGGGAGGTATGAATGAGAGCTTGCATGGTGGTGTGTTTATGAGAGAGAACATGTGGGAGAGGAGAAGCTGTCTGTATGTGAGTGTGAGAGCCTATGTGTAAGAGAGAGCGAAAGTATGTATGCAAGGGTACCAGGTGCCCTAGGCGACTTCTGCCTTGTACCCGCCATCCCCCCTCCATTCACACTGCGCCACATTGCACTATGCCGTTCACGTTGCCCCCACCGGTCTCTGGAAAACAAAAACAAAATAGATGCCTCGGTCTTATTTCAGTATTTATTAGAACAGAGATGTGCTCAATGAATGCCCGACTCAGGCCGAGTTTCGCAGCTCGTTGGCCGCTGCCTCAGGGGCTACAATCAAACCAAACAAGAATCATATTGAAAATACATCAATAATCAAATAAAACCAGCAATAAATAAATAACATCATTAAGATCTTATAAATATTAAAAGTTTTTTTTAAATAATAAAAATCTTTTTAAACAATAATTAAGATCTCAGATATCAGAAATTACAATTTATAAAATATATGACGACAACACCTTTAATTAAAAACTTCATTGTTGTTATAAAATAATGAATGTCAAAAAACATTTTTTACCTTGAACACTTCAAATTCGAGGTTGGAACTCCACAAAGTAAATCTCATCAGACGTACAGCAAATGTATGATCAACTAAAAAATGATTATTTACAATGCAAAACATTAAAACACATTTGATCATTTATAATGTACATGTGGTATATAGATTTAAACAATTAAAAATCCATTAGAAAAAAACCATTAAAAAAACGTATTATTTTAATAAAATATACCGCAACACTGTAAAAAATAAATATGCCCGTTTAAAACCAATCGTGCTAAAAATGAAAAAATGAGTGAATACGTCTATCAGTAATGCAAAACCTAAATATTGATTAAAAATTTTCAAAAATTAATAACTTATTTGAATACAACAAAAAATCGGTTATGTGTATGAATATATTAATTATGTAGGCAGCGATAAATATATTAATCGAATGAGAATAATGAATGTATCTTAATAATATATAATTAAAGTACAGTAGGATTCTTCAAAAAATACATTATCGTGTCAGGCTTAGCACAAGAACAATGTCGGGGTGACAAGCGAACAGAAAACCAGCCGCGCCTAAACCTAACCATATTTGATTACAAATTGAAACAATAAAAAATTCAAACAATCAAATTGATTTGCATCTTGCGTAAAAATTGACGGTAACATTGCAAGTCAAGTGGGGTGCAGGGGGAGGAGAAGGGGCAGGGAGCTACGTATCACCCCCTCCGGAGCCTGCCAGGTCTGAGCCGGTACCGGACATCTCGCCCGGGCTTCGCTTTCGGCGCTTTTTCCAGGGGCGCACCCTCGCCATCGGGGCCGTGCACGGGCTTTGTGTGGAGGAAAGATTGCAGCTGGAGTCTCACCTACCTCGTCCAGCTTTCCTCGGGCTCTCGCCTGTTCTCCTCTCCCGGCGGGAGGGTGCCGCTCCTTCACTTCTGCCCGCGCTCACGCCTGGGATAAGACTGGGAAGAATAGGGAAAGTCCTGAGAGAAGGAAACGAGTAATGCGGCCACCACCGCAAACCGCCGCCTCCCGCCTACTCTGAGCAGCCACGCCCCTCGCCGCCTCGCTCCAGCCTCTCCACACAGGCCCCGCCCCTGCCACTTGTTCTCTCCGCACAGGCACTGCCCCCTATCATCTCGCTCCAGCCCCGCCCCCTGGTGCCTCGATCCGGCCTCTCAGCAGAGGCGCCGCCCCTTACCCACCTCGCTCCTGCCTCTCCGCACAGGCCCCGCCCCTGCCGCTCGTTCTCTCCGGCCTCTCCGCACAGGCCCCCCGCCCCCTCTCACACCTCGGCCCCGCCCCGAGCCCTGTTCCTTCCCGTGGCGCAGCAGAGGGTAGGGGTGTGAGTGGTTCTGCGGGTACCGGGGGGAAAGGAAGGCATGGCGGATCCGGGCACGTTCCTCAGCGGGGAGGGCAAATTAGCATACACATTTTATTTTATCAGGCGTTTTGGCGCCCCCTTGGACCCGGCGCCCGGGGCGGCCGCCCACCCCTCGCTACGCCACTGCTTGGTCATTCCATCAGGGGAACAGAATGACCCTTTGAACATGCTCAGAGGGCAATTTATGCCCCAGAGGACCCAGCCCATAAAGGGGAATGGCAAAAAGCAAGGGCAGGACCCCCCAAAATGCAAAATACTTAGATGCTGAAAAAACAGGGAAAAATAGTAGCAGGGGCTATACACTATTTATTTATTTATTTGTTTATTTATTTATTTATTAGAAGCTTTTCTATACCTGCATCATGATACAATCATATCATGCCGGTTTACAGGTAACAGGGGGTGCAAAAAAACCTTGAAACTTTAACAAGTGGAAAGGAAGCAAAAAAAGTTACAATAAAACAGGGTTGCTGGAACTGGGAGAGGAAGGAGATAATAGAAGAAGTATTTTTACAAAAGAAATTATTTACATTGTGCAAAAAAGGTCTGTTAAAGTTTATTATTGACTCATTTAGACTCAGGAAAGGCTTGTTTAAATGGTTCCAGTCTGAGATCAGGTGATAAGGTGTTCTAAAGAGAGGGTCCCGCTGTAGAAAAGGCCCAATCTCTGAGTGCTAGATGTTATGTGGCCTTGGTTGGGGGAACTAGTAGGGAACCTCTGTAGGCTTCTCTGATGAATACAGAGCTGCGTTTCTGAATGAACGCTTCCACTTCCTCTTCCTTCTGTAATATTTGTGACTTAGGGGCTTATTTACCATTGTGCGCATGCGAAAAACCCTATCGCATGCGAAAAACCCTATCGCATGGCGCGATGCAAATTTTGAAAAGAGGAGGAGTTAGGGGTGGGCTGGGTTAGCTAGTGTGTGAAGTGCTATTGCACTCTCTCTCTCTCTCTCTCTCTCTTTCTCTCTCTCTCTCTCTCACATATGTCAGAAATAGAACAGGTCTGGTATTGCAATTTGGGCTAACAGGCTTTCACATAGGTGATAAAGCAACTTGCAATACAAATGCTTATTAGCATAAGGTACACCCCTTTTTGGTATCACATGCGATACCAATGCAATATTGGAAAATGAGGCCCTTAGTTTGCTCTGTTTTGCAACCCGTCCGCCTTTGCACAGTGATTTCTTCCATTAATATTCTTTTCTTTTTATATATAGCATTAATAAATATTTTAACATCTTTATCTAAAGTGAGCCTTAGTACTTTTAAAAGTACCTGTCATCATAACTCTTGAAACCTGAATTAATGTATATTTCATTTTATTTTCTTAAGGTATTTTTTATTTGATGCCCTTTTTTGTATTTATTTTATGTTACTTGTTATGTATTTTGAGTCTTTCACCCGCCCAGAACAAGATGTATTGGATGTTGTGGGCTAAAAATGAATAATGGGTAGTGTAAGGGTCCTATGTAAACCTGCAAACACACGGAAAGAAAAGTTAGGGCTGATGTCCTTTCTTCATCATTCATCATAATCATCATCATCATCATCATCAAGATTTCATGCATTACAGATTTTGTGTGATAACACAAGTGTACGATTTCCGTTTTGGATTATGAAGACACACCTGGGAGAGTTAAAACTCCTTGCAGGGGTCAGCATTTCCCACACACATTCCAACAGCAGGAGCGGGCAAAGCGCCATAATCACCGGAGCTCAAGGGTGAAGGCCACCACTTTCAACCAAGCAGCCCTGAGTTCCCTTGCTTTTGTGACTCTTAAACCACTCTGGATTTTACTTGTTGTGATTTATTATACTGTAGAAAGAAAGGGACAGGAAATGTAATGCAGGGAAGTGCTTTTCTTATGGTAAAATATGCTTGGAAACAAAAAACCCACACATTTTACTGTAGCCCATATGTTGTTGTTGGGTTTTTTTTTTCTTTTTTTGGGCTCAGCATTTTCCTTCTACTCCTTTTGGATTCTGGCTCAATTTGAAGTGGCCTTTACTGGACTACAGTAAGTGACAGATTTAAGTTTTTGCCATCCCCTGACAATGCTGATGGAGTTGATCCTTTCCCCTCCTTCCCCTCTCAACACCGAAACCCCACCACCACCACCACCACCCTTGACCCTCCTAGGAAGGTCGGACAGCAGGGAGCAGCAGGTCTAAGACACAGCCACTAGATTTTTGTGGTACCTCAGGGCAGATTCTGCAACAAGGGTTAGAAAATTTTACGGCAAAGCTTCTGAAACTCTGTGGAGATCCTGTGGCACATTGGCAAAAGTTTGAATCTTTTTGCATATTAACATTAATTTTACTTTATATTATAAAAATCTTGGTGTACTAACAGACCCTTATCTTTAATATTCCCATGTTAAATCCATGACAAGGCTGGATATTAAAATTGAGAGTTCTATGCGGCCTAAGACATCTTCTGGACAAATCTGACTTTGTACCTTAGGCCAAGCCTCAATCCTACCTATGGATTGACTACTGTAATTCGATATATTTCGGCTTCCAGCAGTGATTCTAAATACAAAACAGTTGCTAGTGTTACAGTTTTGACTATTGCTAAGACTCCCCTCCACAGAGGGCCGCAGTGAGCATACTCTACAGACTGGTCAAGCTCCTCTTTCCTGCCAGCGCCACACCCAGACTCCAGCCCCTCTTAACCCTGTCTGTTCCTTGCCTCAATGCTTCTGCATTCAAGTCTTTCTTGGCTCCCTGCCTTAGCCACATTTGCCTTGTGGCCCACCCAGGCCTTTCCTCATTTGCCTCATGGCCTCCGGGCCTTCTGACTCAGCTTTGCCTGCCTTGCCTTGCCTCGTGGACCTTCGGGGCCTTCTGATCCCAGTCTTGCCTTGCCTTGTCTCATGGTTCTCAGGACTTCTGACCTCAGCCTTGTCTTACCTATAACTTGACCTCCCTAGTATGTCCTGATGTTATATATACCGAGTCAGTATTGGGGTAATTGAAATCTCCCATTATTAATGTGCTGATCTGACCCCTCCCGCTGCAGTGGCTGAGGTAGTATTTAACGACTAAGGGGTTTCAGGTGGTTATCAGAAGAGTCACAAGTTGTAAATGCCCAGAGGGGGAGGATAGAAAAGGAATTCTCCTTTCTGCCAGCTCTCCAATATTAAGAAAAGGGGTCCAGAATCCACCAGCAAGTCTCCCAGAGGAAGAGAGGGAAGGCAGAACCCAAATAAAAAAACAAAAAAACCCCTTCAAAGCAAGCAGATGAAATTCTTACAAATTTCTGAGCTGTGACTTAGATTTATTAGAACTAGTGAAATCAAGCAAAGAAAACTTTATAAATGCACTGTGAATTTTTTTACAATTAACCACAATTTGTTTTTTCTTTTGTTACAGCTAACAATTACTTTCGAAAGAGAACGAGTTCTCCTAACTTTACCATAAAACAATCAGATAAGTATGGTTTGCGTATTAACTGCTATACCTTTCTATATCAAGGATTTAGTAATTAATGCTACTATGAAGAAAGTCAGCCTTTGTGTCCCAATTCTGTCTTGCAGGTGCAGCAGGACAAAATCAACCCTCTCTACTTGCATTGGCTAGTGGTAAGTAGTTAACGAGTGTTTTGTGCGGTTTCTTTTCTGTGTTGTTTGACTCTCTGTCTCTTTCCAGTGAACTCTCCAGTCCCTGTGAATTCTGAGGCTTTTGTACCGTGTGTTCTTCACTTATGTCTCTGGTACATTTACTTATGACAGATTTTGCAGTGATTCTGTACTCTCTTTTCTTGTGGTGTTGAAAAAATTTCAACCTAGCTAGACTTTGTAGCAAGTATACACTTAGTTGATTTTATTTAGGATGAATCTTCATACCCTCTACCATTGATGGGGGTGTGGCTTGCTGCAACACTGCTTGGCTTGAGTGCCAGAGGGTCCTGGATGTCACTCCCCAACTGTGATCCTCGAGCTTAATAAAAACCTTAGCCCCCTGCAGACGATCAAGGAGCTCTGGGATGAGTGGAAGAGGATATCTATCTCAGCGAGTGAAGGCACTGAGACCCCGATAGCCTATACATGGTCTGAGTAAACCATCCTTCTTGGCGACGAAGAAAAAACCCAGCCCCCCGCTGGGGAGGTCGAGAGTCAAATGAATCCTCCGTTCAAGTTTTCTTGGATGTACTGTGCCATAGCCTTGCGTCTCTGGTAGAGATAGGGGGTAAACCCGACCCCGGGGAGGCATCGAGCCAGGTAGTAGATCTATAGCACAATCAAAGGGCTGATGTTCCGGAAGAGTCTTGGCCTGTTCTTTAGAAAAGATGTCTGTGAACTCCCGTGTGTACTGTGTTGGCAGCACTTCAAAGAGGTGGTTGCCAGGGGGATGGCTGGGGTGCGGCAACTTGAGCAAACATTTAAAAAGCAAGTTGAGCGCCACGCGGTGATTTGGAGGGAGTCCCAGTCAATGAGTGGAGAGTGTTTCTGGAGCCAGGGTAGACCCAAACACATAGGATGGCTCGCCTTCTCAAGGATACAGAAGGAGATCTTCTCCTCATGGAGCACTCTGGTGCGGAGGGACACTGGAGCAGTGGGAAGCAGAAATCGGCCTGGAAAATGAGTGCCATGAATAGAAGATATTCTCAGTGGTGGAGTGCATGGCAGTATAGGTGTTGCGTCAGTCGGTCCTCAGACGGCTTCGACCCTTGTGCCTCAACTTTTTCTCAGCTCTCCCTGCTAGCCTTGGGAAGATGGCCACTGCCGCGCTCTGCAAGCCGCTCTCTCCGGTGTCCCCGGAACAGCTATGGCGTTGCCTCCCGCCATGTTTCTCCCAAGGGCCTCCTAGGGTGCGCGCATCTGCGCTACCCACGGTATTTAGCCTGTACTTGTTTGTTAGCTCATTGAGTTAGCAAGGATGGTCTCGGCCAGTCTAAGCTACTCTGCCACTTCCGTGCTTCCATGGAAGCTCTCTCTCTGCCCTTCGGGGTATTGTCTAACCTGGGTACCCACTCCTCGGGGACCCTCGCTTTATTTTCAGGTGCCTTACTGGATCAGGGTACTCGCCTCCTCGAGGGCCTGCTCTCCCTGCCTCGGTGCCTGTACCATCTACTCAGCCTGGTGGAATCGCCAACCTACAGCTGCCATCTAGTGAGTAATCTAACTCTCAGTCTGTCTCATCTACAGCATTGCCTTGCCATGGGAAAACCTAACCGGAATCCCCTATACCAACGTGGTGAAACGGGGTTTCTCTCTGCCGAGGGTCCCAGGCTGCTACCTCTGGATCACCTCACTACTGCCACCTTGGTGGTACCACATCAAGCTGCTACAATAAAGAGCTAATTCTGTGTTTGTGCGTCCTGAGTCTAGCCCAAGTACTGTGGCTCCCCCACGGGCTCCTTCCTGTGGGCATGGTCATCTGCCACAGTACCCAAGAATCCCACCCAAACACCGCTAAACCATAACAATAGGAAGTTTGTAACTATTCCATCACATTTGCCCAGAATGAACTTTTCCTCCAGCCCCCTGAATCAATATAAGGCCCCAGTGTTGAGAAAGAAACCCCCCCCCCCCCCCCCCCCCCCGAGTATGAGAGGGAATACTGGAACCGTGCATTGAGGAGCAGGATTCCCACAGCCTATGGTCAGCTCCCTAGTGATTGCCTAGGCTCGGGAGTTTTCTAGACACTCCTTGCATTGGGCTAGTAAGTGCCCCTTGCCACTGCAATAGAGACACATGCCCAGAGAACAATGGCACTGCCTTTCCTCTGGAGTGAGAGGACTGCGACCCAGCTGCATGGGTTCCTCTTCTCGGGCAGCTTGGAGTTCAGGAGGAGGTGCCAGTGGATGGGAGAAGGACGGCGCCAGTGGAACTGGTCTCCGAGCTGGTTTCAACTCTCGGACCCGTTGCTGAAGGCGGCGGTCAATCCGCTCGGTAAGATCAATCAAAAGCTTCAAGAATCCTGGGCTGCGAGTTCATCCTTAATCCTGAAGGGATAGACCCTCCAGATATATGCTTCTCAGGCTGTCCTCCCACCAGCCCAGTTCTGATGCCAAGGTGTGAAATTCGACTGCATAGTTGACTAGGGGCCGGAACCCCTGGCATAGGTGTTCGGTAGCTGCAGTGGATTGCCGAGCAGGCTCATCAAATACTTGTTTGAAAGCATGGATGAACTGTTGAAGATCCCCGAGCAGGGAATCTTCCCGCTCCCATAAGGGAGAGGCCCAGGCTAGGGCTCAGCCGTCCAACAGGGAAAGCATATAGGTCGTCTTAATCTGGTCTGACGGAAACTGCGCAGGCTGCAGGGTGAAGTGCATGAAGCAGTGGTTGAGAAACCCCAGACACTGCTTGGGGTCCCCGGCATAATGAGGTGGCACCAGCAAATGCAGAGACGTGGCAGGCCCAGGAGCCGGGACGGGAGCCGGAGGCGGAGCTGCAGCTGGAGGAGTCGAGTCCAGGCGATTGGCCAGCTTCTTGACTGTAGCCGCCAATAGGTCCAAGCAGTGCTGCTGCTGCTGCTGCAGGCATTGAGCCATGCCTGGAATGGCCTGGAGGCCAGAGATATCCGCCGGGCCTTGGCAAGCTGTTGAGAACGTGGACCCTTGAGCTGACTCGAGAGTTGGAAGATCCACTGAAGTAGCTTACAGTGGCACTTGTAGCCGGAAGGCAGAACTGGACTAGGAGACCTGACAGGGACTTCACCTATACCGGCCCTCGTTCCCCTTGGGTGCCGGGACGAGCAGGACTTAGGCGCAAGTCTCCTGGAGGAGGAAGTCTGGTGGGCGGTCCGCGTCGAGGCAGGCAGAAGACTGGAGAAGCGGAGATGGTCCAGGAGTCGAGGTGGGCAATGAGGGAGCAGCACAAGGAACCAAGGCAGAGGTCGGGGCAGGCAGCAAACAAGCTGAGGTCGGAGAACACGCCAAGGGTCAGGACGGGCAGCAGACAAAAGAATCCAGGAACCAGGCCAGTCAAACCGAAGAAGCAAGTGAAGACAGGAGCAGAGTCAGGAGCACAGGAGCGGAGTCAGGAACACAGGAGCGCTGGAGCAGGATCAGGAACAGCAACTAGCTACTCAAAGAGTCGACCTGTTGCCAAGACAAGGTAGAGGGGTTTGAAGTGGCCTATATATAGGCCTCTGCTGATGACGTTGGGGGCTGGGCCAAGGTTTCCTGCCATGGCCCCTTTAAGTTCCGGGCTTCTGTGCGCACAGGTACCTAAGGGGCGGAATCCCCAGCAGAGTTCGCCGGCGTCTCCCTCATGGAGAAAACGCCACAGGAAGGCCCCGCTGTGGGTTGGCCTGGCATGGGGAAGCCAGCGGGAAGCATCCAAGTCCGCGGGTAAGAGAGGGGGGACCCGATCGCGGCTGTCCGCGCCGGGTTTCCCAACAGTTGGCTAATTCAGAAGTTACAATGCATATAAACACCACTGTGAACAGCAAGCCTCTTAATTCTTAAACCAATCAAGAACAAAATCTTGCTCTGTCGCTGTAGAAACAATTTTTTTCACATAGTTCATGGACACCTACACTTTATATGTTTCATATAGAGTGTAGGTGTCCCCGCACCAGTGTTGTTCAGCTAACGTTCTGAGACATCCGTTCCGAGACATGGAGCGGTAATAAAGCTGAGTAATTAACAGAGCAGCGAGGCAAACTATTTCAGTAGTTGGAGATTTCGATGGTGACATTCCCCTGAAGAAAGACTCAGGTCTGAAACACGGACGTGTCGAGATTTATTCTCACAATTCAAGGAAGCTAACATCAAAGAGACCTGAAGGTACCTGCTCAAATACCAGCGTAAATTTAATCTTAAAAGTTTTATCGTTCTCCGTCTGGAGAGCAGTGTTAATTACAACATGGACGTCATAGAAATTTTCGGACTACACAGAGAAAATATATTTTTTTTTAAATTTCTTTCAAAAAATCATGTGTATGGAGGTGGCAGGAGGTTAATGATTATAACCAATACAACACTGGTGCGGGGACACCTACACTCTATATGAAACCTTCTGCTCTTCCTAAAAAATATTTTTTCAGATAAATTTGTTAACTGAATGATAAAAAACTTAGTGAAAAATCATCAGACCTATTCTTGAGTGTAGGTATTGAAATTGAAATTTCAATATTGAATAATTTTTATTCAAAATGGATATATGAACTATATGAAAAAAAATGTTTCTACAGCGGCAGAGCAAGATTTAATTCAGAAGTTAGCCAGCTAAATGAATATTTGTGCATATATCTGGCTAAATTCTAGCCTCCTAATAAGTTAGGTGGCTAGAAACTAGGTGGATAAATTAGGGATGTTCCGGGAGCATAACTGAAAGGAGTTTAGTTAGCTGGATGAGTTATTCAGAGCTAGCGAGGCAGCATAGCCAGCAAAGAAGGGTTGGGTGAAAGAGGCTAAAGAGCTTTTCCAAAGTTAGGCGGCTATAGTTAACCAGCCAACTTTAAAATATCCAGCTATATTCAATAGTGCAGCTGCACTATTGAATATATCGCCAATGTTAGCCGGGTAAGTTTATCCGGCTAACTTTGCTATCTGGACTATGTCTGAATTTGGATCTCTTAGATTTTAGCCTTTATGGCATGGTAAAGTAATGTTTAAAAGGTACTAAATATGGCCATTACCATCAGGAAAAGTGGCACTGACCCTTTTAAACACAGCTTGCGTATGGTTAACTTTAGCCAGTGTTTAAAAAGAGATGAAACTTGTTCAGAAGTCAGAGTAAAAAAAAAGAGGGCTCATTCCAATTAGCTTTCTTTTTTTTTCTGCAAATACAAAAATGTCTGTAAAGTATCACAATTGTTCCCATAGGACTTAAAGGGTGCTGCAAGGCTGCCGCAGCATTCCAGCCCAGTCTTATTCCATCCTCAAGCAAGAACAGAAATATTTTGGTCTCAGGACTGCTGGAAGTGAAAAAAACAGACATGTATGTATTTGGCAGAATGGGTGTTTCTAGGTCTGTGTGTGGGCAGAGTAGAGCAGGGGTGCTCAAACTGGTTCTCGGGCCCCCTACCCCAGCCAGTCAGGTTTTCAGGATATCCCTAATGAATATGCACGAGAAATATTTGCATACATAGGAAGTCCTACATGCAAATACATCTCATGCATATTCCTTAGAGCAGTGATGGCCAACCTTTTGAGCTTAGTGTGTCAAAATTCATAAAAAAACTGAGCATAACTCGGGTGGTGTGTCACTTCTAGAAAAATCCATAATTTTGTGATATTTGTAGCTCTAATCAATAACAAAGTTATAATTTTAATATATGTACTGAATTTATTAATAAAGCAAAAACAAATAATTCTTTACCTTACCTGCTTAGTGACTTTTTTGTTGCTGAACTTCATTGACTAAAATCTTCAATTGAAGGTTGGTATTTCGTACACTTCAAGTCCAAGCAAGCGTTACAAACTTCATCTGTCAGTCGGTTTCTTTTATTAGCTCCCATTCATTTTCACACCACTCCCTCCCCATCCCCCAGGCATGCACACATTCATTCTCACACACACAGACCCCCAGGCAGGCACCCATGCATTCACACACATACACCCCCAGGCAGAGTCCCATTCATACACATGCACACATTAAAGGCAGACCCCCCCCTCTCTTTGCCAGCAATCTCGGAACCTCTCTCATACCTCTGCTGCCACTGTCACTGCTGCCGCATAGCTATTGGGGAGGTGCCGATTGCTGCTACTGACACTGAAGCCCATTCTGCTGCCTCCTCTGTGCAGGCCCCATGGGCTTCCACTTTCTCCATGCTGATCTCGTACATTGTGAGATCCGTTGAGAAAGTGCTATTCTTGCACATTCCCAAAGAGTACATGTGCCAATCACTAAAAAGTACATTTTTTTTTTTTTGCCTTTGCTGTCTGATCTTAGTTTTCTAATTGGTTGGTCACAGGTTTGTTTTTTTTCCACCTTCCCTTTCTTATTTTTTTTGCCAATTCCTTTTATATTGTCTTTTTTTCTGTTTCTTTTCTCTCCATCTTCTTCTCTCAAACACACAGTCAGATTCTCATTCTCACATGCATTTCTCTCTCTCACACACACACACAGGCTCTCACTGGCACATGCTCTCTCTCTCACACACACACACACACACACACACAGAGGCTCTCACATGCTGTCTCTGCAAACATTCAGGTCCTCACTCTCACACACAATCTCTCAATTCATCTCATACACACACACATGCACACTCTACAGACCCTCACAGCCTCTCTCTCACCTCTGGGCCTCCTCTTCGCGGGTCGCCGCAGGATGGGCTCTGCAGCGGCCCTGATCTTCTCGGGCCGCGGCAGCCCTGCTACCGGGCCTCTTCCTCTTCTTGGACCGCTGCGACTTGGAATTCGCGGCGGCCCGTAAACGCAAATGCTGCTCCTCTGCATGCGCTGATGCTTCACCTCCTTCCTGCCCACGCGGCTCTGGCAACGTTTACTTCCGGGGCCGCACAGGC
This sequence comes from Rhinatrema bivittatum, assembly GCF_901001135.1. Classification (NCBI taxonomy): domain Eukaryota; kingdom Metazoa; phylum Chordata; class Amphibia; order Gymnophiona; family Rhinatrematidae; genus Rhinatrema; species Rhinatrema bivittatum. Next base: position 364,920,055 of record NC_042618.1, read on the forward strand.
AGGAAGGAGGAGGAGCATCAGCGCGTTTAAACGCGATCTTTGTTTTCGGCTATCGCTGCATCGCATGAGCTTCCCTGCGCCCAGGGGCATTGGTGGAGGGGTCCGGAGAGTAGGGGGATACAAAAAAAACAAATTTTAAAGGGTTGGTTCAGCTGAAAAAGAAAAGGCTCGGCACAGCCGATAAAAAAAAAAAAAATTTCGATAGTCCTTGAAACGCTGCGCGTGTCAGCCAAAACGTCTCGGCGTGTCACCTCTGACACGCGTGTCATAGGTTAGCCATCACTGCCTTAGAGATATCCTGAAAAACCGACTGCCTGAGGGGACCCCAAGGACCAGTTTGAGCACCCCTGGAGTGCAGGATACTAGTATAGCATGTGCTGTAACTTGGTTGCCTCTCCTATTTTTTTTTTTGGTCACATGCTTCTGAAGCAGTTGAGAGTTGCAATAAAGTACAAATGGCTTAATAGTTTAATACATTCATTCGACCATGAGTAGTGCACAGTTGTAATAGCTGTATTGATCCTACCTCAACTCTGCCCCAGGAATGCCTCTGAGTTACCTGGCTAATTGTTTAGATGGATAACTCAGAGGCATTCAGCAAGTAGGAATTTTGAAATCCCGCCATTTGTCCAGCTAAGTGCAGAACTTAGCCAGACAAATAAATTGAATATTGACCCTTTATACTGATAAGATGAATAATAAATATGTAAATAAAATAAATAAATAAATAGATGCAACATAGTAGATGAACATATATGAAAAAGTCTAGCACAAGTCTGGGTGAGGATTGTGTGAGAGCTTCTGGGGAAAACCTCATATAATGCCTTCAAAGGGCTACTGGTGCCTGTCAGGCTACTGTTACTCCATCCCTACAAATGCAGGTGTTGGATGTGTTATAATCATTGGTTCCCCCAGAGCTATGAGACAGGTATGCGCTGGTATACAAAAGACTTGTTTTACCAGATTGTTGAGTTATGATGTGTACTATAACGCCAAGATCTTAGTTGAGAAAAAACTTCATGCTGTCAGTGTAACAATCTTGGTATACAAAAGACTTGTTTTACCAGATCGTTGAGCCGGATGTGCAGATTTAGACCGCTCACCGCACAAAGAATTCTCATGGTATACACATTATTGACCATTACAAATCAAGTATCTATCGTGCCGAGATTTATGTGCTCACAAGTGGTTTTCCCCAGAAGCTCTCACACAATCCTCACCCAGACTTGTGCTAGACTTTTTCATATATATTTATATTTTTTAAGTGTCTAGCGATTTTGGATTTATTTCTTGTACATAGTAGATGAAGGCAGAAAAGAATAATCTGTCCATCCATCCTACATACACTGTGTATTCCAGTTACCAGCTATGAAAGCTTGACTCCTTGTAGAATATTGCTCCTTATCCTTGTCAGTTTTTATTGTCATACTTTTGGTTCTCTACATGCTGGGAAAATAAGCATACAAGTCCCTATGTTTAATCCAGCAGCCAAACCCTCCCATCCCTCATGCCCTACCACCAAATTTTGTAATAATCTAAACAGCTACCAAAACTAGTAAGGCCGTTGCCTGAAAACTAGTGAACCAGCTGGCTAAGCCCCAGTGGCCATGCTAGACAATACCAGACCCACCAGCATTGACCCAGTTGGATTCTGAGGAATTGTAGCCTGTAAGCCCCCATTCAGCTACCCTATGGCCTGCAGTGTCACTGGCTTGTGTTTTCTGCATCTGTACTGTTTCCTTTTTGTTACCTCTCTCCTTATCTCTGTTCTCAAGAGAGTGAAAGGTGGGTTGTTTACAGTACTGCAATCTCCAAATGTTGTTCCCATCACTGTCCTCTATATTTGTCCCAAGTATACTTGAATTTTGTCACAGTGCTAGTTTCCACCACACCTAACCACATTCACAGTAGAATATAAGGCAGGATGAATCGTGGAATTGTCCTTTCTAGATTTTTGATCTGTATTGTTTCTTTAGTCAAAGCAATAACAAAAGAAAAAGAACAGTATGTACACTGTAACCATTTGCAGTTTTTAAAGATACATTAATATCAAAAATGAAATCTGCCTTTGTCACTCGGTAGTCGCACAGTATATAGGCAAATTTTTTTTTGTTATTTTCCCCAGAACTAATTTACACTAAAACATTCCTCAAAGTATAAACAGAATTTATAACCAAGCATGAGCCAAGCATGAGACAGCATAAGAAATGATTTATTTATCAGTTTTAAAGCATGCAAAGCATGAATACTTGTACTCTGGAATTTATAGCTATTTGAATAATATGGTTATTTTATATAATATAAAAATGAATGCTTTTACAGTAAACCTGTCTGCAAATTAGATAATAAAAGATAATGAGGCATGGTATATGTAAATACACTACCAGGTAAGCAATAAAAATTATTTTTTTCACACATGCTGGGTATAAGAGTAACCCATCGTGAACATTTCTGTCTTTTACCCAACCAGAAATGCAGTAAAATTTGGTTGACTCAACCTCTTGGAATAGGTTATTGTGGTCATAAAATGAACATTACTAGAAAAGTGATGGGGAAGGAGGAACAGCCTAGTGGTTAGAGCAGTGGGCTACAAACCAGGAGACCAGGGTTTAAGTCCTGCTGTCACTCCTTGTAACCTTGGACAAGTCACTTTATCCTCTATTGCCTCAGGTAGAAACTTAGATTGTAAGCCCTCTGGGGATAGGGAAATACTTACAGTACCTGAATGTAAACCAATGTGATATCTTATCTTAGATCAAATGTTGGTATATAAAAAAAAAAAGAGAGGAACTTACTCATTTTATAAAACAACAGAGTCAGAAATGGCTGCACAGTAAGTAGACTTTCCACATATTACCTGTCACTCGGCAGTCCTACCATCACAAACAAAATCCTTACAGAAGTGCCTGCCACCACAGGCACTATCATATTCTAGCCACACACACAAACTACTTATTTACAAATAACTATTGGTAATCATGGGTTTGACAGATGAACAGTACAGAAATAAAGGTTTATTGTTAGTCCAATAAAAAGGTATTACCTAATATATATATATACTATATATTACATTTCTTGACTATCTTGACTATGTTTCGCAACCTACTTCTTTCTTCTTCAGGTCAGAATTTGAATAAGCAAAAAATAACATTCCCAGAAAACATAGTTGTAATGTGTGGCCGGTTGCGGAACAGTCCTGCAACCGGCTGCCCTTACCCAGATGCTGCTGGCCCCTCTTCACAGTAGGAACGCCACCACCATACTGTGCTCCCTCCTAGGGTGCACTTCCCGCCTAGGGTGCACTTGCAGGCTGCACGCTGACCTAAGCAGGCCTCGCGGCGGGAAAATCTCTAGCAGCGATTCCTGAGTTGTCACTTGTCGGGGCTATTTAAATCCTCCCTTACTCCGATACCTCAGCACCAGGTCCTCCTGTGAGCCGTGTTCCTGATCTTGATCCTGCTTTTTTCCTGCCTTGTTCCATGATTTGCTATGCCTCGTTCAGCCTGCCTTGCCTCATTCTTGCCTTGCCCAGTCTGCCCAGCCCTATCCTGCCCTGTCTGCCCTACCTTGCCTTGCCTTGATTCCTGCCTTATCCAGGCCTGACACCTGGACTACTCTCTCCCCTGCCACCTGTCACTGATCATTGCTTTGGACCTGGACTGCTCTCTGGCCTGCCATCTGCCACTGACCATTGCTACGGACCTAAACCATATCTTGCTTGCTGCATGCCCTGACCCTTGCCCTGAACTCACTGTCTGATTGTTGCCTGCCTTGCCCTCAGCTTGGACCCAAACTCTCTTTTCCTGCTTGCCCTGTGGGACCATCACCTAAGTCCCTGCTTGCCCCTGGATTCCAACCTACGGGAAACGGGGTTGATTTGGATGAAGCTCCAGTTCTGTCCCGGCCCAGGGCGCATCGTCAGCTGTCAGCATGGGCCTAGTCAGTTTACCGACTAGGCAGCGCCAACCACACCACAGCACAAGGGTCCACTCCCATTACAGTAGTATGGCTGCCATAAGTGAATCTTAAAAGGCATTCCATTGATAAGGTAAAGGGTTAGGGGGGTTTGATGGGTGATCAGAAGGTGACAGGCAATATCATTTTATTGTTCATAATGTGATAGGAAACCTAGGTTTTTGCTGAGTCCTTTTTTTTGTCAGTTCCAACGTGTCTGATCATTTTCACTTTAAAATGTAGCAGGGCATTGCCATATTATCCCTATTTTTACAACTACTATGGGATGTTTTGCATTTTGGGGGTTTTGAGGTGAACATTTATTCATAGTCTGCTTTTCAGCACTTCAGAGTGGATTACATTCAGGTACTGTAGTTATTTCTCTGTCCCCAGAGGGCTCACAATCTTACATGTCATTTGTCAAAACGCGATGGGCCCTAATGCACATGATAAATAAAATGTAAATTAGGGAAAGATTTAAAAAAATGTTGAGCCTGCTTGTGGTAATGTTTAACACATTATAGCTGTGAATAACTTCACCTTTTGCAGGGGGCACTAGTGTGTGGCATAGCCCTGGGTTTTGTTTTTTTGTGACTCCTCAGTCTGTTCTAATTATAGGGGAATGATGAATCCTAGGGTAAGTTTGTACCTGAGACAATGGAGGCTGAAGTGACCTTCCCAAAGAGCAGTAGTGGGATTTGAACACTGATCTTCTTAGGTTAAAGCCTGCTGCTCTAACCACTAATCTACTCCTCCACGTCCCTTGTGTTTGTCCTTCCCTTTTATGGGATGGGTCTTTGGGGGTGTAAATTGTCCCCTGAGTATCTGCAAAGGTTTTTTCCGTCTGCCACAGAGGATTGATCAAGAGGTCTTTTGGCTTCCCAATGGAATGAACCAGAGGTGTTTGAGAGTCATAAGTTTTTGGAAGCAGTTTTTTTTAAGATCTTTGGAAATGTGTTTTGCCCAGGATCCGCTAGGAGGATTTGTTACTCCCTCTCTAGAAGAACTGAATGTGATCAGGGTGGGGTTTGCCTGAGCCCAGGAAAGAGCAAGACATAGACTGTGGGAGTGGAGATAGTGACTTGGAAATTTATGAGCCCAGTTTTTGCGGTAAGGCCATCACCTTGCTGTAGTAATTGAAAGTTGGCTGTTTTTTCCCATAACCAGTAAAAACAGTGGGTGAGGCTGCTGATTTCTTGTGAAGACTTTTGAAGAACATTGGGAGACTTCTAATTATTGGGACAAGGAGATTTATTTTTTTCTATCCTACCCCTTTGACTTTATGCTGGTTGCTGAAGAGACTTTTTCCACTCTCCACGGGGAAGGGATTTTGGAAACTGGTTTGGTTAGAGAAAAAAGAGGGAATAGAGGAGGTGCTATGGACAAGGAGACCACTGCTTTTGCTGTTATGATTTTTATTTTGCTGTTTATGATTTTTGCAATCCTATCTTGGATCAATATTTTTTTTTAAGTTAAAGTAAATTTCAGTTGAACAACATCCTTGGATTCATTGCTTTATTCAACAGCGCATTTCCTCCGAAACAACTCTTCCGTTGTGAGTATCTTCCAACCAGTTAAGAGTGAGAGAGAGAGCTGGGGTGTGAGTTCATGACTAAGAGCATGTTACCCACTACTGCACCAGGGGCCCAGGAGGTTGAACTTCTCCCCCACCAGAAGAACCCCAGCATTCCCAGAGGACAATGTATGGACAATGTATGAAAGGAAAAAAAAATCCGGGGTATTGAAGAGCTGCCCTGGGAACTGTGTGACCCCCCCTTAATCCAGTGCACCCCACGATGGAGGGAGGGTTTACAAAAAGATGAACAGTATGAAGTCACAAATGGCCAGAATGGGTGGACCAAATGGTCCTTATCTGCTAACATCTTCTGTGTTTTTCTATGTTTCAGAAGAAGTAAGACAAACTTAAGAAGTGAACATGTGTGGCAATTTGGTGCTGGACTAGCCTAATGGCTGCAGAGCCAGCATCCAAAGCCCCCGAGGGTAGGGAGCCTTAGTCATTGCTCAACAGTGACACTTACTGGCCAAAATGTGCATGTATATGTACCAAGTTTTGTCATTACAATGGCTGAATTAGAAGGAGGAGGGGTTATTTTAAAAAGGGGTAAAACCCTGTATAGTTGTAAATGAACCAAGAAATGTTGGGGTAAAGAGCACATACATGCAATGCTATTCAAAATAGAAAAATGTGTGGCAACATGCTGAACTGTTCAATTTTTCACAGTAATCCATTTGTTTAATAGATGATTATGGCAGTCCTCAATAAAGTAACAACATATATAGGAACTATACATTTTGTTCCTATAAATGTGCTGCCACATTTTTTTTTTATTTTGAATAGTTGTAAATGAAGACACACGGTGCTGTAGCCCAATATAGGGTAGTTCCCAATATAAGGAAGTGCAAAGAAGCAAGAGGATACTGCCAGCGCAAAAATACAGTTTTAAAAAAATGTAGCATTCGTATCAAATTGAGAACACTTTCAACCTATAAACCTGTCAGGAGAGACTGTCGTACCCTTCCAAATGAGGGGTACATCATGAAGAAAAGACCATGCAATGGTCTTACCAGCCCATGTTTTCCCAGTATCACATCAAGTCATTTTCTGGCCTTTTCTGAAAACTTATATTTTATCCTTCTTGATTGGCTCTGGTAATTGACATGAATTAGAATATTTGAATAATGAATATGCAAGAGGTTGATAGGATATCTACTCCTGTCATACAGTTATAAAACACAGGCATAACTTCAGGTGCACCTACTTATGTGGGTATGTACAGTGCTAAGTTATGCACACTAGTGAAAATTACTTTTATAACTTGCATTCTTCTGAAAATGTAGATATGATTTGACCACAGAAATGATTTGGAACTGGTATTGGTTTCTGTCTCTTAATAAGTGGCATAGCAAGGAGCAAGGGACAGTTCAGACATCTTCTGTCTATGTGTCCTTCATGCATGAGAGTTTCTGTACCAGAAAAAGGTGAATTAACCAGCCAACCAAACTGGACAATTCTGAATATTCTGGCTAATAACAACTATCTGTTTAGAGGATAAACAAGAGCAATACAAGTTTAAGGTAATCATGAAGTCAATTTAAAATAAAACCAGAGTCCATGGGGCAAGGAGATGCCCAAGTCAACAGCAAGCATGCACTCAATAATGGTTCCAATTATCTCCATTGTTCCTTAAGGTGGGTACTAAAACAACACATCCACCTATAGCCCCACATATGTTGAGGTACAAAACTGTGCCATCCCTCTAGTCATGGTCCTTGATTCAAATTTGAAAGTCTCTGGTTGAAAGGGTGGTTTATATAGCAGTCCTACATAAATTGAATATTCAATTGATAATTGAGTTTATAAATAGTGACAGGGTTAACTATTTCTTTAGATAATTTCATAAAATGTGCACAAAAGGATTTCTAATGCAGGTCTAATCAAATATGGCATCGTGTCAGGAAATTTTGGAACTGAGATTACATCTTTAAGATAAGTCAATATTGTTGGTGACATTAAATGTGCAGCTCCATTTGAATACTGATGTGACTCACATATGGTTCTCTTTTGAAGTTTGCTGGTCTTTTGATTCTATAAGCAAAAAGAAAAAAATGTAAAAAACTAACAACATATTAACATGAACTACAAGGTTATTTCAGCCTATAATGTATTATATTGAGGCTGGTTTATATAGCAGTCCTACAGATCTTGAAGATTCAGTTGATAATTGAGTTTATTAATAGTGACCAGGATAGCTATTTCTTTGGGTAATTGTATTGTGTTAGCCAGTAATCTGGGTTTATTTATGGCATTTTCTTTGTACAGTTTATAAAATGGCACGCACGTATCACCACCCCAAAAGTATGCATGTGTGTTTCAGTACAAGGATATTTTTGTAATGCAGGGATCCGCATAGTTTATACATCTATTTTATAAAAGTACGTGCATATATTTTACATGTTAAATAACTGTAGCACAGGCATAAAGCAACCCTTATTTTATACGCAGAGGCAGATATTTTATATAATTGATTGATGTATGCACCTATCTCACTTATGAAAAAACATACTTGTCACATACTTCTAAGCACCAGTTCACGGAGAACTTCGTCAGTTGATTCAGACCTCAAGCAGTTCACCACCACTTGTTCCAGACTCCCCACCCAGAAACTGCAGATGAAAGAGAAATCAGATTTAATATCTGCAACACGATTAGCAGGTGTAAACGCATGTGCGCCTGATTGATGATGTATGCACGTATTCTGTTCATAAAATACATAAATGTGCATGTGCTTCCAAACCTTGCCCCAGAATGCACACAAAATGCCTTCTTTGTACACGAATACTTTTCCACATGGCAACAGTATATTTGTATTCCCTCCCTTCTGAAATTCACTTACAGCCGAATTTTTATTCCCAAGCGCATGTAAAAAATGGGGGTAACGCGCATGGCCGGATCTTGCACATCCCGTGCACATCTTCAAAGGGGCCCAGCCACATGCGTAACCCCTGTTACACGCCGAAGTGCTGGGCCCAGATAAAGGGGCGGTCCGGAGGGTGGAGAGGGGCAGTCCAGTGGCGGGGAGGGGCAGGGCTGGAGGTGGTTGGTACAGCGGCCATTTGCTGCTGTGCCGGGGGACGTGCGCAACTCGCTACAGCTCCGGTTGAGGAGCAAAAGGTAAAAAAAAAAATGGAGATTATATAGGATAGGGATAGGGGGTGGGGAGGAGAGGGGACTGGGGAAGGAAGGTTAGACAGAGGGGTAGGGAAATCCCTCCCAGTCGCTCCTTAATTGAAGCAGACTGGGAGGGAACTGGAGAAGGCTGGGATGCGTCGCCGTGCGGGAATTGCATAAATCCTCACCCTCTTGCGCTTGCCGCCCGCACAGGCATGCGTGGATTACAAAATCTGGCGCACATGTGCATGCGGCCCAATGATTTTATAACATGCATGCGCCAGCACGCGCATGTTATAAAATCGGCGCGTCCATGTGTGCGCCCTGGGTAGCGCGCACACATGGACACACCCGCTTCTTTAAAAATCTACCCGTTACCTAGAGGCTCCGTACACACATATGCCCATTTTACATGCCCAACCCTTGCATAATTCTTTGATAATTACCTATATGTGGAAATGTATTTTTAATAGCTTGAAAATCCCTGACTGTGCTGGAAACCTTCAACAGTTTTCTACCAGCATTTCTTGGCCAACAGGAATATCTATTGCTCATTAAGCTGGAGGTTGTGTTGCTCAACAAGGCTTTCAGCTGAGTGGAAACAGCAAGAGAAATCCATACTCTCAAGAGGCAGGGGAGGGAAGGGGGAAGGAGCAGCACCATTGGTTCTCACAGTGGGAAGAGTTGGCAGTGCAGCACTGGATCCCATCCTGCTTGTTGCAACAGTGATTAACATATTCTGTCAGGTCAGCATATCTTTGCTTTGTTAGTTCTAAATCTCAGCAGACTCTCTCCAGCCAAACTGGACCCAGGGAAGTTTGCCAAGCAATCTTAACCAAAAAAAAAAAAAAAGCAGTATTATATATTATAAATGATGCCGCAGTTTATTCTAAAGTAGGCTTTCTAAAATATCCTCTTATTAGGGTTGCTTTTTTATAACAAACATTGTTACCATAATTAGCATATTGTTTCCATTTTATCTTATTTATATTCTTCTTAAAGACTGTCAAGCCCTTAAACATCAGTTTTTGTTTGATGCATTGAAACATTTTGAATATGTTGTGCTATGATTAGATTACATTGTAGACATCAGGGTTTTTTGTTTTTTTTTAATTATGCATGGTAGAAATTCCTTGGCACTGGTGTCAGTTACCTGGTAAGAGACCAGGGAGTCATTCATTTCCTTGAACTCAGAACAGTTTGTAGAAGAGCTTATTATTTGGGTACACAAAGGAATTCTCTTGCAACAGCCAAATTAGTCCATAAAATTAATTGCAATTTGATTTTTATACCATAAAATTCAACCAGGCACTTGGAGAAAGTTAAGCACTCCATTCTGGTTTTCTAGTGGTTCTGATTAATTTTTCATTGATTTATGTATTGCTTATAATATATATTCATAGTAAAGCACTGTAAGCAGAACACCATATTAAAGGAAATTATTAGTAGCAGTATCTAAAAGTGTCAGCAAAATTTGGCTTTCCTTATTTCTCTTTTTAAGATGTGGTGAAGGCTAGGAAAAAGCCTCTCTGCCTGGGAGCCTTCCATAGCTTCAGATACTAAAACCTTATATTTCATTTAGGATTCTGATTTGCAATACTTAGAGGAGTGCAAACAAATTATTCACAGAAATAAAGCTCCGCAGAACAAAGTGGCCTAGGGCTTAGAGCAACGGACTGAAAACCAGGATTTAACATAAATAAAGATTTTTTCAAAAACTGACACATCTTGGGCAAGACACTTTCTCTCCCATTGCCTCAGGTAAAGCTCTTTGGGGAAGAGACTTATTAGTCTTGAATTCTAAGAATGCTGTAGTCTGGTTGCTGAATATCTCCACATATTTGGTCATTTACATGGCTCAGAAATGTCTTCTGAAATGAGGCCACAAGGAAAAACGAATCTGAGAGAGCACCCGTTTCTTCCTGCCCTCGTACAAACTTTGTTACTTCCTGATATGCACAATTTTACAGGGATGTGATAGGACACAGTTTGGGGAAAGCAGCTTTAGGCCTGCCTGGCTATTTGCCACCCTGGGATATGACCTTAGATTATCATCTTTCCAGAAGGTGTTAATGTTATCCTCTATATGTTTGTTTTAATTTTACATTTTAATATGTATTTATGACTAGTTTGTTTTAATGCTATGTTTTATTATGTATGTTTTAATTGTAACACATAAGCAAAAAATGCACCAGATTTAAGAAGAGTTATGTATATATTTCTGACCCAAAATAATTGTATAAAAAGAAAGGTGACTTCATATAGCACGGTGCAAAACTTGCACGAAAAGTGATACCAGTTTCTTCATCAGTCACACTTATCTCTAATTTACTTATTTTTTCTTTTGATTTTCCATACTAATAAATGTGTCTTGTACTACTTGTGAAAATGAAATACTAAAATAGACTCTTTGCTTACTTCAAATTTTAGAAAACGTTGCTGTCAAACTTCTTAATTGGAGCTGAAAATCTACAAACCTAACATGATCACATTTCGCCACTCGGCTGCGTCAGGGAATGCTCCACTGAATAAAGGATCACCCACACAAACATTGCAAGTGACAGGAAATGTTTATGTGGGTGAACCTAATATTTCATCACTCTTTCACAAGTATTATGAGACACACGAAAATTAGAGATAAGTGTGAGTGATGAAGAGACTGGTAGCCTTTACTTGCAATTTTTGCACTGTGCTATATGAAGTCACCTTTCTTTTTATACAAATATTTTGGGTCACAAATATATACATAATTCTTCTTAAATCTGCTGCATTTTTTGCTTATGTGTTGGTATTACCAGATTTCCTCCTAGCTTTTTGTGCTTTAATTGTAAACCACTTTGATCTATGGAGTATGCAATCTAAAAGTCATTTTAAATAAATAAATACAAGTTGTTGGTGCCTGTAGTGCTGATTGTAGATAGAGAAAGCAGGCTTACAAGCACCACAGTGGATTGGAACAGAATTTGGAGCTCTCTCCAAAGAAAATTGGATCACATCATATCCCTGATTCCGTATAGTGTGTAGTCTATATTTGACTGCTCCAAGACAAAATGATATTCAAGAAGGATAAACTGTTGTTATTATATTTAGCGTAAACCAAACCTATTAGAGAAAGCTCAAGTTGGAATCCTTGGAACAACATGAAATCTGGAAGCATGCAGAAGGTTACTACACTTGAAGGTGAATTTTGAAAGCCCAGCATGTACAAAATTTGTTAGATGTGCATACATGTCGGACTGGCGCACCGAGTGAATTTTAAAAACTGCCAAGATGCATGCATATCTCTCGCGGCATGCAAATCTATCTTGTTTCGAAAAAGGGGCATAGTCTGGGTGAAGTCTGGGTAGAGCATGGATGTTCTGGGGCATGGCCAAGAGATGCGCACGTAAACACTTTTGCGCCTGGGTACACACCCAGGTCTAGTGCTGCGTATGTTTACTTCTGCTATGGAGGAGGTGTTAGTAAAAAAAAAAAAAAAAAAGAAAACAAGCCCTATCTGCAGATTTGAAGGGTCTGGTAAAATTGAGGGGAGTGTAGGCTATTAAACTAGGGGAGTTTGGAAGACCTGCTGGTGGATGAACTGGTAAAACTGGCAATAACGTAGGCGCACATCCCTTTTAAAATACTTTGACTTATGTGGTAGAAGCGGGATTTATGTGGCTAGGCGTGCACCCACTTAGAATTGGGTGCATCCCAGTTTTCAATAGGCAGAAACTGTCTTATTACTCAGAAATTCATGTGTCAAATTCATAATTTTCTGTATCAGAGAAAGAAACTAGACTTCATGAAATATTCACTAGGGGTGTGCATTTGTTCCCCGCAATATATAGGACCATATTAGTTGTATTCGTGGGGAAGCAAAACGTATTGCGACTCCCCACGAATACAACAAATCTTCGCCGAATTATTTGGCTGTCTAAAGGAGCCAATTTAAACAAACCCCCCACCTTCCTGACCCCCCCCCCCCCCCCCAAGACTTACCAAAACTCCCTGGTGGTCCAGCAGGGAGTCCGGGAGCCATTTCCTGCACTCGGCAGCCGACGGCCCGAGTGCAGGAGATCGCTCCCGGACCCCCGCTGGACCACCAGAGACTTTTGGCAAGTCTTGGGGGGGGTCAGGAGGGTGGGGGGGTTGTAGTTAATTTAATTTTAGCCAGCAAACGAATAAGAATAAACTTATAAACGTATTGGGGGCCCCCTTGCCGAATGCAACGTATCTGCCCCCCGACGAATAAGAATCCCAAATGCAACATATAGAAACATAGAAACAAAGAAACATAGAAATGACGGCAGAAGAAGACCAAACGGCCCATCCAGTCTGCCCAGCAAGCTTCACACGTTTTTTTCTCTCATACTTATCTGTTTCTCTTAGCTCTTGGTTCTGTTTCCCTTCCACCCCCACCATTGAAATATCTAGCTTGATTAGTTAGGGGTAGTAGGGGTAGTAACCGCCGCAATAAGCAAGCTACACCCATGCTTATTTGTTTTACCCAGACTATGTTATACAGTCCTTATTGGTTGTTTTTCTTCTCCCCTGCTGTTGAAGCAGGGAGCTATGCTGGAAATGCGTGATGTATCAGTCTTCTCCCATGCCGTTGAAGCAGAGAGCCATGCTGGATATGCATCGAAAGTGAAGTATCGGACACAATTGGTTTGGGGTAGTAACCGCCGTAACAAGCCAGCTACTCCCCACTTTGTGAGTGCGAACCCTTTTTTCTTCTCCCCTGCCGTGGAAGCAGAGAACTATGCTGTATATGCATTGAAGGTGAAGCATCAGGCTTATTTGGTTTGGGGTAGTAACCGCCGTAACAAGCCAGCTACTCCCCTCTTTGTGAGTGTAAATCCATTTTTCCACATTTCCTCTTGCTGTTGAAGCTTAGAGCGATGTTGGAGTCACAGTAAGCATGTGTATGTTTATTGAATAAGGGTATTGTCTCCAGGCAGTAGCCGTCATTCTGGCGAGTCACCCACTCTTCATTGGCGGCCTCTTGACTTTATGGATCCACAGTGTTTATCCCACGCCCCTTTGAAGTCCTTCACAGTTCTGGTCTTCACCACATCCTCCGGAAGGGCATTCCAGGCGTCCACCACCCTCTCCGTGAAGAAATACTTCCTGACATTGGTTCTGAATCTTCCTCCCTGGAGCTTCAAATCGTGACCCCTGGTTCTGCTGATTTTTTTCCTATGGAACAGGTTTGTCATTGTCTTTGGATCATTAAAACCTTTCAAGTATCTGAAAGTCTGTATCATATCACCTCTGCTCCTCCTTTCCTCCAGGGTGTACATATTTAGATTCTTCAATCTCTCCTCGTACGTCATGCGATGAAGATCCTCCACCTTCTTGGTCGCCCTTCTCTGTACCGCTTCCATCTTGTCTTTGTCTTTTTGTAGATACGGTCTCCAGAACTGAACACAGTACTCCAGGTGAGGCCTCACCAAGGACCTGTACAAGGGAATAATCACTTCCCTTTTCTTACTCGATATTCCTCTCTCTATGCAGCCCAGCATTCTTCTGGCTTTTGCTATCGCCTTGTCGCATTGTTTTGCAGACTTCATATCATTAGACACTATCACCCCAAGGTCCCTCTCCTGCTCCGTGCACATCAGCTTTTCCCCCCCCATCGAATACAGTTCATTCGGATTTCCACTCCCCATATGCATGACTTTGCATATGCCATCCCTCTGCACATCCCTAATATTCACCCATCTCCTTGTTCTTGAGGATTTCATTTTACGATTTTTATGGCTTTGTGAATCAGAGATCATGCCAGAAGAATTTTACTGAAATATGATCCTTATGGGCCTGATTTTCAAAAGAATTTACATGCCTAAAATTGGGTTTTGCCCATGTAAATGCACTTTACTCATGTAAGTGAGCTTTTGAAAATTGCTACAGTATATGCCAGGGCTTCCCAAACCTGTCCTGGGGACCCCACAGCCAGTCAGGTTTTCAGGATATGAGATACATTTGCACACCTGTATGCAAATGTATCTCATGCATATTCGTTGTGGATATCCTGAATGAACAGGAGTTCTTCAGAAAGTTTTCTTTCATTCTTTTTGCAGTGGTGGCAAGCCAAGATTGTTTGCTCCACAAGGTCCTTATATTATAGAGTTCTGCTTGCAAGTCACTTCACCCTCTTACATACCCCAGTTGCTCATGAATTGCAGCTAAAAATGCTGCAAGATATGTTACATGCAAGCTTCCCTAAGTCATTTATTTATTTATTTATTTGATATTACACTTGCAGCAGTCCAGCTGTACTAGGTGGCTCACACTAGTATTGTTTGTTTGATTACTGAGTTAATCAGCTTAGACTACTTAAAGAAGGGGTTTTGACTACCAGAGAAGGGTATCTGCTGCCTCTATGCTTGTGCTGTGGTATGTAAACACGGCTAATAAAACTGAATCTGCAGGAAAGTTTGGGTTTTACAATACACGTTTCCTATTAGAAAATGACCTTCACATAGATTAAAGGGTCGTCAAGGGCTTTAGCACAGATATTTCTCATCTGCCATTACAGAATAGACTTTATGAGGTTTGCAATATATTTATTTTTAAAAAAGCAAATCACAAGTCCTTCAATGTGGAAAGCACTTTAACATAGAAAAAGTAGCAAGAAAAAAAAATTCACAGGGAAGTTTCATTCCTAATCAGTTCAATCACGTAAATAAAAAATGTCTCTGGTTCCAAAGAGGAACAATGGTGGAAAAAATACTGACCTGTTCCAGCTTGAATGATCAATCAGAATAGATTTGTTTTTGTCATTATGGAAGTGTTGATCACCATTGCTATGTGCTGTACAGTAAGATTAGTGTCTGTATTTTCTTTTTGTGCTATATTTCTAAATTTAAAAAATATTTCTAAATTTAAAAAAGGGCTCAAAACCTGGCTCTTCACATTAGCGTATCCAGATGTTGAACAAACTTAGCTTGCACTCTAACCCCTCAGCCCTCTCACCTTCCCCTCCTCCTATCTGCCGCTCCTCTTTCTCCCCTTTTCTTCCCCTCTAAGCAAAGTCTCCAAATTACAGGGGTAGATTTTTTTAAAAAGCGCGATCGCGTACTTTTGTTCACGCAGCAGGCGCAAACAAAAGTACGCTGGATTTTATAAGATACGCGCATAGCCGCGCGTATCTTATAAAATCCTGGATCGGCACGCGCAAGGCTGCCAATTTTGGGCAGCCTGCGCACGCCGAGCCACGCAGCCTGCCTCCGTTCCCTCCGAGGCCGCTCCGAAATCGGAGCAGCCTCGGAGGGAACTTTCTTTCGCCCTCCCCTCACCTTCCCCTCCCTTCCCCTACCTAACCCACCCCCCCCCCCCCCCGGCCCTATCTAAACCCCCCCTTACCTTTGTCCTTCAATTTACGCCTGCTAGAAACAGACGTAAAGCTACGCGTGCCAGCGGACTGCTGGCGCGCCGTCATCCGACCCGGGGGCTGGTCCGGAGGCCTGGACCATGCCCCCGGGCCGGCGCCATGCCACTGGTCCCGCCCCCAGAAACGCCCCTGGTCCCGCCCCCGAAACGCCACGTCCCACCTCCAAAACACCATGTCGTTCGGCCCCGCCCCCGACATGCCCCCTTAAAAAAAACCCGGGACTTACGCGCGTCCCGGGGCTCTGCGCGCACCGGCAGCCTATGCAAAATAGGCGCGCCGGCGCACGAGGACCCTGCTCGCGTAAATCCGGGCGGATTTACGCGAGCAGGGCTTTTAAAATCCACCCGACAGTGTTTCTTCCCCCTAGCAAAGACCCCTAAATACTGTGTTATTAGTTCCCCTCCTCCACCCTTAGCTTATCCTTCCCTGTCCCTCCCTCCCTCCCCCCCCCCCTTCTATCCCTTTCACTGACATCAATGGACTGGTACCTACCAGCCCATCTGTACATATATTATTTATTGTTAATTTATATTTCGTATGTTCCTATAAAATATCTCTTTTTCTATCCTTCCTACTGCTGTCCTCTCTCCTCCTTCATTGCTGCTCCCCCTTCCCCATCCCTGTTTATTGTATTTCACTCTCTTGTTAATTTGTTACAATGTAAACCGGCATGATGTTCCGACGAATGTCAGTATATAAAAATCAACAAATAAATAAATAAATAAATATCACTTTAAGAACAATAAGGGGTAGATTTTATCATATGCGCGCAGGCTACCCGGCATGCACACATGGACGCGCTGATTTGATAACATGCGCACGCCGGCTCATGCATGTTATAAAATGCGTCGGCCGTGCGCACACGTGTGCCAGATTTTATAATTGAAGCGCGTATGTGGGAGCGGCATACGCAAGGGGGGGACTTTAGCAATTTCCGCGCGGAGACGCATCCCGGCCTTCCCCAGTTCCTTCCCAGTCCGCTCCAATTAAGGAGTGGACTGGGATGGAACTTTCCTACCCCCCCCCACCCATACTCCCTCCCTCTTCCCCTCTTCTCCCCACCCCCTAAATCCTACTTTTTTGTAATTGTTTTGCAACTTACTTCAGTTCCTGAGCTGAAGTAAGTTGTGCGCGCCGGCAGCTGGCCAGCTCACGAGTCTTCGGGATAGCGAACAATGTACTTGCCTCCTGGCTTTTCTCAACCGACTACCGTCTTGTTTTCTTGGCTCTGCCACTATATATCCTGACTGCAGAGATTTTACTTATATATTATTTATTATAGACATTCGATATTTTGCTTTTTATCAAAAATGGCCTCAAGGCAAATTAGAACAAATAAAAAAAAAAGACAATACCATTTGAATTAATTATACAGTTAGAATCAAATTCTCATTGGCATGCCATCTTCATAGCTGGCATGGCATTAAGAATCCAATGATATGAAATTATGGATCTTATTCAAGTTAGGTAGTTAGGTCAGCAGACTGGAGGTTTCTGAGTAAAAAGCCATGCTTTAGCTTTTTTTTTTTTCTGAAAGTGAGGATTAAGATTAGTGGTATCCAGGGATGGTGCAAGGTTATTAGGCACCCTAGGCGACACTTAAAGCCTGCTGCCCCCCCCCCCCCCAGTCACACCCTCCCTATACACAAATAAAATTATACATTTATAATAATTTAACATATACAATAAAATCAGGAAATATAAATCACTGAGTAAAACCATACTAATAAAAAAAAATAAATATTTCATAACAGCTGATGAATAAAACAACATCAGGTAATTTAAAAGTTATACAAATTCCAGATGCCCTGAGATTGTTGTTGTGGATAAACAGGGGGAGAGGAGAGGAGTTGTTGTTCATAAAGTTTATTCTCTCTCGCTTGCTCTCTCATTCATATACACACACAGACATGCTTTCTCTCTCATACATGCACATACACAGAGATGCCCTCACATACATGCCCTCATATATGCATACACACACACACATGCTTTCTCTCTCATACATGCACACACACAGAGATGCCCTCACATACATGCCCTCATACATGCATACACACACAGAGACATGCTTTCTCTCTTGAACATGCACACACACACACACACACACACACATCATACCCTCTCTCTCATACATGAACGCACATGGACATGCCTTCTCTCATACACATACACACACACACATACACACAAACATGCTCTCTCACTCATACACACACATATATGAACATTCTCTTTCACTCTCCGGCAGCACAAAGCCAATAGCAACAGCCCCATCTTCAGCCCCCTGCAGCCCATGGGTCTCTTCCTCTTTCTTCAGGCCTGCAGGGGCTGACACTTCTCTGCCTCCTGTGCAGCTTCCTACAGTCAAGCAGGAACCAGGGCCGAAATTACGGCTTCCTGAGTGGGCGGGGCCACATTGGTCAGCTGTTGCTGTTCTTCCTGCTGTACATTGCAGCATGGCACAGGCCAATATCGCATCTTCTTGCGGCAAGGACGCACTTTTCTTCTTCCCATCTACATTGGCATCCACATGGTCTCTCCCTCTTCCCACCTGAGCGGGACCGCACCGTGGTGTGCTCTTTTCCAGCAGCGCGGGCGGGAAGAGGGAGGGACCATGCCAATGTAGTCCCTGAATGGTGGCGCCCTAAGCAGTCGCCTAGTCTGCCTAATGCTTCCACCAGCCCTGGTGGTTCCAAATTTTTGGGTAGTAGCAACTGAAGGCCCAAAGTCTAGTACAGGACTATCTGGCAGAAGCCAGAAAAGGAGAAGATCGGAGTTTTTTGTGATGATGTAAGAGAGAAGAATCGGAGTTAGATATTGTGGGAGCTGTTTATTCACACCCTTGAAGACAAAGCAGAGAGTTTTGAATTTTATCCTGCTTTCAACTGGGAGCCAGTGTAATTGATGTAGTATTAGTTTAATGTGATCTGTTGCTTTGACTTGTACCAGAAATCTCATGGCTGTATGCTGTAGGAGCTGGAGGCACTTCATACTGTATTGCAAGATGTTGTTGAATAGAGAGTTGTAGTAGTCTATGCCGATGATGATTAACAAGTGGATCACAGTGGCAAGATTGTTTTTATCAAGGTAGTTGTGCAGTTGGCGGATCTGATGCAGATGCATGAATGAGGTTCTTACCAGCTTTGTGATATATATATGTAGTATATTGGCTGAGCAGTCTCAAGAGCTATTCCTTTGCAATTGGCTTCATAGTACCACAAATAAATTACATAAAACCCAATTCAAGCTTTTTATGCAGCTATATGTTAGCCACAACAAAGTACTTTGTGTGCTAGAAAACCCCAAACTAGCTAATAAAATTGACTGATTAGAGCTTTCTGTGTACATAAAGCCCTCTATGTAGATGAAATGTGACACTGTAAAAGGTCTAAACAAGGCTGTTAGTGAAGGAATCAAATATAGAGGTATACTGGTTCTAGTAAGAGCTGTATCACATATTTGATATAATTATAGAAACAGAGAATATAAGAGATAATAACCACAAAGCCCATGAAGTCTTCCTATTGTCCCTTTTGTCTGCAAAACTGATGACACTACTTGATCTCCATTTTTATGCTTGCTTCCCATTATCAATGATCTCTTATGCTGGTGCTATGTTTTCTTGAATCCTGATACCATTTTTGCCTTCTGTGAAAAATTACTTCCTTACATTGGGCCTGAGTTTGTCCCCTATTAGCCTCATCTCCTTGTTTTAGAAATTATTTTCTATCAAAATTTGCTTGCTTTGTGTGCATAAGAAAATAAGAACATGAGAAATTGCCATGCTGGGTCAGACCAAGGGTCCATCAAGCCCAGCATCCTGTTTCCAACAGAGGCCAAAACCAGGCCACAAGAACCTGGCAATTACCCAAACATTAAGAAGAACCCATGCTACTGATGCAATTAATAGCAGTGGCTATTCCCTAAGTAAACTTGATTAATAGCAGTTAATGGACTTCTCCAAGAACATATCCAAACCTTTTTTAAACCCAGCTACACTAACTGCACTAACCACATCCTCTGGCAACAAATTCCAGAGCTTAATTGTGCATTGAGTGAAAAAGAATTTTCTCCGATTAGTCTTAAATGTGCTACTTGCTAACTTCATGGAATGCCCCCTAGTCCTATTATTTGAAAGTGAAAATAACCAATTCACATCTACTCATTCAAGACCTCTCATGATCTTAGACCTCTATCATATCCCCCCTCAGCCATCTCTTCTCCAAGCTGAACAGCCCTAACCTCTTCAGTCTGTCCTGCATTATAAGCCTTTGAGGTATTTCAATGCCTCTAACATATCCCCCTCTCATTCTTCTCTATGTGCTCTAACATCTGCATTTACGTGCCTTGTAGAATAGCCTGTACCAAAGAAGTTAAAGGTACAATGGTTTCAGTTTCTTTAACTATGGAGATTTGACTTGATGTAAACCTGCCTTTACATGCTGGGGCTAGGATATTGCTAAATCAAGTATATTAGCACCTTGAATACCCCTATCCACATCCATTAATTTGAGAATAATCTTTGACATGTGAAAACATAGATATTTCATATGAATAAGTATCTTAAATTCTATATAAAGCTTATGGAAGCTTTTGACACTGGACCCTTACCTCAGCTGTCCAAAACTGCAAAGGCCATGTTTGTACTACAACCTAGTATTAGAAGAATAAGTAGCTAGATTAAGAATAAGGCAATAGGTTCATGGAGATCTCCAAATCATAAGAGTGTGAGATATTATGGGGATATATTGTGATTATAAATAGCCCTCAGGACCAGATTGTAGATAGGGGAAAACAACAAAGAAGCCAAAGCTATAATTATTTGCCCTTCCCCTCCCCTAATGGTCTTGTTCAGGAAGCTCAGAAGACCCTTTGCTGGTCCCAGGGCCAGAAGGCCGACTCCTGCAATGCACACTCTCAGCACCACTGATTAGCCAGTAGAGGCTGCCATCGTAAGCAGCTGTCTTCCCTCTCTCCCTGGGCTTCAGCACGTCAGTTCTGCAAAGTGCCCAGGACCAACTGTCCCCATCTAAAGGAGATACCGAACCCAGATCCCCAATAAAGCCCTGTCTGATTCTGATCCCAACTTGAACTACCTCACTTTCAGGAACACCATCTTTCACCAGTTCTAACCTTCCATATATACAAACAAAATCAGAAACAGCGTATTGTACAGAAAATATCTCTGTGAGTGAGCTCCTCCAGTGGACTCCAGCTGATAAGACACAGAAATCCTCACTTTCCTTCTAGTCCTGTGAGAATGCATTCAGAGCAAGCCTCTACATTCAGAAAAGGATTTGTTCTCTGCTACAAACTTTCGTAACTTAAAAAAAGCAATAAAAGTGCTTAAACAGTCACACTGTAGAGAAACAGTGTCTCCTGGAGGCCATAACGGGGATCATAAAATAGTTTGTGCAATGGAACCTCTAGAAGAGTAGGATAGATCGGTCGCCAAAATCATCAAAGCCCAAAGTACTCTATTCACTCAAATACTTCTTGGTCTTTTATCATTAGAATCTTGCATTTGAAATGTGTACTGCAAGGGTGGCCAGCTCCGGTCCTCACAAGCCACAAGCAGGCCTGGTTGGTTGTCAGGATATCCACAATGAATATGCATGAGATAGATTAGCATACATCCTGTATATTCACTGTGGATATCCTGATAACCTGGCCTGTTTGTGGTTCTTGAGGGCCACAGTTGGCCATCCTTGCAGTGTAATGTCATTTTCTCTGTAAAAGGAAATATGCTCATCTGTAATTCCTAGCTTAACCTCCTTCTCTCTCACACAATGGATACTTCTTGAGTGTATATATCGGGAACATTCATTTTCACTCACAGGGCTCGAGTGAGAGTATTTGATGCCCTAGGTCAGGAATATCAAAAAATGAAAAACAACGCGTTGGAAAACATATAATTATTTAGAAAGTGGAGAAACCCTCATAAATGAGCCAAAGGTATTGCTCTTTTTTCTATGTGTAAAGAGCTTTGTTAATACAATGTTCACTTAGGGGTAGATTTTATAAAAGTATGCCCGTGCGTACTTTTGTTCTTCTTCTATTCCTCTGCCCCTCCTACCTGAAATTCATTTTTCATCTCTTTCCTCTGAGATCCCCTCTCCTTTTCTTCTCCTTTTCTGTCCCATCCCCAGGTTCCCTCTCCTCCCTTCCCTGCACTGATCACTAAAATCCCTTTCCTCCCAAAGAGAAAATAAATTATCCCCATTCAAAAGAAGTGACAGAAAAGACTTTATTTAGCATTATTTAACATGCAAAATATAAATTAGCATAGTTTAACACAAAAATCTATGCAAGGATATGCAAATTTGCTACATATTTGCAAAATTTTAAAAACCTGCCACAGAAACTATATCTAGCCACAGAATCTTGAAAAATCTGGCGCAGGAAATCAGAGGATCTGGTTATACTTTGTAGATTGCTAAACTGTTGCCAGGTTTATTGGGATTTTCTTTGCTGCACTAGGAAAATTCTTGTCATATATAGTTTTCTGTTGTTTCTTTCCCAATTTTGTGCTATGGAGCTATGCTACACAAGTAATTAAGATGTATGTAAATGAGACAGAATTGCAAATGAAATGAGTCCAAGCATTTTTTACTTCTTGCCCTCAGATTATGTTGTCGTCATGACTTACTACGACTACTTATCACCTTTTTTAGCGCTACTCAATATATGGAGCACTGTACAAACACCCATAAGCGACAGCTCCTACTGTGCAGAGCTTTCAATCTAATCAAGAGAAACATACAGCCTCATGCATATTGCAATGAAGCAGAAAACAGATTTCACGTGATGGAGAGGAGCCTGCCTTAGATCCCTCAATATATGTTCATTATCAGCCTACTCACTGGTATCCAGGCTCCTGAAGAACTGTCTCTCAAACTCATTATAGCATATAAGATATTCAGCTGACATTTCTGAATAGCTACTCACAATGGCTTCCTTTCTGGAGCCTTAATAAATGAATTGACCCCTTGTTTAGTACATTGTTAGTGTAGGTAGCATCCATCATCAAGAAGGAGACAGTCACTGTCGAAATGCCTTCTGTTTTCCTAACAAAATGACAGCAATAAATAAATGAGGCCCTGGCTAAAGAGCAATCAACTTTCAAAATATAATTCAACTGTTGTATCACAAATGCCAGAAGAGTTGCCAAACTTGAGAAGGATAAAGCTCCAGCATGCTGCACTGAAAGGTGCTAAATCATCATATTATAAAATGACTGTAAGATGCTGAGCACAAATAGAAGAACTGGACTGACTGAACAGAATCACATGGGTGTGTCCGTTATAGCTTATAACCAAAAGATAGATTTAAAAAGCTGCTCCTTTCCATTGTAGTTCTTTCATCATATTATTAAGGCATGCCAAAACCATAAGTACAGTTATGAGGATTAATGCCTTATTGCTTACAGTTTTGACTCTGTTTGTATGCAGGCTGTTCCCTTAATCAGTCCCTAGTGCATACTTGGGTGCACATAGATGTCTTCGCACTTACAAAAAAATGAGGAACAAGGACATGCTGTTCTCTAATTAGCAGAAAATGATGAAGAAATTTGAAAACTTTAACAACAAATATTGCATTAAAATGTGAACAAATTCCTGTGACTACTGTAACTATTGCCAGAATATTCATACATGTGAAAGGGTGCTGTGATGGAGGAGAGAAAAGATGTAGGAATGTGCATTCATTTGTAACAAATGCAAGAAACACAATGGATGAGGCCATTTTCGGTTCATTACAAATAGAACAAACTGAGAATAGTCTCCTATGAAAATATCAAAACATTTTTGAGTATTTTTATATTCATTTAATTTTTTTTTTTTTTACAACAGGCCTCTGATGAGACCAGACCTTGGCACCAGGTCCAGCACCAAAGCCTAGTGCTGAGACTTGGTTCTGGCATTGAGACCTAGGCCCAGGCCATGCCCAACCCTGAGACCTGGTCCCAGCACTGAGGCTTAGGCTCAGAGACAGAACCTGACATTAAGACCTGGGCCTAGCACCAAAGCCTAGAGCCAGTCCTAGCCTGTTGCCTATGCCTGACATTGGGTCCCAGTCCTGAAACTTGGCCCTGGTGCCAAGGCCTAGGCCCAGGTCCAATGACTGGGCCTGAGAGGCCTGATCCCAGCACAGAGTTCTAGGCCCAGTCCTGGACCAGCACCTAGGTCAGGTGCTGGGGCCATGCCCTGAGGCCTGGTCCTGGCACCAAGGGCTAGATCTGGCTTTGGCATCAGGAACAGGCCTCAGCCCTGGGTCCTGGGACCAGGCCTCAGAAGCCAGGGTTACCAAAGGCCTGTTTTTATTTTTGTAGCAGTTTGGGAGAAGGTTATTTCAGTGGGGATTCTCTAGTTTAATGTGGGGGTTTTTTTTCAGTGTGGCAAATGAATCAAAATTAAAAAATATTCAATGAACTGAATCCAAACAAAAAAACCCTCCAAAATGAAAAAATAAACGGAACCAAACATATTAGGGCTGCACATCCCTAAAATAAGTAGTGCATTTTAGGAAAGAGGGAGTGGAGAAAAAGGGATATCTAGAAGTTGTGGGCCAGATAATACTAATTGAGGAGCCCAAGTGAAGTGAATGAAGGGCTTATTTAGAGAGCAGAGTGTCTTGGTGAGGGAGGCAATGAATAAATCTGATTGGAGTGGGATTGTGGTAAGCTTACAGCTACTACTATGGGTAAGAGGATACTCCTGTAAGAAGACTGAAGAGCCTTCTAAGAGTTTAACAGTGTAGAGTAGAAAATAGTGGTTTGGTGGCTGCATGAAGTCTTAACGTATCCTCTATTTAACTATTCTCTGTACGTATCTGGAATGTGCTGATGTCTCAGGGAATGGAGCTGAGTGGTTATTTGTGAAGTAGTGTTTATCTCAGTGGCGTAGCCACGGGTGGGCCTGGGTGGGCAGCTGCCCACCCAACTGACACCAGAACTGCAAGGCTGTCCCCGCGACAGTGAAGAGGAGAACCCATGCTTGGCGCGCCATCACGGCACACGTGGGGAAGCGGTCCTACAACCATATGGCCGACCGATCTTCCTGTTTGCGGGGGGAGGGGGGGGCGGAAGCGCCGTGCACAGCTTCCACTTCCTCCCCCCAAAGCAGGAAGATCAGCTGGCCTCTCCTGCTAGCTTCGGGCCGTATGGCCGACCGATCTTCCTGTTTGGGGGGGGGGAGGAGAGCGGAAGCGCCGCGCACAGTTTCCGCTTCCTCCCCCCAGAGCAGGAAGATCAGCTGGCCTCTCCTGCTGCCACTGGCCTCCTGCGTACAGCCGACCGATCTTCCTGTTGGGGGGGGGGGGAGGGAGAAGAGCGGAAGCGCCGCGCACAGCTTCCGCTCCCCCCCCAGCAGGAAAATCGGTCGGCCGTATGGCTCGAAGATAGCAGGAGGCCAGTGGCAGCAGGAGAGGCCAGCTGATCTTCCTGCTCTGGGGGGAGGAAGCGGAAACTGTGCACGGCGCTTCCGCTCTCCTCCCCCCCCCAAACAGGAAGATCGGTCGGCCATACGGCCCGAAGATAGCAGGAGGCCAGTGGCAGCAGGAGAGGCCAGCTGATCTTCCTGCTCAGGGGGGAGGAAGCGGAAACTGTGCACAGGCTTGAATGTGTATGTGAGGATGAGAATGGGAGCCTTGTGTGGGTGTGTGGGTGAAAATCGGACCCTGGGTGTGTATGGGAGTGAGAATGGAGTCTTGAATGTGTGTGGGTGATAATGGAAGCTTGAATATGTGGGTGACGATGGAAGCTTGAATGTGTGTATATATGGGTGAGGATGGAAGCTTGAATGTGTGTATATATGGGTGAGAATGGGAGCCTGGGTTTGTGTGTGTGGGTGAGAATGGAAGCTTGAATATGTGGGTGAGGATGGAAGCTTGAATGTGTATATATATATGGGTGAGAATGGGAGCCTGGGTTTGTGTGTGTGGGTGAGAATGGAAGCTTGAATATGTGGGTAAGAATGGGTGCTTGAAAGTGTGTATGTGTGGGTGAGAATGGGTGCCTGGATGTGCGTCTGTGTGTGCATAAGAATATAAGCCTGGGGAGGGGTGAGAAAGTGAGAGCTTGTATGTGTGTCTGCAGAGAATGTGAGCTTGGGGGGGGGGGGGAAGAGCATATGAGAGTGAGAGCCTGAGTGTGTGAGGGAGTCTGTGAGAGAAAGCATTTATGTATATGTGTGTGTGTGTGTGTGTGTGTGTGTGTGTGGAAGGGAAGAAGACAGTAGTAGAAAAGACACTGAAGAGGAATTAGGAAATGAGCGACAAGGGAAAAAATGGGAAAGAGAGACCAGGACCAACTGATTAGAAAAATACAAAGATCAGACAACAAAGGTAAAAAAAAAAATATATATATATATATAGAGAGAGAGAGAGAGAGAGATAGCAATTTAAATATGTCATCTTTGGGAATGTGCATTCTTATATTTTTGTATTTTGCTCTTTCTTAAGTATTCCACTGTTCAGACATTTTAGTTTCTCAGGCTTTCTATTTTGGCTTTATCTACATGTTTCTGTTTCTAATTTATAGTCTCTTATTTCTATATTAGGTAAGGGTCGGTCTCAGTTTTGCCTGTTTGTGACAGAAATGAGTATTTCTAGCATATAGTTTCTCTGTAGTAGTAGTCCAGCCTGTTCTGTTATTCCCGTAGGTGATGTATTAATGTTCTAGGGCCTGGTGTAGTATTTGCATTGCTGCTTTTTCATAAGGTTGCTGTTTCAATCCTGAGAGTCAGTGCTGTGATTGTTTGGCAAGGTTCCAGATGCCTCTTTCTTTGCAAGAGTTTGTTACTTCACAAAATAGCAGTGGAGGGTTATTTTTTGCTGAGATTACACCAGAATTTGAATTTTTTTTTTCATGTTACTTGTAATGTGAATTGCCCTAGCTCTGCGCTGCACCTGTTCTGATGATTAATTATATTTTATTGTATTTATGAAGATTTCTGGGTTTCTGCAAAGATGGTTCATGAAAGAATACATTAATTTTTGTTTTATTATATGATTGGATTTGATTGTTTTCTATACTTGAAATAATTGAAGTAAATTATTTTAAAGTTTCATACATGACACATAATGGCTGTTGCAAACTACTTAGAAAGCCATTCTAGGGTGCAGTATATGGCATTATTTATCAGTAAGAAAACAACTAGTAGACCTGCATGCCTTGTGCCCACCTATGTTAACCTTGTGCCCACCCAAAAAATCAATTCTGGCTACGCCACTGGTTTATCTGGAAAGAGAATATAGGTACCATTTCTGCAAGTTGCTTGGTTGTATGGTTGTTTCAGGCATTAAAGCAGAAGTTTGTTGCAAGCACTCTGGCCTATATTTTAAAGCATGGCTAAGTCTAGTGTGCTATACATATGCATCCTGTCTTGCCTTATTGCTTACATATTTTTGGAAACAAAGGGGAAATCATCAATATCACCTGAAACGGTCCTCTGAATGGCATACAAAGCTATGCAACATCTGCATGATTGACAGTATACCAAAGAAAGTATTTTTTATAAAATGTATTTCTTATTTTGGTAGTCTGCCCAATAATTATGTCTAAAAGGCTCTCAAATGGCACTCTTTATAAAAAGAGACATTTCAACATGAAGCACTCCTCTAATGAGTAAAAGTTCTCTATTTCTATTCATTTTAAGTACATGGAATATAATATTGAAACTCTCATGTAATTAGCTCTCTGTTTATAAGAAATGAGCTGGAATCCAATAAATGCATTTCTTATAACTAGAATTTATTCTAGGGGAAGAAAGTACAAGATTTATTTTATTGAAAGCAAGTTTGCTTAACTGTAAATAGAGTTCTCTGTAGAAAGCAGGCTGAATCAGCCATAACATGTGAGTAATGTCATCTGATGGTACCGACATGGATCCTGTTCTCAGAGCTCACTAGAGGCATTACTGAGCGTGCACGAGAGTTCCTGCACACACATGTTGTTTAAATGGGACATAAATGTGTGAATTGATGTAGCAGCTTTGCAAATGTCATCAATGGAAGTGGTCCTGAGATGATCCAATGAATTTACATACTCTTCATGCCAAAGTGACAGCAATAAGGAAAATCTCCTTCCAGGAGAGAAACCAAGTTCACTGATTCAAGAAGTATGAAGGGAAGTTTCATAATTTGAGCTAGAAATACATGAGGTCCCAGGATACTGGAGGTTTACTAACTGGAGGCTTAGAATGCCACAAACCTTTCATGAACTTTGATACTAAAGAAAGGAGAGAGATCAGAGCTCCTTCTACCTGATGGTGATACACCACAATGGCACCAAGATGAACTTTGACTGAAGAGGTGCTAAGGTTGGTGGATTACAGGGAGAATAGGTACTAAAGCAAGTCTCTTAGGTGCAGGAGAAGAGATCCAACTGGCTGGTCCCACATCAAGTCAAAAACCTTTTCCATTTGAAACTGTAGGATTTTCTGGATAAAGGCTTTCTGGCTGAGATCAGCACATCTTCCGCCTCCTTAGAAAGGCGCAGAGAAGAGACTACTTAGCATCTAATATCCATGCATTGAGGCTAGCAACAGTAGGTTCAGATAGCAGAATCTGTCATCTTCCAGAGTGATGAGATTTGGAGATATCCAAAAGGAATTGGAGATTAACTGGACAGATCCTCATAGCAGGTCGGTGCTATGAGGAATACCCTTCTCTTGTCCTGAATTTTCTTCTGGACAGTTCTGGCAATAAGAAGAATCAGCAGATATATATGGAGAAGACTGTTGCTCCAATCTAGCACAAAAGCATCAGGATCTGATTTGTAGCTGCTCAGATGCATGGACCAGAACTTCTCAACCTTTCTGTTGTCCTCTGTGGTGAATAGGTTGCTTTTTCATTGATGCTAGACCCTACAGATGGAGTAAGTGGAGTCTGGGGAGTCTGGGTAGGTCCCCAGCCCTGGAAAATTTTAACTGGGAGTGGGGGTCAGAAGGGTTCATGGAAGCCCAGCCAGATAAGCCCAGGCTGGAATTTAAGAGGTAGGGGTGGGGGTTGGAGAGGCCTAAGGAGGCCCAGCCAAGTAGGCCTGGCAAGAGGGAGGTTAGATGGCCTCAGGGAAGCCCTTTGTTTGTGGATGTGCACAAAAACAAAAATAAATCTTCAGGCATTTTAATGAGAAGCCATTTTTGGTCCTTTCCATTTGGAACGAACCAAAAATGGCTTCATTTGTCCTGTTTAGCATAGTCATTTACAACAAATGCACATTCATAATGCATTGCATCTGGCCCCCATGGCTTTGCCCACTTTCAATTTTGTTAGCTCCATGCAGACATTCTCTTTCATAAACGTATCCACCCCACTCCCATATGTACACTTGCCAACAATCCATGGCCCTTGTCCAAAGTCTTATTCAGTCAATATCAGACAGAAATAATTGTTTCTGCTTTTGCCACATTTCTTTCCACATATTACTCTTTGTCTCCTTTCAATTTTATTATTCCACCTGTGGTTTTCCTCCCTTCTCCAACATACTGTTATAATTAGTGAGGTTTGGGTGGATCCATGAGGGGCCACAGGTCAGGCTCAGCTTAGAACACACAAACACAGAGATTGATCTTTTATTAGACAATGTGATGAAGCCACCAGAGGTGGCAGTAGTGAGCAGCAGAAGTAGCCTGGCTGGGCTAGTATCCCTCAGGCGCTGGAACAGCAACTCCTCTGGTAGCAGTGCTGTAGTGGAAAGAACTCTTAAGCATGCAGTGGTTAAACCCTTGCTTAAAAAACCCTCATTAGACCCTAAGGACCCAGCCAACTTTCGTCCGATATCTAATCTCCCATTTATCTCTAAAATCATGGAAAAGGTAGTCAACTCCCAACTAACGGATTACCTCGAAAATAATAGGATACTTTCATTCCTCACAATTTGGCTTTCGCAAACATCTTAATACTGAAACCCTCTTACTCTCCCTCTCAGACTACCTCCTCAGAGGCATGGACCAAGGACACTGCTACATCCTTGCTCTACTGGACATCTCCACCGCTTTTGACACTATAAGCCACAATCACCTCCTCTCCCGCCTATCCAACATTGGCCTCTCTGGCTCTGCTCTCCAGTGGTTCACATCATATCTATCTAACAGACAATTCTCAGTCAAAGTAGGCAATGCTGAATCCACCCTTTATGCCCTCTCCCAAGGAGTTCCTCAAGGTTCCGCCCTCTCGTCCACCGTTTTCAATGTCTACCTTACTCCCCTCTGCCAGCTCCTATCTGACCTTGGCCTCAAATTCTACCTATATGCTGATGACGTTCAAATCATCATACCCATTACTGACTCTTTATCTGATGCCCTAAAATTCTGGGGGAACTGCCTTGCCGCCATTAACACCATCCTCTCTAATCTCCACCTTGCTTTAAACCTTTCTAAAACGGAACTGCCCCTCATTTCTCAACACCTACCCCCTAAACCCATCCTTGCAAACGACCCGGCATATAGTGCCTTTCCCGCACAACACTGTGTTCGAAACCTTGGAGTTCAGATTGACCAGCAATTGTACCTAAAATACACATCAACACATTCCTCAAGGAAGGTTTCTAAAGCTTAATGGGATGAAAAAATTAAAACCATTACTCCATGACAGTGATTTCCGCACAGTCATCCAGGCCACCCTCTCATCTAAAATGGACTATTGTAACTCCCTCTTCCTAGGCCTCCCCCACTCCACTATAAAACCACTTCAAATGCTGCAGAATGCAGTAGCTAGGACCATATCCAACGCCCGTAAATATGACCATATCACTCCCATCTTTAAAGACCTTCACTGGCTCCCGATCCCCTCTTGTATCCTCTATAAAACTCTCACTACGATCCACAAAGTCATTTACACTCACAATTCGAACTGGCTTGATGAGCCACTCCATCACACATGCTCTAACCGCCCCACCAGAGCTTCTAATAAAGGGACCCTCCAAGTGCCTTCCCTAAAGAAGGCACACCTTGCATCCATGAGATACCGAGCCCTTTCCATTGCTGGACCTACACACTGGAAGAAAAAAACATAAGTAAAAGTTGGAGAATTAATTGCATCAGTAGCATGGGATCTTCTTAGAGTTTGAGTAATTGCCAGGTTCTTGTGGCCTGGTTCTTGTGGCCTGGTTTGGCCTCTGTTGGAAACAGGATGCTGGGCTTGATGGACCCTTGGTCTGACCCAGCATGGAAATTACTTATGTTCTTAAATCTAAAAAGGTGTAGACACCCCTAAAGCAGTAGAGAGAGAATGAGAAGTGATCTAAGAAAACTTGAGGAGTAGTCAAGGTTTTGCAGATGGGATTCAATGCCATGAAGTGCAGAGTCATGCATTTTGGGTGCAGAAATCCAAAGGAGCTGTATGTAATGAGGGGTGAAAGACTGATGTGCACAGACTGGGAAAGAGACCTTGGAGTGATAGTGTATGATGATCTGAAGACAGCGAGGCAATATGTCAAGGGCTCTTGGGCTGCATAGAGCAAGGCATAAACAGAAAGTAATAGGAGGTGATAATGCACTTGTACAGGTCTTTGTTGAGGCCTCATGTGGACTATTGTGTTCAGTTCTAGAGATCATATCTCAAAAATGATGGAAGCAGTCCAGAGAAAGACAACTAAATTGGTGTGGGGTCTGCATCAAAAGCCATATGAAATAAGACTGAAAGACCAAAATATATATATATATTTCCTGGAGGTAAAGAGAGACAAGGGAGATATGATACAGACTTTTAAATATCTGAAAGGAATTAATGATGCACATAAATCAAATCTTTTCCAGTGGAAAAGAAGTTGTAGAACTAGGGTCATGATATGAAACTCCCAGGGGATAGACTCAGGAACAATATGAGGAAATATTTCTTCACAGAAAAGGTGATGGATGCATGGAATGCCCTCCAATAAAAGATAGTGAAGACAAGAACAATAATGGTATTCAAAAGGGCATGGGATAAACATTGTAAGGGGATATTTTGAGGATAAGGATGGAAATGAAGAAAATGGAAACCTATGTTAACTGGGAAATCCTGCATGGAGTGACAGTTACTACCTGTAACAAAACGCATGGGGGTAACCTGCATGAAACAGCAGTTAATACTGTAAAATTAAAAAAATTGCTAGATAGACTGACTGGACCACTTAGATCTTTTTCTGTCGACATTTGCTATGTTTCATTTTGGAACAAAAATTCAACTGTTTAGCCACAACCACACAAGATACATTTAGATAAAAAAGCATCTTGCCAACTGTGAAGCCAGTGAGTAGAACTATTATGCTTTGGGTTTGTATGGCAGCCAGTGGCACAGGAGATATTGTGCAGACAGAAGAAGACTGGATTAAAAAAGATATCGACATATCCAAGAAGCGAATGCACTATAGCCAATGAAGAAATTGAAGCAGAAAAGAGGTTGGATATTTTCGCAAGACAACAATCCAAAATATATTTCAAAGTCAATCATGAAGTACTTACAGTAAAAAAAAAAAAAGATTAAGGTTTTGGAATGGCCTTCACAGTATCCAGTCTTGAATATTATTAGAAAAATCTATTGGGAATTCTCAAACATGCAGTGCATGCAAGGAGACCTAAGGGAACTTCCTGAGCTGGAAAAGCTGTGCAAGAAAATGGGAAGAAATTCCAGAAGCAAGAATAGAAAGCCTCGTAGCTGGCTGCAGACAAAAGTCTGGAAGCTGTTCTTTCTGCCAGGTGTTACAAATTGCTTACTGAAAGGATGTCCAAACTTTTGCATATTCACCGTTTTATCTTTAATCTGTTAAAATCAGCAAATAAATAGTAATTTTGCATTAACAATGGCAGACAGATGTGTTTACCTTTGATGTGCCATTCAATCTGTACTGTGAAATCTCTGAACTCTTGTAAGTGTTGTACTGTATTTACTTTTTAATTTATTAGGCTGGATGTGCTTATTTTTAGCCCTTGCTGTCCAAATGCTTTCACAATATTATTTGTAACTGTTTCTCCATTGTAGATTGAGGTCCCTCCCGACACAGTCAATTCAAACATGGCCCATGTCAGGGGACCATGGTAAGTACTTTACAAACACTCTGTCAAGAGACACATCAATGAGGTTGAATAAAAACCTAAATTTAATTGCAAAAAGGCGTGGACACTTTACTTTGGACCATTCCTTTTGTTGTCATCTGTTTTACTTTGTACCATGCAGAGGTTGTGTCAGACTAGGTTGACTTAGAGAATCACTGGAACATACAATTTGACTAGAGGTGACTACATTTTTGCACATAACTGCATTTTCTGTCATAACAATATTTCATTTAGAAGACAATTTTATTTTTCCCCATAGTTCTCTATAAGAGGAATGTCTGTCCCAAAGGGTCAAAAATGAAGAAGCAAATGAATTTATAATCTTCCACATTTGTGCAGTTTGTTTAAATTGTTAGTATCTAAGAACAGGTTTGATTATCAGTGGTCGTTATTAAGTCCTTATGTCAAGTCCCACACATCATTTATTTATTTAATATATATTTCTATACCGGACTTCACGAATAGAATTCACATCAGGCCGGTTTACATGGAACTTAGGGGATAAACAAGTGTAACCAAAAACAAGAAGGCTGAATCAAGTAAAGTTACATAAAACAAGGGCATTGAACTTGGGGGCTAGAGTAGCCAGGAAGAAAGGTAGAGCGGAAATAAGCAACAAATAAATAATATATAACTGGTTATGAGATTGGTAATTATCTCATTCCTTAGGCTGAGTTCGAAGTGACATTTTGACTAGGGGAAGGCTTGGAGGAAAAGCCACGTCTTCAGTTGTCTTCGAAAGGTATGAAGGCAAGGTTCCAGTCTTAGGTCAGTCGGAAGTCTGTTCCAGAGGACCAGGCCTGCTGTGGAGAAGGAACGTTCTTTGGTGGTTTTTAGACGGGTGTATTTTGAAGGTGGGACTTGAAGGGTCCCTTTATAAGCTTCTCTGATGGGTCTTTCGGACGAGTGGTGTTTGAGAGGGTTCTGAAGGTCTAGTGTGAGCTGTTGGTGAATAGATTTGTGGATTATCGTGAGAGTTTTATATAGAATTCTATATTTTATTGGCAGCCAATGCAGGTTTCGAAGGATGGGGGTAATGTGAGCACAGCGGTTGGTATTGGTTAGGATTCTAGCTATTGGTTCTACAAGACAACACTTGCTTCTTGTGCCAAAATTTAAACATTTTAAATTGCAGTAAATGAAGGATAGTCCATTTTAATTTATAGGTCTGCAATTGTGGAACTCATTGTCTAATGATTTGCGTGGAGAAGAGAATTATTTACGATTCAGGAAGAAATTGCAGGCTCAGTTGTTTGCCCAAGCCTTTGACTGAGTTTTAGTTTAGATTATTAATGTAATTATTAATATTATTAATAGTTATTTATTCATTTTAATTTTGTTTGTCTTGTGCTTGTTTTGTTGTTTATTTTAATATTTTTATGAATGTTTCTGTGTACTCTGTTTTGGACAGGATTTCCTGGAAAATAGCAGATTATAAATGTATTATTTAGACAAATAAATAAATATATTTGTGGCAGATAGTACTGACAGTGGACTTTGTTTGAAATTAATGGTTTACATCCAATGGGATCATAGATATTTGTTTATAGGAATAGAAGAGAGGACTTTTTGAAAATGCCATGTTTTTTTATGCCTTCCTTAAATATTAATGATTAAGAAATATTGTTAAATATGTCAACAAATTCTGCTTCTATTCCTACAGATCTCTGTTCTCACAGGAAAGATGAACAAGATGTTGACTGTTTAGTGCTAACCCAAAGCATCCATTGGGATTGAGACAATGTTTGAATGATATTTGCTTACCCATAGTTTTTATTTCTCCACAAAGTCATATGAAATCCATTGCCCTCCTCCCCTAAAGAAAATGGAGGTATGAATCATTCCTTCAGGTTCTGAAATACATAGGAGGTTTGTAATCTAATGCTAAGGATACTGACTAGGTGTTTTCACTTTCATGGGGAGAGAGTTTTCTCACCACATTTCAATTCAGGCTCAGGTTGGTCTACCTAAAATTGCTTTTTGTCACTCGTTTGACAGCCTTGCTTTCTCACTCTCAGAAAATAAAAATAAGGTATCCATCCTGATCCCACATATCTCGGGAGTCTTTCGTATAATTCAAGACACCAACATGCTTGGGGGGCTGTATGATAACACAAGAAAAGCAGGTGAGAAAATACAAATTCTGATTTCCTGCAGTGATACTCTCTTCTAATAAACCTCAAAACGAGAAAGATTCTAAAGCAGATCACACTTTGTTTTCTTTCATCTGACTGATGAACTGAATAAATTCTCACTGGATAGATTTAAGCCATAATTTCACCGCCATGGCATGTTCTTAAATTTCCTCCCTGGGGACACCTCTTTTAGAGAATTGAATTCTATGTAGCTGAGAGGCCATCATGGCAGAGTTTGCAGAATTCCTTGGCTCACTTGTGTAAGACTGGGCATACAGCAAAATAACAGAATGACAAACAGTAAGCAGAACAGGAGCATCTGAGTTCATGCCAAAGTGACAGCCCTAGTTTAGCACAGGACGATAAAGGAATGACTGAGTTATCAACAAGACAATTCTGATCAGTAGTGCCCAGAGTCAATCTGTAACTCATGCTGAGACACGCTGTGATTTGTGGCTCAGTGACAGAGCAAGAGGTTGGAGTTTTCAAAGTGTAAGAGCAGTAACAGATTTACCAGAGACTGAATGCTGTGCTGTATTGTGGAAGTATTAAAAGGTAAGCAGAAAGTAGGGGTCAGAGAGTGTTTGATTTGTCAGCCTCTAGGAAGCGCCTGGTGGGATGCTCTAGTAGTGAACATCACACCTCTGCATTTGAATCAGTCTAAAGATTCTCTGATACATACATCATTCATTCCATACATACATACATACATACATACATGATTATGATACCTTCAGTGAACCAAAGTCTGAATTAACCAAAGACATTTATTTATTTATTTATTATTATTTTCTATACCGGCTTTCACGACTGGTCGTCGCATCAACCCGGTTTACATTTAACATTTAGTGTAATGAACATAAAACTAGATGAACTGAACTGGTGCAGGAATAGCAGTTACAATAAAACAAGGAAAATACAACTGGGAGAGGAGGAAGCAAGAAGAAAAATATAGCAATTGGTTCAAAAAACAAAATTACAAGATAATATTTACAATATGTACAAAAATTAAAGGCAAGACTAAAGGTAGTCATGGGCTGGAAAAATTGAGGCTGAAATAGGAAGAGTATGATGAATAAGGCAGAGGGATGGTCTTTACATTGGGATTGTGGGATTCTGTTAACATGGGATAGACTGATTGAAGGGTGAAGTTAATATGGATCAATCTGAGATCTGATAGGCTTTTTTAAAAAGCCAAGTTTTTAGCCTTTTTCTGAAAGTTAGTAGGCACTGTTCTTGGCGTAGCTCAGATGGGATGGAGTTCCATAGACGTGGTCCTGCTGTGGATAATGCTCTGACTTCCAATGATTTATGTTGGAAGGTTTTGGCGTGTGGAACATGTAAAGCTTCTTTGTAATATTCCCTAGTAGGTCTGACAGAGGTGCGTTTTTCAAACGGAATTTGTAGATTTAACGGTGCCTGATGTTGCATGACTTTGAATATAGTGGTGATGGTCTTGTACATAATTCTGTAATGAATCGGTAGCCAGTGGAGGGCTTTCAGGATGGGGGTGATGTGGTCGAATCTCCTAGAGTTGGTCAACATTCTGGCAGCTGTATTCTGCACCATCTGTAAAGGTTTTGTATGAGAGATGGGGAGGCCTAGTAAAATGGAATTACAATAATCCAGCTTGGAAAAAATAATTGCTTGAAGAATTGTTCTAAAATCTTTGGAGTGGAAAAGAGGTCTGATTCTTTTAAGGGTGTATAATTTATGAAAACAATCTTTGGTCGTTTGGTTAATGAATGGTTTTAGATTTAGTCGGTTGTCAATAATTGCTCCTAGGTCTCTTATGTGTGTGGTTTGCAGGTTAGCTGGTGGGTTTGTGGTGATGTTGTTGTTTTCTGGGGCTATAATGAGAAATTCCGTTTTTGAGGCATTGAGAATGAGGTTTAGACTGTTGAGGAGTTGTTTAATCTCGGTTAGACAGCTCTCCCAGAATTTTAGAGTGTTTGTAATGGTTGTTTTTATGGGGATTACGATCTGAACGTCATCTGCGAAAAGGAAGTGTTTCAAATTTAGTTTTGTAAGAAGGTGGCAGAGTGGGAGCAGGTAGATATTAAATAAGGTGGGTGAGAGGGAGGAACCCTGTGGAACCCCTAACGAAGATGGATGGTAACGAGATTCTTTGTTGTGGATTTTTACCTTGTATCCTCTGTTCTCCAGAAAGGTTTTAAACCAGGTCTGAACACTGCCTGAAACTCCGATGTTTGCCAGTAGGTTTAAAAGGATATGATGGTTGACCGTGTCGAATGCCGCCGAAAAGTCAAGTAAAATTAGGAGGAAGGCGTGTCCTTTGTCGATGCCAGCTAGGAGGAAGTCTGTGAGAGAGAGTAGAAGCGTTTCTGTGCTTGCTGCTCTACGGAATCCAAATTGGTTAGGAGATAAAATTTGGTAATCCTCAAGGTAATTAGATAATTGTGCATTTACTAGTTTTTCCATGATTTTTGATATGAGGGGGAGGTTGGAGATGGGGCGGAAATTGCCGGGATCATTAGTGTTAAGGTTTGGTTTTTTGAGTAGAGGTTTTATTGAAGCCGTTTTAAGGTCATCTGGGTAGATTCCCTGGGCTAGGGAGCAATTAATGATGTCAGCTAGAGTTTTAGAAATAGTATCCGGGATTAGTAAGAGTATTTTAGTGGGTAGTTGGTCGAAAGGGTGTGATGAAGGTTTCATTTTCTTCAGGATCGTTTGTATGTCCACAGTAGAGATGGGTTTGAATGAGTTGAGAGCGAAGTCTTTGTTAGGGTAGAAAAATGAGGTATTGTAGGATGCATTTGGGTTTGGTGTCAGCTTCTTAAGGAGCTCGGTGATTTTTTTATTGAAGTAGAGAGCCAGTTCATCTTCTTTAGTCTGTGCATGTGTACATAATTGCTTTTCTGGCTGTTGAGCTACTTATGCTTTATCTTATTCTTCCCCCAGTTCCAGCACCCCTGTTTTATTGTAACTTCTGCTTCTCTTCACTATGCACTATGCACTATGCAATATTTAAAGTTATTGCACCCCCGTTCCATGTAAACCGACATGATATGATGATATCATGAATGCCGGTATAGAAAAAGCACTAAAATAAATAAATAAAAATAAATACCATCATCTTTGGATAATAATGAGAAATTACTACTTACCTGATAATTTCCTTTTCCTTAGACCAGACAGATGAATTAAAAACCAGTGGGTTATGCACTCCTACCAGCAGGTGGAGTAGGAGCAATGCTAACGTCACAGTATATATACTCCTGCAGTGACATCAGCCTGCCAGTATTCTCTTCAAAAGCCAACTAACAAAAGCTTGATTAATAACAGATAAACATTTCAGTACTCAGCCAACAGGAAACATTGAGCTCAGACAAAAAATGCATTAACACTAGTCTAGGGACTGCACTAACACTTACCAGTAACCCCTGGAACATGTGGCTACACAGGAGGACCATAACACAATCATTTGGCAGCCAAGGATGCTGTTGCAATACTGCCCTCTTTGGGCAGTATCTCACCTCTTTTTTTCCTTTTCTGCCATTTCCTTAGCATGGCTGGAGCCGTGCTGCTACGGCTTTTCCTGCGGCCCGGGGCCTCCGACGCTATTTTCGCGTGGCTGGAGCCGCACTGTGACACTCACACAGCTTGGAGGTCGCTGACGCTCTCCTCAAGCAGCAGGAGCTGCGCTATGGCATCCCCTGTGCTCAGGAGATCGTTGACAGCGTTTTCCACGATCCGGAGACCACCGATGCTCCCTTCACGGCTGGTGCCATGTTGCTACACACCCAGCGGCTAGGAGGCCACCAACACGGCTGAGCCACGCTGCTACATCTCTTGCGGTCAGGTGACCGCCGAAGGCATTTCCATGTAGCTCGGAGGCCACCGACAATACCTTGAGCCCTCCGTGGAGAAGGGCCCATCATCCCCGGCCTTGCCTTATGTCCGAGGCCGCCTCTAGTCCATCTTCTGCAGCAAGATGCTGTCTCCAACTTCAGGGCTTGCTTCAGGGCCTAGTTCCTGCTCCTGTAGTCTTCAGGGATGCCACTCTTCAAGGTCCTGTCCATCTTCTCTTAGGGGGCGAAGCCGCGCCTCCTCTCCTCTCTTAAAGGTACAGCCAGGGAATGGAGCACCTCTGAAGTCATCAAGGGTGTCTCCTCTTCAGCTCTATAAAAAGGGCCTGGCTTCACTTTTACCTTGCCTTCGCAAGGAGCCAGTCCTCCTTAGGACTTCTCTTCATTTCCAGCTTCTCATTGGCACTCTGTTTTCGTGGGATCCCGTGTCTTCGTCCAGATGTTCTATATCCAGATGTCTTCATCATGGTCTCTCGTCTCGTCTTGTCAGTTCCAGTTGTCCTGATGTCTCCTTCGTCCTTCTCATTGGATCTGCTGATGTGTTGTTCGTCAGATCTCTTCATCTTCCATTGTCCTGTCTTCAGATATCTTCATCCTGTTCTTTTCAACTCTGGATCCTGGACTCTCACTAATTCTTGTTCCGTTGTTGTTTCCCATGCCTGGCCTTGATTGGCTGTGCATGGCGTGCCTCGGTGCAGGGCTCATCTGAGTCTTTGTTGGATTCTTCTATTAACCTGTGTGGGGGTACCACTGTGTGGTCCGCGACCAGCCCTGACTGGCTGTGTAGGGTGTGTGATGTGGCAGTACCTATTCAGTATGGTGGTTTGTGACTCTGTCGGAGTCCTTCTCTTCTAGCAACTCTGAGTTCATCTCAGTCACTCTTCATTAACTTTGTTATTGATTCAGTTCTTCAATCAACTTGTATTTTGTCATCATCTCTGTGAAGCCCTCATGTATCCCATGTCTTCGTTTGATGTGTTCATCCTTCAACCACTGTCCGTCCTGTCGCAGTTGCTGCTCCCATGCGGCAGGTCCGAAAGGGCTATCGAGTGGTTGGAGGACTACTCCAGAGACCACATTGCGTTGTGGGTCTCTCTGCTGCGTACAGGTTCGGCAGTGGCCAGGGCGCTACTTTCAATACTTCTAGCAACACCAGCCCATGCTTGGACGCTCTTCACCTGCCTTGGCGCTTGCCGGAGCTCCTCTGCAGCTGCATCATGGCCCAGGGGCACACAATTCCACAGAAATGGAACCACCTCCAGCGATTCCACAACAGATGGGAAGCTGAATTCATCTGTCTGGTCTAAGGAAAAGGAAATTATCAGGTAAGTAGTAATTTCTCATTTCCTAGAACCCAGGCACATGAATTCAGAACCAGTGAGATGTACCCAAGCTACTCCCAAATAGATCGGGAGGCTGCCCATGATCCTGTCAAAACTGCACGTGTAAAGACTGCGTCCTCCTGGGCCTGCATATCCAGACAATAATACCTGGACAAGGTGTGTAAGGAGGACCATGTCACAGCTCAGCAAATGTCAATGGGAGACAACAATCTAACCTCTGCCCATGATACCAATTGAGCCCTAATGGAATGAGCTCTAACTTGACTAGGTAATGGTTTTTCAGCATCCACATACGCAGCTGTGACTACCTCCTTAATCCAGCAAGCTATTGTGGCCTGCAAAGCCAGCTAGCCCTGTTTACCTCCATTGTGAAGGGCAAACAGGCAATCTGTCTTACAGAAAGGTTTAGAAACCTCCAGATATCTCACGATATGTCTTTGGACATCCAAGGATTGCAAGATGTGATATTTTATTTATTTATTTTATTTAGGATTTTTATATACCGACCTTCTCAATACAAGTATCAAATCAGGTCGGTTTCCATAGAACAAAACTGTCGCGGTTAAGGCGTTACAATAAACAGAGTTTCTGAACATAGGAACATAAATAAATATTACATAGACAACAGTAACTCGTCAAAATAACGTGAATAAATATAGGTAATAGCTAAAAAAAGGGGGTAGTGTAACTTGGGGTATACAGTTAACAGAGAACTATGTTGACAGGCAAAAACATGAGTAATGCAAGAGCTAAAAGAACTAATGCATCAACAAAAGAGTATTTTCAAAACAAGTGGGCTGTCCAGATCAGGCGTGATTGGGCCTTGAGGGGGTATGGGCGGTCGAGGAGCTTATAGTGGACTATTTTGCTCTTTGACCGGTGTCTGAGTGTTCCTGCGATTCTGGATAGGCTTGCCGGAAGAGCCACGTTTTTAGGTTTTTCTTAAAAGTTAGATGACAAGTCTCTTGGCGTAAATCCGGCGGTAATGAGTTCCAGAGGGTGGGCCCGGCTGTGGAGAGTGCTCTTTTTGTTAGTGAAGTTTTGATCGGGGGAGCATATAAGGAACCTTTGTAGTTGTATCTGATAGGTCGTTGTGATGTGTGAGGGCGGAGTTGCGAGTTTAGATTTAGGTGTGCGATGCCCATAATATCCTTGTGGATCATTGATAATGTCTTGAAGGTAATTCCTGCTTTTATAGGAAGCCAGTGAAGGCTGTGAAGAATTGGTGTGATGTGGGCTCTTTAATTTGTATTGGTGAGTAACCTCGCCGCAGCGTTCTGCACCATCTGTAAGGGTTTTGTAAATAAGAGCGGAAGACCTAGCAGTAGAGAGTTGCAGTAGTCTAACTTAGACAGAATTATAGACTGGACTACTAGACGGAAGTCACTGAAGTGGAGGAGTGGTTTCAGATTTTTTAGCACTTGAAGTTTGAAGTAACATTCTTTGGTTGTGTTGATAATGAAGGATTTAAGGTTGAATTTATTGTCGAGACGCACCCCTAGGTCTCTGACGGAGGGGGAGTGGTTAATGGATAATTTTGTGAATTGAGTTGCGCTTTGGGAGTTGATGAGAGTATGGTTTTCGTCTGGCGAGATGATGAGGATTTCTGTTTTGTTTGAATTGAGTTTGAGGTGATATTGAGTATGAGGTGATATTCCTCCGCATCTCTTTCCCTATCCAGAGACGGCAGGAAAATGGACTGATTCAAGTAAAAGTCTGAGACCACTTTTGGCAAAAAAGGAAGGAACAGTACGCAGTTGTATTGCCCCTGGAGTCATCCGAAGGAATGGCTCCCGGCAAAACAAGACCTGAAGCTCGGATATTTGATGTGCAGAACAAATCATCACAAGAAACACCACTTTCAAGGTCGGTATCCATAAGGAAAAGCTATGCAGCAGTTGAAATATAGGGCCTGCCAAGAAATCCAAAACTAGATTAAGACTCCACAAGGATACTGCTAACCACAAGGGAAGATGAAGATATTTCACACCTTTCAAGAAACAGGCCACATCTGGATGAGCCAATAAGGATTCACCATTCATCTGATCCCTAAAACAGGCAAGAGCCGCTACTTGCCCCTTTAAGGAATTAAGGGCCAACACTTTATACAAGCCATTCTGAAAAAATTCCAAAATGAGCAGGATCTTTACCGAATGAGGAAGAATACCTCGATCTTCACACCAAACCTCAAACACTCACCAAACCCGCACATAGGCTAAGGAAGTGAAGAACGTTCTCGCTATTAGCAAGGTGGAAATCACCGCAGTAGAATATCCACGCTTCAGTAACAGAGCCCTCTCAAAGGCCATACCATAAGACAAAATCAAGATGGATCTTCCTGAAGAACAGGTCCCTGCCGTAATAGATTCCTGTGCACTGGAAACCGGAGGGGGGAGTCTACCATGAGCTGTTGCAGATCCGCATTCCATGGTTTCCTGAGCCAATCTGATACCACCAAAAGCACCAACCCTGTGTGACCTTCGACCCTCCAAACCATTCTGCCCAACATGGGTGATGGAGGAAAGGCATACAGCAGCTTGTCGTCCAGCCATTCCTGCACAAGAGCATCGATACCCAAAGACTTATGATCTCTCCTATGACTGAAGAATCGAGGAAACTTCGCATTACAAGAAGTCGCCAGCAGGTCTAGAAATGGAAGGCCCAGCGACCTACTATCAGCTGAAATGCCCCATCTGACAATACCTAATCTCCTGGGTCCAGACTCTCTCTGCTGAGTAAGTCTGCTCTTACATTCTCTTTTTCTGCAATGTGCGAGGCCGAGATCTCCTGAAGATGCACTTCCGCCCATTCCATAAATTGGTCTATCTCCTGCGACACTTGCTGGCTCTTGGTTCCTCCATGCCGATTAATGTAAGCCAGTGTCATTGCATTGTCCGTCATTATCAGGACCGCTTGACTTGCAACCTGCCACTGAACTGCAAGCATGCTAACCAGACCACTTGAGCTTCCAGCCGATTGATGTTCCAGAGAGAGCCTTCTGCACTCCAGCACCCTTGCACTGGCAGTTCCTGACAGTGAGCTCCCCAACCCTGGAGGCTCTCATCAGTCTCATCCTGCCCCTTAGTGCAC
The DNA here is from genome assembly GCF_901001135.1 of Rhinatrema bivittatum. Lineage (NCBI taxonomy): Eukaryota > Metazoa > Chordata > Amphibia > Gymnophiona > Rhinatrematidae > Rhinatrema > Rhinatrema bivittatum. The sequence continues at coordinate 364,963,511 of NC_042618.1, forward strand.
CCCTTCATGAGCCCCTTCACCTACTCCAATGTACAGAACTTTTAACATTGGGACCCTCACTTCGTCTAGGACTCCACCTATCTGTGAGTTTTGTATTTTACAATCCTTTACCTAAATTTACCACTGTTATTGAAATCTACTGCCTTATCCCAAAGTGCTTACTTCTGTAAACTGTTCGGTAAACCTACCCCGCAGCCATGCCCCCCCCCCCCCCCCCTCTCAGGCACTATCACTCCCACGTTCCCTATCCCCCGCATACAATACCCTTCTCTTAGAATCCCTCGCCTGCACCTCACGAATCCTCTAGCTCAGTGCAAATCCCTTCTCCCTATCCTAATCTCCCCACTAACTCAACTACTAGGAATCACTACCTTGTCATTAGTCCTCTTTAATGCCCAATCCCTCACCAAAAAAACGCACATCCTTGATGACCTCCTCATCAACTGCAAACCTGATATCTGCGCAGTCACTGAAACCTGGCTCAAGGTCACAGACACCGTAATACTAAACCAACTTCCCATCCTCACCCATGATATTTTCTCCATTCCAAGACCGAAAAAAAGAGGTGGAGGCATTCTCCTAGCTGCTAAGAAGAACCTCAAACTCAGCCCGCTGAACATTAGCACCCCACCCAAGTATGAAATTGGCCTATTTAAATCCCCTGAACTTCAAATCTGCCTTATTTACACCCCCCCCCCCCCAGGCCTTCTGGAACACAACCCTTCCCCTCTCATAGAATTCATAACCGACAACATCAATATTGAAAAACCGGCCATCCTATTGGGAGACTTCAATATGCACGTAGACGCCATTCCCCTCTCCCCATCATGTGAAACACTCCTAGACTCACTGCAGGCCATAGGCTTTAACCAGATCATCTCCTCCCCCACTCATAAAGCCGGGCATACCCTAGACCTCATAGAGGTTCCCCTCACTATAAATTCCCCTAACATCTGCAACCTTCCCCACAACTCCTTCTCATTTAGAAAAACATGCTCCACTGAAGACCTCACAGCCGCCCTAAAGGAATCCCTGACCAAACTTGACTGCTCCACTCCCGAAACTGCCCTCAGCACTTGGAATAACCTCACCCTTAATATTGCCAACAAACTATGTCCTATTACCAACCTCAACCAGAACCCCACACAGAAAAAGAATAACAAACCCTGGTTCACCCCAGAACTTCGCCAAATGAAAAATAACCTCCAAATGAGAGAGAGAACCTGGCCCAAGAACCCTACCCCACAACACACCACCTTTTACAAATCATTCATGCACTCTTACTGTACCTCTATTCTAAAAACGAAAAGAGACTATTATGCATCCAAAATACATGAGTACATGTACAATCCCAAAGCCCTGTTCTCGTACGTCTCAACTCTTACCAAATCTGCCCCCTCTCCCATCGCTGACAACGAAGCCAGCAGTAAATGTGAGGAACTTGCCCTCTTCTTTCACAACAAAATTGCAAACATCCTCAGCCGTTTCCTGGCCACATCCTCACCCATGTACTCCGCCCCCTCCACAGTCCCCAATGCTACTTTAGAATCTATTGATCTTACCTCCTCCAAGGAAGTCGAGTCCATTCTCAGAAAGATCAAACCTGCCTCCCACCCCTCCAACACCATCCCCACCAAAACCCTATTGACCATTCCCAACACCATTGCTAAACCCATAGCAGACATCATCAACTGCTCCCTCTCCGAACAGCTCAGTCCCTGACTCCCTTAAGCACGCCGTGGTCAAACCCCTTCTCAAAAAAACTACTCTAGACCCCTCAGACCCCTCCAACTACCGTCCCATCTCTAACCTTCCCTTCATCGCCAAAATCATGGGAAAGGTGGTTAACTCCCAACCCAGGGACTTCCTTGAAGACAACAACATTCTCCACCCCTCTCAATTCGGCTTTCGTAAAAATCTGAGCACAGAAACACTCTTACTCTCCCTCACTGACACCCTCCTCATTGGCCTAGATCGAGGACACAGTTATATCATTGCCTTCCTCGACATCTCATCAGCCTTTGACCAATAAGCCATAATCTACTCATTTCCCGCCTATCTGACATTGGCATCTCAGGCACAGCTCTCCTCTGGTTCCAATCCTACCTGGCACACAGACAATTCTCTGTTAAACTAGGCAACGCCAAATCCACACCCTTCAACCTCTCCCAAGGTGTCCCCCAAGGATCCTCCCTTTCATCCACCCTATTTAATATTTACCTCCTGCCCCTCTGCCAGCTACTATCGGACCTAGGCCTCAAATTCTACATCTATGCAGATGATGTGCAAATCATAATACCTATACAAGAATCCATCCCCATAACGCTAAAATTTTGGGAGAAATGCCTTAACTCTATCAACTTCCTACTCACCAACCTCCACCTCGCCCTTAACACAACCAAGACCGAACTGCTTCTTATTCACAACCACCAAACACGCAAGCTAAACACTTCCAACGACTCTATCCCTAAACCCTTTATGGCACAGCAACCAGTACGAAACCTTGGCGTTCTTATAGATCAACAACTGAACCTAAAAAAACTCATCAACTCTGTCCTAAAAGAAGGCTTCTATAAGCTCAATGTCATAAAAAAACTTAAACCTTTACTCCACACCTATGATCTCAGAACAGTCATCCAGGCCACCCTCTCATCCAAATTGGACTATTGCAACTCCCTGTATTTGGCCCTTCCTCTCACCACAATCAAGCCCCTCCAGATGCTTCAAAATGCCACTGCTAGAATCATCATGAATGCTCGCAAATTCGACCACATATCACCCCTCCTAAAGGACCTACATTGGCTCCCTATTCCCTCCCGCATACTATTCAAAACCCTCACTACAATTCATAAATCCATCTACAAAAACAACTCCAACTGGCTAAATGAACCTTTCCAAACCACACAATCCTCCCGCCCAACCAGAGCAAACCTTAAAGGCACCCTGCACATCCCATCTCTTAAGAATGCCCGTCTCACATCTACAAGAGAACGCGCCCTATCTATTGCTGGCCCAGCGCGTTGGAACACGCTACCCACTAACCTCCGCCTTGAGCCATGCCCCCACAAATTCAGAAAAAAGCTAAAAACATGTCTCTTCCATCTCGCATACCCAGACTAGACCCATTCTTCACACCATCCGGCCACTATCCCTCTTCTCCTAGCCCCCAACCCTTATACCTTTCTATCCACTCGCTTGGTGAGGTTGTTCATGTATAATATGTTATATTTGTTCATGTACAATATCTCATTATGTATTATATTTTAATAGGTTCATTAGTTACAGAATGTTACTCAAATTCCTTCTAATATGTAACCACTCAGATATTCTCTGCTTTCCCTTCAGCCTTGCGTTATAATTGTAATATTCCCTGCCCCATCCCTGTTCGATGTAATTTCCACCTTTTGTTGATGTAAACCGATATGAGGTGCCTACTAATACCGGTATAGAAAAGCTGTTAAATAAATAAGTACTATCCAGTCTGGTGATTTTAGTGAAACTCCCTTTCCTAGATGACCGCTTGTAACCACCACTGTAGTTGAGAGCAGACCTCCATTGGCAGGTGGAGCCAAATTGAATAGTCCTGAGACTGTGGGCTCCAACAAGACAGCAGGGAGTACTGAAGAGGACACATATGTGCCCTCACCCACGGCACCAATTCCAGGGTCGCCGCCAACAAATAGAGTACCTGCAGATAGGACCACACTTTTGGTGTATAGTATTCATCAACAGACGCACCTGTGCCATCAACTTCTGAATATGAGCTTCCGGTAGGAAAACCCTGCCATGCTTCATGTTGAACCGAACACTGAAATACTTTAACGGTTGAGATGGCTGAAGACTGCTCTTGGCCAGGTTCACCACCTAACTGAGCTCCTGTAACAGGGAGATCACTTTGTGGTTCACCAAGCAGCTCACTTCCAGGGATTTGTATGGTATTACTGGATGTATGCAACACTGTATAATAGTGATTAATATTAGGGATGTGAATCGTTTTTTGACGATTTAAAATATCGTCCGATATATTTTAAATCGTCAAAAATCGTTAGGGCCACAATACAATACCAATTCCCCGATTTATCATTAAAAAATCGTAAATCGGGGGAAGGGGGAGGGCAGGAAAACCGGCACACTAAAACCCCCTAAAACCCACCCCTGACCCTTTAAATTAAATCCCCCACCCTCCCGAACCCCCCCAAATGCTTTAAATTACCTGGGGATCCAGCGGTGGTCCAGAACGGCGGCGGTCCAGAACGGCCCCCTCAATAGAATCGTGTTGTCTTCAGCCGGCGCCATTTTGCAAAATGGCCACCACAAAAATGGCGGCGGCCATAGACCAAAACGATTCGACGCAGGAGGTCATTCTGGACCCCCGCTGGACTTTTGGCAAGTCTTGTGGGGGTCAGGAGGCCCCCCCCAAGCTGGCCAAAAGTTCCTGGGAGCCCAGCGGGGTTCCGGGAGCGATTTCTTGCCGCGAATCATTTTCATACGGAAAATGGCGCCGGCAGGAGATCGACTGCAGGAGGTCGTTCAGCGGGGGTTCCAGACCGCCGCTGAACGACCTCCTGCAGTCGATCTCCTGCCGGCGCCATTTTCCGTACGAAAACGATTCGCGACAAGAAATCGCTCCCGGAACCCCGCTGGGCTCCCAGGAACTTTTGGCCAGCTTGGGGGGGCCTCCTGACCCCCACAAGACTTGCCAAAAGTCCAGCGGGGGTCCGGAACGACCTCCTGCGTCGAATCGTTTTGGTCTATGGCCGCCGCCATTTTTGCGGCGGCCATTTTGCAAAATGGCGCCGGCTGAAGACAACACAATTCTATTGAGGGGGCCGTTCCGGACTGCCACTGTTCTGGACCACCGCTGGATCCCCAGGTAATTTAAAGCATTTGGGGGGGGGGTTCGGGAGGGTGGGGGATTTAATTTAAAGGGTCGGGGGTGGGTTTTAGGGGGTTTTAGTGTGCCGGCTCACGATTTTAACGATTTGTCACGATAGTTTACACACCCAAATGGCAACAATACGATTCCCTCCCCCTCCCAGCCGAAATCGATCGTTAAGACGATCGAGGACACGATTCACATCTCTAATTAATATTTAGGTGCAATAAGTCCCTGAACATAATCTGAATGGATATCTGAGACAACAGGAGATATAGGGGCTGATGTAATAAGGTGCACTGAAGCTGCCATAGGTTTGTAAACACATGTACACGCATTTGTATCCATGTTTCCCCGCGCAAAGCCCTATTCGGGGATGTAATAAGGGTTTTGTGTGTGGGAAAAAAGTGTGTACAAGCAGTTTTTTCTGTGCGAATGCGTGCTAATGGCATGCAAAGTAGGTGATTATCTAATCATGGGTAATGCAGGAAGCTGCACTAATCCTAGTGTGGGTTTTTTAATGTGGGCTTTTTTACCGCCACGGTCAGAACACAAGTTAAGTGACAGCGCCGACTCAGATGCCATTTTATTCCATTGCTTGCATTGGTGTGGTGTGGTTGTGTGTCCGTGCAGCTCTGGTATGATTTATGATGGAGATTTCTGATTGTGTTTAGCTGTTCCTGATGCTGAGGTATATCCTGCGGGTTTGACAAAGGATGACAGAAGCAGAAGGTTTGGCAAGCTGAGCGCCTATCTCGGTGCCCAAGCAGCCAGCTTAGCTAGCGCCTTTCTGGGTGCCCGAGCGCCCTGATTCGCACCCAGCTGAGCGCCTATCTTGGTGCCCGAGTGGCCAGATTCCTGCTTAGCTAGGCACCTTTCTGGGCACCCAAGCGTCCTGATTTGCACCCAGCTGGGCACCTATCTCTGTGCCCGAGCAACCAGATTCCTGCTTAGATTATGCGCCTCATTTCTTCATGAGTGCGTGGATTTCTGTGTGCAAATCATTTGCATAATTTTTTTTTTTTACATCCCGCGGAAGTGCTAGCTTTAGCTGTGCACAGCGATCAATACCCGCGCTCATAACTAGCGCCTGTTTTGCTGCGGGTCTTATTACATTGGCCCCGTAGTGACTTGCCTAAGGTCATGAGGAGTTTTAGTGGTAGCGGTGAGATTTGATCCCTGGATTCCTTGGTTCTCAGTTCCATTCCATTAACCACTGGACCTCTCCCCCTCAGGAAGACATCTATCGATTTCCTACATATTTCACTGCACAGCATCACATAAGGTTAATAACTGAAACAAAAGAGAGACTTTTTTAAAACTAAGTGTCACTTAAGCTGAGGGATACCTCATACGGCAGGTCTGTTTTGGAACCCCCATGATGAAAGCTCCTAGCCCTGACACAACAGTCCCTTTGGCTAATGTTTGTCCATTCTTCATATTGTACAATCAGTGTTTCTGTGCATGTTTCACACCTCTGTCATGAACTTTATAGTTGGATTTGTTGAAAATAAAAATTAAAACAGAGAAAGGAAAAGGAGACAGAAAACATTGCTGAGATCATATATAGCTAGTTCCTGTATTCCTCCATCACAACATTTTCTGCTCACAAGCTGTAAGAAAAGGAAGTTAACAGAGGACTATCTGACTACTTTAAATGGATACAGTGTAAGAAACAGAGAACATGAAAAAGAGCTGAGGAACACAACTCATGCCACGCAGAAAGTCGGAGACAGTTTAAATAGGAGCCTGCCAAATCACATTACATAACAAATTTTATCATTTGTTTCAATGACATTTGGCAGGCCAGAGCTGATATCAATATCACTTAATAACGCTAGTATTTGGGCCTCACCACTTGTTTTGGCTGTAGAATTGTAGGATACTTCGAGGATAAGGACTTAGGACTATGGCAACTTTGCTTCTCAAAGAAGAGACAGTTTTATGTCAAAAATAATATATCATTAGTGATAAACTCCCTGCAAAAGTCAAATCTTATAGAAATATACAACGCGCATAGTACTTGGAACATGAATCCTCTTAAATTGTGAGTACCCAAATATCCAGCATTTTACATTGAAACAGTTTTTCATGACTGAGGTTAGCAATGCACTTCAAATTTGTTTGAGGTAACAAAGACTAAACATTGCTGCCTCCCTTGAATTCCTTCCATGTAAAATGAACACTGGAAAGATTAAGGCCCAAATTTAGGTTTCCAGCAACAGTAGAGCAAAAAACCTGCAAAAAGTCTAAGTCGGCGTATACAGTTTTGAAACAGCAAATCTTTTGTCTCAGGATTTAATTTCCTGCATCTTATGGAAGGGAAAAAAAAAATTCACAAAAAATATTGTTCATGTAAAAACATGTGCAAGAGCCACTGCATTTAGATTTTACTACTTGCCTTTCCAAACCTGTGATCAAGGTAAATTGCAATAACTCCTTGTCGCAGAGAGCTTACAGTTGAAATTGGGTCTTGAAGCAATGGAGAGTGAAGTGACGTACCTAAGGTCACAAAGAGCATGGGTGAGGGAGATAGGATGTAGAACTCTGCCTTCTCTGCTTCTGCACCTACTGCTCTAACCATGAGGGCCACCAGAGGGTTCTCAAGTCAGCCCACTGGACACACCTAGCCAGTCAGGATCCCTACAAGGAATATGCATGAGATAGATTTGCACATAATGAAAGCCATGCACACAAATCTATCTCAAGCTTAGTCCATTGTGGAGATCCTGAGAGCCTGACTGGCTATGCGCATCTTGTGGCTGTGCTTTGTGGCTTGGGGACAATGCAAGAGATTGGAGTTTTCATCGTGGAAGTGCAATAGCAGATTTATAGGGACCTTCATTTTCAGTTTTTTGGTTTGTTTTTTTTTAAATATTCCTGGGAATTTATCAGAGTTTATTAGCACAAGAACAAAAACAGGAGAAAATCAGTGGAAAAATATACTCATGTTTCTGGATAAATAGAGTTGCATTCTCGGCTGAGAACCCCTGAGTAGGCCACTCTTTCACTCCATTGCTAGATTTTTGCCAGTCTTTAAATATAGCCCATAAGAGCAAAAATCCCACAGCACTTTTTGCACATTTTTACTTAAATAGCTTTTTCTATGAAATTATTCTCTTCCATTCAGCTGCAAGAAATGAATCTTGGGCAAAAGATGCACTCTCATTTTCCAAGCAGACATAGAGGCGGATTTTCAAAGGGTTACGCCCGATATTACGCGCGTAACCCCGAAAACCCGCTCCTGCGCGCGCTGAGCCTATTTTGCATAGGCTCGGCGAAGCGCGCATGTCCCAGGGTTTGAAAAAAGGGGCGGGATGGGGGCGTTCCGGGGTGGGGAGGGGCGGGGGCATGGCCAGAGTCCTCCGAAGGCCTGCTAGGCCGGGGAATCACGTGCCGGCACTCAGCCGGCGCACGCAACCTATGCCTGCCCGGAGGCAGGCGCAATTTAAATAATAAAGGTAGGGGAGGGATTTAGGTAGGGTTTGGGGGTGGGTTAGATAGGGGAAGGGAGGGAAAGGTGCGGGGGGGGCGAAAGGAAAGTTCCCTCCGAGGCCACTCCAATTTCAGAGTGGCCTCGGAGGGAATAGGGAAAGCCATCGGGGTTCCCCTGGGGCTCGGCGCGCGCAAGGTTCACAAGTGTGCACCTGGCATGTTATAAAATCAGGCATAGATTTGTGCACGCTGGGTTGCACGCACAAATTTATGCCCATGCGTAGGTTAAAAAATCTGGCCCATAGGTTTTTGGCATGTTTTTCGCCTGATTCTTAAATCAGGCTGTAAATTGGCAACAGTATGCTGAATAGGGTCAGTTCCAAAGAAAAGGAGGTATCACACAGACTTTTAGAAAGATTTTTAAAACCCCTCTTTGTTTTCGTTGTCCACATGAACTGGTTACAAGAGTCACCAAAAGAAGTCCCAGCAAAAACAACCCTAACAGGACTTTCACTAGTGGCTTTCTCATGAACAGTTGGAATTAAGAGGGCTTTTTATTTTTATTTCTCTAAAGCAGTGGTTCCCAAACAGTCAGGATATGCATGAGATTGATTTGCATGCATTGTCTCCATTGCATGCAGATTTATCACTGCATGCAGATTTTTTCACTGCGGATATCCAGCAAACCCAACTGGCTGGGGAATCACTAGTCTCACAGCTCGTTCCTCCTTTTCTCTGGGAATTTACCTATAGGAATGGTTGACAGTGGCACCCATCAGCTGTTTGGAAGTACACCAAACAAGAGTCTAAATTGAAAACAATTGCAGAAGCTTTTAAAATTCTTCTTGATTCTAAAATCACTTTTGGAAGCATTAACAGAAACAATAAATATAACTTTGAAGGTGTCCGAGTTCCTGTACCATACAAAGATTCACTAATGGGGCTGCTAACAGTTGTCATAATGATTTAGCATACACAATATTTATTTATTTGTATTTCTATACTGCCACTACCTAAGCCCTAGGCCAGTGATGGTGAACGCCAGTCCTCGAGTGCCATAAACAGGCCAGGTTTTCAGGATATCCACAATGAATATGCATGAGATAGATTTGCACACAATGGCAGCAGTGCATGCAAATTTTTCTCATGCATATTCATTGTAGATATCCTGAAAACCTGGTCTGTTTGTGGCACTCGAGGACTGGAGTTCGCCATCACTGCCCTAGGCTACAAACAATAAAACATCCATAATTAAATCAGATTGACAAAATAAAACTACACAAATGAAGAACAATATGAAGGAAATCAGCAAAGAGCTTATTCAAATGCGAGCCTGAAAAATTAGGCTTTCAGCACCACCTTACGTGTCTTTGTGCAGTGCATCAGCCGCCATTTTTGTGGAATGGAATTCCAAAGCTCCAGAGCAGCCACAAAAAAGGCATGCTCATGTGTGTCAGCAAACCTTGCCTGACGAATTGATGACATGTCAAGTAGGCCTCTCTATGTGGACCTTACAGCACGAGATAGATTATAAAGACACAAGAGGGTATTCGTGCAGGGGAAAGAATCCAATGGCATTAACTTGTGGACTAGCATCAAGACTTTGTACTGTATATTGGATGCAATCGGTAGCCAATGCAAATCTATTAAAATCAGAGTGATGTGGTCTCTTATTGAATGACCAGAGATCAATCTGCTGCAGCATTTTCCAGTATCCTTAGTGATCGCAGTGCTGATCTTGGCATCCCAATATACAGGCAGTTACAGTAGTCCATTAGCAGCAAGATGAATGCCTGAAAGACAGAGCAGAAGTCATCGCAAAAAGAAGAGGTTTCAAATTGCGCATTAGGTGTAACTTGTAAAAACGAGACCTTACAACAGATTTGATTTGAGCTTGAAAAGAGAGACAAGAGTCTATCACTATTTCTAAACTCACACAGAGCGTCCTGTTTACTAAAGCCTTAGCATGGATGGTAAAGCGCCTAACAAATCAGTGTCTATGTGCATGATAATGAGATGTAAATGAAGGCACAATGAGCTCACATAAATTATCTCCCTATTCATTAAACCATGCACTAATTAGCGACGGCACAAATGAAGAGCCAAAATTGTAGAGATGTGCTGTTTTAAAATGTCAATAAAATTTATGTTGTATCATTTGTTTCTGAAATGCCATAAATCCACTAAAGAAATTTTGTTATGCTTTTGTAACTTTGTTTCAGAGTTGCCAGTTAGCAGGAAAAATGTCTTCCCTCCCTCCCATGATCCAGACTAGCTCTGTATGAGAACATAAGAAATTGCCATACTGGGTCAGACCAAGGGTCCATCAAGCCCAGCATCAGGCTACAAGTACCTGGCAAGTACCCAAAACACTAAGGGCCAGTTTTTTAAACTTATGTGCGGGCGTAGATTTGTTCGCGCAACCCGGTGCAAACAAATCTACACCCGATTTTATAACATGCGCATGCTGCCACGTGCATGTTATAGGCTCGGCAAGATAGGCTCGGCGCACGCAGGGGCAGCTTTTTGGGGGTTACACGCGTATGTTACACGCATAACCCTTTGAAAATCTGCCCCTAAGTATATCCCATACTACTGATGCTAATAATAGCAGTGGTGGTTATTTTGTAAGTCAACTTGATTAATAGCAGGTAATGAACTTCTCTTCCAAGAACTTATCCAACCCTTTTTTAAACCCAGCTACACGAACTGCACTAACCATATCCCCTGGCAACAAATTCCAGAGTTTAATTGTGCGTTGGGTGAAAAAGAGCTTTCTCCAATTTGTTTTAAATGTGCTACATGCTAACTTCATGGAGTGCCCCCTAGTCCTTCTATTATCCGAAAAACTAAATAACCAATTCACATTTACCCATTCAAGACCTCTCTCATATCCCCCCTCAGCCATCTCTTCTCCAAGCTGAACAGCCCTAACCTCTTTAGTCTTTCCTCACAGGGGAGCTGTTCCATCCCCTTTATCATTTTGATCACCCTTCTCTGTACCTTCTCCATCACAACTATATCTTTTTTGAGGTGCGGCAACCCGAATTGTACATAGAATTCAAGCTACGGTCTCACCATGGAGCAATACAGAGGCATTATGACATTTTCCGTTTCATTCTCCATTCCCGTCCTAATAATTTCTAACATTCTGTTTGCTTTTTTGACTGAGACAGCACACTGAGCCAACGATTTCAATGCATTATCTATTATGATGCCTAGATCTCTTTCCTGGGTGGTAGCTCCTAATATGGAACCTAACATCGTGTATCGGCAGCATGGGTTATTTTTCCCTATATGCATCATCTTGCATTTACCCACATTAAATTTCATCTGCCATTTGGATGCCCAATTTTCCAGTCTCACAAGGTTCTCCTGCAATCTACTTGTGATTTAACTACTCTGAATAATTTTGTATCATCTGCAAATTTGATTACTTCTCGCGTCATATTCCTTTCTAGATCATTTATAAATATATTGAAAAGCACGGGTCCTAGTACAGATCCTTGAGGCACTCCTCTGTTTACTCTTTTCCAGTGAGAAAATTGTCCATTTAATCCTACTCTCTGTTTCCTGTCTTTTAACCAGCTTGTAATCCATGAAAGGACATCACCACCTATCCCATAACTTTTTACTTTTCTTAGAAGCCTCTCATGAGAAACTTTGTCAAATGCCTTCTGAAAATCCAAATAACCTACATCTACCAGTTCACCTTTATCTACATGTTTATTAACCCCTTCAAAACAGTGAAGCAGATTTGTGAGGCAAGACTTCCCTTGGGATAATCCATGTTGACTATGTTCCATTAAACCATGTCTTTCTATATGTTCTGTGATTTTGATCTTTAAAACCCTTTCCACTATTTTTCCTGGCTCTGAAGTCAGGCTAACTGGTCTGTAGTATCCTGGATCGCCCCTGGCGCCCTTTTTAAATATGGGGGTTACATTAGCTATCCTCCAGTCTTCAGGTACAATGTATGATTTTAATGATAGGTTACAAATTTTAACTAATAGATCTGAAATTTCATTTTTGAGTTCCTTCAGAATCCCCACTTCTTCTCTCCATGAAGAAAATTGCTCCCCCCTCGACATCTCCATTTCTTCTCCCATTCTCTCTTTCTCCCATATGACAGAGATCCTTAACAGAGAGATCTCATCCCTCCGCCCCTCGCAAGAAGAGTCAAACCTGCCCCCCCAGCAGGGCATCCTCCAGCAGGAGAGTTAAGTCTGCATCATCTGGGGCATCCTTGCTCCCTTCTAGCCCAGAACCTCCCCCAACTTTACCAAAATGGATAATCACCATTCTAGAGGCCTACTTCTTCACTGGTAGGAGGGACTGTGGAGACTTCCTGCCAGTGCACTAGCCCAGCTATGAATGACACTTCCTAGTCATAGGCTAATTTGACCAAAAGATTTCTTAAATGTTTTAACGTCTTATCTGCTTAAAATAAGTTATGTAGTAAGTCTTTCTTTGCATTTTTTAGATCTGAGAACATAAACTGGTGCATGCCATAGTAATGCCAACATCATGGGTACAAAACATAAGAGGAATACGTGGCCATTTTGTTTGTTGGCACTCTCCTATGTGCTCTGAATTTGTAACACACACTTCAAGTGAGAATGACCTAAGTTGTGACTTTACCTACTGCAACAAGAACACCATAGTGGTGATGACAGGGCCTGTGGAGTGTGCGGCCTGCTTGGCCTTCTCTGCCGGCCCCCATCAACCGGAACCAGCAGCAGTGAGGTGGAGGACACTCTGAAGAACTCCCCTCCTCCCCTCCCCCCCCTGGAATGAGAAGGGAATTGCCGGCGCCGCTTCAGCGACGACAGGGTTTAAGGGGTGTGCGGCCTGCCTGGCCTTCTCTGCCGGCCCCCATCCACTGGAACCAGCAGCAACAAGGCAGAGGATGTGCTGAAGAGCTCCCCCCAGAACGAGAATAGAGTCACCAGCACCATGTCAGCTGCCCACCCACTAAGAAGAACACTGCGGTGGTGACGCCATGGGGCGCACATACAAAGGAGCGCAACAAAGGAGCTTGCCTCTTTATGCGCCCCTTCATGCAGACTTGAAGTGCTTTATTCCACTGAACTCTGAACATAATTGTGACAATCATGAATCAGACATGCTTCATTGAGCCTTTGCTAGGATGGGGCCTGTATAGAGAGCTAAGGAATGCCCCAAGAAAGAAGGATCACAAACTTGGTCTTCCTTACAATAAGTACTAACTCTTCAGCTATCTCCTCCTACTTAATGTTTACTCGGCTTCTATTAAATGTTCAGTCTCTGTCAAACAAAATCCCTTTGATCAATGACCTGCTAGAGGATCTACACCCCACTATTTTTTGCATCTCTGAAACCTGGCTGAATGACAATGATCTCTTAAACCAAATTTCCCACCCTAATTATGAGGTATTTCATTTTCCTAGACCTAAACGAAAAGGTGGGGGTTTCTTAATAATTAGTAAAAAAGAACTTAAGCTAGTACCTTACAAAGTAGAGATCAACCCTCTAAAATCTCTTCATTGAGCTTTAAGCAAGGGCAAATCACAATGCAAACTACCCACTGTAATTTATTTATTTTATTAGACATTTTATTTGCTATCATTCCATGTAAAGATCGCAATGGTTTACAATAATGACATTCATAGGTATAAATCAGCAAATAATAACTGGTTACATAGGAAGTATTCATAAACAGGTATTAATATCTATCAATTGAATTGTTCAAATACATATTAATTAAAGATCAAGGACATAAGACGTGAAGTTCAAAAATAAAATAAAACAAATTTCACATATTATTCTGTATGTTGTATTGAGATTCTTACAATCTCTCGTTAATTTGTTTCTCATGCATCAATTAGTATCTCTTGTCCTTCTTGTTATTGTAGATCTCTTTATTCTGATGTTTTAAGTTAGGTTGTATGCATTTTTTGAATACCCATGTTGTTTTTAGTTCACATTTGATACCTGATAGAAAGAGATTTAAACATAGCATTTCAAGTAAAGAATTCCAAAGTTTTGGGCCCGCTATGGAAAACGCACGATCTCTTACATGCGTCAGGTGTGTGCTTCATATTGTTGGAACAGTCAGTAGTCCTTTATTTTGGGATCTTAGTGTTCTCTGCGGTGTGTATGGTTGTAATATCACACCTATCATATCAGTGTTATTAGAATAAATGATTTAGAATATTAGCATTAATACTTTAAAATAGATTGGGTTTTGTACTGGCAGCCAGTGTAGTTAAACAGCAAGGGTGTAATGTGATTGTATTTCCTGGATCCTAACAAGATCCTTGCTGAGGCATTTTGTAGTATTTGTAATGGTTTTAAGAGGCATGCAGGAAGACCAAGAAATAAGGAGTTACAGTAGTCTAGGTCTGAGACAATTAGAGTTTACAATACAGTTCTGAAGTCTTCAAAAGTTAACAAAGGTTTAAACGAACATAATTTATGCAACTTGGCATAACTTGTATTAATTAATTTGTTGATGTGCTTTTTCATGGTAAGGTTCTCATCTAGCTGGATACCTAAATCTCGTACTTGATTTGAGGGAGTAATTTGGAAATTACCTAGGTCTAGAGCCAGTGGTTTAGCTATCAAAGAGTTTCTATTTAACCAGATGATTTCAATCTTTTTAGGGTTTAATGTTAGTTTAAGTTGCCATAGTTCCTGCTGTATTGCTTTCATATAGGTTGAAAGTGTCGATACTGTATTTTCTACTGATTCGGAGAGAATAGAATATAAAACTGTATGTTGTCAGCATACAGGAAAATTTGTAATTCCTAAATCCGCCAGTCATTTGCACAGTAGGATCAGATGAAATCAGAAAAATGAATGAATGAATGAATGAATGAATAAATGCATTTATTAATCACCTCACACTAAAAGGCCGAAGTGAAGTACAAAGTAAAACATCCATAAAATAGTTATTCATATACATAAAATAATAATGACAACAAATATGATAATTTTAGACAAATAAAATAAACATATATAAAACAATTAAATTATTAAAAATCATCTGTCTTAAGTGCCATAAGAAAGTTGTCAAAAAAACGTCTAGAAGGCTTGTTGCAAAAAAAAGCTCTTTAGCGTCTTCTTAAACAGCTTGCTGCAAGGATTCAATCTCAGATCAATTGGTAAGGTGTTCCATATTGTTGGAGCCGCTACAGAAAAAGTTGAGTCAAACAAGTTAAGGCAAACAAGTTTAACTGAGGGAACGTCTAACAGGCCTAGGTGAGATGAATGGATGGCTTGTACACTTTTAATAAAGTAGATGGCTTATACACTTTAAATAAAGCATTTGCCCAAGAGCAAGTATTTGGATTCAGCAATTTGCCGGTAAACCTTGAAGGCAATGCATTGTTTAATAGGCAACCAATTTAAATCCATTAAAATTGGGGTAATGTGCTGATTACGTTTAGTGCCAGTAAGAAGACGAGCTGCAGAGTTGAGGAGAAGCTGAAGAAGTTGTAGGGTAGAAGCTGGTAGTCCTACATATAAGATATAAGATGTTTATCTATTGTATGCAAAGTTTACTGTTCTATGTAATGGCAGTGCCAAAAAAATTCTGTTTAATGACACTGTCAAAAAGTTTTAGTTTGCTGTAAACCGATACGATGTGCAAACGGCTATCGGTATATAAAAACCTTTAAATAAATAAATAAAATAAATATAAGCTATTGTAATAATCAATCACAGAAAAAATGATGGCTTGCATTACCATTTGGAAATCAGCAGGAATGAATAACTTTTTTAAACTTGCAAGTATTCTAAGCTTATAAAAACCTGACCGAATTACAGCTTTAATTTGAGGCTTAAAAGAAAGCTTAGAATCAAGTAATACGCCTAAACTCTTGATAGAGTCAGATAGGTCAAAAAAAGAATTACCCAGAGAAATAGGAGGATAAATCTTAACAGAATAAGTGTTGCGCGGCCTCCCCAGCAGCAGCCGCAGATCCTCCCGAAACGGCGGTCGCCGGGCCTTCCACTGCGCACCAAGCTCACGCAGGAGTTCAGCATCTCCAGTGGCATTGGCCATGCCCCTACGCACGCGCGTACCACCTGGCCTCTTGTAGAGTTAGAGGCAGGTCCTAGCTCCACAGCATGCCCTGATTGAACGTACAATATAAGGAAGTCCCTGCCTGCACTTCCTTGCCTTGGCAATCGGGTCGGCACTTATGTGTACTAGTTTGCCTCCACATTCACAGTCTTGTTCCAGCATCCTACTGTTCCAGCGTCCTTCTGTTCCAGCATCTGTCTGTCCTGTCGCCCCAGGTATTACCCTCGGACTGTCTCTCTGGTACTGACCTCGGCTTGCTCCTTGAGCATTCTGTTCGCTGCCTGGATCCTGACCTCTGCCTGCCTTGTGACCTCGTCTGACCTCTGGAACCTGACCCCTGCTTCGTTGACTACTCCTCGGACTGATCCTCAGATTCTGACCCCGACTGCCATTGACGTCTCCTGATTCTGGCTTTGTCCCTTGCCTTGTCATCGCCTACGCTGTACTGCTGTACTGGCCTTCCTTGCTCCTGCAGATCTACAGCCTAGTGTCTGACCACGCTCCCTTGCTGTTCGTGAGTACGCCTCTCTACTACCTCTCCGGAAGACCCTGCGAGGCCCACCTAAGTCCAAGCGGCCTGGGTCCCTACGGGCTCCACCCAGGGGGACCGTGGACTTCCAGTGGTGAAGCTCATCCTAGCCTCTGTCTCTTCCTGTACTCCACCCCCTGGGGGCAGGTGCTTCCTGGTCCCTATCAGGGAGCCGTTCTCCACTGCTCCAGGACAAGGACCCACCTCCAAGCACAACAATAAGGTTGATTTATGACCAGAAATTCCATTTTAGACATGTTCAAAGACAACTTATTGTGGTGCAACCAAGATTGAATCGAAGAAATACAAATGTGTAAATGATCTAAAGTTTCTTTCCAAGCTGAATGCATACAAATTAAAAATTGTATATTGTCAGTGAAGATCTTGTAGCCATTACATGTTGTGGCAAGCAATTTAGCAATTGGGGCTAAATAAATATTAAACAGGACAGCTGATAGGGCGGATCCCTGAGGAACTCCAGTATTAAGAGTAGTCAAATGAGAGAATTCGTTCATAAACATCACCTATTGTGTTCTATTCTTAATGATGGCAGCAAACAAATCCAACATCTTGTCAGATATACCACATTCCTGAAGGTGAAATAAAAGTATATCATGATCTATTGTATCAAATGCTGCTGAAATGTCAAGAGAAACAAGAAGAAACTCGCTATCATTGTTGAGTCCTCTTCTAAATGAATCAACTAGAGAGAGCAGCAATAGTTTGGCACTCAAGGAATTCTGGAACCCAAACTGATGGGGATTGAGAATCTCATGGTTTTCCAGGTGACGGTTTAGTTGAGCTAAACCAGCTTGCTCATTCACTTTTGACAAAAAAGGCAGGAAGAGATAGGTCTATAATTACTTAAATCAGACCTATCCAAAGTTCTTTTTTTAAGAATTGTTTTTTTCAATGGCTTTTTTTTTATCTGGAAGATACTCTTCCTCAAAATATTTATTTGTAATTATGTAAGGAAGGGGGACAACAAATCTTTATTAGCTTTAAAAAGCGTAACAGAACATTTACTTAATGGACAGAAAACTGTGTTCATAGTGGAAATAATATCCAATTTCAATTTGAGAAATTCGACTACTGTGTTGATTCAATTGGCAAATGCAAAGTTTAATGCCAAGGGGGAACATTCGAAAATTTAGAACTGTTTTCAACTTTCAATTTAAAAAAATCTCATGAAAGAGTCAGCCAAAAAAGAATTAGAGGAAAAGGAATCTTAAGACGGCTGAGAAGTAAGTTGTTTTGCAAAACGGAATAAAGTCTTAGAATCAAATCCAATTCTCCTAATTTTTGTGGAATAATAAAATTTCTTAGCTTCTAAAATTTTAGCTTGATATTGGGTGAGTAACAGTCTAAAATTGAAGAAAGCCAGGGCCTAAACCAATTAAGTTTAGAACCAAATTGCTTAATAGGTGCTATTTTATCAAATGTATTAGAAACAGCATCATTCCAAAGATCAATTAAGTTACCTAAATTATCAGGTGGAGGAATGGCCACAATGGTAAAAAAATAAGTCAACAAATTTCTCATAATCAATCTTAACTCATCGAAGGATGGATAGAATACTAATGAAGTAGATTTATCAGATGGGTGAACTAAAGTTGAGAATTTGATTAAAAAATGGTCAGACCATGGTACATTTTGAATCACAATAGAATAGTGACTATAATCAAATGTGAAAGCATTGAGAAAAACAAGATCTAAAATATTGCCTTGTCGGTGGATAGGACTGTGAATGAGTTGACTCCAACCTAAAGACTCTAGAATTCCGATAAAAAGATTCTCATTTGGGATAGGTGTATGACTATTCATGGCCAAATTAAAATCACCCAAAATACTCAAATTGCTAAAATCTATTTTAAAAGACATTAAAAGTTCTAAACAAAATCGATAAATTAGAAGATAAAATTTTAGGTGGACAATAGGTTAGGCAAATAGAAAAACCTGAAGCGCGAACTAAAAGAATTTTGCAAGGGGTCTCCCCACCAAGATCATCAAAATTTAACTTCCAAAAATCTCTAAAATTTGCAAGCAATCCTCCCCCTCTTCCCTTTTTTCTTGGCAAATAAAAACAAGAGTAATTTGGTTAGCAAATTTGGTTCAAAATTACAGAGTCAGAATTTAAGAGCCAAGATTCTGTAATACAAAAGAAGTCTGGTTGCTCTCTTGAAATTAAATAAAAAATAAGTTGGAACTTACTTTTAATTGTTTGAACATTCACTAGCATAATCGAAATGTCAGAAAAAGATGATACAAGAGAAATAACTGAAGAAGTAATATGAACTAAACAAGATGGCCGTCGGCCGACATTATGTCGTTTAGTCTTACCTAACACTCCATAGCGACCATGATAGATTATGATTAGAATAGTGAAGGAAGGTTCAGAGGTTCTGTTAAATTCAACCACATAACCACATTTTGTTAAATTCAACCACATAACCATCAGTATGCCAATGTTTATCCAAAGTCGCTTCAGAAGGCGCGCACGAAGGAGCAAACAAATGAAGCTCCTTCATGCATGCAACAGAGCATACACACCACCAGCACATGGCATCTCCGGCGTCGCCACCCCCTGCACTAATGACATCAGTGGAGGACAGGGTCTCCACCCAATGACAGCTGAGCCAGACTCAAGACAGATGCCGGGAACCTCTTGGGTAGAGAGGAGGATGGCAAAATCTCAGATTTACCGGAGAGGTAGAAGACAGATTTCTCGGTGCAGGCAAGTCCTTCATCGGCATCACCGGTTGGCATTTGACAGACAAAATGAAAACAGAGAAGTGATCTGGGGGGGAAAAGCCTTAAACAATCAAGGTAAAGAAAAACAGTTTAGGTATTGGAATATGACTTCCTGAGCTACTATTTACAACTCTATGTGGGTTTTGATAAATAACACTACTCCATATACTCTTGCTAGCATATTTTTTAGATGTGAGAAAAAGTGAGGTAGCCCGTATCCAGTGCTAATATTCCTTCTGCTATCTCCCTGAAGTGAGCCATATAAACTTGGGCTGTTTGGCACTCTCTCCCCCCTGCTGCAGCTCCCTCTGATGCTCCCTGGAGCTTCAAATTGGTGCCAACTCATTAGCACTGCTGGCTCCACCACACTGATGTCACTTCCTCCTAGGCCAGGACTGAATTCAACAGCATCAGCATCTGGTATATGTGCTTGTTATTTGACAGTTAAATGCCGATTGATTGTGAAGGTGAAATTTAAACTTACCAGTTAATTTCTTTTCCTTTAGTCCTGATAGATCAGTCAGACCAATGGGATTTCCCTTGCAATTCGGCAAATGAAGACATAAAACGTTTTTCATGTGTTCTTACATCCCTCTTGCATTTATCTTCTGGCATAGCTAGGCAGCCTTTCAGTAGCTATTGCCTTAGCTGTTTAGTTCATGTCCTTTTTCATTCCTCTCTTTCTCTCGAGATCCCTTTTTTTTTTTAACGCACACATATCCCCCCCAAAAATAAATAAATAAAGTATGTCCTTTCAGATTTCTTAACAGGCTGCTCCATTCTTCCTTCCATCCTGCGCCCTTGCACGCCCCTCTTTCTGTCCCCCTTTTTTTCATTGCTCTTAAAAAAAAATGTTTTGAGAGACTTCTGGAGAGTATGCTCAGACAGTCCACTTGGGTAGCTTTAATCATCCCCTATTATCACCCTTCTATGATCTCCTCTCTCTTTTACTTTGCTATATATATATTTTTTTTTTTGGTAGATTTTGGACTGGTCTGTCAGGATTAAAGGAAAGGAAATTAACTGGTACATTTAAATTACACCTTCTTCTTCATCCTACAGACCAGTCCAGATCAGTGTGATGAACCTGAGCGGTGCTTAATTTGGGTGAGATGAAGCTTCTATGGCCTCCCAACACCCTTTTACCAAATTCTGACTCTTCTCCTGCCTGTAGATCTAGTCTATAGTGTTTGGTAAATGAATGCAATGGAGACCAGGTCACTGCCCTACAGATATCCTATGGTATTGCTGCCTTGCTCTCAGCCCAAAATGTTGCTTGGGCTCTTGTCGAATGCATACACAGTCTCCTGCTTACCTTCTCCAACATATGACGCTGTGATTCCCCACTTAATCCATCTTGAAATGGATGTTTCAGATGCTACCTGACCCCTTTCTTTGGTCTCCAAACAGGATGAACATCCTATCTGATGTTCTAAATTTGTTCATCACCTTCAGGTATCATAGCAGGGCCCTTCAGATGTCTAGCAGGAGTCTTTCCTGATTCTCTGCTTTCTGATCTCTCAATCTCCTGGTTGATATGAAATTCTGAAACTACCTTTGACCAAAAAGCATAGTACTAGGCAAATAGTTATCCTGTTGATATGGATTGATAAGTAGGGTTCTCTACAAGACAGGGCCTGAATCTTCAAGATCCTTCTGGCTGAGTACCAGGAACACTGTCTTCAATGTTAAATCTTTGATCAATGCACTCCTCAGGAGTTCAAACCATGCCCTGGACAAAGCCCTCAATGCCACGTTCAAATTCCATATTGGTATTATCTGATGTCTAGGCGGGCATACCTGTTTTACTGCCTTCAAGAAACATGTGATATCAAGCTGCAAGCCAAGCAGATTTCCATCCATTCAACCCCTATAATACATCACTGCTGCCACCTGCACCGAGAGTTTAAGGCCAACCCTTTTTCTAAGCCATCTTGCAGAAATTGGAGAATTTCTTTCAACTGTGTCTTGCACAGAGTAATGTTTCTTCTCTTGCACCATTCCCCAAATACCTTCCAGACTCTTCCATATGCTAGGACTTTGGAGTGTTTCCTGGACTTCAGCAAAATAGAGAATGCTGCCTCTAAATAGCCCAGTCTCCTTAACTTAATTCTCTCAAGAGCTAGGCTGAAAGACCATACTGACATGGGTCTTCAATCAAAACTAGGCCCTACTTGAGCAGAAACCCTGGCTGTTCCCAGATTCATAGGTCTGTACCTGCCTAACCTCACCCATCCCTCATGGTCCACCATTCTCTTAAATATCCTTGCTATAAGTGGCCATAAGGAAACAACATACAGCAGCTGGTCTGCTGGCCATAGCTGGATCAATGCATATCAACCTAATAAATGAAGGTTGACCGACGTGCCGCAAATGCGCAGTAGAGAACAGCTCTACCGCGCATGCGAGCACGTCGGTCACAGTGTGCCTCTTAAAAATAAAAATGGCGCTGTAGGAGCGGCGGTGGCACCGGCCCGAAGAGCTGGAGTGGCGGCAGCGGCAGACCAGGAGCGGCGGCAGCGGTGGCCCGAAGACTCGGAGTGGCAGGAGCGGCGGCCCGAAGACCCGGAGCGGCAGGAGCGGCGGCCCGAAGACCTGGAGCGGCAGGAGCGGCGGCCCAAAGACCCGGAGCGGCGGCGGCGGCCCGAAGACCCGGAGCGGCGGGAGCGGCGGCGGCGGCACCGGCCCGAAGACCCGGAGCGGTGGCGGTGGTGGCCCGAAGACCCGGAGCGGCAGGAGCGGCGGCGGTGGCTGCCCGAAGACCCGGAGCGGCGGCGGCGGCCTGAAGACCCGGAGCGGCGGCGGCAGCCCGAAGAGCGGCGGCGGCGGCCCAAAGAGCGGCGGCGGCCCTAAGAGCAGGAGCGGCGGCATGCGCGCGAGGGAGGGACAGACGGACGGAAGGAACACCCCGGAGATCTACTGAGGGGAGGAGGGAGGGGGGAGAGAGGAGTAACTGAGGGGAGGGGGGGAGGGAGGAGTGACTGAGGGGAGGAGGGAGGAGTGACTGAGGGGAGGAGGGAGGAGTGACGGAGGGAGGGGGGAGAGAGGAGTGACTCAGGGGAGGAGAGAGGGGGGAGAGAGGAGTGACTCAGGGGAGGAGGGAGGGGGGAGAGAGGAGAAACTGAGGGGAGGGGGGGAGAGAGGAGTAACTGAGGGGAGGGGGAGGGAGGAGTGACGGAGGGGAGGAGGGGAGGAGGGAGGAGTGACTGAGGGGAGGAGGGAGGATGTGACTGAGGGGAGGAGGGAGGGGGGAGGAGAGAGAGTAACTGAGGGGAGGGGAGGGAGGAGTGACTGAGGGGAGGAGGGAGGAGTGACTGAGGCGAGGAGGGAGGGGGGAGAGAGGAGTGACTCAGGGGAGGAGGGAGGGGGGAGAGAGGAGTAACTGAGGGGAGGAGGGAGGAGTGACTGAGGGGAGGGGGGAGAGAGGAGTGACTCAGGGGAGGAGGGAGGGGGAGAGAGGAGTAACTGAGGGGAGGGGGAGGGAGGAGTGACTGAGGGGAGGAGGGGGGAGTGACTGAGGGGAGTGACTGGGGAGGGGGAGATAGGAGTGACTGAGAGAGGGAGGAGGGGGGAGTGACTGAGGGAGGGAGGCGGGGGAGTGACTGAGGGGAGGGGGGAGGGAGGAGTGACTGAGGGGAGGAGGGAGGGGGGAGAGAGAGGAGTGACTGAGGGGAGAGAGTGGGGGAGGTGGGAGGGAGAATGAGGGGGAAGGAAATGATCCAAAAAAAATGTTAATGTAGCCCGTTTTAACGGGCTTAACGGCTTGTAAGAACATAAAACATAAGAGCATAAGAGCATAAGATATACCATACTGGGTCAGAATAAGGGTTCATCAAGCCCAGTATCTTGTTTCCAACAGTGACCAATCGAAGTCACAAGTACCTGGCAATTACCCAAACATTAAATAAGTCTCAAGCTACTATTGCTTATTAATTAATAGCATTTTATAGATTTTTCCTCTAAGGAACTTATCCAAACCTTTTTTAAACCCAGTTACACTAACTGCCATAACCACATCCTCTGGCAATGAATTCCAGTGCTTAATTATGTGCTGAGTGAAAAAGAATTTTCTTCAATTTGTTTTAAATGAGCTACTTGCTAACTTCATGGAGTGCCCCCTAGTCCTTCTATTATTTGAGAGAATAAATAACTGATTTACATTAACCTGTTCAAGTCCTTTCATGATTTTGTAGACCTCTTTCATATCACCCCTTCCCCCCAGTTGTCTCTTCTCCAAACTGAACAATCCTAATTTCCTTAGCCTTTCCTCATAAGGAAACCGTCCCATGCCCCTTATCATTTTGGTCACCCTTCTTCTGCATTTTCTCCAGTGCAACTATATCTTTTGAAGATGTGAATCGGAACCGGATTCGGTTCGGATTCCGGTTCGGATTCACATTGTGATTTTTTTTCGTCCGGCCTGATCGGGTTTTTTTTTATTGGCTGCGCCCGAGCCGATAAAAAACCCATCCCGACCTTTTAAAACTAATCCCTTAGCTTCTCCCCCCCCCCCCAAAACCTTTTACAGGTACCTGGTGGTCCAGTGGGGGTCCCAGGAGCGATCTCCCTCTCTCTGGCGCCATTTTTAAAGATGGCACCAGCCATCCAGTGCTCCCTCCATGTGACAGGGGCTGGCCAATGGCACGGACACCCTGTCACATGGTAAGGGCAAAGGGCCATCGGCGCCATTTTGATTAGTGGCAGCCGACGGCCCGAGAGCGGGAGATCGCTCCCGGGACACCCACTGGACCACCAGGTACCTGTGAAAAGTTTTTTGGGGGGTCGGGAGGGTGGGGGAAGCTAAGGGATTAGTTTCAAAGGGTCGGGGTGGGTTTAGGGATTATTTTTGTGTGCCGTTTTTCCCGCCCTCCCCCAAAATGATAAGAGAACCCCACGAACAATATCGTGGGGTTTTCCTATCGGTTTCGGGGAGCCCCCGATTTCTGATGATTTTGAAAATATCATACGATATTTTCAATCGTCCGAAATACGATTCACATCCCTAATATCTTTTTTGAGATGCAGCGACCAGAGTTGCACATAGTGTTCAAGATGTGATCTCACTATGGAGCGATACAGAGGCATTATGTTTTACTTGCCATTCCCTTCCTAATAATTCCTAACATTCTGTTTGCTTTTTTGATTGCCAGAGCACACTGAGCCGACAATTTCAACGTATTATCCACCATGACACCTAGCTCTCTTTCCTGGGTGGTAATTCCTAAGATAGAACCTAACATTGTGTAACTGCAGCAAGGGTTATTTTTCCCTATATGCATCACTTTGCACTTATCCATATTAAATTTCATCTGCCTTTTGGAAGCCCAATCTTCCAGTCTTGCAAGGTCCTCCTGCAATTTATCACAATCCGCTTGAGATTTAACTACTCTGCATAATTTTGTGTCATCCGCAAATTTGATCACCTCAGTCATCATACCCCTTTCCAGATCATTTATAAATATATTAAAAAGCACTGGTCCAAGTACAGATCCCTGAGGCAGTCCACTGTTTACCTTTTTCCACTGTGAAAACAGACCATATAATCCTGCTCTCTGGTACTGTCTTTTAACCAGCTTGTAATCTACAAAAGGACATTGCATCCCAACCTATGACTTTTTAGTTTTCTTAGAAGTCTTTCATGCGGGACTTTGTTGAATGCCTTCTGAAAATCCAAATACACCACATCTACCAGTTCACCTTTGTCCACATGTTTATTTACTCCTTAAAAAAATGTAGATTTGTAAGGCAAGACTTCACTTGGAAAAATCCATGCTGACTGTGTCCCATCAAACCATGTCTATCTAAATGTATTGTGAATTTATTCTTTATAACAGTTTCCACGATATTTCCCAGCACTGAAGTCAGGCTCACCAGTCTATAGTTTCTCGAATCACTCCTGGAGTGCTTTTTAAATATCGGGGTTATATTTGCCATCTTCCAATCTTCAGGTATAGCCAGCCAATGCTCTTTGCCACTAGAAACAACAAAAAAAGAAAAACAACAAAGAAAATGGAGGATCCCTTCTCTCTTTTCCTACACTTCTCCTCTTTCTTATATATATTTTTTGTAGCAATCCCTATCCTACCACAACCGGCTAGAAGCAGAGAATTACTGAAGGGTTGCCCAACTATCCCAGAAGATATAGGCAAGGGGGAAGTAAGAAAACATGAAAAAGTTCTCTGCCTCCATCTGCTGGCAGACAGAGGAAATCCCATTGGTCTGGACTAGTCTGAAATGGTCTGCAGGAAGAAGAGGAATTTTGAGTTTTTGACCTTGTGGGTACTGATGGTATCTCCAGCTCTTGAAAGGGGTGCAGTAGTCATGTAAAATTGAGAACCGCTGAGTTACACAGTTGTGCATGAAGCTTCATGGTACTGTAATTCAAAAGAGGCTGGTTCCAATTGAACGGGAACCCAAATGAGGAGGAAACTATTGGACCAAAAAAAGATAAATTCTTCAAATATAAGAATGTGGAAATAAATGATTCTGAAACTAAGTTGTTTTATTCACTTTAAAGTTGCAGTTTCATACGTTTTAACTTCCAAGAATATCAAATTCCTCCTAAATGCAGATACATGCAGCTTTTTTTTGCCTTCTAAAAATTAAATCTTAACCAAAGCCTCATCTCCAGCTACTTCAAAGAAGCAGGCTGCTTTCCCCTTTCGGACGTAATATTATGTTGTTCCACAAATAAACCGCAAATTGTTCCAGAATGGCATACTAATGTTTACTGTTGCATGTCATGCATATAAAAATCTTTTAATATGTAACTATTTAATTCCTTTCAGCAAGATTATTTCTAGCTGATAGAGATGTTTTGTAAATAATATACTTATTTAGTGTTTGAACTGAAACTGAATATTAAAAAAAATGCCAGGTGAAGTGACCTTGGTTTTGTACAGCATCTTTATAGCTAGAACAGTTTTTTAGCCTAGACTACTAAAATGTCACCTTTATTAAAATGATCCTCCATGGCCTAGAGCTGCAATATAATACTGATATTACAAACTTTTAAGAAGGCTGAACAATCATTTCTGGGAGGGGCCGTATAACATATATATGGATCTAGAATGGGGTCATAGATTCAGGAACAATGTCTGGAAATCTCTATTCATGGAAAGGATGGTGGATGCATGGAACATTCTCCAGGAGTGGGAAATGGAATCTAAAACAGTAAGAAATTTTAAGAAGGAATAGGATAAGCACAGAGGATCATTAGTTGCAAAAAAGTGGAGGCATTATTGAAACACAACCTAGCAGCACATTATTAAGTGTTAAAATGCCCTACTCAAATGATTCAGTGAGTGTTGAGGTGGCTGGAATGAATGGTAGATTGGGTAATATGAAACATTAGAAGTCGTAATGGAAACACAAACTACCATGCAACCAGGTCTGAATGGCAAACTGCAATGCCATGATAGAATTAACTAGAAGCTGGATCTGTCTGGTAGGTCATAAGTACTAGAAGTCCTAGCAGATATGCAGGCACTCACATAGCCGAGTCTGTCTGGCAGGCTACACAGGGCACTGAGGAGTCTGGGTATCAACCATACTTATACAGGTAGTTATTTAGATTAGGCCACAATGATAGAATTAAACTAGCATTTGGGTCTGTCTGGTAGGCTGCAATTACAGTAATAAGTAGAAGTCCTAGCAGAAAAGTAGGCACTCATGTAGCCAGGTCTGTCTGGCAGGCTATGAAGGGGACTTAGGAGGCCAAATATTCAGGCAACAACCACACTAATATTGGAAGCTATTTAGATTATTGAAAAGCTCTGTAGTTAGGCCTGGGAAGAAAGGAGTGCAGTTGTGAACTAAGTGGGAGTTTTGTAAGCTCATCTGCCTAAGGTGGTAGAGTATAAATGAAGAAGCCAACAAAACCTGCCTTGGATAAGGATGGATATCTTACAAGCAGTCATTTGTTTATTTAAAATGACTTCCCCAGTTTTGGGAAACCATCCAAAGTGGTGTATAAAAAGCACTAGAAAATACAATACATAAACACATAAAAATACCAAAAGACAAAAAAATACCACAGTAAAAAAAATACAATAAACTATTAAAACAAGCATTACAGACGACGTGTTAACAATAAACCACACAGAAAAATGGTTAATTCCGGATCCACATTAGATATTTGCCTTACAGAAATGCACATGTCCAAGTTTCTCCCACCCAAAACCTACCAATAACCTCCCAACCTGCAGAACAGTGCCAGTATCCCAGCATCAAGATCCACCCATATCTTATTCGAAAACAATTGGCATCCCTGTGAGACATCACACCATACAACATCCTCCTTTACTGGGCAACAAAAACACCTTCGGTTTTCTCCTAAATGTAAGGTAATTTAGCTCTAGCCTAAGTTCTATAAGAAGCCTGTACCAGACCACCAGGGCAACTATGAAAAAAGCCTTATCTATTTTTTGGCCCTCCCTAACTGCCTGCTATGTCAGCACCAGGCTTGAGCAATAAAGCCACCAAGGTTGAGCAAAGCTCCTGCCCTGACTGTACCAGCTTAACATCCTTTGAAGATACTCAGGCATCTGGAAGATTAAAGTAAAAAATGTAAACATTGCATGAGCTTTAATAAGCAACCAGTGTGAGGTACACAGAAGAGAAGCAGTATTCAGCCTCCTTGGTTGCCTCAGGATCACTCTAGCCACAGTGTTTTGGATTATTTGTAGTCTATGTGTAAATCTATCAGTTTGACCCATGCATAGACTATTACAGTAATCCAAATATGACCCACAAATGCATACATAATGATCTTCGCTGAATTTGCATCCAAGAAGACCCACAACTTACTAACCATTCTCAACTTGAAAAAGTCATTAAGTTCTACCATCAACACATAGTACTCAAGGTCAAACTCAGTCTACCTTTAGCCCCTGACAATTGGGATATATCCTTAATAATGTAGGCAGGAATAAATGGACATACTAGTTGGGCTGATTGGACTTCCCTTCATCTGCCATCATCTATGTTAAAAGGTAGAATAACTCAAGTAATGTGTGCATACCAGAAGAATAAATAAAACTTTTTTATGTGAGGGTGATTGTAGTCAAGTATGCCCACTGGTAAAACTTCCACCATTTGCAGCCTAGTATATAAAATCACAGGCCCCAAGTGGTCCTACTACCGCTATCTCTCGCACCAAATCCTGTGTTCCACTATAGACTTAAGTTTAAAATGGCTTCCCTTCTCGTCAGTTCATAGACCAACTACTCCATGAAACAGTCATATATTTCATCGAGGAACATTACCTCCCTAACATGTCATAAGAACATAAGATATGTCATACTGGGTCAGACCAACGGTCCATCAAGCCCAGTATTCTGTTTCCAAAAGTGGCCAATCCAATTCACAAGCACTTGGCAAGTACCCAAAAATTAAATAAATCACAAGCTATTATTGCTTATTAATTAATAGCAGTTTATGGATTTTTCCAATAGGAACTTATCCAGACCTGTTTTAAACCCAGTTACATTAACTGCTGTAACCACATCTTCTGGCAACGAATTCCAGAGCTTAACTATGTGCTGAGTGAAAAAGAATTTTCTTCCATTTCTTTTAAATGAGCTACTTGCTAACTTCATGGAGTGCCCCCTAGTCCTTCTATTATCTGAGAGAGTAAATAACCGATTTACATTAACTTGTTCAAGTCCTTTCATGATTTTGTAGACTTCTATCATATCACCCCCTGATTGATTTTTGGTATGAAAATGTCTCTTGTCCTCTTAAATGGGATAACAGTCTATAAATCAAAGAATGTGCTTAGGCGTAGGTGGGAGTTGGAATGGCTGGGAGAGAAAAAAATACTAAAATTACCTCACTTTTCTTTCTTTTAATCAAGTACACATCCTAAAAATTACCTAACTTTCTTTTAATCAGGTGCACACACTTAAAATTATCTAGCTTTATTTTTTAATTAAACGCACTAACTAAAGATTTAACCCACAATTTCACCTCTCTCCCAAACTTTAAGTCCCAAAATTATCTAGCAAAGCAATAATCATTGATCCTCTTCAGGCACCAGCAAAATCTTCTTCCACTCTTCTTATTCCCTCTGATTTGAAGGTTACTAAACTCTTCCCCTGCTATGTATCTACTATCTAGTGCTTCAAAGGAAATTTAACATGAAGCAGGATGCTTAAATATAGGAACCAATGGAACTAAAGAAAAGGCAAACTGATAATTTCAGAAATCAAGATCACACTGCTGTTTTAAGTATAATTATTTTGCCTTTATTTATTTATTTATTTATTTATTTATTTATTTGAGGTTTCTTATATACCGAGGCACGTTTGAAAAAAACATCACCTCGGTTCACAATATAACATAACTTGGCAACCAGCTTTACAATATTGACATTAACAGGGAGGGGGTTAACAAGGGACAATACATGAATTATATACAGGCATAATATACAAATGTACATGTTAATTTTAACAAATGAGTTAAATAAGGCAGTGACGGTATTTGGGGGGAAAGTAATGTAGGGAGGGGAGGAGGAGGAGAATACCTACAGGGGTGGGGGGTAGGGAAGGAGGGGCGAGGTCGGGGATCGGTCAGGCGGTCAAGAGGTATCTTTGGTGAGAGATAGTTCGTTAGTCAGGGAACGCTAGTTTGAAAAGCCATGTTTTAAGGTTGTGTTTAAATTTTTTGTGGCAGGGTTCCTGGCGTAGTTGGGAAGGCATTTTGTTCCAGTGGGCGATTCCTGTGATGATGAAAGATCGATCTCTAAAGGTGGAATGCTTCATGAGTTTAGGAGAGGGTATTTGGAGTTTGGCCTGGTGATGTGTTCTTGTGGGTCTTGTTGGAGTGTGGAGCAGGAGATGTTCTGGGAACCATTGCATGTCATGGTTATGAATGGCTTTGTGTATGAGCGTGAGTACTTTATATATAATCCTTGAGGCTACGGGGAGCCAGTGTAATGATTGAAGGACGGGTGTGATGTGGTCATGACGGTGAGTGTTTGTGAGGATACTTGCGGCAGCATTTTGTAATAGCTGTAGGGGTTGTAGAGTGCTTTTTGGTAATCCTAGGAGGATGGCGTTACAGTAATCAAGTTTGGATAGGATTATAGCTTGCAGAACTGTGCGGAAGTCAGAGGTGTGAAGGAGAGGTTTGATTCTCTTCAAGGTGTGGAGTTTGAAGAATCCGCTTTTTATGGTCCCTGAAATGAATTTTTTGAGGTTGAATTGGTTGTCTATCATAATGCCAAGGTTGCGGGCTTGTGGGGTGGTAGGGTAACTGTGTAGTGCAGTGGTAGGGAGTTGGGGGGGAGGGTAGTTGGGTAGTGTAGGGGAGAGAGTGCCTGCGGGGTTGTTAGGGGGGGAAAGAATCAGTATCTCTGTTTTGTAGGGGAGTGTAGGGGAGTATAGGGGAGTATAGGGGAGTGTAGGGAGTGGGGGGGGGGAGGGTAGTTGGGTAGTGTAGGGGAGAGAGTGCCTGCAGGGTTGTTAGGGGGGGAAAGAATGAGTATCTCTGTTTTGTTGGTGTTAAGTGCTAGGAAGTTATCGGAGAGCAACTTATTTATCTCAGATAGTGCCGATTTCCAGATCATCATTGCATTTTCAATGGAATCAGTGATAGGGATTAGTACCTGCACGTCATCGGCATATATGAAGTGCTGGATACCTAGTTTAGAGAGGAGATGGCAGAGGGGGAGGAGGTATATATTAAAGAGTGTAGAAGAGAGGGATGAACCCTGAGGTACTCCTTGAGATAGCTTGACAGGATTGGATTTGTTACAACCAATTTTTACACTGTAGCTTCTGTCACAGAGGTATGATTGGAACCATAGTAAGGCTGTGCCAGCAATGCCAATTTCCATGAGACGTTTGATGAGTGTGAGGTGGTTGACGGTGTCAAACGCCGCAGAGATATCTAATAGTGCAAGTATGTGGGATTGTCCGTTGTCCATGGCTTTAAGTATGGCTTCCGAGAGGGTGATGAGTAACGTTTCTGTACTATGGTGTTTGCGAAAGCCATATTGGGATGTGGAGAGTATGTTGTGTTCCTCAATGTATTCAGTAAGTTGTTTGTTGATTATCCTTTCCAGTATTTTGGAGAGGAATGGGAGGTTTGATACTGGGCGATAATTGGCTAGTTCATTAGGATCCAGATTAGGTTTTTTGAGAATGGGATTGATAATGGCATGCTTGAGTTGTTTTGGAACTTGGCCTAGAGAGATGGATTTGTTCAGGATGTTTGCGATGTGTTTGCAAATAGAACTTGCAAATAGAACTTGCAAATAGAGTTCAATAACTGTCTTTCTACGGTCTCAGATTGGTTATACTCCTCCAAGTTGAAGGTCAATCCTTCAAAATCTGAAGCCATTTGGTTCATTCATACTTCTCTTTCTTCTACTCTTCCAATTCTGATGATGGCAGGTTGTACTATTCCAATAAAAAATACAATTACTACATTAGGCTTTATTTTTGACAACTAACTCAATTTTTCTCATCATGTTTCCAAGGTGCTTACGTCTGTTTATTTTTTTTCTCAGATTTGTACATTGTCTCCAGCCATTTTTGACTAGTTCAGATCGAAAAATTCTAACTCATGCCTTTGTTATCTCTAGGCTTGATTACTGTAACGTGTTATTACATGATCTTTCTGCAACTCAACTTAAATGACTGCAATTGGCACAAAACACAGCTGCTAAAAGTATTTTTCACAAATCTAAATATGATGATGTCACCCCTCTGTTGTTTAATTTACATTGGCTTCCAGTATCTTTTCGTATCTAATTTTAAAACTGGATGCCTTGCTTTTAAGGCTTTGAGGTGGGGCACTCCTTATCTTGTCTCTGCAATTTCTCCCTATCTTCCTTCTCATCAATTACAGTCTTCACAACAAGAACTTTTAGTGCTACCTTCTATTCGAAATATTCATTTTGAAAGCTCATGTTGTTTTTCGTACCTATCTCCTCACCTTTGGAATTCTTTACCTCTTAATATTTGTCTTGAGAAAGATTTTTTTTAAATTTAGGAAGGCACTAAAATCTTATCTGTTTGTACAGGCTTTTTCACAATGGATTATTAAATACATCAGCCAGTATATGTTTGACATTTTCTTATTTGAATTTTATCTGTATTTAGTTATTTTTTCTTTTTAGATTTGATTTGTAGTTATTACTAATTTTATTTTATCTGTATATTGCTTTGTTAGCTTTGCCTATTTTCTTTGTACGTCGCTTTGTTTTACATTTGTAATTATTTATAATTAATCAAGTATTAATAAAAAATACACAAACAAATATTTAAGCTATTTCTTTCAAGTAAAGCCTTCTTGGGAATGCAAGTTAATTTCTTTAAAAAAAAACTTGAAACAATAGCATAAATAATATCACAATGAAATCTAAAAATGATTTTTCTTGCTATTAAATAAATAGATCAAAAATTGTATCTGTCCTTATTTCGCTTTTGCTCAGATAAGATGGGCATGCATTCCATGTCAATACCAAATATCTCTTGAGGAATGGCATTTGAAACTCAATTGTATTGTACTATATAACTTAAATTTGAGTGAGGTCATGCCATATTTCATAAAAGAATTTGAAAATAATATAGGGGTAGATTTTAAAAGAAATGCACGCGGCCTACATGTGCATGCACTACCCGGTGCGCGTGCACATGTACGCCCGATTTTATAACATGCGCGCACATGTTATAAAATCGGGGGTTGGCGCGCGCAAGGGGGTGCAGAATTATGCACCCCCAAATAGCACATTATCATGTTTGCATATTTTAACACATTCAAGGGGTCATTTTTCAAATCACAAGGCCGTTATCGTGTGCATTAGGGTATCTCACACAATAACTACCGCATCAAGATGTTAAAATTTAAATGAGGGAAAAGGGAGGAGTTTGAGCAGGGTTTAGTCAAATGAAGCGCCGGTAGCGCTGCAGGCGATAATGTTTCGCACATTATTGCAGGCAGTAGCGCCGGAAATACACCTATTTCATTAGCACTACAGGGATGATAGTGAGCAGCTTGCCTGCAACCGCAGTGGGCAAAAACGCACCGCTGCGATGCGGCCACCTGCCCCTTTTTTTTCGTGGGCGATCATTTTGCTATAATCTGGGGGTCTATTTGATAATTTTGCATGTGCTATTTTTCACTTGCAAACCAATTCACAAAACGTATGCAAAATTACTGAGTTGAAAAATCATGCACATCAGCTCATTGACAATTCAGCATAAGTTAAATTTAGTGTGAAAAATTGTGCGAATAGGCAATTTCTCTCAAAGCTTAGTTTCACCTAAGGGTGCAAGGAAGGGACCAGGGCAGCCATTTGCTTATAAAGAATTTGCATATTATGCAACTGGACAGGCAATGCAAGAAAACCAAGTTTCGGGCCATGCCTGCAGTGATGTCCATCCGTGGATAGATACATCAGTCTCAATAAACTGTCAAGATGTAACCTCTGCCTCATTAGCATCTACTGAATTGGGAAAAGTAGAATAAATTAAATGTGATGGCTGCTGAAAATTTAGAAGAGATTTGCTTTTTATTTATTTATAGACTTTTGATATGCCGCTTTTCCCCAAAGTTGATCTCAAGGCGAATTACAATAAATGTAAATGAACCGAGGAATTTTAACAGCTTACAATCAGAATTTGCAATTAGAGTAGCACTGGGATCCAGCATAGGCAATCCATTTTCATATAGTTTGGGCTCTCAGCTGTATTCCTTTTGTGTATAACACAGTCCCTAGTCGGGAATTCCAGTGATTAGGCTGGAGGATATAGATTTCAGGGGGCAGCCTGGCTGAAAAGCCATACCTTAGCTTTTTTCCTGAAGTTAAGGTAGCATGACTCCAGGCATAGGGTTAGTGGTACTTTGCTCCAAATTTCTGGCACATAATAATTGAAAGTGCAGAGTCTTATGCAGGACAATTTGGCAGCAGTCAGAGGTGGAGAGTAAAGAACAAATTAGGAGGAATCGAGTTCCCTTAAGGTCACGTAAGGGGGAAGAAGTTGGGTGAGGTACTCAGGAGTATGTTTATTCAAACATTTGAAAACAAAGCAGTTTTAAATGTTATCTTACTTTAGACTGGAAGCCAATGCAATTGATGTACAATAGTTTTGATGTGGTTGGTTGCTTTTGCACCTATCAAAATTCTTGTAGGAGCAGGAGGCACGTCACATTCTGACTCTTCGGAGGTCTGTGTATTTAACCAGTGTTAAAACTGGCATGGTAAAATGAGTTTTCTGAAGAACACAAGAAATTGCCATGCAGGGTCAGACCAAGAGTCCATCAAGCCCAGCATCCTGTTTCCAATAGAGGCCAAACCAGGCCACAAGAACCTGGCAATTACCCAAACACTAAGAAGATCCCATGCTACTGATGCAATTAATAGCAGTGGCTATTCCCTAAGGGGCGGATTTTAAAAGGCCCGCGCACGCCTATTTTGCATAGGCCGCCAGCGCGCGTAAAGCCCCGGGACGCGCGTAAGTCCCGGGGCTTTCGAAAAGGGGCGGGAGGGGGCGTGTCAGGGGCGTTCCCGAAACGACGCGGCATTTCAGGGGCATGCCGCAGCGTTTCGGGGGCGGGCCCAGGGGTGTGGCGCCGGCCGGGGGCATGGTTGAGGCCTCCGGACCAGCCCCCGGGACTGGAGGATGGAGCGGGGCTGCCGGCGACGCGCAAAGTTACGCCTGCTGAAAGCAGGCGTAACTTTGCCGACAAAGGTGGGGGGGGGTTTAGATAGGGCCAGGGGGGTGGGTTAGATAGGGGAAGGTGGGGGGAGGGCGAAGGAAAGTTCCCTCCGAGGCCGCTCCGAAATCGGAGCGGCCTCGGAAGGAACAGCAGCGTGCGCTGGGCTCGGCGCGCGCAGGTTGCACAAATGTGCACCCCCTTGCGCGCGCCGACCCCAGATTTTATAAGATACGCGCAGCTACACGCTTGGCTACTATGTCCCTGAAGGTCTCATCTATATACCTCTCTGTCTGCCTCAACTCCTCCAGGTCTGCCACTCTAGCCTCCAGAGATTGGACTCATTCTCTGAGAGCCAGGAGCTCTTTGCATCGCATGCACATGTACAACTTCTCACCAGTGGGTAAAAAATCATACATGTGTCATCATTAATTAATTAATTAGTCCCTGGTCATCAACAAGCAAAAAAACGGAATACCTCCTCATCTCACAGGATAACAACTTCATTCCTAGAGAGATATCTAACTTTATAATTGATCACACACAAAAAGATATGACCTCTAATCCTAATCCTCCTGCAACAATCCTGGACAACATCAAAAACACTTCCCATGTAAGAGATCTAGGCGTGCTTTTGGACACTCACCTGAACCTCAAAAGTTTTGTAAATAACACAATTAAAGAATGCTTTTTTGAATTACAAGTTCTGAAAAGACTAAAACCCCTTTTATGAATTTTTTAATCCATTTTGCTTTTTTCTGTTAAAGATGAACAATTTCATACTCTGTATTTTATTTTTTGTTCCAACAGGTTTTTCATGTTTTGATGTTCTTTGTTACATGTAATGCTTTATCAAGCAAGTTTAAATGTTCAATGTAAACCGATTTGATTTGCATATAATGCAAGAAGACCGGTATATAAAAACCAAAAATAAATAAATGTGACACTCGATGCAAAAGACTGGGAAGCCCCCCTCTTGCTGCTGGACTGCCTTGGACTACTGCTTGCCCCGTTCCCCAGGGCTTCTCCTGGAACCTCCGCTACTGTGAGTACCTTCGCTCTACAGACCTCTACCGTACCATCTCCAGTGAGGACCCCTCATCAGTGTACCCCGCACTGCGGGCCACTACCGTGTCATCTCTAGTGAGGACCCTTCACTGGCGTACCCTGCTCCTCGGACCACTACCGTATCATCTTCTGAGGAGACTCATCGGTGTACCCTGCTCCGTGGACCATTGCAGTATCTCCACTGCAGAGGTAGTCCCTTTGCGAATACCCCATTGAACAGATTCTGTGTCTTTCTCCTGCACTCCCCGCCCCATGGGTAGCGCCTCTCTATCTCTCTAATAAAGACTCTCTTCCACAGCTGTGTCTGATGACTATTGAGACCTCACCTTCCGACGGTGAGGCTCACAGGTCTCCTCCCTGTGGGCGGTACCATCTATCTACAAATCCTAACAAATTGCCAAGTCCATGGACCCAGCCCAGGTCTCGGCAATTCAGGCCAACCCTGGCCTGGCCCAGCGAATTACAGAGCAGCAAAAGTTATTAGAGACTTTGGCTAACGCTATAAATCAACTGAGTAATCGGCTGGACTCTGTCCCAACGCCTGTCAAGCCAAACCTTGTTCACATATGGCAACGTTCCGGCCTCCAGTACCCTTGCTGGCACCTCCTCGTTTCGCAGGTGACCTCTCGTTGTGTAGGGGCTTTTTGAACCAGTGCAGCATGCAATTCTACTTACAACCTGTGGCACAACAGGGCCGACTCCCTACTTACCACTGGTTGCCTCACTGCAGCAGCAGCATCGGTGAGGCCTGCTCGGGCTTGATTAGCTTCTCTTCACGGCGCTCCCTCCGAGAGGGAGACGCCGCCGCCGCCCTCTGGCTCTGCCCCTCTATGCGCGCACATGCTGGAGCTCAACTTTTAAAGGGACCAGCATGGGAACTGGTGGCTCCACCCCCGAAGGACGTCAGACGCCGACAGGGATTTAAATCCTGCAGTCAGTCCTGTTCCTCGCCTTGCAATGAGGTTCTCTCTGTCTAGAGGTTGCTAGTTGCTGTTCCTGGTTCCAGATCCTGGCTTCTGACTTTGGCTTGTCCACTGGCTTCTGACTTTGGCTCGTCCACTGCCTGTTCCTGGTCCGTGACTTCTACTTGCTATCGGCGTCCTGTTCCGCTTCATCCAGGAGGTCTCGCCTAAGTCCAAGCGGCTTGGGTCCTCACGGGCTCCTCTGGGGGGGACCTCGGGCTTCCAGTGGTGAAGTTCCAGTTGGCCTCCTGGCTTCAGCTTCGGTGCTCCTCAGGATTCCTGGATTCCTCTTCAAGACTCACCCACAGGAGACCGCATGTAAGTCCAAGCGGCCTGGGTCCTCAAGGGTTCCTCCCGGGGGGACCTCGGCTTCCAGTGGTGAAGATTCAACCGGTCTCCTGCCCTATACCGCCTCCCGGCTTCGATCTCCATTGTGGGTCCTCACACAGTGCACCATAATCTGTCTGAGCCGGCTCAAGGGTCCACAAAGTTTAATTCCAACAGTTTTCAAGGTCATGGACCTGGCGGACTTGGCTGGCCTAAAGGCCATCCCCGGAATTGCCCAGCATCTACAGCAGCAGCAGAACTGCCTAGATGTCCTGACGGTGACAGTAGAGAGACTGGCCAACCACCTGGATGCCACACCTGCGGCAGCCCCTCCTGCACTAGTTTCCTTGCCCGATTCCAGACCAGCGACCCCCACACAACTACCGGTACCGCCCAGGTACTCGGAGGACACGAAGCAGTGTCGTGGATTCCTCAACCAGTGCTACATACGCTTCACCCTGCTGCTTTCTCAGTTTCCAACTGACCTAGAAAAGACCAGCTATATAGTGTCCTTGCTTGATGGGAAGCCCCTGGCCTGGGCCTCCCCATTGTGGGAACGTAAGGATCCCATTCTTGGAAACCTGGAACAGTTCGTTTCCGCCTTTCGACACTTTTTTGATGAGCCTGCCCGCCGACCCACAGTGGTTGCCGAGTTACTTCAGTCACGTCAAGGTACTCGTTCCCTCGCAGAGTACGCGGTTGAATTCCGTACGCTGGCCGCCGAACTGGACTGGAGGGATGACAGTTTACATGGGATATTCCTGGAAGGAATGCCATCACGTCTCAAGGATGAATTAGTAGCAAGGGATCTTCCAGATGATCTGGATAGCTTGATCGACCTGGCAGGATGGGTCGACCGTTGAATCCAACATCGGTTCCGAGAAGGGAAGTCCGGCCATAGAACCAGTAACTTGGGGTCCACATTTCCTCAACCTGTACCCACTACGCCTGCTTCCACCAGCACCCAAGGGGTCGAACCCATGCAATTGGGTTGAGGCCCGATCTCGCAAAAGGAAAGAAGACGTCGCCGTACTCAGGGTCTGTGCCTATACTGCGGCAACAAGGGGCACTTCCTAGCCCAGTGCCAGGAGCGGCCGGGAAACACCAGTACCTAGGTCTCATCGGGGAGCTGACCCTAGGTAATACCGCTTCCGCCTCCCCATGTACTGTACCGGTTACCCTCAATATGCTGGCCTTTTCCGTCCAGAAGAGACAAGATGTACGTAGTTTTCAGGTCTTTCTTGAGCAGGAGGGAATTTCATTCTCTCTGATCTTGTTCAGCAGTTACAGCTTACGGTCCAACCCCGTCTTCCTCCACTCAGAGTTTCCTCGATCTACGGCACTCCTCTCCTGGGAAGCATCTCCACTTGCACCAAACCCTTGCTTCTACATACTGGTTTCTTATACTCTGAAGAGATTTCATTTCTCATCCTGGAGAGATCCATTCACCCCATCATCTTGGGATTAC
Organism: Rhinatrema bivittatum; assembly: GCF_901001135.1. NCBI lineage: Eukaryota > Metazoa > Chordata > Amphibia > Gymnophiona > Rhinatrematidae > Rhinatrema > Rhinatrema bivittatum. The sequence continues at coordinate 365,002,661 of NC_042618.1, forward strand.
CCTGGCTCCGGAAGCACTCCCCCGTCATCCACTGGGACACTCTCCAGATCATATCTTGGGGTCCATCCTGTTTTACCTCCTGCTTGGTGGCAATCCCTCAACCCAGTGTGCCACTTTTGACCACGCCTATGTCACTTCCACCGCAATATCAAGATTACTGGGATGTCTTCTCAAAGGAGAAGGCCGAACTGCTCCCCGAACATCGGCCCTTTGATTGTGCCATAAACCTGGTTCCTGGTACTACGCCTCCCAAGGGGCGGGTTTACCCCTTGTCGCTCCCGGAGACCCGAGCCATGTCTTCTTATATCCAGGACAACTTGGAGAGGGGCTTCATTCGGCCTTCCAACTCCCCCGCTGGAACCGGCTTCTTCTTTGTAGCCAAAAAGGACGGGTCACTCCGACCCTGTATAGACTACTGTGGCCTCAACGCCATCACACAATGGGACAGATATCCCTTGCCTCTGATTGCTAGACCGGCTGCAAGGAGCTAAAGTCTTTACCAAACTGGACCTCCGGGGCGCATATAACCTGGTAAGGATACGACCTGGCGACGAATGGAGGACCGCGTTCAACACCAGAGACGGACATTACAAGTATCTGGTCATGCCCTTCGACTTATGCAATGCTCATGCAGTTTTCCAGAACCTTATGAACGAGGTATTACGGGATATGTTGCATATCTCCATCATAGTGTACCTCGATGATGTATTGATTTATTCTAAGAACCTGTCCACACACCACACATATGTGTGACAAGTGTTACAGAAGCTTCAGGATAACCATCTCTTCACCAAAATAGAGAAGTATGAGTTCGAACAAGAATCATTACCCTTCCTCGGATATATTGTCTCTTCCACGGGTTTCCATATGGGCCCAGATAAGGTAGTGGCCATCAAGGATTGACCACAACCAGTAGGGGTCAAGGCGCTACAATGGTTTCTTGGCTTCACCAATTTCTACCTCCAGTTCATACCCCATTACTCCCGAATGGTGGCTCCACTCAAAGCACTTACCAAGAAGGGTGCAGACGCCAAGAACTGGTCTCTGGCAGCGTTAAAGGCTTTTCAGGAGCTGAAGGAAGCCTTCCTTCTAGATGTCTGCCTTCATCACCCTGATTCTCAGCGTCAGTTCATTGTAGAGGTAGATGCATCCGACCTCACGGTGGGAGTGGTCCTGAGCCATATATCCACAAGGGGTAAACCCCTACCTTGCTCCTATTTCTCTCAGAAATTCTCACCCGCTGAGAGGAATTACAGTATAGGAGACAAGGAGTTATTGGCCATTAAACTCGCCTTGGAGGAGTGGCGCCAGTGGCTGGAAGGGGCTGAGCACCCCGTGATTATTTATACAGACCACAAGAACCCAGCGGCTCAACCCTCGACAAGCCCGATGGTCACACTTCTTTAGCCGGTTCAACTTCCTCCTCTGTTACAGACCTGCTTTTAAGAACGTCCGGGCAGACGCCCTCTCCCGCACTGCGGAGACAGAGGATAACCCCAATCCACCTCGATATATCCTTGACCCTGCTAAGGTCCTGCTAGCCGCCTCGGAGGTGGTCCTTGCGGGTAAGACGGTGGTACTGGTCCATCTGCGCAAGAAGGTTTTGTCATGGGCCCATGATTCTTTAACCTCAGTTCATTCAGGGGTCACTCGGACTTTGGACCTGTTGTCAGAATACTACTGGTGGCCTTAGGTCAAGAAAGATGTCCATCTTTATGTTGGTTCCTGTTCAACCTGTGCCCGACAGAAGCCTTTGCATGGCCATCCCTGGGGGCTTCTCCAACATTTACCCATTCCCACCGAGCCCTGGACCCATTTATCTACCGACTTCATAGTGGATTTACCACCCTCAGAAGAGAAGACTGTGATATGGGTCATGGTTGATAGATTTTCAAAGATGGCCCATTTCGTGCCCCTCACTAAATTACCAACGGCGCCCGAGCTTGCAGGTCTCTTCACCCAGCACATCTTTCGCCTGCACGGATTTCCTCTCCATATTGCCTCCGACCGGGGCTCGCAATTCACGGCTAAATACTGGAGAGCACTCTGCAAGAAATTTGGGGTCCAGTTAGACTTTACCACAGCTTTTCACCCTCAAGGCAATGGCCAAGTGGAGTGCACGAACCGGACCTTGAAAGCTTTCCTCTGAGCCTTTGTGGGAGACCTACAAAACGACTGGGTGACTTTATTGCTGTGGGCAGAATTCTCCTACAATCATCATAGGCATTCTGCTACCAACATGTCTCCCTTCCAGATCGTCTATGGGAGGTGACTCAGACCTCCTTTGCCCCTGCCTTTGATGGTGCCATCACCGGCTGTACAACTCATTGCCCAACAGTTACGGAATCTGTGGGGTTCCACTCGAGAGAAACTACTACACACGGCAGCCACTGCGAAGAAATACGCTGATCGTTTATGACGCCCAGCTCCTGCATTTCTCCCTGGGGATAAGGTATGGCTAAGTACCAGGCAAATCCGCCTGCAGGTTCCATCTATGCGCCTAGCTCCAAGGTACATTGGTCCGTTTGCAATATCAAAACGGGTGGGAGCCGTCTCCTACCGCCTCCACCTTCCATCCACGCTAAGGATTCATAACGTCTTCCACGTATCCCTGCTCAATCCTTTGGTCTTGCCAGTCTTCCACAACAAGTCCCCTGAACCTGCGCCAGCCCTGTGGCTCAGGAAGACACCATCTATCAAGTAAAAGAGGTGTTGGATGTGCAGTTTCATCATAGATGTTGGGAATACCTCCTTTCTTGGGAAGGCTATGGTACTGAAGAGAATATGTGGGAGCCTGCCTCCAATATTTTGGATAAGTCTCTTCTTCACCAGTTTCATCTACGCCACCCTGCTAAGCCGAAACCCCCAGGAAGGGGACATAGAAGGGGGGTACTGTTGTGCCACCGACCCGCGGACCCCATAGGCCGGTTCCCTACTTATCGCAGGTTGCCTCGCAGCAGCATCGGTGAGGCCTGCTCGGGCCTGGCTGGCTTCTCTTCACGGCGCTCCCTCCGTGAGGGAGATGCCGCCGACATCCTCTGGCTTCACCCCTCTAGGTGTGTGCGCGCACACTGGAGCTCAACTTTTAAAGGGACCAGCGTGGGAACCGGCGGCTCCACCCCTGAAGGACGTCAGACGCCGGCAGGGATTTAAACCCTGCAGTCAGTCCTGTTCCTCGCCTTGCAATGAGGTTCTCTCTGTCTAGAGGTTGCTAGTTGCTGTTCCTGGTTCCTGATCCTGGCTTCTGACTTTGGCTCGTCCACTGGCTTCTGACTTTGGTTCGTTCACTGGCTTTTGACTTCAGCTTCTGTTCCTGGTCCGTGACTTCTACTTGCTCTTGGCGTCCTGTTCCGCTTCATCCAGGAGGTCTCGCCTAAGTTCAAGCGGCTCGGGTCCTCACGGGCTCCTCCTGGGGAGACCTCGGGCTTCCAGTGGTGAAGTTCCAGTTGGCTTCCTGGCTTCAGCTTCGGTACTCCTCAGGATTCCTGGATTCTTCTTCAAGGCTCACCCACAGGAGACCGCACATAAGTCCAAGCGGCCTGGGTCCTCAAGGGCTCCTCCCGGGGGGACCTCGGCTTCCAGTGGTGAAGATTCAACCGGTCTCCTGCCCCGTACCGCCTCCCGGCTTTGATCTCCACTGTGGGTCTTCACACAGTGCGCCACCATCTGTCTGAGCCGGCTCAAGGGTCCAAGAAGTCTAATTCCAACACAACCTGCATATTTCCCTGACGTAGTTTCCAAAACTACGTACATCTTGTCCCTCCTGGACGAAAAAGCCTTGGCCTGGGCATCACCCCTTTAGGAGTAAACAGATCTGATCCTCAATAACTTGCCAGGCTTCCTCGCCCTATTTTGCACCGTATTTGACGACCCTAGATGCAAGACCATCGCCAGATCTATGCTCCTGCATGTACAAGATGCAAGGTCACTGATCAATTATGTCATCGAGTTTAAGACTCTCTCCTCGGAATTACACTGGGCTGCCTGTGTGCCATATTCCTAGATGGTCTAGGTTCTTGCATCAAGGACAAATTAGCAGCATGAGAACTCCCTGAGTCATTGGATTCTCTCATTGACCTCGCCGATTGCATTGATTGCCGTCTGCGTGAGCGATCGCACGAGACTAGGGGATCCAAGAGGATGTCTTCAGGTGTTCCACGCATTCGTCCAACCCCATCCACCCAGACAGCTCATACACCAAGCACCAAGGAAGAGGAATCGATGCAGATGGTTCACAGCCATTTATCCGCAAAGGAGAAGCGTCGTCGGCAAAGAACAGGGCTTTGCATGTATTGTGGCCAACCAGGACATGCGGTACCCTCCTGTCCACTCTGTCCAGGAAACTCCCAGGCCTAGGATCTGCCGGAGGACTCCTCTAATGCCTGACCGCACCCTCTCCTCCACTGACACTGCCTGTCTCAATTAACTCGGATGCTCTGGAATTTCACACCCTGGCACTGGTGGACTCCGGAGCCGGTGGGAATTTTACACTCAGACAACTCATGGAACACCTTCGGATCCCCACCGTCCAGACACCTACGCCGTTGCTACTATCTTCAATTCATGGTGAACCATTACCAGGCGAAGTTACCTTCTCCACGGTCCCCATTCACCTTTACACCGGATCACTGCACACAGAGACCATTTCTTTCTTGATACTCGACAAGGCTATATACCCTGTGGTTCTTGGACTGCCATGGTTACAACTGCATACACCACAATTCAACTGGAGCACTTTACAATTGTCCCACTGGGGCAACTCCTGCCATGGAAAGTGCTTAGAGGACGTGTCCCCGATGACTTGCCTAGCTACATCATCTATTCCGGGTCTTCCACTGCAGTACTCCTCCTTTAAAGACTTGTTCTCTAAGAAAGCCGCGGACACTCTACCACCTCACCGCTCATTTGATTGCACTATAAGCACTGAGCCTCCCCGAGGAAGGGTCTACCCACTTTCTCTGACTGAGACAAAAGCCATGTCTGAATATATAAAAGAGAATTTGGCGAAAGGCTTCATTAGGCCTTCTAAGTCACCCGCTGGAGCCGGGTTCTTTTTTGTGGGAAAAAAGGATGGCTCCCTCCGGCTGTGCATAGATTACCGTGGCTTAAATGAGATTACCTAAAAGGATCGCTACCCCTTGCCATTAATCTCTGAACTTTTTGACAGGCTCCAAGGAGCCAAGATATTTACCAAATTGGATCTCAGAGGAGCTTATAATTTGGTCAAGATATGCTGGGGCAACAAATGGAAAACCGCATTTAACACCCACGACAGCCATTTTGAATATTTGGTAATGCCATTTCGCTTCTGCATCGCCCCGGCAGTATTTCAGAATATAATGAACGAAATCTTCAGAGACATGCTCTACAGTTGTGTCATAGTATATCTGGACGACATCCTGGTATTTTCGCAAGACCTTCAGAGCCACCACTTGGACAACGCCAACGTTCTACAACGCTTAAGGGATAACCAGTTATATGCCAAACTGGAGAAATGCTCCTTTCACCAGGAATCTGTCCTTTTCTGGGCTATGTGGTCTCAAGCCAGGGATTCCAAATGGATCCACAAAAGACTAAGAGTATTCGGGATTGGCCTCAACCAATGGGTCTTAAAGCACTTCGAAGATTCCTTGGTTTTACTAACTACTACAGGTCATTCATCTACCACTATTCTACACTGACCGCCCCTCTCACAGCTATGACTTGAAAGGGAGCCAATCCCTCCCAGTGGTCACCTGAAGCCATGACTGCCTTCCAAGAACTCAAGGAGATGTTCCTACGAGAACCATGCTTACGTCACCCAGATCCCCAATGACCCTTCATCGTCGAAGTGGACGCTTCAGACGTAGGTGTTGGTGCAGTCCTCAGCCAGCATTCAGCCAATTGCACCCATGCTTGTTCTTCTCCCGAAGCTTCTCTCCAGCAGAGTGTAATTATGGAATCGGGGACAAGGAATTACTGGCGATTAAACTGGCCTTCGAGAAGTGGCATCCCTGGCTGTGAGGCAGCACAGCACCAAATCACGGTATACACTGACCACAAGAACCTCGAATACTTACACCATGCTCAATGCCTCAATCACACACAGGCCTGTTGATCTCTTTTTTTTTTACCTGGTTCAATTTCCTCTTGCGATACCGGCCAGCCAATAAGAACACCCGAGCCGATGCCCTCTCCCGCTCGTTCACCACGGATAATGTTCCAGATGTTCCACGGGACATCATCGATCCAACGAGAGTTCTCCTCTCCGCCACACACACACAGTACCATCTGGGAAGACGGTGGTTCCCTGACCACTCAGAAGGAAAATCCTCCGTTGGGTGCATGATTCCTTGCTCGCAGGCCACCCTGACAAGCTAGAACTCTTCCCACTCTTCAGAGATTCTACTGGTGGCCAACCATGAAAAAAAAAAGCTCAAGCATATGTAGAATCATGCCCCACTTGCGCCCGGCAGAAGCCGCCAACGGGTCGCCCTTGGGGGCTCCTTCAACCTCTTCCTGCACCTAGTGAACCGTAGACACATATAGCCATGGATTTCATTGTGGATTTAACCCCATCCAGTGGCAACAACACCATTTGGGTTACCGTAGACCGCTTTTCGAAGATGGCTCACTTTGTGGCGTTACCTGATCTACCTACGGCCCCGGCGTTAGCGAAATTGTTCATTCACCATGTCTTTCGCCTCCACGAACTCCTGAGACATATACTCTCTGATCGAGGAGTTCAATTTACGATGAAATTCTGGAGGTCATTATGCAAACAATTTGACCTCACATCAGTCTACCATCCACAGGCTAATGGACAGACTGAGAGGACAAATCATACCCTAAAGCAGTTTATCCAGGCATATGTGAACTCTCGGCAGAATGACTGTTCCGACTTACTACCCTGGGCACAGTTTGCCTTAAACTCCCACCAGTCTGCTTCTACTGGATCTTCGCCCTTCCAAATAGTATATGGACGCCAGCCTCTGCCTCCCCTTCCTGTACCCTGTCTGTCATCACCGGCAGCACAGGCTTCTGCGCAAGAGTTACACCAACTTTGGGAACACACCAAACAATTTCTACAGCAAGCTGGTCAGAAAGCAAAGAAGTTTTACGATGCACATCATCGGGCAGCTCTCAGTTGAACCCCGGAGACAAAGTGTGGCTTAGCACCCGCTTTATTCGTTTGAAACTGCCCTCAGCTCGCTTCACTCCCAGATACATCGGGCCTTTCCCTGTACTTCGCCGGCTAGGCCCGGTCACCTATAACCTTCATCTACCCACATCGCCTTCCACAACTCGCTATTAAAGCCGCTCATCCTGCCGGAATTCTCTAAGAAACCGCCTGAACCCCAACCTTTGGCCGCTGAAGAGGACATAATGTATCAGGTTGAGGACATCTTGGATGTGAGGAAGCGAGGAAAGCATTGGGAAGATCTAATCTCATGGGAAGGATTTGGTCCCGAAGAGAACAGCTGGGAGCCTACAGTTAATATCCTCGATAAAGAGCTGATCAAACAGTTCCATACTTCTCACCCAAGAAAACCAAAACCCCCGGGGAGGGGCCCTAAGAAGGGGGGTACTGTTATGCCCGTCAGTCGCAGATGGCTGCGACCGCTCTTGCTCACCTCCTTCTTTACAGCTTTAACTCCATGGGGAAGACTTGCAACCTCTGCCAGCTATCTCCGGCCTGCCTACCATTCCAGAGCCTCCCTGGACGCCACGGACGCTGCCGACTGCCATCTTGCCCTCAGAATCCCCTCGGCGCGCGCACAGGCTAGTCTTAAGCATTTCATGGCGGGAACCTCGGGGGCGTCCCCTCCGGATGACGTCATCCTTCCAGGACATTTAAGCTGGCTGGCCCTGCCTACTCATACGACTTGGCAACGAGTTCCCTCATTGCTGAATCTGCTTCGCTCACTACGGACTTACCATTCCAGTTCCTGCTACTTTGGCTTGAGACGCTCTGGGTACCCGCTCCTTAGGGGCCCTTCCTTGTCTCTGGCTATCCGCTCCTCGGAGGGCCTTTTGCCTTGGACTACTGCTTGCCCCGTTCCCTGGGGCTTCTCCTGGAACCTCCGCTACTGTGAGTACCTTCATTCTACAGACCTCTACCATACCATCTCCCGTGTGGAACACTCATCGGTGTACCCTGTGCTGTGGACATCTACTGCGTCATCTCTAGTGAGGACCCCTCATCGGTGTACCCCTAGCTGCGGGCCACTACCATACCATCTCTAAGTGAGGACCCCTCACCGTTATAACCCACGCTGCGGGCCACTACCGTGTCATCTCTAGTGAGGACCCTTCACTGGCGTACCCTGCTCCTCGGACCACTACCGTATCATCTTTTGAGGAGACTCATCGGTGTAGCCCGCTCCGCAGACCATTGCAGTATCTCCACTGCAGAGGTATTTCCTTTGGGTATACCCCATCGCACAGACTCTGTCTTTCTCCTGCACTCCCCACCCCACAGGCAGTGCCTCTCTATCTCTCTAATAAAGACTCTATTCCACAGCTGTGGCTGATGTCTGCTGAGACCTCGCCTCCCGACGGTGAGGCTTACAGGGCTCCTCCCTGTGAGCGGTACCATCTTTCACCTCGGCCCAGGGCCCACATATCTACAAATCCTAACATTAGGCCTCTGGGTCTGCAATTCTCCCACACACCAAGAACACCCCACACACACACACACTGATTTTCTGCCTTGGAGGAGGGAGCTAGTTTACTACTTGTCAGTTACAGCACCAAACGAAACTGATGTTGTTAACAATCTAACCTACATGCCGATTTGTAAACTTCATGTAGGGCTGAGCATCAGCAGCAGCATTCTAGATTTGATACCATGGCTCGTAGAGGGAAAACCAGCTCCCTCCTGTCAGTGAAAAATCAGGGGGGCCTCTATGAAAGAAGTGGGGGTCTAGAGTCGTTGGGGGAGGAATAGTGGGCCTGAAGAGAGAGGTTTAAAAGAGGAGCCCAGAAATATGATTTTGAATCTGGGCGGTGATGGGAGGGAACCAATGGTATTGTTAATGTGCATGCAAATAGCACGTGCTAATATGTTTAGTGTATGGGCATTAATGCTAACTGCCATTAGTAAAAGACCCTTAAAGAGAAAAGGAGACAAAGATCCAGGAGGATGACATTAAAAAGTGTTCAAAGTCTGCAAACATTTGCGAAACAAAGAAAAAAGCTGTGCCTAGAAAGAAGTGACACAACACAGTTGTCAACCTTTGAAAATGACATGATGATGAATTTCTAACACTAGCATAATCCTGAGCTCGTTTTCCTATGCAGACCTAATTTATTATAATATCATTTTGCTTCTGCATACTGCTTTAGGCCTTTGGTTCGTCTTCCAACTACTTTCCAGCATATCAGCGCAAAGCTATTTTTCTTTTTAACATTTTCGTATTTACCTACTGTACCTTACATTTCTTTATGTGAAGTGTCTGCCTCATGAAAGATGGCACCTTATAACTCTTTTCAGCTTTAACATTTCCCAAAATGTACGAGATCACCTCTTGAATACACAGGAAATGGAAACTATTGCTTGGAAACAAAAAATGTACTGAAGCCCCATGATCAGCCATTTGCCAACCCACTCTGGCCATGCTTTGGAGGAAAACTGGACTAAGAGGTCCCCCAAGTGGTGTCATTAATGATTGCATGCACAATATTACCCGGTCCTCCCAACCTATGCAATATAGCAGCCCTATCTCTTTTGCTTCTTGCCCTTCTCCAGGACAGCCACTATGCAGGGTTGCCAGGTAATCATTAAAGAACAAGCACTATATGCCAAAAAAATAAACCCAAAACACATAAGATTAAAACTACTTTTATTTGAAGATATTTATACACAGAAATCATTTGAAAAAATACTTTTGTGAGTGTAATAGAGGAAATACAGTGGCTTGCAATAGTGTTTAACCCCCTAAAATGTCCAACAGATTTTTGTGGATTACATGACATTACACAGATTGTTCCAGACAGTATGTGCTAAAAGTAAATTTTCAAACTCACAATTCATTATTCAGTAATGGCTTCTAGCTATCCATCTTTCCATGCAGGCCAGTTGTATGGTTGACTGGTGCACCACCACTCCAATCACAGCCACTGAACTCTGTAGCTCCTTCAAAGTGAAAAATAAAAAAAATAAACGGCCCCCACACACTCATTCCCCCCTCCAAGCACACATCTGGCCCCCACACACTCATTCCCTCCTCCAAGCACACATCTGGCCCCCACATACTCATTACCCCCTCCAAGCACACATCTGGTCCCCACACACTCATTACCCCCTCTGGCCCCCTCACACTCATGCCCCCACCCCAACCACTCCAAGCACATCTCTGGCCCCCTCAAACTCATTCCCCCTTCCAGCACACTCATTCCTCCCCCTCCAGGTACCTCTTCTTTTTGATTGTTGCCAGTTGAGTGCTTCACTCCCTTCAGCGCGCAAGCCTGCCATGCTGCATAAAATCTTCCTTGGTCACCAGATGTTGTTGCTTGCCGTCAATGCCCATCTGCCCATGTGCCCCTTTGACAGTGGACAAGCCTCATCGGCAGCAGCAGTCAATCACAGGGGCAGCTGGGCACAAGTCGAAAAAAACACGATTAAAAGAAAAAAAACCCACCCAATAATAAGCAACCCATGAATTAAAAAAAAAAAAAATTGTGAATCACTAGAAAAAAAAAGGGTCCAAACTCATGGGAAATAAGTGAAGTTGGCAACACTGCCACTATGGTCTCTGCCCACCATTTACACTTTCCCCATCTTCCTCATAGAACATTCCACTGTGGAAGTCTGAGCTGCTAAGGCCTCTGAACCCTTCCCATGACACTTTGCGGTTTTCTCTCTGTGCAGCCTATCATACTCCTGCACTCTAGTCATGCCTGGGGGATGCGTGTCTGCGTTCTCCCCTAGCCCTTCCAGGCTCTTCCCCCCATGCTTTGGGGCTGGTGCTGTGCGGGAGAAAAGGGCGGTTAGACAGGGGAGGAAGAGACAGGAATCTTACATGTGTTTAACTACATGAGAATAGGGAGCGGATTTGCTCAGAATAAAAGGGGCAAGTGATTTTTCTCTCATATTCAGAGAGAAAAATAACTCATAAAACCTTGGGCTTTTTTGCAGGTGGCACCCGCACCTACTCGCCAAGGGCCTGCAGTCTCTAACTGGGCTTTGCTCGTACCTTGACAAGCATGAACCTCATTCCTAAATCAAGGTCTGTTGGGAATGATTTCAAACTCTCAAATGTACTGCTAAGGCCCTTCTTAATACTTGAAATATGCCAAAGAGAACCTCATTCTGGAATTCATAGGTTGTTGTAATATGTATGGGCAACATATCAAATGATGCTGGCTCCCTAATGTCTCCATTATAAATTGGGTACTGCTCTTGGGAGAGGATTTGGGTAGGGGCATTCTAGGGGACCCCCCTTCCCTCTCCAGAGCCCTCAACTAAGAGTGCCTATGGGTGTCAAAGTCCCAAATCTGGCCCTGCTATAAGTTACTGAAAAGGATGTGACTGAGAAGAGTGGTGATTATTATTATGATTATTTGTACAGTGTAAAGCAGAGGCACACACTGCTATACAAACACATAATGGACAATCCGTACTCTTTGTAGTTTACAATTTAGTCAAGACAGTCAAGGCACACAACAAAAACAATTAAGAGGCTCTGAAACTCCGAGAAAAGAGAGTAAGACCATGACTAGGAAGGTTTAATGTACATGTAGGTGAGGTTCAATGGAGGTTTTTGGTTATTATCATGTTGTGGCTGTAAATATTTAAAGAGAACTCTGGTTAGGGATATTGTTACTGATCAACCTATTTTTATTTAATGTATTAGTATTTAATATAAATAGACATAGAATATCATTAGTACACAGTGCAGTGTAGCATGAGACCCTGATTCAGTTATGTTATCCATCATGCATTTTATGACCTTCAGGAGGTCAGTAAATTTTTCAAGGGCCAGGAGAATATGGCCATGTGAATTATTTTTAAGAATACTAAGGGGTAGATTGTATATATCTACACGTGTGCGTACTTTTGTTCGCGCACCAGGTGCAAACAAAAGTACGCTGGATTTTGTAAAATATGCGCATAGCCGTGCGTATCTTATAAAATCCGGGGTCGACATGCGCAAGGAGGTGCACATTTGTGCAACTTGTGCGTGCTGCCCGTTCCCTCCAAGGCCGCTCCGAACTCGGAGAGGCCTCGGAGGGAACTTTCCTTCCACACCCCACACCCCCCGCACCTTCCCCTCCCTTCCCCTACCTAACCCATCCACCCCCCGGCCCTATCTAGACCCCCTCCCCTACCTTTATTCAAAAAGTTACTACTGCCTCCGGGCAGTAGTAACTTATGCGCGCCGGCTGTCTGCAGGCGCTGACACAGGCCGCTGTGTTGGGGCACTCAGCCACACCCCCGAACCGCCCACATGTCCCCAAACACGCCCCCGAGCCGACACCACACCCCCTGGCCACGCCCCCAACCGCCCATTTTTGCAAGTCCCGGGATTTACGCGCGTCCCGGGGCTTAGGCTCGGCGCACGTAACCCTTTTAATATCCGGCTCTAAATATTTAGTAATAGCTGACACCTACAAATTCACCAGCAGATCTTCTTCACTCCTCTTGCCCCTGCTAAGTACCTCCCACATTCTAAGTCCAACATTCTTCTCCTTTTCTCTCTCCTACCCATCCCTCTGTTCCCACAGTCTTCTCTTCCAGGCTGCCCATCTCACTGGCTCTATCCAGCTCCAACACCATCTGCCAGTTATCACCTCCCCACAGCCAGAGCAGTGAGCATGTGTTGTAAAGCCGACAGCTCCTGCATCTGCTGAAGTCTTGCAGATGGGGTGTGTTGCCATTGGCATGGGTATGGCACCAGCTACCAACAAACAGATACTGCTTTGTGAGACCTATGCACATTTTATATATATATATTATACAATACAGAAGATACTCCAAAAGAAAACATGCTTGGACTGAGTCGCTATTTTTTTGGCCAGAGCAATTATTGAGTTCATAAAGCTGAGTGGAAAAATAGACAATAATATATTCTAATATATACTGACACAGCAACTTTGATTTTTTTTTTTTTTTTACTTGAAGCATGTAATTGACTGAACATAAGAAATTGCCATACTGGGTCAAACCAAGGGTCCATCAAGCCCAGCATCCTGTTTCCAACAGTGGCCAATCCAGGCTACAAGTACCTGGCAAGTACCCAAAAACTAAGTATATCCCACGCTACTGATGCTCGTAATAGCAGTTGCTATTTTCTAAATCAACATGATTAATAGCAGGTAATGGACTTCTCCTCCAAGAACTTATCCAAACCTTTTTTAAACCCAGCTACACTAAGGGGCGGATTTTAAGAGCCTTGCTCGCGTAAATCCGCCCGGATTTACGCGAGCAGGGCTTGCGCGCCTATTTTACATAGGCCTGCCGTCGCGCGCAGAGCCCGGGACTTGCGTAAGTCCCGGGGTTTTCCGAGGGGGGCGTGTCGGGGCGGGGCCGATCGGCGCGGCGTTTTCGGGGCGTGTCGGCGGCGTGGTTTCGGCCCGGGGCGGTCCGGGGGCATGGCCGCGCCCTCCGGAACCGCCCCTGGGTTGCGTCTAGGCGCACCAGCGGCCCGCTGGCACACGGGGATTTACTTCTCCCTCTGGGAGGCGTAAATCCCCCAACAAAGGTAGGGGGGGTTTTAGACAGGGCCGGGAGGGTGGGTTAGGTAGAGGAAGGGAGGGGAAGGTGAGGGGAGGGCGTTAGCGAATTCCCTCCAAGGCCGCTCCGATTTCAGAGCGGCCTCGGAGGGAACGGAGGTAGGCTGCGCGGCTCGGCGCGCGCCGGCTACACAAAATCGGTAGCCTTGCGCGCGCCGATCCAGGATTTTAGCAGATATGCGCGGCTCCGCGCGTATCTACTAAAATCCAGCGTACTTTTGTTTGCGCCTGATGCGCCTACAAAAGTACGCGAGGGCGCCCTGTTTGAAAATCTACCCCTATCTGCACTAACCACATCCCCTGGCAACAAATTCAAGAGTTTAATTGTGCATTGAGTGAAAAAGAATTTTCTCCGATTAGTTTTAAATGTGCTACATGCTAACTTCATGGAGTGCCCCCTAGTCCTTCTATTATCCGAAAGAGTAAATAACTGAAGTTTTATATGGAATTTTACCTTCCGCTGGCTCATCACAAATTAATAATTGTGTAGGGCAAAAGGAAGTTTCAAGCCAGCTGGTGCCATTCTGAATATCTGAAATGGAGAAGCAGAAGAGAGTGAAGATCACTCGTGACTGGGGGACATTGGCACCTCGGTTGTTAGATTAAATAAGTGACCAAACATAAAAAGGGTCCAGGGGAAAGGGATCTGGAGGGAAGCTACTCAGGAGGAAAGGATTACTTTTTGGGCTGCTACTGGCCTTTAGGAGAGCTGGGGAGCTTTGCTGAGGCATGGACAGGCGCATTAACCTACCAATACTCTGGGCCAACGATACTAACATAAAAACACAAGAACAGGCAAAGCTAGGTCACACCAGTGGGCCACTGACCCCAGCATCCTATCTCCAACAGTGGCCAATCCAGGTTTCTTAGAAGTATCTATTAGGAATCCCAAATAGGAAATGACATTCCATGCTATTCATTCATAGAAGCATAAGGTGGAGACATCTAAACCTAACTGGCTAAGGAATGGACCGAGCCTCTATCAATATATCCACATCTTTGTGTAAGCTCTGCTAAATTATTAACCTTGACCATATTCTCTGGCAACAAATCTGATCGTTTAATTATACACTGGCTGAAAAACACACTTTCTAGAATTTGTTTTAAATCTGCTACTCAGTTTTATAGCATCCTAGTAATATCGGAAAGAGTAAAGAACCATTAAGCATTACCAATAGTGCAAAATTTACCCCTTTTAAAGCAAACAAAATATTAATAAGCTGTGTCACATTAAAATGGCTTAATGCAAATTGGGTTAAACCATGTGATTTGCATTAAACCAACGAATGCTAACTACATTTCAACAGGTAGGGACCTGGTCCTCTAAATGGCAGACGAAATTTAATGTAGACAAGTGCAAAGTGATGTGCATAGAGAAAATAATCCAAACTATAGGTATGCAATGCAGAGTTCTGTACTAGATGTTACTAAGCAAATAGGCTTGGAATCATTGTCCACAATACTTTGAAATCTTCAACACAGGATGCAGCAGCCACTAAAAAAGAAAATAGAATGGTAGGAATTATTTGCAAAGGAACAGAGCACAAAACAGAGAATATAATAATGCCCCTGTATGGGTCTATGGTGTGACAACACCTGGAGTAGTGGATGTAGCTCTGGTAGCACCATATAAAAAATGATATAGCAGAAATAGAAAAGGTGAAGAGAGGAACAGAAAAAATGAATGAGGGGATGAAACAACTGTATGAAGAAGGCTTGAAAGGTTATGGATCTTTAGCTTGGAGAAGAGATGACTAAGATGAAATATAACAGAGTTATATAAAATCATGCGTTATGTGGCACACGTTAATAGGAAAGTGAGGGTTATCAATAATGGATGTGAACGCAAATTTAATGGTTGGTGAGTGACAGATTTGACATTAATACATCTTAGTTAATAGGCCCCTGAATAAATGTGGAAAGGTCAAGACTTATTTAAACAGTATGTTAGTCAGCTTCTCAATTAGCAGCAGGTATATTTAAAGGCAAACTAATAAAGGTTGACTTAATTGCTTAGAAGTAAAGTAGCTGTAATGTAGTTTTCAGTGTCTAACTGACAAAATAAACATTGGTTATTGATTAAACCATCAGACATAAGTAAACAAGATGTTATCGACACAATGTATGAAAAGAATTAAAGTTCAGGCAAGTATATGCAGCTGCCAACTGATTTTTGCCTTGTCTCAATAAATTTGACCCATTTCAAAAACACAATGGTTTGACAGCTTTTCATAACACAAGTTATTTCGTGGGTTGTTTTTTTTGGGGGGGTTTTTTTAATGAAGGATTAACCCAGTTTGGCCAAGATTTAGAGTTTCATGTCTCTAGTGGGGTTATGGAGCAGGGTGTTAAAACCACCCCCATGCAATACAGGTTCTCAAGATCAGCTAAAAGGTCAATCAAGGAAATCCTCTGTGCAATCGTCAGCCCTTATATTTGATCTTTGTCACATATTCGCAAAAAACTCTAAGGAATTTAACATGTGGCGAATATATGCTCCACCAAATCTTCATGGCCGTTGATCATTCAAGGCTGGTTCCAGCTTCCAGTGTTGCTTATCAGCTTCCCATTTTCCTCCAGTATTGCAGAGAAAGCAGATGCTTAAAATGTTTCATTACAACGGCCAGGGCTGACCTTGGAAGGGTATGGGGCTAGGGCAAATCAACCAGTGTGGGGCCCTAGAATGCTGGCTGACAGGAAATTATAGTGTTGGGGGGTGGGGCTACCATGGTGATGTAGGGTCCACGGCAGTTGCCCCTGTTCGCCACTCCTAAAGACGGCCCTGACAGTGCCACTAACATAGTACATTGTCTCTGACGTATTCCTTGGCATGCACCAACATTCCTGGTCTTCCAAAAGATTGCCAGTAAGTTGTGATGAAGGAAGGCAGGTGTATAGGTTAATTGATCCATCTCCTGCCTTCTGTGAAATGTATAGTTCACATTGCACTTGTTTTCTACCAGTTCTGTAACTATAGGGTCACTAGATTACTTGTGAGGTCTGAAGATACTGTAGAGGTTTTTCAAAATTCTTTCTTTTGAGGGTTGGAGGGGTAAGGTTCTCTTATTTCAAGTGTGTGAAAAAAAATCCTAAGGGCCAGGTTCCATCTATGATACTTGTCCACATTTAGTGATTATCATGTTGCAAGTCCTGAATCAGAGTCAGATTGGCTGAGTCTGGGTTGGCAACTGCATAAATTATCTTATGCAGACAAATAGTTCACTGTGACCTGGGCTGTATATTATAGATATTAATTAGTAAAGGCATATATTAGGCAGCAATATTTGTCCTGGATGAAAAACATTTTTACTATTATTTTTAACATTCTTTTAAGGATCTTAAATTTTGTGTACATTAGAACACTGTTATAGTGAACGCTGAAGAAGGAACACACTCATACCTTGCTCAATGGCTCAAGGATGTTTGTTTTATTTTGTTTTTTAACTGATCTTGGAGGCTCCCAGTGGGGAATTATAATTGAGATGTGCCAAGGATTTATAAGTGCATAAGTTTTAACTGATCAAATTAGATACAAAAATGTATGTAGAGAAGGTGAACTTTAACCAAGGGACCCAATCACAAGGAATTCTGAAAGGATTGCAGTAATCTGTATATTGTTATGATGCTGAAAATAAATGCAGAGTTAATTGTTCAGTCATTACGGTTTCAGCTAAAAATTTCAGTTGTACAATGCAAAGGTGTTCTTTAAAAAGGCATTCAAACACGGTTGGTTTCACACCATCTTCTTCTGGTGACAATAGTTAATGTGATACTCCAAGCATTAAATGTCCCACAAAGGAGCATAGATAGAATGATAATAAAAAGTTAGTTTCTGAGCAAAATATGCAATGCTTTCTTTCTGGGAAAAAAGGGTACTGGCACTTACATGAAGGAAGCATTGTTTTTACGTCAAGGACCCCTGAATTTCTGTGCAGCACACTGGTAAGGCAGGCAGGAGAGTTAGAGCGCAACTGTGCACTCCAGCTGCAGCTTTGCAGGAGGGTTAGAAAGCAACCACATGCTGCAGCTTAGGTGGGGTGCGGGAAAGAGCAGCTGAATGCCAGACGTCTGGAAGAAAGCACCCAACAGTTGTCAGTTCCTGCTGTTCTCTATAAGAGAGTCTCTCTCACTTTTCCTCTCCCCCTTACCAATGTGGACAAAACCATTTTAGAGAAAAACTATTTAGACAACTCTATTAACATCCTTGCAGAATTAATCTTCCAGGAAACAAATTTGTTTGGTCTGTTTCTAAGACATAAGTGCTATTTTTTTTATTATTATTATTTATGCATTTCAAAATTTATAACAACTAATATTGTAATTTTATACAGATAAAAGAAAATTTCCAGCAGAAGGAATACTATTCAAATTTTAAAATAAAGAAACATTTATTTGTTTTATCTCTTAAGCAAATCCAGGAGGTACTTAATATAAATTGAGCGAATTATAGGAATCAAAAATACAAGAGAGGAGATTATTATTAATCTCCTCTTAGTAATCAGAGACAACTGCCAGACTTTATTTTAGCTTTTAACCAATTTCTGTAATAGGGGGATGGGAATCCAAAAATGCCTGCAATTGAGATATCTCAAAAAATATATATTTATGCTCTAAATACTTTATTTCATATCTACATGGGTACGTCAGGATGTATCCAGCTCCCCTGGCAAGAACTTCCGCTTTTAATTTTAGGAATTCCTTCCTTCTCATTTGAGTGGATCTTGCCAGGTCTGGATACATCCATATCTGTTGTCCATGGAATTTATCTAGACTGTGCCAGAAGAACAATCGGAGTACAGTATCTCTCTCAGTTGAAAATAAAAAGGATACAAACAGCTTGGCTCTAGTTGTTATATCTGTATCTATTGTGGTTTCTAATACCTCTGATAAATTCAAAGTAGCCTCTGGCTGCAAATTTCCCGCTTAGTTTTCTATTCCAGCTTTTACCGGTAAGTAATAAACTTTTGCCAGAGCTGGTGTTGCTTGATTAGGCATTTTCAATATATTTTGCAAGTACTCCTTAAACATTTCCTTAGCAGGGATTAAATTTTGCAGAGGAAAATTCAAAATCCTCAAATTGGAATATTTCAAGTTTTCAATAAATACTAATTTCTTAACATTAGAGCTTTCTAACTTAAGATTTTTTTGAAGATTTTCTACCTCATCCAATCGCTCAGCACAAGTATCAACTTTATTATTACACAAGGAAACTAAATTTTCCAAATTTAGAACCCTTTGTTGAGAATTTGTAGTTATTTGAGTCAAGTTTATAATCGCGACTTCTAAAGATGTTATCGCTGACCACAAAGGGGTAGATTTTCAAAAAGCGCGAATAGGCCTACTTTTGCTTGCGCATCAGACTCAAGCAAAAGTACGCCTGATTTTAGTAGATATGCGCGGAGCGCGTATCTACTAAAATCCGAAATCGGAGCGGCCTCGGAGGGAACTTTCCTTTGCCCTCCCCTCACCTTCCCCTCCCTTCCCCTACCTAACCCACCCGCCCGGCCCTATCTAACCCCCCCCCCCTTACCTTTGTCGGGGGATTTACGCCTCCCAGAGGGAGGCGTAAATCCCCGCACGCCAGCGGGCCTCCTGCGCGCCGGGCCGCGACCTGGGGGCGGGTACGGAGGGCGCGGCCACGCCCCCGGACCGCC
This sequence comes from Rhinatrema bivittatum, assembly GCF_901001135.1. NCBI lineage: Eukaryota > Metazoa > Chordata > Amphibia > Gymnophiona > Rhinatrematidae > Rhinatrema > Rhinatrema bivittatum. The sequence continues at coordinate 365,022,031 of NC_042618.1, forward strand.
CCGGGCCGTAGCCACGCCCCTGTAACCGCCCCCAAAACGCTGCCGACACGCCCCCGAAACGCCGCGACGACCGGGCCCGCCCCTGACACGCCCCCGACACGCCCCCTCAGAGAACCCCCGGGACTTACGCCAGTCCCGGGGCTCTGCGCGCGCCGGGAGGCCTATGTAAAATAGGCTTCCCGGCGAGCAGGGCTCTGAAAATCCGCCCCAAAGTGTCCAGTGTAATCGGTGATGACTTCTGAGATAAAATGATCTCAAATTCAGACCTAGATTCCTCCAATCCCCCCACAGCTTGGTCCCCACTCCTCAAACCAGTCTTTAATGGAATATTTATATCTTTAGTACCCTCATCTAACCCGAGGGGGCCAACCAAATAGTTTGATCTTATAAGTGGTGGGGAGGGAGTAGTAGGAGCACTGGGGCTTAGAGAGATGGCTTCGGCCTGTGGTATAGCTTCTCGCTCTGTAGCTACTTCCACTGTGGCCCTGTCCTCCGGCATCATTCCGGCTGTTGCCATGAAGAATGAAGATATCTGAGGCTGAGATGTAGATGGCAAGGGAGACAAAGTCAATGCCTCCCTTATTCGGGCCTCACTCTTGGTGTGAGGCATCTGTTTAACCTTACTTATAGAAACATAGAAATGACGGCAGAAGAAGACCAAACGGCCCATCCAGTCTGCCCAGCAAGCTTTCGCACTTTTTTTTCTCTCTCACATACTTATGTTTCTCTTGGCTCTTAGTAACCTTTTTTTTTATTCTATTTCCCTTCCACCCCCGCCATTAATGTAGAGAGCAGTGTTGGACTTGCATCTAAGTGAAATAGCTTAATTTAGTTAGGGGTATTAACCACCGCAATAAGCAAGCTACACCCATGCTTATCTGTTTATTCAGACTATGTAATTCAGTCCTTGTTGACTGTTGCCTGAATATAGATCCACCTTTCTTCATTCCCCCTGCCATTGAAGCAGAGAGCCATGCTGGCTATGCATTGAAAGTGAAGTATCAGTCTTGCTCCCCTGCCGTTGAAGCAGAGGGTTATGCTGGATATGCGTGAAGTGTCAAACTTCCTCCCCTGCCGTTGAAGCAGAGAGCTATGCTGGCTTTGCATTGAAAGTGTTTTAAAAGAAATTAGAACAGAGATCTCCTTTCTTTTACATGTCTCTATTGAAACTTATCTAATTCCTCCTGGAATGGGGGCTTGAGGAGAGAGAAGTATAGAGCATTAAACATTACTTACAGGAATCTTTTTTGACTTAATTTCCAATTTTCAAATTCCGGAGCCCAGGCGAATCCAACAAAGCCGCGCACGGCTTTGGCAGCGCGCCACACGAGGGGCTGGTTTTGAGGCCTTCTGGTCCCTCCCCAATGTCACAGGCTCGACTTTGCCCCTTCGGGGCTGGGAGACATCCTCACCTCCGGGTAATAGCCAAGGTAACAAAGTTCAATAGGCAATCCGTCTCTCCCTCCTCTCCCACATAAGTGCTATTTTGAAACTGAAACAGACTGATGTGACAATTTCTGACCATGCAGCTGTGTGAATCTGTGCTTCCAAAGGGGTTGACACCAGTTTGACCACAACAGTGAAACCATACATTTTAATACACCTCTGTTTCATGAGTTAATTCAACCCTTTTATAAGCAAGTAAACATTCCTATGTGGGGCAAATTTTACACTGTACCCACAAGCCTGCAAAAAACATTTTAAAAAAGGAAAATGCTCCATGGGTTTTTCTTTGAAGATGGAGGATTAGCCAGCACCATGGATGCTTTATTTTGTAATCCCTGCTAGGAATCCAGGCACTGCTACTTTTCAACATGGGTAAAAGTAGTATAGCAGGGCTGGTACCACAGAGAGGGGAGAGCAATTTTCAGCTTCTGGGTAAAAGCTTCTGAAAATTGCCCTCTTTATGACATAAATAAAATATATAATAAAAAGGTGCATACTCGGAACTTAGCAGGGATATTCAGCAGCATAGCCACGCTGCTGAATATTCCCACATAAATGTTTTAGTTAGCTAGACAAGTAGCTCCTCCCCGTTATGCCCAATCCCGCCCACCACTTAACCAGCTAACTATTTATAGTTAAGTGGTGGCCATTAAATACGACTTGATATTTAAATGTTGCCACTAAGCCAGATAAGTCAGAATTTATCTGGCTAAGTGGTACTGAATATCAGGCCCTATATATTCAGTGTTTATGACAAAGAGGAGTTTCTATGACAAACATGTGACTTCCCTTTTTCTGAATTATACAAACAGCTTTTGTCCATACTGCACAATTTGTCTTCATTTGTTTTTAGAACTTTGAATATTACTCTGAAAATGGAACAAATTCACTGAGCACTATTTCTATATAAAAAACAAACATACACACACACACACAGTGATGCAGCCAGTTAACCAAGAGTACATAGCTTCATGTCAAGGAAGCCTTATATACTGTGCCAAAATCTGAGGCTATTGGTTAATGTTCTAAATTGATTTCTTGACTCTTCATCTTTTCTTAGTCAAAGCAATCAATGAAGTAGAAATCATTTTCAGCTATCTGCTTACAAATGGTGATATACTTGGAGGTTCTCTTTGTCCTTGGTAACACAAATTTCTCAGTAAATTCACATTTACTCAGCCGCTGCCTCTCTTGTGCAGACAACATATAGTTAATAAATTCCAGGACGTATGTATAACAGTTGTGGTGGTGTTCTTCATATCTGTAAATTGAGCATCATGACAGTAAGTACAAACACTCAGCATGCAAACTGTACATGGTCAGCAAGATACAATAAGCAATCTTCCCAAGATCCACAGAAGCCTTAGAATATCTGATCCAAACCATGCAGTTCTGTAGGGAAGAAATATTCTTTAATACAGGGGTGGGCAAACTATGGCCTGAAGGCAGGAAGCAAGCCCTTGCCTCACTTTTTTTTTTTTTTTTTTTTAAAGCTCACCTACCTGTATCTTCCAGCTTCCTTATCCCCAGGCCTCCAACGCCATCCTCGAGCTGCTGCCCAGGGCATGAAGCAGATCGAGGACGGCATCGGGGCTGGAGCCAAGCATTGGAATCTGTAGCTGAAAAGTGGAAGAGGAGGAACTTTTCATTTGTACCATGTGACGTAAAGAACTCCGCATACCCCCCCTAGCAGCCAATGGTTGTGAAGCCCTGCCCCTCTTACTTGGTAGCCAATGGCCAGAGGAGACTGGAGCTTTAACTCTCCTCCGCTGCAGGGCCCCATGGGTACTGTAGTCTGCTTCTCCCCCAGCCTTCTACTGCAATCTGGACACCAAGGTTCCCACCCAAACTACAATTCCCATTTACCGCCCCTTCCCTGCTCTTCCTCCTCCCACTTCATCACCCATTAGTGAGAAGCTAAGGCTACTGTTCCCTCTAAAGCTGTGCACATGACCCTGTGCACACAGAAAAGCATAGTGCACACAGGAAAACCTGATACTTGCATTATACTGGTTTGTAGAATACAAATTAGAACTCAGCTTATAAAAAGTTGCACAAAAGAACATTTTTTGTGCATGTAGCCTTTCAAAAATTAGAAGGAATATTGACTAGGGCTCTTGCGGAGACTTGGGCTGTTATGGCATGGAGCAGAAGTGCTATAGCAGGAAGCCAAGGAGAGCATCAAGGCAGCACATAACTAACTATGGGTGTGAATTATGGCTCCAGGGACTGCTGCAGATGTGCAAACAGATCAGTAGCACAAGGCACAGGGGAAGAAATCAGGACTGGGAGAAGGGAGTGCGAGAGAGGAAGAGAAAGCGAGAGAGAGTGGAAAAGAGTGGTGGGGAGGAAGCAAGAGAGGAAGAGGGTGAGTGGGAGAGCGTGAGCATGTGAGAGATAACTGTTGATTGATAGGCTTCAATATTATTGGAATTGGTGGAGTTGTTTATATCACATTTACAGGGTAGAATGCAACAAGCCTATTTGGATGGAAACTATTATGCCTAGTAACTGAATTCCCTCTTTGGGAATGATATATAATATATATGTCAATGACATTCAATTTCATATTTTGAGTGAATCTGGTGGATTCTTTCCAGATTAATTGTCTGAACGTAGTTTCGAAGCAATAAAGAAATGATGTGATAATAATGAATTGGTCCTTAATTGTAGTAAGATTTCTGGGGGGGTTTTGGCTGGGTAACAAATTTATTTCTGAATTTCCATTGTCTGTAAAAGGTTGGTAATTATCCTACATCTCTTTCTAAAGAATCTCATAATTTAGGAGCGATAATGAATTGAAATCTCCCTTTATAGATGCAGGTAAGAAAAGTTGCCAGGACTGCATTTTTTAAGCTACATTTGATTAGGCCTTTAAGGAGTTTGCATCCATTTCCAGAATTTAGATTGGTGGTAAAAGCTTTGGGCCTTTCCAAACTAGATTATCTCAATTCATCATATGCAGAGCTGCCAAAATATATGATTCATGTGCTTCAGCTGGATCAAAATGCACCTATGAAGACAGTATATACATTACAATGAAGAGAATTACATCAGACCTGAGAGAGCTGAATTAGTTGCCTATTGCCCAGAGAGTGCAGTTTAAATTGTCTTTGATACCTAAAGCTATTTACTCTGAGTCCACTGTTTAGCAGATAAAGTCTGTAAGTACACTGTTTCACCTGTTTTATATTCTTCAGCTCAGCTGATGCTTTCTGTTCCATCTGTTAATACTTATTGATTGAGTAGGACCAGAGGCAGGGCTTTCTCAATAATGGGCTCAAGTTTATGGAATACTTTGTTAGGATGCTTTGAAAAGGTTTTCCTATAAAGTTGTCATCACTGCACAGTGAAAATCACACTGACCAGACTTGTAAAAATGAATATAAGGCTGCTGACTTGACAGATCATGCTGAAATACTAGAATGTAGGCCAAAAGTCAAAGTATCTTGAGTTCAGCCTTAAGTTTCGTTCCTGTCTTCTGGCTCAATTTACAAGAATCCCAGGCTTGGATTCCCATTTCATTAATATGAGATAAAATTATAATTCTACCCTATTAAGAGGATGTCGTGTTAATGTCAATCAATTAAGAAAATGTTAGCTCTCTTGTATGTAAATTGGATTTAATCTATTGTGTACAGTGGGGTGCTCAAATTGGTCCTACAGGCCCCCCAGCTAGTCGGGTTTTCAGGATATCCGTAATGAATATGCATGAGATTTATTTGCGTGCACTACCTCCTGTTTATGCAAATATTCTCATGCATATTCTATTAGGTATATTCTGAAAACCCAACTGGCTGAAGGGGGCATGTAGGACCAGTTTAAGCACCGCTGATGTAAACAATGCTCTCTGCGACGGCTTCTGAATTGCCTTACTAGTAATCTTTCACGCTCCTGGAATATTCCATACTTTTTCTAATAAAAGCATCTTTCTTAAGCTGCCAGTATAAAGTGTTTAGTTTAGTTAAACCACAACATCACCCCTTGACATGCATAGTGAGAAAGATTATTTAATATTTTGTAAAAAAGTAAAAGCAGTCCTTTTGCACAGGCATTTGTTGAATTCAGATTAAAATATTCTCTTTTATTTGTCAGTGTCTTAAGTATGAGTTTTGTTTAAATACATATTTTATGTTGTTTTTATTGTTTTAACTGTTTTCTGTATGTGAATTGTCATCCGCAATGGATATATTTAGAATTGTAGAATATAAGCAAAATAAAATAAAAAAATAACTAATATGCAAGCTCTAAAGGCCCACCCCAGCCCCTTGTACAGCCAAGAGCCAGTCATGTGGCCCCTGTAGAAAAACTTTTCCCAACTCTGCATTAATGCCAAAGGGACAACATGACAGCAAGCTGCAGGATTTTTGCTCTCTCGTTGTTGTACATTGTCTGTATCTTGGTTCTCAAGCATTTAACCCAATTGTACATTTAGTATTAAAATGTATATAGTCAGGTGGAATGTGTTCATTATATATACACAGTGTCTTGTAAAAGTCTTCCCTCTCTTGTACATTTTTCACATTCTAGTGTCTAAAAAAATCAAAATGCCTTAAAGTAGGAGTTTGTTTCATTGATCTATACAACATACTCTACCCTTTCCTCATAAAAGAATAATTATAGAAATATTCCAAAACTAATTAAGAATTAAAAAGCCAAAAAGGCTTGATTACATGTTGTGATAGTTGCCTCCTGTGGGTTGCCCCAGGAATGAGCGGCCTAATGCCTGGAGAGGAGAATCCAGAATGACAGTGAAAGCAGTAAACATTGGGCAATTTCCACCTATACCAACCACCTTCCCCTCAGGTTGAGCCCTCAGGTGCGCTAGTGGCCAACGTAGAACCAAGCTCTGGCAACTGACAGATGAGACTGCTTCAGTATAAATATAAGTCTATACAGGAAACAAGATGGCCACTGATGTGAGGGGCACAGGCCTCAGAGGACTGGATAGTCCTAGCAGCTCACAGCACCTCCTGCAGGTTTAAAGTGAATTTGGCAATAGATCCTTACACATTAGTCTTCACATTCTTTGTCATGACAAATCCAAATTAACTCCAGTTCAAAATTCTGTCTTAACAAGTCATATAATAAGTTAGAGCCCATTTGTGTCCTGTCACAGAGTTGAATTGAACTGAATACTCCTGGGTAAAGGATCAAGCTGTTTCTGGTCTATGATGTGAATTTGAAACAAAGGTCAAAACAAGCTGAACAATGAGTTCCCTGAATGAACTTCAGGATATTATTCAAAAGGTAAGGATTGGGGGAAGGCTATAAGAACATTTCAATATGTTTGAAAATCCCTTGGGTCAGTGTCAAGTCCATCATTGTAAAATAGAAACAATTAGCCACCACCAAGACAGTGCCATGAACAGGCCATCTCTCTAGTCAGTAGCCATGGGTGAAGGAAACTGCTTCGGATGGTCACTGAGAGCCTAAGATTACTTTAAAAGACCTACAGCAGTCTCTGTTTGAGACTGGGAAAAATGTTGATTGCTTAACTATTTCAAGATTACACCATAAACATAGCTTGTATGGATGGCAAGATGGCAAGAAGGAAGCCACTGCTGAAGAGAGGCCATATAATGTAAAGCATAAAAGTTTGCAAAGAAACACTTAGGGCATACTGTACAAATGTGGGAGAAGGTTTTGAGGTCCAATGAGATCAAAGTGGAACATTTTTGTCTTGATGCTAAGCAATATGTGGTATAAAACAAACACCGCACACCACCCTAACACCATACAGAAAAGCATGTTGGTGGCAGCATCATGTTGTTGAGATGCTTTGCAGCAGCAGGAAGAGAAAAGCTTGCGAAGATCAAGGAAGGATGGTGCAAAGTACAGGCAGATCCTGGAGGAAAGCCTGTTCCAGTCTGCCATTGACCTGGGACTTAGGAGAAGATTCACCTTTCAGCAGGACAATGATCCTAAGCACAAAGCAAAAGTAACAATAGAGTGACTCAGTAAGAAAAATGCGAATGACCTTAAATGGCCCAGTCAAAGCCCAAACCTGAATCTAATATAAAATGTATGGCAAGGCTTGAAGATGCAGATTATCCCCAGTGAACTTGAAAAAAAAAACCAAAAAAAAACAACATGAGGTCTTCTGTCAAGAAGAATGAGCATAAACTGCACCGTCCTACTGTGCAGAGTTGGCAGACACTTGTCCTAATGATTCATGGCTTTAATTGCTGCAAAAAGAGTCTTCCACTAAACACTGAATCAAGGCGAGTAAAGATTTATGCAATCAAGACCTTTTGCTATTTATTTTTAATTACTTTTGGAATATTTCTATAAATGTTCTTTCACAATGGAAGTGGAAGTGTACAGTATCTTGTGTATATCAGTGAAACAAACTCCTATTTTAACGTATTTTGATTTGTATTTTTAAATAGCAGAATGTAAAAAGTTTACAAGGAGATAGATAAAAAAGATAGCTTTGGCATTTCAAGGCTATTAGTCTCAGGAAGCTGGATGATTGACTTTAAAATTAAACATGAAAATTTTGACCATCATGATTTAAAAAAATAGATAACCACTAGAGAGACATATTATTCTGAGAAGTAAAGAATTAAGCAATAGAAGATGCTGTTTTAAGTCTATCTACATACCTGCATGGAAGCCAGGTTTCTGCTGCACAGAACTCGTCCAGGTGTTGATCCCACTGGTTAATAAGACCATACATATCTGGCTGTATCAGAGGAACACACACACACTGTTCCCACCCAAGATCATCTTTGTGGATTCCTGTTTCATTGTAATGATAGACAGTTCCTGGGGGGGGGGACGGGGGGACAGAAGAACACAATAGCCAGAATTCATGAGCTCTTGAAAATCAGTATATCTGATGCAGCACTGATAAACCACCACCACTAGCCAATCATGTTCTGACAGAGGGCAGTTACTTCCCCAAAGCCACATTTTTAAATTAGCACTTTTAGACTGTAACATGTCATTCCCTGTACGTACCAGGATCAGTCCAGACGGTGGGTTATGTCCCCCGTCCAGCAGATGGAGTCAGAACAGAGCTCGAGGGCACCGCCTCCTATACCAGCGCACCCTCTGCTGGAGCTCAGTATCTTTCTGACTCCAGCAGATGTGAGTTGGGGAATCAGTGCTTCCCCAGAGTGACAGATTTTGAGTTTTATTTTTTACTCCTTTGAGTCTATCCTGTCATTTCTTTTGTTGCTAACAATTTGGATCAAGTTATTGAAAAAAAAAAAAAAAAAAAAAGTAAAAGAGAAATTCTTTTCTTGTCAGTAATTTTGAGGAGGCGTGCTCTTGCTCTGTTCTGTCTCCTCCTGCAGCTTGCCTTTACTTACGCTTGGGGTAAGTGTTGATTTATTTCTTTTTCAGCTGTTTTGCTCTGCGTTTGCCGGGACAGCCGGTTTCTGCAGTCCTCCGGCGGTCCCGCGGCCCGGCGACTTTACCTCGGGCCTGGGCGCGCCGGCAGCGGTTTTTCCCGCCGGCGCCTTCGGACCAGTCGGGCGGGTTGTGTCGGCCCACAGGCCCCCCCGCGCTACTTCTTTATTTTCGGCCCCCCCCCCGAGGCTCCATCGCGGCGGCGTTTCTTTATTTATGCCGCGCTGGTCTCGTTGCGAGACCTGCGGCTAGGCGGGGTCTCGTCTCTCCAACGAGGGAGTCTGTCAGCACTGCCTCCCCGACGGGGAAGGCATTGCGCACGGCTCGGGTTCGCGTCCAGCGCCCCCCTCTCCGCAGCCAGGGAAGCGAGGGCCGGCCACGTTCTCGGCAATGGCGGGAACGGCGGCCATTTTAGAAGAGGAGTTCAGCGCGGACCACTCTCCGGACGAGACGGACGCAGTTCGGGGAGCCCCCCGCCTGCACAGGGGCCCCGAGGAGGGCCTGCCTGCCCGGACTCCACAGGGGGATCCTGCCGCTGCGGCTTCCCCCGGTCTGCCGTTTTTTTCACCGGACTTCATTCTGAAGATGCACACGGCCTATTTGCAGGGCCTGGCGGATCCGGGAGGTGCTCCTGCAGGACCTCCTGCGCCCAAGATTTCCAAGCTCGCGGTTCCCGCCCCCGGGTCCCTGGTTTCACCTGGGACGACCGCAGGAACATCAGCTTTGCCATCCCAGTCGCTTGCGGTGGGAGCGGCTTTCCCCTCGGGTTCTGATCCCTCGGACCCTCCGGATCCTGCGCATTCTGAGGGGCAGGCCGAAGGCGACGATCCGCGAGCTCTGCGCATCTTCCACAAGGAGGAATTGGAGGATTTACTGCAGCGGACCCTGCAAGAGCTCGACCTCGATCCGCCGCCGGATCCTCCGGCACCTGTGGCCCCAGCGGTTGCGACGTGCTCCAAAAAGGGAGACCCGGTTCTGGCTGCCCTCAGGCCTAGGGCTAAGGCTTTCCCGGTCCATGAGTCGTTTCTTCAGCTCCTCACCGGGGAATGGGACTTCCCGGAGGCATCTTTGAAGGTCGCCAGGGCCATGGAGAAATTGTATCCGTTGCCGGAGGATTTCCTGGATCTCGTCAGGTTTCCAAAGGTGGACTCGGCGGTCTCGGCAGTGACCAAGCGAACTACGATTCCAGTTACTGGCGGAACGGCCCTACGGGACACGCAAGACCGCAAGTTGGAGACGTTCCTCAAAAAGGTATTTGAGGTTTCGGCCTTGGGGATGCGGGCCGTCATGTGCGCTTCTTTGACCCAGAGGGCCAGTCTTCTCTGGGTACAGCAGCTCCTAACGTCGCAGCAGTTGCCGCCGGAAGAGGCTGCTCAGGCCGACAGCATGGAATCTGCCATCGCTTACGGGGCGGATGCCCTGTATGACCTCTTTCGCGTCCTGGCCCGGTCCATGGTGTCGGTGGTGGCGGCTCGTAGACTCCTGTGGCTCCGGAATTGGTCTGCGGACACCTCCTCCAAGTCGAGCCTGGGATCCCTTCCATTTCGGGGGAAATTCCTCTTCGGAAATGACCTGGATCAGATCATCAAGTCCCTGGGGGAAAACTCGGTGCATCGTCTACCCGAGGATCGGCAGAGACCTTACCGGTCTTTTGCCTCCACCAGAACCAGGGCTCGGGCACAGCGGCGCTACAGATCGTACCGACAGCCAAGTTCTCGTACAACTTCAAGTAGACCGCAGCAGTGGTCACGCTCCTTTCGAGGGCGGAGGGCCTCGAGGGAGGGCTCGGGGCAGGGGAACCCCCCCGCCAAATCTGCTCAATGATGCCAGACCGGCCCACTCCTCCTGCCCGCCCATCGGAGGCCGACTCACACAATTCGTCGAGGAGTGGGCAAAGATTACTTCAGACCAGTGGGTCCTGGACACCATCCAATACGGTTACGCCTTGGAGTTTGTCCGCCCCCCTCGGGACAGGTTTCTCTTCTCTCCCTGCGGCTCCGACCTCAAGAGGGTGGCAGTTCAACAGACACTAGACCGGCTGCAAGCCATAGAGGCCATCGTACCCGTTCCCTTCGCAGAGGTGGGCTCGGGCCATTATTCCATCTACTTCATAGTGCCCAAGAAGGACGGTTCATTCCGGCCCATACTGGATTTGAAGGAGGTGAACCGCTCGCTGCGGGTCACTCGGTTCCGCATGGAAACGCTACGATCCGTGATTGCCGCAGTACATCAGGGCGAGTTCCTGGCTTCCCTGGATCTGACGGAGGCGTACCTGCACATCCCGATACGTCCGGACCACAGGCGTTACCTACGCTTCAAGATTCTCGGTCAACACTTTCAGTTTCGGGCCCTACCTTTCGGACTCGCAACGGCTCCGCGGACGTTCACCAAGATCATGGTAGTAGTGGCGGCGGCACTTCGGAAGGAGGGCATACTAGTGCACCCTTACCTGGACGACTGGCTGGTGCGGGCAAAGTCTTTCTCGCATGGTCAGGCTTCGGTGACCAGGGTTTTGCAGGTGCTTCGCTCCCTGGGCTGGGTGGTGAACCTCCCCAAGAGTTTCCTCGTTCCATCTCAACGCTTGGACTTCCTGGGAGCAACCTTCGACACGCAGCTGGGCATGGTGTTCCTGCGTCCGGACAAGGCTCTCTCCCTGAGGGAACACATCCATCGCTTTGCGGCCTTGTCGGATCCTACAGCGTGGAATTATCTTCAGCTTCTGGGAGTGATGGCTTCCACCATCGACATGGTGCCCTGGGCGTTTGCACACCTGCGTCCACTGCAGGCGTCCCTTCTATCTCGCTGGAAACCTGTGTCTCAGGAGTATCAGGTGATTCTGCCCCTCCCTCAGTCGGCTCGGGACAGTCTGAACTGGTGGCTGGTTCCGGCTCACCTGGCCCGCGGCGTCTCGCTCGAGGTTCCCTCTTGGGTAGTAGTCACAACCGACGCCAGCCTCGGGGGTTGGGGCGCCGTCTGCGGCCGCAGCGCCACACAGGGGATGTGGTCCCCGGAGGAGGCAAAGTGGCCGATCAATCATCTGGAGACCAGAGCGGTACGTCTGGCGCTTCAGTGTTTCCTCCCCCTGGTTCGCGACAGGGAGGTACGAGTTCTCTTGGACAACGCGACGACAGTGGCTTACATCAATCGCCAAGGCGGAACGCGGAGCGCCCAGGTCTCCGCGGAAACCACGCTCCTGATGGCATGGGCGGAACTCCACCTTGTACGTCTCACAGCCTCCCACATCGCCGGGGTGGACAACATCCAGGCGGATTACCTGAGTCGTCAGCGGTTGGACCCCGGCGAATGGTCTCTCTCCACCGAGGCGATGGACCTCCTGGTTCAGCGCTGGGGACCGCCACGGGTGGACTTGATGGCTACCGCCCTCAACGCCAAGGCCCCGCGCTTCTTCAGTCGCAGAAGGGAGCGGGGCGCGGAGGGGGTAGACGCTCTAGCGTTACCGTGGCCGACAGGTCAGCTCCTCTATGTATTTCCCCCCTGGCCAATGGTGGGCAAGATCCTCCGAAGAATCGAAAACCACTGCGGTCCAGTAATCCTGGTGGCCCCGGAATGGCCGCGGAGGCCTTGGTTCGCGGATCTACTACACATGGCGGTGGACGGTCCGGTCCGTCTGAGTCACCTTCCACGGCTCCTGCATCAGGGTCCAGTATTTTTCGAGCAGGCGGCACTCTTTTGTCTTGCGGCCTGGCTTTTGAACGGCGCCGACTCCGCCGTCGGGGCTACCCGGAGGCGGTGATTTCAATGATGCTTCGGGCTCGTAAGCCCTCGACCTCGGTTGCCTACGGGCGCATGTGGAGGGTCTTCGAGTCCTGGTGTGTCGGTCAGGGGACCTGTCCGACGGAAGCCACGGTTCCCCTAATCCTTCAGTTTTTGCAGGACGGATTGGATAAGGGCCTAGCATACAATTCTCTCAGAGTACAAGTGGCGGCCCTGAATGCCCTGTTACAGACAGCGGTTTCGCTACCTCTCCAAGCGGATATCGCTCGTTTCCTAAAGGGGGTCAAGCATCTTCGGCCTCCGGTTCAAGATCCCTGCCCGTCATGGAGCCTCAACCTCGTTCTCCGGGCCCTGGCGGGCGCTCCTTTCAAGCCACTACAGGAGGCTTCCCTCAAGGACCTCACTATGAAGACGGTTTTCCTTGTGGCAATTTCTTCGGCTCGTCGCATCTCGGAACTACAGGCTCTTTCCTGCAGGGAACCGTACCTCCGCCTTTCTGAGGCGGGGGTCTCTCTACGTACTGTACCTTCCTTCCTTCCGAAGGTGGTTTCTCCCTTCCATTTGAATCAGACGGTAGATCTCCCGGCTTTTCCTCCAGGGGAAGAAAGGTCCCTTCGTCTTTTGGACGTCAAATGGGCTCTGCTCCGTTACCTGGAAGCTACTAATGATTTCCGAGTTTCCGATCACCTGTTCGTGCTCTGGTCGGGACCTAAGAAGGGCTCCTCCGCATCGAAGACAACGATTGCCCGCTGGATCAAGGGTGCCATCGCGGCATCTTATATCGGAGCTGGTCGTACGCCGCCTACCGGCGTCAGAGCTCATTCTACACGCTCACACGCCGCGTCTTGGGCGGAGTCTCGGTCCGTCTCGCCACAGGAAATCTGCTGGGCGGCGATGTGGAAGTCGTTGCATACCTTTGCTCGGCATTATCGGTTACACCTGCCGCCTTCCGCCCCTGGGCTTTTTGGCGATCAGGTTCTCCGAGCGGGGCTCTCAGGGGCCCACCCGGTTTAGGGAAGCTTGGGTACATCCCACCGTCTGGACTGATCCTGGTACGTACAGGGAAAAGAAAATTATTCCTTACCTGCTAATTTTCGTTCCTGTAGTACCATGGATCAGTCCAGACGCCCACCACTCTGGGATACTGCGCCCCTGCTCGGATTTATGTGCGTGTTTCTGTCTTCTTTCTACTTTTCCTCTGGTTCTCTATCAGAGTTGTACAGCTCCTCACAAGTTGACTAGGGCGACCTCGTTCTGGGTCTTGCCTCCTAATGGTTCTTGATGTTGATTTACGTCAGGGTTGTTTGATCCAAATTGTTTGTTTTGTGCTCTTTTGGGCTTGGTTATTCATGATACTGAGCTCCAGCAGAAGGTGCGCTGGTATAGGAGGCGGTGCCCTCGAGCTCTGTTCTGACTCCATCTGCTGGACGGGGGACATAACCCACCGTCTGGACTGATCCATGGTACTACAGGAACGAAAATTAGCAGGTAAGGAATAATTTTCTTTTAGTGCTAATGATTAGTAGCTGTCTTTTGATGGGAAAACAACATTCTGCAACTGGCCACACAGAATCAGTCAGCAAGCAGCTCACTTGTTGCCCTCTAGTAGGTTACAGACCTACCTTCGGTGAGAGAGTTACAAGTTTGACATACATCACTTAAATATGATCTTTTGTTTACACTGCACAGTTAAACCAATGGAGCCTGTGTTGCTAAGGCTTTTTCTCCTACTATATGCTTAAAAAAAAAAAAAGTTTAGTAAGCCATGCCCTCTCTTAAGTAGTAGCAGAGTCTCAGAAGAACTACATCCAAGTGTTTTACTGGTATAATTTTAACTTCCCTGTATGTACCCAGATCAGTCCAGACTCCTGGGTTTTGCCTCCCTTCCAGCAGATGGAGACACAGAAAGCTTTGCTGGCACTGCCATACAACCTGTTTGCCACTTGCAGCCCCTCAGTATTTCTCCGTCTCCAGCAGATGGTAGAGGTGCAAAACCTGCAGTCTGGAAATTAGTTTTAAAAAGTTATAGAGAGGGAAAAAGAAGAAAAGAGAATATTTCCTCCCAGAAGGTTGGCAGGTCCTGGTAGGCCCATCCCTTCTGATGCTGGAGGTGGACGAGCAAGGGGTTGGGGACCCTTATTTGGCTCGGTGTTTTTACAGCTGGAGACAGGCAGCTGGTGGGGCCAGTTTCCTGTCCCACAGGAGGACATGCGGTGCCTGCTGCCCATCTTCAAGGGAAGCATCCTTAAAGTCGACTCGGGGGGAGGGGGGGCAGATCGCAGGCAGCCTTGCATGGGTAAGGCTGCGATGACTCTCACATTGTTTCTTTGGTGTCCTCTAAATGGCTGTCAGGACGTGCGATCGAGCTGGCAGGAGCTATGCGGCATGGCAGTCGATGCTCTGTATGTGGCGACGTGAGCGCCTATCCCAAGCCAGCGTTTGTTCCCGCTGCTTTTTCGGGGGAGAGGGTGGCTCAGGAACAGCCAAAAAAGGGTCAGGGAGGCAATGAATGCCCGCAGGGCTTGTGGGTGATGTGAGTGCAGCAGCAGCAGGCCCCTTCCCGGTAAGTGCTGAAACAGCGGTCACTAGTGACTGCACAGCACGGGCCTCTCCCTATTTTTGCGACTACATAGGCCTCCCTATGTTAGCCATCAGCACAACCCTTCCAGTCCCCCTTCTCAGTACACCACTGCCAGGAACACAAATTACAGATCAGCCACAAAAATCCTTATGAAGGAAGATGAGGACCTCCTGAGGGAGGGTCCCGATGATCCTGCGGTTTTTTTCTTCCAAATTTGTTCTTTTGATGCATAAGGCATATCTTGCCAGAAAGGCCGTGGCATTTTCCCAGGCAAGAAGGTTCCCAGAGTCCGCAGCCTAGGAAGAAGTCCAAATTTTCGTGGGCCAGTGGTGAGACTAGGTTTCAACGAGTCCTTGGTAGGGCTGCACATTCAGATGTTGTGGATGAGGCCTCAGGGGATTCGGAGGACGGGGAGCCTCCAGTAGGAGGACACTCCTGAGGTGGATTCTTCTCCAGAGAGACAGGATCATGCCCCAACTGTTATGGGGGATGATCTGAAGGTGGTTCGTCTTTTCCACAGGGAAGGACTGTGGCCCCTGATTCCCTGTGTCCTTAAGGAGCTGGAGATTAATGTTCCACGAGAAGAATCTGATCAGGAAGAGGTGGACCCAGTCATGGATGGCTTAAGAGGTCCAGCAAAAGCCTTCCCCTTCCATAAGTCAGTGAAGAAGTTAGTGGTCAGGGAGTAGGATACTCCAGAGACTGGTTTGAAGGTTGATAGAGCAATGGATGAATTATATCCATTACCAGAGGACATGCTTGAATTTTTGAGACTGCCAAAAGGTGGATGCCTCAGTTTCTGCGGTTACAAAGAAAACCACCATTCCAGTGAATATGCAGGACAGGAAAGGAAGTCCATTTCAAAAAGATCTTTGAGGTGTCTGCCCTAGGCATTCATGCTGCGGTTTGCAGTGTTATGCTTCGGTCCAGTCTGCACTATGTTGGCATCAGAGGCAAAGCAGGCCGAACAGCTAGAAGTTGCGGCGGCCTATGGAGCAGATGCATTATGTGACCTCATCAGAACGTTGTCTATGACTATGTTGTCAGCGGTCTCGGCCAAGTGGCTTCTTTAGTTAAGGAACTGGTCAACGGACATCTGTTCTAAGTCTCAGTTAGGAGTGTTACCTTTTAAAGGGAAACTGCTTTTCGGAGAGGACTCAGAGGAGCTCGTTAAACATCTGGGAGAGAATAAAGAGCATAGATTGCTGGAGAATAAGCCAAAAGGCAGAAAAGGATCCTTCTCTATGCAGCCTCACTTCAGGAGGCAGCAGTTCTGGAACCAGTCCTTTCAAGGTCGAAAGTCAAACAGAGTTGGTTCCTGCCAGGGGGCATCTGGAGCCAAGTTTACCCAATGAATCAAGGCCGATCCACTTCTCGGTGCTGGTCATAGGGTGGTTGTTTTACTCTGTTCTATGAGGATTGGGCAAGGATCACAACAGACCAATGGGTCCTAAGTGTGATAAGACAAGGTTACGCTTTAGAATTTGCTCGCCTACTAAAAGGACTTGTTCATGGTCTCTCCTTGTGCTTCCGTAAACAAAAGATGGGTGATACAGGAAACCATCAACCACTTGCAGATGCTGGGAGCCATTGCTCCCGTCCCCGTAGAGGAACAAGGGAAGGGAAGGTATTCCATTTATTTTGTGGCCCCAAAGAAGGAAGACACCTTCCGCCCAATTTTGGATATAAAAAAGGGGAACTTGACTCTCTAGATTTGACCGAGGCTTACTTGCAATCTGGCCGAATCATCAGAGATTCCTGAGGTTCATGATTCTCGGGACATATTTTCAATTTTGCACCCTTCCATTTGGGTTGACGACTGCTCCAAGGAACTTCACCAAGGTGATTGTCGAGATGGTGGTGCCTCTCAGGAGAGTATTCTAGTTCAACCATATCTGGACAACTGGCTTATTCGAGCAAAGTCAGAGGATCTTTGCAGACAAGCAGTGGCATTAGTACTGTAGCGGTTAAGATCCCTGGGTTGGGTAGTGAATCTGTCAAAGAGTCATCTTACTCCTACTCAGGTGATGGAGTTCCTGGGGGCACGTTTTGATACCAGAATCAGAAAAGTGTTTCTCACCAGGGAGTGCATTTACAAATTGCAGAGGCAGGTTCACAGTTTGTTAGAGACAATGGTTCCCAGGGTTTGGGATTACTTGCAGGTTCTCAGTTCCAAGGCTTCCATGTTGGAGTTGGTTCCTTGGGCATTTGCTCATATGAGACCTCTGCAGCGGGTGTTGCTTTCCCGATGGAAACCATTATCAGAACAGTTTCATCTGCTACTGCCCCTTACGGAGATAGCTAGGTCCATTCTCTCATAGTGGCTTGGTCGGGACCAGTTAGTTCATGGAGTGGATTTGGAGGATCTGAATTGGATAGTAGTTACCAATAATGCCAGTCTCTCCGGATGGGGAGCTGTACACCAGGCTCAGTCGGCACGAGGCTAGTGGTCAGCGGAAGAAGCTTCATGGTCTATCAATCGGTTAGAGACAAGAACGGAGTGGTTTGTATTGCGTGCCTTTCTACCTCTCTTGTGCAGACGTTCGGTGAGGAATTTGTCGAACAATGCGATGATGGTGGCTTACATCAACCGACAGAGTGGTACCAAGAGTCGGGCGATGGCTCAGGAAGCCCAGGAGTTAATTTGCTGGGCAGAGCAGCATCTGGAATTATTGGTGGCATCTCACATAGCCAGGACAATGGGCAGGTGGATTTTCTCAGTCGTCAGCAGCTGGATCCCAGGGAGTGGGAGTTGTCGGTGGAAGAATGTGGCTTACCTGTGCCAGATAGAGCAGACCCTATATGGACTTGATGACATCCCAGCAAAAATCCTAAGGCTCCATGCTTCTTCAGTCGCAGAAAGGAACATGAACCAGAAGGGGGTCGATGCCTTGGTGCTTCCATGGCCACAAAGTGTTCTCCTGTACGTGTTTCCACCATGGCCACTGGTGGGCAAAGTGTTGCAGTGAATAGAGATTCATTTGGGAGAGGTGATTCTAGTGACGCCGGAGTGGCCTCAGCAGCCATGGTTTGCAGATCTGATCAATCTAGTGGAGGACGGGCCGTTGTATCTCGCCCATCTCCAAAACGTCTGCACCAAGGTCCCATATTTTCAGATCAGGTGGCTGGCTTCTGTCTCCCAGCTTGGCTTTTGAAAGGAAGCATTTAAGGTGGAAAGGGTGTTCTAAGGATGTCATTTCCACTCTGCTGCAAGCTAGGAAGACTTCCAACATCCTTAGCCTATGAGAGGCTTTGGAGAGTTTTTAAGACTTGATGCGCAGAACAAGGTGTTGAACCTACTTGAGCATCCATGGCACATAGAAACATAGAAACATAGAAATGACGGCAGAAGAAGACCAAACGGCCCATCCAGTCTGCCCAGTAAGTTTTGCACTTTTTTTTTTCTCATTCTTATCTGTTACTCTTGGCTCTTAGTAACCTTTTGATTCTATTTCCCTTCCACCCCCACCATTAATGTAGAGAGCAGTGTTGGAACTGCCTCTAAGTGAAATATCTAGCTTGATTAGTTAGGGGTGGTAACCGCCGCAATAAGCAAGCTATACCCATGCTTATTTGTTTACCTTCTTGCAACAAGGGTTGGTGAAGGATTTGGCCTTTAACTCCCTCAGAGTTCAGATGGCGGCATTGGGCTGTCTTTGAGGCAAGGTGCAGGGAATGGCCTTAGCTACACATCCTGATGTGGTGTGTTTTCTCCGGAGGGGGGGGGCAAAGCATTTGCGTCCTCCAGTGCGGAGGTTGTGTCCTTCCTGGAGCCTTAACTTGGTCCTCAAGGGGATGTGTGCGGCTCCATTCAAGCCTCTTAGAAGGGCAACTATGAAAGATCTTACCTTAAAGGTTGTTTTCTTGGTGGCAATTTGTTCAAAGGGAAGAATTTCGGAATGCCAGGCTCTGTCATGTAAGGGTCCTTTTTTGAGAATTACAGATTCCGGAGTCTCATCGCATACGGTTCCTTCCTTTCTTCCGAAGGTGGTGTCATCATTTCAATTGAGTCAGTCATTAGAACTGCTGGCCTTTCCAAATCTGGATGCGATGGCACCTCAAGCGAGAGAGTTATGACTCTTGGATGTAAAGCAGGCATTGTTGCAATATCTCAAGGGCACTAATAGCTTCCGGCTATCAGATCATCTTCTATGGAGTGGTATAAAAAAAGGGTCATAAGGCTTCAAAGTCCACGATAGCGAGTGGTTGAAAGAAGTGACAGGTTCGGCGTACATCCGTCAAGCTCATCCTATCCCTGAGGGCTTAAGGACTCACTCTACTCGATCACAGGCAGCATCTTGGGCCGAATGTCAGCAAGTATTGTTGCAAGAGATATGTAGGGCAGCTACTTGGAAACTGTTGCACACTTTCACCAGCCATTATCATTTAGATGTCTAGGCTCCAGAGGATATGGGCTTTGGTGACTCTTGCTGTTCCACCCTATTTAAGGAAGCTTGGGTACATCCCAGGAGTCTGGACTGATCCGGGTGCATACAGGGAAAGGAAAATTGGTTCCTACCTGCTAATTTTCGTTCCTGTAGTACCACAGATCAGTCCAAAGTCCTGCCCAGTTAATGTGGAAAGAATTGGAGAGTCCACTCGATCTATTATTGTAATTGAACTGAAAAATGGTACAGGTTTTGTTAGTTTTCTCATGTTCTTAAGGTTGGAAAGGTTATTTTCCATTATAAAGGTTCCACTTCCTACTGTTCGTTCAGGGGGACGCAATTATGTTTTTTTGTAGCTATGCTTATTGCTATCTTGGCTTGGATACAGGTCAATACTGAGGGACTGCAGGTGGCACACCAGGGTTCTGGCAGTGTTAGCAAAACTTTCTGTGTCTCCATCTGCTGGAAGGGAGGCAAAACCCAGGACTCTGGACTGATCTGTGGTACTACAGGAACAAAAATGGTACTACAGGAACAAAAATTAGCAGGTAAGAACCAATATTCCTATCATCATTTTATTCTGTTTGGTTTCAAAATAGAAGTGCCACCAACTTCTGGCTAACACCATCCTGTCAACCCAAGATAGAATCCCCTTTTGTTACATTAAAATGTTCCAACTGCCATCATGTTCTATATTTCTTCTTTTTTTTCCCATCATTTTTATTGATTTTCACAATACAGCAACACCTTTAGGTAACAAACATCGAGATATAGTACCACTGTAATCCAGTCAGTACTGATAACCAATTATAAATCAGAACAATAACTATTAAAACTGCATAATTTTGCAGCTTCCTTCCATACTACAATATATTCATGTGCACATATCCCCACCCCCCACCCACCCCCATCTCTGCTTCGGACTCATGAATAGAGATTTAACTAAGTGGCTGAGTTTAAATATGTCTTTTATATTTTCCATTTTGCAGGCTGGGTTGATAGTTGTACCTTTTTTGTTCAACACTATATTTCTTTTAAAAACAAGTATATAAATAGTAGATGGCAATAGGCTCTAGGCCTCTTATTCTCATTACACCCATCACCAGCTGGTACTTTTTAAAATCGAATATGATCAGGGGTGTGATGAGGAGAGGCAGATGCAATGATACATTTTAGTTTTGTTTTTAAGGTTGTCATGTAAACTTGAACTGGAAACACAAACTTTATCCTCTGCTTCTCACACACACTCACCTGTTCATTCTCTCTCACACATACATGCTCTCATATACACCCATACCCTCCCTTTCTTTAGACACACACAGACTCTCTCATCCTCTCTCCCCCTCCTCACCGCCCCCCCCCCCCCACCACACACACAATACTCCCCCAGATTCCCTCATAGACACACAGACTTTTCACTCTCACTGGCTCCCTCACATACACACACACACACACACACACACACACGCACTCTCTCTCACTGGCTACCTAATACCAATCATACACCCCAGGCAAGCTCCCATTTCTTCACTCACATACACACACACAGTCAGACTTCCATTCATTCTCACACACACACAAACTCACAGGCAAGACCCATTCACATACACACACAAGCTTTCATTCATATACATGCACACACTGATGGCAGGACCCCCTCTCCTTCATTTACCAGCAGGCTCAGAGCCTCACTCCTTTGCCACCATTGCCCACTGCCAATTTGGAAGGAGCCGATCATTGCTGCTGAAGTCTGTTCTTCTGCCTCCTACATGCAGGCATCGTGGTATTACAAATTTGCAGAGCTAGCATTTCCATCAAGCTGATCTTGTGTATGAGATCAGCATAGAAAAGGTGCTACCCTCATGAGTTTTAATACCACGGGGTCAGCACAAATTACCAGACGTGTGCATTTCTCTGCTCAGCCACTGGTGGGATAAGGTCCACTAGTGACTGCACAGCAAGGGTCTCTCCCTATTTTTGTGACTACACAGGCCTCCCTATGTTAGCCATCAGCACAACCCCCCCAGTCCCCCTCCTCGGTACACTACTGCCAGGAACACAAATTACAAGTTAGCCACAGAAATCCTTATGAAGGAGAAGACTCTTACCAGCTGTATTAGTTACTCCAACATGAAGATCTGAGTTCCCATCATAGTCTCTAAATTAAAAAAACAAAAAAAGGATTAACTTAGCACAGGATAATGCAAGTGCAGATGCAGATCACAAAAGAAAAAAGTAAGAAAAGAATTAGAGTAATTCATTTCCAATTTTGTTTTCTTTTTTTTTTTTTTTACAGTTTTGGATTAAGTTTTATGGAAACATGTTATTTTGGTTTCTAGGTTTTATATCTATCTATCTATCTTGAAATTGTAATTGCTATTGGTTGAATGGTTTCAGAGATAGTAGTTCACAAACAATGAGAATACGTTTATTTTATTTTTAGGGAAAAAGTGCTAAAAAGCTGTGGATCCCTGTCTGTCTTAAAGTGGCTTGCATTCCATCCTTTCTCTCTCTTTGCAAATATTAACAACAATAAGACATCCAGCCATTAGTTATATATTTTGCAAAGAAATATAGAATATGACAGCAGAGAAGGACCATAAGGCCTTATTTCCTTATCATCCTACTTGACCAGTCCAGACATGTAGGATTATGCTATTCTGCCAGCAGACAGCGAGAGAATACTGCTAAGTTCCCAGGCTGCACCACTCCTTATAGTTAGTAATGATAAGAACATAAGAAAATGCCATACTGGGTCAGACCAAGGGTCCATCAAGCCCAGCATCCTGTTTCCAACAGTGGCCAATCCAGGCCATAAGAACCTGGCAATTACCCAAAAACTAAGTCTATTCCATGTTACCATTGCTAATGGCAGTGGCTATTCTCTAAGGGGCAGATTTTAAGAGCCCTGCTCGCCGGTGAGCCTATTTTACATAGGCCTACCGGCGCGCGCAGAGCCCCGGGACTCGCGTAAGTCCCGGGGTTCTCCGAGGGGGGCGTGTCGGGGGCGTGCCGGGGGGCGGGACCGGTCGTCGCAGCGTTTAGGGGGCGTGTCGGCAGCGTTTTGGGGGTGGGCACGGGGGCGTGGCTATGGCCCGGGGCGGTCCGGGGGCGTGGCCGCGCCCTCCGTACCCGCCCCCAGGTCGCGTCCCGGCGCGCAAGAGGCCCGATGGCGCGCGGGGATTTACGCCTCCCTCTGGGAGGCGTAAATCCCCCGACAAAGGTAAGGGGGGGGCTTAGACAGGGCCGGGTGGGTGGGTTAGGTAGGGGAAGGGAGGGGAAGGTGAGGGGAGGGCAAAAGGAAGTTCCCTCCGAGGCCGCTCCGATTTCGGAGCGGCCTTGGAGGGAACGGGGGTAGGCTGCGCGGCTCGGCGCGCGCCGGCTATACAAAATCAATAGCCTTGCGCGCGCCGATCCAGGTTTTTAGCAGATACGCGCGGCTCCGCGCGTATCTACTAAAATCCAGCTTACTTTTGCTTGCGCCTGATGCGCCAGCAAAAGTAGGCCAATTCGCGCTATTTGAAAATCTACCCCTAAGTGAACTTAATAGCAGGTAATGGACTTCTCCTCCAAGAACTTATCCAATCCTTTTTTAAACACAGCTATACTAACTGCACTAACCACATCCTCTGGCAACAAATTCCAGAGTTTAATTGTGCGTTGAGTAAAAAAGAACTTTCTAGTCTTTCTACTATCCGAAAGAGTAAATAACCGATTCACATCTACCCGTTCTAGACCTCTCATGATTTTAAACACCTCTATCATATCCCCCCTCAGTCGTCTCTTCTCCAAGCTGAAAAGTCCTAACCTCTTTAGTCTTTCCTCATAGGGGAGCTGTTCCATTCCCTTTATCATTTTGGTCACTGAAAATGTTGTGGATCTCTGTTTCCAGCAGACAGTGGACATGTTCTGGACTGATACAGCAGGATCTTAGCCCCCAGAACTCAGCCTTTAGACCTTGCCTTCTGGTAGAGCAACTTCCTGCTTCCAGGTCAACAGTTTTCTGGCTGCTTCCCCTGGTGGAAGTGGTCTGGTGGGCAACAATTTCTTCATATTTGTTTCCCTAGTGGAGCAAAGTTGGGCTTCAGGTGAGCAGGATCTAGTATGGGGCTCCTAAGTTTCCACTCCAGACCTGGCCGAGCCAAGAAGTTGCTGGGAGAACAGAAGAGGATCCCCCAGACACACTTGCTCTCCTCTTCGGGTGGAACACCCACATTTCCCCCACCTGTTGGCTCTCTCTTGCAGCAGTGTCAAGCAGAGACATCTTTAGGGGAGCAGGCTAAGCCGGTTTTTGTTTCTCCCATGAGCAAGTAATCTGCAAGCAAAGGGAGCAAGTGGCCCCTGCTGCAGTGGTGGGAACAGATGCCATATCTGAATTATCCTGCTGTCGGTCTTCAGGCTTCTTCATGCCAGACCTCCCTCAATCCAGGTCTCAAGGGCCTTTGATGTCTCCCCCATGGAAGAGGTGTTCTAGATTTTCTCGTCGAGTGATGTCTTCTTCTTTTCAGGGGTAGATATTTACAGTCCTTGAATTGGTTATGCCAGAGTTCTGTGCTATGAGGAAGCCTGGTAAAGGAGGGGTATCAAAGAGCCCTTAGGCTGGATTCTTCTCCAAGTCTTTCTTCATGTGGACACCTAGCATCCTAGCCTAGTTAGAAAGTCCTGGGACCTCCTATCTCCCTGGATTTTCTCCTCTGGCTTGGTGTATAAGGAAGAGACAAAGGCAATTAGTCTCCTGGACTGTTTGGATGGTAGGGACTCGTCCTCCACAGGAGAGGACTCCTCCATCAGTCTGTTTTGGAGAGGGGAACCCATTTCTCTTATCTCCTAGGTTGTTCATTTTTTTCAGAGCACTGATTAGATTCAATGGTCAAGGAGGTTCCTAAAGGAGGTCCTATCCTAAAACCTTCCCCTGCACAGAACAGTTAAGCAAATAGTACTGTTAGAACGAGAGCCCCTGTTAGGGTTCTTGGACAGTCAAGGCTTTGAACAAGCTGTACCCTCTTCCAACAGAGGCCAGGGAGAATTTATTTTGGATCTCTCGAGTTAATATCTTGGTATCAGCCCTGACCTGCAAGATGACTCTTCTGGTGGACGGGGGGAGGTGTCACAGTGCTTGATGATCAGCAAGACTGAATCCCGAAGCAGTGCTTCTCTGCTGTGATTTTTTTGGGGCCATTCAATCTTCCATCTGTGGAGGGTACATAGCTTATGCTTTATTGCACAAGATACAACAGCTCCCGAGAATCCAGAGGCAGTATGGGTCAAATCTGGGGCTGCCTGTTGGAAGGACACAATGTATGACCTTATTAGGATTTCTTCTAGGTCAATGTGATCTGTTATTACAGCACAAAGACTGTAATGGATGCGTAATTGGATGGCAGATTCCTCATCTAGAGCCCATCTCAGCAAGCTTACTTTAGCAGGAAGTTATTGTTCGGAGAGGATCTGGGAAAGTAAGTTAAAGATCCAGGGAAGTTCAAGTTTCAGAAACTTCCAGGAGATAGGTTCCATTCAGTTTTCCAGGCTAGAACAGAAGCCATGATCGGTTTAGGGATGCCATCTTTGTCACCAGTGGGCAGGAATCAAGGAAGGATTCTGCCCTTTCATACAGCAAGGAAATCGTAAAATGTCAATGCTGGGACTTCTGGAGATACTCATTTGGGCCCTTCAGGGTTAGCAGGTCCACTTTTGAGGTTGTCCCAGTGGGTAGTTGCCTTCAGTGATTTTACTGAGAGTGGACCCACACCTCATTAGACCAGTGGGTCCTGGACAATGCATATATTGAGTATTCCCTGGAGCCTGCCACTTCTATGGTGTGAGTCCATCTCCAGGGGAGTGACAGTAAAGGCTGCTCTGGAGAGGCTTCAGTATCTGAAAAGCTTAGTTCAGGTTCCGCTCATGGCATCAATCAGTATTCCACTTGCTTTGTGGTTCCCAGGAAAGATGATTCCTTCAGGCCCATCTTAGATCTCAAAATGGGTCAACAAGCGTCTTCAGTACCTTTTCATTCTGTTACCATGGTGGTGAGGCAAGTATCTTTCATTCCGCTTTCCCATCAGGGATGATTACTGGAGGTGGAACAGAGAGCATTTCCGAGAATGCAACCCTGGAGATTCTGGATTTCATTTCATCCTAACTCTAGTCTCCAGAATCTCCCTCCTACACCTTCCTGTCATTGGTACCCACATGTACCATGACAGATGGCTCCTCCCCAGCACTCTCTAAAATCTTATCTAGGTGGCATCTGAAGTCTTCTAGTTTTGTATCAGGCAGGCAAGTTTCCAAGCGATCCTCATGCCCACCAGCTACAGCTATCTATATACCTAATGATCTAATCACCCACTACAATGGTCATCCTAACCCTTCCCTCCTGGGTTCTATTCAATATCTTTGCGAGTCATATTGTGGAGGACTTAGAAGGAAAAGTTCACTCTTTTGTAGATGACACCAAGATCTGCAACAAAGAGGCTACCCCTGAGAGAATGAGAAGTGATCTAAGAAAACTCAAGGAGTGGGCAAGTACTTAGCTGTTAAGATTCAGTGTATTATGTCTGATGATTTCAAGGTAGTAAAACAGTCGTATAAGGCAGTGGCCAGAGCAAGAGGGAAGCTAGTAGAAAAAGGAGGGATGATGCCTTTGCACAGGATTTTGGTGAAATCTCACCAAGAACATGGTGTCTAGTTCTAAAGACTTGCCTCTAAAAAGAAAACGACAGGCTCGAGGAGGTCCTCAGAAAGGCTATCAAAAGGGTATAAGGTCTACACCAAAATCCATATTAGATGAAATGTAAGGATGTAAATATGAATACCCTAGGGATATGGCAGAAATATTCAGTTGCGAGGAATACCTGATGTATTACAAGCAACCCTTTTTCAGAGGAAATAAAGTTAGAACAAGAGGTCACTGTATGTGGCTACAAGGAAGTAAATTCAGGAATAACACCTGAAACTATTTCTTCATGGAAAGGGTAGTGAATGGATAGATAGAAGGGCCTTCCAGTGGAGGTGGTGAACACAAAGATGGTAACAGAATTCAAAAAAGTCTAGATTAAGGATCTCTAGCTGTGAAGAAGTGAAGGGAAAACCAGAGATCAAATAAGAGTCCTTTGCAGGGGTGGCCAGCTTGATCCTCTAGAGCCACGAACAGGCCTGGTTTTCAGGATATCTACAATGAACATGCATGAGATAGATACTGCTTCCATTCTATGCAAATCTCTCTCAGGCATATTCATTGTGCATATCCTGAAAACCAGTTCTGTTTGTGGCTCATGAAGACCAGAGTTGGCCACCCCCGTTCTATGGAATTACACCAGGAAGTAAAACTGGGCAAACAAGATGGGTATTACTGCCCTTATCTACCATCATATTCCATATTTTATGCCAATTATATTTTCTGTAACTGGACTAAATGACAAGTTTGACAAATGGATGACTGAAAAGCAGTACAAGTTATATTCTCTGAAAATAACCAGAGTTTCAGGAATGAATAAATGGCATTTATGTCATCAATACCTTATTTTCCTTCAGTCACTGAATTCACAGAGCAAAGAGAAAGTGAGTAGTAGATTCATTGTGTCATGGCCATTGCCTTGTTCTCCTATAGATACAGAGAGTAATAGGGATGTGAATCGTTTTTGAACAATTAAAATTATCATCAGATAATTTTAAAATCGTCCTAAATCGTTAGAGTGCACGATACAATACAAATGCCCCCGATTTATCGTCAGGGGCATTTGTATTGTATCGTTAAATAGGGCACGGGAATTATTTGGGGGAGGGCGGGAAAACCGGCACATCAAAGCAACCCCTAAACCCACCCCAACCCTTTAAAACCAATTCCTTACCCTCCCCCACCCTCCCAAACCCCCCCAAAATGTTAAATTACCTGGTGGTCCAGTGGGGGGGGGGGGGTCCCGGCGCGATCTCCCACTCTCGGGCCATCGGCGCCATTTTGGCTGCCACTAATTAAAATGGCGCCGATGGCCCGATAAAATAAAAAACCCACCCGACCCTTTAAATCGACCCTCCTGACCCTTTTTTTTTTAGGGAGGCCCGCGCCGCTAAAAAAAAACAACCCACCCGACTGGCCGGCCCCTGTCACATGGTAGGAGCACTGGATGGCCGGCGCCATCTTTAAAGATTATAGGGCTAATGAGTAAAGATGGCCGGCGCCATACAGTGCTCCTACCATGTGACAGGGGCCGGCCAATGGCACGGATACCCTGTCACATGGTAAAGGCAAAGGGGCATCGGCGCCATTTTTTTTTTTTTAGAACAGGTGATGCCTGGGAACGGGAAATCTGTCCCCGAGGCCCCCCTGGATCTCTCCTCTCCCCGAGGCCCCCCTGGACCACCAGGTAAATTTTAAAAGGTTTTGGGGGGGTCGGGAGGGTGGGGTCGATTTAAAGGGTCGGGTGGGGTTTTTTTTTAGCGATGTGAAATTGGCGATGTGAATTGGAATCGGAAACGATTCCAATTCACATATCTTAACGATCAGATTCCCCCCACCTCCCAGCCGAATCTGATCATTAAGACGATCTGGCACACGATTCACATCTCTAGAGAGTAATTTTCCAGGCTTTATACCTGGATAAGCAGCTGCTTACCTGCATGAAGAGCCCTACTGAATCCTACCCACCACCCCCACTGGTAAAAGAACCTACACATTACAAGTCTTTGCCCACAAGAGGGACTGGGGTGGAGTGATGTCAGGGAAAGGAAAGTAGGCAGTGTCATGAATGTGAGCCTTGGGGCTGTGGTGTGGTTGACGCAGGTGAGCCCACTGGGCCCATGCCAGCAGAGTTCCAGCTCTTACTAGGGTTGGAGCTGGGGCTTCACCTATACCAACCCCAACCCCTGCAAGTTCAGCCCTTGGGTTCCAGGGGCTAGCACAGTTTAAGCAAGAATCCTGTAAGGAACAGTCATACGAAGTCAAGCCTCAGGTAGAGGTCAGGGTTGACAGCGAGCAACGGTATCCATCCAGGTCAAGGTAAGGCAGGCAGTGAGCAATTAGTATCCGGGTCCAGAACAAAGTCAGGGGAGGCCATAGTCCAGAAGAGTAGTCAGTGTCCATAGCCAAAGTCAGAACCAGGAATCTGGCAGAGGTGGAAGGATAAAACAAAATAGGGCACAGAGGACCAAGATACAGGCAAGGTAACAGAGCAACAAGACCAAGCAAAAGACACAGAGACAAGTAGCAACACACACTGCATCGCAGAAGGACCTGTTGCTGAGGCATCAGCTTATAATGCAGTGGGGGTTTAAGAAGCTCAGAGAGATGGTGTCATTTATCGGCCTGTAGAGGTTTCCTGCTGCGGATGCCAAATGCGCAGGCGTGCACCTATAGGAGACCTGGAAGTCAGCATGATGCCGAGTGCGGCATGGCGGCAGCACGTTACACAGAAAGCTCTGTGCCCATATTTGCACCTGCTTCACAGCAACAGCATAATTATTGAAAAATGCTTCGGTTCCACAAAATGTCATCACTTTCAGAGGAATTATATAAATGTCACACGGCAGCCAGAAATGAAAAGCCATCGTTGTACTAAAACAAAAAGTGATATATGATTTGCCTTTGGGGGGGGGGGGTGTCATAGACAAATAAATACGTTATTGGGATCTGAAAATGTTACTGCATAAACCTCCACAAATTCCTTTGCCCAGCCAGTTGACAACACTGTGACAGCGAAGGGATTAAGTACAGAAAAACACAGTGCAACTGTTTGTTGTATGGAGTACAGCCCCCTGCACAGGGCAAAGGTTTTTCTTTTCAAAGTTTCTTGGATTAAAAATGAAAGCAGCACCAGGGCAACCTCAAAACTACAAAATTACAAGGGGGCTTACCCAAGGAAGGTCCCTTCAGTGGGTTTCAACAAAAACGAACATCTTTCTTTGTGCCCGTTGACAAAGGGACTGGGAATACTGACAGGGGCGTCCTTGAGGCTGCTGGAGCTCACAGCGGGCTGCCCACAGATCGGGCAGTTCTGTGGCACAAAGCTGCAGAATATGTCCTTCTTACAGTGCCTGAACTTCACTAAACCTTTGCCCAGGTCGAAAGCATGCATGATGCCACCTTCCTACAACCTTCTTCCTCCTTCTGCTGCCTATAATTTAGGTGCAGGACCGGTAAGCAGGAATCTCAGGCAGATTGACAGAGCATCCAACCAACCACTGATGAGATCGTTGGTAGGCGACTGCGGGGCGGGGCGGGGGCGGGGGAGGGGGAGGTCAACCTTTTAAAGAACACGACTCCAAAACTAAAATCATAGTTGGTACAAAAAAGACAACTTTATTAAGAAAACAACAACAGCAGTAAGGAGAATATTCTTGCAGTCACTAGTTACTAATTACATAACTACAAATAACTGAAATCACAATATGGAAAGCAAGGGCCGTATAACTGGGCAGACGTGCTGTAGGCCAGAGAGGGGGGGGCACAGCCCAAGGGCGGGGCTAGGTGGGGAAAGGGGCGGACAATAGGATTAGTGGGGCCAGTTCAAACCTGAGCATGAGCCAAGGAGACAAGGAAGGCGGCGTCTCTGAGCTCAGGTACTTAGAGGTAGTGCTGGGTGGGGGGAGCACATTTGCAGCCTGGAATCGAGAGCAACAGCGAAGAGGAAGCAGAGCTCCAGGGGAGTGATCCCAGTACAGGAAAGCAGCCAGAAGAATTCTTCTCTCCGATTCACCGAATCCGATTCCAGTGCAGGAGAAGCAGCGGCATAAGAGACTAGATCGAGTCCAGCGCTGGTGAAGCAGAGACAGAGGATTCTCCGATTGCAGCTTCCAAGCGGACTACAATTGCTGAAAACTTTGCTAGCAGAGCTACCAAGTAAGCTATGCATGCTTTTCGCAGTTGATATGCCCTGCTCATTCCCCCCTTTTTGCTACCCTCTTGTTCTTTTCCTTCTTCACTATATATAATTTTTCCTGGCAGGCCCCTGCCGCCCCCCCCCCCCCCCCCCCCGGCCTCCGAGCCATGCGGCCACCCTACCCCCCTGCCCTGCCTTCCAGCCTTGCCCTTTCCGGGAGCCTGCAGGCCACCCCCCCACGCGGCCGCCTTCCCTGCGAGTGTTCCCCCCCCCCCTGCATCCCCCGCCGCTCCGGACCGCTGCTTCACGCTGCACCCCCCCGCCCCGCCCAGATTTCCGCTGAGCCCCAGTTCCCTCCACGCGTGGCCCCAGCCCCGATATTACCCCCCCCCCCAAGTAATCCTCCTATGCCTCCGCCTCTCCATGACTTTCCCCCCCCCCCCCCGCGCGCGCGGCTGCCGGCCTGCGTTCCATCCACGTGGGCGGCCGCCCCCCCCCCCCCCCCCGGCTCCCTTTATTTTGGCCCGCCCACCCCCCCCTCCCCTTGCGTTTTTTCCCAGGAGGCCCCTTCTCGCCTGCACCGCTGCCCGGTGCTTCCGCTTCCCACATGGTCCGCGCCCCCCCCCAGCAGCAATATCGCACCTCCAGCTCCCGCCCCCAGGTTTTCCCCTGCGCTCCTGTTTTCGCCCCCTCCCGTTTCCTCCGCATTCCCCTCGCCCCCCTTCCCCCCGCGGCCCTTTCAATATATCCCGATCCCCCCCCCCCCCGGTCACCCCTTTCAAATACCACGTTGCGGCCCATGCTCGCCTGGAGCCCCGCCCGGCACCGTTTCGCCGGCAGCGCTGCCCACGTGGCCCGCAGTTTTTGCCAGCCAAAGGCCCCCCGCCCCCTGGCTGCCCCGACGCGCCCGCGGCCCTGCGCAGTTGCCCGATGGCGGCCCGGCACACTTGGTCCTCGCCCCCCCCCCCACCACCACCCTCGATTGCTCCCGCGCACCCGCCCGCCTAGAGCCCGCCCAGCGCCATTTGCCGCCAGCCCTGGTGTGTGTGTCCCCCCCCCCCCCCCCGGGCCCCATCATTATTTCCTTGCGGGACAGGGCCTTCAGAGCGGAGCACAGTGACCCTGCCAGGTCGCTGTTGCCCCCCCCCTTTTATCCACTAGTATGCCTCTTCCTATTGGTGGTTTTTTCCTCCTGCATACAGATTGACAGCCTTCAGGCCACTTGTGGTAAGCGTTTGTGGGGTTTTTTCTCTTGCTGGATTGCTGGTTCTGGGGGCTTGTGATTTTGGTTCTCCTAGCTGATGTGGGGCCGGTGAATTTTCATGTCATGTGTGCTTTGATCCCGCTCCGGGCACCCCCCCCCCCCCTTTTTGTGTTTTTTGCCCATTGGTGTTTTTTACTGCCCCGGCCCCCCCCCCCCCCCCCCCCCTCTCCGTCCTCCTGCTTCCAGTCCTTTGTTCCGGTGCTGTTGCAGAGCCCTATGCTATCCCTGCCATGCTCCCTGCCAGGTATTCCTCTCGGCCACGCCCGACATGTATTTCTCCACTTTGCCGCTTCTCCTACGG
This sequence comes from Rhinatrema bivittatum, assembly GCF_901001135.1. Taxonomy (NCBI): domain Eukaryota; kingdom Metazoa; phylum Chordata; class Amphibia; order Gymnophiona; family Rhinatrematidae; genus Rhinatrema; species Rhinatrema bivittatum. Next base: position 365,053,916 of record NC_042618.1, read on the forward strand.
GCTCTGAGACCGGCCCTGCCGCCACAACCGGTCTACAATGCAGGAGCCGAAAGAGAGCTACGTCAGCTCATGGACCAAACCTTGGCACCGGCTGCTATCCATGGCACTGACAGGGTGAAGTCATTGCTAGCTGGGTAACGCATGCCGATAACCCATCCCCCCAGCAGTACGGTTCAGTACCTGTCGGTCCACGCCAAGGTTCATCAGGCAGCGCCAATAGTTCAGCTGGCAGCACCCAGCCACCATCACATCACGAGACCGCTAATGAACTAAACTGGCACCCACAAGGACAGAACTGTGAGTACCTTGCTGTAAACACGGGCCAGGCTAATGCGCAGGTTCCCCAAACACAGCCCAGTTACGCACCGCTAACGAATGGCAGCGAAGTGTGGCTGGGGCCACAAGGCGCTCCAAGCGATATTTTCTCTGCTATGAAAGCATTTTTGATAACTTTCAGGGACAGGGTCATTTTAACACAAGACCACCACAAAACCCTGTTACACAGGATCCAGGGCAGTCAGGACAACACAGGGGGGAGGCCTTAACGCTGACACAAACCCAAGCTACAGCTGGTGGAACAACGGAGGGTCAGTTGGGGACAAATGGGCATAATCTCACTGGTAGCTCAGCCACGAAAGTGAATAACGCTACACAATACACATGTACCGTGGGCTCCCTAACCGCGCATGTTTCAGAAGCAATAAAAGAGAAAATATGGCGCATCGAATATGTAGATATATTCGAGTTGCTCAGGAGAGAGGGGGAGGGATCCGATCCCAAATGCCACGAAGCATGCAAACTATCAGCTAGGGAGAAACCCTTCATCGCTAGAACGCTAGCAAACTGGTCAGCAGGTTTTAGAATTCTGTCAACTATCATAGGTCAGAAATACCCTGAAAAGTGTTGCTCCCTATTCGCTTACCAGGACGTCATTTGCGGTGCGTATCGCACTTACGGGGGTACTGCTTGGTTAGAGTATGAGAAGGAATATGGCGGTGAACCCTAGTTTAGACTGGTACTGCAAAGATATTGATCTCTGGCTCTCAAAAATCACCCCGTACAGACCGGTTCAGGAGGTCATCCCTGGCTTCGCTGGTAATGCATACCATCCAAGTACATGGTCAGCACCTCGCCAACACACTTTTCCTGGAAGATTCCCATTTCGGCATAGGTTCGGTCAACCCACTAGATTCAGGGGCGGGGGGGCTCCCATCTGTCGGCTGTTCAACTCCGGTTTTTGCAAATTTGCTGCTGCCTGCAAATTCAGGCACGCCTGCATGGGATGCGGTGCAGGCCACCCTCAAACAAAATGCACAAGGGGCGGTAACATCCCACATACAGAGCACCACTAAATTCAATAGAGCTCCTACCCCCATTAATATACATAGCTTATATAACTGTTTAAAGGGTTATCAGCCCAAGGAGGCAAGCTGGTTATACGAAGGCTTTTCCCAAGGTTTCCGCATACCTTTCATGGGGCCAGAAACCGACACTGAGGCTAAGAATCTGTTATCTGCAAGGAGTAATGAAGAGGTCATAGCGCAAAAAAAAAAAAAAAAAAAGAAGGCGACATGGGTAGGGTGGAAGGCCCATTCAATAATAAGCCACTACCCCATTTTAGGATTTCCCCTCTTGGGGTGGTACCCAAAAAAAAAAAAAGAGCCAGGGGAATTCCGAATGATTCACCAGTTATCCTTCCCAGAGGGTGGTTCAGTGAATGATTACTTGGGCCCCGACGCATGCTCTGTCGCCTACGCATCATTCGACCAGGCAGACATGGTGAGGCATTGGGGACAAGGCGCATGGTTGGCAAAAGCCGACATTGAATCAGCCTTCCGCTTGCTTCCAATACATCCCAGCTGCTTCCATCTGTTAGGGTTTCAATTCCGAGGTAAATATTACTTCGATAAATGCCTCCCGATGGGCTGCTCCGTATCTTGTGCCTACTTTGAGAGGTTTAGCACATTTGTGCAATGGGCGGTGGGCGGTAGAGCAGGACATCGGGAGGGGAAAAATCATACACTATTTGGATGATTTTTTATTTACCGGCCATAGGGACACACAGGCCTGTGCACAAGCCCTTGAAGCATTCACGCGGAAAAGCGGACGAATTAGGTATTCCGCTAGCCAAGCACAAATCAGAAGGACCGTCACAAAAATTGTCATTTCTGGGAATCGAAATCGATACCCTGCAAATGGTCACACGCCTACCGCCCGCAAAGCTGGAAGCGTTACGCGCCAACATATCTATTACCGAACACTCACGCAAAATCACATGCAGTCACTCATTGGTCATCTCAATTTCGCATGTAAGATCATGCCCATGGGTCGCCCTTTCATTAGAAGATTGTCCCAAGCCACAGCATCCGCAAGAGCCATCATTTCATTAGAATCACCAAGGAGCTCAGGGAGGACCTCATAGTATTGAAGACATTCCTGGGGTATTATAATGGCCGGACGGTTTGGAGGGACCCACTCATGACCAATAGGGAGTTACAGCTCTACACCGACGCAGCGGGGAGCGTTGGATTTGGGGCCTATCTGGCTGGGAAACGGTGTGCTGAACGACGGCCAGTGCAGTGGGAAGCCAAGGGTGTGCTCAGAGACATCACTTTTCTCGAATTGTTCCCCATTGTTGCAGCGATACACATGTGGAAAGCATGTTTCCAGAATAGAAGAGTAGTTTTTTGGTCGGACAACATGGCGGTTGTACAGGCTATAAATTCTCTCACCGCCCACGCCCACAGGGCATTAGGCTATTGCAGGATTTAGTACTGCTCTGCCTGCGCGTTAACCTGGTCTTTAAGGCTAAGTTCGTACCGGGGGAGTTTAACTGCATTGCTGATGCACTGTCTCGTTGTCAGTGGTCTCGTTTCAGATTCCTGGCCCTGGAAGCAGAACATCAACCATATCGCATCCCACCTTGGATCTGGGAATTAGGGTGCCCGGGATCGACTCCTTATTGAGATCGGCTCTGGCAGAGAGTACTTGGAGAGCATATTCACGCGGATGGAGCTTATTCCAACAATTTGCCAATCAAAAAACACACACATTCAGAGGACAATGACAGAGAAAAATGTAACAGAGTTCTTACTTTACCTCAAGAACGCGGGTGTATCCAGAGCACAGGCAGGGCAGCACGTAGCGGCTATTGTTTTCGTTGCCAAATTATGGGGTATAAGCGCCATTAGCAACTCCTTTCTCATAAAGAAGATATTAGAGGGTTGGCGGAGACAAGAACCAGGTAGAATGGACGCCAGAAATCCTATCACACCGATGCTGCTTCAAGCACTGGTAAAGGAGCTCCCTAGCCTAGTTTGGGACAATTACGAGGTAAAGCTATGGACCGTGGCCTTTTCACTAATGTTCTTTGGGGGCATTTAGAAACAGCGAGCTTATCCCGAGGGCAAAGGTGACCACCAGGCCATCTGATGGGGGTCTCCCGATAGAAAACATAAGGATGGTTAAGGAGGCAGTACAGATCTTTATTAGGCGAGCAAAAAATGATCAGCGGGCAGTAGGTCGTTGGATTACGTTATACCCTGCTCATATGGGGGATATATGCCCTGTAAGGGCCGCGAGAGAATACCTTAAAGTACGCCCGCCCGGGGGGGGGGGGGTCCGTTACTAAAACACAAAGATGGCAACGCACTATCGCGTTACCAGTTTATCAGCGTACTGCGCAAAGGATTAGAAAAGATAGGGGAAGACGCGGGAGGTAATCACACACATTCATTCCGAATAGGCGCAGCATCCTTTGCCAGCAGCAGCGGTTTAAGCGAAGATCAAATTAAAGCTGTAGGGCGGTGGAAATCCGGTAAATTCAGATCTTACATACGGCCCAATAAACAGTTTCACTAGGAAATCTAAATGGCATATAATTAACATCCTGTTCCCCTTAACCGTTCCTATTTGTCTATCATAGACTCGTCAGCCGAGAGCGCGAAAGTGATATGGATCATGGGGCACTCGTACATTTATTGGGCGCACGTACATTTATTGGGCGCACATTAGAACCAAGAAAAAGACCGCGCACATTAGAACCAAGAAAAAGACCTCCAGCGATCAGATGGGCATACCTCGTAGCAAGGCCAGCATATTCTGGCTGGGCAACCGAGGGATGAGGTGGGGCCAACTAAGGCCTTGCATCCTCCAATACGCCAGGCAATTGCCACGGCCTGATATTATCATCTGTCAGTTAGGAGGTAACGATTTGGTCACAGTCAAAAACATTGACCTAATAATCAATATCAAGAAGGACTTGACTGCAATTAAGGCTATATGGCCATCCGTGGTATTTAGTGTGGTCCCACATTATCCTTATCCTCCGATTGGGATGGCGGGACGCGAGGTCACATAAAGCCATCGAAAAAAGCAGGCGCAAATTAAATAAAGAAGTGGGGACGTGGTTGAGAGCTATAGGGGGCTATGTCATCAAACATGATGATATTTCGCTCTCATGTTCAGGCATGTATAGGCCAGATGGGGTTCACTTATCAGACGTTGGGGTAGATATCTTCATTCTCGCCCTGCAAACGGCCACAGCAGCTTAGTTAATTAGTGGGGGTAGGAAACAAATAAGGTTTTACTGTTTCCTACTTTGGCGGGTGCCCTCACCGGAGCATAAGGGGATGTATCGCTGCATAGAGGGGAAGTTTTTGGTGTTGGGGGAGGGGGAAGGGGAAGGGGAGGAGCACAGCACCAAGGACTTTGCATAGGGGGAAAGCGGGGGCATGGATATAACTAAGCATGGCGGAGACCGAGATAATGGCCGGTCTGGGGGTGGCCCAATGAAGGCCTGGCATAAGCAATAACCGCGGCCCACAAGGCCAGGGGTGGGAGGAGGCGGCAGAATACTGCACGGAGCGGCAGTAGCCACGGAGGCGTTCACGGAGCGGGATGCCAGTGGCGGGTGTTCCCCTTCACGGAGCGGAAGGCGGGATTGGCATTCACGGAGCGGGGTGCCAATGGTATACCACCTTCACGGAGCGGAAGGATGGAGGGCTGCCGTCTCCAAAAAACAGAGGGGTGGGAAGAACAAGGAAGGTACCGGTGAGGGCGTTGGCTTTAGTTAATGCCAATTGCATTTAAGCTGCTGCAATATAAAGTAATAATGTTTTAATGCTATTTTTGGCTGTGGCCGTTTCTTCCACTCAATAAAGGTTATCTTGGTTTACCTACTCTGTTGTCGTGTGGTCAAGGGTGGGAGGGGCGGTCGTCCGTAAGCTACGGCGTGCCCGAGTTAAAGCAAAGGGAATGCTGTGAATTTAGCTATGGCTCAGGACCGTTTGCTAATTATGCAGAACAGATGTATGTGGTTTCAGCGCAGCTACAAACGTCATTTTAATATAAAAAAAAAACTAATGACAGAATACCACATAGCTGGTCATTTGCTTCATTTTCAGTTTTAAATGCGTCTTAAGTTCACAAAAAAAGTGATTCTGTTTCAGTTTATATTTTGTGAAAATATTAATTGCCCTCGATTTTGCATTATAAATTGTGGAGTATGCATGCATGCCACAGATACACATTTTTTTTTAACCAGGATCCCTCTCTTGTGAATTGTTGGCTGAGTATTCTTCCTGATAAAAATCTGATGTAATGTCCTGGGGGTTCTTGGGAAAACCGAAAATAAATGTATGACTAGCTGACATTTGTTCAAATTCCCTGACAGCACCTATGAATTGCCTTTCCCTCCCTAGGGCTCCAAGCCCCAGTACAGCCTGCCCTTTCCACCAGCCCCAGGAGCAGCACAGCCTATCCTTCTCCCCACTCCAACCCTCGCAGCAACACTGCCACCCATGGAAATCTCCTGGAGGCTCCTATTTATTGCCTCCGGTTCCAGGGGCTAGCACAGTTTAAGCAAGAATCCTGTAAGGAACAGTCATACGAAGTCAAGCCTCAGGTAGAGGTCAGGGTTGACAGCGAGCAACGGTATCCATCCAGGTCAAGGTAAGGCAGGCAGTGAGCAATTAGTATCCGGGTCCAGAACAAAGTCAGGGGAGGCCATAGTCCAGAAGAGTAGTCAGTGTCCATAGCCAAAGTCAGAACCAGGAATCTGGCAGAGGTGGAAGGATAAAACAAAATAGGGCACAGAGGACCAAGATACAGGCAAGGTAACAGAGCAACAAGACCAAGCAAAAGACACAGAGACAAGTAGCAACACACACTGCATCGCAGAAGGACCTGTTGCTGAGGCATCAGCTTATAATGCAGTGGGGGTTTAAGAAGCTCAGAGAGATGGTGTCATTTATCGGCCTGTAGAGGTTTCCTGCCGCGGATGCCAAATGCGCAGGCGTGCACCTATAGGAGACCTGGAAGTCAGCATGATGCCGAGTGCGGCATGGCGGCAGCACGTTACACAGAAAGCTCTGTGCCCATATTTGCACCTGCTTCACAGCAACAGCATAATTATTGAAAAATGCTTCGGTTCCACAAAATGTCATCACTTTCAGAGGAATTATATAAATGTCACACGGCAGCCAGAAATGAAAAGCCATCGTTGTACTAAAACAAAAAGTGATATATGATTTGCCTTTGGGGGGGGGGTGTCATAGACAAATAAATACGTTATTGGGATCTGAAAATGTTACTGCATAAACCTCCACAAAATTCCTTTGCCCAGCCAGTTGACAACACTGTGACAGCGAAGGGATTAAGTACAGAAAAACACAGTGCAACTGTTTGTTGTATGGAGTACAGCCCCCTGCACAGGGCAAAGGTTTTTCTTTTCAAAGTTTCTTGGATTAAAAATGAAAGCAGCACCAGGGCAACCTCAAAACTACAAAATTACAAGGGGGGCTTACCCAAGGAAGGTCCCTTCAGTGGGTTTCAACAAAAACGAACATCTTTCTTTGTGCCCGTTGACAAAGGGACTGGGAATACTGACAGGGGCGTCCTTGAGGCTGCTGGAGCTCACAGCGGGCTGCCCACAGATCGGGCAGTTCTGTGGCACAAAGCTGCAGAATATGTCCTTCTTACAGTGCCTGAACTTCACTAAACCTTTGCCCAGGTCGAAAGCATGCATGATGCCACCTTCCTACAACCTTCTTCCTCCTTCTGCTGCCTATAATTTAGGTGCAGGACCGGTAAGCAGGAAGCTCAGGCAGATTGACAGAGCATCCAACCAACCACTGATAAGATCGTTGGTAGGCGACTGCGGGGCGGGGGAGGGGGAGGTCAACCTTTTAAAGAACACGACTCCAAAACTAAAATCATAGTTGGTACAAAAAAAGACAACTTTATTAAGAAAACAACAACAGCAGTAAGGAGAATATTCTTGCAGTCACTAGTTACTAATTACATAACTACAAATAACTGAAATCACAATATGGAAAGTAAAGCAAAGGGAATGCTGTGAATTTAGCTATGGCTCAGGACCGTTTGCTAATTATGCAGAACAGATGTATGTGGTTTCAGCGCAGCTACAAACGTCATTTTAATATAAAAAAAAACTAATGACAGAATACCACATAGCTGGTCATTTGCTTCATTTTCAGTTTTAAATGCGTCTTAAGTTCACAAAAAAAGTGATTCTGTTTCAGTTTATATTTTGCGAAAATATTAATTGCCCTCGATTTTGCATTATAAATTGTGGAGTATGCATGCATGCCACAGATACACATTTTTTTTTAACCAGGATCCCTCTCTTGTGAATTGTTGGCTGAGTATTCTTCCTGATAAAAATCTGATGTAATGTCCTGGGGGTTCTTGGGAAAACCGAAAATAAATGTATGACTAGCTGACATTTGTTGAAATTCCCTGACAGCACCTATGAATTGCCTTTCCCTCCCTAGGGCTCCAAGCCCCAATACAGTCTGCCCTTTCCACCAGCCCCAGGAGCAGCACAGCCTATCCTTCTCCCCACTCCAACCCTCGCAGCAACACTGCCACCCATGGAAATCTCCTGGAGGCTCCTATTTATTGCCTCCGCCAACACCAAGCTGCCCTCCCCACTCCAGCCCTAGCACAGCCTGCCTCCCAGATACTCCTGTCTACAGACTCATTCTCTGAGGGCTAGGAGCTCTTTACACTGAATGTGCACATACAACTTCACCAACTGGTAATCATACATGTAGGATTCAGCGCAAAGACTGGATAGCCCCTCTCTCCCTCCCATCTTAATGTTGTGCAGTTGCTAGCAATTTAAAATTTCTATGGGAGTAGGGATGTTCAAACTAATTTAAACTATTTTAATTATTGTCATTTTATATTTGTCTGTCACTGGTGCTCCAAAGACTACAAATTTTATTTAAAACATGTATATGCCGCATTACAACTTACAATACTATATTCATAAAATGCATAAATATATAAACAAATCCTAGATGTGCACAAAGAATAATCATGCTGCACATAAAAGCAACTTGACAGTTTAAGAACAAGCTTTCTCAAATAGGTTTGCCTTCAATTTCTTTTTAAAAGGTTTGAAGCATACTTCTTTCCTAAGGTCTCCAGCAAACTGTTCCAGACACTGGGATCCGCCCCTGCAAATATTTTTGCCCTTAATTCAGTGAGCTTTACCATAAGTGTTGACAAAATGTCAGGAAGATACTGCCCAGAATATCTTAGATTTCTCTCTGGCCTGTTATCCTGGTTACACACTTTGACTCTTATTTTGAACTAATTCTCTGTTATATCTGTTACTCACATGGCATGTGTACATTCAAACAGTCTGAATAGAATAACTCTAAATTGTCAACATGTACTAACTCCAACTTTATAAAATCAGACCTGCAGCAAGGGCTAAAAAATACTCAGCTAAGGACACATAAAAACTCCTAAGCAAGGTACATACCTTCTGATCCTCCTGCTGTTGGAAAGAAGGTGGGGGATATGAAAGCTGAAGCCCTTGTGGCTTGCAGTGTCTTTAGAGTCTTCTCCTGGGGCTGCTGGGACAAGCTTGCAGATGAGCCTTCCAATTATCTGTTACTAGAAAGAGTGCAGGGGCTTTGGAAGTTGAAACCTAGATGCCTTGTATTGTTCTCTGCTGGGGCTGCAGAGAGAAATTTGCAAATGAGCCTTCCAATTCTCTGCTGCTGGAAAGAAGGCATGGGCTGTGGAAGCTAAACCCTAGAAGGCTCACAGGGTCCTCTGCTGGGGGCTGAAGCATAGAGATGAGCCTTCTGGTCCTCTGCTGCCAAGAGACATACAACCACATCCTCCTAAGCTCATTATATATACACAGAAGATTATATATACACAGATAGCAAAGAGGGTCACACTAAATGAAGCAGAGCAGGTGAGAGTTCCTTGATTAAAAAAAAAAAAAAAAAAAAAAATAAAAATATATATATATATATATATATATATATATATATATATATATATATATATATATATATATTGACAGCACCGCACTTGGTAAATATGATAGACATTTTAATGTATGTTCACATTTTTTCTTTATCAGTGAATTATCAGTAGACTACTAGTTATTTTGAAAAAGCCACCATTGTTTAAATAGAGAATAACATATCTAGCTCATCTTTATTTGCATAACACAGTCTGATTTAGTACCAATTTACAATTGATGAAACAGATCCCAGTGGTCAAAAACTATTTTATTACTTTGAAATTCTGGAATTGTTTGCTCAACTGATTCCTGCATTTCTCCAGGTCTCTGCCCTCTAGTTTTCTCATGTACAGAAAACAGAATACTGTAAATTCAATAATGCGTATTAAACAGTGACAAAAATCAACTTACAATTAAGTATGTTCTAGATCTAGACCCCTGCTCCAGTATAAAAAGGTCAAATTACAGAAAGGATAAGTCAGATAGAACATAGTAACTGAATTCTGATTAGCTGATAGACCCGTCTAAAATGGCATAAATGATGTATGATGAATGACTCAAAGAACAAAAATGTAACTAATCATGTTCCAACCTTACTCTTGACTATAATAACTGCTCTGTGATGAGCTGTCAGGTAAGGGCTACATATAGTTAGTCATAATGTTACCTTATAGGCTAAAACTATAATGCAACACAAAAAAGTTACCAACATGAAAAGGTTACTTATGTTTTACTTTATTATTATTGCCTGAGAAGTTTGCATCTCACTCAATATAATGAGACTTGACCAGGGGTACAATAGACTTGAGAAATTTCTGCTACATGATATACTAATGCTGAACTTCACAATTATTATTTTCAGACTCTCTTTAGCTAGGATCCAAGAGAAGGGTCTAAGCTAAGCAATCAGATTATTATTTTTTATTATTATTATTTAACAGTTTTATATACCGACCTTCATAGTAAATAACCATATCGGATCGGTTTACAATTAACAAGAATAAAAAACTGGGGTAACTATTCAAGTAAACGAAAGATAAACAGTAAGTAGGAATGAGTCAAAGTTACAATCAACAGGGAAGAGAACTTGGAAGCTTGCAACAAGCTGGAAAGAAGATAAGGCAGGAAATAAATATGAAGTGATGCCATAGGGCGTACGGGTTAAAGCTTAATGGTGCTTTAACCTGAGAGCAGATGAGGGTGATCCCCCTTGCAATGATGTACCGAGGAGGAATAGAGTGGGGACAAAGCCCCTGAGAGTTGGGCTGTGGGGAACATTGGCCGACTGGCCCAGAGTTAAGAGGATTGGGGGGGGGGGGGGGGGGGGGAGGCAACCTAGCTGATATGTTTTGACTTGGTTTGTGGGCCCTTGGGTCGTGGAGAGAGCTGACTCCATCCACAGGGAGGAGCCCTGTGGGGACTCTCCACAACAGGCGGGGTCTCAGCAGTGATGGACACAGGAGTCAGAGAATATTTATTATACAGCAAAGAGAAACCCAAGGAGCGGGTTTGTAAACTCAGTCCTGGAATTAGAAGATCTGGGATGGATTCTCCAGTAGTGGTCCGCAGGGTGGGGTAACCCGTGGAATCCTTGCTTCTTGATAGGCCTTGTGTGTGGTAGCTTCGGTAGTGGTCCGCAGCGCAGGGTAGGCCGGAGGCAGATGTAGATAACTGGTACAAGACAGCGTGAATCCAGTAGTGGTCTGCAGAGCGGGGGTAACCTGAGGATCCACACATCAAGACAGATGTGGTAATGTAGAGTAGGTCTTGTACTCACAATGCAGTAGAGAATTCGTAGTAGCAGCAGCAGAGATCCGATGCAGGAGAAACTCACTTAGCTGGTGAAGGTGAGACAGGCAGATGAGGCTCTCCAAGGGGCGAATAGCTCTGAGTGCAGCAAGGCCCCTGAGGAGCGATACCTGAGTCACTCAGCCTGGAATGCAGGAACAGCGATGCGAAGCATCTCAGAGTAAAGGAATAAAGCAAGATGGAATCCTTGCTAACTTGTAGGTAGGAAAGTCCGGTAGGTTTAAATATACATAGGCAGTGACGTCATGGAGAGGGGACGCCCCCGAGGTTCCCACCATGACGTGCCTAAGGAGGACGGCGCGCGCACATGTGCCCTATGTCACACCAGATTCAAGATGGCGACCGGGATCACCCTCATCGTCCCAGGAACGCTATTGGGCAAAATGAGGTGAGCAGCAAAGGTTGCAGCCATCTGCGACTGATGGACACAACACTAGCCCACCGGAGTGCTGTATCAACACCAGGTGCCCTTCCCCAACATCACCTTCATCACAACCTGTGGCATGATCCTTTAGCATCTTCTTTGGTTGCTGATTGCAGCCAGTGACATGGGGCAGGAGGTACAGCAATGACGGTACCCACACAGGCACAGAATGATGCTTGCCAAAGAGCATGGGAGACTCATGGTGCCGCTGCCAAAAAGAACCTCAAGTCACTTTGGGCACCATGAGCAAGAGCTCTGAGTTCCCTTGAATGCCACCACTGTTGCAAGGAAGGAGATGCGAACAGGAACAAGGAGGCAGGCCAGATCCATGCTACCATCAAAAAGGGAGGCAGAAGAAGGGCCTAGAAGGGAGAATGGTGACTTTTCTGCTGGCCCAGGGGCAGAGGGAAGAGAGAGGGGAGAGCGGCTGTTGCTGCTACTGAGCACTATTGGGGATGGGGTGGAATTGGTACTGGGCAGAGTTAGGGAGTTGGGAAGAGGATTCAGGAGCAAGGTGAAATGGTACTGGGCAGTGGGAGAGGGGAAGAGGGGTTCGGAGGCAGGGGAAACTGGTGCTGGGCAGTGGGGGATGGGAAGAGATGGGTTCAGGGCATGGAGAACTAATTGGTGCTGTGTGAAGGGAAGAGAGATTCGAGAGCAGAGAGATTACGGGGCGATTAACTGAGGAAGGGGCAACTTCAGCTGAGTAAAGCTGCAAGAAATAAGGCATGCCACCTAACCCCATTGCCAGAGCAAGAGGATTAAACTTTCTGCTTAAAGCAAAAAACAAATCACCATTTTGCAATCGGCCAATTTATTGTCCCTGAAAGCATTTTGTTTCATCAGCACTGAGGGATGTCTCAGGACGTGCTGAAAATCAATAGCCATGATGGAAACAAAATACGTAAACCAGAAAGGATCCAGTTGATGCATCAGGTGTCAGACTTCACTGCTGGGGGGGGGGTCTAGAGATTAATAACCTGCAGAATGTAAAGTGACTCAGGATAGCAATGCTTGGTGACCATTATCTGGAGTATTGGCTGCTGGCAGATGTTTCAGCTGATGAAAACGAGCTATTGTTTTTATTACCTTGATCTGCAGGTGATCATTTCACTGAGGGTGAGGTGAAGGCTAATAGGTAGGTGATACTCCTCCTCTTCTTCCAGTAAACTAAGTAGGATAGTAGTATCAGGGCAGGTGGTTCTTATCTCTTTCACTTGTTCTTAATACTTGTTTGCCATTATAGTGCTTCTATCAACACATTTCTCAGCAGGCATTTTCCTGTTTTCTCCTACCACAAAAATTATAGTTCAAAGCTTTTTATGGAGGATTAAGGAACAGCCATCTCTTCCCATTAAGATGGCCTTGGTCGGGTGAGCTCAGGTGGTAAGTTCTGTGTGCTGCCATCTAGAAGGTCCCTGGTTTGAGCCCTGGGTTGAAGTTTTCCACTCCTCGGGTCGGTTGGGGCTGGGGATGATGCAGAGGCAGCATTCACAGTCCCCGGGGGGGGGGGGGGGGGGGGGAGAGAGTCATGATCCTTACCTAAGGATCACCCCTAGTGGCTTGATTCAGGGTCCACAATTGCAAGCTCCTGTAAGTGGCTCTGGTGCATGGTCCCCACCGGGTCCATTACTGCAATGACTGGATTAAACACAAGTTGGGAGGAGATGTATAAAAGAGGAGACAAAAATCCCCAGGTAGATGTAAATGAAGTTTCTCAGTGCCTGATCCCAGTCCTGGTTCTGACTGAGCTGGAGGTACAAAGAAGGAGAAAGAAACTGCAGGGTAAAAAAAAAAAAGATGGCTTTCATCAGAGATCTAAAAAAATTGGAAATTTGATTATGGGGTGGATAATCAGAAAGAAGGCAACAATTCAATTAATGAGATTATCATTCTCAAAATGACATATACTATTCGTTTACAAATCTGTGGTATCTTTCTACCACTGATTTTTTTATTGAAGATATCATGAAAGCCTAGATATATTGCAGATGACATGTTCTGGAAAAAAAAAAGGCAGGAGAGGTCAGATTAGTATTTGTTACCAACCAAAAAAAAATTAACTCCACCCAGACATAAATATGTGCATCTGCAATCCACACACACATAATCACATCTGCAGATCAATGGAATTTGGGAGAATGCCCAAAGCAACTTACAAAGCCACACATAGCATAATAAAATCAATAAAAACAATATAAAACAAAAACAAGTTGCCAACATAAATCAAAAAACAACTACCAAGCTGCAGAACTGCCCCTATCATAATGTTAAGCCCTGCACCATCTCTGAGCAAAATCAAAACTACAGAGCCTTAAACTGGAAATAAAACATTCTTGACCCTGCTTCTAAAGAATGAATAACCAGTCTCCTGTCAGGCCTCAATATGTAAACTGTTACACAATAGTAAAAGAGTAACTAAGAATGCCTTTGATCTATTTTGTATGAGATATATTTCACAAAGAGTGAGGTAGTCTCGAAAGGCAACCCTGAGAGAAGCAGAGCTCCAGCTTAGGGTTATACCATTCCAATATATGTACCAGGCCAAGATGCCCATTGCACTTCAGTATCTGAAAGGTAAGGGCCAGAAGTTTGAAATTTGCTCTGGAAGTACTTGATGCAACAAAGGGGCTGAGCTAGCTTTTCTTGGGCTCCCAGCCACTGTTCTTGCTGCTACGTTTTTCACAGTTTGGAGTTTATGAATTTATTTGGAAGCTAGGCGCACCTAGAATGCGTTACAATAATCAATGATAGTAATTACTAAAAACTGCATCACCAGTCTTGGGGCCTGCTGATCCAAACATGGCCCCAAATGTTTCACTAGCACAGACTGAAAAAACCAAATATCACCAGTTAAGGTTTCCTACAACAAAACAGATTAAAAGATAACTATTGTGTCTGCTAAAAGTGGCAGTTCAAGGATCCAACCAGACTGGGTGAGTGCCTTCCAGACTGAACTAATTCTGGTGGGGGGAAGGGGGGCAGGGGAAAAGTACTTTGTTAGTAAACAGGCTTTAAAATAGTGCTTGTCAACTGGGGTGCATTCACCTTATGCTCGGGATTGGTGGGGTGAGCTTGTCCACCCTTTCCATAGTAAGGAGGTGCTGTGTCTGTCGGTCTCAGACGGCTTCAATCCTTGTGCCTCACCTTTTTCTCTGCTCTCCCCGCTAGCCTTGGGAAGATGGCTACAGCTGCGTCTGCAAGCCACATCCTCCGGCGTCCCCGGAATGGCTATGGCAAAGCCTCATGCCATGTTCCTCCCAAGGGCCTCCTAGGGTTCACGCGCACGCCACCCACGTCTTTATCCACGTCATGGCGGGAACCTCGGGGGCGTCCCCTTGAGTGACATCACACCATCCAGGTATTTAGCCTTCGCTTGATTGCTAGCTCGTTGAGTTAGCAAGGATTGGATTCATCCGGTCTAAGCTACTCTGCCGCTTCCATGCTGCCGCTGGAAGCTCTCTGCCCTTCGGGGTATTCTCTAACCTGGGTACCCGCTCCTCGGGGGCTCTTTGCTTTCTTTAAGATGCCTTACTGGGATCAGGTACTCGCTCCTCAAGGGCCTGCTCTCCCTGCCTCGGTGCCTATAACCATCGACTTCTGCCTGGTGGAATCGTCAACCTTACAGCTACCAGCTAGTGAGTAATCTAATTCTCAGTCTGTCTCATCTACAGCTCTACCGTGCTGGGAAACCTACACCTGGATATCCCTATACCATCTTGGTGAGACGGGTTCCCTCTGCCGAGGGTCCCTAGACTGCTACCTCTGGTGGTATATATCAGCTGTACAATAAAAGACAAAACTCTGTGTTTGTGCATTCTGAGTCTAGCCCAGTACTGTGGCGCCTCACGGGGCTCCTCCCCGTGGGCGTGGTCATCTTCCACAGTACCCAAGAATCCACTCGAACACCTCGAAACCATAACTGGAGGATGATCCAGTATTACAGTTAAATGCTGCTACTGGGTGTGAGATGCATGCTTTCAAGAGTTGAGGCATGCAGTTTTGAGGGTGATTTACCAACCAGACTGGGTGAGTGCCTTCCAGACTGTTTTTATATACCGACATTCAAATCGAGTATCACATCGGTTTACATGATAGCTTGTGGGATAGTGTGACAACAGGTCATATTATCTTTTACATTGTAACATTGTAAAACCAGGCAACGTATTATCTTAACAATAAAACATTATAACATTTAAAACAACGGCGACGTATTATCTTAACATTATAATAGCTAACCTTATTGTAACAGATTGGATATTCGATTGGAGTATTATGTTGTTTTTTTTGGGGGGAGGGGGATTATGTGTAGTAATGGGTTGTAGTTCTGGTTGTAGCCGTAGTCGTGGGTTAATTGTTGGTTGGATAGGCTTTTTGGAATAGCCAGGTTTTTAGTGATTTCTTGAAGTTCTGTGTTGAGGGTTCTGTTCTGAGATTTGATGGTAGTTTGTTCCACAGTGCGGGGCCGGCTATTGAGATTGCCTGTTCTTGTGTTGAGGTGAGGTGGGCCTGTTTATTGGAGGGGATGCTTAGTAGTCCGGTGTTTTTGGATCGCAGGTTTCTTTGGGAGGTGTATGACTGAAAGATGTCCTTTAGCCAGTCTGTCTTTTCGTTGTTGATTGATTTGTGCATGAGGGTGCTTTGTATTGAATTCTGTGGGTTATAGGGAGCCAGTGGAGGTTTTTTAGTATGGAGGTGATGTGTGTGGAGCGTTTGCTGTTTGTGATGGATCTGGCTGCCACATTTTGCAGTAGTTGGAGGGGCATGAGGGTGGAGGTTGGGAGCCCAAGGAGTATGGAGTTACAATAGTCTGGTTTGGAGAAAATGAGGACTTGGAGTACTGACCGATAATCTTGATTGAGTAGTAGGGGTTTGATCTTTTTGATGACTTGTAGTTTGAAGTATCTCTCTTTTATTATTGGGTTGATGTATGCTTTCAGATTGAGCTCGGAGTCTAAGGTGATGCCTAGGTCTCTTGCAGTTGTAACGAGTTGGCTCTTGATTAGCGTGAATGAGCAGTCTTGAGTGTTCCATGCTGGGGGTTTGTTAGAAATGTATAAGATTTGTTTTGTGTGGTTAAGGGTGAGAGATATTTGGGATAGGAGTTTTTGAATTTGACTTAAGATGGAGTTCCATTGTTGTAGGGTGTTCTGTATGTTTCCTTTCGTGGGGAGGAGGATCTGGACGTCATCGGCGTAGAGGAAGAATTGGAGGCCCTGGTCAGTGAGGAGGTTGCATAGTGGGAGCATGTATATGTTGAAAAGAGTGAAGGAGAGTGATGATCCTTGAGGGGTGCCGTGTGATAGGGGGAATTGCTTTGATTCCTTGTTACTCCTTTAAAATGTTTAATATTTTTGTTAGCACTGATTTTTGTATCATTCCCAAATGCGCACATTATAGGACTCCCCTTAATGCCCCAATAGCAATAAATGAGAAACATATTTTTTTAATTTCAGTATTTCTATTTAACTCACCCTTTCAATTCCTAAAGACTGCACAGAACCGTTTACTTAGAATTAAAAATGCAATGCATAATATACAATATACAATTCACCCTAGAACATTGGGAGAAATGCCTCACAGCCATTAACTCCCTTCTCACTAATCTCCATCTTGCTATCAATACGAACAAAACCGAGCTTCTACTCATCTCCCCCCACTCATCATCTTCCCCTCCTCTGCCTAATTCTACCAAACTCAACCTCCCCTCAACTCAACCCTTTGTGAGGGACCTTGGAGTCATCCTTGACCATCATCTAAGTATGAAGAACTACGTAAACTCTATACTCAAAGCCTGCTTCTTCAAACTTAATGTGCTCAAAAAACGTAGACCCCTCCTACACACCCAAGATTTCCGTACAGTCATCCAGGCTACCATTACATCCAAATTAGACTACTGCAATGCTTTACTCATTGGGCTCCCCTATTCTACCATTAAACCTCTACAAATGTTACAACATGCGGCAGCGAGACTCATTGCAAACTCCCGCAAATATGATCACATCACCCCCATCCTCAGAGACTTACACTGGCTCCCCATAGCATCACGTATTATCTACAAAACACTCACCATAATTCACAAAGCTATCCACACGCACAACTCCAACTGGTTAGACCTCCCTTTAACAACTCCTAAGTCCAATCGACCCACCAGAACAACAAAATCTGGCACCCTACTTGTGCTCTCCTTGAAAACAGCCCATCTCTCCTCCACACGCAACCGTGCTCTCTCGATTGCCGGTCCCACTCACTGGAACACATTACCGCCCGACATACGCCTCGAACCATGTTTGAACAACTTCAAAAAGAAATTGAAAACATGGTTGTTCAACCAAGCTTACCCAGAATAAAAAAAAAAAGGGCCACCAATCCGTGCCAAAGTAGACCACATTACGTCTACTCTTTTTCCTCATATTGAGGAGCTATGTTTTATACTCCCTCTCCTCACTTCGAGGAACCTCGTTTTGTTATCCTGTCTTTTCTCAGCTGCCTTTCGTTACCCCCTCTCCCAGTTTTGACTTCCCTGTTAAAATGTAATTTTCCAAACTTAACCTGTTTACTGTAAACCGACATGATGTCCACAACTAATGCCGGTATATAAAAATGTTTAAATAATAAATAAATAAATAAATATAACACAAATCTGAAACAATTCATAAAGACAATTCAAAAACATAAAAGCAAAGTAAATACAGACTAATAGAACTGTCCACCAGGACACCGAAATATTCTTCTTCCAGCATGTACATACCACAGAGTACAGATTGTGAGGACAGGTAAATACCTATAGTACTTGAGGCTGAATGTAATTTGCTTTGAAGTGACTGAAAGGCGAAATGGAAATGAAATTAAGTAAAAATAAAAAAATAACTGTCTTCCTTAGGCTCTGGACTGAGTTTGATAGTAAACTCTTTTCTCCCCTTTGGGATCCGAGGGTGCCTCTTCCCCTGCTGCCTCTAGAGACCGCTGGGGGGACCCCTTGCAGTAACAAGCGAGGTAACTGTACAACCATGGCTCCCGCTCCAGTTCAGCTAAGCTGGAAAGCTGCACCTTCCCTCCTCTCCTTCCAGCAGAAGTGGAAGCAATAGCTCAATAATTCAGTGTCATCAGACAAAGCATGAACCAGTCCTTGTCGAACACCCCCATGGCAACTATGGAATCAAGTAAATTATTTCTTAAGGAATATGCTGATCAGCCCTGGCTTTCCTCCGCTACATGTATGAACTACAAAAATCATCCATGCATTGGGATAAAGCCAGGACTGGATTATCTGTTCTTTATGACATGGAACCAGTTGACAAAAGCCTAGCTGTAGCGGGCACTAGCAGTGTTTGAGCACAGCAGCGGAAGGCAAAAGTTGAGACAACACTTCCCATTTCCCCAGCCTCGCTCCCGGAGCGGAGGCCATTTAAGGTTGGGCCCCTGCGCGCCGCGGAACTCGCGGCGAGACAGCGCTGGAGTCCGTCCGGCGCTTGTAAACTGCTGCACAGCCTATGACGCAGTGGGGGGGCGGGACCAGCAAGAGACAGGAAAGCGCGCTATAGCGGGGCCAGGAGGATGACCAGCACCAGGCAGGTCACGTGCAGGTGAGTGCCGCGACCCCAGGGAGGTAGGTATGGGACTCTTCTGCGGAGGGGCCCAGAGCTCCTCCCGCCTCGGTGCCGCTCAGCTGGTCCCAGACGTTTCTGTGAAGAGCGTCTGAAGGTTGGAGCGGGGGATGGAGGCACTGACTTTTGCGACTGTGACTCACTCTGTGCCTGTGCCCTTGCACGTGGCTGAACGTCTCACTATGATGTAGTTATGACTGTGACTCTGGCTCTAATTGTGATTGGCTGCGACGCCGTATGGCTGTGACTATTGCTTTGCCTGTGGGCTGGTGGTAGCATCGCCTGTATGTCTGTCTGTTTCTGTAGTTGGGAATATGCCAGTGTGTGTCTGATGGTTTCATCTCGGATACGCTCCAAGGTTGTAGTACAGAGTAGCTTTTATGGAGTCTCTTGCCTGCCTAAATTTGTAAGGAGCTGGTGAGTCAGTTTTCAGTGTTTTTCATCTAGTCTAAAAGCTTGCCAGAAGCTTCTCAGTATGAAAATGTTTGAAACGCATGAAACCATAGCACCGACTTACCCGTTTCTGTGACCTGTAACTAGGAGCCACCCTTGAGCTTTTCTCTAGGATGAATCCTTGAGAGAGAATATTTAATGTATCTGAGTCTGCAGCTTGGGGGTGTTGCTGGTGAGGGTTTATACAGATCTGCTGTACAAAAAGTCCAAAAGTGCTAGATTCAAGTGGCTGAAAATAAGGCAAGATTTTAAAAGCTCAGATATTTGTTTTTCTTCTGCCTGAATCCATCACTGGATGTCTTCCATATTTCTCCTATCACTTATCTAAGAGATTTACTGGAGTTTTGCACATTGAGCTCTGTTGTTAAGTTATTTTAATTTTCTAGTATGAGTTTCACTCATTTAGGTCCTTTGACCTTGACATCTCTGAAAATAGTGGTTTGATGATGGAGTATTTTTTTAAAACATGGCAATTTATATTTTGTAATGCCTAGTTTGAGGCACTCTAGTTTTTTTCATATTGTATATGATTTGAGAGAGAAACATGAAAAGTATTACTTTTGTTTACATCATTAGTATAGCTGGTGTGTTAGAAGGTAATTCAGTGGCTAGAATGTCACTTGAAGCCTTCCACTTTTCAGTCGGTGATTTCTGATTGTTACTGTGCTACACAATAATTGTAAAATGAGTTGATAATTATTTAAAAGACCAAACTTTGGCTTGAGAGCTAAAAAGGCTATGGGGCTTAGCTCACTGTCAGGAACAGCTGTGGTATTTGGAGTTTCATGCATAGCACTTTTTATCCCTTTCCTTTGAGCACTGGCCTGTCAGCTCCTAGGAGAGAATAAGGGTAGTAAATGTGTAACACTGAAAGCTTGAGTGACTGACAGCTACCCAAGCCCCTTGTGCCTTTTAGCTGTCATGGGATGGCATCTTTAAAACAACGATAGCTCATTTTATAATTGTGCAGCACCTGACTGCACAATACGTTTTAAATATGCTATCAGTGACCATGATTTTGAGACATGGTCTGAAATGGAGGGGGGCCATTTTTATCTGCTATCTGGCCAGAAAGGTTAGCCAGATAAAGGCATCCTTCTAACTTTGGCAGGATATTCAGTGGCATAGCTGCAACATTTAATATACTGGATGAGCTTAGTGGCAAAACCAGAATTAGCTAGTTAAGTTATCTGGTTAACTTCAAACATCAGAGTTAGCTGAATAACGTCATTCTGGAATGCCTCTGTTATTCGCCTGAATGCTCTATAATAAGTTAGTTTGATAAGTGGTGGAAAAATTTAAAAGTTTAGTACAGTGGGGTGTGCCACAAGGCTTCTCTTTATCGCTGCTTTTATTTAATATCTACCTGTCCCCTTTGGATGCTCTTATGCGCTCCTTTGGTTTTATTCTATTTATTTACATGGATGATGTACAGATTGTTGTTCCACTGGGTAAGGACCCTCAATAGATCCTTTTTTCCGGCGGAGCGCACTGTAAACGCACATCTAAACACCCCCCCCCCCCCCCCCCGAAACTAATAGCGCCCGCAACATACAAATGCATGTTGTTGGCCCTGTTAGTTATTCCCGTGCGATACAGAAAGTAAAATGTGCAGCCAAGCCGCACTTTTACTTTCAGAAATTAGCTCCTACCCAAAGGTAGGAGTTAATTTCTCTCAGCACCGGGAAAGTGTACAGAAAAGCAGTAAAATCTGCTTTTCTGTACACCCTCCGACTTAATATCATGGCGATATTAAGTCGGAGGTCCCAAAAGTTAAAAATAATCAAAAAGAAAAAAAAAAGAAAATTTTAAATCGGCCCGCGGCTCGCGGGTTGAAAACCGGACGCTCAATTTTGCCGGCGTCCAGTTTCCAAACCCGTGGCTGTCAGAGGGTTTGAGAACAGAAGCTGGCAAAATTGAGCGTCTGCTGTCAAACCCGCTGACAGCGTGTCCCTAGCGCCTCTTTTTACCGCGGGCCCTAATTTGAATAATTTTGTTTTCTGAATCGTGCGCACAGGAGAGCGGGTGCTCGCCCGCGAACTTTACTGTATCGGCCTGCGGGTGAATGAAAGTTGTGAGTAGATGGTTGGGTGAACATTTTCTAGCAGTGAATGTTGGTAAGACAGAGGTATTGCATGTAGGTTCTGCTCAGGATATGTTTCAAGTTGAATTTGAAGGACAGTTAATTATTTCCTAGCGTGTAGCCAGATGGACTCAGAACAAGTGGGTATAGTGTGCTCGTGCTAGCAGTTGGAGACGGATCTGACGTCAGCACGGGTACATATACCCCCACAGGAAGTGAAGCAACTCAGTAATTTCCGTCTCCAAAGCAGTTTGGAGCGCCTGCACGCTCGCTGAGTGTGTTTTCCAAATCTACTTTCTACTTTCTACTTTCCAAATTTCTCAGAAGTCTAGCCCCGCACTCCTGCGGTGATACCCTCGGGTCCCTCCCCCAGTTGAGTTTCCCGGGGTGATTTCCGCAATCCCTCGGAGGTCTACGCCTCGGTCCGGTGGCCGAATCGCGGCAGGGATCTAGCCCCCGAGCGAGAAGGGCTCGGGCCTGGCTGAGAGGCGCCTCGGTCCCGGCGTGGACTTAGCCCCGAGCGAGACGAGTTCGGCGGCTTAGAGGCAGCGGGTGCATTTCCTCAAGCGTAGCGGTGAAGGTATTTCCCCTCTCCCCCCGCAGCCGGAGACCGCCCGGGTTACAGCCGGGAAGCGCCGAGGATCAGGTATGGCGTACATCTCTTACGGTTTGGTCTCCGAGGGACGAGGATCGGCGGCGTTGCCTGCATGTGGCACGCCGTGGTGGTCGCCATTTTGTCTGCCTTGTTCAGGTATTGAGCGCTCATGATAGGCGCCTGTTGATGGGCGAACAACATAGCATATTATTGAGCGCATATTGTATATTATTGAGCGCATATTGCTGACCGCATAGTATTGAGCGCATATTGTATATTATTGAGCGCATATTGCTGATCGCATAGTATTGGGCGCATATTATTGAGCGCATATTATTGAAAGCGTATTATTCTTGAGCGATATTATTGGCAGCATAAGCGCCGGCGCCCTACATTCACAAGACGCGGTGGAACATTTAAACGACCCGGCGTCTCCAGAGGTGGCACCTCCTGATTCCGGCGTGAAAGCTCTCGGCTTCTGCTCAGCATGCCAGCTCAGAGCCACTTAGAGTGAGGAGCCAGACTCCCTTTGTGCCCAATGTGAGGAGGTCGTGGGAGCCTCGGGCCAGGACCAGTCTCAACCGCGGTTTGCCGACAGTTCCCCAGGGGCCACCCCGGACTTACCGGGCCGTCTCGAACAGCCAGGAATCCCGGGGGACCTGGTACCCCGACGGCTAGAGACCGCTTCCATTTCCTGGGTGGATTTATTTAAGGGGATCCATGCCTTTGTACAAATGCAGTCAGCTTCCCGTCCAGGCCCTGCTGCTGCTCCGGCTGACCCTGCCCCTGGACCTTCTCGCCCGTATCGCGGGCACCCGCCTCCGGGCAGTCCAGCTCATGTGGACCCTGATGTCTCGGAGGACGAGTCCGAACCCCCCGAGGAGGGGGAACTTCCCTCGGGGATTGAGCCATATCGAACCATGAGGCGGTTCTTTCCCAAGGAAGATCTCTCCGACCTGGTTTCTCAGTGCCTGACGGAGTTGGCTATTCCAGGCCCCAGTACCATGGAGGCATCTACGCAGAACCCCCTGCTGGAGGGTCTTCGTCCCACAGCCCGCCATGTCCCCTTCCTGCAAGCGGCGCAACAGCTGATCGATTTAGAGTGGAATGTGCCGGAGGCCTCATTCAAAGGGGGTCGGGCCCTATCTGGTATGTACCCCCTGGATCCGGCAATCAAGGATATGCTGGCTTGCCCTAAGGTGGACGCCTTGGTTAGCGCTGTGGTCAAGCGCACTACCATTCCAGTGGAGGGGGGGTGGCCCTCAAGGAGGCTCATGACCAACGCCTGGACGCCATCCTGAAACAAACCTTTGAGGTGGTCGCCCTGTCTTTGCGAATCGCAACCTGCTGCACAGTGGTGACGCATTCCTGTTTGTCACAGGTCAGGAACAATGCTCCGGCAGCGGATATGGAGTCCGCCCTCTCGTTCCTTACGGATGCCGCCTCCGACCTAGTCCGTACGACAGCTAAGGGGGTCTCATCCTCAGTAGCAGCCAGGAGGCAGCTCTGGATACGGAATTGGTCAGCCGATGCTCCTTCGAAGACACGTCTCACTAGAATGCCGTTCAAGGGTTCTCTCCTGTTCGGCAGTGACCTAGATAAACTGGCCAGCACATGGGGAGCCTCTCCAGTACCTCGAATGCCGGAAGACAGGTCCAAGAGGAACCAGCGCGCCTTTCCGAGGCCCTCCAGAGGTAGAAGCTCCCAACGCTTCACTCACTATAGGAGTCGCTACCAGGCACCTCGTCCTCAGGCCAGGAACCAGTCCTTTCGGATCAAGCAGCACAAGAGGGGAGCCGGCTCGGGTTCCGGGCCCGGCCGCGCCTCCCAATGAGAATCAGCCGATCCATCCGGGGGACGGAGCCATAGGGGGCAGGTTAACCCTCTTCTACCCCAGATGGGTCGAGATTACGTCGGACCAGTGGGTCCTCGCCATCATCCGAGAGGGGTATTATCTGGACTTCCATCACATCCCTCCAGACAGGTTTGTGGAATCCCCGTGTCCAATCCACAAGAAGGCAGCATTGGAAGCTACCCTGGCGAGGCTCCTGTCCTTGAAAGCCATAATCCCAGAACCTGCATGGGAAATGGATTCTGGGCACTATTCCATTTATTTCATGGTACCCAAGAAAGAGGGCACTTTCCGGCCCGTATTGGACCTCAAGTCAGTCAACCAATACTTAAGGGTCCCGAGGTTTCACATGGAAACTCTGCGCTCAGTCAAGACTGCAGTACAGCCAGGGGAGTTCCTCACGGCCTTAGACTTGTCAGAAGCCTACCTGCATATCCCAATCCATCAGGATCATCAGCGCTACCTACGCTTCAAGGTTCTGGGATGACACTTCCAATTCCGGGCTTTGCCCTTCGGGTTAGCCATGGCGCCGCGGACCTTCACCAAGGTGATCGTAGTGGTAGCAGCGGCGCTCAGACGGGAAGGAATCCTTGTCCATCCTTACCTAGACGATTGGCTGATCAGGGTGAAATCACGAGAGGAGAGCCATCCGGCAACCAACAGAGTGATCGCTCTTCTGGAAAGCCTGGGATGGGTAGTCAACATAAACGAGTTGCCTACAGCCTTCCCAATCACTGGAATACCTGGGAGTCCAGTTCGACACCCAGGCAGACAAAGTCAGTCTCACCACCAAGAGAAGGTTAAAACTCCAGACGCGTCTCCAGTCCTTGATGGGAGCCAGTCGGCCCATAGCTTGGGATTATCTGCAGGTTCTCAGTCTCATGGCATCCACCCTGGAAGTGGTACCCTGGGCAAGGGCCCATATGAGACCTCTACAACGTTCCCTCCTCTCTTGATGGAGCCCCGCTTCCGGAATTACTCCGTGCATCTCCCTCTACCAGCCAGAGTGCGGACCCAGCTACAGTGGTGGTTGCAGTCCGACCACACGAGCAGGGGGTCGAAGATGTCCTCCCCCACGTGGACTCTGCTCACCACAGATGCCAGCCTGAGCGGATGGGGAGCACACTGCCAAGAGCTCACCGCCCAAGGGCGGTGGAACAGAGAAGAGTCAGGGTGGAACATCAACCGACTAGAGGCACGGGCAGTCCGGTTGGCCTGCCTGCAATTTGCTCACAGATTGAGGAACAGAGCAGTCAGTGATGTCAGACAACACCACCACGGTGGCATACATCAACCGACAGGGCGGAACCAGAAGCCAACAGGTGTCCCTAGAGATAGCCCCGCTGATGGCTTGGGCAGAGGCGAATCTCCAGGACATCTCCGCCGTCCACATTGCCGGAAGGGACAACACCGCGGCAGACTTCCTCAGCAGGGAAAGCCTAAATCTGGGAGAATGGCAGCTGTCCCCCACAGCCTTCCAGATGATTGTGGATCAGTGGGGGACTCCGGACATGGAAGTGCCCAGATACTTCAGCCGCAAGCGAGATCCGTTCTCTCACGGGATCAACGCCCTGGTTCAGCCATGGTCTCCAGGGACCCTGCTATACGCCTTTCCTCCGTGGCCCCTGCTGGGTGCCCTTATACACAAGATTCAGAGGCACAGGGGCCTAGTTCTTCTAGTGGCACCAGACTGGCCAAGAAGACCCTGGTACGCGGACATGAGAAGACTACTGGCAGGGGAGCCTCTTCCCCTGCCTCCTCTCAGGGACCTGCTACGTCAAGGTCCCATCCTACACGAGGATCCGGCTCAATTCTCTCTTACGGTCTGGCCATTGAGAGGGCTAGACTGAAGAAAAGAGGGTACTCGGAGCCGGTGATAGATGCACTCCTCCGAGCTCGCAAGTTTTCCACATCCCTCACCTACATAAGGATCTGGAGAGTATTTGAAACCTGGTGCGACACTCGTGGCACCAATCCACATGCGACCACAATCCCTATTGTTCTGGATTTCCTGCAGGATGGGCTTCAGAAGGGTCTCTCCCTAAGCTCCATCAAAGTTCAGGTGGCTGCACTGTCTTGCTACGGTCCCAGGAGGGATGGCAAGACCATTGCCATGCACCCAGATGTTTCCCGCTTCCTGAAAGGAGTCAAGCACATTCGTCCGCCACTGAAGTGGCCAGTGCCCCTGTGGAACCTCAACATAGTTTTGGATTTCCTCGCGGGATCCACCTTCAGACCCCTCCGGGGCCTGTCTCTCCGTTCTCTAAGTTTGAAGATGGTGTTCTTGCTGGCTGTGTGTTCAGCACGCCGCATCTCGGAGCTACAAGCACTGTCCTGCCGTGATCCCTTTCTTAGAATCACTCCAGAGGCTATCCATCTTCGCACGGTTCCCTCCTTTTTACCTAAAGTAGTCTCACAATTTCACATCAACCAAACGATATCCTTGCCAACTACGGCAGGCTTGAAGAAATCAGAAGAAGGGCGTTTGCTACGCCATCTCGACATCGGCAGATTGCTGCCCAGATACCTGGAAATGACAGAAGCAGTACGAAAGACGGACCATCTGTTCGTCCTTCACAGCGGGAAGAAACAAGGGTAAGCGGCCTCTCGGCCCACCATCGCCCGTTGGATTAAAGAAGTTATCAGAGCGGCCTACGTAGAGGCCGGGAAGTCACCACCTCTACAGGTCAAGGCTCATTCTACCAGAGCCCAAGCAGCATCTTGGGCAGAATCTAGGATGCTGTCGCCCGCAGAAATATGTAAAGCGGCGACGTGGTCCTCCCGCCATACCTTCTCCAGGTTTTATCGTCTGGATGTCCAGGCCAGGGATGACGCAGCATTTGCGAGGGCAGTCCTACGCGGTCCTCAGGCAGCCTCCCGCCCAGTTCGGGAGTAGCTTTTGTACATCCCACTTGTTCTGAGTCCATCTGGCTACACGCTAGGAAATGTTGAGATTACTTACCTGATAATCTCCTTTTCCTTAGTGTAGACAGATGGACTCAGCATCCCGCCCGGCTGCCGGTATACATGGGTTTCACCGATTCAAGGTAAGCCATGTCATTTTCTTACATAAGAGCGTCCCCTCTGCCAGGTGTCGATGCCTTCCGGTTGGGAACGCTGGCTGTCTCCAGCTACTATCAATCGGTCAGGGGAATCCTGTTTCACTATTTCATTGATCGTCAATACACATATATCCATAACAGCTTTTGCAAGGAAGATTACTGAGTTGCTTCACTTCCTGTGGGGGTATATATACCCGTGCTGACGTCAGATCCGTCTCCAACTGCTAGCACGAGCACACTATACCCACTTGTTCAGAGTCCATCTGTCTACACTAAGGAAAAGGAGATTATCAGGTAAGTAATCTCAACATTGCTGGCACTGATGTTAAATCACTTGGGGTCATGCTGATCTCAGAGTGGTCCATGGAAAGCCAAATTAATTCAGTTTTGCGTTCCGCATACAGCAGATTGAGAATGGTGCAACAACTGAAAAATTTCTTAAATTTAAAAGCATAGAAGGCGGTGGTTTATGCACTGGTTATAGCGGTTCGAGATTATTGCAATTTTGTATACTGCGGGCTTCCTGGTTATTTAATTGGGGAGCTCCAAGCAGCAGCAGAAAGAGTCTAGACCTAGGGCAATGGATGCTGTCGACCACAGCCTTCCAGTTGATCGTAAACCGCTGGGGAACACCAGCCATGGATCTTCTTGCAACCCGGTCCAATGCCCGAGTTCCCAAGTTCTTCAGCCGCAGACGAGAACCGCAATCCCAGGGAATCGACGCCCTCGTCCAGACCTGGCCACAGGAAGACCTGCTGTATGCCTTTCCCCCATGACCACTACTGGGCGGGATCATTCGCAAGATAGACCACCACAGGGGGGCTAGTACTTCTAGTGGCCCCGGACTGGCCAAGAAAGCCATAGTACGCAGACATGCGAAGACTTCTGGTGGGGAACCCTCTGCGTCTACATCCACACAGGGACCTGCTCCAGCAAGGACCAATCCTCCATGAAGACCCAACTCGATTCTCTCTTACCATCTGGCCATTGAGAGGACTTGCCTGAAGAAGAGCAGATACTCGGGGGCAGTGATTGACACCTTACTCCGAGCACGCAAGTTTTCCACGTCCCTAACTTACATACGAATGTGGAGAATATTCGAAGCCTGGTGTGAGGACCGCGACATCCTTCCGCGGACAGTCAAAATCCCCATGATCTGGAATTTCTGCAGGACGGCTTGAAGAAGGGGTTGTCCCTCAACTCCATCAAGGTTCAGGTAGCCGCGCTGGCCTGCTTCAGAGCCAAAGTGGACGGCATCAGTCTATCATCCCATTGAGACGTTTCCCGTTTCCTGAGAGGGGTCAAACAAATCCGACCACCACTAAAGTGGCAGGTGCCTCTATGGAATCTCAATCTAGTACTAGACGTCTTGGCGGGAGCTTCCTTCAGACCTACATGTGGTCTGTCACTATGGCTCTTGATCTTGAAGACTGCATTCCTAGTGGAAATATGTTCAGCCCATCGCATCTCCGAACTTCAAGCACTGTCCTGTCGGGAACCATTCCTTAGATTCACACCGGGATCCATACAGCTCCGCACTGTTCTCTCCTTCCTTCCAAAGGTTTCTCATTTCCATCTAAACCAAACCATCTCGCTGCCATCTCCAGACGAGCATAAGGACTCTGAGGACTCACACCTTCTTTGTCATCTGAACATTGGCAGACTCCTAGTCCGATACCTGGAAAGATTGGAATCCGTACGAAAGACGGACTACCTATTCGTACTTCACAGCGGGAAGAAACAAGGGGAAGCGGCCTCGTGGGCAACCATAGCCCGCTGGATCAAAGAAATAATCAAAGCGGCCTACGTAGAGGCAGGAAAGCCTCCACCTCTGCAAGTCAAGGCCCATTCCACAAGGTCCCAGGCATATCCTGGGCAGAAACTAAAATGCTGTCACCCGCCGAGATTTGTCGGGCGGCAACTTGGTCCTCCATCCACACCTTCTCGAGGTTCTACCGCCTGGATGTTCAGGCCTGGGAGGACACAGCATTTGCAAGGGCAGTACTAAGTGGGCCACGGGCAGCCTCCCACCCAGTTTGGGAGTAGCTTTTGTACATCCCATTGGTCCCTAGTCCATCTACAAAATGCTAGGAAATGGAGAAATTACTTACTTGATAATTTCTTTTTCCTTAGTGTAGACAGATGGTCTCAGCATCCTGCCCACGCCTGCCCAAAATCCGGAAACCTCAGGTGACAATCCCCGAGAGCAAGACAAGCACGGGTAAACCAGGTTTTACCTCTAGTTAAGACACCCATAGTTGCCAGGTGTCGGCGTTTTTCCGTTGAGTGCACTGGCGGTCTCCAGTTGGAAATTAGTTCAACCAGTCCAAGTTAATCAAGTTAGCCAAATTAATCAAGTTATTAAAACACACATATATCCACAATTGCTTTTCGAGGAGAATACTGAAGAGCAGAGCTTCCTGCACGGGTATATGTAGGCTGACGTCAGATTGAAATCTGACTCAGTCTCCCAACTGCTATCAGGAGTACATTATACCCATTGGTCCTGAGTCCATCTGTCTACACTAAGGAAAACGAAATTATCAGGTAAGTAATTTCTCCAATCTGTCTTTTTCAATGTCTTTTCCTAAATTATGGAACAGTCTTCCATTGGAAGTTAGAGAAGAAATGGATCTGATGAAATTTCTGCGTAAAGTAAAAACTTGGTTAATGATGATGGAGCTTCCAAATTAATTCTTGGGAAAACCATCTAGGCTTAAGGCGCTGGTGATGCTGGTGTATAATCCCAGAATCAGATAGATATATATGGGGCACAAACATAAATATAGAATTACTGTAATGGGATGGAGGTGGGTATCTTTTTTTAACGCTGCTAGTCTGGATGTTAATTGTTTTAAAATTTCAATTTATTTTATGGTTTTGTATAATTCTCCTGCTGTACATGTACATCACTTTGGAAATTTTATTGAAAAATTGGAAAGCAATTTTTATAAATTAAATAAAGTTAGCAATTAGGTGGATAACTCACAAGTTATCTGGCTAAATGCCATTAAATATGGACCCTGGAATGCCTATCAGAATGGTAAAGTGAATGGCACAGGGGAATAGAATGAGCCCTGAGTGGTATGTTGCAATCTTGAAAAGGGTATGTTGGAGGACTGAAATAGTGCTTCCTCCTTTTTGGGTATGCCATGAGGAAAACAGCAGAAAATGTAATAAAGACAAACAGATATGATCATAGTAAGCAGGCTGTCAAAAATTCCATAAGTTTAAAAATTGATTTTCCATTATCCTGGTAAATTAATAAGCTAAGTGATGTTTTGTTGTGAGACTTAAATATATTTTTGTACTGACTATTAAACCTAGACTGTTATACTGTTACAGATGTCCTCTGAAAGCCCCCCCCCCCAAAAAAAAAAAATGGCCAAATTAAAAGGAATGCTTTAAAAAAAAAATCATTTGTATGTTTCTAGAATTTGCAGGAATTGCATAGGCACGTGTGGTGGTGTGAACAGGAGAAGGGGGATGGGCATGGATTGTGCAAAATGATAGGATTGTTTTCTGTGCTTTTTCTACATGCTTTCTTGTGTTCATAGGAAGAGTTGTATCTAGTCTACAGACTGCTAGTTTTATAAGTTCTAACTCTCGCTCTTTGTGCAGATGTTATATCAACCCTTTCCCAAGCATTCCCTCCTACTTATGACTCAGTCCCATTCTCTACATTGCACCTGATCTCTTCCAAAAAGAGATAGTGGTTACTTGTTGTCACAGTGTAGCATGTTTTCTCTGCATTTCACACCTTAGAACTCATGTTGTGACTTTGCGTTGTCCTCACAGGTATTTTCTGCATGGTGTGTGTCGGGAAGGCAGCAGGTGTTTATTTTCGCATGACCTGCAGGCAAGCAAGCCATCCACGATCTGCAAATTTTACCAGAAGGGCCAGTGTGCTTACGGCACCCGCTGCAGGTGAGGCATCAAAAGTTCCATGGTCTAGGGCAGGGAACTCCTAAAGAAAAGGTACTGATCGAAGAAAGGGACTGTGGAATCAGTAATTCAGGAAGATGTGGGATTAGATGGGCACTGCTTTGGAGGCAATGGGAAGAGTCAGGGAGCAATAATTCAGGATTATATATAATCTCAAAAATACAAACATCAATAAAAAACTAAACTCCAAGGTCTAGTCGACATCCCTCCCTCTCCCCTTACAGAGGGACAGGGAAACCACTAAACCCCATCCCTTCTAGAGAAGGGCTGGGCAAACTATGGCTCGTGGGCCAAACCTGGCCCGATGACAGACTTTTTCTAGCCTTCTTCCTCCTCAATTTGCCCCATTATCTCTGGCCTGTCAGCACCTTGCAACAATGTTATCAACAGTGGCCTGACATTGAGGGCCTTTGTTAAAGACATCAACCTGAGTGTCGGTGGCTGGCAGTGACATCCTCCTCCAGAGGCAGTGTAGGGAAAGAAGCGCGGCCCCATTGTCCGTAAATTAAGAGGAGCAGCAGGGCAAGAAGAAGCAAAGCATCACCCAGCAAGGATCAGCTGTGGCTGAAAGCCAACATAGGCCCATTTGTCTGCCGGCAGACTCCATCCCAATGGTGACCGAAACACAAGGAGAGAAGCTCGAGAGCCCGCTGGTGAACCCTATCTCACCGACGGCCAAAAAACAAGGAGAGAGGCCTGTATGGCTGTTGATGGACCCCATTCTACCTGCAGCTGAAGAAATGAAGCCATGCATCAGCACCACTGGGAAAATTCAGCTGTCTCGTCATCTGTGCAGGCCCCATGGTATTAAAAGCTTGTGAGGGCAGCACTTTCTCTGTGCTGATTGTGTGATGCACAAGATCAGTATGTAGGAAGTGCTACTCCCGCAAATTTTTAATACTGCGGGCCCTGCAGACAGGAGGAACGATGGATCGGCTCCTCCCCAAAAGGCACGTGGTGACGGTGACTGCTGCATCAGAGGAGTAAGAGAGGTTCTGTGGGTGCCTGCTTGGGGGTCTGTGTGTGAATGAATGGGTGCCTGCTTGGGGGTCTGTATGTGTGTGAGAATGAATGGATGCCTGTGTGTGTGAGACAAGGAATGAATGAGTGTCTGCCTAGGAGTCTGTGTGTGGATGTGAGAATGAATGGGAGCTTCCTCTGCCTCAGACAGATCAGTCCACACCAGTGAGTTATGCATTCCTACCAGCAGATGGAGACTGAATAAAGCTGACTCGCTGATGTCACTGTCATATGCCCTGACATCCGCCTGCCAGTATTCTGACTCCAGCAGATGCTGGACATGCATCTCCCTATTGTGGATTGCGTGTGGTAAAAAAAAACAAAACAAAAACAAAAAAGATTGACGCGCTGCTTGAGCTCCTGAGGTGACTCCCATTTGGTCCCTCCCTCAGTTGAGTAATTTAAGTCTGGGAGCTTGACCTGGCATAGACTTTAAAAAAACAAAACAAAACAAAAAAAACTGAGGGGATGCTCGGCTGTGAAGGTCAATAGCCAGTGACCCAATCATGCTCTCAGCCAGGGAGAGCTGAACTCAGGTTAACAAAAAAAAAAAAAGAGTAGGGAAGTTTTTTTATTTTCTGTCGATAAGCAGGCTGAATTAGCCATGCTGTTTGGATGAGTTATTTGGTGCTCTTTGCAGGCTTTTCTCCTTGAAGGCAAAGCTTTGATGTGCTGCACCTGCGCGGCTCATCCCGCACGCAGCATGTCATCTGTCTCCTCAGTGCTTTTTTTTTTTTTTTCGTGCTCAGTTACGGGTCATGTATATTTTTTCTCCTCATCGTGTCTCCTCAGGCTATGATTTTTCTTCTACGTTTTTGCTCAAGCGATTCCACAAAAAGCACTTTTCACTGCTTCTGGGTGATGTTGAAGTCGGGGTTCAAATATTGCCAGTGCAGACATACATCTGTCACTGACAACTACAATTACTGTTACCTTTGCCTTGGCCTGGACCATGACCAGGCATTATGCAGGGACTGCGGCCGTATCTCTCTGAGCGAGGAGGCAGAGAGCAGAGAAGATGTCCCGTCTTTGGGACAAAGAAGAGTCCTGCTCCGACACTTGTGCTCGACTCGTTCCTCACCGGGACTTAAGGTTAAGGCCCACGAGGTTCATCGACGAGCATCTTTCATGGAGCCGCAGGCGAAGCCCAGGTCTAAACATAAAAAAATTGGGTAAGATGGTAGCTTTGGCACTCTCAAAACCCAACTCTGGACCCGTGGATCAGCCCAGAACTGATGCGGGCCCCAGTGCTTGACGGCGCGGGGAAAAGCCTTGGAGTGTCGTCCTAAACAGCCTTCTGGGTCGAGCTCTCATCAGCATCACGACACATCCATGAAGGTGTCGAAGGAGTCATCCCATAAAAGGGACCACTATGCATTGACGCCAGCGTTGAAGCAGGCTCTGGCGTCTTGAGGATTCGACGCACCCAGGACACAAGGCCCATCAATACATTTGAAGCGTTCTAGCATGCTTGAGAGCCTCACGGCGCACATCCCAGTTTCCTTGGCGCATGCGTCATCCAAATGGTTGGGTAAAAGAGAGTCTGATTATTCTCATAAAGGGCAAGAAACCCCAGCACACCAAGAGCCCTCATCCCAAGAAGAAGAGGCGGGAACAGACACAGTCTCCTGCAGGGAAGCAGGTAGACCCTATTTTGGACATCTTGTCACAGCCCCCTTGGGTTTCACCTCCCAAGCTTGGGTCACTTAGTTCCAGGTCAACTTCTTCCCAGGGGGACTGCAGTCTATTCTGGCTTATCAAGTCGTTTCCATCTACAACATTTCATTCTTCAGGAAGAATTATCTCCAAGAGGCAAGACAGCTCTGCCAGAAAAGGGATCCTGGGCCTTAACTCAGCATTCCTCAGCCATTTTGTCTGCAGCTGTACGCCCAAGGGGAAATCATTCTCCGGTGGTCATATGGGAGGAAAGTCAACAGGCCCTCCTGAACCCGCCTCTAATCCAGTCACAACAAGCCATGGATCAGATTTCTACAATCATCCAGAATCTGTTCTCTTCTTGGAAACACTGAGAGGAGAGGATCACCTTGCTGGTGGCTGAAAGGAATCAGTAAGTTTTTGCTTGGGACATTGACATTGACTTTTTTAAAAGTATTGGGGCAAAGTTAACTATTTGGGAATATTATTTAGTGTGTTTGTGTGTTTGTGCCTTTAATAGTCAGTCAGTAAATAAAACAAGTTAGACTGTTTGCATTTTTAAATAGTCAGTCAATAAGGTAGCAGTAGGTAGTGTGTTTATTTTTTAAAAAGTCTGCCTGACTATTAAAGTGTCCTCCAGACTTTTAAAGAGCTAAGTGTTTTATTTAATAAATAACTGAGTGCATTGTATTGAAAAAAAAAAAAAAACCACAAAAAAAAAAAAAAAAAAAAAACCCAACAAAAAAGTAGCCAGAAGCTAGAAATAAGCTAGGAGCAGTATATACCAAAGTAAAAAAGTTGAATATTTCAGCTCAGTTACTCACCTTGGAAAGGTGTTGAGGTAGTGTGATTAGGTTTGAATAGGGAACAACATTTGTTAATCAAGGGAGCTGTGAGTCACTCAGGCTGACTAACTAAAGTTAGACTGTTTGTAATTCCCAACCCTCCCACCCCTCGCCCACCCACCCCAAGCTCATCCCTTAATTTATAGGCAGGTGCCACTTGCACAAAAAAAACCCCAAAAAAAACAAAAAACCCCATCAACAAAAACTTTATTGAGAATTCGATCAGACCCCAGTAGGCCACTACCAGACATATAGTGAATTCACTAATACATTTAAAGGAACTTAGACACATTCCTACTCCCATAGCAACCTAAAACTTAACTAGGAACTGATCAAAATTGAGATGAAGGCAGCAGTCCAGCAGCAAGAGGGGGGCTTCCCAGTCTTTTGCATCGAGTGTCACATGTATGATTTTTTACCCACCGGTGAGAAGTTGTACATGTGCACGCGATGCAAAGAGCTCCTGGCTCTCAGAGAACGAGTCCGATCTCTGGAGGCTAGAGTGGCAGACCTGGAGGAGCTGAGGGAGACAGAGAGGTATATAGATGAGACCTTCAGGGACATAGTAGTCCAGTCCCAACTTCAGACTGGCAGCCCTGGTGCTGCCTTGGAGGAAGAAGGTCTCATAATGGGAGAGCACCAACCAGATGTAGCAGGAAAGGATCCTGTAGCAAGGACCTGCTCTCTAGGTGATGCATTGTCCTTTCGCACTGAGGATATCTCCCCAAGGCCTACTGCCCAGGAGGGAAGGGTTAGGTCGGCCGTCATAGTTGGTGATTCGATTATTAGGAATGTAGATAGCTGGGTGGCTGGTGGGCGTGAGGATCGCCTGGTAACATGCCTACCTGGTGCGAAGGTGGCGGACCTCACGCGTCACCTAGATAGGATTTTAGACAGTGCTGGGGAGGAGCCGGCTGTCGTGGTACACGTGGGCACCAACGACATAGGAAAATGTGGGAGGGAGGTTCTGGAAGCCAAATTTAGGCTCTTAGGTAGAAAGATTAAATCCAGAACCTCCAGGGTAGCATTCTCTGAAATGCTCCCTGTTCCACGCGCAGGTCACCAGAGGCAGGCAGAGCTCCGGAGTCTCAATGCGTGGATGAGACGATGGTGCAAGGAAGAGGGATTCAGTTTTGTTAGGAACTGGGGAACCTTTTGGGGAAGGGGGAGTCTCTTCCGAAGGGATGGGCTCCACCTTAACCAGGATGGAACCAGACTGCTGGCGCTAACCCTTAAAAAGGAGATAGAGCAGCTTTTAAACTAGAACAAAGGGGAAAGCCGACAGTCGCTCAGCAGCGCATGGTTCGGAGAGATGTATCTTTAAAGGATACTAATGATGCACTAGAATTAGGGCATCCCGACAGGTTCCAATAATTAGAAAAGTAGTCCAAATGCCTGTAACTAAAAACTCACCTGAGCTAAAAAATTCTAACTTATCCCTATCAATTAAAAAGCAGAATAAAAATACAATCAAAAAACAAACTTTGAAATGTTTGTATGCTAATGCCAGAAGTCTAAGAAGTAAGATGGGAGAATTAGAATGTATAGCAGTAAATGATGACATAGACTTAATTGGCATCTCAGAGACGTGGTGGAAAGAGGATAACCAATGGGACAGTGCTATACCGGGGTACAAATTATATCGCAATGACAGAGAGGAGCAGTCGGGAGGAGGTGTGGCGCTTTATGTCCGGGATGGCATAGAGTCCAACAGGATAAACATCCTGCATGAGACTAAATACAAAATTGAATCTTTATGGGTAGAAATCCCTTGTGTATCAGGGAAGACTACAGTGATAGGGGTATACTACCGTCCACCTGGTCAAGATGGTGAGATGGACAGTGAAATGCTAAGAGAAATTAGGGAAGCCAACCAAATTGGTAGTGCAGTAATAATGGGAGACTTCAATTACCCCAATATAGACTGGGTAAATGTATCATCGGGTCACGCTAGAGAGATAACGTTCCTGGATGGAATAAATGATAGCTTTATGGAGCAAATGGTTCAGGAACCGACGAGAGAGGGAGCAATTTTAGATCTAATTCTCAGTGGAGCACAGGACTTGGTGAGAGAGGTAACGGTGGTGGGGCCGCTTGGCAATAGTGATCATAATATGATCAGATTTGATTTAATGACTGGAAAAGGAACAGTGTGCAAATCCAAAGCTCTCGTGCTAAACTTTCAAAAGGGAAACTTTGATAAAATGAGAAAAATTGTTAGAAAAAAACTGAAAGGAGCAGCTACAAAAGTAAAAAATGTCCAAGAGGCGTGGTCATTGTTAAAAAATACCATTCTAGAAGCACAGTCCAGATGTATTCCACACATTAAGAAAGGTGGAAAGAAGGCAAAACGATTACCGGCATGGTTAAAAGGGGAGGTGAAAGAAGCTATTTTAGCCAAAAGATCTTCATTCAAAAATTGGAAGAAGGATCCAACAGAAGAAAATAGGATAAAGCATAAACATTGGCAAGTTAAATGTAAGACATTGATAAGACAGGCTAAGAGAGAATTTGAAAAGAAGTTGGCTGTAGAGGCAAAAACTCACAGTAAAAACTTTTTTAAATATATCCGAAGCAGAAAGCCTGTGAGGGAGTCAGTTGGACCGTTAGATGATCGAGGGGTTAAAGGGGCACTTAGAGAAGATAAGGCCATCGCGGAAAGATTAAATGATTTCTTTGCTTCGGTGTTTACTGAAGAGGATGTTGGGGAGGTACCCGTAATGGAGAAGGTTTTCATGGGTAATGATTCAGATGGACTGAATCAAATCACGGTGAACCTAGAAGATGTGGTAGGCCTGATTGACAAACTGAAGAGTAGTAAATCACCTGGACCGGATGGTATACACCCCAGAGTTCTGAAGGAACTAAAAAATGAAATTTCAGACCTATTAGTAAAAATTTGTAACTTATCATTAAAATCATCCATTGTACCTGAAGACTGGAGGATAGCAAATGTAACCCCAATATTTAAAAAGGGCTCCAGGGGCGATCCGGGAAACTACAGACCGGTTAGCCTGACTTCAGTGCCAGGAAAAATAGTGGAAAGTGTTCTAAACATCAAAATCACAGAACATATAGAAAGACATGGTTTAATGGAACAAAGTCAGCATGGCTTTACCCAGGGCAAGTCTTGCCTCACAAATCTGCTTCACTTTTTTGAAGGAGTTAATAAACATGTGGATAAAGGTGAACCGGTAGATATAGTATACTTGGATTTTCAGAAGGCGTTTGACAAAGTTCCTCATGAGAGGCTTCTAGGAAAAGTAAAAAGTCATGGGATAGGTGGCGATGTCCTTTCGTGGATTGCAAACTGGCTAAAAGACAGGAAACAGAGAGTAGGATTAAATGGGCAATTTTCTCAGTGGAAGGGAGTGGACAGTGGAGTGCCTCAGGGATCTGTATTGGGACCCTTACTGTTCAATATATTTATAAATGATCTGGAAAGAAATACGACGAGTGAGATAATCAAATTTGCAGATGACACAAAATTGTGCAGAGTAGTTAAATCACAAGCAGATTGTGATAAATTGCAGGAAGACCTTGTGAGACTGGAAAATTGGGCATCCAAATGGCAGATGAAATTTAATGTGGAAAAGTGCAAGGTGATGCATATAGGGAAAAATAACCCATGCTATAATTACACGATGTTGGGTTCCA
The DNA here is from genome assembly GCF_901001135.1 of Rhinatrema bivittatum. Taxonomy (NCBI): domain Eukaryota; kingdom Metazoa; phylum Chordata; class Amphibia; order Gymnophiona; family Rhinatrematidae; genus Rhinatrema; species Rhinatrema bivittatum. Next base: position 365,092,219 of record NC_042618.1, read on the forward strand.
TATTAGGTGCTACAACCCAAGAAAGAGATCTAGGTGTCATAGTGGATAACACATTGAAATCGTCGGTTCAGTGTGCTGCGGCAGTCAAAAAAGCAAACAGAATGTTGGGAATTATTAGAAAAGGAATGATGAATAAAACGGAAAATGTCATAATGCCTCTGTATCGCTCCATGGTGAGACCGCACCTTGAATACTGTGTACAATTCTGGTCGCCGCATCTCAAAAAAGATATAATTGCGATGGAGAAGGTACAGAGAAGGGCTACCAAAATGATAAGGGGAATGGAACAACTCCCCTATGAGGAAAGACTAAAGAGATTAGGACTTTTCAGCTTGGAGAAGAGACGACTGAGGGGGGATATGATAGAGGTGTTTAAAATCATGAGAGGTCTAGAACGGGTAGATGTGAATCGGTTATTTACTCTTTCAGATAGTAGAAGGACTAGGGGACACTCCATGAAGTTAGCATGGGGCACATTTAAAACTAATCGGAGAAAGTTCTTTTTTACTCAACGCACAATTAAACTCTGGAATTTGTTGCCAGAGAATGTGGTTCGTGCAGGTAGTATAGCTGTGTTTAAAAAAGGATTGGATAAGTTCTTGGAGGAGAAGTCCATTACCTGCTATTAGGTTCACTTAGAGAATAGCCACTGCCATTAGCAATGGTTACATGGAATAGACTTAGTTTTTGGGTACTTGCCAGGTTCTTATGGCCTGGATTGGCCACTGTTGGAAACAGGATGCTGGGCTTGATGGACCCTTGGTCTGACCCAGTATGGCATTTTCTTATGTTCTTATGTTCTTATGGTATCCAGGTTTTCTGCCACCGCACCTTCCAGGTCCAAGTGGTGAGGGTCTTCCTAACCATTCTCTGACCTCTCCGGAAGCAACAGTTTCCCACTCACCAGATAAACAGGCCAAACCTCAGCTTTTCTCTCAGTTGTTTCAGCTGGACTCTCTGCCAGACATGTCGCCTTCCAATTCGACAGGTATCCCTTCTGACCCATCAAAGGAACTGCCTGATCATTCTTCGCCTCAAGAGGACCTGACCTATTCAAGATTTGTAGAGAAGCTGGGGATGGTGCTAGGGATAGAAGTCTGGAAGCTCCTAGACCCTCAGGAAAAAGTGTTCAGGATCCTAGAAGTCCCAGCTGAACCGTCGTTTCTACCTTTTCATAAGGTTCTTGATGAGATGCTTATGAAAATGTGGGAATCTCCTCACTCCAACCTTTCGATTTCTAGGAAGTTGGACTTGCAGAAATCCGCAACTTAAGGGATGGTCCAGCTCCCACATGCTTCAGTAGTTGTGGAATCCGCAATGAAGCGTGCTAAGAAATCAAAAGCTACATGCATAGACTCCGCCACTAAGGGAACATAAACTTCTGGATGATATTGCCAAAAAGACTTTTCAAAGTGTGATGTTAATGTCCAGGATACAGCAACATCAATTCTATAAGGTACGATATTTGTATGAATGACTGCAATCACTGAAACCATTCCTGCACTCCAAAACAGGTCAACCAGTCACGCCTCAACCTTTTTATGATATGGAGGAGGGATTAAGACATCTGCTAAGAGCAGTTTATGAATCCTTTGAGACATCCTCCTGGACGTCTGCCACTGCAATTGCTGCGCATTGGTTAGCATGGCTTTGTTCCAACTCCATTAGAGAAGACGTACATGACAAACTGGCAAACCTACTGGGGTAGATTTTCAAAGGGATTCGCGCGTACCCCCGGAAAACCTACCCCAAACCCCCCCTGCGCGCGCCGAGCCTATTTTGCATAGGCTCGACGACGCGCGCAAGCCCCGGGACGCGTGTAAGTCCCGGGGCTTGCATGGAGGCCACGCCCTCCGGAATAGCCCCCGGGTCGGGTGATGGTGCGCCAGCAGCCTGCTGGCGCGCGCAAATTTACATCTGCCTCCGGCAGGCGTAAATCCCACGATAAAGGTAGGGGGGGGGTTTAGATAGGGCCAGGGGGGTGGGTTAGGTAGGAGAAGGGAGGGGAGAACGAAAGAAAGTTCCCTCCGAGGCCGCTCCGATTTCGGAGCGGCCTTGGAGGGAACGGAGACAGGCTGCGCGGCTCGGTGCGTGCAAGGCTGCCCAAAATCGGCAGCCTTTCGCGTGCCGATCCCAGATTTTAATGGATACGCGCGGCTACACGCGTATCTATTGAAATCCCGCGTACTCTTGTTCGCGCCTGGTGCGGTGGTGGGACAGACTGGAGTTTCATCAATACCAGCCAACTCCCCCATAGGTTGAACTCTTATTTGTTTGTTTGTTTGTTTATTTATTTGTTTATTTGGCCATTTTATATACCGTCATTCCAAATGAAGATCATAACAGTTTACATCATGACATACATTATATGAATTGACAAATACAATCACTTAATGTGTTCATATAGCATACAGTTTAGACACACAATGACTAAAGTTCTCAGGGGCACAAAACTTGACTAGTGTTATCAGGGGGTGAGAAGATATGAAAGGATGAGCTAACATTTTTAACTCAATGTACTGGTGGGATATAAGGGTGGTGGAAAAGAAAAACATTTCAGCTTCAGGTTTATTTATTTGCGAGGGGTTGGCCTGGTGCGCGAACAAAAGTACGCGCTCGCACAAATTTAGAAAATCTACCCCACTGTGTTTGGGAGAAAACCTTTTTGGCGACCAGCTGAAAGACACCGTATCCCAAATTAAGGAACAGAATGTGGCGGTACAGTCTCTGTCGTCAATGCTGGACTCAGTCCACATCCAAGTTTTACCAGCCCTATTGCAAATCCTATTGCTATCAAAGGAGGCCCTTCAAACAATTTCAGCCCTTCAGGCCACAGTTTTATCAGCAATTCCAACAACCTCGTGCACAGAATCAGTCCTCTCAACCAAGGGCTCATCAGAGACCGTAAGCAGTAAAAGCCCTCTCCGCCAGCAGCCGAAAAGCACCCTCAGTCTTTTTGAGGATAACGCAGCCATAGCCTGCCAGTGGGAGGATAACGCAGCCATAGCCTGCCAGTGGGAGGATAACGCAGCCATAGCCTGCCAGTGGGAGGCAGAAACTCACTTTTCCTTGGGGTGGAGTCTGATCACCTCAGATCAGTGGGTCCTAAGGATAGTGAGTGAGGGGTATCATCTAGACTTTACTGCTACACCCTCCCTTCCCCACCTTGCCAAACAATTGAAGGATGTGTCTCAGCTACCTCTGCTGCAGCAGGAGATTCAGCCCTTACTGCATCAGCAAGCCATCTGGCCAGTGCCCAGACACCAGATCAGCACAGACTATTATTCACAGTACTTCCTTATTCTCAAATGGAAAGGGGGGGGAGGCTTCGACTCATTTTGGATCTACGTTCCCTAAATAAGCGCACTCAACAAGGAAAGGTTCAAGATGACTTCCCTCAAGCTAGTCCTTCCGTTCATTCAAGAGGGTGATTGGATGTGCTCTCTGGATCTCAAGGATACTTACACACACATTCCAATACAACCCTCCTATTGGCAGTTCCTGTGCTTCCAGGTGGCCTTCACTCTCTACCAGTACAAGGTCCTACCAGTTGGCCTTTCATAGACTCTGAGGGTCTTCACCAAGTGTTTGGCTGTGGCAGTGGCTCATTTAAGGCCACAGGGAATCTTGATTTTTCCCTATCTAGATGACTGCTAATAGTTTCCTCCAACCAGTCTTCATTACAGGCACACCTGGAGACAACCATCACGTGCCTTGAGTTTTTGGGATTCCTCATCAACTATGAGAAGCTGGTACTCAAACCGACCCAAATACTTCAATTCATAGGAGCAAGGATAGACCAGTGCCTTCCTCCCACAAGACAGAATCAAAAAGATTCGTCATCTCGGTACAGAGTTGCTTGGCAGATTGGAGATCACAGTGCGCCAGTTGCTGGTACTCCTGGGACACCTGGTATCGGCCATTCATGTAGTTTCTCACACCTGCCTGCACTTCAGACGCCTCCAGTGGGGTATGAAATTTCAATGGTCCCAATATTCTCAACCGCTCAAGGAGGATAACTCTGTTGGACTCCAAAGGCAGGGACATTCATTGGTGGCTGCAGCTAGAGGTACTGACATTGGGATCCCCCCTCTGAGAATCGACCCACACTCTCGTCCTCACCACTCAGGTTTGGGGTGCTCATTATCTAAATTACAGAACGCAAAGCCTTTGGTCGTTGGCCGAACAGTCCTACCAAATCAACCTCTAAGAACTGAGAGCCATGAGATATGCTTTAATGACCTTTGTTTATATGTTAAGTGGCCATACCCTCATGATCTACACGGACAATCAGGTGGCCATGTTCTATGTTAACAAACAGGGAGGATCAGGCTCCTGGCTCCTTTGCCGAGAGGTGGTGTGGATTTGGGAGTGGGCCATAGAGAACTCTCTGATTCTTCGTGCAATATATTTGCCTGGGATAGCAAACACGTTAGCGGATCATCTGAGCAGAGTATTTCACACACACGAGTCGTCCCTCAATCAGTTGGTAGCCAACAAAATCTTCTAGCAATGGAAGATCCCAGTGGACCATCCTTGGACCTCTTCGCCACTGAAGAAAACTGGAAAGTGAAGGAGTTTTGTTCTGTCCATCCCAGCTGCCTTAAAAAGACGCAAGATGCCTTTCTTCTATCCTGCTCGACCGGCCTACTGTATACTTTTCCTTTGATTCTTTGATCTCCAGAACAGTTCAAAAGTTACTTCAGGACAGGGCTCAAATAATTCTCATTTCCCCAGCGTGGCTTTGGCAGCATTGGTTTGCATATCTGGTACATTATTCAGAGGACCGCCCCATTTTTCTCCGTCCCTAACCAGATCTTCTAACGCAAGAAGGGGGCTCTCTTCTTCACCCTCTCCATGCTTCCTTCCACCTGACAGCATGGATGTTGAATGCAAGATCTTGCAGGACTTAGCTCTCTCCCAAGCATTCACCAAATAATTTTGGCAGCAAGGAAACCTTCAAGTAGACAAAGTTATTCATTCAAATGGAAAAGGTATGCCAAGTAGTGTCAAGATAACAGCCCCTTTTCTGTGTTGCTGAAGGAGCTTCTTAATTACCTTATTCATCTCTCAGAATTGGGCCTGGCCAAGTCGTCAGTCAGGGGTCATTTAAGTGCTATAGCAGTTTACCACAAGAGAGACAAAGACTCTTCTGTGGCTTCCCATCCGTTAGTGTGTCTCATTTCATGAGAGATCTTCTTAAGTCACCCTCCCATCAGGAAACCACCAGTACCTTGGGATTTGAATATGGTTCTGTCTGATCTCATGAAGGACCCCTTTGAGCCCCTACAATCCATCCATCTGAAATTCCTTACTTGAAAGGTGATGTTCCTTGTGGCTATCACCTCAGCTCGATGAATCGGTGAACTCCAGGTGTTAGTACACTTCTTGCTCTACTTGCAATTTTACCCTGACAAAATGATGCTTAGAACACACCCCAAATTCCTTCCAAAGGTAGTGTCCGCTTTTGAAATCAAGCTATTTCCCTGCCTATCTTTTTTCCTAAGCCATACCATAATAGGAGGGAAGTTATGCTACACTCTTTGGATGAAAAGCTTTGGTTTACTATAAACAAAGCACAGCTACACTGATGTTCATCACAGCTGTTTCTCATTTAATCCCAACTCACTTGGTGTGGCAGTCTCCAAGAAGGCAATGTCCAACTGGATCTCAGACTGCTTTCACTTCTGCCATCAGTCTGCTCACATTTCATTGCAAGGATCTGTCAAAACGCATCAGGTGCGGGCTATGGCGTCCTCCTTTGCGTATCTTCAGAATGTACCAATCGCGGATATCTGTAGAGTGGCTACTTGGTCATCTATCCATACTTTCACCTCTCGCTACTGCCTGAACCAGCTGGCAGCTTCTGATAGTAGATTGGGTCACGCGGTGTTATCAAGTGTGGTTGGCAGAAATGTCCACCGGGGAACCAGGCTAAAAAAAAAAAGATTGCAGAAATCGGAAGAAAGGGGGCATGGTGACTAGTTAACACAGGCTTCCATCCTTCGCCCTTCAGTTTTAGTTTTTCTTTTTACTGGAGCTTGGGACTCCCAAACAGCATGGCTAATTCAGCCTGCTTATCGACATAAAAAAGCAAGTTTGCTTACCATAAACTGTGTTTTCCGTGGATAGCAGGATACATTAGCCATGCATACCTGTATAGCTTTTTTTATAACACTGAGGAGACCGATTTTTGCGCTGTGTGCGGGAAGAGCTGCACAGGTGCAGCACATTAAAGCTTTACCTTCAAGGAGAAAAGTCTATGAGAGCACTGTCTGACGTTACCCAAGCAGCATGGCTATTCCATCCTGCTTTCTATGGAAAACACTGTTTATGCAAAGCAAACTTGCTTGTCCCTTCTTTTACCCTTACTAGGTCCTTCTTCCTTCGGCGTCTTACCCCCTTTTCCCTCTCGTTTCTCTGGAGATTTAGTGTAGAGTGAAGGTAGCTTGGACTTGGTGGGTTGAGCAGCTTTTGGGCTAGACCCCACTCCTCCAGCTTGGTTCTGTCTGCCGCGTGGTAGGCTGCAACTGCACATTTTTTTCCTGCAAGCATAGGTGTGTGCACACATTCTTGCTGCGCGGTATTGGTCTGAAGTGAGCATGCACGTGTGCGAATACTTGTACACGTAAGGCTGTGGGCTAGATTTGAGCGTGTATTTGCACGCAGGAGTGCTTGTGAACTTAAGACCGGAGCCTAGATTTGAGTGCATATTGGCATGTAGGGGGTACTTGTGTGCATAGCTTGCAGCCCAGTTTTTGGGCAAGTATTTGCACGCGTACACCTGGACACAGTTAATTGATCTTGAGTGGAGTGCCCCATAGGCACGTTTTAAAGGGGAGGCGCGCTTTAGCGGGTTTGTACGTCTTGGATCCAAAAGCCAAGGGATCAGCTACAATTCTCAAAGGTGTGTTTTGCGCTGTGACAAAGCAAACCACCATTCCCATAGAAGGAGGGGCAGTTATAAAAGATGCTTAGGATAGAAGGATTGAAGCTATCCTTAATCAGGCCTTTGAGGCCAAGGCAATGTATTTGCAAATTGCTTCTTGCTGCTGCCTGGTGGCTCGGTCTAGTTTGCATCTCTCTCAATAGACGCAAGGAACAGGGTCTGATTGCAGATCAGTGATGGAACCGGAGACCACGTTCTTAGCTGATGCGAGCTGAGACTTGATGCAAATGGCTGCTAGAGGGGTGGGCCCATGATAGCGGCAAAGGCACCAGTTGTGGCTGCAAAATGGTCGTTAGACGCTACTCCAAGTCCAAGCTCACAAAGTTACCCTTTAAGGGTTCTCTTATTCGTCAGTGAGTTGGAGAAGATGATGAATAGTTGCAGTGAATCCAAGGTTCCTCGATTGCTGGAGGACAAGAAGGTGGTGTCACATCCTTTTAGGGTGAGGGACTGCTCCAGGGATTCCCACTGGTTTCATCCTTATAGAGAGTCTCATCCCTTCAGAAGATCTCAGTCCTTTCAGCCTAAGAAGCCTTGTAAAGATGCAGGCTCTGGGGCTGTGGAGCATCTCTATCTTCACAATGAAGTTGTGGGGGCTCACCTAGTGGATCAGTAGATAAGCAGGCTTCTAGCTCGTTGTTTTCAAAGGTGGGCCCAGATTATGACAGAGCAGTGGGTCTTAGAAGTGGTAAGGGATGGTTATGCTCTAGAATTTCTCCTTATTCCTCTGGATGCCTTTATGGTCTCTCCATGCAACTCTCTGCAGAAGAGATTGGCAAAAGAGACTGGCTGGATTTGAAGGCCGAAGTTTCTGTTCCCAGATTGCAAGAAATTATAGGGAGCTATTCCATTAATTTTGTTCCCAAGAAAGAAAGTGTCTTTTTGGCCCATCTTGGATCTGAAAGGGGTCAATTGACATTTGCTTATGAATAATTTCAGAATGGAAACTCAACATTCCGTCATAATGGCAGTACAAATTGGGGAATTTCTCATGTCTCTTGACTTGTCAGAGGTCTATCTACATATTTCCATTTGCCAGGAACATTGTTTTCTATGCTTTGCTGTTCTGGGACGTCCTTATCAATTTCAGGCCCTGCCCTAAATCTCCTAGGACCTTCTCCAAGGTCATAGTAGTGGTAGCGGCGCCTTTACAAGGAGGGCATTCTGGTCCATCCGTATCTGGATGACTGATTCGGGCCAAAAGTACAGAAGAGTCACTTGGCATATCTCAATCTTGATATCCTTGCTCCAGGAGCTAGGCTGGGTGGTGAACTTGGCCAAGAGCAGTTTACAGCCATCTTGGACACTAGAGTATCTCGGCATGTGATTCGATACGGAACAAGGTAGAGTGTTTCTGCCAGAGAGTCATATTGAGAAGCCTCACCTGGAGTACTGTGTTCAGTTCTGGAGACCATATCTCTGAAGGGACAGAGACAGGATGGAGGCGGTCCAGAGAAGGGCGACCAAAAAGGTGGAAGGTCTTCATAGAATGACTTGTGAGGAGAGATTGAAGCATCTAAATATGTACACCCTGGAGGAAAGGAGGAACAGGGGTGATATGATTCAAACTTTCAGATACTTGAAAGGTTTTAATGATCCAAAGACAATGACAAACCTTTTCCGTTGCAAAAAAATCAGCAGAACCAGGGGTCACGATTTAAAACTCCAGGGAGGAAGACTCAGAACCAATGTCTGGAAGTATTTCTTCACGGAGAGGGTGGTGGATGCCTGGAATGCCCTTCCGGAGGAAGTGGTGAAGACCAAAACTGTGAAGGATTTCAAAGGGGCATGGGATAAACACTGTGGATCCATAAAGTCTAGAGGAATTGAATGAAGAGAAGAGGCAAGGGGTGGCTTGCTTGCGGGAATGACGGCTACTACCTGGAGATTAATATCCTTATTCAATAAACATACACGCAGTTAATGTGACTCCAATATTGCTCTATGCTTCAATGGCAAGAGGAAATGTGGAAAAAAGGATTTGCATCCACAAAAAAGCAGGGGAGTAGCTTGCTTGTTACGGCGGTTACTACCCCAAATCAAATAAGGCTGATACTTCACTTTCAATGCACGTCCAACATAGCTCTCTCCTTCAATGGCAGGGGAAATGAAGAAAAGATGATTTATATCAGCATCAACCAACAAGGAATGAATTACATAGTCTGGGTAAACAAATAAGCATGGGTGTAGCTTGCTTGTTACGGTGGCTACTACCCCGAATCAATTAAGCATGATACTTGACTTGGAATAAGTATCCAGCGCAGCTCACTGCTTCAGCAACAGAGGGAATTAATTAAAGAGGATTTTTATTCAGACAACCAACAATGGCTGAATTGCACATGCAGGGTAAACAAATGGGAGTAGCTTGCTTATTACGGCAGTTACTACCCCAAACCAATTAGCTAGATACTTCACTTAGATGCAGCTCCAGCACTGCTGTCTACATCGATGGTGGGGGTGGAAGGGAATTGGAACCAAAAAGTTACCAATAAGGGCCCTGACCTCAGCGGTCAGAGTAACAGATTATGAAAACAAATAGGTGTGAAAGCTTGCTGGGCAGACTGGATGGGCCGTTTGGTCTTCTTCTGCCGTCACTTCTATGTTTCTATATTAAATACTGAAGTTCAGGCCCTGAGAAGGACTATTTGCCCAACAATGTGGTCTTATTTGCAGGTCCTGAGATTGGCAGCCAATTGAACCTAGTCCCTTGGTCGAGGGCGCACATGCGGCCCTTTCAGTGTACGTTACTCTCTGTGACGGGGTCACTATGCCAGTCCAGGTAGGTAGAATAAAGCCAGGAACAAAAACTCCCTGGAACCAAAGGCCTAGAAGGAGGGGGAAGAAAACCCAGGTGACACAGAGTCAAGGATATACACTGGTGGCTTCCCCTGTAACCATAGAGACAAACACACAGGTGTGGGAGGTTAAGGGTGGGACTTCCCCAGAACCAATCAGCTGGCAGAGGAGGAGGAGGAGTTTACAGAGTATAAAAGAGACTCCCTAACCCCGCAGAGTCAGTCTCCTGCCGGGGACTGAGGAGGAAGGACTGGGCTACCTGTTTGTTCTGGGAGACTTTGATTCTGGATATTCCCCGACCACGTGAAGAAGGACGGCAACAGTTATCACAAAGAAGCTGAGCTCGGGGATATAAGAGCTTCTGTTTGGATTTACTGCAAGGATACTTTACTAGGAGAACTGCCAGGCGGGTGGTTGTATCTGAAGGGACAAGGAAAATACCCCGAGAGATACAGTGGGAGGTGGCAGTTAGGCCCATGGGGCCAGACTTTTGAACTTTATGACATTACAGAGAACTTCTAATTGAGTTTGCAAGTGGCCAGGAAGGCTCTTTCAGGGATGGGACTGGTGGAAACGTGACACTCTCCCAGTGGAATCCGCAGTCCCAAGAGTACACAGTGAGACTCCATTCACCAAAGGAGGTAAATGTCCAGTTGCAGTGGTGGTTACAAGCGGATCACCTCAGGAAGGGGGTTTCCTTGGAGACATCAAACTGGTTAGTGCTTAATACAGATGCGAGCCTTCTGGGTTGGGGAGCTCACTGTCAAGAGCTGGTGGCACAAGGTCGCTGAAATGCCGAGGAGTGGCACTGGACCATCAATCATTTCGAAGCACTTGCGGTTCAACTGGCATGCTTGCGATTTGTCGAGTGACTAGAAGCTGAGGTGGTAAGAATGTCAGACAGTGTCATGATGATAGCCTACATTAATCACGGCAGAACCAGAAGCCAATAGGTGTGAATGGAAATAGATGTGCTCATGCTGTGGGCAGAACAGCATCTCTCTGGAAATATTCGCCTCCCGCATTATTGGGAAGAACAGTGTAAGAGCTGACTTCCTCAGTAGGCAGGTCTTGGACCCAGGAGAGTGGAAATTGGCAGACAAAGCCTTTCAACTCAGTGAAGTGCTGGAGTCGCCTGTACCTGGATTTGCTGGCAACCTCTGGCAGCATGAAGGTACCATAGTTCTTCAATCTGAGAAGGGATCCAAAAGTGCTGAGCATTGATGAACTCGTTCAGGTTTGGCCACAGAGTGGGATGTTGATTGCCTACAGTGATAAGCAGGGTCATTCGGAAGATTGCAAGTTAGACCAAAACAGTACTTCTGGTGGTTCCAAATTGGCCCCAGAAGCCATGGTATGCCGATCTTCTGAGGCTTTCAGTGGACAGTCCTCGAACTACTACTCAGAGAGGATTTATTGCATCAGGGGTTCATACTGCATAACGATCCGGGTCAGTTTTCTTACGGTTTGGCCTTTGAGGAGGGCTTGGTTGCTGAAGTGTTGGTTTGCTTCAGCAGTGATTTCCACTTTGCTCCAGGCCAGGAAATTTTCTACATCTTTAGCTTATGTTAGAGTTTGGAGAGTGTTTGTGAGCTAGGTGTGAAGAGTGTGGTTCTCATCCGCTCAATGTTGAAATTCCACTGGTATTGGAATTTTTGCAAGAGGGCTTGGTTAAAGGCCCTTAATACTCTGAAGGTGCAGGTAGCAGCTCTCGCTTGCTATAGGGGGTGAGTTAATGGTGAGACCCTATCTTCCCATCCAGGTTTTTGAAGGGAGTTGAGCATCTATGTCCTTCTTTGTGGTTCACTATGCCTCTTTTGGATCTTAATCTAGTCTTGCGTTTTTTGGAGGGTCCTGCATCTTTGCCACTGCGTAGTCTGTCTTTGCAGCTGCTCACCTTGAAAACAGTATTTCTTGAGGCAATCTGTTCAGCACGATGGGTCTCCAAGCTGCAAGCTCTTTCTTTCTGTGAGCCATTTCTATGAATGACTCTGGGGGTGTGGTACAGTTTAGGACTGTGAAACCACTTTTGGCAAAAAGGAAGGTAAAGTTTCATTTGAATAAGTTTATTTCTCCGAAAATGCTGAACAGGGATGTAGATGAGCGTGATTATCGTCTGTTGCATGTCTTGGATGTCAAGCAGCATCTAGTGCAGTTCTTGAAGGTTACTCGCTCTTTCAGGAAGTCTGATCGACTATTTGTGCTCCATGTTGTTAGTAAAGAAGGTGAAATGGTGACACGGGCAACTATAGCCCATTGGTTGAAAGAAGTCATTACGGCTGCCTGTGTAGATGCAGATCTCCCTTTACCTAGTCAGGTTAGGGTGCATTCCACTAGGACTCAGTTGGATTTTGTGGGCAGAGCTTCGGTTGTTGTCTCCTGTCAAGATGTGCTGAGCAGCGATGTCCTCCGTACACCCTTTCTCCAAGCATATTGCTTGTACGTTAGGGCTCAGGAGGATGCTGCTTTTGCGTGTGCAGTGTTTAAGAGACTGTGGGCAGCCTCCTACCCTTTTCAGGAGTTGCTTTGGTACATCCCAGTGGTGAGGATTGTCCTGTCTAAGTGCAGAGGAAAGAGAAATTACTATTTTCCTAGCATGTAGCAGATGGACTCAGGACCAATGGGTATAGTGTACTCCTGATAGCAGTTGGAGACGGATCAGATTTCAATCTGACGTCAGCCCTAGTACATATACCCCTGCAGGAAGTGCAGCTCTTCAGTATTTTCCATCTCCATAGCAGTTAGGGACTCTATGCACACTCGCACAGCGTTAGAGTAATTTTACCAAAGAAAACCAAAATAAGAAATCTTACCTCTACAGACGAGCCCCACTCTCCTGCGGTGACACCCATTGGGTCCCTCCCCCAGTTGAGATTTCCCAAGGTGATTTCCATGATCCCTCGGAGGTAAGCCTCGGTCCGGTGGCCAACCCTCGGCGGGGACCTAGCCCCTGGCATCGGGTGAGGCTGAGGCAGCAGGTGCAATCTCGAGCGCGGCGGTGAAGGTATTTTCCCTCTCCCACCGCAGCCGGAGATCGCCTGGAACGAGACCGGGAAGCGCCGAGACAAGGTAAGGTAGAAATCTATTTAAAAGTCTCCGGTCTCTGAAGCTCGCGGAGGCGCACAGGTCACCAGCTGGGACCAGTGCCACCAGGTTGATCTGCCCTAGCAGGGTTAGACCCCGGTCAGATCCAAGGGTCTTCCCACGTGGAAACCCTCAGAGGTGGTCGCCATATTGTCCGCTTGGTCGCTGTCACCATTTTGCTCTGTTCCTGCCCTGTCCGCCGTTTCGATCCGTGTGCACAGAGGCGAGCTGTGCGCACAAATATCATGTGCACACAACGTCGCACGCACAAGTGACGCGCATAGTCATGCGCTTATTGTGCTGGGTGCGTAACTTCGGCCTGTGCGTACAACAGCACACACATCTCCCTGAGCGCGCACAAGCCATGGCACCACCGGAAAATAAACTCAAAGCTCAGGGCCTTTGCCCAGCATGCCACATTAGAACTGCACAGAATGAGGAGGCCACGGCCCTGTGTATACAGTGCGACGAGGCCCTAGGGGATCCAACTCATGGCCCTCCCCAGCCGGTACCGGGCTCCAGCCTCTTGAGCAGTACGCTGAACCTAGCATTGCACAGCGGGACCCCTCCCCCCCTCAAATGGGGCTCCCCAGGGACACGGCGCCCCGTAGTCTAGACCCAGCATCTATCTCCTGGGTGGAATTCTTCAAAGGTCTGCATACCTTCGTCCACATGCAACCGGGGCCTCCTATAATACGGCCACAGGCTCCACCAGAGGGACCTCAACATGCTGGGACCCTCTATGCCCAGGGAAGCGATCCCACTGCCCAGAAGCCCCACCTTATCCTGCTCAAACAGGGTTCACAAAGCTATCAGTAGGACCTTTGTCTACATCATCCTCGGTGGGGAAGATTCAGAGGGTGCACTTGTGCTTAGGTATATTGAAAATAAGCAATGTAAGTATTATTCAGCTGCACAGCAAACCTCACCGAGCACTACCCTGCTGAACAATCGATCTGCATCTAACTCCTGGATGCTATATTGCAAACATCCAGACAAAGGATCTTAAATTTAGATTTAACTTCAGTTGGGAATACATGATATCTGTGTAAGATGGGGGTGATTAGATCATACCTTTTCTTACCAGCAAGAAATCTGGCAACGGTCTTTTGAGGTAACTGTAAATGTTTGTTTAATGTTATTAGGCAGCCTTTAGTACAAATTACAATAATCCAGTTAATGAGACCCTTAGAATGTAGCACTCTGGAGATAGGGAAATACATATGATACCTGAATGTAACTTGTCTTGAGCTTCTAACGAAAAGGCATGAACTAAATAAATGGTTTATTTCTTCATATCAGCCACAGAACTATGGATTTCCTGGGATTCAGTTTGAGCCTATGTCAATGGAGCTATCTCAATACAGCCTCCAGACATAGTTCAGATTCGTAATGTCTTCCAGCTGACAATAAGCTATATGTCTTCTGCAGATCTATGATGCTTAATTCCATATTCCTCAATCACTTTAGCCAGCACTGCTAAGTATAGTCTGTAGGCTACAGAAAGACATAATGCAGCCGATAATAGAATAGAATTATTACAAGTGAGCCCCTTAATCTGGAACGGTTACAATGCCTCCTAAAAGGTACCAAGATCTTTAGAAGTCTCTACTCTGATAGCAAGGGAGATGCCTTCTACTGATTCTGAAGGCGCCTAGCAATGAGAGAAGTGTGAATTTGCAAAAATGAGATAGCAACAGCAATTTTGTTTTATAGTGCAGCTTCTCAGATAAATGCTCAAGACCTGGACAGCATCATATATAATAAAATTATAATTCAGTGTTCTTAGGAAAGCACAACATAAATTGAGACAAAGGAAAGCATTTTTTATTTTTTATTTTTTTTTTTTTTATCTATTTACTTTATAATGGTGTGTCTGCTCTGAGGATTTTTCTTAATGTTTTTGCCATTGATACTAAATCCCAGTGGCAAGCTCCAGGAGTTGCCCTCTCTCTCTATCCAGGGAAAAGTTGGATAATTTTAAAAGTATTAAAAAAAAAAAAAAAAAAATTATATAATTCCCTTCTTCCCATCAGTGCCATACATAGAGGAAGAGTAATGATGTGGGGACCAGACTTAGCCCTGCAGCACTGTAGAGGTAATTTTCTTATAAGAGCCTATGGGAAAACTGACACCTCAAACTCCCCCCTACCACCACTGAGGTGTGCATAGCAGAATTTACCCTGACATTCATCTCCTTCTAGTAATCTGGGAATATGCCACTATTGGGAAATGTGGCAATCTGTGTCTGGGTGTTCCATGTGTTCCTCTTAGTCTGCGCTTTAAAATATAAAAAGGATCCATGTAGACGTTTAATTTTAACAGTGATTTATGAAGATAAAATGTTTTACCTGTGTTAATTGGCTGTCTGAAAATTACCGTCCTTCAACACAGCTGAAAGTTTGCATATTGTTGCACAATGCATTGAGGGGAAGCGTTTCCGGGAGGGCTTGCTTAGGTCAGAGGAGGGAAAGTATGTGCGTTGATGGCCTTTTCCTATCTTTGCGCTTACTTGTCCAGCGAAATTCTACTTGCAGTGAAAGCCAGTGCAAGTGATGACACGCACTTTGTACCAGCAGCTAGTTTCAAAGCAAAAGGAGGCACATATGCACGGTCTTTAAAAATTGCCCCCATAAGGCAGAGGGGCGCTTTAAGCGAGTAATATTTATTACACTAACAGGGCTTGGCCCAGAATTCAGCTATAGCAGTGCCTTTATAGAATCCTGGATTTTGTACAGTGGAGCCTACAAAGCTCCCCTTGGAATTCTTGCCAGCTTATCTGTTATCTGTTCTTTCTCAGGTATGATCACATTCGACCACATCCTGCAGCTGGTGTTTCAGTGAATTCTGTACCATCTGGTCTTCCTCCTCCAGCTTTCCCGAACCCCGTTCCCCTACCCGAGGCCACGCCACCTGTCATTAAAAGCAAGACCGAATCTGGGAGGCGAGAAAAGAAGACACTGGTACTCAGGGATAGAAGTGAGTTGGAATAGCAAGTTGTTGTCCTCGTTCTACTTCTCTCTTCTGTTTTAAATGCTTTTTTTTCTTCTTGCTGTAGTGCACACATTTTGATAGCTGTATTATATTGTATATTTAGCTTCTTGTACTAGGGGACAGTTGTTGGGCATGTGCCTGTAGACTGGGGTGGACAATTCCAGTCCTCAAGGGCTGCAAACTAGTCAGATTTTCAGGATATCGCTAATGAATATGCATGAAATAGATTTGCATAAAACTGAGGCAGAGTGCATGCAAATCTTTCTCATGCATATTCATTAGGGATATCCTGAAAATCCGACTGGTTTGCGGCCCTTGAAGGATTGGAATTGCCAACCTCTGCTATAGACATCTGAATGTGAGTCTGTGTATTGGATGAGGTTTGCTGTCAGGCTATGAGAAATCATCTTATAGATCAGGCCAGATAATCTGCGCGGGAACAATCTCTGATTAGGCAGCAGAAGAGTTTGATGTAGGGCATATCAAACAGCAGTACTAATTGGAAGTCTGGGTAAATTTAACATTTTTTTTCCCCAGAAATGTTAAATGCATTTTTTGATTAATTTTATTGTGGCTGGCTGTCACAGAAGCTGTCTAAACCTTGGTGCTGAACAGCAATGAAAAAAAACTTAATAAACCACAAAGTTTATTGGTCAGTCTTGTCAATATTTATATCAAAAATAACAATTCAGAGACCCACTGCATCTTCATTCTGTGTTTTCAACCATGTGATCTAGACACTGTTCAATGGTTGAAAGCATTCAGCTTTGCCTTGTGCCTCGAAATACATCAAGGCATCGTGTAACTGGACACTCTTTGTGCCAAGTTGGTATCAGTATATGTATGCATGCAGATATCTCATAGTGCATCAGAAAAGAAGTGTTGCATTATCAATTGATATGAACTGCTGTGGGATTGACATGTTTCTCATATGCTAATAAAGGCTCTTAAAAAGAATAAGTAAGACAACTTTCAGGTTTTCTGCTGGTGATAGCCACGTAATAAACTGAAGGATGTATCCCTGATGTTTAGAATATGCCTTGGGTATCATTTGGCAGCATGGGCCTTGTTGTTCTTCCCTCAGGTCTATGCATGCGGGTTCTAGGGAGAGTGCTATCTGTTTCCTGGATAGTCTTCTGCCACAACTTCACTCCTCACCTTTGAGAGATGGCAGACAGTGTTTCATTGTGGATATCACCATTTACTAGCTGGGTTTGCTGTATTTTTTAAGGGAATTTCCTACTGGATTTGGTTCAGAGCAGTGACTTTATGTGCACTAGCATCACATCAGAACATGCAAAAAAACCCAAAAAAAACCTCCTGCTGCATTTAGGAAATAGTCTCATGAGTTGGAGACTTTACTTAATACCATCCGAGTTATGAAGCAAGAGAGAAGTGAAAGCAATCTGAGATGGATGATAGTGGCTGCTACTGTTATATGGTGAATACTATTTTAGCCTGTATAAGGGTGGATAGAGTCAGATTCTTCTGTGCATCAGTAGATGGACTTTTTATCACTTGGTTTGCAAGATGATGAGGAAGGTAGTTTTTGTTTTTGCTTATCTTCATTCCTTAGAAAGTAAGAAAATGGAGGGGAACCAGTATTTAGATCTTTTCGGCATTGCATTCATTAGTTAACGGGATGATGACTGAACTGGCCATCAGCACATGACTCTCCTCTTTTTCCATCTTGATGTTAAAATCTGTGTAATCGAAATCTTCATAATACCTTTTTCCAATTATAAATAAATTGTTACAGAATTGTTTCTTTCTTGTGAGCTAACTTCACATCTGTTGTCTTTGGGTGGTTCAGGTATTGTATTGCTCATGTATTTGAACATCAATTATCTTTTATGCAACATATTTTTGGAGAGTGGGGATTCTGTATTTCATTGTTAGTACTTTCAAATAAACATTTGTTGCCTAAGGCAGCACTCGTGGTTGAATTAGTAAGTTTGGAACTTGGAACAATAATGCTGCCCCAAACGAAAATGATTTCACCACTATCCAGGTGATTGGTAATCAGAAGTATATTTAACTTTTCACTTTTATATACCATCTTTCCATCTCCCTAACTGAAGGACACCTAAGTTGTATTACAAGTACAATAGCTTATGCAAAATATCTTAAAAAAAAAAAAAAAAAAAAATCCATTAGCATAAAAAAGGTTTAACAAAATCCCACCCTTACAGAAAGTGTCTAAATTCACTAAACAAAAATATACTTTCAAATATCAATCAGTGTATTGGAAGACTATTTCCTCCTGGTGATCTCTGCTTCTCTTTTGTATTTTCTCTTTTGTGTATGGACTTTTTTTAAAGATTTGTGTGGCTCGACTGAAGAGGCAACCTCGCCCAGCCCTGCTTGTATTCCTGGCTGCTGCAGTGACCAGAGCGAGAGTGTGGGGCTGAAGCCTCACTCCTATTTGGAAGCTATCCGGAGTGGGCTTGAGGAGGTAGAAGCTGCAAGCTCTTATTCTGATGCCCAGCAGCTGTGCCCATTTGCAGCCGCTGGCACGTGCCACTATGGCGACAGCTGCCTTTATCTGCATGGGGATGTGTGTGAGATCTGTGAGCTGCAAGTCCTGCACCCCTTTGACCAGGAGCAGAGGAAGATGCACGAAAAGGTAAAAAAAAGGAAGCCATGTCCCTTGGAACATGTCTTCTCCAGATGTTAGTTATTCAGGGCCTGATGAGACCAATCCTATGTGGCCTTTATACTTTTATTTTACCCTTGTGTCGTCGTCCTTGTCTCCCAAAAATGAATTTCTCAGGATGAGTCTGTCTCCTAGGTAGAAAGGCTTTCTTGAAGGTTGAACTTTTCAGCTGGGGCAGACTGAAGCCTTAACTAATTTGGGGGTCGGACATCAGAAATGATTGATTGGCTGCTGCAGGTCTGAAGCATATTATTGATAGGGAGAATGAAATAAGTCTAAATCGCACATGAACATAGTGGGGGGAAAGTTGGAAGAAACAAGAAGTGTTTCATTGCTCTGCTTTGTGTACAGATATGAAAACAGTTTGGGGTTGGTGGTTTTGAGTCTCAGTAAATCCTTTTGATAGATTGAGAAAAGGTACAGAAGGGAAGCATCCCAGAAGTGAGCAGGCCAATCCACCGAGAAACGCTCGACTTCCAAAAACACAAATAGGCTGCTCTCTGCTTGGAGTCCCACAGTGGGAAATTCTTTGTGTGGTCTATGATCCAGTCTTTCTTTTTTTTTGATCAAGCACTTTCCTCCTCCTCATTGGGCTTCCAGTTCTATCAGAACTAGTCTTTTATTCAGCTAAAGTGCCATTTACAACAAGCCTGGGTTTTCCTGCTCTCCCTCCTCTGTTTTATATTTCCCTTGGCCAGGGTCCACCAGCCAAGCTACTGTGGATATTAAGCGTGGCCGTGAGGTGATGCATTGTGGCTAAAACTGCCCCCTCCCCTGCTGGGGCTGTGAACACTATCTCCATAGCATCTCCACTTGTCCTAGAAAGACCTGACCAGAAATTGGACCCATATTTTTCATATTGCATTGCTATTGGACTGGTCCTCCGTTGTCAGTCTTGAGTAAATGAGTTTTAGGTGCCATTGGCTTGACCAACTTTAATTTTAAGACAAAGCAAACATTGTTAAGGTGAGGTAAACTTTAATTTTAAGGTTGAGGCAAGCAATTCTTTAATCAGTCCTTTTTTAAATGAATGCCACACCATATTAAAGAGTTGTATCTGCAGAGTGAGGAGATCAGAAAGATGCAGGTCAATGTTAACAGTTCTGCAGTTGAGCTAATCATAATCTTCTTGGCATGCTTGAATATTATGTAATTGTGCCTGCATTCATGAAAAATGGAGGAGGAAGTTTCAAAAAGATTATTCCACAGGCCCCAAGATAGTCTTAATCCAGCTCTACCTTCAGTACTACTTGTGTGCTAACGTGAGCCACCCTAGCAGTGGCACTTGTCCTCCAGTTGGATCTCAAGCAAATGTGCTGACTCTTCTGTGCCCTACTTACCTTTGTTACAGAAATTTCTATAATGTGGAAATAGATCCTCATGTTCAATAACGACTTGTCTATTAGGCATAGCAGGAAGGAATCTGTTTTTATTGATGCTAGCTAGATTAATGAATGTTAGAGGAAACAGTAAGTTAGCACATGAAATTGTGCATGTGTGTAAGGTTCAGATATCCTTTACGTGGGCAATTTTCAAACCTTCCCACCTAGGAGTAATGTCTGCAAGTATTTTGTCTCCACAGCCTTTGCACCAGTTTTCAAAGAGAATGTACGAGCATGCTTTCCCTTTGAAAACTGCCCCAGGAAAAAATACTGGCAGAGATTTGCATTCACTTTTCTTGCGGGTGGTTTTATTTCTGTGGAAAATGCTTGTGGTTTTGAAAGTGCAAAACTTCACTTGTTGCCTCCCTCAGCCTAACGCCGCTCCTGGGAATGCCTTTACACATTGCTGGTAAAACTAAGTGCGTGTTCCACAGTGTGTACACTTGTTTTGTTTTTTTTTTAGTTGCATGGTGAGTAGGCAGTTTTTCAAAAAGCCTTTTTACCCAGGTAAATGGCTTTTGGAAGAAATTGCTTTCTGTAGCTGTACCAATGGCTTCAACAACACAACTCGCTCTCGCTCTCTTCCCCGCCCCCCCCCCCCCCCCCCCTCCCGGTCTGGTCCTCTTACACTCTTTACCATGCTAGTTTCCAGTGTAACATCAATCTACTATACCATAGTTATCATCAGAGCCACAGAAATCTCTGAACTTTGGTTATCTCTCCCATGGATGTTAAACTGCTCACCAGATCAGTTTTGGTGGTTGCTATTGACCAAATATCCATTGGATTTTGCCACACTGCCTCAGAAGCTTGGTGGTCACATTGATACCTAAAAGTGAAAATTGGTGGCCTAATTTAGTTTTTGAGCTAGCATTGAATTTCTGTTTTGCTGATTTGTCCTATACAGGCATTGCCATCAGGTGCACCAAAGGCTGGTATTCAGATGAGATGAGAAGGTGCAGTGACCTGAGTAACACTCTGCATTGTGTTTTTCTGCCAACATTTCTCTTGTAGATGTGCATGGCATCCTTTGAGCATGAGATGGAGAAAGCATTTGCCTTTCAGGCAAGTCAGGAGAAGGTTTGCAGTATCTGCATGGAGGTTGTGTATGATAAACCTTCGGCCTCTGAGAGGCGGTTTGGGATCCTTTCCAACTGTAATCATACGTACTGCCTATCCTGCATCAGGAAGTGGAGGTGTGCAAAGCAGTTTGAGAATCCAGTCATAAAGTAAGTCCAGATGTTCTTCCAGGCTTCATCCCTTTTTTGCCAATTACTGTTCTGCTCTGCTTCTTATGTTGCTATCAGGGTGAACAGTTTGATGAAAATTATCTTTCATAGATTATCCTGAAGTTTCTTAAAATCCATAGCTATAGATTCTAAGGACCTTTTGAATGTTTGTTCCCACTCCTAAAGCTATGCTTTTATACTTTGAAAGTTAGATTGTGAGCCCTCTGGAGACAGGGAAATACTTACTGTACTTGAATGTAATTCACCTTGTGCTACTGATGAAAAGGCGTGAGCTAAATCTAAAGAAATAAGAAATAAAACACACACAGCCTGTCATTTTGGTATATTTTAAAAGTAATTATTCTTTTAAGTGTAAAGTAAAGCATTGCAGCTGTGCACACTTTTATAAAACTGTTTCATGCTAATGAGAAATTTTTAGAAAGACAAAAGGAAGGATTGGTGCTGGCCTTCAGTGTAAGAATGACTCTGTACTGCCAGAGGAGCCCGAATCTAGTGAGGAGTCCTTACCTGCAAGGCACCTTCTGCATTCGAGTCCTGAATCATGAAGGAAGGAGAATATCTCAGTTCAGACAGAGGGGGAAGCTCCCTGCTAGTATGTGAGCCGAGACAGCTGCAGCTCTATTATTCTTTTATTTCACTGTCAGCTATTATGAGTGGGGCAAGGGTGCAGATGAAGGATCTGGTATTGGTGTGAGTTTTAGACTATGCAGAATGAGCACATCTTTTCCACAAATCTCACACAGCCATAGGTGAAACTACAAAATGTGTTTTCTCTTATTTGTATTTTTAAATTGAATTTATCAGACGGATATAAACTTTATTTAGAAAAACAAATAAGAGAAATCACATTTGTAGTCCGATCTGTGGCTGTGTGTGACTTGCGGAGAAGATGTGCTCATTCTTCCTGGTCTGAAATGGACGGCATAAGAACATTTCCGGTTTAACTCCAAAAGAGATCTAGTTTTAGTGTGAACACTTCCAGTTTATTTTGCTTGTACCTATAACTGTGTGCCAGGCTTTGGGTAGAGCTGTTTTACATCAGTGTATACAACACTCTACAGTGAAGAGGATGAAATAAAGCTTATACAAGTTGATTCCCCAAACTTAACTTTTTATTTTTCCGAGGACTTTGAAATTTTAAAGTATAGAACCTTTTGACATTTGAAATAAACAATAAAAAGTAGTTGAAACTGTAAATATGCATTACCCAGGTTTTACCCCTCCTTTACAGATCCTGCCCTGAATGCCGGGTGATATCAGAGTTTGTAATTCCAAGTGTCTACTGGGTGGAAGACCAGAATAAGAAGAACGAACTGATTGAGGCGTTTAAGCAAGGCATGGGGTAAGTGCCCTCCACAGAAATACTGTGAACTTTCTGACCTATATGCTACCCCAAAGAACTTCAGAGATTTTAGAGGGAAAAGGCATGCATATGATGCTGAAGTTGGATTCTAAGAAAAAGTGCTTATTCCAGGATAAAACAGATTGTCATGTATTGTTAAATAAACCATTTTAATTCCATGTTTGGGAAGAAGGCGCATTGTAAACCTGATCATCATACATTAGATTTACAGACTTCAGAAAGCAAGTCCAGGCATAGCTGTTCCCCCAGGCCTTTATATAGGCTCCAAAATAGACACCCTCATTGCAAAAACTACCAGCTCCTATCACGAGACACCCATCTAATCCAAGGGCTTTGCCCTAACTTCTTTATCAAATGTCTACTGAAGCCTGCGTTGCTCCCATTATTCTAATTCCTGCTCCACCCCTACCATTTAACACTACCTGCAGACAAGTCCATTGGACATGCTTTACCACAGTCCTCACTATTGTGAATATTCTGCCTCTTTCTACTCCTCTTGACTCTACCCTTATGAATCCTGTGATTATTGTAATCTAAGATCCAATTGCAATTATAATTAACTTTTGTTTGTAATCCACCTTGTGGCTATTTGGTAAAAAAGCGGAACATCAAATGTCTATGAAAAATACATTTAGAGAAGTCAGGGGTAACTTTTTTTTTTTTTTTTCCATTATGCCGAATTGATTTCACATGGGGGAGGAGTTTTTTTTCCCTGGAATACACATGGAGGCAAGCTGTGAGGAAATTGGAAGAATGAGCTATCTGTGGGCCTATGGTCTTGGGCTGAACAAAGCGTGCACGTAAGGCTGTAGGCTTTAGGAATCTTGGGTACAGCTCTCTGGCTCACCTAAAGTCTGATCAGAAGGATGAAAAAGTTCCCAAACCCCGCTCTGTGTGTTTGGATTTGTTAGAATTCTACTTGCACACAGAAAGACGTTTCTGTGGCACGATGAGTGTTTTGTTTATTTTAGACATTTTAGATACACCTTTCCATGGTAGAGCAGGAGCCTAAATAGAAGGGGAGGGGGAAATAAAGCTTTGCAGCACAGCCTCTTCCCCAGACTGCCTCCCAGTCTCCTATGGTGCTGTGCCAGATTTGTACTCTGTGAAGGGGGGTTGAAGGTGATCATCCTCTCCTCTCCTAGCTTCTCATTTCTCTATGGGGAGGGGGAGGTGATCATCCTCCCCTCTGCCAGATGGGCAGAATTGAAAGATGTTAGAGAAGGAAGAGAAGAGCAAAATGAAACATGAGAAGTGGAAGGGGAAGCAGAGATGGATAAAGAAGATACATAAGGACTAGGATGAAAAAGTGAGACTAGGAAAGACTACAAACCCCTCAGAGGCATGTTTTATTTTTGATAGTTACTGAAGTGTATAAATGTATAACATACACAGAAATAGGCCTGTATGTGTGGAATACATCAACCTATTTTTGTATGGGGATTTCAGTTTTACAAAGATAGTCATCTCAGAATTCCTTGGGAGATGCATATAATGTACATATATGCATCTCCAAAAATTTGGTAGCCAACAAGATGTTCTGGTCACCAGCTGAAATAAGACATCAAAAAATGTCTCAATGATTAGAGCAGTGCAATTGCTGGTTATTAAATAGAATTTCAAACAAAAATTGTACACAAAATATGTAATAGTTTAATACTACCAGTGTCACATCTTCTAATAACTACTAAAAATAGAGGTATTAATCAAACCTTTTTCGATGGAAAGAAAACTGTAGAGCAGGAGGTCATAATATGAAGCTCCATGTCAGGAAGCATTTCTTCATGGAAAGGGTGGTGGATTCATGGGTTGCCCTTCCAGAGGAGGTAACGAGGACAAAGATGAAGAAAATGTCCACCTGGTATATTATCTCTCAGAGCTTTTCGATGAGGACTCCGATATGATAAAAGGTTATTCCTGTTGAAGTCCTTTCTAAAATGAGATGTTTGTAAACCTAGTGAAGTAACAAAAATCAATATATCCAGAAACGATATTGCTGAAAAACTAGTGTGCATTGTGTAAGTTGAGGCCCCCACTCAGCCATACAATGAATTTGCAAAAATACTTTTGATCCCATCCAAATAATCCAGTCCAGATGATAAAGAAATCATCTATAAAGCACTTCCATGCTCTCACAAAAAATGGGGAGGTAGACATGCAAGTTTGTTCAAACTGGGCTGCAGACAAGCACCCATGGCAGTGCCTTTCACCTGTTGGTAAAAGTCATCACGGAACATAAAAAAAGAATATTTTCATCACGGTGATGTGTATCACTGGGACTCCCTTCCCAGGGGCTATGAATGCTGTCTCACTGCAGCCCCAGCTAGCCCAAGGAGCAGATCTGACCCAGGTACTTCTACATAGCACTGCAGAGCCCTGCCATTGATCCTCCGGGCCAACCCTGAAAAATGACTTTGGAAACCTTTAGCACACTTCCCGCTTAAGGATTTTTTTGCAGAAGAAAAATGAGCTGCTTATGAGAGATCTTGTTAGTAGCAATAGAAAAATTTAGTGAAAGATTAGGAGATAATAGTGTAAAAGTAGCATATTGTAGCAATTTTCAAGTCAATTTACCTACACAGAACCTTTTGACAATTTAGCTCTATGGAGTGAATTTTGAAAGGAGTTATGCACGTAAAAGTAGCAATTTTGAAAAGACCATTTACATGCATAAAGTCTTTTGAAAATTACCTCCTTAGGTTGCAAAAAAAAGTCCATAATGCTAGTGCCTGTGAAAGGAAGAGGTCTTTATTCTGCTTTTTGACAGACAATACATTATTTACAATACCATTCAATTCTATTTTTGACTTATTAATTCAACTGTTAGACAAAATCATTAGCTTGTCGCTTTTAAGTCAATTGAGAGAATAGTTGTGTGAAGATGTTGTTCCTGGGTGTTCCTCTTTGTTTCCAGTAGGGGGCGTTCTCAGCTCATGAGCATATTCCTTTAGGTTGCTATAGTAGATATTTCATGGATGAATGTGGTGAAGGTGCAAAACTCAGTGTATATAGAAAGTAATTAGTCGAGTTATTGATTAATATCACCACACTGAAGCTACCTAAAAAGGAAAACAATTCATTTAGGGGTAGGTTTTCGGGGGTTACGTGCGTAACCTATGAAAACCTACCCCAAACCCCTCCTGCGAGTGCCGAGCCTATCTTGCATAGGCTGCTGGCGCGCCCAAAGCCCCGGGATGCGCGTAAGTCCCGGGGCTTTCCTGGGGGGGCGTGTCGCGGCCGGCACGTCATCGGGGGCGTTCCAGGGGTGTGGCTGTGGCCTCCAGATCAGCCCCCGGACCATGGTGCGCAGGCGGCTGACCCGGCGTGCGCAAGTTACGCCTGCCTCGGGCAGGCGTAACTTGTGCAACAAAGGTGGGGGGGGGGTTAGGCAGGGGAAGGTGCGGGGGGGGGGGTGGAAGGAAAGTTCCCTCCGAGGCCATTCCGATTTCGGAGCGGCCTCGGAGGGAACGGCAGCCTTGCGCGCGCCGACCCCGGATTTTAACAGATACGCGCGTATCTATTGAAATCCGTTATACTTTTGTTTGCACAAACAAAAGTGCGCGCATAGTTTTATAAAATCTGCCCCTTACTTTTTCAGGTGCTTTGAAAATAGAAGCACAGTGAATCACATTCAGGCCGATACAGTACAGTGCGCTCTGACGGAGCGCACTGTTAGCCTGCTATTGGACGCGCGTTTTCCCTTACCCCTTATTCAGTAAGGGGAGGAAAACGCGCGTCCAACCTGCAGCTTGTTGATGGCCCTATTAGGTATGCGCGCGGGATACAGAAAGTAAAATGTGCAGCCAAGCCGCACATTTTACTATCAGAAAGGTCGGCGCTAATTTCTTCCGGCACCGGGAAAGTGCACAGAAAAGCAGTAAAAACTGCTTTTCTGTGCACCCTCCGTCGGCTGTCAAACCCGCTGACAGCCGCCGCTCCTGTCAAAAAGGAGGCGCTAGGGACGCGCTAGTGTCCCTAGCGCCTCCTTTTCCCCGTTTCTCTACCGCGCCACCTAATTTGAATACTGCATTGCGCGCACCGGCGAGGGGCCAGTGCGCATGCCGGGAGAGAGGGCGTTCGTCCGCTCTCCCGTGGACTTTACTGAATCGGCCTGATTAACAGGACATTCATTCAGACCCCAGTTTAAAACTAATTCCAATGGTCCTTGTCTTTATTTGCTATCATTTTCTGTTTCTAAAACTGCTAATAAATGCAGCGTCATGAGTAACCATCTTGAATGTTCCTGTCCACTTCCATGGGTTGATTAGGAAGGAGCTGCTGGTGCACCCAGGGCTTCCCACTGTGTTGATGAATGGGATGTTAAACGTTATTCATGCAAAGAGTAAATGGAATGTGATGAAACTGTAGCTAATTCAGAATTTCTGGATTTAAAGCCATATTTAATAAGTGAAAATACTGCTCAGTCAAGATGGTACCTTCTTTGTTGGAGCTGTATAGCAGTGTGCCTGTTATGCTTTGGACACAAAAAAAGTAGGCATCTTCTTTCCATTCTAGAAATACCTATCGGCCATTGCTGTTAGTTTGACCAGTTTAATTTATGGCTATCTGGATACTTTGTAGTACTTGATAATTGTAGACGAGGGGGCCGCCCTGCTGTTGGATAATGGCAGCTTCTGTATCATTGCTAAACACCTTGTACCAGTACAATAGTTTTTTACTACATCCCTGAATATTTTCACTCCATTTACTATACTGTTTTATTTATTTATTTTTAACTTTTATCCATTCTTCTCTACTTGTAGGTAACTTAATGGAAAGTAGTAGGCTCCAACTTCCTAGTGTCAACTAACTTGATGCCTGAAGGTTGGTGTTGGCCAGGGACATAGGCAGCAGGTTGTTCTAGCAACAACCTCACTAGTTTTGGTAGCTATTTGGATTATTACAAAGTTTGATGGTAAAACAAGGAGCTGGAGGGCCTGGGTGTCGCATTAAGCATTGGGGACTTATATTCTCATCTCCTCAGGATAGGAAGATGCAATAGAGGATCAATATCCTCTAAGCTTCTACGACTGGAAACATCCATAGTGTAGACAAAGATAATTGGGCAGACTGGATGTTCCAAGTGGTCTTTTTCTGCATTCATCTACCTTGTTTGATTTAAAATAGATACAGTACTAATGCCTTGCTTGTTGCACTGTTGGATAATGGCTTTTGCTGACTTTGATATTTAAAGTAGTAGATCAAACAGCATGGTGAAGAGAGAATCCTGAATACCAGAAGTGCATTTAGTCTGGGTAGATGATTTGGGGTGTAACTTATCAAGACCTTTGCCTAAGAAACAGTTGGGTGGGTGTATCATCCGTCTTCGTTATTTACAGGCAGGATTGACGGGCATGATGGTCTTTGAATCTGACAAAAGATATACAAGACTTAAGGATCAAACTACACCAAAAATAAGATGTACAAACTGGAAGAACTTTAGAGTCTGCAGAGTGAGAAGAGATTCTCCCAGGACAAGCAGGATGGTAGTCCTCACATGTGGGTGACATCATCAGATGGAGCCCTGTCACAGAAAACTTTTGTCAGTTTCTAGAACTTTGACCGGCACACTGAGCATGCCCAGCATGCCATAATCCCTGTAGCCAAAGGGGTCTCCCTTCAGTCTCTCTTTTTTTTCTGTGCTGCAGTTTGCCTCACGGGTTAGGAACTCTGTGAGATTTCTCACCTTTTTTCCTCACAGAAAAATTTGAAGTTTACTTATTTAAAAGTTCCCTAGCAGGGGTCTCCCATCGCGCTCTGTTCCCTCCGATGCTCGGTGAGTACTTTTCCCATGTCTCCGGTTGGTTCCTGCCGCCTTACCAATCTGTTCCCGCAGATCACAGACTGTTTCGCGCCCTTTTTTTTTTTTTCAGCATGGCAACCGGATTCAGAAAGTGCCCAGAGTGTCCGCAAACGATGTCCATCATGGACCCTCACACTGTGTGTATCCTGTGCCTGGGCTCTTCACATGATGTCTGCCGGTGTTCTGACTGCGCCCAAATGACTCCGAAAGGCAGACAGGCTCGTCTTGAGAAGATGGAGTCTCTTTTTAAATTAAAACTAACTCCATTGACTTCTGCCCAATCATCATTGGCGAGTAAACGGCCATCCACCGACAAACCTCGCCGGGAGCAGCAAGGAGACGGTGACCATCCGTCACCGACACCATCCAGGACATCGATAGCGTCATCCTCGGTGCCGGGGAAAGACCGGGCCGAGATCAGAGGGAAGCATCACCACCGTGAGTCCACACCCGGTGCTGGCACAGACATCGAAGCGGCCTTCGAAGAGGGCCCGGGGAAAGGAACCCCCATCCTCCTCTGCACCCGAGACCCCGAGGCGTTCCCCCACCGACATCTGTGCTGGGTACTGAGCCTCCACAAACTCCTGTGGAAGGGCCAGTAACACCTAGCCTGCCTCCACCTGTAGCTGTGCTATCCACACCAGCTTTCAGGGAGGAACTGGACATCCTTGTCCGCCAGGCAGTCCTCTTTGCTTTCCAAAGCCTGCAGCCGCCATTGATGCTGGCCCCCATACCGGCCCCGGAACCATCGACGTTTGTACTGTTGCTGGACCGACTCAATACCCTCATCGGTGCTTTTCCAACTCAGCCTGTTCCATCGGCACAGAGTTGGCCATCGAGACCTCCGCAGCTCTCGATACCTGTTCCGGGCTCCTTCGAGGAAGACGACACAACTTCTAGTCCGACTCCAGGTCCATTGGGACTCTCGAGGCCAAAATGTCCTCGATTCCATCGATGCCAGTACACTCGCCATCGATGCCTACGCGCCCTGGAATGTTAAACATTCTCCCTCCTTCAGGAACTCCCTATGATCCATGGGAGGATGTGGACACAGATACATCCACATCAGAGGACTTACTTTCAGACCCTTTTCCTCTTGAAGAGAGATGGTGGTCTCCTCCTGAAGACCTTTCCTTTGCCAACTTTATTAAGGAAATGTCTGAAACCATTCCCTTCAATCTGGTGACAGAAGAGGACACCCGTCACAAGACCTTGGAAGTTTTACAGTTTATTGATGCCTCCAAGGAAATTATGGCCATTCCAGTGCAAGAAGTCCTATTGGATCTCCTTCACCGCCTATGGGGGCATCCTGGGACTGTCCCACCAGTCAACAGGAAGACAGATGCAACATGCCCCAGGTTTTCAAAAACCACAACTTCCTCATCAATCTGTTGTGGTTGAATCCGCACAGAAGAAGGCCAAGCGATTGTGTCCGCATTCCTCAGCTCCACCATGGTAAAGACCAGAAGTTCCTGGACGGACTGGGTTGGAAAATCTTCCAAGGCTCCATGTTGGTATCCCGAATAGCCGCCTACCAACTATATATGACCTCCCAACCTCCGTCTGGAGCCATGCCATTTAAAATCTGAAAATCGTTAAAAACCTGGCTTTTTCACCAGGCCTTTTCGGACTAGCTCCATTGACACCACCGTCCCTCCCCCCCATCTCTACCCTACTTAATCTAGTAATCTTGTACCCTGTTAAATTCTATGTAATCAGTGTAAAATAACCCTGTAGTCCAAGTAATCGTATCAGTTCCATTTGTAAATTTATACTTCAAGTAATCTTATATAATCTGTATATTCCCATACTTAATCATGTTACCTCTATCTTGTTTCTCTCTTTTCTTTTAGTTTGTCAGGTTCGCTGTTATGGAACCTCCTTTCAGTTGTCCTCCCCTCCCATCCCTGTTAATTGTACTTTCCACCTTTTGTTACTATGTAAACCAATATGATGTGTACTTTAATGTCTGTATAGAAAAGCTGTTAAATAAATAAATGACCTAGTACCAAAGAAATCTATGGAAGCAAGTCCAAGATTTTGCAGACTTCTTGCCTCAATAGCAGCAAGAAACCCTGATTGCCATCATCCACAAGGGGTTTGAAGCAGGGAAGCATAGGTAGGAGCGGCATATGACTCCTTCGAAACTGCTTCCCAATTGTCAGCAACAGGAATCAGTGCTAGAATATGGCCCTGGCTGAAAGCTTCTGATTTAAGACCTGAGGTCCAAGATAAGCTTGCTGTTCTCCCATGCACTGGAGACAATCTCTTCGGAGATAAAATACAAGACGCAGTGGCTCAGTTGAATGACCATCACAAGACCCTAAGTCAATTGTCTACTGTCACTATGGACACTCCCTCCTCATCCCGCAAAAGCATGAGAAGGGACCCTAGAAGACCATGCTACAGCTCACGCAAGTACTATCCTCCTGCATCTCGAGTGAGACCAGCCAGAGCCCCTCAAAGGAGACATACACGCCAGCCCAAAGCACTCAGAGCACAACCAGCCCCGCAAGCTGGTCCAGCCTCCGGATTTTGATGCGTTTCCAGAGAACAGCAGCCAAGCCCAGGAATGCCTGTGGGAGGCCACCTGCACCACTTCCAACACAATTGGCACCTCATAATAACAGTGGGCAATATCCATCATAGCCCAGGGATACCATTTAAACTTCCTCACAGTACCCCCGGACTCTCCATCCAATTCACTGTGGGCCCAAAAAGACCACACATTGCTTCTAGAGTCAGAACTTTCCACCCTTCTGCGAATCAGGGCTGTAGAAGCTGTCCCCCTGACGCAGAGAGGCACAGAGCTCTACTCGTGTTACTTTCTGATTCCAAAAAAATCGGGCGGTCTCTGCCCCATCCTAGACCTCTGCAATCTCAACAAAGTTCTTCAAAAAGAAAAATTCAGGATGGTGTCTTTCAGTACCATGCTTCCCCTACTACAACAAGGAGATTGGCTCTGTTCTCTGGACCTTCAGGATGCATACGCACATATCGCCATATCCCCACATCATCGCAAATACTTGTGCTTCATAGTAGGTCACAGACATTTTCAATACCGAGATCTGCCATTCGGTCTAGCCTCAGCGCCTTGAGTGTTCACAAAATGCCTAGCAGTGGCTGCCGCACATCTCCGCAGAAACACAGTCCACGTGTTTCCTTACTTGGACAACTGGCTAATAAAGAGTCAATCCAAACAAGGAGCTCTCAACTCTCTAAAGCTCACTACGAACCTACTACATTCACTAGGATTTCTGATAAATTATCAAAAATCCCACTTGGATCCATCTCACCTCCTTACTTTCATCGGAGCAGATTTGGACACCACATTCGCAAAGGCCTTCCTGCCCAATGACCGCACAGACATTCTCTCCAAGTTGGCTACATCTCTGCACACATACAAAACAGCATCAGCCCATCAATTCCTCACATTGCTGGGACACATGGCTTCCACGGTACACGTCACTCCTATGGCCAGGTTAGCCATGAGAATAAAACTCAGTGGACTTTGAAATCTCAGTGGCTCCAAGCCACTCAACCTCTTTCATCCCAGATCCATGTAACCAACCAGCTGTGACTGTCACTTCTCTGGTGGACAAACAAAACCAACTTGCAGTAAGGTTTTCACTTCCAGCAACCAGTTCCTCAAGTAACCTTAACCACGGACGCATCCAACTTGGGTTGGGGAACGCATGTGAACAACCTTCAAACTCAAGGGACTTGGACTCAACTCGAAGCAAAGTTTCAGATCAACTTCCTAGAGCTTCGAGCCATACATTTATGCTCTACATGCGTTCAAGGACTGCCTTTCACACAAGCCTGTTCTCATACAGACAGACAACACAGTTGCAATGTGGTATTTAAACAAACAAGGAGGAACAGGTTTTTATCTGCTCTGCCAAGAAGCTGTGCAGGTGTGGGCCTGGGCCCTGGCACACTCCATGCATCTCTGGACCATTTATCTGGCAGGCATACAGAACATAGTAGCAGATCGCCTCAGTCAATGCTTCCATCCCCAAGAGTGGTCTCTGGATCCCTGTGTAGCAAGCAAAATCTTCCAATGCTGGGGTCAATCAACCATCGACCTCTTTGCATACGAACTGAATCACAAAGTGGACAGATTCTGCTCCCTGCATAGGCAACAAAACACATTAGCCATGGATGCCTTCGCTCGCCCCTGGAACACAGGCCTACTATATGCGTATCCTCCAATACCACTAATAGCCAAAACTCTCTTAAAGCTACAACAGGACAGGGGATTAATGATACTCATAGCACCATACTGGCCTCAACAAGTGAGGTTTCCCATGCTTCTCGACCTCTCCATCTGAGAACCAATTTGCCTGGGCACAGCGCCCAGTCTCATAACTCAAAACCACAGCATGTTACACCACCCGAACCTTCAGACCCTATCCAATACAGCCTGGATGTTGAAAGCCTGATCCTGCAACCGCTCAATCTTTCAACTGAGGTCTCTCAAGTGCTTGTAGCTTCACGAAAACCTTCCATACGAAAATCCTATCGTTCTAAGTGGAATAGATTTACCACGTGGTGCACGCAAAAAGGTATCAACCCCTTTTCCTACCCCACTCCATCTCTATTAGACTATCTCTGGCACCTTTCAGACTCTGGTCTTCAGACTTCCACAGTAAGGGTACACCTCGGTGCCATCTCAGCGTACCACAAGGAAGATGGGGATGCCCCAATAACAGCGCAACCCCTTGTGAGTCGGTTTATGAGGGGCCTACTATAACTTAATCCCCCTCTACGGCCACCAGTTACTGAATGGGACCTAAACATAGTACTTACAAGACTCAGGCATTCCCCATTTGAGCCTTTGCACTCCTGCAATGTTAAATTTCTTACATGGAAAGTTCTCTTCCTTTTAGCCATTACATCTGTTTGAAGGGTCAGTGAGTTACAAGCACTTGTCACATACTCACCCTATACAAGGTTCCTCTATGACAGAGTGGTCCTCCGTACTCACCCTAAATTCCTTCCCAAGGTGGTAACTGACTTTCACCTGAATCATTCTATAGTCTTGCCCACATTTTTCCCAAGTCCTCACTCTCACCAGGGCGAGAGAGTTTTACACACCTTGGACTGTAAACGTGCACTTGCATTTTACCTAGACCGCACTGCAGTCCACAGGAAATCCACCCAACTCTGTTTCTTTCGATAAAAACAAACCGGGAGTTGCAGTGGGCAAACAAACTCTCTCCAACTGGCTAGCAGACTATCGAATTCTGCTATGAGAAAGCAGGCCTTCCTCTTCAGGGACGAGTGAAGGCGCATTCAGTAAGAGCCATGGCAACGTTAGTAGCACACTGTCGTTCAGTACCAATTGCTGACATCTGTAAAGCTGCAACATGGAGCTCTCTCCACACATTTGCAGCACATTACTGCCTAGACAATGAAGGACGTCAAGACGCTGCCTTTGGCCAATCAGTCTTGAAGAACTTATTTCCAGTATGATCCCAATTCCTTCCACATATCCATCTGCTGCGATTTTCAGGCTGCCACATTTTTACCAACAGTACACCAGTTGTTGTGCCTGTTGCACAAGTTGTAGGCTGTTGGTCCAATTTAAATGAGTCAGCCTGTAGCTTGCTAATCACCCACATGTGAGGACTACCATCCTGCTTGTCCTGGGAGAAAGCAGAGTTGCTTACCTGTAACAGGTGTTCTCCCAGGACAGCAGGATGTAGTCCTCACGAAACCCACCCGCCACACCGTGGATTTGGGTCCGAAACCATTTTATTATTTTATTTTTTTGCTTGCACCTTTTGCTACAAACGAGACTGAAGGGAGACCCCTGTGGCTACAGGGATTATTGCATGCTCAGTATGCCAGTGAAAGTTCTAAAAACTTTGACAAACGTATTCCATGACAGGGCTTCGTCTGACGTCACCCACATGTGAGGACTACATCCTGCTGTCCTGGGAGAACACCTGTTAAGGTAAGCAACTCTGCTTTTCGCTGAGCATGTTTTGTGCAGTAACTGTACGCTGGGAAGCCAGAAATGATGCTGTGCACAGTGCCATGAGGAGCCTTGAGCCTAGGACCTGAAGAATATGAGCACTCTTATGGACACTACAGTTAAAAGAGAAGTGTAATGGGCCAACTCAGTGGGCCTGGTTTCTGCTCCCTGAGCCAGCCAGGGTTGGTGATGCTCAGTAGTAGTATTCACAGCCCTTGTGGTTGGATGGGAAGGTCTCCCATTGTTCACCAATGACACATAGTGGCCATACTTAAGGTGCACATGTACTGGGTTTCAGAAGGAGCTGCAGTCTGCATCGTTTGTCCAAAGACAAGCACGACAATGACTGGGCCATGTGGGAAGTTATTTAGAAAAAAAAAAATAGTGGAATAACTCTTGGTAGTTGTGAAAGAAGGCTCATGGTAGCAGTGTCCAGTAGAGGCTGTTTCAATTGATCTGGAAGCCCAAAGGAACAGGAGGAAACTGCCAGACAAAAAAAAACAATATATGAGGTGCAGTTGAAGGAAGTTATAGCTTTGGAAGCCTTTGCCTCTCTGTATAAAAACAAAATAGGAAATTTTCAGAATTTTCAGGTGATGGATATATTTAAACTGCTAGGAGGTGTTCGAAAGATGGCCTTGATCTTCAGATGAAAACCTTCTCTGATCACTCGCATTGTGTTTGCCTCTTGGTCATCTGGTTAATGTGAGGCAATTATCATTGAACTCACATTTTGTGAAGAATGAGGGCTTTTTTCAGAGGCGCAGATTGGTACCTATTCTCTCGTTTACAGTACAGTCATATCAGATGTATAGGGGGATTGTAGGCAGAGAATTTTTGGAAATTAGCAGATTTGAGACCAGTGTTCTGGCTAGTGCAGCATAAAATAGAATAGGTCCCTCCTGTGTCATTTTATCCCCTAATTGAACAGTGCAATATTAAGATCGGTTTGAATTTCTGGGAGTTCATATGCTGTTGCTGGAACATTAAGAAGCTCAAGCATGGTCCATTGAAGCAAATGCAATTAACTGGTGATTCCCCTAGGAATCCATCGAGATAGGAGGAAGGGGATAAAATACCCTGCATAAATGAAGGGCCACCCCAGTGATTGACTCATTGACTTGGAAGGAACTTTACTTGTGAGAGAATTTGATTCTTATTCAGGCTGTAATTCCTTTTTTACAGGACTAACATAAGATTTATCATGGTCCTTTCTTTCACCTCTCTCTCCAGTTCATATCCAGCTTGGCTTAGTCCTGGCTGAAAATCAGAACCATCCAAAAGATGTTTGCTGGCCTGCAAGGATTGTTGCTGGCCTTAAT
Source organism: Rhinatrema bivittatum (assembly GCF_901001135.1). Taxonomy (NCBI): domain Eukaryota; kingdom Metazoa; phylum Chordata; class Amphibia; order Gymnophiona; family Rhinatrematidae; genus Rhinatrema; species Rhinatrema bivittatum. The sequence continues at coordinate 365,127,801 of NC_042618.1, forward strand.
CTAGTTTCCAGTTGGCAGGAGTCCATGTTGCTGAGCAAACGCTTCTCTCAATGGGACGGTCTTGCTGGCACCAGAGCGTCCAAGATCCAGGGCGGTTGGAACAACTTTTCTGGTGGTGGTGCAGAAATCTTTTTGTTATGAAAACTTTTACCCTTGGAAGGGATTGGTGCTGGAGCATCCCTAACACCCCAAAAATTCCAACACCTGTGTCAGACTGAGTCCTTACAGAGCAGGGTCGAGGCAGTAATGTAAATCCTGTTTGGGCCACATCTTTCTTTTCTTAATGTCTGTCAATAAACATGATACACAATGTTGAATTAGGTTTGAATTTATTATATCAAACTATTATATTTGTTTGTGGGGTTTCTTTTGTCTTTTTTGCTTCATTTCGTTTTTAAAATGTTTTTTTTTTCCATTTTTCCCTTATTTTGTGGTTAGTACATAGTAAGTCCAGATAGTGCACACTAACTGAACTTAGTGCACTAACATGAAACTAAAAAAAAAACCAAAACAAAACGAAATGTTTTTGATTTTTCCTTCATTTCATGGTTCCAACAAAAAAGACCTTGTCATTGACATGATCTGTCTCGTTTTAAAACTATTGCACATTCCTATTAATCATTTTATTTTTGATTGTAACTCATTTAGAGTATTAGATAAGTGAGTCATAAATATTGTAAATTAAGTCAAAAGAGGTCAGAAGATTTTGTCTGGCTATGTTCAGGACTTAGTTGGACAAATTTGAGATTTAAATATTTCTCCCCTGCTTAAGTTATTATCTGGCTAAACCTTAGCTGGATAAAAAAGACGCATTCCGGGGGCAGGGTTTAACCTTAGCCCGGTAGTGTTAAATATCAGTATAGTCTGGCTAAGATTCAAAATTGAAGTCTAGTTGACTTCAGAGCAGAACTAAAGTTATCTTGTTGGTTGTACCCCGATAACTTTAACTGGCTGTATTCAACATAGTTGGTTAAGTAGCTGCAAAAAAAAAAAAAAAGTGGGCCTTCAGGCCTGATCCCCTAGCCCCTCACCCCACAATACAAGTGGTAGTGCCCCAAGGCCAGCCTCCCCTCCCCCTTTTCCATGATATTTTGAAAAATCCCTGGGCCCCATCCTGCCCCTCAGCCCGCAATCTATCCCCCACCTCCCCAAACCCTCTGAAACACCAGTCAGGAGCATGATACTGTCTAATCTAGAGTAGGCGCTTCCAGTATTGCTCTTATAGCAGCATTAATCATTTCCAATGTTGTCAGAGCAACGCTGGAAGAAATCAGGAGCAGGTAAGACAGTACCACGCTCCTAGCTGGGGAGTCAGGAGTTTGGGGGGGGGGGGGGTGAGGATAGAGCAAGAGTGGACAAAGTTTAGTAATTTTTTTTTAATCAGGGCAACATTACTAGCTCTCGTATGTACTAAGGGCAGGGGTGGAACCCCCTTGGAGCTCCTCAAGTGGGGTTGGCGGGTATGCGTATGTCAGATACATCTCACTCATGCACACTCCTTCTCACTCATGGAGACCTCTTCATGTACAAGAGTAATCCTCAGTCTGGCTGATGTGTGTGTGACATTAGATTATTGATGATGTTGGCAGGCCAGAGATAAAGGAGCACGGGCTGAAACTGATTCTGGCCCCTCCGCTGGGGTGAAGGGCAGGAAGGGGCTCAGGGACTTTTTTCCCAAAAGATTGTGGAATAGAAAGGGAGCAGCCTCGGGCCACTAGCATTCACTACTGCATTTTAAAAAAAAAAAAAAAAAAAAAAAAAAGGTTAGGGGAGGTTGTGGGAGATTGACTTCTATATCTGCACTTATTTGAAAGTCTTCTGGGTGAGGGGTTGGGGATCAGGCCTGAAGCTTCAAAAGGTTTTTTAAACACATAACCAACTATATTTTGAATATAGCTAATTAAAAAGCAAGTTATTCAGGTAGACAGACATAGCTGGTTAGGTTTAAAGCTAAGTTCTCTAGCTTTAGCTGGATAACTTGTTCACTCGTTGGATTACTGAATATGGACCTTTAAATACACAAACCAAGACAGCAGAGGAAAGCTTGCTCTGCTGCAGCCCATATTGTACCTTCCTAGTGAAAATACTTTCTAGTGTTGGTGTTAGCATTCTCCTTCAGGCCTGACTCACTAAGTTAGCTGACTAAATGAAAATTTGATCATTTATTTGAATAACTTCTAGCTGGATAATAAGTTATGACTTATGCGCCTAACTCTGGTTGGCCCATAGAGCTGTCCTAAAGTTACTCATTTAATCGTATTCGTCTAACCTTAAGATAGCTGGATATATTCAGCGGCTGAATATTAACTTTGTCTATTTTTTGGCCTCACCACATAGATTTGGACAGTTTTTTGTTTGTTTTTTAACTTTACTTTGTAGAATGGTTGTAGATCATCTTTCAGTCCCTTGTGTCACCTGTATTTTAGGACTGAGTTCTCTGTATTTTGACCTGCTGTGGAGGGTCAGCTGTTATCTTTTTGGCAATAACATAATGAACTTAGTCCGTTACCAAATTTTTATTGGATATTACTTTGTTTTTGCTTGTCTGATAGAATCAAAATGAGAGGATTTCGCATGGAAAAGAATCAGTTTCTAATTTCCCTGATGCAGTCATCACTGTGTATAAGGGGGGAAAAAAGTAGCAAAAGTAGAGATTGGGTGACTTTTAGAGACTGCTGGGGTTTTTTTCTTTCCCAAAACTTTGGTTTATTGCAGAGGTGCCAAGTTTAGTTGTTTACATTGTGTTGCTCTGTTTTCGGCTACAGCATGTACCTTTATCAGTCACATCAGGGTCTCTGCTATTAATACTTCAGGAACGGGAGCTTGCAGCTGCGCCAACTTACAACCACCGGCTTCGTTTTCTTAGCACTTCTCTCTATGCCCATGAGCTCATTGTTTGTGGGATGCACACTTTCTGAGTTCTGCAAAAGATTTAGCTTGCGGATTGCACAAAGTCTTTACATGGTATAAACAGAGATGAACGTGAGGGAACACACATTTTGGCTTTGCTCTTGTGACTTGGCGTGTGTATAGAACTCAGATGACAGAAATCTTTGGGGGATCTTTTCAGACAGGATTTTCTACTCCCTTTCTTTCAGTTACTGGAAAGGTTTCATTTCTTCTCTTGCATATCTATCTATCTATATATAGATGTATATAAATATGTATATCTTTATCTGTGTGTTTAGGTATATACAGTGCCCTGCAAAAGTCTTCACATCCATGTACATTTCTTACATTCTATTTTCTAAAAATATACATCAAAATCCATTAATTAGGAGTTTTTCAATTTTCGATAATGTGTTGCCTCTGATTGGATGCAGCGATTTGGAGTTACTGCAGTACTCCCAATAATTCCCCCTAGTTTGTTATCTCAGCCATTCTAGGGCATTTAAAATTGGTGCTAAAGTATTGCATATTTAATCTGGGCACTCAAGAACCATAGAAAATGATGACAGAATAGGACCAAACGGTCCATCTAGTCTGCCCAGCATGTTTATGGTAGCATCTGCTGAGCCATACAAGTCACCCCTTACTTAGTTTCCCAAACCATCAAAGTCAGGGCCCTTGTTGGTTGCTGTGAGTCCAATTCCCTGTTACCTTTTGCCGTTGAAGCAGAGAGCAATGTTGGAGTTATATCGAAAGTACCAGGCATGTTGGTTAAGAGTAGTAACCACCACACCAGCAAGTAACCCCCCATGCTTATTTGTTCCCCCCCCCCCCAATGCTTATTTGTTTCCCCCCCATGCTTATTTGTTTTCCCAGACTGTAAAATACAATGTCCTTGTTGGCTGCTGCCGTAAAAGCAGAGAGCAATAATGGAGAAAGAAAAGCAACTCAAATTACTCAAACACTGATGATGATTAATGACAATCTAACAATTAAGTTGTCTGAGAAGGTACGCGATCTGGGAGTGATAATTGATAATGAACTTTGTCTAAAACCAACATGTAACACAGAAGGTTAGAGAAGGCTACGGAAAATTAATGATATTAAAACCATTACTAACCCATAAGGATTTTAGAACTATACTACAGGCATTAATATTTGCAAGTATTGACTACTGCAATGCACTCTTATTGGGTTTACCAGCTTGCACCATCAGACCATTACAGATATTGCAGAATGCAGTGGCAAGAATGTTAACAGGCAGTAGAAAAAAGGATCACATCACTCCAGTATTAGTGGAACTACATTGGCTCCCAGTTGAATACCGTATACAGTACAAAGTTCTTAGCATATTACACAAACTGCTATACAATGAACATGCAAGCTGGCTCAACACCACAATACTTTTACATACTCCACATAGGGCACTACGATCAGCAAACAAAGCCTTATTGCCAATTCCGTCAAATTTAGAAAAATGCTAAAGACCTGGCTCTTTCACCAGGCTTTCCCTGATTAATTTCCTTTCTGGTCTCCTGCCCTCCTCCCCTGCACCTCTTAGATTTCCCTTCGATCCATGACACCGCTCAATTGCTTTCTGATGATTCCATGTAGCCACGTACCATCGCTGTATATTTGTAGATATGTTTTTTTCCTTTCTGCAAATTGTACCTTTTTAGTTTCATATTGCTAAGTTTCGCTTTTCTGTGCCTCTTATCTCTTATTTATCAGTTGCCCCGTTTCCCCATTCCCTGTTTATTGTAATTTTCCACCTTTTTTGTTAAAATGTAAACCGATATGATGTGTAATTTAATGTCTGTATAGAAAAGCTTGTTAAATAAATAAAATAAATAAAAACAGCACGTCTTACACATGTCAGGGACAGGGCCATTTCACTTGCCAGACCAAAAGTCTGGAATGTAATGCCTGTAAATCTGAGATTTCAACAGGATTATAGGCAATTTAAGAAGGAACTGAAAACTTGGTTATACATACAGGCTTTTAAACAAATGGAAGGAGATTCTAAGGGCAAATAGGTGGTATTTTACTAGTCTTTATGATTTTATGATTTTATTTTTATTGGATTTCTTTCTTTTATACTTTTTAGTAATTTAATAATATTTATATAATGACTTTAAGTTTTATTTTTTACACTATTTACTTTATTATTTACTTAAATTTTTAGTATCATTTTATAATAATTTTATTTGTAATATTGTTGTTTATGTTTTTATCATGTGAGATGTGAGCCGTTGTGATGGTACCCCCAAACGACAGTATAGAAAAATTGTCAAATAAATAAATAAACTGTATGAAGACTTATTGGTTAAGGGTCCGGTTTCCGAGCCCGTGGCTGTCAGCGGGCTCGAGAACAGACGCTGGCAAAATTGAGCGTCGGCTGTCAAATCCGCTGACAGCCGCCGCTCCGGGTCAAAAGGAGGCGCTAGGGACATGCTAGCCCGTTTCTACCGCACCACCTAATTTAAATACAGAATCGCGCGCACAGACGAGTGGCCTGTGCACGCCCCGGGAAAGCGGGCTTTTATCCGCTCTCCCACGGACTTTACTGAATCGGCCTGTAAGATATTGAACAGGACCAGTCCCAACACTGATCCTTGCGGCACTCCATTAACACCGCTCTCTCTTCAGAGTAGGTTCCATTTACCATCACATGCTGTCTTCTATCAGTCAACCAGTTTGTAATCCAAGCCACCACCTTTCTCAAGCTTCTCATTTTATTGACAAGCCTCCTATGTGGGACTGTATCAAAAGCTTTGCTGAAATCTAAGTAGATCACATCGAGCACTCTTCCTTGATCCAATACCTTAGTCACCCAGTCAAAAAAAGTCAGTCAGATTTGTCTGACAGGACCTTGGGTTCTGGTGAATCCATGTTGCCTCTGGTCCAGCAATTCTTCTTACTGTAGATAATTAACTATTCTTTCCTTCAGCAGCATCTCCATTACTTTTCCCACCACTGAGATGAGGCTAACCAGCCTGTAGTTTCCAGCCTCCTCTCTCTTCCCATTCTGAAACAGGACCACCACCGCTCTTCAATCACTTGGTACCATGCCTGATTCCAGGGATCTATTGAACAGGTCATGCAACAGACCTGCCAGCACATAGCTGAGCTCCCTTAGTATCCTGGGATGAACCTCATCTGGCCCCATGGCTTTGTCCATTTTCAGTTTTCCTAGCTCTTCCCATACATTCTCTTCTGTAAACTGAGTTTAGTCTTCTCCATCCGCTTCCATTTTCTTGTTAACTAGCAACAGTCCTTCTCCAGGGTCGTCTTTAGTGAACACCGAACTGAAGTATTTGTTTAATATTTCTGCCATTTCTTCGTCTTTCTCCACACGTTGATCCTTTTCATCTTTCAATTTCACTATACTACTTCAGACCTTTCTCTGATGTATCTGAAAAGTGTATTGTCACCTCACTTTACCTCTTTGGCAATCCTTTCTTCCACTTGAATTTTTGCTTTCTTCATCATGAGATATTCTTCATCATGAGATATTCTTCCTTGTGTTCCTCCATTTGGGATCCTTTATATTTCTTGAGCGGTTTGCCTTTTGCTTTTATTTTATCAGCCACCTCCTTTGAGAACCAGATAGGTTTCTTATTTCTCTTGCTTTTGTTTTACTTTTCTAACATATAGATTAGTTGCCTTTGTAACTGCTTCTTTTAGTTTGGCCCATTGTTCCATCTCTCTCAATTTCTCCCAGTCTTCTAGATCTCACTCCAGGTTCTTCCCCATTTCAACAAAGTCTGTATTTTTGAAGTGCAAGGGTTCCTGGCCTGGAGGGGGAATTCGGAGTCTGGCAAGGGCTATTTTACAACACGATCCTCAGAATGGCCATTTCAGGTAAAGAACCGCTAAGTCCGACCCAGACCTGGGGAGTAGAGGAAGCTTTGGTTAGGTCAGCTGCCGGTGTTTATCTGGGCGCCCGATGTTTTTGAGCTGTAGGGATGCACAATTTACATAAGAACATGCCATACTGGGTCAGACCAAGGGACCATCAAGCCCAGCATCCTGTTTCCAACAGTGGCCAATCCAGGCTACAAGAACCTGGCAAGTACCCAAAATCTAAGACTATTCCATGCTACTGTTGCTAGTAATAGCAGTGGCAATTTTCTAAGTCGCGTCCCTAGCACATCCTTTTTACCGCACCAGCTCATTTAAATATTACCTTGGGTGCCCAGGAGAGATGGCTGTGAGCACATTAGGAAAATGGGCGCTCAATAAGGGGCTCCCATGTTACCATGCATGATATTGCATCGGCCCCTTTCCTTTCCAAATAATTCCAAACATTCTAATTGCCTTTTTGACTGCCACTGTATACTGAGCCAAAGATTTCGAGGTTTTGTCCTTTTCCTGGGTGGTGACTCTTAACATGGAATCCAGCATCTTGCACTTGTAGTTGGGATTATTTTTCCCTACTTTGCATTTGTCCATGTTAAATTGTATGTGCCATTTAGAAGCCAAATTTCCATGTCTCACAAGGTCCTTCTGCAGTTCTGAATATACCCTGCTAGTTAGCTGGATATGGTTATCTATAATTAGCCAAGCCACTCAGCAGCTGAATATAGCCAATAGAGACTCCTGGGACACTTCATTAACGACCTTTCTCCATTTGGAAAACTGACCATTTAGTCCTACCCTCTGTTTCCTGTTTTACATCCAGTTTCAATCCACTATAGGACACTGCCTCCAATCCCATTACCTCCCAATTTCCTGAGAAGTCTCTCATGAGTGACTTTGTCAAATGCCTTCTGAAAACCCAGATACACTTTATGAACTGGCTCACCTTTGTCCTCATGTTAGACACCCTCGAAAAAAAAATCCAGTAAAATGGTAAGGCGAGACTCCCTTTGTAAAATCCCATGTTGACTCTCCCCTATTAAACTATTTATGTGGTCAGTAATTTTGTTTTTAAGAAAGCTTTAGCTGTTTTGCCCAGCACAGACATCAAGCTCACCTATCTGTAGTTTTTCCGGATCACCCTTGGAATCCTTTCCAGGAGCTGGCATCACTTTGGCCACCCTCCAGTCTTCTGGTGCCGTGTCTGTTTTAAATGATAGACTGCGAATCATCAGAAACTGGTCTGCAGTTTCATTTGAGTTTACTGTAAGGATAATGTTAGCAGAGTGATATGCATTGTTTGTTTTATGCCACATTTATTGCTTAGCATTGAGACCAACGAGTTCCACTTTGGTCTCACCAGACCACAAATTCTTCACCCACATGTGTGAAGCATCCTCTTCATATTTCTTTGCAAATGCACGTATCGTATATGGCTGGTTTTCAGCAGTGGCTTCCTTCTTGCCACCCTCTCATACAGACAATATGTGGGGTAATCTTGAAATTTGAACAGCCCTTATTTTCCCAATCTCAGCCAGAGACTGCTTTAGTTCTTTTTAAAGTAACCTCAGGCCTCAGACGTTTCCTTAATCCACAGCTAGTGATTTTGAGGGACGGCCTGATCTCGGCAGTGTCTTGCTGCCAAACTGTTTCCACTTTATACTGATGGGATTGACAGTAACCCAAGGGATATTCAGACACACTGACACGAGTTCATTCATGAGCTCCTGGTTCAGCTTGGTTTGACGTTGGCTTCAGATTCACACCATGCAACAGAAACAGCAGAATCTGGCAATATTCCTATCAGATCAACTACTGTGACTGGACACAGATGGCTCTACTTAACATATGGGCCTTGATAACACAATTTGTTTTTTTGAATTGATGTTAATTTGGGTTTGCTATGATAAAGGGTGTGAAGACTTATACAATTCAAGACTTTCTGTGTTTTTTATATTCTTACTTTTGGAATGTCTAAACTGTTTCATGATGAAAGTCTAGTACAGTGTGCCTTCAGACTTGGATCAGGTGTGCCATGGAAAAGTTACCGCTGTCTGATGCTCAGATCCAGGCCAGCACCTGGGCACTGCTCTCAGCGCTTTTCAGCAAACAGGAACACCAGTAGTGGCTCTTAAAACATGTAGGACCTCCTTACTGAGAATGCGTGCCATTGCGCTGCTACAGCATGAGGCCTGGAGTGCGGTAACTAATGGGTTGCAAGCAAGGCACTGGTAGCTGGGTCCTGCTTTGTGCAGGGCACACATGTCGCCCAGCCCCCCTCCTCATCTTCCCCCCCTTCTTTGATTCTTTCCAGCCTCTGTCTTGCCCCAGGCTGAGTGAGATGGGGACTGGATATGCACAGAGCACTGGATGTGACTCACCCCTGAATGTTGGGAGCAGCAGCAGCAGTGAAAGAGCTCTGGCAGCCACATGTGGCAGCCAAGATAACTAAGTGAGCCGGCTGCCTGCACAGCACTGGCCTCTCCCTTTTCCTGCTGTTGTATATAGAGGGAGCTGGTCCATTGTGACAGGTTCATGTATGTGTCTGCCCTCTCTCTCCCTTTGTTTTAAAATTTGGAAAAGACACTAATGGGCTTTTCAGTGCTTCCTTACCTCTTCTTTTGGCATTTTTTATATAATGCCCTAAACCAACCAAGTTTCATACTAATTGGGAGGGTATCTGAGGCAAGAGAAGTGATTTGTCCAAGGTCACAAGAAATGTCAGTGGAAAACGAGGGATTTTGAACCCTGTTTTTTCTCTTATTATTCATAACTAATCAGTAAACGTCCACTCGAAATCCTGTATTTTAGGACTTCTGAATCTGAAAAAATCCATCTTCCTGGTAACATTTACAGATTTTCTCTCGTGTTAATATATTTGGCAAAATCATAAATTGTGGTATTTTGGGAACAAGTCCTATTCTTATTTAGCAGCAACAATGCTTGAGCCAGATTAGAAATTTTGTTTTAGTATGTTGCTGACTTGCAGATCAAAATTTGTCTGGCTAATATTTTAATTCATATTAGATGAGATCTCATTTCCTGGTGTCCATAGATGGATCTTTAGTTCATACTGAGAAAGTGATTTTTGTTCTACGTTAAAATTAGTATAGACAGAAAATCATTAGCCACCAAAGGATATGGCAGTATGATTTGATTTGAGTGGAATGTAACACAATAAAATTGTGTTATAGCACAATATATATATATATATATTTTTTTTTTTTGTCATGTTCTCTGACCTATGTTTGGGAGATAATTGCAACCATATGTGTTACATTGCGCTGGCTCTTAAAAATGTTTGTGTTCAAATTATTTCAACTTGTGGAATACAAACTTTAACGGCATTGCTGCTATAGCAAGCCAAAGGTTTTCCATTGTTTACATGTGAGGCTGCTGTAAGGGCTGTTTTATTCCAGTTTAGCGAATTTGAAAGCGTAAAAATGACAAATCTGGCCAGGTTTCATTGCTCACATCTGCAATCAGTAAAGGTCATTGCTTTTCCTGGGATTTACTTCTGGCTTTATAGGTCATTGCTTTTTTTTTTTTTCTCCCCCTGAATGTTTTTCTCCTTTGGGTTTCCTGTTCAATCAGATCAGGGCTGGGACCCCTCTTTTATCTACTTGCCCAATTTACTTTTAACCCACTCATTGCAGTGACCCTCATCTGGAGGTGGGGTGGGGGTGGGGGGGTCATATACCAGGGCTTCTTCCAGACCTCTGCAGTGATGGGTGCTGGATCCAGCCAGTAGAGGTTAATCTTGACCAATGAGCCTGACTCCTTTCCCCTCGGGGGCTCAGAATTCTGTTACTTACAGCATCTTCAGATGCAGCCCACCCTCGGACCCCAGGAATCGAACTGCAGTCCTTTGCCAGTTAGCCCTTGGGCTGGCCCCAAACATTACATTTAATAGCACTTAAATATTCAATTTTGACATCGCTTTGTCTTAGACAAGTGAAAAAATTAAAACTGTCAAAAAAAAAAAATGCTGTCATGTGATGTGCAGTAACAAAAGTATGGCTCGCACATATAAGGGGTGTAGGACAAGCTTCAGGATCTGTAAATAAAATGGGATTCATTTCCAGTCTCTTCTGTGTCTTTTTAGCTTGCTGTTTAGTAGTCCAACAAATTCTAACTATTTTGAAAGAAGGATAAAGGCCTTGGGGCTACTGATCAGCATTTTACTTTATTTTATGGACATTTTTTTTTGTTTTAAGAAAAGCATTTCATAGGGGAATGCTACAATGTTGTTTTACTGTACATTGGAGCAGTTTACCTAGTATTGCATTGCGGAAATGAGACACATCTTGATTTTTGCAGTGCGGTACCAAGCTGGCACAGCATTATCTAGCATGCAGCTTTTTCTCCTCTACTGTTGGCCAAACCCACTGGAAAGAATAGAGTATGGCCCGGGAAAACTCTAAGCTTCCAGTGGATAGGTGGCCCTGAAGCAAGAGGATAATGCAGCAGAGGTGGGAAAATTCAGTGGGACTCCATGTACTGTTGGGGTGAGCATCTGGCCTTTTGTGGACATGGAGTGTTTCCCAGCCTTCCCTTGCCAGGCACACTTTAGCAGTTGGGTTTTCAGGATATCTGTAATGGATATTACTATCCTTATCAGAAGGCATGGGGCGTAACTTGCATGGAGTGGCAGTTACTACCCTTAATAGAATGTACCGGGGTGGAGTGGGGGACCTGCACGGAATGGCAGTTGCTAGCCATGATGGGGGTGTGTGTGTGTGGTGGCCTGCATGGAGTAGTAACTGCCGCCCTGGATGGCACGGGGGAGGGGGTTGTGACCTGCACGGAGCGGAAGTTGCTGCCCATGATGGAGGGCACAGGGGAAGAGAGGGGAGTGGCTTGCATGGACCAGCAGTAGTGGCCGCCCAAGTAACTAGTTGTGCAGACTGGATGGACCATTTAGGTCTTTATCTGCTTTACTTGTGTTACTATAATATGCCTGAGAATTGCATACATAGGAGACCCGGTGTGTGCATATCTCTCTTGTGCGTGTCTGTTGTGGCTATTCTGAAAACCTGATTGGTTAGATATGAATCCAGGAGAGGGTTGGGAAACCTAATAACAGGGGGAGGAGGATAGGGACAGAAGAGAGGGGAAGAGACAAAGGAAATGAAGACATGCTGAGAGAAAAAGGTAAACCCAGGAAAAACAGACATGTTTATAGAGAAATAAACAAGTAGGGAATGCTTTCCAACAGATTTGCACAAAATGGGGGAGGGTATATGGTGCAGGTATTTCTGAGGGAGAGGCAGGGGCTCTGGGTTTGTGGGGGGGAGTGAGTGGTAATGTGTGGGTTGTGGATATGTGTGGTGTCTGTGGGGAATAGGGGACAGGAGGGTGGAGGTATGTAGGAGTGTATGTGTGGGGCAGATGAGTTAGGAGTATAAGGGGAATTGGGGTGAGTATGTATGTGAGGGGCGTGTGGGTTGCTGTGTTTTGGGAGTGCATAGAGAATTGGGGTTTGTGGATGTAGGTTTGTGGGGTAAGAGGTGTGTATGGGATATGTGTGGCAGGTGAGTGGTGGGGTATAAAGAATTTGGAGTGGGTGTGTATGTTTGGGGTATATGAGCGTAGAAGTGACTAGATTATAGGTTTGTGGGGGTGGTGGATGTTGGAATGTATGTGTGAGACTTTGGAAGCAAAGGGGGAGGTGGCTTTAAAATGCCTCTGGGTGCCACCCTTTGCCAGTTGCTTCAGTTATTTCCTGTCTCTGCCTGCATTGCTCTGTGCCAAAGTGGAATGGAGTGGAGATCAATATTATAACAATTTCATATAGACAGCAATGGGTATCTTTTCTAATAGATGGCAATGGGAATTTTTTTTGGAGGCTCTATTCTCTGAAAATACCCCATGTTTTTGGTTTTCAAACTCATCTGAGATCTTCACATTATCTTCTTACATACCAAATTTCCAGCCCTTTTTTTGACGTTGTGCCTCTGGACAGATAGACAGATGAACATCGATCCATTTTATATAATTCTTTCCAACATTTCCTATATTGGAAAGTATAAAAATGAATGGGAAGACAGGAAAAAGAGCCAACTCTTCTTAGATGGAGAGGATTGGAAAATAGGTGAGGCACACAAGTTGGAAATGGTTTTGTGCTGTTTAATGTTTGCTACAGAATTTTGACTCTTTTTACTCAGTATTTTCCATAAGTGGTAAGTCATGCCTTAGGTAAAATGCTTCCTGCTGTGTATCCTGTATAAATATGAACTTGGTGCTAAATGCTAACAGGGCTGCTACTTTTATTTTTCTCTTTAAGTAAAAAGGCCTGCAAGTATTTTGAGCACGGAAAAGGAACCTGCCCCTTTGGAGGAAAATGCTTGTATCTGCATGCTTATTCTGACGGGACGAGAGCAGAACCTGAGAAACCACGGAAGCAGCTTAGCTCAGAGGGCACCGTTCGGGTAAGAGGGGGCACATTAGTGACATGGGGGAAGGCCAAGTGGGCCAACAGAAAGCACTCTATGCTACTATGTTCTCAGCATCCATCTACCTTGTACCTACAGGCTGTGTAGCATGCCAAAACACACTCTGAACTGTAAGATACTCGTTAGCAGACATGTTCTAGCCCCCCCCCCCCCCCCCAAAAAAACAAAATACTTTCTGTAGTCTGATATTTCTGAAAGAATTCAGATTTAGGTTTCAGATCTTTCCAATGTGTTGTACTGTGGTTTTTTTTTTTTTGTTGTTTTTTTTTAATACTAATCAGACACATTCTTCTGTTAGATCATAATAGATCAAGAGAAAGCTGCAACCCTGTCATATTTATTTAGATTTCTCTGACAAGCAGGATTGAATTAGCCATGACAAGTAAGTGGCATCTGTCAGCGCTGAATGGACCCTCCTCTCCTAGTTCATGGAACCTTTGCTCTACTGAGCATGTGCCGGAATTCCTGCATGGATACTGTCTTGTGAGCTGCTGCACGGACATGTACTCTGTCATTTTGGCTATTTCAGGTTTTTTTCTTACTCTAGCATTATTGCTGGTTTTGCCTCACCTTGGCAGTCTCTCAGTAGTACAGTTCAGGGCTACACCCAATAAAAAAAAAAAAAAAAAGAAAGAAAGAAGACATCAGCATGTGAGGCCACTTCCACTGACTTTAAAGCAAGTTTTCTTACGGTAAATGTTTTCCATAGATAGGATGAATTGATCATGTCACATCCGGCAGCACCAAACAGACTCATCTCTCCTAGCTATTAGAGTTTTTAGCTCAACTGATTGTGTGGGAATTTCCACATGGGTGCTGCCTCATGAGCCCTCCTTAATTGATTTTTAAACCTAAATCTAGCTAGGTAGTCTATTCTCCAGGTAGGCGGGTGGGTGGGTATTTCTCATTGCTAATTCATCGTGGTGTCTATGGAAAACACAATTTATGGTAAGCAAATAAATGTGCTTTTTCCATCAACAAGAAAGGGCTTGCGTGGGGAGTCCCGAGTCCCAGATTTGCAAATGTCTTCAACAGGTACTGCTTGTAGGTGAGCAGTGGATGAGGCCATAGCTCTAACCTGATGAGCCATGATGGAACCTGTAACTTGTAAGTCTGCTGATGTTTAGCAGTTTTGAATGCAGTCTCCTTTCCAGGTAGTCAATTTATGTTTTGTGATTGCTGTGCCCAGTCTGTTAGGACTGTAAGATATGAAAATTTGCAAAGCCTGAATATGTGGCTGAATTCTTCTTTTTGTAGTAAGGCCCTTTTATAGTCTAAAGCATGAAGGCTTTCTCACATTGGACTTGGGGAAAATCCAGTGCTTATCTCTCGGATAAGCAGCATAGAATCTATCGACCTCTGAGATCCTGCCAGGTACTTGTTACCTGGATTGGCAACTGTTAGAAATAGAATACTGGACTGATGGACCTTTGGTCTAATCCAGTATGGCAAGTTTTGTTTGAATGTATGGCCTCGGAAAATCTTATGTTTGAGTGTGTGGCCACAATGGCCTAATTGTTATGGAAATCTGATAACTTTCGGCAGAAATTTTGAGTGGGTGCAGAGCACTACCCTATTATGGCAAAATTGCATATATGGTTGATAATGAAGTAATGCCTGAAGTTTTTGTTGACTCTTCTGGCTTCTGATACTGCTACAAGATATACTGTTTTCCATGTTTAAAAACTTAATAGGAGTAGTCTGACTCCAAAGGTTCAAAAGGCAGCGTTATCAGTTGAGAAAAAACATTCAGATCCCATGACACAGGTGGATTTTGCATCCGCCATAAACCTTTCCTAAACCCAGATGCGCACGTATTTTCTGCTGTGCGCACATCTAACCTAGCTGTTAACTGGGTGAATTAGTGGATGAACTGGTAAAACTGGCAATGGTGTGGATTGCACACACCTTTTAAAATTCCCTGATTTACATGGTAGAGGTGGGATTTATATGCATATATATGCACATAAGTTATAAAATGGCCACGTATCTGGATGGGTGCCGATGCATATGCACCAAAGTGCACCCGTGTGCTGGTTGGAAACTTGCCACCCCTCTTTAAACTTGAATATGGTAAGCTGTATGGCGCTAAGATATACTGATTATATGTCTGACTCAGAAAGAAAGAGCAAGTAGGTTAGTAAATGTTTGGGACCACCTGAGAGAGAGGTTCCAAGGCATTATGTTGACACCATATGGAGAATTTTTTCCATTTAAAAGCCATAGATTCTTCTAGTTGATGGCTTCCTGGCAGACATTATGTCCTCAGTCTTTCTGGATAAAGAGAAATCTGCGACTACCAAGCATTCAACATCCAAGCTGTCAGGTTGAGGGATCGGAGATTTGGATGGAACAGACTTCCTTCTTCTTGAATTAATAAGGTTGGGTCTATTCCCAGATGAATCAGAGGATTGCTGGAAAGCTGTGAGATATGCTACCAAATCTGTCTGAGCATACTGGAGCTATGAGGATCAGTTGAGCTTGATTCTTTAGCACTTTTTGCACTGTTCTGGCTAGCCATGGAATTGGTGGAAAAGCATGCATGTGATTTGCATTCCAGCAGAGTGGGATAGCATCCTGAGCTGACCTGAATTTGCTGGGAAGACTGGAGCCAAACATCTCCAGTTTTCTGTTCTTTTCTGCTGCGAACAAGTCAATTTACTGGAAGACTCCATAAGCTTAAATAGTTTGTTGGCTGTTGATTGTTGTATAGTCCACTTGTGAGGATGAAAGACTCTGCTGAGACGATTCGCCAACATGTTGGAGATTCCTGGAAGATAAGTGGCTTTCAGGACTGCTTGATGTTTGCATGCCCATTCCTATATTCTTATCTCTTCTTGGTAGAGAGTCCATGACCCTGGGCTCACCTTCTTGTTCACAAAGAACATAGCCACTTGGTTGTCGATTTGAATTCGAATGCTTCTCCTGTGGAGGAGGTTGGTGAGAATTGACAACTTGTATCTGATTACTCTGTTGTAATAGGTTGATCTGAAAATGTTATATGAGAGACCAAGTTTCTTGCGTTTGAAAAGGTCCAGTGTAGGCGTCCCACACTTTCGTGGAGCTGTTTGTTGCTTAGGTTACTTAATGAGGGAATTCCTTTTTGAAGAACGTGAGGATTTAGTGCAATTCCTATTTCATATTCTTTGAGACTTGTACTTTGGTGTTAAGTTAGCTGGTCTCATTGACAGCAGAGACCCCACTGCAGGTGGTGGATGTGGAGGCAGGATAATGGAACTACATGAATAATACCACCTTATGTCCTGAAACAGCCAAGACTTTTCTGGCTATCGAGCACTGCGAGTTCAGCAGTTTGAACAAATGATGTCAGAGTGTTTGCCTGTTCCGACGGAAGAAAAGCTCTTTCCTGCAGTGAATCTATCCATACTCAAAAAAAATTGCATTTTCTGGGAAGGCACTACATCCGACTTCCTGAAATTCACCAGAAATCTCAATTTCTGTAAAAGCTGAATTAATTTTGCAGGCAGATTAACACACCCTCCTGGGAGTTGTTTGTGATTAGCTAATCGTCTAGATATGGGAAGAGTTAGATTCCCTGATGTCATAAGTGCTCTACTACTACAGTCATGCAATTAAGGATGACTCTCAGAATGTTGACAGCCTGAAGGGGAGCACTTTGTATTGATAATGGGAAGAGTCTACTCTGAAGCAAAGATAATGCCAGTGGGTGGGATGGATAGGTATGTGGACATAGACATATTTTAGATCAAGAGTGCACATCCATTCCCCCTTCTGGATGTAGGGAAGAATCATGTTGAAGGAATTAAATTTTGAATGTCTCTTAGTAGATACTTGTTTGTTAGATACTTGTTCAGTTTTCTCAGATCCAGAATGGGTTTCAGTCCCCCAGATTTCTTGGGTATGAGGAAGTATCTGGAGTAGAATCTTTGTCCATGCAGGAACGCAGGGACCATCTTTATTGCCCGTCACTGAAGAAGCAATTTCACTTCCAGATATAGCTGTGTTAAGTGAGACTGATCTGGATTTCAAGCAGAACAATAAGGAAAAGATGCTTACCCTAAACAGGGTTCTCCCTAGACAGCAGGATGAATTTGCCATGCGTAATACCTGCCTTCCTTCCTGGAGAATTGTCTACTGAGCTAAAGCTCAGCTCCTACAATCAACTGAGGGGCTCATGACGAAGCACCCGCACGGGTATTCCAGCACATGCTCAGTAGAGCAAAAACTCTGAGCTAGGGGAGAGAGGTCCATTTGGAGGCTGTTGGATGATGTCACCCACGTCATGGCTAATTCATCCTGTTCTCTATGGATGACCCCATTTATGGTAAGCAAACTGCTTTTTATATAGAAAAACAGAAGTGCTGCTTCGGTGCAGCAGAATATACAGCTCTTGATTTTGCTGGATGTGTAGGTAACCCTGGGATCTGGTAAAATGTGCCATATTAGATTAGACTAAAGGTCCAGTGAGCCCAGCATCTGGACTGAGATCGCAGCCATTTCAGGTCACTAGGAAGCACCCAGCACAGATCCAAAAGAGTAGATGGATTCCTTGTTGCTCACTTCCAGGGATAAACGGTGGCATTTCCCAGTGAAGACCAACCGAATGTGCTGTGGATTAATATTGATGAAAGGGGAAAATGTTTTGGAGAGAGGTTGGTGTGTGTTGTTTGTTGTTTTTTTTTTTGTTGTTTTTTTTTTTTTTTAAAGAGGCAACCTCCCCCTTGCTTTCCATCTCACTGATTTTAGATTTTCTCACCTCTTGAGGAGGAAGCTGGATTGGGATACCTGAGATCAGGGAGGAGTTTGATTGCAAACATTGGATAATCCCATTCACAGGACAAGACTACTGGAGAGCAGATACACTAGGAATATGCAAACCACAAAAATATTAAGAAATTAAGAAACTGTTGAAAGGATGGCAACAGCATATATTGGCAAAAGATGACCAATGATATCCTATAGGGGCCTGTGCTTGGACTGTTGCTGTTTAGCAATTTTTCTTTTATCAGTTATTTGAAGGACTGCACAACAGTGGTTACTTTTCTGGTTTCAGCTATCAGTTATGCATATTTCCTGGATTGTACTCTTGCTATAGGGAACATTAGGATTAGACAGCAACGATGGTATTTGCAGATGACACAAAGCTGCTGTGTTGTAAGTACACTGCAGGACTCGCTGATTGTTACAGAGAGACATAGCTATATCAGATGGGAAGGCAAATGATAGATTCAGTTTAATGTGGGCAACTGTAAAGTAATGCACTTGGGATACAAGGCTATTCTAATATACTGTATCTTAAATGGGACAGAATTTGAGAACTTATTTTATTTTTCCTAGCATGTAGCAAATGGACTCAGGACCAATGGGTATAGTGTACTCCTGATAGCAGTTGGAGACGGATCAGATTTCAATCTGATGTCAGCCCTAGTACATATACCCCTGCAGGAAGTGCAGCTCTTCAGTATTTTCCGTCTCCATAGCAGTTAGGGACTCTATGCATGCTCGCACAGCGTTAGAGTAATTTTACCAAAGAAAACCCAAATAAAAAGAAATCTTACCTCTACAGAAGAGCCCCGCTCTCCTGCGGTGACACCCATTGGGTCCCTCCCCTAGTTGAGAATTCCCAAGGTGATTTCTGCGATCCCTCGGAGGTAAGCCTCGGATCGGCAGCCGACCCTAGGAGGGGACCTAGCCCCTGACATCGGGTGAGGCTGAGAGGCAGTGGGTGCGACTTCGAGTGCGGCGGTGAAGGTATTTTTCCCTCTCCCCCTGCAGCCAGAGACCACTTGGAACGAGACCGGGAAGCACTGAGACAAGGTAAGGTAGAAATCTATTTAAAAGTCTCCGGTCTCCGAAGCTCAAGGAGTCACACAGGTCGCCAGCTGGGACCAGTGCCACCGGGTTGATCTGCCCTAGCAGGGCTAGACCCCGGTTAGATCCAAGGGTCCTCCCACATGGAGACCCTCCGAGGTGGTCTCCATCACCATTTTGATCTGTTCGCTGCCCTGTCCGCCGCCGCGAGCCATGGGCACAAATTCCTTGTGCGCACAACGTCGCAAGCCCAAGTACCATGCGCATAAGCGATGTGCATGGCCACGCGCTTACTGTGCCGGGCACACAACACTGCACACATCTCCTGAGTGTGCATCAAATCTACGCGCACAACTTCGCACCGGAGCGCATAACTGTATTTTACACGCACAAAGCCATGGCATCACCAGAAAAGAAGCTCAAGGCTCAGGGCCTTTGCCTAGCATGCCACATTAGAGCTGCACAGCATGAGGAGGCCACCACCCTGTGTATACAGAGCGAGGAGGTCCTGTGGGATCCAGCCCATGGCCCCCCCCCAGCCGGTGCCGGGTTCCAGCTCCTCAAACAGTACGCTGGACCTAGCGTCTCCCAGTGGGACCCACCCTCAAATGGAGCTCCCCAGGGACCAGCGCCTCTTAATTTAGACACAGCATCTATCTCCTGCGTGGAATTCTTCAAAGGCCTGCATACCTTTGTCCACATGCAGCCGGAGCCTCCGATAATATGGCCACAACCTTCACCAGAGGACCTCAATAGGCCGGGGCCCTCTATGCCCAGGGGAAGTGATTCCACCGCCCAGAAGCCCCACCTTCGGGGACACGGGCAACTCAGATGAGGAATCAGAACCCCTGGAGGAAGGAGAACTCCCTCCGGAGACAGAGCCCCACCGAACCATGAGACACTTCTTCACCAAGGATGAGCTTCCAGACCTGGTCACACACAGCTTGAAAGAGCTTGCTATCCTGGGTACAAGTGCCTTGTGGGGGAACCTAAGACGAATCCCCTGCTAGAGGGACTCTGTCAGACCTCCCGTCATTTCCCACTGTTACAAGCCGTCCAGCAGCTAATTGACCTGGAATGGGATGCCCTGGAGACTACAATCAAAGGGGAGGCGTGTTCTGGTAGCCATGTACCCTCTGGACCCAGCTGCCAAAGACCTCCTGGCATGTCCAAAAGTGGATGCCATGGTCTGCACCGTTTCGAAGCACTCTACTATCCCAGTGGAGGGAGGAGCAGCACTCAAAGATACTCAAGACAGATGTCTGGAATCCATCCTCAAAAAGTCCTTTGACGTCTCCGCTGTGTCTCTACAGATCGCGGCCTGCTGTGCCATGGTGACATGCGCCTGCTTATCACAGACCAGGAACAACACTCCTGGGGAAGCCCTGGAACCAGCAGTATCATTCCTCACGGATGCCGCTTCTGATCTAGTGTGCACCGCAGCTAGAGGAGTGTCATCAGCCGTGGCAGCCAAAAGACAACTCTGGCTCCGAAGCTGGTCGGCCGATGCATCTTCCAAAACGAGACTCACAAGGATGCCCTTCAAGGGAACTGTCCTGTTTGGAAGTGAACTAGAGAAACTAGCCAACAAATGGGGCGAATCCCCACTGCCGCGGCTACCAGAGGACAGGAATAAGAGAAACCAGCAACCTCCCGAACTTCCAGGGGCAGAGGATCACAGCGCTTCAACCCATACAGAAGCACATATCAAGCGGCTCGCCCCGCAGGCAGGAGCCAGTCCTTTTGGAACAAGCACAACAAAAGGGGAGCCAGCTCGGGCCCAGGCCCCAAACGCACCGCACAATGAAAATCAGCCGACCCGTCCAAAGGAAGAAGTCAAAACTCTACTGGAGAGCCTTGGGTGGGTGGTCAACACGAACAAGAGCTGTCTGCAGCCCTCCCAATCTGTAGAATACTTGGGAGTCAGGTTCGACACCAGACAATACAAGGTCATCCTGACGCCGGCAAGGAGATCAAAACTGATGACCCAGTTGCGAACCCTGTTGAACGAACTTCGCCCCACAGCATGGGACTACCTCCAAGTCCTCGGCCTCATGGCATCCACACTGGAAGTAGTGCCATGGGCAAGAGCTCATATGAGACCCCTACAGTGCTCACTACTATCACAATGGAATCCACTGTCCCAGAACTACACCATATGCCTTCAGCTCCCGGACAAAGTTCGGACCCAACTGCGATGGTGGCTACAAGAAGGCCATCTGAGCCTATGAGTTAGACTATCCTCACCAACCTGGATCCTGCTCACCACGGATGCCAGCCTACGAGGATGGGGAGCACACTGCCAAGAGCTAACCACCCAAGGGCAATGGAACAAAGAAGAGTCGGGGTGGAACATCAATCGCCTGGAAGCCCGGGCAATCAGACTAGCCTGCCTACGATTCAGTCACAGATTCCGAGATAAATCAGAGTAATGTCGGACAACACCACAACAGTAGCCTACATCAACCGTCAGGGAGGAACAAGAAGCCAACAGGTGTCTCTGGAAATAGACACCCTACCGGTATGGGCAGAAGCGAATCTTCAAGAGATCTCTGCCATCCTCATCGTGGGGAAAGACAACGTCGCTGTGGATTTCTTCAGCAGAGAAAGTCTAGACCCAGGAGAATGGAGGTTGTCGACCACAGCATTCCAATTGATAGTAAACCGTTGAGGAACACCAACCATGGACCTCCTGGCAAACCAGTCCAACGCCCAAGTGCCCAGCTTCTTCAGCCACAGGCGGGAACCCCAGTCCCAGGGAATCTATACCCTGGTACAGACCTGGCCACAGGAGACTCTGTTATATGCCTTCCCGTCGTGGCCCCTATTGGGCGCAATCATCCACAAGATAGAACACCACAGGAAACCAGTACTTCTAGTGGCCCCGGACTGGCCAAGAAGACCGTGGTACGCAGACATGTGAAGACTGCTGAAGGGAGCCCCCTGCCGCTACCTCCACACAGAGACCTGCTCCAACAAGGACCGATCCTCCATGAGGATCCAGCTTGATTCTCTCTTACGGTCTGACCATTGAGAGGACTCACCTGAGGAAGAGCGGATACTTGGGGGCAGTAATTGACACCCTACTCTGAGCACGCAAGTTCTCCACATCCCTAACATACTTAAGGATCTGAAGAGTATTCAAAGCCTGGTGCGAGGACTGCAACATCGTTCCACGCTTAGTCAAAATTCCTGCGATTTTGGAATTCCTGCAGAACGGACTACAGAAGGGATTGTCTCTCAACTCCATCAAGGAACAGGTGGCCGCATTGTCATGCTACGGAACCAAGAGTGAGAGCAGCAGCATAGCTTTTCACCCGGATGTCTCCCGCTTTCTGAAAGGAGTCAAGCAGATTTGACCACCCCTAAAGTGGCCGGTGCCTCTTTGGAACCGCAACCTGGTCCTAGATTTCTTAGCAGGAGCCTCTTTCAGACATCTTCGCGGCCTGTCTCTCCGACTATTAACATTGAAGACAGCCTTCCTGGTGGCATCTGTTCGGCCCGTCGTATCTCCGAGGTACAAGCACTGTCCTGCCGGGAGCCGTTCTTCACTGACCCCGGGAGCCATCTAGTTACGCACAGTTCTGTCATTCCTCCCCAAAATGGTGTCCCACTTCCATCTCAACCAAACCATCTCGCTACCATCGCCAGATGAGCATAAGAATTCGTAAGTGTCTCGCAGTCTATGCCATCTCAACGTCGGCAGACTCCTAGTCCGATACCTGGAAAGGTCGGAATCAGTACGAAAGACGGACCATTTATTCGTCCTTCACAGCGGGAAGAAACAAGGGGAAGCGGCCTCGTGAGCAACCATAGTCCGCTGGATCAAAGAAGTCATCAAGGCAGCCTACGTAGAAGCAGGCAAGCCATCGCCTTTACAATTCAAGGCCCATTCCACTAGAGCCCAGGCAGTGTCCTGGGCGGAAACCAAGATGCTGTCGCCCGCCGAGCTGTATCAGGCGCCGACATAGTCCTCCATCCACACCTTCTCCAGGTTTTACCGCTTGGATGTTCAGGTTCAAGAGGACACAGCATTTGCAAGGGCAGTACCAAGTGGGTCACAAGCAGCCTCCCACCCGGTTCGGGAGTAGCTTTTATACATCCCATTGGTCCTGAGTCCATCTGCCACACGCTAGGAAATGGAGAAATTACTTACCTGATAATTTCGTTTTCCTTAGTGTAGACAGATGGGACTCAGCATCCCACCCACGGCTGCCGTCAGTCATGGAATACTCAAGTGACATCTCAGACAGCGAGAAATTCACGGGTAAGCCATGCTTTTCTCTAACTAGAGCACCCATCCTACCGGATGTCAACGTTTCTCGGTTGAGGGCACTGGCGGTCTCCAGCTATAACCAATTCAACCAGTTCAAATTAATTAAGTTAACAAAGTTATAAAGTTAATTAAGTTATTCAAATTATTCAGTCATACATATATCCACAATTGCTTTTCGAGGAGAATACTGAAGAGCTGCACTTCCTGCAAGGGTATATGTACTAGGGGCTGACGTCAGATTGAAATCTAATCCGTCTCCAACTGCTTTCAGGAGTACGCTATACCCATTGGTCCTGAGTCCATCTGTCTACACTAAGGAAAACAAAATTATCAGGTAAGTAATTTCTCCCTTTTTATGTTTTTCTTGTGTTGAGTTTTGCTAATTATGTATGCTTTATATTGTAAAATGCATGGCTATGTGTGCTATAAGTGGATATAAAATATAATAATCTTAAAACCAGGAAAAGCAAACTGGGAAGGACTGTGTAAAGATAAGCCGAGCTGGGAGGTTTTAGTGTATCTTAAATGAAGAGTGGAAATGGGACGGTCAGATGAGACAGATGACCACCTGGAGCATCAGCATGCCTTGGCAGAGTGCCAGTGCTGTATCATTAGAAAGGGAAATGCATTCTGAGGACCTTCTTCCTCCCAGCCAGTCAGAACTTTGTAGGAAACTAGGCAAGAAATGGTGTTCAGAATTAGTAATCAATAGCAAGGCAGTTTTAAAATATTAGATGGCACCACAATGTGTTCTGCTCTTCCTGTGATTAATTGAACTGAACTGTTTCTTCTACAAAAGGGATTCTAAATGGTGGGGATGAAGAAGGCGTATGAAAAGTGTGAGCCTGGGGTCAGTGGGCATTGCTGCTTATCTGTAGCTTAAAATTTGGATGCATGATTCAAACATTATTGGGGGGGGGGACAAGCCAAACACAGCTGACTTAAATAGTGTACCTATAGGAAATTAGATACAAAAGTACAATGAACTAATAAAAAAGGAACGTAATTGTTTTATATACCATATTCTGAAAAATTGTCCAAACGGGGGTGGCTTCTTTTGGAGGGGGGGGGACGGACTGATGGAGGATTAAATTATCTTGTGTACATCTTATCAATGAAACATATATGGCTCATACCTGCGATTACGAAAGTATCACATTCACATGCAGTAAGCAATGTAGCAAGTGGTACTAACAGGATGCAGAATAGACCAAGTAGAGAGACTGGTCAAAAGGCAAAATAGGAGAGTATTCTAGTTCAAACTATTTTTATTGCATTGCAAACATGTCAATAGGCAAAGGAGACTGCATGTGCACAGTGGTTCTTATGCGCCCACGCCGACCAACTGCTAAGTTACAACATTTTTGGTTATTCTCCCCCCCCCCCCCCCCCCACCCTTCATTCCCCACCGGACTCTTATCTTCAGTCTCTACCACATCGGGCAAGAAGTTTGATTTTAAACAAATGTCTGGGTATCATTTCCGGATAAAGGGCTTGTAGCATTGCCTCGTGGTTACGAACTGGTTCACAGTGAGAGTATTCTGAGGGACTATTTTTCAGGCATGGGAATCGTCTGAACCCCACACTCTAGTCATCCAGCTCAGGTTTTGTGCAGTTCAAAAAATGTTAAAACACAGATCAGCATAGGAAGTGGAGGTTCAGTTTAAAAGGACTTTGAACGTGAACGAATGTCAAGATGTAAGTATATAAAGATAACTTCTCGGCATGCAGAGAAAGCTGGAAACAGACCACCGGGTGCAGAATCTCCATTCTAGCAGCTGCAAAAATCATCACTCTTATAGTGAACATTCACCGGACTGCTCAACTTGACAGTCTGTGTTTCCACTTATGCCTGCGTCAGGGTGTCAAGGGCACCATTGTACTTTCAGTCTTTTTGAATTGGGTGGTTTGAAGTGCACAAAATTTTGAAATGGATGACTACACTTTGGGGTTTGTTCCCTATCTATAATTCCTTGCCTGATACGAAGGACACCCCCGTGCCCCCCCCCCCCCCATACTTTCCCTGTGAAAACATTTTGTCTTTGACAAATGTTTCTGCCTGGTTTATTCTGGATCCTTGTATGCTGGTCATACCACTTGTGGTGTTAATCTTTTTTTTACCACAGGAGCAACAAGAAAAACCAGTCTAGTGTGAAATGATTTTCCATCTTCAGGGATGATAAGCTTGGACTAAATGCACTTCTAGTCTTATTTGTAATTTGGCAAAAGTACACCTTTCATAAATCTGTATGGATCCACAAACCATGAATCTTACTTTCAAAGTCGATGGCCAGATTTCCAGACCTGTACAGTATGCCAGCAGGTTGCTGGTAGCTTTAAAGGACTGGTAGTGTGAATCTTTGCTGTTCACAGCAGCATGGTCTTGTCGTAATCATTGCTTCGCTGCTTTCTTTCAGTTCTTCAACTCTGTGCGGCTTTGGGATTTCATTGAAGATCGAGAAAATCGGAGTATACCAAGCACTGAAGATGGAGAGAGAGATGAAGTGGCAGAGATGGGGGAGCTGTTCATGCACCTGTCAGGAGTAGATCAAGAGTCTATAGCTCCCTCAGAATGAAAGCTCAGGCACTGGACTCCTCCTTGTGTACCAATTCAGTTATTTATTAGAGGTTTGCCGACTTTTACTGTAACAGTAGCATTAAACACCACTTGGGTTAAAAAAAGGTCAAGTTAGAGCCTTGGCATAATCAACATCTCTTTGTGAAGCAAGAAAATAAAAATCAAGGACACAATTATAAGGAATTATCATTTTTTTGCACAGAGTTCTTTATTGTAGAAGACTTATTAGTTCTGGAAAGTAGAATGAAGGGTGAGGTGCACATCTTTTTTTTTTTTCACCCACAAGTCTCCTGCTCCTATTTCAGCTCAGTTGGAACCCGGGCTGGGATCTGGCACCATAAGCCTTCATTTGCAATTAGTGCAGGATTTTTCTCCTATTTTACATCCCCCTGCCAGCCCAAAACACCTAGTGTGATCATTGCAGTGACAGTCCTGTAATTGTTCCCTGAATCCAGTCATCAGGTGTCACGTTTTAAGCAAGCACCATGATTGCCCCACACCCAGGGGCTGCAAACACTGCATCTGCAGCACTCCCCAGCCCTAGTTGACCTGGGGTGCAGAAGACCTGACTCGGGGATCAAACGGCAGACCTTCCAGCAGGGCTGGTGCTTCCATTAAGCATCAAAATGTTGGGAGCAGCAAAAATTCCAGCAGGCCCTGGAGGGGGTGCTGTGCGAGAGCCAATACCACCAAAAACAAAAGGGAGTACTGCTTGGAGCCACTGCCATTGTTAGGAGGATCCCTGCCTTCCACCACGTAGTGCACAAACCTTGCCACCTGAGCCTCCAGGCTGACCCAGGAAAGGAGCATTTTAATCAGTTGGGTTTTCTTCACGAAGCATTTTCTTTAAGACTAGACAGGAAAAACCCTTACAACTTGCTCCATGGAGAAATATATTTGGCAGCACACACAAACTCTGAACTAATCAACCTGATTGACTGATTTAGGGTTTATTACAGTGGTGATTTGATTCTCGTACTTCTAATTAGTAGTCAGTTCTTGTGGTCGAATTTGAGTCCATGTAGGAATGTAAAGTGTTTTACATGTGATGTTTGACATCTTGCCATGCATTGATAAATAATTGGTATGGAATTACTTAGGTGCTGTTTCAGAGACGTGGCAAGAGGTGATATCTCTCGTAAACTGTCTGCATGCAGCTGGACAGGTAGTGTGAGGAACATGGAAATAATCAGTTTTTCCCATTTGTTGGCGGGCATTGCCTTGTGGCCGAGGTGCTCCTGCATTTAATGGAATATTTCATGAGCAAGTCACTTGGCACCTCTCACTTTGTGACTATGAAAAAATGTTTGTAAACCACTTAGCATAATTATTTACTGTTAAACATGTGTCCTGGCTGGTAGCACTCAAACATGCGTTTATAAAATTACTTCAGTATCAACAAAACTATGGATTCAGGACCCCATGGTGATGGCTTACCATTCCTCACTTCCTGTATTTACAGAACAATGTGTTGAAAGGCAACTCAGCAAGTTGTGATACAAGAGATTCCTTCAACTGGTTTTTACCTAAAATTGTCTTCTGAAATTGACATTTCATAAATGCAGTTGGTTATATATAGGATGACCATATAGCTCCAAGTCCAGAAGCTACATTTACTCCGTCAAATGTATGGTGATGTAGTTCTGTTTTCCCTGTTGAGTTCCTTAAGAAAAGCAGGACTACATCTCCATGCGTGCGGTGAGGATGAACCAGGATTCTCTGTTTCTCCCCTTGCCCATAGAGCTATGATTACACTTATTATAAGTGATTCTTCCCATCTACTTTACCTATGGAGAAACTCCTAAAGCCCAGCAGGCAAGTCTTTTATTTTTTTTTTGGGGGGGGGCGTGATTGGGAAGCCTGACCATTTCTTCAACTTTTGGGCTTTCAGCTCCGTTGCAAACAGCCTCTGGCTTATAGCACCAGGAATCTTCATTTGTAATTATCTTCTCCCAACTCAGCCCAGCCATTGCAGCAATAGCCTTCAGCTAGGGCCACAAGTGGCAACTTCCTCCAGAATCTGACTGGTATGAACTGCAAGTTTGGCCACTAGGTGGCACCTTGAGCAATGTCTGAAACTCCATCCCCCACCCCATGGCCCGTGAACCCTGCTCCTACAGCATTCCCAGCCGTGGCAAGCTGGAGGAACAGAGGCCTGGTTCAGGATTTAAATGCAGGTCCTCCACTTGGCAAGCAATTTCCATCTGTGCAGTGGAACAGGATGTAGTATTGGTGTCTTGCAAGAATTGAACAATTTAGTTATTTCTGGGAATGAAACTGTATTATAATGCCTAACTAATGCAGTTGATAGACAAGAGTTAGGAAAATATTTGAAGAAACTAGACTATTTGTGTAGGCCCTAAAAGAATGTTCTACTTTCTGTACTGAAATGTCCTCTTCTGCCAAGTCGTAGAAGCTGCTGAAGATTTTGAGTAAGTACAAGTAATCTTATAAGAACTGATTTTTTTTTTTTTTTTTTTTTTTTGGAGCTGTTTAACTCCCAAAACTTAAACCATAATTTTCATTTATAAAGTGATTGCAGTGAGGTAGCAGATGCATGAGGGGAAGTCTCCCCCCCCCCCTTTTTTTCTTCTGCCTCTCCTCAGTACTGTCCTAGACTCAATATAAATAAAACCTGGCTCTGCTTCCTAATTTGAATGAGCAGCAGGTACTTGTTCTTTTGGCTATCTGGGCTCTTTGCTGTAATCTTTTTTAAATAACTCAGTCATACTCCAAAAATCTTAAAACAAAATATCTATTCATATATAGTTGTGCTCTTAAGTTTACATCCCCCTGGCAGAATTTGTAAGATATGTAGCATTGTAAGAAAACATGAGTGATCAGACAAAACACCTTATTTTTGTTTATTCAAACTATTATGTATCACAGAATAGCACAATCATTAAACCATTCCAATAAAGGAAATAATAAAATTATCTTCTTCAAAAGTTTGCATACCCTTAGTCTTTTTGTGATAAGAGCCTTGTTCATAACTATTTTCTCATTTGCCCATTCCACTTGGCAAAAAGCATGTTTGAGCCACTTTAGTGAGAACTCAATGTTGAGGGCAGGAGACTGCGATGGCCACTCCAGAACTTTCACTTTCCCTTCTGCTGCAGCCACTGAAGGGGTCAACTGGGCCTTATTTGTCAGATCATTGTCATGTTGGAAAGTGCACATGCGCACCCCCCCCCCCCGGTTCCTGTCTGATGAATGTAAATTCTCCTCCCATATTTTATGATAAGATGCATTCATCCTGCCATCAACTTTGACTAAATTCCCTGTAGCTCACACCCCCCAAAACAGCAGAGATCCACCGCCCTGCTCTTCATAGGCCTTGTTGAATCCTCTTCAAACACAGCGTTTTATGTTTGTAACCATAAAGTTCAATTTGGTCTCATCACGCCAAATTTTTTTGTTCCAGAAGTTTTGAGGTTTCTAGGCGGTGACTGGTATATCGTAAGTGGGCTGTTTTGTAGTGTTGGTGCAGCAATAGCTTTTTACGGGCAACTCTACCATGCAGCCTATTTTTGTTAAAGTATCTTCTTTTTATGCATGCAGAAATACCCATCCCACTTTGTTTCAGAGAAGCCTGAATATTTCAGTAGAAGTTGCTTATGGGATTTTCTTAACATCCAGACAGTTTCCTGGCCTTTGTCTGAAATCTTGCTTGGTCTACTTTGGTCTGAACACAACCCATAGTTTTCCACTTTTTGATCAGAGTTTGAACAGTACTGATTGGCCTTTTCAAATCTTTGGATGTCTTTTTACATCCTGTTCCTGATT
Organism: Rhinatrema bivittatum; assembly: GCF_901001135.1. Taxonomy (NCBI): domain Eukaryota; kingdom Metazoa; phylum Chordata; class Amphibia; order Gymnophiona; family Rhinatrematidae; genus Rhinatrema; species Rhinatrema bivittatum. The sequence goes on from NC_042618.1 coordinate 365,157,439, forward strand.
TATGAAGTCAAACTAATTTTGCTCGCAGCTCCTTTTGACAGTTTTTGCTTTCCCCGTGCTTCAGTAACCGGTTACTGCAGCCCTGGATAAAATGCACAAGGTTTTCTCAAACAAGGCCCAGGGGTGGATACCTACCCTTCATTCCCATCTCAACCTGTGTGTGTCAATTTGAGTGTATATTATCAGCCCAGTCAAGGGTATGCAAACTTTTGGATGGGACCATTTTGTTATTTCCCTTAGTGCTATGGTTTGTTTAATGATTGTGCTATTCTATGATGCATAATAAGTTAATTTGAAACATTCAAAACAAGTGACATGTGTTTTGTCTGATTACTCATGTTTTCTTAATGCTAGACATCTTACAAATTCTGCCAAGGTATGTAAACATATTTTAACACATGTACAGTTTACATATGTTTGTTCTACATGTGTAAAAATAGTAATTTATTAAAGATGATTCTATAACAGAGGTGAGCAAGCTTCCTCTCAGGGTGGAAGTGATGTGCTGCTGTGCACCTCCTAGCCTGGCACCCTGGAGGGTGTGTTCCTCTCCCTGCTCACCTGGCCCTCTATTCCCCTACCTTACTCCCCCCACCTGGATAGGATCCTCCTTGTAACTCTCAAGACCAACAGTTTGTAATTATTCATAGCTATTCTACTAGCTATGACTTTTTTTTTCTTATATTGATGGAGATGTTTGTCATTGTAAACTGGAAATCCTCTTTTTTTTCATAACAGGTGAGACAAGATTAAGGCATTCTATACTAATACAAATCTGATCTACTGGAACTATATGTGGAAGCTTTTATCATGTATTCCTTGGAACAAAAGCTGCAACTCTGTTTGAAATGTGTTCTCTCACACTGGCTTTAATGAATGATATAATTTTCCAAATACTTTAGTATCCTTGCAAGTAGCGTGTCTAATACAAAGAGCTGTAACCCTGAAATCTTCAAGGGGAGAAACTGAGATCTTAGGTATTGTCGATGTGATTTCCAAGAATCTTAGTGGGTAGTTAACTCTTCTCTTTAAACTATAACTGTTTAAAATGATGTGACCAAAGATGAATTTAGGTCACCCAGATTCCTGACCGTTTGGCTGGATCCAAGCAGCTGCCACACAAAATTTCACTAGAAAAACATATACAGTAGCTTGCTAGCTTCCACTTGCGCTGTATGCCACTGACCAGGGCTGGCTGCAGTGTTCTCTAAAGGTACTCGCAATAACCTCTCCCCAGTGGCTGCTCAAGGTCTGGTCTCGCTCTCTCTTACCTATCTGAGCATTCATTGGCCATTTCCTTGCTATGGTTGCAGCCCTTGCCCAAAATCCCAATGGTGAGCCAGTCTCCCTTCAGCATTCAAGTACTCACTTAGAAATTGTGTCCAGGGCCTACTCTCTTGAAATTTAGCTGTGCATGATACAGTGTTGGCATTAATTCCTGACCTTCATTACATATATAAAAATAAGGTTGTGTATTTATATATAATTTAGCACTTAGTGCCTTGAATATAAAACTGTTATATTCAAGGCACTATTTTGTAAACTACTAATAAAATTTTACAGACAGTGGTATGGTACAAACTTTGTTCATTTTTTTTCACTTGGATTTAGTAAGGATCCACTTTTTTTTTGGTGCTGGATTATGGTATAATCAAGTGCTTAATTTAGCTGGGGATTTGGAAACAGGTGCTGCTTAATCAGCCCACTACTTTAAACAACCCCCAGCTTTCCCACATCTTTAAATACCAGCAACAAATTACTTAGTGTGAAATGTATACAGACTATAGGAACGTGCAAAGCAAGTCCATCCGTTTTATTCATAAAGAGGTAGATTTTAAAAGAAGCGCGATCAGCCTACTTTTGCTTGCGCATCAGACTCAAGCAAAAGTACGCTGGATTGTAGTAGATACGCGCGGAGCCGCGCGTATCCACTAAAATCCTGGATCGGCGCGCGCAAGGCTATCGATTTTGTATAGCCTGCGCGCGCCGAGCCGCCTCCCCCCGTTCCCTCCAAGGCCGCTCCGAAATCGGAGCGGCCTTGGAGGGAACTTTCCTTTGCCCTCCCCTCACCTTCCCCTCCCTAACCCACCCGCCCGGCCCTGTCTACACCCCCCCCTTACCTTTGTCGGGGGATTTACGCCTCCCGGAGGGAGACGTAAATCCCCGCGCGCCAGCGGGCCTGCTGCGCGCCGGGCCGCGACCTGGGGGCGGGTACGGAGGGCGCGGCCACGCCCCCGGGCTGTAGCCACGCCCCGTACCCGCCCCCAAAACTCTGCCGACACGCCCCCGGAACGCCACGACGACCGGGCCCGCCCCCCGACACGCCCCCCTCCGAGAACCCCGGGACTTACGCGAGTCCCGGGGCTCTGCGCGCGCCGGGAGGCCTATGTAAAATAGGCTTCCCGGCGCGCAGGGCCCTGCTCGCCTAAATCCGCCCGGTTTTGGGCGGATTTAGGCGAGCAGGGCTCTGAAAATCTACCCCAAAGTATTTTTCCCTCGGCTTTAGTTTTAGTGAAAATCTTGAATGAAATAAGGCCTTAACTGTTAGCAGGAATAGTGGCAGCTGCTGGCTAGTTTCAGTGGTGGATGAGAGTTAAAGCATTGCTGCTGAATACTTACTGCAGTGTTTAGAGCAAGGGCAGCTGACAGAGTCCTGTTTAACAGCAGAGGGAGTGGATTTGGGAGTAGAGGGACAGTTTTGTGGCTTTCAAACTCACCCCCTTCCTCTTTTCTGGAGGGGCTGGAGTAGAACATTACTGCTGTTTTGCCTCTTCTACAAAGAAGTGGGGGAATTTTGTTCCAGGCCATTCTGCCCTAATTAGGCCCTGGTCCCACCATTCATGCTGCCTGCTACTGCTTCCATAATGTGTGTTAGATGTGGCCAGGAAAACATTCCCTAATAGATTAAATGATGAATCAAAAGGTACAGGATTTTTATGTGGTAAAAATATACCAACATACAACCATTGTGTACTATTTTGTGCTGATCCTTAAGGGTGGTCTTTCTACTGTAAATTAGTAGCTAACAAAAAAAAATTGACTTATACTTTAAAGGATAAATAGCTCTCAAACAATGTAGTAGACCTAAGCGCTCTCACCTGCTACTTGTGCATTTTGAGTAAATCTCAAACAGCATTTCCAGTGTATGTCATGTCATATGGTAAAAATACCCAACATACTTCCATGAAACTTGACTCGTCATAATAGTGAGTATGGAAGTCAAGACAGAAGTGTAATTCGGCCTAATTTAAACAGGAGAGGGCGCAAAGAAGGTAGCAACATGTCTTAACTTTGCTGGCTACATAACCATTAAGAGGCCCATATTGAGCAGTGTAGCAGCTGTGCTAGCTAAAGTTATCCAGATAACTTCAGCTAGGCCATGCAGTGGGACACTCTTCCACTGAATATACCTAGGTAAAGTTAGCTAGGTAACTCTCCTAACTTTAACAGCGTTCACAGCAACTAGATGTACCTGGATGCGTTTAGGCAAGTGGTGCTTAATAACTGTGCTACCCAGCTAAAGATAAACACCACCTCCTTTTGTCTGGATACGTTTTATCCGGGTAACTGCTTGGCTAGCTAAAACTTACCTGTTTGGCAGCCTAAGAAATAAAATATTCTGGCCTCATTTAGAAAAAACTGAAGTATTTCACCAAACATAAATCAGTGTTGCCCAGTCAGTATACCATGGCATACTCATGTGCCTTCCTACTTAATCAGCCTTGCTACAGAAAAGTCGTCACTGCCTGCGCGTCAAATGCAAATGCACCCCAGCGCACCTGCATATTGCTCTCAACACACCAGCAGTGGCTTATAAACATGTAGGTGTTTATGAGAACATCTGTGATAATCCATGCTGTGTCCTAGGTATAGCAGGAGCCCCAGTGTGGTAATTAAGGGGCAGCATGTAGGACATGAATAACTGGGCCCCACTTTGTGCAGGACAGGGCAGCAGCTCATCTTACCGAGCCACCTTGCTCTCTAATCCCATACTAAGTGATATAGGGAGGGGGCGCACTGATGTGACTTGCAGTGAGTTTTGGGAGCAGAACTGAAGGTGGTCTGGCCGCCATGTGAGCTGGCTTTCTGCACTTGTATATAGAGGGAGCTGGTCCAGCGTAAAAGGTTCATGTGCATCTCTTCCACCTCTCTGTTTTCAAATTTGGAAGAGATTGGTGGGACTTTCAGTGGTTCCCTAACTCTTCTTTTGATCATACAAGTGCTCCATGTCCACATTACCTTTCCTGTGGAGGCTGTTGTGCCTTGGGTTTGAAGAGGTTAGCTAGTGGTGTTATAAATAAAAACCGTACTCTTCTGATGATGCAGCTTTGGAGTTACTTTTTTTGTCCTGACCATGTGAATATAAGTGATATGCCACATGGCTTTCACGTTCAAAAGGATAATTAGAATTTTAGAAGGTGAAGGACAAAGCTGCTTATTAATAAAAGCCAGAGAATATGCTGAACCAAAATGCTATTTTTAAAGTGCTGCCTTTACATAAGTTCTCATAGCTGAAATGGTGAAAACACCCTTGCAAGCCAGGCTGGTTTAGAAACACAGGCCGAAGGCAGGAGTTAATTTTGGCCGGCACTGGGAAAGTGTACAGAAAAGCAGAAAAACCTGCATTTCTATACACCCTCCGACTTAATATCATAGTGATATTAAGTCAGAGGCCCCAAAAATAAAAAAAATAAAAAATCTGCCCGCAGGTTGGAAGACTGACGCTCAATTTTGCCAGCGTCCGTTTTCCGAACCCGTGGCTGTCAGCGGGTTCGACAATCGACGCCAGTAAAATTAAACGTCTGCTGTCAAACCCGCTGACAGCCGCCACTTCTGTCAATAAGGAGGCGCTAGGGATGCACTAGTGTCCTAGCACCTCATTAAAATACAGAATCGCGCGCCCAGGAGAGTGGCCTGGGTGCGCGTCGAGAGAGAGCAGGCGCTCGCCTCGGAGCGCTGGCTCTCCCATGAATTTTACTGAATCGGCTGGAATGTGCGATCCTGCTACATGAATACTTTTTCAATGTTCTGCTGTTGAAAGCCAGACAGGACATATGGGATGAAAGCTCCATCTGTGCCTAATGGAGTGCAAGATTAACTAAAGCCCCAAGAGGGAAAGGGTTAAAAAGGATCCACAATCATGGTCACAAACTGTGCCCATAATCCAGAGATTTTCCTGCTGGCATAATTATTAATTTAGGTGATGAGAGTCCTAGAAACTGGGAAGAAATAGGGCAAAAGAATGGAGGGTGAAAAATAACAGCATAAGACTGAAACACAAATTTAATTTATTAAAATAACCAGAAAAAAAAAATCTGTGAAACCATATTTTAAACAATAGATGCATTTGCCCAGGAGCAATAAAAGAACACAACCAACAAAAATTTAAACCCAGCAACTAAATAAAAACTGTATCAACGCTCACAGATTCCCCCTTTATAGTGCATCTCTGAAGACCTCGCTCACTACTTGCTACCGCAAAGTCAGCAGAGCCTTTAAAGAAACAGTCACACAGAGACTTGCACTCGGGCATCAATCGGGCTGCAAGAAAATAAGTCCAGTATAGTACCAAGGTAAGCTCCGTTTCCTCTATCTAAGATGAGCAGAATCGGGCTCTGCCATCTTTCTCTTAGCCAGTACTATCGATAATACATTCCATTTTTGTGCAGGTAGGCCATTATGCTTTGTTTTTACTCTTTTCTGTGCAAATCTGTTTCAGCAAATAATGGGGTTGTTTCACACCCAAAATGCAGTAGCTTTGTTTCTGTTAACCATTCCTCTGCTTTCTTCCATCTTGTCTTGAATGGGTAGTCTGTATGATCAATGAAACCAGTTGAGGTGCTTTGCTCGATACTGGTACATGATTTCAGAGTTCAAATTAGCCATCTTTGCACGAAAGAGAACAATGAATCCACGATGTAAGACTTACTACAAGATTTCTCCATTTTTGTTAAGGGGAGTTTTTGCTCAAGCACATTCTTTGAAAGAATATCCAAAAAGTTGTTCATGATTGGGCCAATATGGGGACAATAATTGTTTTTTTTTTCTTAATTTTGCAATGACAGAATAAAGATGACAGGGAAAAGCGACAGGAATATTTCACTGCCCAATTGTAAAAATAGCTTTTTCTCAAGACTGGGATTCAACCAAATCAGATGGGCACTATGAACTTGTCTGTATGAGCAACGAAAACAATATTGAAGACCTTGCCAATGTGTTTTCCATTTGATTCCAGGTTGGTGGAGAAAGTTCTGGTTAGAAAAAGGGCAATCTTGTGGAGGTCAGTGTGCATGAATTGATGTCCTCTGTATGGGCTGCACGGTGCAGTGAAGGTTCTGAAGCGCTGCGGTTGATTTTGGGTAATGAATGCTGAAGCAATTCAATGGAAGATAAAATCTGAAATAGCAAAAAAATCAAAGTCAAATTTATTGCAGCAAAAGCAGAAAATTTACAGGAAAAAAAAAAAAAAAGACCCTGAAAAAGTGCCAAGTGCTACCGACTTGTACAAGGCAAATAAACTATTGGAAACCTGAATTAGAACAACAAAAACTAAAAGCCATTCTGGTGATTAACTCCAAGCCAAGAGGGACACTAAGTCAGCCCTGATTTCTGTATTCTGAGCTAGGATGTATAGTCTTACTTTTTATTCAGAATAAAATGTATTACAGCAAATAAAAAAAAATGTACTTGGAGATGGAAATTAAACTACCCCACTACAGGCCAAAAGTGTTGACTGGCAGGGTTAGTTCAGTACTATCTTACAGGTGTTCTCCACTGAGAGCTTCACACTGAAATCGTAACATAGTAAATGAGGGCAGATAGACAAAAATGATCAATTCCAATAAAGTTCAAATTATTAAAAAAAAAAAAAATCCATTCAGCCTGCCCAGTGCTGTTTTTTAGGTTTGTAACTGCCGCTCCCTGTAGGTTATCCCAATGCATTCCTGGAAGCACAAAGCAGTTAAACCATTTCTGTTATGGGCTGAACTGGTGCTTTGTCAAGTTATCCGGTGCTTCATTACCATCCTCTGTCTCCAGGGATTCTGTGTGTGCCCCACTGTTTTTTGAATGCTGTTACTGTTCTTGTCTCCATCACCTCCTCTGGAAGGGGATTCTAGGCATCCACCTCCCTTTCAGTAGAAAAAAAAAAATACTTCCTGAGATTATTTCTGAGTTTACCCCCTTGGAATTTCATACAGAAATCCAAGTTTTACACTTTCCATTCCATCAAAAAAGGTTTACTTCTTGTGCATCAATACCATTCAGATATTTACATGTCTGCATCATAGCTCCCCTGTCTCCTCTCTTCTAGTGCAGATAAACCGTGGCTTGCAAAAGTATTCGACCTTCCCTAAAAAGGTCAGTAGAGTTGTGTGGATTACCAATGACACTTGCACAGATTGTTCCAGACATTATGGGGTAGATTTTATAACTTGTGCGTGTGCGAACATGTACACCCGCTTTTATAACTCGCCCGCGCAAGTTATAAAATCAGGGGTCGGCACGCGCAAGGGGGTGCACAATTGTGCACCTTGCGCGCGCCAAGCCACACAGCCTTCCCCCTGTTCCCTCCCCCTAACCTGACCTTCCCACCCCTTCCCCCTCAAGCCATACACTACCCTCCCAAAATTTTTGTTTTACCTTTGGCGCCTGCCTCTGGGCAGGTGCAAGTTGCGTGCACCGGCCGATTGCCGGGCACGCGATCTTTGACACAGCAGCAAATGGCCACTGTGCCGGGAGCCGCTGACCCTGCCCCACCCCAGACCGCCCATGCCCCACCCCTTTTTGCAAGGCCCGGGGCTTTACGCTCGCCGCCAGGCCTTTTTAAAATAGGCCCGGCGCGCGTAAACTTTTGAAAATCTGGTCCTATGTGTATGGCAAATCAATATGCTCTTAAAGTAAATTTTCAAAGTCACAATTCATTTTCTCTCTGCAGTTTTGTAAAATAAAAAATTAAAAACTGAAAAATGCTGCTTACATAAGTATTCAGCCCCTTCAGCCTAGTACGTGGTAGAACCACCTTTTTACTGAAATAACAGCTTTAAGTCTGATGGGATAAATTTCTACCAGCTTTGCACACTGTTTAGGCCTGGTTTTTGCCCATTCTTCCTGGCAGAGTTGCAGAAGGGTTGTTCAGGTTGGTTGGATGACGCTTATGGACGGCGATTTTCAAATAGTGACACAGATTATCGATTGGATTGAGACCTGGACTTGGCCATTGTAGAACATTCACCTTTTTGTTGTTCAGCCACTCCCGTGTTGATTTGGCCTTGTGCTTGGGATGATTGTCCTGCTGAAAGGTGAACTTTCTCCCAAGTTTTAGTTTTTTAGCAGACTGAAGCAGGTTGTCTTACAGTACCTCCCTGCATGTTGCACCATCCATCCATCCTTCAATGTTAACAAGATGCCCAGTCCCTGCTGAGGGAAAAACATCCCCACAACCTGAAGCTGCCACCCCAATACTTTACTGTTGGGATGGTGTTTGCTGAGGAATGGGCAGTGTTAGGTTTGTGACATACATAGGGTTTTGAAGTTTGGCCAAAAAGCTCCAATTATGTCTCCTCTGACCACAAAACCTTATTCCACATGTTAGCTGAATCACTCTGATGCTTTCTGCCAAATTCCAGACATGCTTTGATGTGGTTTTTCTTCAGTAATGGCTTCTTTCTAGTCACCCATGCAGGCCACTTGTACGCAGAGCTCTTGCTATGGCTGACTGGTGCACCTCCACTCCAATGCATTTCTTACAACGCTGAACGAGGCTGAAGCCTAAGGGGTAGATTTTAATACGGACATGTTATAAAATCTTGTGGCCGTGTGCAAGGGAGGGATTTTTACAAACTCTGTACGGCGACATAATCTGGGCTTCCCCAGTTCTCTCCCAGTCCGCTCTAATTAATGAGTGGACTGGGAGGGAACTTCCCTAACGCTCTGCCTAATCTTCCTTAGGAACATGCCATACTGGGTCAGACCAAAGGTCCATCAAGCCCAGCATCCTGTTTCCAATTGGATACTGATTTTTCTTTTTGCATGCAACTGTCTGCCGTATGCATGCTGGATTTCTTAAACTTTGAAAATTGCACTGTCTGAAGTATATTCTAGATGGAGGGTATCTTAGACTTGTTAATTCAGGCCTTTATTTTTTCCACTCTAGACTACTGTAGTGCCCTGAATATGAGGTTACCAAAACATAATTTTAGAGCATTTTAGCTAGTCTTAAATGCTGCCACTCATTTGTTAACTGGGTCCTCTCTTAGAGTTCATATTACTCTAGGGTTGATGGCCTTACACTGGCTTCCAATTTACCAAAGAATCAAGTTTAAGGTTCTAACTTTAGTATTGAAAGCTCTTCATGGGGAGGGTTTGGATTATCTGAGGATATTTATCTCTTGGTATACCCTCTCTCAAGCACAGATATCAGCAGGTGCATGTTTCCTTTTGGTCCTGGGGTTAAAAACTTCCAAGCTGCAGGAAACTAGGAATGAAGCCTTTTTTGGGCTGCTCCAATTTTGTGGCATGGTCTTCCTGAGGAGATTCACCAGTAACAGGATTACTGTGCCTTTAGGAAACAGATTAAAGCTTATTTGCATCATGAAGTCTTTGAATCTACTTAAGGCAAGGTGGGCTCCTGTTTTAAGTGATTGTTTTGTTTTATGTTTTAATTTTGTGCATGTAATTTGTAAACTGCCCAGAACAGATGTCTACTAATGGGACGGTAATAAACTGCTGCAGAGAGACTGATAGATAAATAAATAAATATTAATGCCTAAATAACTGCCCTTGCAAATCGATCAACAGCTGATGGATGAGGAGGGTAGATATTATGCGGTTTGGTTCCTTGTACAATCAGAAAATAGCTGTATGTAATCTTTTCACCTCGAAGATTTATTCCCATGAGTTTTTCACTAGTATTACAGCAAAGCTGCTGCAGTTTCCAGGCTATCAGTTGATGATGGGCGGTGACTAACATGGTAGCTGAGTACTGCTAGGCGTGCAAACCGTCCAAAAACAAATCAGGTCAGGAGTCACTGGGGGTGAATTTTCTCTGTAAGGTGCTGGGGCTCCTTGATATTTGGTGGGTTTTGCACCAGAGTGCACACGATTGTGCATTTTATTCTAACTCACATAAGACTCAATCTCAATCAGACTACCTGCTAGAGTTGGACAGTATGTTTCCTATGGTGCAGAAATCTCTGATAGGTGTAAAAGTGTTAGCCCATGCGCAGGTATCTGTAAGTTTAGATCTGGGAGATGTGCATCGTAAGACATTTAACTAGAAAATGAATCCTAATTTATATAAAGATCCACATTTTCATAATTATCTACAAGATAAAGGGGAGGAATATATGTCCTTTAAAGAATCCATCCAGATCATACTCATTATTGTGGAAAGCTGGCAAAGCTGTAATGAGGGGACATATAGCCTACATAGCTATGCAAAATAGGTTATGACATGCTGAGATTCTTAGACTATCGCAGGCTGTTGAGATGGCCCAGATTTGTTATTGTATTAGTATGTCTGAAGAAGATAAGCAGATATGAGATCAGAGTAAAGTTACTCTTAAATAATTTGTTATTCCAAAGAGCTTGAAAATCACTGTGTTTTGTTTTTTTTAAGATTACAAATTATACAAATAAGTAAATAAATCCAGCAAACTGTTGGCATATTTGGTGAAAAATAAGGGGTAACTGGCTGTAATCCCAAGGTGGTGGTGTGCAGAATCAAGATGTGAGGAGATATAGAAAATAATTTTCTTTCACATTACCAGGTGCTTTATGGGGAACTGTTAGAGAGGGAGATTCAACAAGGATTTTTTTTTCCCCCAAAGTTTTTAGTGGCCACAGCTTACTGACCTTCAATTAGGCAGACTCAATTTACCAATTACTGATTCTGAAGTCTATTTCGTTATTCAGGGGCTGAAATTGGAGAAAGCATCTGGTTTGAATGGGCCTGGGTCAGATTATCACAAAATTTTGAAATTTTCTGTTCTCACACCCTTAGCCAACTTTCTTTTGTTGCACGGTTCCATTCCTGTCACGATGAATCAAACAAAAAGGAAAAGACAAAAAACAAAAAAACCCCAAAACTATAGAAACATTTTTTTCCCTGCCTCCTAAATATTTTTAGCTGGCATCCAAGTTTTCTAAAAAAAAATAAAATATATATATATCTTTCCATCCCATCAGACTTAAAAGGACTTTTTCATTCCAGCTGGTAGAATATACTTCCTTCTACTGAATTCAATATTGAAACTAACCAATTTAGAGCATTTTAAATCAAATCTCTTAGAAAATTTAGTTGAATTATTTCTCCCAAATGTCAACATACTTCTAAGTTTGTAAGGACAAATAGTAGGAAAAGGCACTTACCTGTGGAAACAGAGGTCTCTCCTCCTTAATTTTTTTCACACAGTCTGCTACGAGTCTCTTCATAGCTTTGGGGCAGTTTTTATACAGTTTACTGAGGTCAGGAGACACATAACCTCGACCCACCATAAAAATGATCTAACAAAGCCACAAACACAAATTTAGTTATAACTAAAGATACACAAACTATGACAATCTGTTCTTTCACATATAGCAACATCTTATCTCTAACCGTACCAGGTAGTTTAGCTTGGTTTTTGAAGTATTAAGATGAGGCTGAATTTTAAGAGGGCGGTCGGTGCATGCCGAAACAGGTAGATATACGCATGGATGGGACGTGCACGCCGCAGGGATTTTAAAATGCCCACAGCCACGCGCGTATCTGCCCGTACGCACACAAGAAAGGCTTTCGGGAAAAAGGCGCAGGCCGGAGCATGGACGGGCCGGGACGGCGCCATTAAGCACTGTCCCGCTGAAGCGCGCGCCGGGAGCCAACCGGTCCATGAAAGTTACTGCTGCTCAGAGAGGGAATAAGTACAAAAACAAACAAAAAAAAATGTTAAGAGGGGTCTGAGGGGGCAAGTTAGGTAGGGGGTCTAGGAAATTCCCTCCCAGTCCGCGCCTTTACTTCTAGTAAAACTAGAAGCCTATATTTAGGGACTCGGCCCTAGCCAAATTTCAAAAGGGCCAATTTAACTGCAAAAGCGAGGAGCCTTAAACCCTTTGAAAATTATCCCCAGAATATTAATTTCCGTCACTATATACCCAAAGGTCCCTAATCACAGTGTAGCTTACTTAGCCGAATCAATCAAGCATTCTCTTGGAGTAAGCCATCGCACTAGGATCTGTTTTATAGTGCAACAATACTAAAGAAAAGGTGCTAGTTACATTAGACCCAATTGCTAGCTGCATATACCATTTAGTTTTTAATTCATCTGAAGTTAGGCACATAACAATAATTTACTTGTTGAAATACCATTCTAGAAATTTCTAAACGAGCTGCTTGCTTTAATATAGTTATTCTCAAACTTCATCTTCAGGTGGATATTCAGGTTTGCCAATACTTTTTTTTTTTTCTTTAAATACAAACTTTATTTTTTCCATTAGCTTTTTTTCTCAAAGGGGAACAGGCCCCCACGAAACAAATACAGGGGGTTATCAAAAAGGGAAGCAAGAACTGAACCAAATGCTGTGTTATGCCACAGGCTTAGTATTTGTTCAATGACAGCCAAACGCACTGTTTTTTTTTTTTATGAAGATATTCTAGGCTTTGAACAGCATGATCATGAGAGAGGCAATCCTTGCTAGCTATAAAACTTTTAAACTCCTTCTAGCTTTGTGCAGAATTATATACTCCAATGGTGCAATCATTATTTCTAATAATATTTCTCCCACAGACTGAGACAAGAAGCTATTTAAAATCAGTCAAGCAGGCAATCTCACAGTTTGCATTTCAGTTAGCGTTGAAAAACGCACTCTCTTACAAATTAAAATATTTAAGTTGGCTAGAACTGCATAGATTATTAACTAGTATTAACTGTTCTAGGGGGTGAGACAAGAGCAAAGCCCCTTTTAAAAATGGTATATTACTGAAAGCTGCAGGGAGAACAAAGGGGGCTACTATTCATCTTTCTAAATGCCTGTAAAAAGAGTTCAAACAGATCTCCACTGCCATAAATTCTGCTCAGTAAGCATAAAATAGTCTTTGTATATTCCTCGTAGCGCCTATGGTGATGGCTAATTACTATTAGGGTGAGGAACTTACTGAAAGGGGAGATGAATAACTTAAGGTCTTGAAAGGATTTTTCTTGGCTTGGGATAAAATGGTTTCACTTCTATTTCAAGTCACACTGTATCATTCTTGTCAACATGTACAATAATTACTCATTTGATAAAACAAATTCTGCAAATACTATTTCCATATCCAGTGCTCAGCTAACGCGACTCAACTTTTCTTCATTTAAGTATCTTAGTGCCCTACTGCTGGCTCTTGCTAAGGTCCCAAACGTTGTTTTCTAAACCTAGAGCTGTACTGATCGAAGGGAGTAAAAGGAAAATTGTGGTCCCTTGCTAGTCTTGAGGAGAGTAAAAGGTTGAGAATGAGGACTCCAATGCAACAGATTTATAAGAACATAAGAACATGCCATACTGGGTCAGACCAAGGGTCCATCAAGCCCAGCATCCTGTTTCTTGCCAGATTCTTTCTAAAGTACCCAAAAACTAAGTCTATCCCACACAGCTATACTAACTGCACTAACCACATCTTCTGGCAACAAATTCCAGAGTTTAACTGTACGTTAAGTAAAAAAGAGCTTTCTCCGATTAGTTTTAAATGTGCCACATGCTAACTTCAAGGAGAGCTCCCTGGTCTTTCTATTATCCGAAAGAGTAAATAACCGATTCACATCTACTCGTTCTAGACCTCTCATGATCTTAAAGACCTCTATCATATCCCCCCTCAGCCATCTCTTCTCCAAGCTGAACATTCAGCCTTTCCTCATAGGGGAGCTGTTCCATTCCCTTTATCATTTTGGTTGCCCTTCTCTGTACCTTCTCCATCGCAACTACATCTTTTTTGAGATGTGGTGACCAAAATTGTACACAGTATTCAAGGTGCAGTCTCACCATAGATAGATACAGAGGCATTATGACATTTTCCGTTTTATTCACCATTCCCTTTCTAATAATTCCCAGCATTGTTTGCTTTTTTGACTGCCGCAGCACACTGAACCAACAATTTCAATGTATTAACCACTATGAAGCATAGGTCTTTCTTGGGTGGTAGCTCCTAATATGGAACCTAACATTGTGTAACTATAGCATGGGTTATTTTTCCCTATATGCATCACCTTGCACTTATCTACATTAAATTTCATCTGCCATTTGGATGCCCAATTTTCCAGTCTGAGAAGGTCTTCCTGCAATTTATCACAATCTGCTTGTGATTTAACTACTCTGAACAATTTTGTTTCATCTGTAAATTTGATTACCTCACTTGTCTTATTTCTTTCCAGATCATTTATAAATATATTGAAAAGTACGGGTCCCAATACAGATCCCTGAGGCACTCCACTGCCCACTCCCTTCCACTGAGAAAATTGTCCATTTAATCCTATTCTCCGTTTCATGTCTTTTAGCCAGTTTGTAATCCACGAAAGGACATCGCCACCTATCCCAAGTTGTTTTAAGTAAAACGTCATCAGGAGGCAAAGACTCCGTGTATTCTGCTAATCATACTCTTCTAGACCTGGAGCTGTGTGCCCTGATTGTCCTGATTACCACTTCCTGAAACTCCGAGCTGCAAACTCATCACCATTACCTCCAGGTGAGGAGTCACAGTGCCAAACTGCTTTCCTACCTGAATAGATACTCTGTCTGGCCCCTCAGGCAGTACTGGATAACTGCCTCCCTGGCATCCCTAGATCTGGAATAAGGCAAGGCATTAGCGTTTCCTTTATTCTATTACAGAAGGATCCTGGATTAAGATGCACGATCGCCTTGCGCCAGCCTAGCTTCACTCAGTTCAGCTTTACTGAACAGTTGTGCTAGTTACCTATCCCCTTACATAGAAAAAAAAGATCACTATTTTTGTTCTGCTCTTCCTCTACACCCATGGGTTTTCTCATTTCCAGCTTGACTCTCAAATATCTCAACTCTCCTTCATTCCTTCCCAAAGCAAATTAAAACTATTCCTGTCTGTCTTGGCTCCTCATCCCTGCAATTCCTTGGCATCCTGGATCCATACCTCACTATCTTTCGCCCTTTTAAAAAAACAAACTGTTTAACATGCTAACAGCAAGCCATAACTAATATGAGTTGTTTTGCTTGATCCTTTATGAACTGTATAAATTGGTTAGAAACTAATTTGTAACTGTGTCTAGATTTATTATGTAAATCACCTTGGGTAAAAGCACTGAAACAAAACACTTAATAATGTTACTAATAAAGCGCTTTTAAAAGATCATACTGCCCATTTACTTTGAGAAAAAGTCAAACATTACAGAATTTGATGTTAAAAATGTATACACCTGTCATTTCATTCCTAAATGGCCTACTATTCTTGTGTACCTAGTTGCTGAAAAATGAGATGCCAAAAATCATTTGGTATGAATGCAGCAGCTCACAACAGTAACATTGCTTTTTTTGAAGTGGCATAGCCTTCCTTGTACTACTGCCTCACCTCAAGGCCTTCAGTTGTCAGCACATTTTCTACCAATCTGGCATAACTCCACAAGTTCCAGCGACTCAGTATATTATTCTGAAGGCACCAGTCTCACTCACCTGATCTCGGTCACTGATATGAGAGTAGGGCAGTTCTCCTGTCATGAGCTCGTACAGCACAATTCCATAGGAGTAGACATCTGATTGAAAAGTAAATGGATTACTGTCCTGCATCCGTATCACTTCTGGCGACTAGAGAAAAAGATTACACTGGTAAATATGTAAAATCTAAAAAAATGTGGGGGGGGGTTTCACTTTGCCAAAGGATATGTTACACAGAAGAAGATTTTCCTTTATGAGGCAAAATCATAAAGTTATTTTTCCCAAGAGGCATGAAAATGATGGGAGCTAAAGAGATGGCACATACACTATGCAACTTTAAATTAGTCAAATGCTGATAATGAAATGAGCAATCTTAAGTTTAAAAATCACTCTTGATACTCGGTAAGTTACAAATGTAGTTTTTGACTTGATAAAACAAGGTTTTTGGAAGAGCATTTAGTCTAAAAATTACAGAAGAAATTTTAATTAGATCTTTGTAACTTTTCTTTTTCGACCAATGCTAATTAAAATTGCTTTTGTTCAGCTGAACATCAAGAAGTTTGGACCAAGTAGTACAGTTATATTGGTCAACATTTCTCTCAAGAGGCAATCAAGTTATATTAATATCTGCGCACACAGTTCACAATTACAATTTGAATTGGTAGATATTAATTTTGTTCCTTTTAGGACTCTATTCAAACCAAAAAGAATTGCAAATCTCTATGGAAGAAAATGGTTAAGGGGGCTTGATTTTGCTTACAAAGCTCTATGGTTATTAGCAGCAAACCAAATAAGTTTACACCTGAATTCCAATGACAAACTTGGAGCGAAAAGGTTAAGAAAGCTCAACAGTACAGACAGTAATTAGTTCCAAACTGCAGGCCCTTCTTGCTGAGAAGAGTTCACACTGCAAGAATTTAAACACAGAAAGGCACTGGAAAGAATGTAAACTCTGGGTTGGAGATAGACAATATGGTAGTTTAGAATCCATAAGAAAAAAAAAAAAAAACCAACGGTCTGGTTCTGACAAGAAAAACAGATCAAATGTTGCTGCAATCTTATCAATGCCAAACATGCTGCTGAAATCTGCCATTGTTCGAGTCATATTACCATATGCTTAATCAAGGCCCATGCTAGCTTTTTTGCTGCCCTGTGCGAACAATTATTATACTGCCCCCCCTCCCCCGCCCCCCTCTGGTTCATTAGTCTCTTTCCCCGGCCCCACAAAAAAAAAAAAAAAAGCCCAGTTCCCTCCAGGGAAAAACTGACACCATCCCCCAATTCCTGGGTCTTCACCCCTACCCTGGAATCCATGGCCAACACAAGGGTATTAGGTGCCCTATGTGAACCTTAAAGCCTTGCACAACACCCCCCCCCCCCTCCACCAACCACCCCCAGCCAACTTCACACACACAGTCATGTATTTGTAACAAAATGTTGCATGCATTTATAATATTTTACATGAAAAATATCAAATTACAGTTTTCTGAGGTAAAAATATCACATTATATTTGCATGCACTGCTATGATGCCAACTAGAAATTCCTGCACAAAAAAAACATAAGATATTAGGCCTATTGTAACATGTGTTGTGCATGGGCTTGACCCTCTGAAAGCCCTAAAACACGAATACACTTCCTCAGTCACACATGCAGAAAATAAACATACCCTCAACAAATACAGAATACAACCACCATAAAGTAGATATACAAATGTGCAGACAAAAACTGAACTGGAAACCACAAGAAGCCAGACTCTCTATGCAGTGCAACAATGAAAAAACAAAACCATCACCATTCCTCAAACCTAAAAAAAAATTTAAGAAATATAATAAATACATAAGCATAACAATAAAAACATTTCAATAACAGCAGATAAAAAAAACTCATATAGAATTTTTGGTGTCCTAAATACCAATAAAATATTTCAAAACAACAGACATAAAACACCCAAAAAATTAAACAGAAAAGGATTTTAAAAATTCACACGCTCCATACCTGGGAACTTTTGATTGCAAGACACCCTGAGATTGTCATGGATTAGTGGAAGTGGGGGGCACAAACTTTATTCTCTCATATACACAAACATACACACACGTCTCCAGCTCTGCTTTGGTTGGAATCTGCCATCAGCCCCAATTTCTCTCTCACACACAATCCAGGCAGGCTCCCATTCTGTTTTACACACACACACAGCAAGCTCCCATTCACTTACGTGTAGAAACCAGGCAAGCTCCCATTCTCACACACACACATGGCAAGCTCCCATTCTCTCACGTGTAGAAACCAGGCAAGCTCCCCTTCACTCACACACACACACACACACGGCAAGCTCCCATTCATACACCCTTATTCACCCAAATCCCTGGCAGGCTCCCATTCTCACACACACATATATGCATCCCTTTGACCTTCTCTTGCAACCTTTCATTTAAAAGAAGTGTTTTTCCAGTTTCCCATCTTCACTTTTGACTTTTGCCATTTTCCTTCTATCTGCATCATTGAAAATGTCAAGCTCACAAATGGGACCAAACAAACCCCCAAGAAAACTCATCTTGTGCCTTTTCCCCAGGCACGCAGCGTTCAAAGGACCTCTTATTCTTCCTCCACTGCGTTCTGCGGCTCCTCCTACGTGTCAGTCCCACGGTATTCAACACTGCAGTACCAGCACTTCCTCATGCTCATCTCATGCATCAAGAGGTGAAGATAGAGAAAGTGCTAGCACAGTGACTGCGGGGCCAGCGCATGAGGAGCTGCAGGACGGGCTTCCTATTCTAATATGGGAATGGCAGTAGAATCTTCCTGATTCTTCTGCCGCCGGTGGGATGGGATCCACCGGCAGCCACATGGCCTTCAGCTTCTTCTACCGTTAGTGGGATGGGGTCCAACAGCAACCACGCAGAAGTTCTGCTTCTTCTGCCACTGGTGGGATCGGGTCCACTGGCAGCTGTACAGGCCTGCCTATGCTCCCAGAACTGCCCTCTGGATGTACCGCCCTGTGCAACTGCACAGTTTGCACACCGAGGGGTGCCAGGCCTGCATTTAAATGGAAAAAATGCACACTACCTTGTCTCTCTAGACAGCTCATCCATAGAGACTCACAGGAAAAAAAAAAAAGGACTTGCCTTAAAACAAAAGAAAATGCAACTGGGCAGGTCATAGTGCTGCAGCACAGCAGACTCTGGTTCCAGTTTTCTGTCCACTGGGGCCAATAGATAAAGTTTTTGAGATGTCATCCCATTAAGCCTTTGGGCAGATGAAGGCTCCCAGTGCCACCTGGACAAGCTGTCTGGGATGTATACTGGGGGGTAGGGGGTGCTCTGAAAGCAGGACTAAGGGGAAAAAAAAACAAGAGTAACTTGAGTTTTTGGATCAGCATAGAATGATTCCTGTCTGTCAACCAGCATATTTCTCCTAATACAGAGTTTACTGCAATATCTCAAGCACAATACACTATACGTCACTCAAAAATAATAGTTAAAAAAAAAAGAAGATGGTTATTATATCAGTCTTTTTTAGCTGAGTAGTATACACTGCTTGCATTTCTCTTACATCTAAGAATATACTGAAAATTGTTTATACTTTGGGGAGCGAATTGACAGCTTAGTTTACAGTCATTTTGGTTCCACATGCCAAATATCTCCAGAAATTAAAGTCTACTGAACAGCAAACATCAAAGGGTCGATTCAGGTGATATGTGGGGTGTTCAAAAATGATTCTTCAAACAAGAACGTCAGTAAGCACTTGGCATTTGCATTTATTTGAAATGAATGAGTAAGATGCAACGAATGAGTCCATTTTTGTTTCATTTGTGAATCCATTAAATAAATTCATAGAACCCCCTCCATTCAACAAAACTTTTCATCTCATTTGTTGGTGTTTCTCATTTAAGTCTATGGCTGTGCTGCACGCAAACAAACAGGCGCAGGTAAATCTTGCCTGTGTGACATCACAGACTCCTGGGAGCCGAAGCAGGACAAGTTGGCAAGTAAACCAGATGGAGAACAAATCAGGGTGAAGCATCTTTTTAAACTAGCCTATAGTTATTATCTAGATCACATGACTGACATCCTCTCACTGAATGGTCTGAGCATGTCCAAAAAAGTCTATATTTCCTCTCTAGCAATTGGTAGAGAAGGATCTCTTGTGAGAAGCTCTCTCAGAGTTCAAAAACAAACGTTTTAACAAATTTAACTTTGGCACTGATAAAGGGGATTTTCTCTGCTGCAGACCTCTCACTCACTGTGATAGAAAGACAGGCGGCAGTGGCACCTTGTTTTCTCTTTTCACTGAGGGAGGGCAGGAGTATGGAGACTGAAGCAGTGCTTTTGTCTCTGACTGTCTAGTGCAATGCAGTGCAGTGAGGTGCTGCCAGCCTTGTTGGTTTTCTTGAACTTTAGTTTTTGTGTGTGTGAAAAAGGAGTCAGTCACTCTGCAGTGCACAGCACACACATACACTGTATATATGTCTGTGTGCATAGTGATACAGTATCAATATAAGCATTTGGTTCAAGATGTTGGCACCCACTAGAACGGCACCCACTAGAACTCCACCTATCTGATGCTGCAGAGGTTAGTGGAGCAGCAAATACCCCTGCATGATCTGTCTCTGGAAACATAGATAGTGGTGAAGCACCCCTGGGGTATCATGATTAGGTAGTGATCAGGCAGCTGATAGAAATTCTGAAGCCCTTCTAGGATAGCACAGAGAATCTGAGTTCCAGAAGCACCCCCCTGGGCAATGTTATCTCTATAGTAAATACTCTGGAGGAAAAGTTACTGGGTTTTCCATGAACAAGATGTAATGAAAGCAGAGATGTCTCAGTTTATGGATTTCTTGCAGCAACAGATGCAAATGAAACTGAAGCCTTTGAAAGAAAACAAATACAAATACATGCTTGCTACACTTTATAATCCTCAAGTGAAAGGGAATCTCGACCTACAGTCCCCAGCATTTCACATATATAAAGGAGATAGTGGTAGCTAGCCTGTGTGAAGAGCAGTATCAGAGGCGGAGGCACAATGTAGCACTCTTTAAATCTATGTAACATTCGGAAGTTTAAAAACGATGGAAACATAAGACAGGAATATAAACTTGTCTTCTCCTCCCCAAAAAGGAGGTGTCAGATTGAGAGGAATGCGTGTAACCCAATTTAATTGGATGTTATTTATGGAAAAGATTACTTTTGAAAGCACCCTAACTGTTGGTGTGAGTCAAAGGAAGAAACATTTGAAACAAGGAAACCATGCATTTTCTTGATTCCAACTTCATTTAAGAGGAACCATGTGATTTTAATTAAAAAAAAAAAAAATCATTTTAAGGGAGGGGGAACAATCTTTCGGTTCTCTTGGTAAAAAAAAAATAAAAGCTATGCTATGCATGCCAAATCTGATGCTGCTATAACAAGTTATGCATACGATTTTTTTTTTGGCCACACTAGCAGACAGAGGGGTGGGGATAGAGGCCACTTATTCTACTAAGTGCTCCTCAAACCAGAATCATGAGGTACAAACTGCCAAAAAGAATTACTTAGAGCATTTTACAGACAGCATCTGAACTGGCCCAAAAATGTCTGTTTCTAATAAGACACATGAAATTCTAAGATAAGCTTTTACTAATAAGAAAATGCCAACCAATTTGCATGTCCAACTAGGGAAATTACTTTCGGTCATTGAAGTGTGCATGTACTTAACGAGATTATCTGCAAGTCAGATGTGAAAATATCTTAATATATCATAGCCAATAAGCACACAGAAGTCGATAAACAAGTCTGAGTTTAGTGGTGGTTTTTGAACATTGACAATCTTTTTTTTTTTTTTAATTAGAATTTCTGGAGCTAGAAAGCAAACCTGTGCATGTTATAAAATCCGGGAGCCGCACACACATGTGCCTGCAGCACATGCAAAGGGGAGGGGGGGGGGGGTGAATTATGCAATCTCTGCAAGGCGACACATCCCGGCCTTCCCCAGTTCCCTGCCAGTCCGCTCCAATTAAGGAGCGAACCGGGAGGGAACTTCCCTACCCTAACCTCTCCTTCCCCTCTTCTCCCCATCCCCTAAGTCCTACCTTTTTTTTTGTCTTCAAACTTACTTCAGGGCCCAAACTTCAGTAAGTTGCACGCGCGACGGCAGAGCGATGAATAGCACTGTCCTGGCCTGCCTGCGCCCGGCCCCCTCCCAGGACATGCCCCCGTCTCACCCCTTCCAAGAGGCCCGGTACTTAAGCGCATATCAGCCTTTACGCGCATAAAAGGCCAGTACGCCTTTTTCTGTTCCTCCGACTTAATATCGCCATGATATTGTGTTGGAGAAAGTATTCCAGTGCTCAGGGCAGGCATTAATTTTGTAGAGTAAAAACATGCGTGTTGGGTGCATTTTTTTTTTTTTTTGCATCGGCGGGAATAGCTATTAGCCTCAACATGAATTTACATGTGATGAGCGCTATTAGCTTCGCTCGCGATTGGATATGCGTTTTGGACGTGCTAACCCCCGTTTTGCATTGGGGGTTATGGACGTGCATCCAGAACGCACATCCAGCGCGTGTTGAGCCATGCACTGCTGCCAGCGTAGGGTACTGCATTGGCTTGTGTGATAGATCACCAATCATGGCTTATGCAAATTCACAGCTTTTCACCGTCTCTCTACCACCAGCTATGAATATATGAAGTTAACAGGCGACGCATGCCTCTCTCTCATCCTGCTCACCATGAGAACAAGCGCGGGTACCTGCTGGTGCCATGCAGCTCAACTTCAGCAAAACAATCAGTGCTTTTACAGAGGAATGGGGAGGAGTCCAGTTGCAGGCCACAGATGTGGTGGTGCCTGAAAACATGCCTGGAGAGTGTACCAATTTTATTGTATTTTCAGAGGGTAATTTTCAAACAGCCTGCAAGCTCTTTATACGCCTTAACTTCAGCCTGAATCCACTTTGAAAATTAATGGGTGTGCATGGAACCAGTGCCAACATTCACACAAAGACAGTTACATTTGCTTGGGAGTAGATGTAACTTTGTTCGTGTATATTTGAATGCATTTGTTAAAAAATAGAAAGTATGTGCATAAATCGTGTCCCAAACTCCACCCCACAATGCTTCTTTATTGTGCGTGTAAGAGCACATGCAAAATCACTTTTATACATACGTTTATGTGCATAATACCTTGGATCATTTTTAAACGGCCATTTCTGTGCATAAAACAGAGTCTGGAGGTCCAGAGGGTTTTGCAGGGTGCCAGGTGGTGCAGGAGGGGATAAGAGAGTTGAAAACGGGACGGGAGATACGTTGGTTTTTTTCTGATATGCTGCAAGGGAGGAGGGGCAGTGATCAGCCTCAGAGGCCTTTCAGTTTGGAAAAATCTTTGCAGGGAAGGGGAGAAATGGGTCCAGTGGCCCACTCCATGTTTTTTTTTTCATTGGTTGCCACTTAAACCGGCTACATTAGTTTAATTGACTTAAATTTGATATAACATTGTAATTGAACCGGTGATACTCTTAACCTAGTCATTAGGTTTCAAAATTATCCAGCTATGTATAGCTAGATAACTTTATTCGGGGATATTCAGCAGGACATTTATATCCCATGGAATATCCATGATAACTTATCCAACTATTTTAGCTGGATAAATTATCCTTTTTATGTTTTACGCCTCCCCCCTCCCCCCATATTGATCTCTTTGAAATCAAAGAGGAAAGGAAATGCAGAAAACCTGAAAATGAATGAAGAGAAAAATGAATAAATCTAAGAGAATATAAAAATAAGAAAATTTGAGAAGGAAAACCAAATCAAAAAAAGAGTAAGGAGGAAAATACAAGATCAAAAATAGAAAGGACTGAATATTTTATTGAATGGGTGAGTTTTTAGTACATCATCTTGTAAGAAAGTTAAATATGTGGTTCAAGAAACTCGTCGCTAGTGGAAATAAGGTCATTTTCATTTTAGAAGGTCGGGGGGAGAGAAAGAGCACGTCATGTGATGAAAATCTCCCTCTTAAAAACGGGTACCACTTCACAGCTCTATATTCTCGTTTGTAAAGAGCTTTAAAAAAACAACTAAGAGAGTTTCTCACCATTCAGCGCAATCATGTGTTCCAGACATGGTGCACCCGATGGCCAAAACAATTTAGAAAAATGTGTAATATTAAGAGAGAGAGAATCCTCTGCTTCCCAAACCTCAAGCTCTCAACCAAAAGAATTTTAGGACCATTTCACCCTACCAGAGAAGATGTTCTTATGTGCCATGCTTTCCCACAATTAGTGCATAAGAGAAGGAAAGTATATGATGTGGCTTTTACACTTCTAGAATACCACTCTCCACCAGACTGAGAAAAGACAGTCACGCTACAAAGAAAACAAGTGAATTTCTCCCTAGTGAAAAGATCCACGTTGGCATAAAACCAAGCCTCAACAATATTTTGTCAATTACTTCCAGTTTCTTCCAACCATCCGGAAATATGACATTTTCTAACTGTGTATCATTTAAGGATAGGACGCCTAAGTAAATTCCTCAAGGGAAGTAGTATAACTGATCTGAAATACCCATAATGTTATCCAAACAAACTGGAAAGAGATCACAGGACATCAAAATGTGAAAGAAGGTACTTGGTTTGGTCACACTCTTTCAGACAGAGTGGGGAAACATGAAACGATAGGGGTGGAGGGGTAAGGTGACAGTTGTGCAGGAGTGCATGGATCAGAAGAGGGCATCCACAAAGAAAAAACGGGAAATAAGAGTGTCCTGTCAATGAGGAGGTGGGAAAAACTGACTCCAAACTACCTGAATAAACTCTTAGTAACCAGGTTGTGAAAAAGAACAAAGTCCACGAACAATTATTAGCCAGGCTGGCTTGAGGAAAGACATCGCTTTATCCCTAAGAATAAAGCAATGGATCTGCCAGACTGCCAGGTAATTCCTGGATTGGCCACTATCAGAGAAGGGATACTGGGCAAGACGGACCCTTGGTCTCACCCAGCATGACATCCTACCATCTGTATAAAATCTAAAAACCATTCAATGAATCTGAGCACAAACTGAGTTTCCTTTGGCGATTCTATACATTACTGTTCACTGAAGAAATACTGACCATCGTGCCCCACTCCAGCCTCCGAATCTTTGGAAGTTAAAGTAGCAGTAGTAGTAGTAGTAGTAGTAGTAGTAGTAGTAGTAGTAGTAGTGGTAAGGTTTTACCATAATTTTTCACTGCAATGACTTTCATCATAAGCATAACTTTGGAGGCTCCACTTTAAATATGGCCACTTATGAACTCCTGATCTATGCATTAAATGCCTGTGGGCTCATATTAGTTGAATAACAAGGAGGAGAGTCTAAGACAGTTGCAGATGCATTGTGCAGAAATAACCAGCAGTATGACAGCTCCTGTCTTCAAGGGGACTGAATAATAGAAAAATACACAATAAAAATAAACAAAATACAAGTTTGGTGGAACTCTACCTCTGGCACTCCATTCCTCATTTTTATTTTCTATCAAATTTGCTTTAGCATTGTGGAGTGGAGGAGTAGCCTAGTGATTAGAGCAATAGGCTGCGAACCAAGAAAGCCAGGGTTCAGAATCCTCCGACACTTCTTGTGACCATGGGCACTTCACCATCCATTGCTTAGGTACAAACTTAGGGCCTATTACTACCCATAACAGAAGGCACAGGGTTAACCTGCATGGATTGGCAATTACTACCCTTAAAAAAAAAAATTAAAATAAAATAACTTACTGGGCAGACCGGATGGACTACTTGGATCTTTTTGCTGACATTTACTGTTGCTATTTACTAAAGGCTGAATGTAATCTGCTTTGAAGTGCCATGAAAGGAAGAATGTAAATAATACAAGAAACAAAACAGTTTTATGAAGTTTGACTTTTAAATTTCATTACTCATCTTTCCAAATCAGAATTTAAGGTGAATTACAAATTCAGGTAGAGTTGGTAAGGTCCCTGCCCCAGAAGGCTTACAATCTAAAGGCCAGATTTTAAAAACCCCGCGCGCAGGATTTATGCGCATGGCCGGGCCTTACTAGAGGCACCCGGTACAGCGGCCATTTGCCACATTTCTGGTGCACGCACGCAACTTGCTCCAACTCCTTTGTAGGAGCAAAACGTGAGCTAAAAAAATGGAGGAGGGTAGGATAGGGGAAGGGGTTGGGAAGTTCCCTCCCAGTCCGCTCCAATTAAGGAGTGGACTGGGAGGGAACTGGGGAAGGCCCCGATGCATCACTGCGTGAATTTGCTAAATTATAACCCCCCTTGTGCGCACCGACCTGGAATTTTATAACATGCCTGTGCCAGCAGGAAGCGCGCGCACATGGAAGCGCATGCATATTTTTTAAAAATTTACTCCTGAGTGATGCATTAAGCTGCAGTAGTGCTTTAACGCACATTAAACATTGTATATCAAGAGATAAAGTACTATCACAGCGATATCATGCGATATATGTGATAATATGCATGGCTCTGCCAAGATTCCCTCTCCTTTTTACAATGACCTATTTTGCATGAGATTTGCATGCATGAATACTACAAATGCAAGCAAAGGTGGTCATTAATAGGCAATTCCATGTAAATATTTTATCACGGCCGACCGAGAAAGTGGTCAGCTACAATACAACAAAACATCCTGGGGAATCAGTAAATGTAACGCGAGTCCCAAGGCTCCTGCATTATATTTAAAGGGCCAAGCAAAAAAATGTTTAAAAAGCTCTGGCACAAAAGAAAGCTGAGCTGGGGTCATGGCTGACCCCCAGCTCAACCCAGGGCTGCCACTCCAGGCAACTTCAACATCTCAAAATAAAAAAAAAAATTTTCACCTTGTTTGGTGATGGCCCCCTCCAAAAAATCATGTATGGTCAGTATAAAATTAAATCCTTGGGGTCAGGAGCCCCCCCCCCCCCCCCAATCTCCTCCCTCCCAAATGTAAAGAAAAGATTCATTGGGATTCAGGAGGCCACCTCAAACCTTTAAAATTAGAAAGAGGTCCCACAATAGGGCCCGAGGTGCCCCCAGCCCAGTCAAAATGGCACCAACCTGACCTTGCCTCTATTACAGGATAGGAGCAAGGCCATATGGCCTAGATCCAATCTGCAGACTTTTCCCCAGTCACATGACAGGGGCGTGGTCAGGTCAGCTCCACTTTTAAAAATGGCACTGATCGGGCACCCCAGTTGCCCAACTGTTGGGTAGTTGGGGGCACCCCAGGCCCCAACTTCTAATTTTAAAGGTCTGGGATACAGAAGGGGGTAGGCAGGGGTGCATGTCCCCTGAACCCCAATTAATATTTTCTTTACATTTGGGAGGTG
Source organism: Rhinatrema bivittatum (assembly GCF_901001135.1). Classification (NCBI taxonomy): domain Eukaryota; kingdom Metazoa; phylum Chordata; class Amphibia; order Gymnophiona; family Rhinatrematidae; genus Rhinatrema; species Rhinatrema bivittatum. The sequence continues at coordinate 365,184,368 of NC_042618.1, forward strand.
TGGGGGAAGGGGGGCCTCCAGAATCCCAGTGAATTCATTTTATACCTTTGGGGAGAGGGCTCTCCCCAATCACTGAATTTTTTTTTTTTAGATATATTTGGGGGAGGAGGGCACCGTACCCCCAAGGTAACTTGACTGTTTCTTTTTTGTGGGCACCTTTTTAAGTGGCCGGCCCTTTAAGGTGATGGCAGTCCTTTGAGTTTGGGACCACCATCAAACCTAAAGGTCCATTCGCTGCGTTCTTTTGTCGCGAGACAAAAGAATGCGCCACAGAGCCATGATGTTTTTTCAGGAGGAGGCCCTCATGACAGTAGGACACCCCCCATGTAAAGACATTGCAGTTTTAATGCATGCAGGAGTAAGTTTGTCCCAGAGGCAATGGAGGGTGAAGCAACTTGCCCAAAGACACAAAAAACATTAGTGGGAGAAGCAAGATTCAAACTCTGGCTTCCCTGGTTCTCAGCTCGTTATTCTAGCTTCTGGGTAACTCCCTTGTACCCAGCCTTAGAATTTAGTATATATTCAGCACTAAAAGCCAATGGATGTACAAAATCATATCTTTGGGAAACAAAAACCTTTAGCTACTGCTGTCATTCAGACTAAAATTCAGTCTCCCAGTTCTCACTAAATAGAAAACAAAAACTGTAAACAACTTTAAGGAAACTAAATTCTAATTCAATCCACTAGATAAAGTTTAGCTTATAAAAGGGTGATTTAACACAAAGATTGTTGCTACATATTCATAATGCTGAAATCAACAGAACTCTCTTCCTTTATACATTTATAGCCAGAATACTAACAAAACATCTGTTATACAAATTATTTGGCTGTTGAAAATATATTAGGGGCCAATTTTCAAAGAGTTTTGGCTCCTAATGTTTAGAGTTAGGCTCCTAAACTGACCCTTTGGAAAATTTACTAGAGCAGAGTCCCTAAATTTCGGTTCCAAGTTTCATTAGGAGCCTAAAAAACGGGTGGCTACGAGGGCAGAGTAAGGGCAGGGAAACAAAGTTAGGTGTTTAGCACTGTTTCAGAATAAGTACCTAATTCAGGAATCTAAATCCAAGCAAATAAATAGCAGGCCTAAACTTTTGGGATTCTGAATTTATGTGACCTTTCAATTGAAAACTTAGGCTCCTAGGTTCAGCTGAAAATAGGTGTGTAATTTATAGGTCTAAATTTAGGAGTTCAGCTTTTTTTTTTTTTTTTTTTTTTTAATATCAGCCCCTTAATGTTTAAAGATTTGGAAAGATCTAGTCCTTCCTATCATTATGAATCTGACCCATATCAGAATCCCATGCACACATCAAACTGAAACAAATGAAGTATGGAGTACAAACAAGAGTGTATTGAAGAAAATATTTTTAAAACCAAGGGAAGTGGCCACAATAAAAGTTGCATAAGTTATTTTGTTTTAAAAATTGAAAATAGGTAATACTGAAACAAAAAAAGAAAGCAAACTTGGTATTAAGACCAACAGGGAAGCACCAGTCATGAAATCTTTTGAGGCCAACTAGTGGCTCAAGTAGTAAGTGCCATGTGGGAGGTCTCCAGTTCAGATCTTCCGCTCTGTGGGTCAGCCAGGGCTGGTGATGCCGCAGAGGCAGCATTCACAGCCTTCGACTTAGGGCATCATAGTCATTACTTAAGGATGACACCCAGTGGCCGGATTCAGGACCCAAGATTACAGAATTCCAGGAAGAGCACTGGCTCAAGGCCCCAGCTCAGGACTGTCATGGCAATGATTGCTCTAAACGTAAATCGGGAGGGGATACAAAGTAAGGAAAAAAAACCCCAGGGTAGTCTGATGGCTCACAGTGCCAGATCCCAGCCCTGGTTCTGACTGAACTGGAAATACAGAGGTGCAGGAGGAAACCACCAGACGAAAAAATAAAATAAAATACAATTGACATTTTGAGCTATCTAGCTAGGACTGCCATTTTAAGCTCTCTTTCTTTGGCTTCTAGTGGGTAATTGGTAGTCTTCATTGTTACTAAATATTTTTGTTTTCAGAAAATTCAGGAAATGTTTGTTAAGAATACAAGGATGCTAGGCCAAGATTTGTTTACTGGAGATAAGGGCCCAAAAAACTAACAATAGCAAAGTAGAAACAGTACCAAATATTTAACTCCAAACTTTAAGACCACTGCTCCCTTCTCTTTCATTATAGCATGTCCACTATTTACAATCAGTTGCATATTGCTTATGACTAAGAAGCCATTAGAATTGAAGTTATTCCAGTTTTTTTGATTAAATGTAACCAAATTATTATTGCTTAATCTTTCATCTTAGAAAACGAGTTAAGAAAATTGCCTTTGAAATGTAAAGCTTTTTTTCCATAGACATAGAATAAGGAAAAAGCTTTACAGGTCGATGCAATACTGTGCGTGCAGCTAGCACATGGCTTAACATGCGATTGACGCGTGTTTTGGATGGGTGTCCATAACCCCTGATGCAATACAGGGATCAGCAAGTCCAAAGTGAGCTGCCAAACCACTGCATAGCTAATAGAGCTCATCACATGTAAATTCCATGTAAATCAGGCTATTAGCTAATACAGCGATTCAAAAAAATTTCCTACATAGCCAATGCGCCCATTGCAACACGGCAAATTTTACACCAGCCCAAGGCTAGCATAAAGGTATGCCATGCTCAAGGGCTCACTGATAAACAAAAAATCCTGCTTTCTGTGGTTCCTCCTATTAGTATTATCTCGATACTACATACATAGAAACATAGAAATGATGGCAGAAGAAGACCAAACGGCCAATCCAGTCTACCCAGCAAGTTTTGCACTTTTTTTTTTCCTCATACTTAACTGTCACTCTTGGCCCTTAGTGACCTTTTGGTTCTATTTCCCTTCCACCCCCGCCAATAATGTAGAGAGCAGTGTTGGAACTGCAAAGTGAAATATCTAGCCTAATTAGTTAGGGGTAGCAACCGCCGCAATAAGCAAGCTACACCCATGCTCATTTGCTTACTCAGACTATGTAATTCAGTCCTTGTTGGTTGTTGTCTGTATATAGATCCACTTTTCTTCATTCCCCCTGCCATTGAAGCAGAGAGCTATGCTGGATGTGTGTGAAATATCAGTCTTTCTCCCCTGCCGTTGAAGCAGAGAGCTATGCTGGATATGCAGTTGAAAGTGAAGTATCAGGCTTATTTGGTTTGGGGTAGTAACCGCCATAACAAGCAAGCTACTCCCCGCTTTTTTGTGAATGCAAATCCTTTTTTCCACATTACCTCTTGCCTTTGAAGCTGAGAACAATTTTGGAGTTGCATTAACCGTGTGTATGTTTATTGAATAAGGGTATTATCTCCAGGTAGCCACCCACTCTTCATTCACATCCTCTAGACTTTATGGACCCACAGTGTTTATCCCATGCCCCTTTGAAGTCCTTCACAGTTCTGGTCTTTACCACCTTCCTCTGGAAGGGCATTCCAGGCATCCACCACCTCTCCATGAAGAAATACTTTCTGACATTGGTTCTGAGTCTTCCTCCCTGGAGTTTTAAATCGTGACCTCTGGTTCTGCTGATTTTTTTTCCAACGGAAAAGATCTGTCATTATCTTTGGATCATTAAAGCCTTTCAAGTATCTGATTAAGTAGGAGGAACCACAGAAAGCAGATTCAGGTAAAAAAAAAAAAAAAAAGTCTTGGGAAAAATAATAATTCTGGGGGCACAATTTACATGCAAAAGATTGTATATTGTGCCGGTAGTGGGAGAAAACGGAACCTCATTGAATATCCATTTTTCCCAACCCGCACCGACAGCCACTTCTCCCCGTGCGCCTGATGCAGAGGAGGCGCTAGGGACGCAGAGTTTTCCCTAGCGCCTCCTTTTTAGCGTGACCCTCTTATTTAAATATTGCATTGCGAGCCCAGGAGAGGTGGCTGGCGGGCGTTAAGAAAGCAGGTGCACACCATTGAGTGCCCATTTTCTATGCACAAATATTGCATCGGCCTATTAGTATATTAGGCCCTTAATCCTTTAGCATACTCAGGCTTAGTCTCCCAAAGGGCAAATGCATTCTGGTATAGAGAGGAAACATCAACACCTCAGACACAAAGGGGTTAGTAGTAGTGCATGTACACACAGTAAAACCTATCTTACGACAAACAATGCGATCATTTGCTTCTTTATAGCAACCATCTTCTATTTCAGTACATCAAAAAAAAATATTTTTTTTAAGAAGGGATAACTAAACACAATATTGAATGACTGTTTCTTCTGAACATTCACTCTACTTAAAAGATAATATGATGTCAAAACTACCTAACCCATTTACGATTCCTGTTTTTGTTTTGTTTTTTTAAATGACAAAGCACATTTGCTTACCTGTAAACAGAGTTCTCTGTTGCGAGCAGAATGAATCCGTTATGTGTAGATGATGTCATCTGATAGTGCTAACATGGACCCAATTCTCAGAGCTCTGTAAAAGTCTTACTAAACATGCACTTAAGTTCCCACACACATGTGCTAACTTATTTATTTTATTTATTTAAAATATTTGTATACCGCAAATTAAAATTTCTATGCGGTTTAAGATAACATACATAATAAGCTCATAAATCAATTACAATAACAGACAAAAATTAAATGAATAAAATAAAAAGTTAAAAAGAAATAAAAAGTAATATTACTTAAATTTTATGCTACTCGATAATACTGGTAGCCCACTAATTAGCTTGATCTTTCAACTGCTAACTGTTGTTACCTGCTGCTAACTGCTATACATTTTCAGCCATTCAGCTTAGTCTTCCAATTGCTATGCATCCATGAAGGCCCTAGAAAATAAGTATGCCTTAAGGTGTTTTCTGAACTTCAATAAAGATATTTCTTCCTTTAGATTGAGGGGAAGGGAGTTCCACAGTGATGGACCCTGTACATAAAATAGCCTCTCAGTCTTTTCCAGAGCTTAACTTTAAAAGATGGTCGACTCTTCAGGGAGGCAGATAGGTATTAAATATCCTGCTGTCTGAGAAGACCTCTACAGGTAAGAAAACTTACTTTCGGTGGAGAGTCCTAAGCTGAGGGCTGCACTGCAGAGCAATTACTTAAAAGGCAACTTGATCCTACCAGGTGAAGAGTGGACTACTGAATAGAAAGGCTGCGAGGAACTGGGTTGTTCAAAGTTACTAACTCTTTGGAGGCCTGTCTGAGTGATCTCAGGTGTGCTTCACATGCTTCATCACCAGCTACACCACTACAGAGTGGTGCAGTAGCTGGACTACTCTGAAGCCCTGGACTCTATATTTCAGATCAAGCTTTCGAGCTATTGGAAGACATGATATTAACCTTTGCTGCATCCTCATTTGCAGGTCATCGAGGAAGAAAAGTACTGCAATGGACAGAGTCCAGCAGAGGCTTGAGAAATTGCAACAGCTATACAAGATATCCAACCATTCTGTTCTTGGGTCCTGCTCTTTCCTAATACTGATGGACAGCATATCTTTGCTAACATCCAAATGTCATGAGTAGCTTAAATCTTCCAGAGGAGACTTATGCTGAGGCAAGTCTGGCAAAGAATCTAAAGGAATCCCCATAGAATCTTCCTCCCTTGACCACAGGGGAACACTGAGCTAGGAACAATGATGAGGCAGAATGAGGAGAAAGACCTATGCTGTTCTGAGCTGGAAACATCTACTAGATGATCCATGAATGGACTCATATGGAAAGGGCAAATCAAATGTAGTGGTTCTAACTGCAGAAATGGTGGATTCTAATACACTGTGCATCAGTGCTTCTTACTGACCAGCAAATTGTGATATATTGCAGGAGGACCTTGGCGAGGCTGGAAGACTGGGCATCCAAATGGCAGATGAAATTTAATGGGACAAGTGCAAAGTGATGCACATAGGGAAACTAACCCACATTGTAGTTATATGATGTTAGGTTCCCTATTAGGAGTTACTAGCCAGGAAAAAAAATCTGGATGTCATAGTGGACAATACACTGAAATCCTCGGCTCAGTGTGCTGCAGGGTTCAAAATAGTAAACAGAATGTTAGGAACTATTAGAAAAGGAATAGTGAATAAAACATGAGAATGTCACAGTACCTCTTTCATGGTGAGATCACACCTTGAGTACTGTATGCAATTCTGATCGCTGCTTTTCAAAAAAAGATATAGTTGCACTGGAAAAGATTCAGAAAAGGGCGACCAAAATGATAAAGGGGATGGAATGGCTCCCCTATGAGGAGGCTACTTTCTGTTGCTCGAGACTGATTGGCTAAAGAGAGGTTAGGGTTGTTTAGCTTGGAGAAAAGACTGACGAGGGGGGATATGATAGAGGTCTACAAAATCATGAAAGGACTAGAATGGGTAAATATGAATTGGTTATTTACTCTTTCAGATAATACAAGGACTAGGGGACACTCCATAAAGTTAGCAAGTAGCACATTTAAAACAAATCTGAGAAAATTCTTTCACTCAACACACAATTAAGCTCTGGAATTCATTGCCCAAGGATATGATTAAGACAATCAACATAGGTTTGAACAAGTTCCAGGAGGAGAAGTCCATTAGCTACTATTAATCAAAGTGACTTGTGGAATAGCCACTGCTTATTACTGGAATTAGTAGAATGGAATTTATTTACTGTTTGGGTATTTGCCAGGTATTTATATCCTGGTTTGGCCACTGTTGGGAACAGGATGCTGGGCTTGATGGACCAGTGATCTGACCCAATATGGCAACTTCTTATGTGCATACTTTCTAAGAATGTTCAAAGTAAAAGTATGCACAATGTACACCTCCTGGCATGGAGTAACCTATGCAAGTGGATTTTTGTTCATACATTGGAAAATCAAAAAAGTGTAAGTGTAAATCTCAACACTTCCCCATCACCACTCCCTAGAATGCCTCTTTTTAGTGTGCAGAAAAGTACACAAGAAATTGTGTTATGCCAAATACCTTTAATTTAAATCCATGTAGATGAAGCCACTGACATGGATAGTCTAAATGTCTCATAATTGTACAATTCCTTATGTGGATTAAGTCACATGCTTTGTAACTGCAAACAGTGTGTGCCCTAGAAAGCTCCAGGCTACAAACAATAGTTAGAAGAAGCCTGTGTCCAGCTGTTTTAGTGTTTCATGTGAAGCCAACTAAGTAAAGGCAACATTGCTCTACACACTCACTATCTAAAAAACACAGCATACGTTACTAAGAGAATCTGATAGGAAAATACTAAAAGACTGACCATGCTGAGTATTAATGAGCCTAGCAGATAGTGACCATTTCTCATGTTCTCTCTTTTAATCAATTTTAAAGGCTCCCTCTGGGCATCAGCACATGAAAGAAGTTCACTGTATCATCCACAATTCCCACAGAATACAGTATTGTCATTCTTGTTGAATCTTTAACACTCTCACCACTGAATCACTCAAACTTCACTAAAGGAAACAAGAAATAGTATTAGTTCTTGAAATAACTGTACATGTATATTTATTTGTGTTTATGATACTTGATTACTAGCCCTTCATCTTTTGACAATCCATTCCACATTACCAGACCATTACAGCTAAATACTGTACATGGGTAACAGTCAACTTTAAATCCTCCAGAGTCGGGAGACCTAACTATGCTTAATGGAAGGAACACAATGACCGGACAGGCTCATATTTCACTAATATCAGCCAAGAACTTGGGACGCCCCCGATGAACATATTTACAAATCAAAGTGAGGAATTTAAATTTGATTGTAGCTTCTATAAGTAATCAATGAAGCTCTTGAACAATGGGTGTGACATGGTCATATTTCTTGGCCTCAACCAACAACTTGGCAGCTTTAGCAGTTGTATTCATTAGATCAGGGCTTCCCAAATCTGTCCTGGGGACCTCACAGCCAGTCAGGTTTTCAGGATATCTGCAATGATTATGAATGAGATAAATTTGAATACCATGGAGACTCAATATATGCAAATTTTTCTCATGAATATACATTATTGATATTCTGAAAACCTGACTGGCTATGAGTCCCCAGGCCAGGTTTAGGAAGCCCTGCATCAGATGCATTTGTAGACATACCATGATACAGGGCAGGGGTGGCCAACTCCGGTCCTCTAGAGCTACAAACAGTCCAGTACATCAGGATATCCACAATAAATATGCATGAGATAGAATTACATACAATGGAAGCAGTGCATGCAAATCTATCTCATGCTTATTCATTGTGGATATCCAATACCTGGCCTGTTTGTGACTCTCAAGGACTGGAGTTGGCCACTCCTGATAGAAGAAAATACAATAGTCTATTCAGAACATAATAAATGCATGAATCACCATTTCCAAGTCTCATCTAGTACAGTATGCCCGCAACTACCCAATCAGTCTCGAGCAACAGAAAGTAGCCCACACTACTGACAAGACTTTAGGGATCATAATAAGTTTGTGATCTAATTTTACTCCAAAACTAGCCATGGTGTCCTTCATCTGGACCTTAACCCCTAAAATCTTTAAACATACTGAGAACACTGTCCCACTGATTAATCCCAACAGCCTCAGTTTTATCAGAATTAAGCTTCAAACACCTAACACTTTACCATTCTGGAGACAGCTCCCAAACATCTGCTTACCTTCTCATCAATGACTTGATCCCTACCTATATGCACCAGAGTCTGAATGTTGTCAAACATATGGCATTCCAGTCCAATTCAGCTACTATCTAGCCCAATGGTGCCAAATACAAAATTAAATAGTAAAGGGGACACCATCAATCCCTGGGCACTCTACACAGTAAGGAAGTTGTCTGTCAATCAATCTCATTCCAATGTACTTCAGAAAGAATGTAAATCAATGCAACACTCCCCCTACTAGCCCTTATTCTCGAAACAAGCCAGCAAGAGGGTATGATCCAATGTGTCAAATGCTGCAGAGACATCAAGAAGAATCAAAATGGTGTCTCTTTCACTGTTGGCCTGTCTCCTCATAGTATCTATCAGGTTCAAACAGCACGGTCAAGGTATTGTGCAATATAACAAAACATTCAAGGAACATTTTTTTTTTGTGGTTGTTGTTTATGAATTTTACAATATTATTTCATGCATTAAAATGTGAAAGGAAATACAAGTGGTAATACACTATTATCAGAAAATCAAAGGAAAATACAAATTTCACAGATTTCTAATACCACATATCTTACAAGCCCACAATAAGTGATCCAAGATGTACACAATCCAAGAGCAAATAAAAGTATAACAACATGAGGTTTCACTTTGATGCAGCTCCAGCACTGCTCTCTACATCAATGGCAGGGATGGAAGGTAACTAGAACCAAAAAGTTAACAATAAGGGCCAAGAGTAACAGAAAAGTATGAGAAAAAGTAAGTGTGAAAGCTTGCTGGGCAGACTGGATGAGGCGTTTGGTCTTCTTCTGCCATCATTTCTATGTTTCTATGTAGCGATAATGGGTCAGGTTACAGCTATATGGAGGTCATATACCAAAAGTCGGAGAAGAGCTAAGCTGAGCTCCACTTTTATTAGTAAGAAAAGCTGTTAATTGAGTCGGATGGAAAAACAAGAATTAAAAACCCTGGTGCTTAATCAAGCATTTACAAGGAAAATTTAACACAAATAGCGATCCTATCTCAAGAACTTTGGGTTTTAATAACAAAAACTGGCGTCTTCTCCTCTGGGTTTGTCTTGAAAGATCAGGAAACATTTGAACTTTACAGTTCAGAAAAAGCTCAGATCAGTGTGCAAAATATTCCCTATCAGAGTCAAGCAAGAATGTAACAATCAATGTTGAAGGCGTAGCCAAATTTTCATCTGACTGCTCCAAAACTGCCGAAATGTCCATCTTAGGTGACTCAGTGGGTAGTAAGACTTGCATGTTGCTATTCTACAGTGGCGTCTTCTTTAACTAAGGTGCATAATAAATCTTGGAAGTTATTGGAAGCGCCGCTTCTGGAATTTTTACCATTTCTGGTAAGTACCTCCTCCAGATCTCTTTGGGTGATGTAATAACATTTTTGGAAAGTTAATACAACGCTAATTTTTTGCATGTATTTGGTTCTCAATATTCTCTAGTTTAAAATGAAGGGATTGATTTTCCTTAATTAGCATTTGCTGAGTAACAGTAGAACTCTCAACATTAACTTTAAGAGATTTCCAGTTCACTTTATGTTCACCAACTTCTCTCTCAACAGTTTTTAGCTATTTGTCTAGATCTTGAATTGTATTAGAAATAAGGTTTACTTGTACTGAAATATTTAAATTCAAAACATGGATAGAGACCCAGATCGATTCTAGACTAAACAATTGAGGCCTTACCAGCTCTGTTAACCAAACAGGTGGATAGTTAACAGTGCTCTCACCGATCTGCTGGGAAGAGCTCCAGCAGAAACCAGTCCCGCAAGCCCTAAGCTCTAAGGGCTGAGGCTTCTCCCTCCATAGACGCGGGCTCCATCAGGTACTCATTGCGGGTGCCTTCCTCCAACACCTATGAGCCCCACCACGTCAGGTGGAATCGAGCCTCAGCAGGGTTAGCAGGCAGAGTCCTCTCTTCCGGGGATAGAGTTGTTGAAAGCGCTTGGGCGGCTTCGGGCACTTCTTCCCCCGAAGACAGACCAGCGAGCTGGATCCCAGAATTGCTGAACCCCATCGAAATTGGGCCTCCATCAGCCCCACTATTGGAAGGGGAGGGAGAGCTTCCAGAGTCAGACGCTCCCTTGCCCTTCGCTTGCGAGCTGAATGTGGCATTGACTCAGGAAATGAACGAGCGGAAAGAAAGACACCCATGTTCAAACTCGCTAAGGTGCCATCTTGGATCCACCAAGGATCATTGATCTATCAACTTCACTATCGAACTTTTAAACAACTCTGAAGACCTCACCCTCCACTACTTCTAATCCCAATTCCATACAAAAGAAAATACTCCCTCTTCCCTCCAGCCTTCCCAGTTACAAAGAACAAACTAATATCCCTCTGGACAACTTTGCATTGAGTTCAACACCAGCACATTTTTTGAATGTTCTTATAGGATTAATTGTGTGAAAGTCACATATTGCACTTATGAGATGAGCAAGAAACAAGAAAAACAAGGGAAAAATTCTTATTTCTAAAATGTCTCTAGTGTAGTAAACTAAGCACGGATAACCCCGTTTGATGCATTAAGTCCTAAGCCTTTCACTCAGTTACCAGCACTAGAGCAATAATCATAACATCAGTAAAGGCTTCAATAAAGCTGGTCAGCTTCTATTAACCAGAACTTCTATTTGAGAAGATACATTCATGGTAAGTTAACAGGTCCCACTAGTGGAGAATGTTTCCAGCAAAATGTGGGCAAGATTTGATTTTCCTAACCTCTTTGATACATCAGGTAAGGGAAAGATTGAAAATAAAATAATTCTGTATTTTGAGGAAGTATGCTTAGTTTTGAAGGCTGCTCCAAGAAGCCAAGCAGAGAAGTAAAACATGAGGTTCAGTGTTTCTGGAAGGTAAAGGTTAACAGCCCTTGTAATGTATCTAGGATAAATGAATTGGTATGGAAATCTTGAGACTACAGAACAGATTTTTCCCACACATGAGCTTTCCTATAAAGCTGACCTTCTAGCTCATTAGTTATGTTTTTGTCAGGCCTTTCTGGCAGAAGCCACTGTTAACAGTACAGTACAGCACAGTACAGCACAGGCTATGCCAGATGTGCCTGTTTATAAATGAAGATCAACTTTGGAGCTCTCTTCCAACTTACAAAATAACCAGCCCCCAGCTTTTACCATGCTGAGCTAACGATATGAATTTTAAGGAAAGCTAAAGACAAGGTTTCTTCATATTCTTTTGATATTACTTGAAATCCAAGTACGCAAACAGAACTTCTTTAAAGGAGTAATGCAACTTAAAGCAAAAGTTCAGCTTCCATACCACCCTCTCCTTTGCTTTTCCACTTCCCATTCAAGTCTCCAAATCCCAGTTAATTCTGGAACTGAACATTGCCTGGCTTGCATGAAGAATAGTCCCTGCTAGGTTATCTGAGAACCCACCGTTTCCTGCTTCAATGGAGCAGACATAGCACAGAGTAGAGCAAAGCTACTCGGCTCCTTAACATAACCCAACCCCTCCTTCTCCTGTGCCTTGCAAGAATAGGAGAGGAGGAAAGACATAAGGGAGGGAGAGATGCAGGAGTGGACAATGCACATAGCAGAGCAGAGAAAAGCTACTCAATGTTGGTTAGCATTCTGTTTAAAACCTTCTTGTAGCAGTTTAACAAGAAAAAACAAAGCCCTGCTGCTGGTTAGTTAAGATTTCCGGTTGGTTGAGTGCTGTATTATGGGGCTATTAATGTAATTTCTGATTTATTTATTTTTTATTATTTATTGGGGGTTTTTGGGGGGGGGGGGGTTGTGTTTTTTTTTTTTTTTTTTTTTTTTTTAACTGTTAAGCTTCCTCTTTAGCATTTCATATCTGGTACCATTTAACAGCTGCTGCCAGCAAGTCCCAGTAACGTGTCACTTCTACGTTACTCCCTGTTGCTATGCAAATGCAGATAAACAAAAGCAGATGGAAAATTAAAGTATCTTTCATTCCAGTGCCCAATGATTTTGAGAAAGAACTGTTATTTTTCCAAATCATCTGGTCACTGGAATTAGATACATTTTTCAGACACTCGTTTTCTAGCCAGCATTCAGTGTTTGCTGGGAGCTGGTGTTAAATGGGGGCCAGTTAGAGTTTCCAATCTGTTGTCAACTAGTTGTATGATATGATTTATCACGTCCAATAATGCTAAATGCCACAGCTGCTACTGCAATACAAACCCTTTTTAAAGTACCCTCTGATTTCCTCAATGATGGTTTGTTGTTTCTATAATTGTTCAGCTGGACTTCTTCCTGGTTTTCAATTTTTTTTAGGTCTAGAAAAGCTATTTTGTACAATGTGATGATTACTAGGTCTTTAGTTAGTCCTCGCACTTCAGTAGAAGGCTGCCAGGTGCAATAAACAAAGCAGTCCTTGCATTAGCAGGTGAGAGGGCAAGTGAGAGAGGCAGTGTTCCATGGAGACAGCCTCAGAAGATGATGAAACAGAGCCTCCTGAACTAGGCAGCTATTACATTAAGTTGATCTCTTGAGTTATTAGACAAAAAGGAAATTGTGCTGGTATTTAAAGAAGTTGTGAAGTTGAAGTGCTTAGATCAGGGCTTCCCAAACCTGTCCTGGGGACCCCACAGCCAGGGTTTCAGGCGATCCACAATGAATATGCATGATATAAGTCTGCATATTCTGAATCTCCATGGTATGCAAATGTACCTCATGCATATTCATTGTGGATATCCTGAAATCCCAACTGGCTGTGGGGTCCCCAGAACAGGTTTTGGAAGCCCTGGCTTAGATAAACTCTAAGGGCTGGATTTTAAGAGGTACGCGTGGGCGTACATTTGTGTGCGCAACCCGGAGTGCACAAATGTATGCCCGATTTTATAAAATCCAGGGTCGGCGCGCGCAAGGGGGTGCACAATTGTGCAACTTCTGCATGCTGAGCCACGCGGCCTCGGAGGGCACTTTCCTTTTGCACCCACCCCCCCCCCCCCACCTTCCCACCCTAACCCGCCCCCCAGCCCTACCTAAATGCCCCCCCTACCTTTTTGTTATTTACCCGCGTGATCCCTGGGCCCAGTGGCAGTGGAGAGGCCTCTGGCCATGCCCATGCCCCGCCTCTGGACCACCCCGTCCCACCCACGCCCCACCCATTTTTTTCAAGCCCTGGGACTTACAAGCGTCCCGGGGCTTGCACATGTCGCCGGGCCTATGCAAAATAGGCTCGGCGCACGTAGGCTTTGAAAATCTGCCCCTAAGAATCCAGATACTTAGAAATAAAGGGAGTGTCGTGTTGTGGGAAACCCCTTGTTATATCTAGTGAGAAGTACATGAAGGGGTGGCTTAAAAGAAAACATTGTGCACTCTTGAATATAAAATAGCAAGTTAAGGCAATGTAAAAAAAAAGGCAACTTTAAGAATACCCAGGCTGTATGGTCACAAAGCTTGTTTGCACTATGCTTGATTGTAAAATCAGAGAAGAGAAAACTGCAGCACTGCTGAGGAATTGTCTTAACTGCTACTGGAACTTGGTTTGAGTTTGTTTAAAGTTCACTGCCAAAGTGAACTCCCAAGGAAGCTGCAGAATTGTGACTGTGGTACTTATGTATCCAATACTTTCAGGCCGATGTAATATAGTGCACTCAGGCTAGCGCACCAGGTAACACTACTGGACGCATGTTTAGGATGTGCTAAAGTAACTCATTATGCAATACAGGGATTAGCGTGTCCAAAACGTGCATCCAATCGTGCTCATCACATGCAAATCCATGTCCTGCACCTGAAATGGTGCATCTGAGGTCCCTGTGGTAAAACAGTCCTTGCCAGACTCCAAATCCCACCCCCTCCAGGCCAGAAACCCCTGCCTGTCGGGCACTTAATATTAATTTATTCACTCTTTCACTTACTGGCGATTGGTCCATTCACTGTCACATGTCAGTGAAAGGACCAATCGCCTTTCAGGCAGCTATCCTGAAAGGGGATTGGTCCTTTCACCGACATGTTTTTGGGTACTTGCCAGGTTCTTATGGCCTGGATTGGCCACTGTTGGAAACAGGATGCTGGGCTTGATGGACCCTTGGTCTGACTCAGATGGCATTTTCTTATGTTTCTTAAGTGTCAGTGTAAAGGACCAATCGGGAACCTCCCTGCTGGGAGTGGAGAGGGAGCTCTGGCCAGGCTGTTGTGGGTACACAGCCACATCTCCTGGGCACCCGTTGCAGAGCGCTAGGGACGTACAAACTATCCATTGTGCATCCCTTTTAGTGCGGCTGCTCATTTGCCTATTGCATTGAGTGCCCAGGAGAGGTGGATGTGCACACATTCAAAAAACATGTGCCCAGTTTGGAAGTACATTTTTTACATGATGATATTCCATTGGCCTGTTTGTGTGCTTTCTAATCAGGTTATGCTAAGCTTTAGGAAAATAGTGGAACTATTGTGAAAGCCAGACAGTTAAGTTAGAGGTGGTGGATTAACAATCAAGCATACTGTGGGGCTGAAAAGTGGCAACACTCACACTGCTAGGTTTACAGGTTTAAACCTATAATGTTAGTTTGTTTGGTTTAAATAGTACTTGTATCTGGAAAGTTAGAGCCTTGTATTTAAGGGAAGTAACGTAGGAATGAACCTTGTAATTAACAAAGGGGGAGACCAAATTAAGACAGTTCCTCAAAGCTGTGGAAATTGTACTCATAGAAACATATAGAAACATAGAAATGATGACAGAAGAAGACCAAACGGCCCATCCAGTCTGCCCAGCAAGCTTTCGCACTTTTTTTTTTCTCTCACATACTTATCTGTTTCTCTTGGCTCTTAGTAACCTTTTTTTATTCTATTTCCCTTCCACCCCCGCCATTAATGTAGAGAGCAGTGTTGGAACTGCATCTAAGTGAAATAGCTTAATTTAGTTAGGGGTATTAACCACCGCAATAAGCAAGCTACACCCATGCTTATCTGTTTATTCAGACTATGTAATTCAGTCCTTGTTGTTTGTTGCCTGAATATAGATCCACCTTTCTTCATTCCCCCCTGCCGTTGAAGCAGAGAGCCATGCTGGCTATGCATTGAAAGTGAAGTATCAGTCTTGCTCCCCTGCCGAGACACTTAAGGAATTAAGCTTGAATTTAGGAACAGTGGTGATATATTAGTGGGAGATTAGAGGGAAATTATGTAATGAAATTTCACCGGAGTGACTGGTATGATTTGTACTCTGGAAACTTAGTAAGTGTGGGGAATTTGGAAGATAGCCTTAAGTTATAAAATAAAAAAGATTCAAACTATTCTTCCAGTATGGATACAATCAGATGCCCCCTCTTTCACAATGGTGCAATAGTACCCATAACCTTTTAATCATAGAACAACTTTCAAGCAACCAATCTTCTCCAATGCTCAGGAAAAGAACATTGGACATTTGGATGCCATATATAATGTCCCTATCTCATAGAGCTCGTAGTTCAGTCCTTTATGACTTTGGTTATTGAATGTTCCATCCTTTTTTTTTTGTCTTGTCTGCCTTTCCAACAAAGGGTTGGATGAGGGGATGGGTGGGTGGATAATGGGAAGTTATATGTTTAACTGTTCATCATTGCAATTACATATGGTGTATATCAGAAACAAATGTGTACCATGTGTTCATGAACTTTTCTCTGCTTTTGAAAAACAAAAGATTTAAACATAAAGGTTCAAACTGCTAACTAATAAGTTGATTTTATTGAAAGGGCTAAAGGAAGCAAAGGAAAGTTGCCTTGGAGGACCTAAACAGAGTTTAAGGGTGATATTGTACCCATCCTATATAACCCCCAGGCCAGGGCACATAACTAGAGAAAGGAACTAGGCAGACCACTGACATACTAATCGAGGGATAGTGAACTCCAGTCCTCGAGTTCCATAAACAGGCCAGGTTTTCAGGATATCCACAATGAATATGCATATAATGGAGACCATGCATGCTAATCTATCTCATGCATATTCATTGTGGATTTCCTGAAAACCTTGCCTGTGTATGGCACTCGAGGACTGGAGATTAATATCCCTTTACTAATCCTATAGATACTTCAACTTCTTAAAGCCCAGAGTATCAAGCCAGTCACAGACTACAGAGTTGCTGTCAGAAACCCCGTCCAAGCCTGCCAAGACAGGCATCCCGTCATATACAAACACAAATATGCGATCAGATACCTTTTCTCATTGTAAATTAAGAAATAATCAAAATTGAGAAAATGCAGTTGTAAATTAAAATTAAACATGAATTAAGTCCTGGATAAAGAAAGCAAGTATGATTAGTGTAAAAGATGTTCTCTATAGATAGCAGGATGAATTAGCGATGACACATGGGGTGATATCATCCAATGGCATCAAATGAACCCTTGAGCTTTTTGCTCTACTTCTGGCATGTGCTTTGCCTCATGAGCCTCTCAGTTGATTGCAGAGCTTAGCTTTAGCTAGGAAAGTCAATTGTTCAGTGAGGTAGGCAGGTATTATGCATGGCTAATTCCTTCTACTTTCTAAGGAGGACCCCATTTACAGTAGGCAAACTTGCTTTCTTTGTTGATAAGCAGGGCTGAATTAGCCATGACACATGGGGAGTCCCAAGTTGAGGGTTGCAGCAGAGCACTTACTGAAAAGCAACCTGGACCCATCCCCATTGCAGACTGGACTACTGGGTGAAGAGGCTGTGCAAAACTGCTTTCCCAAAGTTACTGTCACTTCTTGAGAGATTGTCCAGACAATAATGGGAGGTGAAGGTGTGAACTGATGACCAAGTTGCAGCTTTGCAAATGTCTTTGATAAGCACAGCCTGCAGATGGGCCACTCACTTGACAAGTCTTGACAGAGTCTGTGATCTGCAGGTCAGCCAGATCATAGCAATATGTGATACAGTCCTCCAGCCAGTTGGACTATGCCCTTGGCAATTGCCATTCCTATTCTGCTAGGATCCTGAGAGATGAAAAGTTGAGAAGTCCAACGATGAAATTAGTGAACACCAAACTGAAGTATTTGTTTAATATTTCTGCCATTCCTTTGTCTATACACATTGGTCCTTGTCACCTTTCATACACAACATTGCTACTTGGTTTTTGGTTTTGATCAGAATTCTCTTTCCCTGAAGGAGATGTGAAAAAACTCTCAATGCATGTCTGATTGCTTGTAACTCCAGGAGATTGATCTTAAACAGACATTCTGTTGAAGACCAGACTTCTTGGATTTGGAAAGAACTTGTGTGTATAGGCTCTTTCCTTCCCCTAGTGGTACATCTGTTGCCAGCGTTAGTTGATGAGCTAGAAGCTGAAAGGGAAATACACATCTCCAGAACATTTGAGCCTTGCCATCATTGGAAAGACCCCTTCATACCTGCAGTGACCTTCACTGGGCTGAACCAACTGATCCCACTGAGCACAGAGCCCCATACAGAATCTGCATGTTGAGGCGGATCACAGGAACCACATGCACTGCTGCCGCCATGTGGTTGACTGTACTGGGACCTACTGCAGTGGGATCAAGTCCCAGTACAATCAAAATTCGATTGTACTGGACCTTGATACCATTGCAGTAGGTTCTAGATTAAGGCTTAAAGGCAGAATGCTCAATCCAATAGGCAGAACATTCTTCTCCCAGGAGTCTATCTATGCCCAGTGAACTTGATTCTTTGTGTAGGAACAAGGTTCAACTTGGCAAAGTTGATAACGAACCCCAGTGATTGAAGGAGCTGGATTCAGCAAGGAATCCAACACCCCTGCTTGAGAAGGCACCAGGTAAGGAAAAAGACACAAATTCCCTGGCAATGAAGGTGCACCACCAATTCCACTAGGCATTTCACGAAGACCCTCAGGGCCATCACTGGTCCAAAAAGGAGAACTCTGAATTGGTAGTGAGAGGAAGCCACCATGAAATGGAGGCATTTCCAATGGGAAGTTGCTGTTGAGGAAGCAAATGTGTACGATAATGCTGAAATTGGCAGAAGGGACATATCTGGAAGAAGGAGCATTTAAAAGCAAAGAAAGGGTGCCTAGAGGATGATGGTTGTTCAGGTCCCATCGAGAGAGATTGGACAGCAGAATGCTGCTCCTTAATTTGGGAAACTGGTTCTCTGATCTTGTCTCCTGAACAGGGCACATCGGTCAGCTTGTCATGAATGCCTTCACAGAAGCTTCTGGCTCTCAACCATACCAGCCAGCATGCTCAGATGGCCACTGCAGAAAATCTTGCTGCAGTATCAAATGATTTATAAGCCAAATGAAGAAGTTTGCACTCCTGTGTTCAGAAGAGCTTACTGACAGTCTGCCTGTTCTCCATTCAGTGTCTATAACGGGTTTCAGCTTGTCAATACAAATTGTATAACAATTGCACCTTGTAGAACTGGGGGTGGGGCACAATGCAGGCACTGAGCATCAAACTCTGAAAGACCTTTCCATAATTATCTAGCAGTCTAGGTGGAGTACCCTTTCCAAAATTATTCTTGCCTGGTGGGATGCTAGAGAAGATTCTGGTCTTAGCTCATTTTAACGCTGACTCCACTACTACTGACTGGTGGGGTAGACTACCCTAAACCCTAGGATTTGCTATACTCTGTATTCGATATCCAGTTTCCTGGGGGACAGGATGCCAGATTCTCTCACATTCTTGTTAGTAAATCCTATAAGGTCAAATGAACTAGGATTGCTAGACTCAAATGGCATTTCCAGAATCTGGGAAAGAATAGAGACCTCAGGTCAATGTCCTCATCCTTATGGACACTGACTGCCAACACCTTATCCAGCTTGTTAAAGAATATGGAATACAAAGGTCTTCTGGTGATGACGAATACTCTGGCGGATAAAGTAGAGGGCTGAAAAGAATCCTCATAATCCTTCCTCGGAATCAAGAGAAGTGATGCTAACTTCATGACCAAACTGATGATGAAGGTGATTGGGGCTGAGACCTCAGTCGTCATGCAGAGGAGTATTCCCGGGGCATGCTCCAGATGACGGTGCCCTGTGCTCTCTTCTCAGACTGGCTAAACTGCAGCAATAGATGAGTTAGTGGTTAGGTCCCACTACTGAGACTTCTGATGGGAGTTCGAGGCATAGAGGTGAGAGAGACTTCCTTGATGGAATAAATCTGTTACTCTGGACAGGAGAGGTTGAAGGTTGCCCTCCTTGTCACTAACAATGTAGCAAAGAAAGTCTTCACCAATTTCGTTACCTAGTCTATGGGCTGCTGTGTCCTCTGACCAAGAATTAGAAGATTAGGATGTCTCTTCTGAGACCAATATAGGTTCATCCTCCTGAGAAGCTCCTAATGGACTCCAGGAGGGAGCCCCCACTCCTAGGTCAACTGAACTGATAAAAGCATAGAGACCAAAGGCCCATGCAGCATATCATATCTAGCATCTCTAAATTAAGTCCTTGCTTGTACAGAAGAGATGAGGATAAGGACTTTGAGATGGAGGGAGGTAAATGTAGGGCCTCTCAATGATCGTTCCCACCTCAAATGTATCGAGTTCACCAACAGGGCTTGGGACCAGAGCTCCAATTGTGCCAGGGTGCAGAGCATTGATGGATTTGATGCTGAATGTACTCACGGAGCAAATAGCTGCATCAGTTGAATCGAGGCTCGATGCAGCTATGGTGACATGGGGCCCAAGACCTGATGCATCAATGGCGCTGAGGTCCGATGTGCCAACAGCACCAATAACCAATACTTTGATGGCATCAAGTACATTGATGAGACTGTCCCTGATCTCAACTTCAGTGGTGCCAACTGCACTACCAGCACCAATGCATGGCGCTTCTTTTTGTTTATGCAATAACAAGTTCCAAAGGGCTTGCAAAGGGCTCACAGATCCTTGTTCGTGGCACTTTCGTTCCTTGCTGAACCCTGGCAAAGCAGTGGATCCTGAAACTGGTGCTGCAGAAGGGGGAGAAATGGGAGTGTGGGGGCAAGCCAGTCACACTAAAAGAAATGTGCAGCTGAACCAAACTCTGCAGTCATGGAAAACACAAATGGAAATCTAGCCATGTGATGGCCCCTGCAGTTTTAATGCTTGTGGGAACTACAGAGGAAAAACTATTGCTGTTATTCTTCACATCATGCATCTGTCTTCACCTTATAATTTTGCTGGTTCCTCTGAACACAAACTTGCTTAAGCTGTGGCCTTGACCAATTTTGTATCTAGTTATGAGACTCAGTATTGCTCGCCAGATGTCTTGACTCATGCCAGCAACTTTCATGAAAATATGCATGTATGTGTACTAGCTAAGACAAATTCATGTTGGAAGCACACCAATCCTATGCCAATGGACTATGGTAAAATCTAATCAAGATCAACTTTTGGATCATATGAGCTCCTGAGAAAAAAAAAAAAAAAAAGGTGTTTGGACCTACCGATTTGGGACCACGCTGCTGTACGAACCTGCTTGATGCCATTCTTGCAAACTTCACAACTTGGCACTAGAGATGTTTCATGAAGGTCAAACTGAACTTTGAGACTTGGCTCCCAGCTCGGGTCAACTTTGCCCTGCTCCATTAACTTTGGAGCCTCTTCCTTGCTTAAGCCCTGGCAAGCAAGCCCATCTGAGCCCTATTCCTGCCCGCAGAACTTAAAAGAGGCTTCTGTAGGTTCTGGGTCTGCCACCTTGAGACTATGAAATTAATCTGTCATTTGACCACCACAGGTCCAGCTGGCTGCCCTGCATGCTGAGACAGGACCCTGATTCTCCAGAACAGTGGTTCTCAACCGGTGTGCCGCAACACACCAGTGTGTCGCCACATTTCCCGGTCCCCCGCTGACCCAGCTGCTCCCCCTACCCAAGCGAAATAGCATTTTAAGCCCAGGTGGAGGACCTGATAGCCCAGTTGGAACGCGGCAGGACAGCTGGAGTCAGCAGCACTGGCATTCTCTCTTCTTCCTGCCCCCTGTGGCCCGGAAGAGGAAGTGGTGAGCAGCGGGTGCGTGCGCGGGAAGAAGAGACCATGCTAGTGTGGGCAGCATCAGCCCGAAGAAGAGAAGAGAGGCACAGCCTGAGGAACGAGCAACGTGGCTCGGAGAAAAACGAAGAACGTCGTCAACCCCCGCGGCCGATGGGACTCCTTTCTCTGCGAGGGCTGAAAATGAAGTAGGTTGCTGCTGCTTTTAGGGTTAGAAGTGGAGGAGGTTGCTGATGCAACCTCCTCCACTTCTAACCCGGGGGAGGGGAGGAGAATGAGTGAATAAGCAAGCATGTATGTTTGAGATCCTGTGTGTGAGAGTGAGATAGCATGTATGTGAATGATTGAGAGCCTGTACATATGAAAGAGTATGTGTGTGAACGAGAGTTGGTTTAGGTGAGGAAGCATGTGAGTATGTGATTGAGAGCATGTGTGAAAATGAGAGAAAGAGAGCATGTTTGTAAGCATGTGAATGAGTCTGTGTGAGAGAAAAAGACAGCATGTATGTGTGTGTAAGCCTGAAAAGATAGACAGCATGTGTGTAAATGTGTAATTAAGAGCCTATATAAGTGAGAGAGAAAAAGCATGTGTATATGTGAGTGATTGAGAGCCAGTGTGAGAGAGAAGAGAAAGTTGCAAGCAAACCATCCCTTCTCCTGCTAATTCAAAAAAATCTCAGGGCACCTGGATATCAAATGTTCCCAGGTATGCAGAGCAAAACATTTTTTGTATCATTATTTTTCATTACTGGGTCTGTCTGTCTGCTATTTTGAAATATTTTATTGGTATCTAGAAATTTTTATGAGTTTTTAATTATTGGGTATTCCATTCATCCGCTGTTTTGAAATAATCTGTTCTTTTTGTTAGTATAGTTTTACTACTACTGATTTTATAAGGATGGGTGATGTTTCTTTTTTTCCTTTGTTGCACTGCATACAGAGACTCTGGCTTGTTGCGGTTTCCAATTCAGTTTTTGTCTGCTTGCTTCTAGTTATACATTTTGGTCTCTTTATTCTTTGTTAGGTGAAGGTCAGCACATGTGATTCAGGTGAGGTTTTCTGCTGGCGTGTAGTTTCTGTGTAGGGCTCTATTGCAGCCTGACTTGATCCGTTTTCCTAATAGGAGATGTATTGTCTTAAGGCCTGGTGTAATATTTTCAGTGTTGCCTTTTCTTAGGTAAGGTGGTTACGGTTAAGTGGTGGAAATTGGTGCTGTTTTGGTGTGGAATGTTTACTGTTTATGCAATTTCTGTTCAGACAGAATATGTATCTTTTCCTTGTGTCATTCTTAACAATAAAAATAATACTGGACCTTTATTTTTATTTCCGCCGTAAATTGTAATGAGCAGTGTGTCACACATGTGAGCGTGGTCTGTCAGGTGTGTCACGATGGGAAAAAGGTTGAGAACCACTGCTCCACAAGGATGACCTGAGTTGGGCTAGTTTAATTGGCATGGCATTTGAGAAGTTCAAGTTAACTTTGAGTTAAGTGCAGAGGTTCTCTTAACCTTTGTAACAAGAGTGATTTATTCAGATGAACCAGAAACTTAAAACAATATCTACCATATATAAAATCATTGTATATTTTATGCTGCTACAAATAAATCTTATTCTCTACCTCTAAAAGGTATAGATATGCTGCTCCCTTTTACCTGAATTTGTGACACATAGGGCCGGATTTTAAAAAGGTTACGTGCATAAGGTACGCACGTAACCCTTTTAAAACCCCCCTGCGCATGCCGAGCCTATTTTGCATAGGATCGGCGGCGTCCGCAAGTCCCGGGGCTTCGCTAGGGGGGCGTGGCTGAGGCCTCCGGAACAGCCCCCGGGTTGGGAGATGGCGTGCCAGCAGCCCTCAGGCAGGCGTAACTTTTAGAATAAAGGTAGGGGGGGGGTTTAGATAGGGCCGGGGGGGTGGATTAGGTAGGGGAAGGGAGGGGAAGGTGTGGGTGGGTGGAAGGAAAGTTCCCTCCGAGGCCGCTCCAGAGGGAACGGGCAGCACGCGCAGGGCTCGGCGCGCGCAAGGTGTGTGCGCGCCAACCCCGGATTTTATAAGATACGCGCGTATCTTATAAAATCCAGCTTTCTTTTGTTCGCGCCTGGTGTGCGAACAAAAGTACACGCGCGTGCGCCGTATCTTAAAATGTACCCCATATTGTTTGATTTTAATGTCAGATAATCCATAACTGTAGAATTCCTTACAGGAGCTTTGCTCAAGGAGCTCCTGCTCAACTTAGGCCTCACTCAGAAGGAAAACTATTTTGGCTTTTCAGCAACCGGCAAAGATCTTTCATCTTCCAGACTTTGTTCCTTGGGACCTCAATGACATCTGGCCACAATCATAGCAGTTAGCTGTGTTGCAGTCTAACCGCAGACATTTATAACAAATATTGTGGCCATCGGTGGTAGACATCTTTTGGCCACGCACACGAGCCGGACATGGTCGATTTTTTTTGTTTCTTTGGAGGGACTGAAAAGTCCAGTTGATGGGGGTGCCGAGGAAGCGAGGCAACTCAAAGCAAGTTAAGACTGAAAAGAAACTATGAAGTACCAAACAAATTAGAGAGAGAGCGTGCAGAAGCGTGGACAAAAAAAAAGGCTGAGGGGCTCATGAGGCAGCACACGTACAGGAATTCCGGTACATGCTCAGTAGAGCAAAAAACTCCATGAGCTAAGAGAAAATGGTCCAGTCGGCATCAGATGACATCACCCCATGTATTATGGCTAATTCAGCCCTTCTTGTCGACAGAGAAACACATGTGCAGAGGGAAAACAAATGTGCACATTATATCATTAAATGAGTTTTAGTAATTAAATAAGAAGCATCTTTTTTATTATGGCTGACATCTTTGTTTTTAAATTCTCCTCTCCAAGATCACTCACCATCTATTGATTGTGCATTCAGAATTTAGTTGTAATAGGTTACCGCTTGTGTGTTGAGATTTTTTTGACCCAGCAGTTTCATCCTGCTCTTGTGGTCTTCCAATTCAACTGGAATTGGCCCCCTTCTGCAACTCCAGTGCCATGAACCTTCACTTGCAGCTACCTGGCGTTTTTACCCCCATTTTTACCTCCCTTCCCCACTTAGCCAAGCCATCATGGTAACTGTGCTCTAGCTGCAAGGCACAGACTACAGTTCCCTCCAGAACTTAGTTCAAGTAGGCCACTGAGTCAGCCACAGATGATGGTTGGAGCTCCCTCCCTTTAGGTTTCCCAGCCAGGCTCAGGAATGCAATCTGGCTCACCCACATAGCAGTACAAACTACTACTGCTGCTGAAGGATCAGGCCAGCCCCAGCATGTGCTTCTGATTTAAAAAAAGAAAAAAAAAAAAGATACAGCAGCCTCCCAGCTTATTCAGATTCATATTTGTAGATAAGGAACTTTCGCAAAATGTCAAACTTTTCTCTTCAGATAAAAGAGAAAAGAAGAGAGAAGTGTTTGCTTACTGGATTTGTTTGTGCCAACTGTTAGCTGAATTATTTTAAAAATAAATTGGTAGTGCTTCCTTAAAACTCAGCAAGAGTGAGACTGTAAATCATTTAAGTTACTATTTAATTCAGAGTACTGCTGCAACTATACTGCAACATGCAGATCTAAGTCACCGACAGACAGGAAAACGTTTATTTCTTACCATCCAGAGAATGGATCCCGTTGGTTGTTCCACCTGCTGAGAGCCGCTCCATCTAGATTTTACTGTTGCTAAACCAAAATCTCCTATTTTCACCGTTAGACCTTCATGAAGAAATATATCTGAATCATGATTAAGGAGCTTCAGAAGAAAGTTCAGGAAAAGGTTACCTGTCCTGCTGCTGAATGTGACTTGTGTCAAAATGCCTGTAGTGTGTGTGAGACTAAAACGAACTTACAGATACATTTTCCCCAATTCCAAACTGAAAGCCTTAAAAGATTCCTTGTTGGGTCTAATCTACTTATAAATTTATGTACCCATTCCAGTTACATAAAAATGCATAATTAGCATCTCTTCATGGACCATTTCTTGGGCAAAAAATACCTAAGAAGAGAGAGCTTAAAAACAATTAGCAATTGGGCAGTGCCTCATACTGGGTATATTAAGAGAAAAAGAAGAGTTGGGAAGTTATCTTATTTTGTAACCTCAAACAGATTACCGGGGTTAGATCAGGAGTAGATAACTTCAGTCCAAGAGTGCCACAAACAGGCCTGTTTTCAAGACATCCACAAAGAATATGCATGAGATATATTTGCATGCAATGGAGGTAGTGCATGCAAATAAACCTCATGCATATTTACTGTGGACATCCTGAAAACAAGACCTGTTTTTGGCCCTCCAGGACCACAGTTGCCTAACCCTGGGTTAGAGCAATGGTTAACTGAAAGATGGGGGGGAAAAAAAAAAAAGACATTTATACTCAACTGACATTCTGGGATTATCACAGAACTGGAAAACAAAAGGTAACAAGAGACAATGCTTACTGTATTATCATGGGATCTCATTTATGCTGCATGAAAGCTCCAGACATCCATGCCAATCTAAAACACATCAAATAACGATGCATTTCTTTATGCTTTGCGGAGAATAAATGAATGAGGCCCATTTGTTCACAGAACAATTGTTGTTGGCAGATTTTCTATGCCGACTTTTAAAGAAAGCAGCATCTCTTTACGTTCCAGAAGGTCAAGTTTCAGTCCATTTCTTTGCCAACTCAAACATTCAGAAGTAGTTTCACGGTAGATACTGATCAGCAATGGTTGATATTTGCATCACTTGCTGAACAACTGAAAACTAGACTAAAGAATATTGATGTCCAGATGGGTGGCATACTGAGAACATAAAATTACCTTGGATTTATATTCTTTTGGTGGTACTGAATACCAAAAAAAAGAGCAAGTGGCGTCATCAATCTACTTTCTCCTTCCGTTGATTTCAGAGGCTTGGGGGGAACTGTTGAATTCTGATGCATGTTTCTATATGGCTCAATTTTTAATTTAAGTCACCCATGCCATGCATGGCCTGTTTCGGTGGGAAGGATTTTTCCCATGATTACACAATGAAAAAAATCTAGCAGAAACATCTATTTTAACCTCAAATTTCTTATGATTATACATATCCTTTACAGTAAGCAGATCTAATATTGGGTGAATTCAATCAGAAAAGGATACTATTTGATTTCATGTCTCTGTGGATGATGTTCTTTGCATGTAGATAGCTGTAAGAAAATATAAAAAGGGAACATAATTGGATATATGCAGTCATTTAAGTCAGCTAACATGCTTTAAAATTGAAAAAAAAAACCCTGCTTTCTGGAACACAATGTAGCTATGGATCCAAAAATAAAAAATCTGTCAGGATACCTTTACATCCACCTGAAATGTACTAAAAATGTAGTGCAAGTCAGACAAACACACAGTTATAAGGACAGACACATACAGAAATGGCACTTTCATAAGCCTTCCTCCTACTGAAAAGTATGGTAAGCTTAAAAAAAAAAAAAAAAAAAGTATATTCTACCATCTCAATATTCATTTAGAATTCTGCAATTCCATAAAATAAATTAAAGCCATATTGCACACACTTTCAACTTTGTCCATAACAGACAGATCTATACCTTTGCCAGAAAGAAAAGAACAATTCTCATGCCGTGGGTTACAGAAAATCCTGACATCAGCATGTCGTCCCCTGCAAGAGCTCCGGGGACCTGGCCCAGAAGAGTCAAATGATTCCCGACTCTGGCAGGGATGCAGAGATGGTCACATGAGCTTCTCCTCACTCTTGTGGAAAGTACACGCTCTGGAATAGGGGCCTGAGCATTAATCCAACCACCTTTGCCAAATCTGAAATCCCTCAACTATGTGGCTTTTCTTCTTGCCTGGTGACATCGTCCAATGAAGGGAGGGGAAGACAAGACATCTTGCTTCGTCAACCATTTTACATCTATTTTGGGGGAGCAGCAATTTGCTGATGCTCTGCAGATCTTCTTACTGTTTTAGTCCCTGCTGAAAGTGCCCTAAATAAATGTTCCTAAATATTTAACATATTTACAGAAAAGGCTCTACAAGTAATACGTTTCTTACTTTGGTTACATTTTAAAGAGCCGTCTACTAGGTACTATTTGTAACATGCGTATTAACACTTGTTCTTTGCTATTTACTTTTTAAAAAAAAAATACTTTAGTACAAGAAAATTATAGAGAACAGCAATTATACATCGTTTATATGTTTCCTTTATAGAAAGAGCAGAAGTAACATACAATCACAATACGGATATCATGCCAAGCAAATTTTTATCTTATTTCCCCATCCCTCACTCATGACCCTTCCCATTTGCTATTTCCCACCCCTTCCAATATATACACAACCATAAATCAGACAGATCCCACGGAATTAAGACAACTTCACAAGAGTCCAGGCAGATAAGAGAGTAATTCCCCACCTCATACACATGCACACTACTTGCATTCACTCCTCCCTAACCTCTGAGTGTTTTCACGGGGAGACAGCAAAGATATTTTTCCAATACACACTCTGCCTCTACCAAGAGATGACTAATAAAAGTCAGCTAAAACACACTAGTATTGAATTTTATGAAAATTCCTTTTTATATCATTTTTTTTTCACATGAATTTTAAACTCTATATAATAAAATATTGAAGGCCTAAGCATTTCCAAATCCTGCTCTACTACCTCTCAAACAAATGGAGGAAATCAGTTCTTATAAAAGCAGGAAAAATACAATTTTAAAGGGGGGGGAAACCTCAGACAGAACCAAAACTCACTCAACTGTGTGGTTTAATTGCCGTGCTCAGCTTCCACGCTGTAATCTAAAGCTGCCATCATTGGGGGGAAAAAAAAAAAATCGCTCTCACTCTATTATCGTACCAACTTTGGATAAACAAAATCAACTGTTCATTGCCCTGTGCAGGTCTTCTCCTTAACAGCCTTCTATGTATTACATGCCAACATGGCCAAGTCTAACTGTAAATTGCTGCTTCAGGGCCACTTCAGTTTTCTTTCTTGCTGTGACCATAGTCTGCTACTGCCTTATACCATCAGAAAAATCTAGAACCAGGAAGCACCGCCCCCACCGAGCTGGGCTAAAATTTTGACTACCTCCTCATAATGCTGAAATGAAATCCATTTGCAACAGATTTAATATATTTGGCAAACACAGCTATCGTTTAAATTTGTATTGGTAAATTTTTGAAGAAAACAATAAGTATAAATTTAATTGCATCCCTGTTTTTCTCCTGAACCGGGTCAAAAATTACATCAAATGGAATAGGATCTGAATGGTTCATGCAGTTGGTGACATCAATGGGATCAAGTGAATGTGAGGTAATTTGTGACCCTTGTTAAGATGGCAGGAGGTAGAGCTAAGATGGCAGCTTGATAGGCTACAACACTGGTGGTGTTTTCCTTACCATGATGCCTCCGAAATGAAAATGGAAGCCCAGGCAGTACCTCTCCTTACCCGAGTTGGATTCCATACTACGCTGATCATTGGATTTTGGGGACGAGAAGTCTGTTGTGGAGCCTGCTCGGGGAGTGCAGGCACAGCTGGAAGTCAGCCTCAGTCCTCCAGAGCAATTTCCTTCCCCTCAATCAGACTTTGCTGAAACATCTTCGTTGGAGGCATCGCAGGAGAATGATGCAATGGGCTTCCCGGGGGAGGGGGCTGCAGCTCCAGATAGATACTTTGTCCAATACGGCTATCATTCTAGCAGGAGGAATCAGAGTTGCCGCCTGCGGGAAGTCCTTCTGATGCTGTGAGTGGCGATAGCTTGCCTGCTTCCCTCTTGAATCATTCTTCCCAGCCCTCTTGTAAGACCAACTCCTATTTCCTTGGACTCACTGTGGTCAGTATTGGTGCGGGTGGACTCTGCCATCAGTGGCTGTGCTTCAGACACTGGTTTATTGGTTAAATCTGTCTCAGAGCTTTGGGAAGTTCATTCACAAAGATTACAAGGAATTGAGTTCTAGGGTAATTGATATAGAGAAAAAAGCTCAAGAAATCCAGAAGGTGAACAGAGCCTTAATTCAGGATAAAAACATTACCCATAACAAATTAGAGCAACTGGAACACTTTTCAAGATGTCTAAATTTAAGATTCTTATGTTTTTCCAAGATTAAGGATACCTTAAAAACAAAAAAAAAAACTTCATTGAATTCTGGATCTGACTGCTGAAGCTTGTCCACCGATTCATACGGCTTTTTTTCTTCCTGAATGAGATGGAAAGGCACATGGGGGCCCTAGTTTGCCTGCGGCACCCTTGGATGTTTCCACTTTATCGGAGGTGTCTCTTGAGACTGAAAGAGCCCCTCTGTGCGAAACCTCTTCATTTGTGTTTGAGCAAGATTTAAATATGATCTTGAGATTATATTTTCGCAAAGCTCAAACTGTGTTCTTTGGGAATCGGATCTGGATCTATCCGGATGTGGTTAAGTCTACTCAGGAGAGAAGGAAATTATTTCTTGTTAGATGTCAGGAAGTTCTTTCCTTAGATGCAACATTTCTTTTTAGATATCATTGCAAGTGTGTGGTGACATAAGGCGGCAACAGATTTTTCTTTATCCTGACCAATTTTGCTTTTTCTTAGATCAAAAGCAAGCCTCTCTCCCAGCATCAACTGCTCCTATTAGTTAAAGTTACCATGATTTGTGTTGCTTCTTGTAGCTCTCCCTTGCCTTTATTGTCCACCCACCCCCAATTATAGTGGTCCATGGCTGATACTGGAGATGTTTTTGTTTACATTTCATTATTTTTTTGTATCCTGTTAATTATTTCATATGTCTCCTGCCTTTTCTTTCCATTACATGGCTATGTAAATCATAAATGTGATAAATAAAAAGTTAGCAGGGGAGGTGCAGGGGAGCACCTAAAGGAATAAATTGGTGCAGTGTGATTTTAAGAGTTATGCATAGTTTTTGAAATTCCGCCCTTTCTACTGACAATATTGGAGTGCATAGAATATCTGGAGCTTTGGATGGGTGGAACAGGGGAGTTCATGGCTAACCTGTGGAATACTACATTACTACTAATACTTAACATTTCTATAACACTACGAGGTGTACAATGGCTATAAATCAGTTTTTAATGTACATGAGAAACAAGCACATTTTCTGTCGAAGATGGGGGTCTAGTGCTGCTGGGGAGGGTAGGCCGAAATGGGAGGGGAATGTTAGTGACCAGTAATTTGACAGAGA
This sequence comes from Rhinatrema bivittatum, assembly GCF_901001135.1. Taxonomy (NCBI): domain Eukaryota; kingdom Metazoa; phylum Chordata; class Amphibia; order Gymnophiona; family Rhinatrematidae; genus Rhinatrema; species Rhinatrema bivittatum. The sequence goes on from NC_042618.1 coordinate 365,214,987, forward strand.
GATTTTACAATAGTCCTTTAGTCTTCAGGTAAGCACTAATACTGGTACATTTTAAAAGGCCCACGCAGGCCAAAACCGTGAGATAAGTGCGCGTCTCTGGCCAGCGCACGCCCCGCAGATTTTAAAAAGCAGCCGCGTACACGCATATCCCCGGTACGCGCACAAATGCAAAAGACAAAAAAATGGGCCGGGCATGGGCAAAGTCTGGGCGGTTCGAATCCGTTAAGTAAAAATGTGCGCGTAACTACTTACCCGCACAAGCACGCGCCGGGGTCCCCTATCATGTAGTTTTGCTTCTGCTATGGAGGAGGTGAAAATAGAAAAACAAACAAACAAAAAAAATAGGCTACTCAGCAGGGTTTCAAGGGTCGGGGCAGGTAGGATAAAAAAACGCTAGTTAGCTGGGGGTCTAAGGAAGTCTTATTTAAACTAGACCAACTGGGAATGGACTGGGGAAATGGGTATTGCCGTCAGTGTGTGTATCTTACAAAATCCCCCCCCCCCCCCTCTTACATGGTGTTATGACTGTCGCTGCCCGACGTCTCCCTCCGCCTCCTGCCTGCCGTCCTCTTCGGCGTCCCCGGTCCGGCTTGGGTGCTGCCTCCCGCCATGCTGTCCAGCTGCCTTAGGGCGCACGCGCCGCGAACCTCAGGGGCGTCCTGGATATAAAAAGCCTATGCTATTGCTAGCTAATCGAGTCAGCAAGGGTAATCTGTCAGGAACTCCTTACAGATGGGATTCGCTCTCCGTACCTAGCTACTCTGCCTCTCCATTATTGGACTTGCTCTTTTCGGGGTACCCGCTCCTCGGGGGCCTCTCTCTTCTCTTTCAGGTCGCTGTCTGGAACCGGTACTCGCTCCTCGAGGGCCCATGTTCCCGGATTCGCTGCCTGAACTTCACTTCTGCCTGGAAGAAACCGCTGCCTACACCATCAGTGAATTACCATCTACTTCTCTTAGAGCTATTCCTTGGAACCAGGTACTCGCTCCTCGAGGGCCTGCCTCTACTCCAGCTCCTGTGATTCCTACCGAGAGAAACCGCTGTGTGAGTACTCAACCAACAAGGTTCTATTCCAGAACCCTGCATATACTTCATTGTACTCACTATCTCAGTTTCTCTTCACTACAGCACAGACATTGTGGGATCACTGTTCCAGAGCCTGAGGGACTACAAGCCCAGCCGGGCTTCATCTCTACTCACTACTGCCACCTCTGGTGGCTCCTCAATACTGTTAATAAAAGATCTATCTGTGTTGTGAGTCCTAAAGCTGAGCCTGACCTGTGGCCCTCACGGAACTTCCCCTCGTGGGCGTGGTCAGCAGCCACAGTGTCCAAGGGTCCACCCAAAACCTTACAAATAACACATGGCAGACGCCACATTTGCGTGCATGCATACAAAAGTTTGGGCCTGATTTTAAAACATACACACGCGCATGTTATAAAATCCGGGGTCGGCGCACGCAAGGGGTTGCACAATTGTGCACCTTGCGCATGCCGAGCCCTATCCGAGCCCCTGGGGGCTGAAGTAAGTTGTGCACGCCAGCAGTCAGCCGGCGCGCGATCCCCGGCCCAGTGGCCGTGCAGAGGGCTCTGGCTCCATCCCTTTTGTAAAGCCCCGGGACTTACACGCATCCCGGGGCTTTATGCACGCCGCCGAGCCTTTCGAAAATAGGCCCAGTGCGCATAACCTTTTGAAAATCCAGCCCTATGCGCACATGTACGCACAGCCTGCCAATTTTATGATGTGCGCACACATACGCGCATATACTATAAAATGGACGCGCACGTGTGCACCCACGCGCCAGATTGAAAGTTACCGTCTTTGGGAATCTGTTCTCAACGAACTATTCTTCATTAAAGATCCTTGCAGAGGAGAGATGAGAACTAAGCTAACAAAAAACACAGGAATTAAACCTCGCAGCAAAATACCGTCAAAATATATTTCCATAAATGTTTTTTTCCATTTCCAGCTGTGTATTTCCTTATACTCAATAACTGGCTAGCTAAGTTAAAAAGTCTGCTTCAACATCCCCAAGTACAAAAGTTGCTCCAGAGACAAAAGCTGAAAATGCACCTTCACTCTATTAGCATTGTTTAAGCCACAGCACAGTTTTGACCTCCATTTTCCATGGGAAGGCAAACCATGTCGTCACTGTTTACCGAAATGCATTGGACCGGACTGGTCAGAGAGCAAATTGTTAAAACTGTTGCTCAAAATGCTAGTCTGGCTCCCCTAAAAGAGGGTCCTGCTGGGAGCTGTGCGATTTGTCAAGCTACCTATTTTGCATTTTATTCCACCTACAGGAGAAGAAAATCAGGAAGATGGGTCTGGCAGATTTCTTTCCATGTCTGGCTTCCTGCCCTGAAAACACTTTGATGGATGTGATGATGTCATCATTCTGCCTGCCAGCAATTAAATGGATGGGAATCCCCCTTTGCTCAGGAGCTTTTGCTACAGTGTGCATTCATCTGCAGTGTCTAACCCACATACCACAACCTGCTATATCAGTGCTTTCCAACCTTTTCATGCCCAAGGCACACCTACATTAACAACATTATTGTGTGGCACACCAACCTCCTTGCGGATATGGAGAGAACTCACATGGCCAAAAAAAGAGCTAGGGAAGCACTGAAAGCCCCACCAGTCTTACTAATTTTAAGGGGCAAAGACACACATGAGCCCCTAACGAAGCACCAGCTCCCTCCACATATACAAGTGTAGGAGAAAGGAGAAGTCACATCCAGTGCTTGGGGCACACCCCTCCCCCCCCAGATAAGACACAGGCTGGAAGAACTCAGACAAGGAAAATGAGGAGGTGCTGTGTGCAATGTGCATGCACTGCACTAAACTTAAGATATTTAAGAGATTTTGCATGCTGTCCATTAATTAACACCCTCTGGGACCCATGGTGCAGCTAGGAAGGAGGAGGAATTTATGAGTACACATGATCTGAGAAAGGTGTTCCTACAAGTTTAAGAGCCGCCACTCGTGTCTCCTGTTGCTGTGAGGTCCTGAGAGCAGAACCCAGGTCCTGGTCTGGATCTGAGCATCAGGCCTGTGATGACTTTTCCGTGGCACACCTGATCTGGTCCGATGGCACACCAACATGCCATGGCACACTGGTTGGGAAACACTTTGCTACACTCAGAAGCTTAAGGTTTCTGCAGCCCTAAGCCGAAAGCAGCAAGCAAGCATTAACTTGCGCTTCTGGCCTGCAAGGTTCTTTCAGTCTGGCGTGGTTGCTCTGCAGTCGTTTTAAAACCTGCTTAACTTCAGACAGACAAGACTGCACATTATCATGGTTTTCTTGATATTCAGTTTATAACCAGAACGTTTATTTATTTATTTAAAGACTTTTATATACCAGTATTAGTGGGGGACATCATACCGGTTTACATTCGAACACTTTTGGAAGATACATATTAACAGGGAGATGGAACTGGGAAGGGGATAACAAGTTGCAGTATGGAAATATAGATTAAAACAAAAACAACAAGAAACCTTAACATAAGGCATGTATAATCACATTGTGAGGGGCATATGGGCTGACAGAGAGGGGGAAAACCTATTCTGGATAGGCTCCTTTAAATCTATTCTGGGTAAGCTCGTTTAAAATAACCAAGTTTTTAAGATACTTTTTAAATTTAATCATACATGGTTCAAGACGCAGGTTAGGAGGTAGGCAGTTCCATAGGGCGGGGCCAGCAATTGAAAGGGCACGGTCGCGTGTGGAGGAGAGATGGGCTATTTTCAGTGAAGGTACAAGTAGGGTGCCTTTGTTGGCAGTTCTGGTGGGTCGGGTGGACAGGGGAGAGTTGAAAGGAATGTCTAGCCATTTGGAGTTGTGGACATGAATAGATCTGTGTACTATGGTCAATGTTTTGTAGTGAATGCGGGAGAGGATAGGGAGCCAATGTAGATCTCTAAGGAGGGGGGTGATATGTTCATGTTTACGGGTATTTGCGATAAGTCTTGCTGTGGCATTTTGTAGCATTTGTAGAGGTTTAATTGTGGAGTAGGGGAGCCCTAGGAAGATGAATCGGTCAAAGGACAATATCAATTATCACAATAAGCAAAGTTTAGTAACCTGTGGTTTCTGCATACACTGCTCATGTGTGAACAGAACTCAAGAGGAAAAACCTAAATTCCCAACTTCTGGAACATATATGAAAACTCAAATAATAAAATATTTTGTAATATATTTTACTTAAATTTACTGTAAAAAGAACCTGCCTATCTTATGCAACACAGCTTCCCTTTTTTTTTTTTAAAGTATTTTTTACACACACACACACATTATTTCTGGGGGAATTCTGCGCAAATACATTTAAAATTCTGCATATTTTATATTTATTTTATTTAAAAAGTTTTGTATGCCGTCGTTCGAAATACAACATTGGTCGAAATAACATAATTTACATGACATTCTTTAAGTAATCACAACCAAATAACCCACATCCACTGTACTCCAGTGTACCAAATAGTCTACCAACAATATCAAAAATCGAAAAGGTATCACCAAAAAAAAGAGATGCAGTCCAACAGGGCTGCCATGGATTATTAAGAAGATGCGATTCCAAGGAGTGAAAAGGCTTCCCTACGACGCTCTCAAAAAAGAAAAAAAAGAAATTTTGAAGGACACCCCCTGAAGCAGGACGGCATCGTCCGAAACACAGCTGTGTCGGGTGAATTACTACGGACTAGATGAGTATTTGTGTCCCCTCTCTCTGGAGTATGTGACACTAGGATTTTATTATAATGAAAAATTCCTAACAAAAAATGGACTATTGATGAGAAATTTAAATTAAAGCAAGGTGACCCTATACAAAAATAGTGTCTGTTACATAATATAGACTCTGTAAAGTAAGGGGCCTACATACATTTGGTTTTCTGCATATATTGTCAAGTGATTATAAAAATATACTGGTGATACCTTTTCGATTTTTGATATTGTTGGTAGACTATTCTTTAAGTAATTACATTTTAAATTAATACCGAAAAAAGTTATTACTTAAAGATGCAGAATTTTAAATATTTTGAGCAGAATTCCCCTAGAAATTCACTGTAAGAGTGTCCCTTCCACTCCCTCTCCTTACTCCTCTGGCTGCTTTGCCCTTTCAGGCCCCAACTCCTCCACCTGCCAGCATCTCTCCCCTCCACTCTATCGCCACTCCCAGAGTTTGAACCCATTCTCAGTACTGCCCCCTCACTCAGGCTCCCTCTGTTCCTCTCTCTCTCACACACATACACACACACACACACACACAAACACACATCCTCTCATACAGGGTCCCTCTCTCTTGCATATATACCCACACAAACTCCCTTTCTCTCACACACATTCACCCTCACACAGGCTACCTATGACTCTCTCTCGCGCACCCCTTCACACAAGTTCTCTCTCACATACACAATCCCTTCACACAGGCTACCACCCTCACATGCACACCAGTTCCCAATCTCTCACACATACACATTCCTTCACAATCTCCTCATATAGGCTCCCTCTCTCTGGCACCCACACTCAAGCACCCCCCCCTCCCCTGCTCGCTCTCTCTCTCTGGCACCCACACTCAAGCACCCCCTGCTCTCTCTCACCCCCCCCTCTCCCCTGCTCACCCCCTGCTCTCTCACTCTCCTCTCCCCCATACCCTCTCCCCCTCCCCTCTCACACACACCTCTCTACACACATACACTCTCACCAGGGCCTTCATCTACGCTGCAAGCAGAGCATGTCCCGCAGGGACCTTCATCTTCATTGTGAATGTGCATGCTCCATTTGCAGTACGCCGGGGCCTTCATCTTCTAATGCATTTTCTGCGCAGAATTTGGCAATTCTGTGTGGGGGGGTGGGGGGGGGGAATTCTGTGCAAATTCTGCGCTCCGCAGAATTCCCCCAGGACTACATGTTTACATATACACATATATCCAGATAGGAACAGAATAAATTCACATGGCAGCACATCAGTATAACCTGACTGCTGGAAACAACTGTAAATCAGGAAACATTTACAGACTTACAGCCCGATCCAGTAAAGTCCGTGGGAGAGCGGACGAACGCCCGCTCTCCCGGCGCGCGCACCGGCCCCTCGCCGGTGCGAGCGATCCAGTATTTAAATGAGGCGACGCGGTGCAAACGAGGAAAAGGAGGCGCTAGGGACACTAGCGCGTCCCTAGCGCCTCCTTTTGGCCTGGAGCGGCGGCTGTCAGCGGGTTTGACAGCCGACGCTCAATTTTGCCGGCGTCGGTTCTCGAGCCCGCTGACAGCCACGGGCTCGGAAACCGGACGCCGGCAAAATTGAGCGTCCGGTTTTCGGCCCGACAGCTGCGGGCCGAATTCAAAAATTTTGTTTTTTTTTTTTTTTTTACTTTTTTTTACTTTTGGGGACCTCCGACTTAATATCGCTATGATATTAAGTCGGAGGGTGCACAGAAAAGCAGTTTTTACTGCTTTTCTGTGCACTTTCCTGGCGCCGGAAGAAATTAGCGCCGACCTTTGGGCGGCGCTAATTTCTTAGAGTAAAATGTGCGGCTTGGCTGCACATTTTACTTACTGGATCGCTCGGGAATACCTAATAGGGCCCTCAACATGCATTTGCATGTTGAGGGCGCTATTAGGTGCCGCAGGTGGGCCGCGTGTTTTCCTCCCCTTACTGAATAAGGGGTAAGGGAAAACACGCGTCCAGAGCAGGGTGACAGTGTGCTCCGATGGAGCACACTTTACTGGATCGACCTGACAGTAAGCTGACATTTACCTCCTAATTAGCAAACATCCTGCTTGGCAAAAACAAGTCACAAGAATATTAAGAACTCGCATTTGACCTACGGAAAAGACCTAAGGTATTTAAGCTACGCCTAAAGAGAGGCTAGCTGGAAAATGAACACAGAGAGAGCTCCCTTGGGTAAAGTCCACAATGTCATTTTTATTAACCAAGACTGACGTCAATGCTTAGCCTCTGACGTCTATCCACAAAACTGACATATCTAGTTCTGGATCAGCCCTAAAGCTCCAAATGATTTACTGAAACTCAGGGTCACTGTCCATGACAAGTAGGGTTTGGCCATTTCATGGAAGTAATGACCTAAATCTTAGGGGAGGGAAGAAAGCCACATATTGCAGAAACAACTGCTGACAAGAGAAAGCATCAAAAGCTTTCACTACTGAGGGAGATTCAGCTTCAATCTTCACTCACAACTGGGGATCTTTGTTTTCTCAGCAGCCATTGTTAAGGGAAGTGAGAGGAAAGTAAGACAAAATACCAACTGTGGTCAAACAAATATTAAAACAAAATACACACTATTCATAAGCCCAGTCAAGAATTTTCTAGTAATATTTTCTTAACATCCCTTGATAAGCAATTATTTTAGCTTGAATTTCATGGTCTATTCAACTACTTTGCTGACTTTAACTTATTTTATTTTTAATTTTCAAGATATTGAAAGAAACTCGCATGAAAAATAATTTGTTATAAACTATTAGGCTGTCAATCTGGAGTGACAGTAGTTCTTCTGAAGGCTGGCAGTCAATTGGTCACCTACGTATGAACACTAATGACAAAATTTGTTTTTGTGGTCACCACTGGCAGCCTTGCACTTAGGGCTAGATTTTAAAAGGAGCCCGTGCGTGTCCATGTTTGCATGGTTCTTGGCGTGCGCACATGGATGTATGGATTTTACAACATGCCAGTGTCGCCGCACGCATGTTATAAAATGCGATATCTGTGCGCACATGCATGCCAGATTTTAACATCCGCGTGTGCTTGTGCAGTGACACGTTCGGGCCTAGACCAGCTCCCTCCCAATCCGCTCCAATTAAAGAGCGAACTGGAAGGGAACTTCCCTAACCTCAACCCTACTACCCTTCCTACCTTTTCCCCTCTCCTCCCCAACCCTAAACCTAACTATCCCCTATTTGTTTTGTTTCCATACTTACTTCTGCTTTGGAGGAGCAGTATCTTCCGCATGCCGGCCGGTTGCCAGCATGCGCTTCCCCAGGTCAGCATCTAATGGCGCTGTCCCGGCCCACACCCCCCACCGGCCCTTTCTTTAGGCCCGGCATTTCAGCGCATATCAGGGATTACGCGCATGTCCGGGCCCTTTAGAAAATGCGCGCGGAGGGCCCGACCGTGTATGTAACCCCTGAAATTTACACGCGCAGGGCCTTTAAAATCTGGGCTTTAGGTTTCTGCCACAGAGCCTCAAAAGCATGGTGCTCACCTAGTGGCCAAAGCTAGTTATCTAATCAATTTCCATGGTTCCCCTTGCCATTCAGTCACTGATTTCTGCCACACACTATGCAACTCCTATAAACGCTGCTGCGTTAAGGTTTCTTAAATATTACAATTTTCAACATGACATGTTTAGACTTATAATCCCCAGTAGACTATGCCTCTGCCAAATTTGACAAGTCTAGCTAGTGTCTGAATGCAAGATGTCCAACCCAAAGCAGGACAGGCCTCGCAGGGTGGCCCAGTAACTTTTACTTGCTGCTTTTGAAGGAACTGCAGTCGCTGTAGCATTTCCCTTTCACTACAGCAGGAGCAGAGAGGTGATGCAGCAACTGGCTGAAGTTTAACACAGCATCAAGTGTGGTTATAGAGTTTCAGATTAAGAATACAACAGGGCTCTAAATACGGTGAAGCAATTTAATTAATCTTGGGGATCAGCAGAATGTTTACTGTAGAACAGAAAACTAGGACAGACAGAAATGTTTATTTTGGACAGGAAGTGAAAAAGAGGTAGCAGAATTACTGCAACAAATAATTTAAAGGCAATATGTGGCTCATTTAGACACTATAGGTACACAGAGTAATATGGAAAATGAGATATTTAAATCTACAAAAAAAAAAATGTTGAGTGATTAGAAAAAGTATTACTATTACGTTGCTCCTGTCATGAAACCTATCATCAGTGCAATTATATAATGAATTCCTTTTTTTTTGCTGAGGGTTTGGGCTCAGTTTCTTCCTGCTCCTCTAGTATGCCGACTGTCACAACTGGCCTCTACTGGGCTATAGCACCATAAGCCTTCATTTACAACTTCACTGGATTTTTCCCTTTATTTTATATCCCCTTCCCAACTCACTTAGCTCGGTTAATGCAGCAACATGCCTTGGCTGAGAACAAGGCACTAGGGCTTCTTTGGGAACCCTGCAATCATGAAACTTAAAATTTGGCCACTAGGTGTCTCCATCATGCAATGACTGGGACTCCCTCGCTTCTTCCCCTCAGCACATAGACCATGAATGCTGCCTCCGTAGCATCCTTGAAGGTCCCGGGGAGCGGAAGACCTGACTCGGGAATCAAACCCAGCAGGTTCTCCTCCTAGCAATGCCCCATTGGGCCAGCCCTGGATTTTTTTTTTTTTTTATGCAAGAAAATTAATAAACGTCATGAACCTAAAAGACATAACATACCCTTAAGCACAGACAGATTGTAGTACAGATTTTGAAAAATCTTCCTAATGGCATATCTTTACTCCGCATTCAAATGACTAATACCACACAGTTTTTTCTCAGTAGTTTGTGAATTGCAAGCATGCAGAAGAGCTTTGTATTGGAGCTAGATTATACCAATTTTTTATTTATTTTTTTTTTTAAAAGAAGGATAAAACGATGCAGCATTTTTCTAATATGCTCCTATGAACTAAAAGGCCTAGATTTGTTTTAAACTAAGATTACTTCCATCTTTCCCGATGTGTGCGGAAAACCTGTTATGCCTCATTATCCATTAAAAACAATGTACAGAGTTGCAACTTGTTTAAAGGAAAAACTCGGCTACGTGCTAAAGTGATGTTTACTAAAGTTATGCATGCTGCACACAATCCTGCATTTTAGAATACAACTAATAATAAAATCATACAGGATTATAGATTGAAATGTTAAGAAAAAAAAGCCTAAAGAAGCAATAAAGACCATTCTGTAAATGGTCAGACTTTTCTTCTGTTACGTGACCTTTCATGTAAGAAAGCTCCAAGGACTGTTATAACTGTTAGAGTCACAGAAGCAAAAGATGTTTGCACATAAGAACTATTTGGTCCACCTAGTCTGCCATGTATGCCACAAATTCTATTTTATCTGTCTTCTCCCTTCCTCCTGCCATTAAGATGATGCCCCTGTGCCTGTCCCAAGCCTAGTTGAATTCTGATTCCTATCATGCCCTCCGCTGGACGTCTGGTTCCAGGGATTCACCACTCTCTCAGTGAAAGTATTTTTTTGCATTCCTTTCCAGCATCCCTTCCTCAAGCTTCAAATGATGACCCTTTTGTTCATGAGCTTTTCATTCTATAGAAAATGCTGTTTTCTGGTACCTTGTTAAGCCTGCTATATATCTAAATGCGTGCATCATGTTTCCCTGTTCTTTCCTTTCGTCTACAGATTATATCCTTTAGCCCCTTCGGTCTGTCTCTCTCTGCATGGCTTATTATAATAAATGACAACAGATAAAGATCCAATTGGTCCATCCAGTTTGCCCAGCAAGTTTGCTTAGGGCCCTAACTGCCTCTCCATGCAGGTTACCCCCATGCTTTCTGTTAAAGGAAGTAACTGCTGTTCTATGCCAGTTACCTCCACACAGAAATGCTACAGGTTTCCCCATTTCTTCATTTCCATCCTCTAGCCTTTAGGGATCAACAGTGTTTATCATGCTCTTTTGATTCCATTACTGTTCTTGTCCTCACCACTTCTTCCAGGAGGACATTCCATGCATCCACCATCCTATCAGTGTAGTATTTTGCGATGTTGGTCCTAAGGTGATACTCTCTGAGTACCATATCATGCCCCTTTGGTTCTGCAGCTTCATTTCCATCAGAAAAAGTTTGACTTATGTGCACCATTAATACCTTTCAGGTATTTAAAAGCCTGTATCATATCTCCTCTGTAGGTCCTCTCCTCCAGGGTGTGCATATTTATTTACGCCCTTCAGTCTCATCTCTTAAGTCTTCTGATGCAGACCCCATATCATTTTGATTCCCTTTCTCTGACCCGCTTCCATCCTGTCTCTATCCTTTTTTTTGATAGGGTCTGCAGAATTGAACAGAGTACTCCAGGTAAGGCCTCACCAAAGATCTGTACAGGGGCATTTATCCACCCTATTTTCCAGCTGGTTATGCCTCTCCCTGTGCAGTCCAGCATCTTTCTGACCTTAGCCACCACCCTGTCACGTTGCTTTGCTATCTTCAGATCATCAGCCACTATCAAACTGTGCTGGCCATGTACCATTTTGGTGGCCCTCCTTTGAATTTCTTTTTGAAATTCTTCCTAGTCTCCTATTAGTTTTCTTCTTTTCATTAATATAAAGTAAGTTTTATCCCCTGCCTTTACTGAATACTATTTTCTTCCATTTGACCCTTTGCCAGTCTAACTGTCCTTCCCTCCACCCTTTGTTTCTCCTGATGATAATTACACCTGCCCTCCTCCCTCCTACATCAGATTATATTTTCCAAATGCTCTTACTTTTCTCCTACTTCTTTGGTAAATCATAGTGGTATTTTTAGTCTTTCATTTCTAACAAGGTTGCCATTTCAAAATGTCTTCCTTCTGATGATGTTCATAGTTCCTCTGTACCACCTTCTTAACACAATCATGTATTTTCTTAAAATTGGACCTTCTGAGGTCTAGGACCCTTGTTTTATGGTTTGATTCTTGGGTCTAGTGTATACTTTAAACCCCATGGTATGGTGACCACTGGACCTCAGAGGTTGCCCCCTATCATAGCCCTTGTGACACTGTCCCGTTCTCAGTATTACATCAAGTGTTGCCTCACCAGGAAGGGGCTTGTAAGTATTCAACAGCAGACACTTTCTTGGGGAAATTTAAAGATTTCTCTTCCTCCACCCTCCAAATGTTACCAATTAATTTATCAGTTAGGAAAACCAAAAAATTTAAATGATCTGCTGTAGTCTGTTCAATAACCCACCCAAGTTCCAGGAGCAGAATATAAGTGCCAAATTCAACACAAGTAAGACTCAGTGGGCCTCTATTCTGTCAGAAGACACACACACCCAGGAAATGAGACATGAAACAATGTTAGAGCAGTTGCTAGTACAATTTTACAGATAGTAATGTACATAATGTACTGATTCTAAGGGCTAAGTGTCTTAATATAAAGGCCTGAATTTAAAAAAAAAAAATTCTGAAAAGAAAACCTAACATTTGTGAACAAAACATTGTATTCTGTAAACATTCAGTGTTCTCCCCACTCATCTCAAGGCAGCCCTGCCATGACAGCGACAGTCCTCCGATAGGACTCCCCTTAGAACCAGGCTAATGTGAACCCCAAGTCTGGTTACTGGAAATAAATGCTGAGTGAGAACTGAGCCTTCCTTCTCCAGGATCCAGAAGTCCTACTTCCATACCATGTCCAGGCCTGGCAAGCCTGGGGAGAAGCCTGATCCAGAAATCCAAAGCAGGTTTTCCCACATGGCAGTGCACAGCGCTGCCTCTGAATTACCAGCCCAGCCCTAACATTTGCTGTTTAAAACCTTTCTTTATTTACATGACTGTATTTCAGAAACCTGAAAGCCTGTTATCACAACTTCAGTTGCTTGCAATATGTTCTCAATAACATTTGAGAACAGTTATTTGTTTGGCCATTGTCACCTTGAAACTTAGAATGAGCAGACATACAACAAAATTCACTGTTCTAAAAACTGGTGTAGTATGTTTGGGGGAAAAAAAAAAAAAAAAAGTTATAGCACTTTGAGAGCTGTCCCTATTGGTTATGAGCTCCCATACTTACTCCATTCCTTGTGCTGTTTGTCTGGCAATGTCAATCAGCTGGAACATCTGGAACTTGGTCTCCTGAACATGTAAATGTTTGTAGAGGCTGCTTCCCTCACACCACTGTGTCACAATTGCCAGGTTATCTTTTGTCATGAAGCCCATGAACAACAAAATGTTGACATGCCGAGTTTTTCTATTGAAAAGATTTGGGAAAAACAAAGTATTAAGAATAACAGAACATTCACGAAAACCAACATTTTCAGAACATGAATCCTTAAAATTTTACTTTACTCGTGTCATTTAAAAAGCTTTCTATGCATGTCTATTTTTCTTGAGAACACCTAGAGTTATCACGATGACCTGAAGACAATGACCACATCACTTGCCTTGAAGTAAAGCGGCAGATTCCATATCAAAATCCCAGAATTTTCTATTTTTACCTTTGCTTCCCATCTAGAATTACAATGTTCAGAAGAAGGCAGCAGAGAGAGTGGTTAGAATGAGATTCAAATCCTACTTCTAACACAGACACATGTCATATCATTAGCTCCCACTTCCTCAAGTTGCCACTTAGGGCACAATTCACCCAATTTCAAATCAGAAAGGAGGCCATGAAGAATCACTCGGATGACACTGGTCCCCTACAGTGACAGGCAAGCAAACCCCACTGAGTATGCATTGGCTGGGAAGTCAAAATGAACCAAAGGCAAAAAAACCAAAACCTCCTCAGATTTCAATTTTCATACCAATTCATTGGCATACTTTGAACGACTTACCTGCCTTGGTTCCTTAGGAATCAATGGGGGAAATCCTCACACTTACACACAACCCCCCCTCCCCCCCACTTAGTATCAGAAAATAATTCATGAATACCTCAGCAAGCTGTAATGCATGATGAATTGTTTGCTAGCAAAGACCAGCTAGTGTCCAAATTTACTTAAAAACAAAAACAAAAAACCCTCACAACTTTTTCCATTCTAACCAATCTTTATTCTCTATCATCTCACTGCTACCATCTTTATGAAAAGCAGCCATTCACAGGTCACTAGCTGCATGTCTTTCCCTTACACCCCTGCATTGCTGTCACAGTCTCACACCCTTATGACCACTTCCACAGAGGCCAGCAAAGCTGGGGATTCTAACAACCTCATGTGTCACACAAAGGGGCGTCATCCCAAGCAGTCATGCAACAGATAGGTTCTGTCTTCATATATTCCGTTCCTACAAGCCCCCTGCTACCATGTACGTAACACCTATCACACATATTGGCATACTGCCTTCTAGGCAAGGATACCCCCACGTATCTCTGCTCTCACTACTCTGAACAGGGAATGCATATCAGTACTCAGAGATAACTCTGCTGTATATAATGAAATGGACATATCGGGAGGCCAAAAAGACTTGCCACTCTCTCGAAGGCCTGCTATTCAGAATTACCAAAGACCATGAGATGTAGGTAAGCAGGAGAGACAGGAGATGGGCCCTTCCAATGCTGGTATTGCACCACCATAGCCAAGACACTGGACCCAGCACAGCAACATATAGGTAATCACATACCCACGCTCAACTTCTTCAGAGGCAGAAAGGCAGTCAGGGCCAGCAGCTTAGTCTCAACCCCCAGCTGCTGCCCACTGGCCATCCTTCAGCTGGTCCTCTGGGAATACTACTGGGACAAGGACTGCCACCCCTCAGTGGATCCCTCTCTCAACTCCGGAACATCTCATGTCCTACCTTTCTGCAGGAGGTCAGGGTCTGTATACTTTATTGGGGAGTTCAATGTTTGCTGCCAAAGTCCGAGTCTTTTCTCTAGACTAATACTTTGCTTTGCACTTATTAGATTGTGTCCACTAATGAGTCTTTTCTGGATGTTTGTCAGCCCTCCCCCGATTCCATGAGGCACCAGCTCCTGGTCCATGGGTTGGAGTGGGGTATCCTCCCCCCAGCAAAACGAGGTCATGTTAATTTTTTGAGGGGTGTTGATTTTGTTGTGTATAACTGATGTCCTGTGTGTGATACTGAATAAGTTGAGCATGGGATTTAGTACTGAAGTGTGAGTAGTATAGGCCCCAGGAGTATAGGAGTTGTGAGCATTAAATGTGAGGATGACATAAGAATGCTGAGGGGAAGAGTCGGATGTGTGTGATTAGTGCGGGTATTGAGATGTTTTCCAGACAGGTAGGGCCCACCAAAGCTGCTTTTGAACAGGGAAGTGTCCCAATGTGCTGAAGTCACTGTAATGCATGCTCTTTGAAAGCAGTGAGAAATGGCTCAAAACATTTCCTAAGATTTCTCCCCCTCCTCCTCCCCCCCATCCTAATGAGACTGGATACAGTGAAAGGAAAAAGTGTGGGAACCAGCCCAAGCCATGGTTTTCCATGGACGCACAAGAAAAATGAAAAAAAACAAACAAACAAACAAAAAAAACCCCCCAACAACCCTCAATTCCTCCCGTAGGAAAGAAATGAGAGCTTGATGGGTAAAATCAAGGCTGCCCACATTTACTCCTTTCTATTGAGGAGTAAATCTATTCAGAGTAGAGGCCTTGAGGAAATTAAAAAAAAAAAAAAAAAAAAAAAAAAGAGGGGGTAGACTATCTAGCTGGGTAAATAACTCTTTCAAGATGGGGCTGCAGGCAAAGCACAGCCTGGTAAGGGTGAGAATAGGCTGGCTCAGTCTCCTGCACACTACAAACCCTTTTAAGGCTCTTATTCAGAAGGCTCTTTTTTTACTGTTTCAAAACAGCACAGACGGCAGACAAATATCCATGTTTGCAACAGCAGATGCGCAGGAAAAGCCACTATTTGCCTAATGGAGGTCCACACCTCTGAGGCTGGATTGAGTTCTTAGACCGTATGCTCCACGTCAGAGACCTCTGCAGTTTGCTTTAAAAGTGCCCTAGTTTATTAAACTGAATAATAAAAAAAAAATCTTTTACACCAGAAAATTATATCCAATTTCCTATGTAATTTTCAGAACAAACCACTTGATTTCATCTTCTGGACACGAGGACAATTTCTTAGTAAGGGAAATGTCAAATGTTGTCAACAGTAGCTCATTTTAACCAACAGGAAATATGGACAAACAAGACAAAGAATGTGTACTATATAGAGCTATTGAAGGCAGAGGGAAAGGGAGGAGGCGTGGACTTTTGACCTCTCTTTCCATACATTCCCCGGCAATCCAACCAACCCCATTACAACCTGCACCCAAGAGGGAAGGATGAAGATTCTGCCACACCTGCCTAGCACAGGCAGTAACGAACCTCCCGTGCCCAGTTTCCTCGACTATCCCGAGAAACAGACCTCCAAGCAGAAACTGAACCTGGTTCTTCAGAAGAAGGCCAGACCGGGACCAGTTTGAAGGTCCATATCCCTCCCAAAATCCGAGCAGCACTTCAATATCTTAGCTTTTTTTTTTTTTTTACCTAATTCCTTCTTAGGACACCCTAAACTTCCAAAGTGCTAAGAAACACCAAATCAGTGGTACTTCTATTAAAACTCATACAATACACTGAAAAAAAAAAGACACAAGTCATCATTCATCATACAATGAAAATATCAGCTGAAGCAGACGATCCAACAGAAAAATATATCCTACAACATCAGTCACAGAGAAAAGGACTACTACTAAATCTGGAATCTAGCATTAGAACCCTTTCAAATTGTTACACAAAACGGATTACTGGATTATTGCTTCCTCACCAAATAAACATAGCTCTAAGAGAGATAAATGTTCACTTTTGGGGCACAAATATGGATCACTACTTCATTAGTGTCTTTTGATTTATTGTATGTCTTCATATTGTATTTTTATCAGGCTGCATCAGATACACAATCACCCAACCACCCCTTTTGAATGTACATATGTGTAAATTTGCTCAATCCCCTTATCATACCCAGTCTCTCAAGGATCCCCTCACCCCACTTAATTTTCCCTTCCCCCTGCCAATACCTCTTTCAAAGCACTGAGCTGAATCAGCAGGGGAGTGGCAGTACCTTGACCATATCCTCCTCTTCTGCCTCACAGAACCTGTTTCAGTTGTGCAGGATACCAGTTTATATTGTGGTTCAAAGCAAACCAGGCCCTGGACAGCAGTGGACGACGACATGGCCCCAGGCACCACAGTGTTCCTCCTCCTGCTGCTACTAGTAAGAGTTACTGCAGGGGATAGAGGTAGATTAGTGGTAGGTAACCTTGGTCTAAAGTCTTGCATGGAAGCGGAGGGTGAAGGGAGGAAGGGACAGAGAGGAAGGAAGACACCAGCAGCTGCAGATCGAGCACACGAGTGCTGAGAACCAGTCAATTTCTGTCATAAGAACATAAGAAGTTGCCATACTGGGTCAGACCAAGGGTCCATCAAGCCCTGCATCCTCTTTCCAACAATGGCCAATCCAACTTACAAGTACCTGGCAAGTAGCCAAACACTAAGTAGATCTCATGAGTACCCAAACACTAAGTAGATCCCGTGTTTGCGTGTAACTTTTCATTGACAGAAAAGTGATGCACACATACTACTGAGCATGTGCAGTTAAAAAAAAGACATGGACAGACATAAGCATAGAAACATCGGCAGAAAAAGACCAAATGGTCCATCCAGTCTGCCAAGCAAGTTTCTTATGGTAGTAACTGCCAATCCGTGCAGGTTACCCCAAGCCTTATATATTAACAAAGCAATATTTTTACTGGGTAAGGAATCTTCTTGAAAAAGAAGTATATATATGTTGAAAGATTTCATTGTCAGATCTTTAAAGGAAGCAATATGTTTTTTGCAATCAAACTCTGACTGTGCTGCTACTTCTAAAATGCTAAATTTTATTTGAAATGTCACCCTTGGTCCGTAGAAGTTTATGCTTTCCTTTACTTGGGTTTTTGTTTTTTTTATAGCCTTATAGCTAATCTCTTCTCTGACTCGATAAGAGTCTACCTGGA
Organism: Rhinatrema bivittatum; assembly: GCF_901001135.1. Taxonomy (NCBI): domain Eukaryota; kingdom Metazoa; phylum Chordata; class Amphibia; order Gymnophiona; family Rhinatrematidae; genus Rhinatrema; species Rhinatrema bivittatum. The sequence continues at coordinate 365,232,638 of NC_042618.1, forward strand.
GTTGAATTGTGTGGGCTTATCTAGGATTTATCCACTTCACAGGTGTTCTTTACAATATATATATTACAATAAAGGAAAGCATAAACTTCTATGAACCAATGGTGACATTTCAAATAAAATTTAGCATTTTAGAAGTAGCAGCACAATCAGAGTTTGATTGCAAAAAAACATATTTCTTCCTTTAAAGATCTGACAATGAAATCTTTCAACATGTTCCACAACTTGGTCACAAAAAGAGTACTCTACCAATTCGTAGAAAGAAGCCTATTGGCAAGGCTGAAAAATTTGGGGCACCAAGTTGCTCAAGTGCCTAAAATTCAAGAAGTGGGGCTGCGACTTGCTCCCTCCCAGCACTCATACCTGAGCCTTGGACCCCTGAGGTCTGTTTTTTCTTCCTATTGGGACTATTACTGCATTTCTGCTGGCGGGTCGAGCAGCTGAATTTAATTTGGAGATTCCCTTCCGGGTCTGACGTCATCGGGAGGTGCCCAGACAAACGCCCATAAAAATGGCGTTTGGACGGCGCGTCGCCGTTGGCGCGTCGCCAAAGCTGCGCGCCTAAGGGGCGCGGGGCTTTGTCGGGCTTCGTCGGAGCTCGTAGGAGATCGCAGGAGTTGAAAGGAATCCTTACTATTGGATTGTTTAATTGTGCTGGGAGTTCAAGTTTGCAGCCATTCGCGGAACTGGATCGTAGTGACTGTGTTTCCAAAGAGTCTACTCATATATCAGGTACATTTTCTTTTAAAGCTGGGTACGTTTCCTCTTGGGTATGCCCCACACTAAGAGGAAAGGGAAAGTAGCAACTTCAACACCAGTTGTGAATAATAACCAGCCAAGAATTCAAGACATCTTTGGTAAAGCTGTACCTCTTACACCAGGACTAGAAGTCGTTGGAATTGAGGCCCAGGAGCAGGGCCACATTTCCCAGACTTGTGAAACATCTCTTAGCCCTGGGGCTCCCTTAACCCCAGATCCACCTACGGGGAAAGGAGGAGGACATTTTCTATTCACTGACACTGATTTACTTGATAATAGTACTAAGTCTGATCCTAAAGAAAAAGTGATGGAAGGAGCGCAAGGGAATGCATTGTCTGGGGTTTCTGTTATAGTTCCCTCTAATTTTACATTACATGGGATTGGTAAGATGGTATATCTAATGCAAAAGTCTATTAATGATTTGTCAGTAATGGTTCAGGAAAGTTTAAATAATACTAAGATTTTACAGACTAAGACAGAAAAATTAGAAGAGACAGTAGTCAATCTAGGTCAGAGAGCTGTGGAAATAGAGAGTATTCAGTTAAATTTGATTAAATCTGAAAAGATGCAAGCTAATAAAATTGAATTATTAGAGAATCAAATTAGAAGGTCCAATCTACGTATTTTAAACTTTCCTAGAACACATTTACTGTCACCCAGAGAACTTTTTAAGAGTTATCTTCTGAGAATATTGAAATTCTCAGAAGAAACACTACCAATAATAACTAGGATTTATTACCTCTCCCAAAAAGTTCCTAATAATGATTTATTAACACAGGAGCCTGGTGAACAAAAAGATGACACAGATTTATCAGAACTTCTTGAAAAGTCATCCGATATGGAAATCAAATTGCGAGCCACACTAGTAGTACAATTTGCAGATCTCTCTCAGAGAGATACTATTCTCAAATTATATTTTAAAAATCAGAATGAAAAATTTCATGGTTTTGCAATAAGGATCTTCCCTGATGTTTCTCTAAACACTCAAATAAGAAGAAAGGAATTTCTAACGATGAAGGAAAAGGTCACTCAGAGTGGTGCTAAGTTCTTATTGCATTTTCCATGCAAATGTGTTATTATAAATCAGAATACAAAATATGTATTTAACTACCCAGAACAATTGCACACGTTTCTTGAATCCTAAATAACCATCCTTTGGGAGAATTAAATTGTTAGATACGGTTGAGACACAAATCTTTTGTATATTTACTATAAATTTATGCTCCATTTTTTTCTTTACGCTTAGGTTCTGTAATTACTGGTATGGATTATGTTCTTGGGTAACACAAAAGATTATGCATTAATTATATGTTTTTTCTTTTCATGTGTCTATATAAATCTTAAATGCATATAACTTGTGTATATTTTCAGAAAATTGTAAATTTATATAAAAATAAAGTTAAAAAAAAAAAATTCAAGACGTGGTGCCAAACAGAAGAGAAATTGGTAGGGACTGGGCTGGGGAGAGGGAAAGATGCAGCAGCTGCCAGAACCTGGGCCCGAGTGAGTGACAGATGCAGTGGCTGCTGCTGTTGGCAGAGTCCAAGCTGAGGAGAAGAGTGTCACAGTGGCTGTCAACAGGTGGAAGAGGAATGCCTGGAAGGAGGGGAAGAACCTAGGAGAGACGTGGGGTTTGAGGGAAGGTGCCTAGAAAAAGAGAGCAAAGTAAAAAAAAAAAAATTAAATTAAAGAGCAATATGGCCAAAAAAAGCAAAAGAGCAACAAATTTTCTTGGCTCCTAAAAATGTTTGGATGGTGTCTTCCATTTTCTAAATAATTTTTTAGACCTTGCCAATTAGTATCATAGTCCAAATAAATGGCATACAAGGATATCTGGGCAGGAAAATATGGTTAATTTACTGTAAATATCTTCCTTAATGATTTCAGGCAAAAAAGTATTGGGTTTTTTGGGTTTTTTTTTAAAGAGTGAGGTCTACAAACTATTTTTTTCTTTTTTACATTAAAAAGGAGATGCTTCTTCAGCAAATGTCCATGCACCCAGCTTGGATGCGATTTAGAGAAGCAAGTGATCCAGAGTCAATAAATTCTTCCTGGATGTAGGGAAACCAGGGAATTAAAATTAACCGCTAGAAGAGTACATTAAAATGGAATGGGCTTCCTAAGAAAGAAAACAATGCAACAAAGAACTTCGGCACTTGTCTTATATATCAAAAGCCCACACAAAAAAAAAGACAGAGTAAAATAATTTCCAATGCTGTGCTGACCACAACTAATTCAAAAAATTGCTTAGTTTTGAATGGAACCGCATCAGCAAGCCAGACGGCGGCAGTGACAATACACTTGCCGCCCGGACTACTCGTCACTTGCGGTGTAGATGTTACAACTAGTGCGTTTGAGAAGATATTCAATAATGTGATTCAAAATCAACTTGAAAAATCAGCTGGTCCCAGACAGAACTTCAGAAATAAGCCCGACAAAAAACTTCAGAAATAAGCCCGACAGCGGCCGGTGTTTCGCGATCCGGAGATCGCTTCCTCAGGAGAACATTATAGGCTGTAGATAAGGGTGCTGATAAACAAAAAAGTACAACTTGTTAAATATTTAGAAAATGGAACGGAGTACTTATCTTAAAGCGGCACAGCTTCACACACCTTCTATACGGACGCGAGCGTCTCAAATGTTAATGCAAAAGAAACGGGACAGCGGGAGCCTTGAAAACGCCATGTCTTTAAAAAGCCCGCGCTTATTGTGCGTGATGACGTCAGGACATTACTGACGTCACTGACGTTGAGTAATCATAGTTACATGTAAACATTCAAAGAAAATGAAGAGAAACCGAAACCAACTAAAGAAACACTTGAAGTTCTAAAGATGAATTCAAACCTGCAGGTTCCACACAGCCAAGTCGATGAATCCAGCGTTGTTCGGCACGGAGGAGCCAAACGTTAAAGTCCCCACCTCTCCAATGAGGAGAGAGTTGTTCGAGCACACAAACTTTAAGATCATCAAAGGTGTGTTGTAAACGAGAACAATGAGCAGTAAGCGGAGCTGTCAACCGGCCTGTAGAAATACATGACCGGTGCTCTATCAAGCGGGTCTTCAGTGCCCGTTGCGTTTTGCCAACATACAGGAGGTGACAGGGGCATTGTATGATATAAACAACCCCTGTAGAACGGCAATCTGTGATTTGTTTGAGTTCGAAAGTAAAGTCTATTCTAGTAAAATGAATCGCTGATGTAGTAATCATAACGTGGCACACTGTACATGTGCCACAAGGAGTGTGAGCTCCTGTCATGTTGCTTAACTGAGGTGCTGTAGAGTCGGAGTGAACCAAAAGGTCTTTCATGTTAGAACTACGAGTAAAAGAAAACCTAGGAATGTCCTGAAATTCATTATAGATTTGTAGCATATGCCAATTGTGATGCACAATGCGTTTCATAGTGTGTGTCATCGTGGAGAATGGCAACACATAGGTCAAAATGTCTGCAGGTTCCATTGAACGAGGCAAAAAAAGCCACTCTCTATCGGTAAAACGAGCTCGAGTCAAAGCTCGTTTCACACAGCGGGGAGGATACCCTCTTTTGATGAAGCGATCCTTCAGATGGCCTGCTTGAAAACAATATTCTTCTGTAGAGGTACATAACCTTCTCAACCTAAAGAACTGGCTGACCGGAAGATTCACTTTTAGTGATCGAGGATGCGCACTGGTATAATGTAGAAACGTATTGGAGGCAACAGGTTTTCTGTAAATGGTGGTGTCAAACCCAAATGGTTTTTTCAAAATTTTTATATCTAAAAAATGAATAGACGTGGTGTGAAATTCTAAAGTGAAGCGTAAATGAGAGTTCCGTGTGTTGAGCCAGGTGAGAAAATCTTGAACCATCGATGGTGTACCTTTCCATAACAGGAGGATATCATCGATATACCGTTTCCAAGTATGAATGTGTTGTATGAAAGGATTGTGTTGATAAATCCAAGTCTCTTCAAAAACTGCCATGTAGAGGTTGGCCAAATCCGGAGCCATTGTGGCACCCATGGCGGTGCCACAAATCTGCTGATAGTAAGTGCCTTCAAAAACAAAAAAATTTTTGGTCAGTGCGATGTCCAGTAATGCTGACAGAAAACTAGTTGGTATCCTGTGAGGACGTGGTCTGGCATCAAAAAAAGTTGCTGCAATCTCTAGCATATCATCTTGCGGAATGCAAGTATACAACGCTTCAACGTCTAAAGTAACAAGCAACAGTTGGGAGGTGTCTTCGTCAAAACACTGTAAAAATTGGACTATCTGCTGTGAATCTCTGATATACGAGGCTTGTTGGCTCACAAAAGGTGCTAAAAAATGGTCAACAAATTTTTACAATGGTTCAAGAATGGAACCTTTACCGGATACGATGGGCCTACCCGGTGGATCATGAATATTTTTATGGATTTTAGGTAAATGGTAGAAAACAGGAACTACTGGATGTTTATTCAGTAGAAAAGTGATTTCATGAGTGGTAAGAAAACCTTGTTCTATTCCAATTTGAACTACTTGTGAAATTAGATTTGAAATATCTGTTGTGGGATCTGATGCAAGGGGTAAATAAAAATGATTGTTCTGTAGTTGTCTTAGAGCCTCTGCTGTGTATTGGGCTCTATCCATGATAACAATCTTACCACCTTTATCCGCTGGTTTAATGATCAAAGCACTGTTGGCTTGTAAATCTTTCAGTGCTTGTGCCTCGGATCTGGTCAAATTAGTATAAGTCCGATCTGCAGTGAAAGCAGTCCTCAAATCACGTAGTGTAGTTTGATAAAAGGTGTAGATGATCGGGTCAGCCGGTCCAGTGGCACATGTACTGGCTGTTCAAAAAAGCATTCCCGGACACTGATTAACCCTTGCAGCCTGTTGAACTACCTCCCATTGTAAAAATGTTAATTTAATGTAAATATCTTTATCTAATGTTATCCTCTCCCTTTCTTCTCTACTCCCAGTTCTAGTACCTTGTTATTTGTAACTGCTTCCTCCTCACTAAAAGGTTACTCATTTGTTCTTTGTACACCCCTGTTCTATGTAAACCGGCATGATGTGATTGTATCATGAATGCCGGTATATAAAAATTTTAAATAAAATAAAATAAAAAATAAAATGTACAGTGTGCCACGTTATGATTACTACATCAGCGATTCATTTTACTAGAATAGACTTTACTTTCGTACTCAAACAAATCACAGATTGCCGTTCTACAGGGGTTGTTTATATCATACAATGCCCCTGTCACCTCCTGTAAGTTGGCAAAACGCAACGGGCACTGAAGACCCGCTTGATAGAGCACCGGTCATGTATTTCTACAGGCCGGTTGACAGCTCCGCTTACTGCTCATTGTTCTCGTTTACAACACACCTTTGATGATCTTAAAGTTTGTGTGCTCGAACAACTCTCTCCTCATTGGAGAGGTGGGGACTTTAACGTTTGGCTCCTCCGTGCCGAACAACGCTGGATTCATCGACTTGGCTGTGTGGAACCTGCAGGTTTGAATTCATCTTTAGAACTTCAAGTGTTTCTTTAGTTGGTTTCGGTTTCTCTTCATTTTCTTTGAATGTTTACATGTAACTATGGTTACTCAACGTCAGTGATGTCAGTAATGTCCTGACATCATCACGCACAATAAGCGCGGGCTTTTTAAAGACATGGCGTTTTCAAGGCTCCCGCTGTCCCGTTTCTTTTGCATTAACATTTGAGACGCTCGCGTCCGTATAGAAGGTGTGTGAAGCTGTGCCGCTTTAAGATAAGTACTCCGTTCCATTTTCTAAATATTTGACAAGTTGTACTTTTTTGTTTATCAGCACCCTTATCTACAGCCTATAATGTTCTCCTGAGGAAGCGATCTCCGGATCGCGAAACACCGGCCGCTGTCGGGCTTATTTCTGAAGTTTTTTGTTGGGCTTATTTCTGAAGTTCTGTCTGGGACCAGCTGATTTTTCAAGTTGATTTTGAATCACATTATTGAATATCTTCTCAAACGCACTAGTTGTAACATCTACACCGCAAGTGATGAGTAGTCCGGGCGGCAAGTGTATTGTCACTGCCGCCGTCTGGCTTGCTGATGCGGTTCCATTCAAAACTAAGCAATTTTTTGAATTAGTTGTGGTAAGCACAGCATTGGAAATTATTTTACTCTGTCATTTTTTTGTGTGGGCTTCCTAAGAAAGAAACATGGTCATTCTTGTGGCTTACATAAATGGTTTCTTTTTCCTGAGTCATATAAAACCAGATATTTCATAACAAAAGAGAAATTCTATTGCTTCATGCAGTGCGGGGTACATTCACATTCCTCTGCTGTCTAGATGAGTTTTCAAAATAGCTCAAATGGTAATCTAGGCCAATTACAAAGAGTATGGGGATTTTGAATAAATCCCTGTGAAGCAGCAGAATTGTTGGTCTTCTCTTGCCCATGAATCTGAATAAAAGGTATATAATTAGCTTTCACTAGACAGAATCACACAACTGACATGGCAATTGCAAAAGCTATTGCACAAACTACAGTCATTTATTCAGGGAGGGAATCAAATAATCAATGGCAATTATCTGAAGTAAAACCTTTAACTTGGACTCAGTCCACTGGTCAATGGTCTTGGGATAGAGTTCAGTAAATACTGCATAGAAAAGAAGAACACAATTCTCCAGATCAGCATGATTTGACATAGTATTCAACAGTTTCTGTCTCGGTAAGCCATATCTATAGGACATAGCTGATGCAGAAAAACCTCTGCCAATCTTTTCTCTTTCTATGCAATCTAGTACTGTTTTTAGGAGACTGCTAAAAACTTGCTCTCAAAATAGATTGCGATTAAATGCAATCTAGAACCCAATGGTGCTTAATTAACACCCCTAGAAATCAATTAGCAACTGTTCATTTCTCATTAGTGCCTAGTCTCATTCCCAATAAGACAGCAGTGCAGAACATTGGGTACCATGAATACATTCATTATCAAATCTCAGCCAAAAGCATGATTTGAGCCTGGAAGTGTAAATGACCCCTTCTTAGCCTTATGGCTGCGATTACGAACCTGTGCCTGGGGCAGTGGGACACCTTTTTGAGTTGGGAGGGGAGCCCAATCAAGCTCCACCACAGCTCTGCCCCACCTTTTACTTTATATTTACAGTTGTCATTTTATCTTTACATACATTCTTCGCATAAATTAGGGTATAGTGATTCATTCCCAGACCAATTAAATGCTTGATGCTAAAAAACCAGACAGAGCAGTAAAGGAGAAAACAACAAAAACAGCATTTCTAATTGAAATGTCAGTACTCAGTGACTCTTCTGTACTATGTATGGAGAGAGAAAAGATCAACAAGTACCAAGAGATGCAAAGACCAAAAAATGTGGCCTACCTGTCTGGCTAGTAACAGGGCAGAGAGTATTCAAACCACACTTGACAATATCAAGGTACAGCACAAGAAAGCAAGGTAATGACTTAAAGTCCACATAGTGGGGCGGATTTTAAGAGCCCTGCTCGCCTAAATCCGCCCAAATCCGGGCGGATTTAGGCGAGCAGGGCCCTGCACGCCGGTGAGCCTATTTTACATAGGCCTACCGGCGCGCGCAGAGCCCCGGGACTTGCGTAAGTCCCAGGGTTTTCGGAGGGGGCGTGTCGGGGGGCAGGACCGAGTGCAGCGGCGTTTTCGGGGCGTGTCTGGAGCGTTCCGGGGGCGGGCTCGGGGGCGTGGCTACGGCCCGGGGCGGTCCAGGGGCGTGGCCGTGCCCTCCGGACCCGCCCCCAGGTTGCGTCCCGGCGCGCTAGCGGCCCGCTGGCGCGCGGTGATTTACTTCTCCCTCCGGGAGGCGTAAATCCCCCGACAAAGGTAAGTGAGGGGTTTAGACAGGGCCGGTCGGGTGGGTTAGGTAGGGGAAGGGAGGGGAAGGTGAGGGGAGGGCAAAGGAAAGTTCCCTTCGAGGCCGCTCCGATTTCGGAGCGGCCTCGGAGGGAATGGAGGTAGGCTGCGCGGCTCGGCGCGCGCCGGCTATACAGAATCGATAGCCTTGCGCGCGCCGATCCCGGATTTTAGCGGCTACGCGCGTATCTACTAAAATCCAGCGTACTTTTGTTTGCGCCTGGAGCGCCAACAAAAGTACGCCTATTCGCGGTATTTGAAAATCTACCCCAGTAAATGGAATATCTTCTGGATCTTTAAAGGTATGCAGCTTTCATTATCAAAAATTCCTGTTGCCAAATATTTAGAGTTTTGAAAGTGTGTGCATCCCCCAACACGGTTCTGTGTTTCGCTCGTAGGCTGCGTCGGGAGGCACGAAAAACAACACAATTTAAATTCTTAAAGAAGAACAGGAGAGTACAAAATGAGGCATTGAGTGGTCTCATTTTTTTTTGTGATCTCAGTTCCTGTGATCCTCTTGCCTGTGGATTCAATTTACTTTCAGGTCGATACAGTAAAGTGTGCTCCGTCGGAGCGCACTGTCAGCCTGCTCTGGACGCGTGTTTTCCCTTACCCCTTATTCAGTAAGGGGAGGAAAACACGCGGCCCACCCGCAGCACCTAATAGCGCCCTCAACATGCAAATGCATGTTGATGGCCCTATTAGGTATGCGCGCGGGATCCAGTAAGTAAAATGTGCAGCCAAGCCGCACATTTTACTCTAAGAAATTAGCGCCGACCTTTGGGTCGGCGCTAATTTCTTCCGGCGCCAGGAAAGTGCACAGAAAAGCAGTAAAAACTGCTTTTCTGTGCACCCGCGGCTGTCGGGCCGAAAACCGGATGCTCAATTTTGCCGGCGTCCGGTTTCCGAGCCCGTGGCTGTCAGCGGGCTCGAGAACCGACGCCGGCAAAATTGAGTGTCGGCTGTCAAACCCACTGACAGCCGCTCCTGACAAAAAGGAGGCGCTAGGGACGCGCTAGTGTCCCTAGCGCCTCCTTTTCCCCGTTTTTCCCGCGTCACCTCATTTAAATACTGAATCGCCCGCACCAGCAAAGGGCTGGTGCGCGCGCCGGGAGAGCGGGCGTTCGTCCGCTCTCCCTCGGTCTTACAGTATCGACCTGTTTGCTAGCCAATTTCTTGCGTTTGCATTTCTGTGAATAGTGTTACTATTTTTGCTGTACTATATATTTGAACACACTCAGTTTTAGGCTTTTTTTTTTTGCAACTCATATTTTTCTCTGTCAATTGATATGTATGTACTCCGAGAAGTGTATTGACTGTGTTCAGTTCCTGCTTCAGCCTTCTGACATCTTTTATGCACTCTGATTGGCTTAATTTGCCCATGTGATGAGGATTGGTTTGCATTGACTCTGCAGCTTCAATCCTCTGTCAGCTTATATGTAAGCATTTTGATTAGCCCTTTCTGACCATGTAGCATGCAGTGGTTTGACTATGCTTCAGACCTGGGCTTGAGGTGTTTTTTTTTTTGACAGCTTGTATTTGAAATTGGCCCATTTTGACCATGTGATGTATAGTGGATTGGCTGAGCTTTGCGGTGCGAAAAGCAGTGGCTTCATTTGCTGTTATAAGATACACTTCAGGTATACTTCTGTAAGAGCTCCTGGAACTTATGCATTAAGGGGTAGATTTTCAAACCGCGCAATTTGGCGTACTTTTGCTGGCGCATCAGGCGCAAGCAAAAGTACGCGGGATTTTAGTAGATACGCGCGTAGCCACGCGTATCCGCTAAAATCCTGGATCGGCGCGCGCAAGGCTATCAATTCCGTATAGCCGGCGCGCGCCAAGCCGCGCAGCCTACCCCCGTTCCCTCAGAGGCCGCTCCGATTTCGGAGCGGCCTCGGAGGGAATTTTCTTTTGCCCTCCCCACACCTTCCCCTCCCTTCCCCTACCTAACCCACCCGCCCGGCCCTGTCTAAACCCCCCCCTTACCTTTGTTGGGGGATTTACGCCTCCCAGAGGGAGGCGTAAATCCCCGCGTGCCAGCGGGCCGCTAGCGCGCCGGGACGCAACCTGGGGGCTGGTCCGGAGGACGCGGCCATGCCCCCGGACCACCCCGGGCCGTAGCCATGCCCCCGGGCCCGCCCCCGGAACGCTCCCGACATGCCCCGAAAAACGCCGCGCGGTTCGGGCCCGCCCCCCCGACACGCCCCCCTCAGAAAACCCCGAGACTTACGCGAGTCCCGGGGCTCTGCGCGCGCCAGTAGGCCTATGTAAAATAGGCTCACCTGCGCGCAGGGCCCTGCTTGCCTAAATCCGCCTGGATTTGGGCGGATTTAGGCGAGTAGGGCTCTTAAAATCCGCCCCTAAGAATTTCTGGTATGGTATATGCTTGTTGCGTTTTCCTTGCTGTGCCTCTTTTGGTATTTCCTCAATGCCTCACTATTTTGTACTCTCCTTTTCCTCATCACAGAATTTAAATTGTGTTTTTCATCCCTCCCGATGCAGCCTATGGGTGAAACACGGAACCATGATGGGGGGGGGGGGGGGCACACAGGTTTTCAAAGCTCTAAATATTTAGCAACAGGAGTTTTTGATAATAAAAGCTGCACACATTTAAAGATCCAGAAGATATTCCATTTACTTTGTGGACTTTAAGACATTACCATGCTTTCTTGTGTTCTATTTGGGATATGTTGCCTGTATATATAAACACGTTAACAAGCTTCAGAAAGATGCTGTTTGGCGCAATGCAAGTATTAAGAAGAGCATTTGCAGTAATCATCAGAGACTGAGATCCTACCCAACAAAATACTGTGCTCTGAGTTAAGAGAGATTTATTCCTGTTATTGCATGTGCAAGACAAACCCATCATAAATCCTGTACCTCCAGTTCTGTAAATCTAGACTTTGTGATCACAGACACCCCCTTCTCCTCTTAACAATGGGGGCAGAGCAGGATATTTTCCCCTATACCTCACCATACAAAAAAAATTCTCTTGTGATGTGTTGCAAAAACAATGAAGACTGCTAAGATCCCTACACAGAAACTATATGCTAGCAGAATACCTCACCTTAATTACACATGCAAAATAACCCTCAACAAATACAAAATAAGTGACCACAAATTAAAAACAGAAATATGCAGACAAAAACTAGAATGGTGCGTTGTGCTAAGGGAGAGCAGATCGGAAGATATCTAAATGTACACGTAGGAATAGTCCCACAGTAAATTGAAACACTGAGCTCTGACGGATAGCCTAACATTGCTTGGCACGAGAACCTGCCCATTATAAATGGTAACCTCAGGAAGTCAGACTCTGCATGCAATACAACACTGAGTACTAGAAACAGACCTGCACTTCCTCCTACTCTAAAGCTGGGCCCCAGGCATTGTCCTTGTGGGGAGTGTTAATTAACACCCCTCACAAGAAAACCATCAAAGTCTTGACTGTGCCCACATTATATGGTTTGATGTTGGGGTTGCTGAGTTTTTGCCGTTTTTCTTGTGGGAGATGGATAGGTGAGGGTGAAGGAGGGGGAAGAGAAACAGAAGAGGGGGGAGAAGAGAGCAAGCAGAGGGAGGTCAAAGGAAGAGGAGGGGGATGGGATAAGAAGTGAAAGCAAGAGGGAATGGGGTGGTGTTCTTCAGGGGGGAATGGAGGTGCGATATAGGGTACCAAATAATGGAGAGAGGGAGAGAGGTGGGATGCTGAAGGAGATGGGAGATGGTGATATAAGTAGGATGCTGAAGAGAGAGGAGGGGGCTGAAGGGGAGGCAGGAGAGAAAGAGGTGAGATCTAGGGGCCAGGAAGAGAGGTCTGCCCCTCAAAACAATCAACAAAGGCTCTGTGACCCCAACATAATGCGCTACTATATGGGGCCTACCGAGCTTTTGTTGTTTTTCTTGTGGGGGATAGGGGTGGGGATAGGAGTGGTGGCAAGAGAGAGAAGAAACAGCAAGAGGAGGGGGTGGGAACAGGGGAAAGAACATAAGAACATGCCATACTGGGTCAGACCAAGGGTCCATCAAGCCCAGCATCCTGTTTCCAACAGAGGCCAATCCAGGCCTTAAGAACCAGGCAAGAACCCAAAAACTAAGTCTATTCCATGTTACCGTTGCTAATAATAGCAGTGGCTATTTTCTAAGTCAACTTAATTAATAGCAGGTAATGGACTTCTCCTCCATGAACTTATCCAATCCTTTTTTAAACACAGCTATACTAACTGAACTAATCACATCCTCTGGCAACAAATTCCAGAGTTTAATTGTGCGTTGACTGAAGAAGAACTTTCTCTGATTAGTTTTAAATGTGCCACATGCTAACTTCATGGAGTGCCCCCTAGTCTTTCTATTATCCGAAAGAGTAAATAACCGATTCACATCTACCCATTCTAGACCTCTCATGATTGTAAACACCTCTATCAAATCCCCCCTCAACCGTCTCTTCTCCAAGCTGAAAAGTCCTAACCTATTTAGTCTTTCCTCATACGGAAGCTGTTCCATTTCACTTATTTTGGTCGCCCTTCTCTGTACCTTCTCCATCGCAATTATATCTTTTTTGAGATGTGGCGACCAGAATTGTACACAGTATTCAAGTTGGGGTCTTACCATGGAGCGATACAGAGGCATTATGACATTTTCCGTTTTATTCACCATTCCCTTCCTAATAATTCCCAACATTCTGTTTGCTTTTTTGACTGCCGCAGCACACTGAACTGACGATTTCAATGTGTTATCCACTATGACGCCTAGATCTCTTTCTTGGGTGGTAGCACCTAATATGGAACCTAACATTGTGTAACTATAGCATGGGTTATTTTTCCCTATTTGCATCACCTTGCACTTATCCACATTAAATTTCATCTGCCATTTCGATACCCAATTTTCCAGTCTCACAAGGTCTTCCTGCAATTTATCACAATCTGCTTGTGATTTAACTACTCTGAACAATTTTGAATCATCTGCAAATTTGATTATCTCACTCGTCATATTTCTTTCTAGATCATTTATAAAAATATTGAAAAGTAAGGGTCCCAATACAGATCCCTGAGGCACTCACTGCCCACTCCCTTCCACCTAGAAAATTGTCCATTTAATCCTATTCTCTGTTTCCTGTCTTTTAGCCAGTTTGTAATTCACAAAAGGACATCGCCACCTATACCATGACTTTTTACTTTTCCTAGAAGCCTCTCATGAGGAACTTTATCAAAAGCCTTCTGAAAATCCAAGTACACCACATCTACCGGTTCAACTTTATCCACATGTTTATTAACTCCTTCAAAAAAGTGAAGCAGATTTGTGAGGCAAGACTTGCCTTGGGTAAAGCCATGCTGACTTTGTTCCATTAAACCATGTTTTTCTATATGTTCTGTGATTTTGATGCTTACAACACTTTCCACTATTTTTCCTGGCACTGAAGTCAGGCTAACCGGTCTGTAGTTTCCCGGATCACCCCTGGAGCCCTTTTTAAATATTGGGGTTACATTAGCCACCCTCCAGTCTTCAGGTACAATGGATGATTTTAATGATAGGTTACAAATTTTTACTAATAAGTCTGAAATTTCATTTTTGAATTCCTTCAGAACTCTGGGGTGTATACCATCCTGTCCAGGTGATTTACTACTCTTCAGTTTATCAATCAGGCCTACCACATCTTCTAGGTTCACCGTGATTTGGTTCAGTCCATCTGAATCATTACCCATGAAAACTCTCCGGTACAGGTACCTCCCCAACATCCTCTTCAGTAAACACCGAAGAAAAGAAATCATTTAATCTTTCCACGATGGCCTTATCTTCTCTAAGTGCCCCTTTAACCCCTCGATCATCTAACGGTCCAACTGACTCCCTCACAGGCTTTCTGTTTCGGATATATTTTAAAAAGTTTTTACTGTGAGTTTTTGCCTTTACGGCCAACTTCTTTTCAAATTCTCTCTCAGCCTGTCTTATCAATGTCTTACATTTAACTTGCCAACCCTTATCCATTATCCTATTTTCTTCTGTTGGATCCTTCTTCCAATTTTTGAATGAAGATCTTTTGGCTAAAATAGCTTCTTTCACCTCCCCTTTTAACCATGCAGGTAATTGTTTTGCCTTCTTTCCACCTTTTTTAATGTGTGGAATACATCTGGACTGTGCTTCTAGGATGGTGGTTTGTTTTTTTTTTGTTTTTTTTAAACAATGACCACGCCTCTTGCACACTTTTTACCTTTGTAGCTGCTCCTTTCAGTTTTTTTCTTACAATTTTTCTCATTTTATCAAAGTTTCCCTTTTGAAAGTTTAGCACGAGAGCCGTGGATTTGCTTACTGTCCCCCTTCCAGTCATTAATTCAAATTTGATCATATTATGATCACTATTGCCAAGCGGCCCCACCACCGTTACCTCTCTCACCAAATCCTGACCTCCACTGAGAATTAGGTCTAAAATTGCTCCCTCTCTTGTCTGTTCCTGAATCAATTGCTCCATAAAACTGTCATTTATTCCATCCAGGAACTTTATATCTCTAGCATGTACCCATGATACATTTACCCAGTCAATATTTAGGTAATTGAAGTCTCCCATTATTACCACACTACCAATTTGGTTAGCTTCCCTAATTTCTCTTAGCATTTCACCAGTCTCACCATCTTGGGGGGAAGAAAAAAAGAGAAGGAAGTGGAGAAGGGAGGCGGAAGGAAACAAGGATGGGGAGAAAAAGAGGTGGAATGCTGGTGAGGGGAGGGGCGAAGTCTCCCCCCAAGAAAAATAAAGGCTCGGTGGCTTTAACATAATACTGCCCCCTCCCAACAAAAATGATTATCAGGCCTCTTCTTGGCCCCCGCCTTTCCTCTTCCAGCATTGCATTTCTCTCTCCTGCTCCCTCTTCTCTTTCAGCCCCTTCTCTCTCCCTCTATCCTCAACCCTTGCTTGCTCATCTCCTGCCCCATCTTCTCCTCTTAGTCCCCCTTCTCTCCCCAACCTTGTTTTCTCCCCCTGCTCCCACCTCCTTCCCCCACAATCCCTTCACTCCACCCCCCACAATCACCTCATTCATCCTACCTCCCCACAATCCCCCTCACTACCACAATCGCCACTCTTTCCCCACAATTCCCTCGCTCACCTTTTACTCCACCCCCACAATCCCTTCATTCACCTCCTTTACTCCCCCCCCCCCCCCAAATGCAACAATCTCTTCACTCTTTCACTCCCTCCACACCATAATTCCCTCACTCACCTCCTTCACTGCCACCTTCCTCAATCCCCTTATGGACTTCACTCCCTCCCCCTCCTGAAAGAGTTGTCTGATTGGTGGCAGACGGGCTGGTGCAGTACTTCCTTTCCATGCCTCCCAGAACAGCCGCAATCCCCCTCACTCACCCCTCCATGCTCCTAAAGAGTCAGAGGATCACGGTCTTGCAGCGTCTTGGACAGCTTCCTCCTCCTCTGCTGTCGGTGTCTGGTGACATCATGCAGGTGCTGGCAACCGAGGAGGAGGAAGCAGCCTGAGGTGCTGAAGGCCACAAGAATCCAACTTTTTAAGAGCACAGAGAGCAAGTGAGGGGATCACAGCAGTGCCGGGGGGACATGGAAAGGAAATAACGTCCCATCCCACCTTCCACCAATGAGGCTTTTCTTCCGTTGCCAGTGGAAATATTTTTTTTGTGTGGGGGGGGACTTGACCCCTCTGGCCCCCACTACTCCGACACCTATGACCTGTACAATATGAGGAGAGAGATTAATGCCCTGCCTCCTAACTCACTGGAGACATGAAACCATTTGGATCCTGCTTAAACTGGGAGGATTGAACCTCCTGTAAATTTAAAAAAAAAAAAAAAAGGTTTTGCAGACTTGCTGTTAGAGCCAGTTTCCTCTATTAGAGTTATTAAACTTTCTAAATTTCAAAGAAACAGGTTAATCACATTAGCCACAAAACCCAACCAAGTAATGAGAAGGGAGCAACAGAAAAAAAAAAACCAAAACAGAAAAAGGTTAGCAAAAATTAAGCAATTTTGATGCAGGTACTGCTGTTTTAAATGAGGATTTAGAATCAATGCAAAAACCATGTACTGAAATGTGTACAGATTTATTTAAGCTTACAATGATACAACAGCAAGCTATAATGTTTAACTGAGATAAACTATACACAGGGGGTTGATTTTCACAAGATTTAACCAGATAAACCTTCGGAGACAGCCAGTTAAATCTCCGCTTTTAAAATCCCCCTCTCCCCCCATCCCCTAAATTCACAAGCCGGGCAGATTTAGCTGAGCAAAAAAAGGGCAGCTCCAGGGATGTTTCTTAGGACTTCGCTGGTTAGCCCCGATTTTCACCAGCTGGATTTAAGAACATTTTCAGCCAAAAAACTAATTGGGAACGGGTACTGCAGAAAAATTTTCCCTAAAGACAATGAGCTAAAATGAACCAGTTCTTCTGTTGTTTCTCTCAGTGGGATCTTTGAAAATTAACCCTTACAGGCTTAAGAATGAATTTGCACTCTGCATTGAAACTTGAATAAATTTGGTTCTTTTCTTCCAACAGTTTGTGTCACTAAACAATGACAATATCCATCACAAAAAGTTTGTTACTAATGCATACGAAGAGAGAGTAGATTTTGTATGTAGATTTTATGTCCTAATTTGAGACTCTGCTATTAAAACTTGGATTTTTCAAGGAAGGAAAGAAAGAAAACAACATTTCAAAACCCAGTTCATCTACCATCTATTGGTCCTAAAATGAGCTTTACAGAGAAGTTTGTAGACACTATAATTTATTCTTTGGGCTTTGCCCTACCATCATGTTCCTATTTTTATTTTTGAGCAAAATCTGCAGGATTATCTGCTCCGCTTACCTTAGCACAGCTACTTCATTTCTGAATGCCTGAAACTGTTCTGGGGTTGGATCTGTGACCTTTAAAATCTTCACAGCCACATCGCCTGCAAAAGGAAATATTACAACAAATATTAAGTAAATATATATATGAAATGTAATTATAGCTCTGAGAAGAAATTTAAACCCCGGTATTTTAGTGCCAAAAGATCATTGAAAGGGTCCATGGAAGATCCTTTGTAAAAAGCAAACACTGCAACAATCAGTAACATCATTTTTCTTCTGAATAAGCTAAAGTGTATACTGGAAAGAGGTTCAAAACTGGATAATGTTACGTTATTTCAGTTAATTCTATTAAGTTGGCACAGTTAACATTTGTAGCCTAATTCTGAAGTATTCGCATTTCTTTTCCAACACATTGTATGAAGTATATTGCAGGACTGTTATGCATACTTTTAAAGTCTGATCATGTTCATAAAAATCAGTAGAAAGTGTATACCTCCGAAGTTGTTACAGGCCCTGTGACAGCATGCCACCTTTTATTTAAATAATCAAAAGGACCCAATTTACTAAGCATTTTTCCCATAAGACACAAAATGGGAGACATCTTTTACTAAATAGGCCCCAAAATGTACATGTTTTTAAACTCTCTAGGTCCCTGGTAAATAATGCAATCCAAAATCTTTAGTGTGGGTTTTCTTTAGTCTTTTGGTAAGCAGTGGTCCAGATCAACCAACAATTCAAAACTTGGCACATTATCAGCCTCTATTTAGGAAACACCCAAGTATGAACCAGTAACTTACTAAATTTTTAAATTACATCTCATCTTACATCTAACTAGAGGGACCAACAGTTTTAGTGACCAACAACAACTACCAAAATGTGACTAGTCATATGCAGACTGACATAGCTACTTCATGGCTGACAGACAGACACACACACACAGCCACTCCTTAAACACTGTGTTCCACTGGCTTCTTACCAAACAAAACAACATTGATCTTTGTCTGCAGTTTCACAGCAGAAGACTGAAAGATTCTTTTGCATAAAGTACACTGGAATCTGAAATCAGAGACAAACCCTCTTAGCCTGAAGGCTAGGTGAAGGCAGAACGTAGTATATATTGTGCAGTTCTCATGGACTTGATAACCAGCTCAAAACAGCATTAACATTACACGAGCTGGGTTTAATTTTTTTTTTTTTTTTTTTTGGGGGGGGGGGGGAAGAAGGGAGAAACTAAGGGTCTGTGGCTCACGATGAACATCTGGAGTGACTCCTGACAGCCTGAAATTGTGATAACTAAAATAAACAAGTTTGAATGAAGCTAAAAGAAAAACATACTCCCTATTTACTTCTCAATATTTCAAAAGTAAACCCAGAAAGCAATATTGCTCAGTCTATTACTTAAAATCCTTGCTAAGTTGCTCAGACTATTACTTAAAATCCTTGCTAAGTAAAGTCATTATTCTTTAACATTGTGTAACCCGTCCTTTTGCAGTCCCTGGACTCCTGAAAACAGCTATCTTAGAGACCTATTTGGTCCATGTCATACATATTGTGTGAACCAAAGATTCAAATTTCTGTCACCCATATTAAAGACTCTGAAGCACGGAATAGAAAAGCCTTATGAGATCCAGGGTATCCAAAAGATGGGTTTTTATGAAGATTGGAAAGAAGAATGAGAATTTAAGACCCACTACCATTTTAAAGCCTGGAAATCACTGAAAGCATGACAAGGGTTGCAGAACTGAGCATTCATGTTAGAGAGTTATTAGATAAATTAGCAGCAGAGCCAAAGTGAATGCTCCTATGTGCTTTCTTTCCGACAATTTGTCCTGGTGATAAATCAATCAGATCCCAATATGCGAAATTTTCTAGGGCAGGGATATGCAAAACGGGGGATGCCTAGATTTTGGGAGCCCAGGCATGCATCCCACTGTCCAATAACAAAACTACTGGTCCATCTCACACTCCCTCCCCCCCCCCCCCCCCCAAAAAAAAAAACGACTTTCCAGACCAAGGCAGCAGCTGCAGACAGTTTGCTAGAATAGACAACAGTCCTTGTGGCTGCGCCTCCTCTCCAACATGCTTCCTGTTTAGAAAGACAAAAGGGCTAACAGGGGAGGAGGAACAGCAGCTGCAGAGACTGGGAGGGAACATGCAATGTACCTGCGGGGCTATTAACTTGTCTGTAGCCACTATTGCTCTGTTTTCTGTTGCAGAGGGGAATGAGACAAGGTAGGGGGAAAGAGAGGAACCTGAAAGCATGCACACCACTGTTCTAAGGCAGTGGTTCCCAACCCTGTCCCTGGGGGCCCACCAGTCAGTCGGGTTTTCAGGATATCCACAATGAATATGCATGAGAGAAAATTTGCATGTTATGGCGGCAGTGCATGCAAATTTTCTGTCATGCATATTCACTGTGGATATCCTGAAAACCCGACTGGCTGGTGGGCCCCCAGGACAGGGTTGGGGACCACTGTTCTAAGGGAACTAGAGTTTTTGCAGGGGAGCAAAGTCAAAGTTGATTTGAAACTAAAGGCTATATGAGTATTACAGTTTCCCTTGTGTATTTTTTTTTTTTTAAATATTGTACACAGCAGCAAGTTTCTTTGAAGTGGCTTCACCTGCCAAAAACATGGTCACTAATATCATTAAAAAAAGGTTTAAGGCTTTCTACTTTATTTCTGTAAACATGTGTGATGAGCAAGTGAAGAAACCACAAAGTAATAAGTCTATGCATTCCTCCAGTCAAATAAGCCTCACCAGATAAAGGGCCCAGCCCAACAACGATTCAGCTCAACTTCTCACAATATGGACTGATTACATTTCATTTTTAATGGCAATGAAACAAGCAGAGAAGGGGGATATGGTAGAGAACCTTCAAACTGTGTTCAGAAGTGCAAAGTCCGCGGGTATATTTTACCCGCAGAGTTTAAGACCAGTTTGCACAGGGGAAGTTCCCTTTGAAAAATGACTTGGAAAAACGTATGTGCAGAGCGCTACTTGTGCGGCTACTTTTCCGAGAAAATATCCATGCGTACTTTGGAAACTTTTCCCTAGCCCCACCCATGGGAACACCTTTCCCATCCATGGGTAGCTTTACACACAGATTGAAAATTGCCAAGCCTAAGCCCTCATGTTCACGTGTAAAACATGGCTTTGAAAATGGACCTCAACAACCTCAAAGGTATAAATAATGCATAAGAAGCAAACATTTTTCAATGGAAAGGAAGTTATGGAAGGTCATGATATCAGGGTCAGAGACTAGACCAAGAACTAGCATTATTAGAAAATATTTCTTCACAGAAAAGGAACAGCCTCCCAGCAGAAGGGCGAAATGCAACAACAGCGACAGAATTCAAGTAGGCATGGGAAAGGTACAGAAGATCCTTATTTATTTATTTATTTATTTAGGGTTTTTATATACCGGCTTTCTCGATATGCAAATCAAATCAAGACGGTTTCCAAAGAACAAAACTTTCGCCGTAAGGCGTTACATTAAACAATAGAGTATTGAACAGGTAACGTTCGGGTTTACATTAAACAATCCACAAATTGAACAAAAAGAACTAAAATCAATAAATGATAAAATTAGATGTGATAGATAAAACACATATATACAATATACGACAATAGTTGTTGTCAACTAACAAGAATAAACGATAGGTAAAAGGTCTGTGTTGGGCCTTGTAGTGAGCTATTTAGCTCATTGATCGGAGTCAAAGTGTTCCTTCGATTCCGGATAGGCTTGCTGGAAGAGCCACGTTTTTAGGTTTTTCTTGAATGTTAGATGGCAGGTTTCAAGTCGCAGATCAGGCGGTAATGAATTCCAAAGGGTGGGTCCGGCTGTGGAGAGTGCCCTTTTAGCTAGCGAAGTTTTGATCAGGGGAGCAAATAAAGAACCTTTATAATTAAATCTGATAGGTCTTTTTGATGTGTGAAGGCGTAGTTGCGAGGTAAGATTTAAGTGGGCGCTGCCCATAATATCTTTATGGATCATTGATAAAGTCTTGAATGTGATTCTTGCTTTTATGGGAAGCCAGTGGAGGTAGAGCAGAATTGGAGTGATGTGGGCTCTTTTGTTGGTATTGGTGAGTAACCTCGCCGCGGCGTTTTGTACCATCTGTAAGGGTTTTATGGCTGATAACGGAAGACCTAGCAGAAGAGAATTGCAGTAGTCTAACTTGGATAGAATTATAGACTGAACTACTAAACGGAAGTCACTGAAGTGGAGGAGTGGTTTCAGATTTTTTAGCACTTGAAGTTTGAAATAACATTCTTTAGTTGTGTTGTGGATGAAGGATTTAAGGTTGAATTGATTGTCGATGCGCACCCCTAAGTCTCTGACTGACGGTGAGTGGTTGATGGGTGGTATTGTGGATTGTGTTAAGTTTTGGATGTTGAAGGTAGTGTGTTTTTCGTCAGGTGAGATGATGAGGATTTCTGTTTTGTTTGTGTTTAGTATAAGTTTGAGGCTGGATAAAAGGGAATTGATGGATAGTAAACAGTTGTTCCAATGAGTCCAGGTTTTTTGCAGTGATTCTGTGATGGGGGGAAGTATCTGAATGTCATCCGCGAAAATATAGTGCTTTAGCTTGAGGCTGGAGAGTAGGTGACAGAGCGGAAGCAGGTAAATGTTAAAAAGGGTGGGGGAGAGTGAAGAACCTTGAAGTACTCCTCTGCAAGATTTGATAGGAGGTGATTCTGCGTTGTTTATCTTGACTTTATAGGATCTATTTTCTAGGAATGAGTGAAACCAACTAAGAGCTTCTCCTTGGATTCCTATATCCAATAGCCGTTCGAGGAGGATGTCGTGATTTACCGTGTCGAATGCGGCGGATAAATCAAGAAGAATAAGGAGGTATGATTGTTTTCTTTCAAGGTTGAGGAGAATGGTGTCGGATAGTGAAGTTAGTAGAGCTTCTGTGTTTTGCGATTTTCTGAATCCAAACTGAAAGGGGGAGAGTATATTGTTCTCCTCCAGGTAATCGGACAGTTGTTTATTGACGAATCTCTCCATTACTCTTGAGATTAGAGGTAGATTGGCTATCGGGCGGAAATTGGCAGAGTCTGTTGTTGGCAAGTTGGGTTTTTTAAGTAGTGGTTTCAGGATGGCTATTTTCAGTTGTTCTGGGACCTTTCCTTGAGTTAAGGAGCAGCTTATGATGTTAGCTAATGCTTTGGAGATGGTGCTGGGAGTAGATAGTAAAAGATTGGAGGGAATGGTGTCCAGTGGGTGAGAGGATGGTTTAAGTTTATTGAGGATGATTTCGATTTCTAGGGAAGATGGGGTCTCGAATGATGATAGACTGCATTTTTTGATGAGTATCGGAGTGCTATGGGGTGTTGCTGTCCGAAGTTGAGTGGAGATTGAGATGGAGGTGCTATGGGGTGTTGATGCTGTCAGCTGTTGGGTGGAGATTGGTTTGAGAAGGTTGGTGATCTTGTTATCGAAGTAAATTGCTAGTTCCAATGCTTTGTCGGCTGCTTGTTTGTCCGGGATGATGGGTGGAGCGGGTTTTGTAAGGGATGATACAAATGAGAATAGGGCTTTGGAGTCGAATATGAAGTTATGGATTTTTTTTGCAAAAAAGTCTTTTTTTGCCTTGAGGATAGCTATTCTGTATGTATCCTTAATTGCAAAGATCCTTAATTGCAAAGAAATAAAAGGAAAGCCAGAGATGATCTGGATTCTACACAATTCAACAGGGAATAAATTGGACAGGCTACATGGTTATTTTAATCCTTATCTGCTGACATAACCTATGATCAGATATACTGCTCTCATTTTCTCATGCAAACCTTCACAACACTATGCCCCTCACATCACAAGCCAAATGTTTTTTGTGGTTTTGTAAATTTTGCACTTTGAAGTTAGCACCAACAATCTATGCTTGTTATCAGAAGATAAACAATGTAAGATCACCACTGAAATGAGGGCATCTCAGTTAAACCATTTCATCAGCATAGAAGTACTCCAGGGACCTCTTCCAAGTAGTACATTTGTTCTATCAAACCCCCATGTGACAGGGTATATACCCAGGAACCCCGGAACACCTTAACAGGGCGTAGCTATCTGTACCCGGTCCACCTTAAGACAGGGAATGCTGGGTACAGGCTGTCTCTTCTGGCTGGGGGATATAACCCAGGCTGAGAGGAGAGCAAAGGGAGGCCCAGGACTCCAGAAAAGTAAGAAAGAAGGGATAGGCAGCCCCTTAAAAAGAGCTAACCTGTTTCTGTTATCTGAAAAATGGCAGAAGGCAGTTCTTTTGCATAGCTGCCTAAATCTGTGTTGTGCAGACTGTGAATGCTGGTGGTTTTGTTGCACTGTAAAAATAAAGCATTAAAAAGAAGAAAAAAAGCCTTGACCGCTCATTTCTGTGCCACACCCCAATTTAGCAAAAAAAAAAAAAAAAAAGGCCTCATCGTAATACGGCGAAGTCTGCATTTTTTTTTCCTCTGGGAAAAAGAATCAAATATTTAATGCCCTGGAAAATGCTAGAGAGCTTACATTTCTTGGGGAACCCAATCAACTGGATGGAGTATCCTCATGTGTGACTTTCTGCAGGTGGAAAAAAGATGATCCCCACAGCTTGTCTCTTGGACCCATGCCCAAACTTGCAGGCCGATTCAGTAAAGTCCGTGGGAGAGCGGACGAACACCCGCTCTCCCGGCGCGCGCACCGGCCCTTCGCCGGTGCACACGATTCTGTATTTAAATTAGGTGACGCGGTAAAAACAGGGAAAAGGAGCGGCGGCTGTCAGTGGGTTTGACAGCCGACGCTCAATTTTGCCGGCGTCTGTTCTCGAGCCTGCTGACAGCCATGGGCTCGGAAACCGGACGCCGGCAAAATTGAGCATTCGGTTTTCGGCCCGACAGCCGCAGGCCGAATTCAAAATTTTATTTATTTTTTTTTTTTACTTTTTTTTACTTTTTGGGACCTCCGACTTAATATCGCTATTAAGGTCGTGCTAATTTCTGAAAGTAAAATGTGCGGCTTGGCTGCACATTTTGCTTTCTGTATCCCGCGCGCATACCTGATAGGGCCATCAACATGCATTTGCATGTTGAGGGCGCTATTAGGTGCCGCGGGTTGGACGCGCGTTTTCCTCCCCTTACTGAATAAGGGGTAAGGGAAAACGCGTGTCCAATAGCAGGCTAACAGTGTGCTCCGTTGGAGCGCACTGTACTGTATCGGCCTGTTGGTTAGTAAAACTTCAGGTGAATGACACAGATAGTAAATACTTCATTAGTAGACAGTGTTATGCTTGCTTCTTTAAATAATGCTGTGATTCACTCAATTTCAAAGCTCAAAGCCCTAATTATTGTGAACATTTCAAACCTGATTCAAATTTACTGTTTTTTGGGAAAGTGATTGAGTATGTGGTGGTTGCTCAAATATATGGCCGGCGCATCCATTAGGTGAACTAGGCAGTCACCTAGAGCACCAACCCTTGAGGGCACTAAAAACTGCCAGCACAAACTCCTGTCCCAGAGACCCAGGGAAGAAAGGCTCAGCTGGGCCGCAGTTGACAAGCAGGGGGAAAAGGCCCAGGCAGTGAGGCTGTGGGCACAGCCCATCCTGCCTGCAACCAACGAAGCAGAGAAGAAAGGGCTGAGAGCCACTGACTGAGCCCATCCCACCCACAGCCGAAGAAGGAAAGAAGAGGACCAGGAGAGCTGCGGGGAAAGTCCATCCTGGCCACAGCTGAAGAGGTAGAGGAGATAGGCCCAGGAGAACCAATCCCTGTAAAGACAGAGAAGAGCCTAGAATGAGAGACCAAGAGAGACTATGCATTTGTATGTGACAGAGAGAATTACTGTAGTGTGTATGTAAGAGAGAGGGAGGGCGTATGTGTGAGGGAGAGAGAGAAGGCACCTGTGAGCAGTGAGGGCGTGTGAATAAGAAAGCCAGGGTGCCTGTGAGCAGTGAAGGTGTGAAGGTGTGTGTGTGTTATAAAGTGGGAGCATGTGTTTGAATAAGGACCCTATGTTTGAATGAAAGAGAGGGAGCCTGAGCGAGTCAGTGTGTGAGTTAGTATCTGAGTGGAAGGAGGAATCTGAGGAGTGTGTATATGAGAGAGAGGAAAAAGAAATGCTGTATGTGAGAGTGAGAGACTGTATGCGTAGAAGAGCCTGTGTGCATGGAGAGAACATGTGTCTGTTTGTATGCGAGATAGAGAGGATAAACGTTTATGCGCAACATCCCCTTTCCCCACCCCATCAGGAAATCTGTTAATCAAAGTTCCCAGGTATGAAGAGCTGGCAGATTTCTAATCTTGTTAGTTTTAAATCACTGTTGTTTGATGTGTCTACTGTTTTGAAATGTTTTTTGGTGTTTGGAATTTTTTTTTTTTTTTTTTTTTTTAAAGTAGGCGTTTTTAATTATTGAAAGTTATTCTGTTTGTCAGCCATTTTGAAATATTCTTTCAAAATAGTGGTTTGCTATTATTGGGAAGGAGGAGATTGAAGTCGGGGTCGAGGCAGGGTTGGGGAGGAGGAGGGGGGCAGCAAGACTGAAGGTTTGCCTAGGGTGCCTAATACCCTGTTCAACTATAAGATTTTGTTTCTAAATAAATCAGACTGCTTATACTCTTTTCAATCAGGTTTTATAGGGGAGCACAGCACGGAGACTGTGTTGGTAGCCTTACTGGATAATCTTTGATGGGGCTAAGACCAAGGAGGTTCTTCTTTGTTAGTGTGATTACATTTGCCAGCCACCTTTGATACTGTCAACCACAGCACTTTACTGACCAGGTTGTCTAGGTTGGTTTTACATAGAGTGCTTATAAATTGGTTTCAATCATTTTAAACTGGGAGAATGCAGCATGAGGGATGACTATATTTCAAATTCTTGGCCTTTACTATGCAGTGCCCCTCAGGGATCCATTTTGCCCATTACAGGAGGACCTTGCAAGACTGGAAGATTGGGCATCCAAATGGCAGATGAAGTTTAATGTGGACTAGTGCAAGGTGTTGCATATAGGGAAAAATAACCCTTGCTGTAGTTACACGATGTTAGCTTCCATATTAGAGCTACTACCCAGGAAAAAGATCTAGGCATCATAGTGGATAATACTTTAAAATCGTCGGCTCAGTGTGCTGCAGCAGTCAAAAAAGCAAACAGAATGTTAGGAATTATTAGGAAGGGAATGGTTAATAGAACGGAAAATGTCATAATGCCTCTATATCGCTCCATGGTGAGACTGCACCTTGAATACTGTGTACAATTCTGGTCACCACATCTCAAAAAAGAATAGTTGCGATGGAGAAGGTACAGTGAAGGGCAACCAAAATGATAAACAGAATGGAACAGCTCCCCTATGAGGAAAGGCTGAAGAGGTTAGGGCTGTTCAGCTTGGAGAAGAGATGGCTGAGAGGGGATATGATAGAGGTCTTTAAGATCATGAGAGGTCTTGAATGAGTAGATACGACTCGGTTATTTACACTTTCGAATAATAGAAGGACTAGGGGGCATTCCATGAAGTTAGCAAGTAGCACATTTAACACTAATCAGAGAAAATTCTTTTTCACTCAACGCACAATAAAGCTTGGAATTTGTTGCCAGAGGATGTGGTTAGTGCAGTTAGTGTAGCTGGGTTCAAAAAAGATTTGGATAAGTTCTTGGAGGAGAAGTCCATTAACGGCTATTAATCAAGCTTACTTTGGGAATAGCCACTGCTATTAATTGCATCAGTAGCATGGTATCTTCTTAGTGTTTGGGTAATTGCCAGGTTCTTGTGGCCTGGTTTGGCCTCTGTTGGAAACAGGATGTTAGGCTTGATGGACCCTTGGTCTGACCCAGCATGGCAATTTATGTTCATTTTTTTTTTTATTTACCTACAAGCATTAGGTGAAATTATTTGAAGCTTTGGAATCCATTACCATTTGTACACAGATGATGTCCATGTATCTCTTTTATTGGGAAAAGCTCCCTCACGGTCAGTTCAGGTCTTAACTAAATACCTGCAGGCTATGCTTGGCAGGTTGGATGCAGGCAAACAAAAACAAAATCCTGATAAAGTAGAAAGATTATGGGTAGATAACCTAAGAATTCAGAATTTGGATATTCAACTAGAGTTGAATGATGTGACCCTTAAGCACCCAAGTGTGTAACAGACAACATACTGCACTCCGCTTTGAAAATTGATGCCCATACTTTAAGAATTGGGAGAAATGCCATTACTAAGGTTTGCCTCATTCACTAGGCATGCTCATATTTGAGACATTTGGAATTAATATTTGTGATACTCACATCGGTCATTTCTCATGTAGACTATTATAAAGCACTATGAATGGAATTGCCACAGAAGACAGTTTGCAAGTTACAGGAAGCAGCTTTAGGATCGGCTATTCATAGCTGAAATGTCAGAGGATAAAGTTCTGTTGCCTTACACCATGCCACAAATTATTAAAAAAATATTTTCTCCACTTCTATGTGAATAATGCTATATTTTAGCATTCTACATCCTAGAAGTAGAATTTAATGTCAAATAAGGACCTAAAGCCCATCTAGTCTGCCCAATTTATAACCCAGTGCATGTCATAGACCCCAGTTGATCTCCGGCTTTTCATTCACTTCTTTGTAGCCTAGCATCCTGTGCTTTATCCCAAACTTTTTTTTAATTCTGTTTTTGCTTCTACCACCTCACCCAAAAATGTTGTTCCATGCATCCACTACTGTTCTGTCCCCAGCAGTGGGTACATGTTTGTATCTGTACATATTGTAGTTTAACTGTGTTTAATGAAGTCCCCCTTCTGAGGATGCTTAATACTGAAACACCTTTTGTAACCCATTACCTGATTCAGAATAACTACCTTTCCATGAAGAAATAATTTCTGATGTTACTCCTGATTTTTCTGTTGACAGGCTGAATTAGCCTTGCTGACTGGGTGACACCATCCAATGGCGCTTATGCGGACTCTCTCTCTCCAAGAAGTTAGAGCTCTGCTCTGTTGCCCCTGCAACGCACTTCCCACGCGAAGCGCGTCCCTGGTCTCCTCGGTCTTCTTATTTTCCGCACTCATGGTTCTCTTCCTCATTGAATCTCCTCATAGTTGTAAGTTCACTTTTTCCTCTATCTTTTCGCACCAGCAATTCTCCAAAACCACTTTTCAGTGCTAGCCAGCCATGTCGAAGAAACTGGGCTTCAAATATTGTCAGTCACTGACAACCACAACTACTGCTACCTCTGCCTAGGCCTGGACCATGACCAGGCGTTGTGCCGAGACCAAGGTCACGTGTCTCCAAGGGCACAAAGGCAGAGGGTGATGAAGATAGCCTCTGTCAGGGACAAGAATGAAGCTTCTTCAGCATCGGGCAGCTATGCGCCCTCTCCAAGATGCTCAACGCATTCTTCCCCGGGCCCTAAACTCTCCACCCACGATGTCCACAGGAGAATAGCTTTGATGGTGCTGCAGGTAAAATCAAGAGACAAACAGCTGGTCCTCAAACCAATGGCAATAGTGGGTCAAGAGGCACTTCAGCACCCAATAAACCCAAGCCAAAATCTGCGGAGCACCTGTGTCATGATTTGGGTGCAGGTGCACCATTGGCGTCAAAGACCTCGCAACAATGTACCAAACAGGCTGGCGTGTCACGTTCAAAGGAGCCTAAGCATCACCAGAACGCATCCACGCAGGCAACCCCGAAAGTGTTGCATAAGAATGATCGATTCACTCCCATCTTGACTTACAACGCATCGGCGCACACTGCTAAACGGATACAGTCTCATGAGGTCTTGACGCAAACTACCATATGCACCAAGGCTCATGGTGCATCAACACAAACATGACAACCTACCACACACTCCAATGCCTTCACGGCGCAACTCCCGGATCCCGCAGCACATTCGCCATCCAAATGGGATAACAGACAAAATCTGCCTCCTCTGACTGGAGGAGTCTCAGAAGCCTCAGAGCCTACATTACAAGAAAAGAAGAGTGAGCCCTTCCTCACCAAATGGTGGTAGGCATAGTGTGGACCCAAACCTAGATATTTAAATCACAACCACCGCATCCCATGCCGGTCTCAATCAGTTCCAGGTCTTCCACCTCCCAGGAAAAACGTACTGTCTTCTCAGACTTATCCACACGCTCCGAGCGAGATAGGTGGGGTGAATCTCAGTCACCATCACCAGTCTGAATACCCGGATTCTCCGTCAGACCTCTCACCTACCAACTTGACAGGTATCCCATCCAACCCTCCGGATCACTCTTCTCCTCCGGAGACCTAAGCTATTCACAGTTTGTTGAAAAGCTTGGAAACTTGCTTGGGGTAGAAGTCCAAAAACTTCCAGACCCTAGGGAGGAAGTTTTCAGGATCCTGAAAATCCTGGAAGTTCCAGCTGAACCTTCGGCACTGCCTTCCCATAAGGTGCTAGATGCTGTACTTTCAAAGATGTGGGAGTCCCCTCATCCTGACCTTCCTGTCACCAGGAAGCTAGATTTAAAGTTTCGACTGCAGAAGTCTTTGAAGTATGTAGTCGTCCATCTCCGGATGTGTCAGTTGTCACTGAATCAGCGATGAAGCGCATGAAAAAAAAAAAATCAAAGCCTCATGCATCTGCTCCTCCAGGGAAAGGACA
Source organism: Rhinatrema bivittatum (assembly GCF_901001135.1). Taxonomy (NCBI): domain Eukaryota; kingdom Metazoa; phylum Chordata; class Amphibia; order Gymnophiona; family Rhinatrematidae; genus Rhinatrema; species Rhinatrema bivittatum. The sequence goes on from NC_042618.1 coordinate 365,262,627, forward strand.
TAAGTTCTTTGACAATTTTGCCAAGAAGATTTTTCAAAGTGCAAAGTTAACATCCCGGATCCAACAGCACCAGCTTTACATGGTCCAGAATCTTTATAAATGCCTGCAGCTATTGAAACCATCCTTATACTTGGAAATGGGTCAGCAGCTAATGCCTCAACCCTTTTATGACCTGGAGGAGGGTTTACGACACTTAAAGAGGGTAGTCTATGAATCCTTTGAAACTTCTTCCCGCACCTCCGCCGCTACTATTGCCGCTTGACACACAGCACTGCTGCGTTCCAGCTCCATTAGAGAAGACATTCATGACAGACTAGCAAATCTTCCTTGCTCAGGTGAAAACCTTTTCTGCAACAAACTGAAAGATACAGTATCCAAAATCAAGGAGCAAAACTTTGTAGAGATGTGAATCGGAACTGAAATCCGAACCGATTCTGGTTCCGATTCACATCTCTAAAACTTTGTGGTGCAGTCCTTGTCAGCAGCATTAGATTCTCAGACCGCAGTGAAGCAGTTTTATCCTAATATCGAAAACCTTATACCAGAGGAAACTGTTCAGTTGCAACCCGTCAGGTCTCAGTTCTATCAGTACTTTCAATCTCTCAGAGAGACCAAACACAGCAAAAGTCTTCGCAGTCATCAATTCTGAAACCCTCCCAGTCTTTTTGAAGACAGCTCAGCCACAGCATCACTTCCAGTGGGAGGCAGGATACGCCATTTTCCCTCAGAATTGAGTCAGATCACGTGACGTCAATGGGTTCTGAGGATCTGAATTTCAGAATCAAGCCTTCACTTTTCCATCATGCCAACCCACTGAAGCATGTTTCTCAACTACCTTTACTAGAGCAAGATGGTGTTGCCATTTTGCCGTTTTGATTAATCTCCCGATTGTAAAAGCGGTATACAAACATTTTTAAATAAAATAAATAAATAAATAAATAGAGGTCCAGACCTTGCTCCGCCAGAAGGCCATCCAACCGGTAGTGAAACACTCCCAGTACTTCCTGATTCCAATACGCTCAGGAGGACTCAGACCCATTCTAGGCCTATGATCCCTCAACAAGCACTTTCAGAAGGAGAAGTTCAAGAGGACTTCCCTCAAGTCGATCCTACCGTTCATTCAAGAGAGCGATTGGATGTGTTCTTTGTATCTCAAAGACACCTACTCTCACATTCCAGTACTCCAGCTCCTGCTGGCGATTCCTGTGCTTCCAGGTAGCTTTGAAGCACTACCAGTAAAATGTTCTCCCCTTTGGTCTTTCCTCAGCTCCCAGAGTTTTCACAAAGGTCTGGCTGTGGCAGTAGCTCATCTAAGATGCCAGCATATCCAGGTTTTTCATCATCTGGTCGACTAGCTGATTGTCTCCCCAACCAAGTGTCCCTGCAGGCACATCTGCAGACGATCACATGCCTGGAATCTCTAGGATTCCTCAACTACGAGAAAATCGGTACTCAAAACGATCCATATACTGCAATTCATAGGAGCCAAGACAGACTCCACTCAGTCACACGCCTTTCTTCCGGAACAAAGAATCATGAGAATCCATTACCTAGGTGTGGAATTACTCTGCAAATCAGTTGTCACAGTGTGCCAGGTTCTTATAATCCTGGGACACATGGCAGCAGCCATTCATGTAGTATCAGACACTTGACTACATATGTAGCACCTTCAATGAGGCTTGAATTCTCAATAGACCCAATACTGCCAACCAATGAATAAAAAAGTAACTTTGACAGACTCCATGCAAAAAGACATTCATTGGTGGTTAGAACTGGAGGAACTAGCGATCAGATCCCCTCTCCAGAAGCTACCCCACAGTCTTGTCCTCACCACTAAAGCATCCACACTAGGTTAGGAGGCTCATCTTCTTCACTACAAAACACAAGGCCTTTGGTCAGTGGAGGAACAGTCCTACCAGATCAACTTGCTAGAAACTCAGGGCCATGAGATATGCCCTAATGGCCTTCACACGTCTGCTACGGGGCCACACCATTATGATTTACTCAATCAAGTGGCCATGTTCAATGTAAACAAGCTTGGAGGCTCAGGCTCTTGGCTTCTCTGCAGGGAAGTAGTAAAGATATGGGAGTAGGCCATCGAAAACTCGATGATCCTGCGTGCAACGTATCCACCTGGAGTAGCAAACATGTTGGCAGACCACATAAGCAGGGTTTTCCACTCTCACGAATGGTCCCTCAATCAGTCCATAGTTGACAAGATCTTCCTACAATGGAGTCCCCTCCTTCCCCGGTTAGATTTTTTCGCAACCGAACAAAATTGAAAGGTAACTCTGTTCTGCTCAGTCTGTCCCAGCCACCTCAGAGAGGCACAGGATGCCTTTATCATGTCCTGGGCAAAAGGAATTTTATATGCCTTTCCTCCAATTCTTCTCATCTCAAGGACAGTTCAAAAGATGATCCGGGACAAAGCATAGCCGAGACAACCAAGGTATGCCTATCTCCTAACCCAAGAAGAGGGCTCTCTTCTTCACCCTCTCCATCCCTCTCTTCGCCTAACAGCCTGGATGTTGAATGCGAGATCTTGCAAGACTTAGCCCTTCCAGTGGATATTCAGATTATCATAGCGGCAAGGAAAACATCAACCAGACGAAATTATTCCTTCAAGTGGAAGCAATATGTGGCATGGTATAAATGTCAACAGATCAGCTCCTTTTCATAGTCTCCCAATGAGATTCTCAGTATCTGTTCCATCTCTCAGAATCTGGCCTGGCAACATAGTCCACAAGAATTCATAAATGTGCCATATCTGCTTACCATAAAAGAGATAAGGATTCCTTGATTGCTTCCCATCCATTGATATCTCAATTTATGAGAGGCCTCTTTCATCTTCATCCTCCCATTAAGAAGCCTCCAATGCCCTGGGATTTGAACGTGGTCTTGACAGCTCTGATGAAAGATCCCTTTGAACCACTTCAGTCAGTTGCTTTGAAATTCCTCACGTGGAAGGCGATTCTTCTCGTGGCAATCACCTCAGCCTGGCGAGTGAGTGAACTCCAGGCCTTGGTGCACTTCTCACCTTACTTGCAGTTTTTATCATGACAAAGTAGCACTCAGGACACATCTTAAGTTCCTCCCAAAGGTAATGTTGGCTTTTCACATCATTCAAGACATATTGCTCCCTATCTTCTTTCCTAAACTACATAATAATCAAGAAAGATTAAATTCTTTGGACTGCAAAAGAGTCAAGTGTGGTTAATCAGAAAGACATGTCTACTGAGGTAGTGGGTTAAAAAAAAAAAGAGGAAGAAGTGGAAGAGAAATAAAGGAGGACAAGTTCATTTTTTCACCCTTCCGTTCCATTTTTCTTTTAATTATAACCCGAAGCTTGGGACTCCCAGAGAGCATGGCTAATTCAGCCGGCTTATCGACAGAAAAAAAGCAAGTTTGCTCACCAAAAACAGTGTTTTCCCATAGCAGGATGAATTAGCCATGTGTACCCCTCCTCCTCCCTGGACATGCCCCTTCTAATCCTTCTGTACTACAGCGCTGCCATCTTGCTTAGCTAGTGACTGAGACCAATGACACGCTTTGCGTGGGAAGTGCCACACAGGCGCAACAGAGCAAACCAACTTCTTGGAGAGAGAGTCCGCACTGGATGACGTCACCCAGACAACATGGCTAATTCATCCTGCTACCTACGGAAAACACTGTTTATAGCAAGCAAACTTGCTTTTATTAAGCAAGCATCCATTCTTGCCGACTTTTGAGAATGCTACACTGAAGTACTGCCATCAGCTAATTAGAATGAATGAACAAATCTGCCTCACCTGTTCTGTGCTAAACAACAAGTTAAAACTTTAAAAATAAATAAATAAATAAATATACCTCCATTAAACAAATGCTACTAAACATTTTCCAAGGGAAAATCCAGTACATATAGAGCATCTAAGGGACATTCAAATAAATAGGTATGTGCAAAAACTAAATCATAGAAATCGTTACAAAACAATCATTAAAATCTGGCGTGGAGGTCAGGGAGCAAGTGATCCTCCTCCTCATCTTCTTCCCTCCCTCCCTCCAACAGGCACCCATGGGTTGATGTGCTTTTAAAATGGAACAGTTAAAAAAAAAAAAAAAATCATTCTGATGTGCCATTCTGATTACAAAATTAAACAGCAACTGGTGCCAACTGCTGCTCGGTGTACAGAGAACTAGAAGGCAAAGAAAACATAAGCTGACCTTCAAACTGGTATGAATATTGAGCCCAGTAGAATGAACATTGATCTAACAAAACATTCCAAATTCCATTAATCAGCTAGAGTCAACCTAGAAAATATCAGCTGATCCCCCTCAGACTAGACTACTGTATCTTCCAACATATACACTTCAGTCATTCCAGACATCTGCTCAATTTCTTTTTGCCTTATTTCGAATCTAAATTCAGGAGCACTCCATTAACAGAATGTTTTGTTTCTCCCTTGCAAAAAGTAAGAAACTGTGAAATTCTTCAAGTAACTATATTTATTCTTTAGAATTTGTCATTCATTCAAGAGCTATTATACTGTTTAAAAGATAACTACTATCTGTGTACTGCTAAATATTTTAAACGTGCACACAAAATAAACCCCACTAGGCCATAATTTTTAAAATTGTTCAAGCAGCTCTCCTGCACCCGAAGTAGCTGTCACATTCACAAATGACCCTATATGGAATAAAAAACAATTGACTTATACACTGCGCCTAATGTCATTTCTAACACCATAATCAATGTGAACCAATTAGATCTACTAAGCCTGATGTCATTTTGAAGTCTTGGTTGCTCCCAGGGTCCAGGAAAATAGGCAAGTGGTATATAAGATTTTTAAATAAATAAGAAATAAATATTTGAAGGCCTGGAAGTTTCCTCCTCCTCCTTTGGACAACACAACTCACTCAGAATCAGGGCTAGGATCTGGTACCATAAGAACATAAGATTTGCCATACTGGGTCAGACCAAAGGTCCACGAAGCCCAGAACTCTGTTTCCATGAATGGTCATTTGTAACTATCCAAGGATTCACCCCCCCCCCTTTGTATACCTTTTTCTAACTCACCTAGTCCAGTTGTTGTAGCTCTACAATGATGAGCCCTAAATCTGGTCACTAGGTGTCCTCACTGCACAATGACTGGGAGTCCTTCCCTACATGCGCTGTGAACACCCCTGCCACAAAATCTCCAGCCTTGGCGAGCCTGTAGAGAAAGGTCTGACCTAGAAATTAAACCCAGATCCTCTGCATGGTAGGGCACAACACTGCCACCAAGCCATCCGACTAGTCCCTGCTGAAATAAGAGGACTACCAATAGATTTAACTTGATACAGTAAATTACAATACTTGTCTTATACGTTGGAAACACTATACAGTACACTGAGGTACCACTTTCTTTTAAATAATGCATGAAAAGTTAGGACACAATGCAGATTCTTACCTTGCTTTTTTGGGACATATGCCAAATGGGTACAACAAATTGATATATGATGATAGGTTAGTATTTTGCAATTAAATTAATGGCGTAAGCTTCAGTAGAAATGATTCCTAGAAGAGCTGCTGTGCTTATGTTACCATATAACAAAGCCAGCGGTTTACCATCACTAAATATTTAATTAAAATTCTTTTCAGAGAATGTAGGCTGAGTTGCTATCAGATCCAACCTTCATGCTATTACGTTCTGGTAATCACCAAAGTCACATATATGACACTCCCTCAACAAATAGGGGAAAAACAACTACCTGCCAACAGGACAGCAAGCTGTTTTTGGTGGATTAGATTTGTTTTTAAACACAAAGACAACTCAAAATCATACAAATGGGTCCAGAGGGGGAAGGGGCTGAAGCTGGGCTTTAACCCTCAGAAAAGCCCTCAAGAACGTCCATGTTGTTGCAGTGGAAATCAGCATCCGTACAGTAATGGGATGAGAAGGAGTCCAGGTCGCGTCTATGCAAATCTCTTCAACAGAGGTCAAACTTAGATGGGCCACCAACACAGATATGGCTCTAACAGCTATGTCAAGGCCCATAAGGTCAGCCTTGCTTATGTATATGCAAAAGGATATGCAGTCTGCTATCCAATTAGATAAGGTTCTCCGACAACAATCCTAGGCTTGTTGGGGCAAAAAGAAAAAAAGGTGGGTGGTCTTTCTAAGGTCTTTAGTTCACTCCAGAGAGAATGTGTGGCTCTTCAGCAATGCAAAAAATGTGAAGAAATTACTCATTTTTATTGACACGTGGTCTTGGGAAAAATTTTGGAAGCACAACTGACTGCATAAGGTGGACATCTATCACAACCTTACACAGAAACTTAGGATGCATGCATAATACCATCCTGTCATGAAGAAACTTAATGCATGTATGTGGGTATGTGTACACTTTCTAAGTCTACACACACATACACAACATGATATCCTGGCTTCATGGCCTGGTGTTACTCTCTTACCAACCAATCAGCTGCTGAACCATTTGTCAAGTATCAGGCAATCACACTGCCAGCCAAAAGGTCAAAGTTCCAGTTCTGATTCCCTTTGGGTTGCTGAAAGGAGCAAACAAATACACACAAACAAACACAAAGAGGTAGATACATCACATCCAGGCAAGCGCATAAAGGCAGAGATACCAGAAAGAGTTAGAGAGAGACAAACACACCACACTCAGACAGAGACAGGGACAGGCACACCCAGAGACACATATGTACCACAGCCATGCACAGATACTGCACACCCAGAGGCAGAGAGATAGAGAAACTCCATACCCAAATACAGAGGGACTCTATCCCTACTCACACAGATGAGCCATGTCCATCCACACAGACACTACAGTTAGAGAGACACAGACACTGCACAACCAGATAGACACACACACCACACTCAAACAGTCCACACCAGATAGGAAGAGACACAGGCAGTCAGGGAGTCAGGCCCAAGGAGAAACACAGTACACCCAAAGGGACACAGATATATCACCTTACTCAGAGAAATATACACACAGACCATAGGTCACATCGCACCCCGACAAGGAGACAGATGCAGTAAGTGGCAGATACACAAAACCAAGCCAGACACACAAAGAGAGCTGCCACATCACATCACAGTAATACAGAGAAAGGATTATTTGATATCATGTGTTAAGTGAAGTGTTACATCAATTAAAGTGTTAGGTGATGTGCAAATGTTAGGTTATTTAGATCAAAAGAAACTCTATCCACATAGAGTGATTTAATATCTTTTAAATGTGATTCAATATAATTATTAATGATCTGTTGTGATAACATTTTTGTAATAAAAATTGATAATCATTATAATAGTGTTGGATTGCTAATGTACAAAATACAAAACACACACATTATCTATTGTATAAGTTCTAGTGCTCATATCCCACTCTAGTTAGAGTGGGGTTTTTTTTTTTTTTTTATAATTATTGAGCACTACTCAGGGTGTATATTGCCTAATTTGTTATATATATATATATATATATATATATAGTGGGGTTTTTTAAATACTTTATCGATATTTAGGAAATTTTAGAAAATTTGTGCATGAGTTTTTAATTAGTGGATGTTCTATTCATCAACTGTTTCAATATATATATATTGAATGCTTATGTTGCAGTGCATAATACATGTGGTTTTTTTGGGTTTTTTTTTAAATATCCGTACAGTTCTGGGAATCCATAGTACCATGGATGTGTGCTGTACATTTTAATAGACGAGAACTGTATATATGTAAAAAGGCTTGCATGCATGTGAAAATGCAAAACTGTATGTGTGAGTATATAAAGCTATAAGAACGAGACTTTCTCCTTTCCTGAAATCACAGTGAAGTAAATTGCCCTCTTCTCCAAACTCACTACTTGTTCCTTAATCTTATTCCTACCCAGTTCCTCAGTTCCATCTCACTCAGGTCATCCCTTCCATCTGTCACATCTTCAGTCTAGCATTCTCCACTGCTACTGTTCCTGCTGCCTTCAAACATGCTGTGATCATACCAATCCTTAAAAAAAAACCAAAACAAAACAAAAAAAACCCTTGCTGGATTCTACATGTCCTGTCAATTATCAGTCTATCTCCCTCTTCCCTTTTGCGCCACTATCTTGACTTTCTTCCATCTCAAGCCATACTTTATTTGCTCCAGCCCAGTTTCACCCTCTACATTCAACTGAAACAGCCTATGCCAAAGTCTCAAATGACCTGTTTATGACTAAAGCTAAAGGCCTTTATTCTCCTTGACTTATCTGCAGCTTTTGACACTGTTGAACTCCACCTACTCTTTCATACGCTGTCTTCACTTGGATTTCAGGACTCTGTCCTTTCTTGTTTCTCTTAACTCTCCCAATGCAGTTTTGTGTTTTCTCTGGTGGATCCTGCTCTAGTGCCATCTCATTATCAATTGGTATGCCTTAGGGTTCTACCTTTGGCCCTCTTCTGCCTGTATACTAATTCCCTTGGAACTCTGGATTTCCTCTCATGGCTTTCAATATCATTTTTATGCTGATGACTCTTAGATTTACCTCTCTACACTAGAAATTTCATCAGAAACCCAGTCCCAGATCGCAGCCTGCTTTGTCTGACATTGTTCCCTGGATGTCCCACTTCCATCTTAAACTCAACATAGCTAAGAGTGAACTCCTTATCTTTCCCCACCAGGCCCACCTCCCCTCTTTCTCCTCTCTCTATTTCTGTGAATAACACGATCATCCTCACACCTCAATTCATAACCTAGGAGTCATCTTTGACACCTCTCTCTCCTTCTCTATACATATCCAAAACTCTGCTAAAATGCCATTTCTTTCCCTAACATCACCAAAATCCAGCTGTTTCTTTTCTGAACACACTACCAGAACCCTTATCCACTCTCATCCCCTCCCGCTTAGACTATTGCAACCTGCTCCTCACAGGTCTCCTGGTGAGCCATCTCTCTCCACTACAATCTATCCTAAATTCAGTTGTGCAACTTATTGTTCGCCAAAGTCGCTACATCCATATAACCTCTCTTCTGAAGTGATTGCATTGACTTCCTATCCATTCCTGCTCCTACTACTCATCTACAAGTTACTTCACTCTACAGCACCTCACTATCTCTCCTCTCTTATCTCTCTCCACACCCCTCCTCGTGCACTCCTCTCATCAGACAAGTCAGGCCCATCTATGCTCTTCTTCTCTACCGCCAATGCCTGACTCCTTGCTTTTCACCTGGCTGCACCATGTGCTTGGAATAGACTTCCTGTGCAGGTGCATCATGCTCCCTCTCTCACCTTGTTTAAATCCCATCGAAAACTCACCTTTTTGAGGCTGCTTTTAGATCTTAAGTCTGATGATCCACTTTCAGCTCATTAACCATTGTCTCTTGACCTGTATGTTTGTCTTGATAAGACTGCAAGCTCTATTGAACAGGGAATGTCTCTTCTGAGTTGTTTGTACAGCGCTGCACGCATTGAGTAGCGCTATAGAAATAAGTAGTAGTTTGACTGGTCTCCTGAAATCCACTTTTGCTGTGTAAATAATACTACATGTTTTTGCCACTGACTCCTGCCAAGAGTGTGCATGAGATCACTGTTGTTTTCCTTCCAACTCTTACATGCATGAGACAATTTCCTAAATCCAGTATAATATTCTTTATTTGTCTATAAAAGTACAAGTGGGGGAATTTAAACAATAAGTCAAAGACTTCTATTTTTCATTTATTTATCCTGGTTTCCCTACTGATTCCTATGCAATTGATCTGCAGAAGTGGTTTGGACCATAGATTAATGAGGCATTCTAGTGACTGAAGTGTGGCCAAACACTTAACTTTTTCTTCTTAGTTTAAGCCAACATCATGATCAAAGTATGCTCAGGACATTTCCTCCACATGATTCCAGATGCTGGTGACATCAGGAAAGAAGTAACACTGCATATCATGGGAACAGATGACAATGCTTATTAATACTGTAATGAAACTGATAATGCACTACACAAAATGGGGCTAGTCTAAAATCTCATGTAAATGGGAATTTATTCACTTTTTTCTGATATACACAGGGCATCTGAGCCCCATTTTTCTAGCATATGATTTAAATATTTTTATCCATGGTGGTCAAAGAATATTTTTCTGCTCAAATTTGGGCAAATCAAGCCCTTCCTTATTTAATAACATATGCCAACATTTGAATAGCATTGAAAAGGAGATTTGAAGGATAAAAAGAAAGAGAGAGAGAACCATTGAAATGTACTGATATAAAAGAACTTTCAAGAAAGAAAAAAAAAAGGACAGAAATAACTGTACCCAACGGGAGTGTGGCAGGATGGACAGGCCTTGCACACAAAATGTGATTTAAAAAAATAGCACCAGGAAAAAGTAAAAAATTTTTGCAAAGGAAAAAAGTGTTGGCAGTAATCAACTCCTGTTCTTGATGGGTCCCCTGAGGATGGTGCTCCTGGAAAGAGCCCCTTCAGGCATTAGCCAGGTGCAGGGTGGGTCTCTAGTTGAAAATCTCAAGTTGAGAGAGCACCCAGGCATACCTGGGCGCGCTACAAGGAAGAAAAATCCATTTAGCCTGAAGACATTTAGCCAGTGAGCCAGGACAGCTGAAACCTGGCTACAAGAAGCCAAGGATGTAACTTCTGGTAGTTTGTTTCCAGACTGCTAACAGACACAACCTGCTTTTAAGTATAAAGAAGGGTGGGAGTGAAAGGTGCAAGCTTCCAGGAACTCCAACTGTTTGCAGGCTGCATCTGATGAAGAACTGCAGACTCCCAGTGCACCCAGGACTGAACGAGGAGAGAAGTGGTGATGGTTTCTGTGAACTCGTTGAAATAAACCTGCTATCCAGCACATTTAAACTTGCTGTTGCCTCAAGTCTCCCATTCCCACCTTTCTGTGCTCTGATAGAGCTGGTCATAAGGAAGAAGGCTCCTGCCTAAAGGAGGGAGAGCTAACAAGTTACATATCCGTCCAAGTTTTTCTGCTCTCTTGAAGTTTAAAGTAAAAACTACATTTGTGAAATGAGAGCACTATGAATTCATAAACTAAAGCATTGTGAGCTTGACGTTTCACCAGTCCTGCCTGAGGTGGGTTCCCATACAAAACAAACTGCTCAAATAATTTAAAGCTATATTATTTAATTCAAATCAACAATAAAACCCATGCCTATAATTCCTCTTAAAAATTAATTTTATTTAACAGAAGGGCACTGGGACTATTCTGGGAAATGCCCCAAACACTCAAGAATATTTTAATGTAAAAGTAAAAATGTTCATAATAGAGCCCGAGACAGATATGCCTAATAATTAAAATATAGGCCCAGATTTTGGCACAGGTACCTGCCTACAGCACCAAATTTTGAAGGCACCATGCCACCATCCTGGTTTACCATCAGCATGATACGCACAAACAAAAACTGCTGACTGATCTTGAGCTGGCCTCCACAGCAGCTACAATAGGGGGAAAAAAAAACAAACCCCAGCATGGGTTCTGCGAGCCAGCACACAACCTTAGGCCCTGCAGCAGCCCACTCTGCACAGCAGCCAAGCCCCTAGTAAGGTTTCCATGGTAACAGGAAGCTGGTGAAGGGCAGGGCCTGTGAGTGCATGCTGGCACGCAGGTCCCACACTCAACTTGGTTTTTTCTTCTGTCACTGCTGCGGCTGCCAGCTCAAGATCTCCTTCAGGTAAGGGAGCACAGAATGGGGTCAAGAGGGAAAGAGGAAAAGAGAAAGATTCGGGCAGGGGCTTTCTGGGAAATTCCACCATCACTACCTATGCCTAAGGGTAGAGAAATCTTAAAATCTAGCCCTGTTAAAGCAGCTTATAACAACTCCTGAAGATTACAAAAAATACACAAGGTACCTTTTCAAAATAATGCTGCTGTGCATAGAGCATGAATTCTAGATTAAACCAAAAATTGGTGAAATATTCTATTGTAGGCCTAGAACAGATTGATCAAATGAATTATTCACAGTTAACAAAAATAAAAACAAAATCACTCTTCTTCGCTGATGTCGCCCAACCGAAAAGAACACTTCTTTTTAACCTTCTTCCCAACCTTTAAGGTTACTGCTGATATTTTCTCTTCAATTCCCTACCCAACTATAAGTGGAAATATTGTGATAAGAACTTGCTAAACTGTGTCAGACATCAAGCCCAGCATCTTTGTTTCCTACAGTGGCCAATCCAAGTCACAAGTATCTGGATGAATCCCAAACAGTAAACAGATCCTATACTGATACTGCGCAGTGATAAGTAGTGGCTATTTCTTAAGTCTACTTGGTTAATAACAGTTTATTGACTTCTTCAGAAACTTGTCCAAATCCTTTTTAAACCCAGTTAGGCTAACTGACTTATTTACCTCATTATCAATTTATAAATAAATAAAATTAAGCCATTAATGTTCGGCCTTGATTTTCCTTTCTATTTCACCCCCTATCATGGAATTTAGCTTAATTTTACTATTTCATGATTACCAGCATAAATGTAAGTGTTTAAACAAATTAAGATGATTCATCAGTGGCATGAATTGACTAGAGGGCTTAGTTGAGCAATACTAAACAAAAGATTTAAAACAAAGTTTAGTTTATTGAATCTATATTTTGTTTTCAATAAACTGCATATGGTTGGGTAAAAGGTATCTAATGAAATCTGTATAATACCTACCATGCCATTTCCCTTTATACACTGTTCCAAAAGAGCCGGACCCTATTCTGGTAGAAAGCATGACTTCACTCGCTTCTATTTCCCAGTAGTAACTTGAATCCCTTTGTCCACGAGACCTCTGGAAGAAGCAAGTTTTATAAATATTGTATTTTAAACAAATGTGTAGTTGTTGCATTGTAATACCATTGAAAATGTAATAAAAATAGAGTTAAATAAATATTTAAAAAACTAGAGTACTTAAAAAAAAAATCATTGCTAGGAGTAAATCCATTTACTTGTCTTAACATAATGGGAGAGGGTTTATGAACCTCAACCCAGAAAATAGTTGCAAAGAAAAACACACAGACACATGCACAATTTCTGAGCACTTCTATCAATTTATTATAAAACAGAACATGAGAAAAAAAAAAAAAAGAAAAAAAGCCCCTTGGTCAGAGGACCGTAGGTCTAATTCCCACCGGGTGATTTGGTTATACACAGTGTTAACACTGCATTGAGTTACTGAGTGGAAAGTGAGCTGCTGGAAAGAAATTGTTCTGAATTGGATATTCAACTATCTTCAGGAAGAAACTGGAGATATGTCCCATTCTGGACACAGCAAAGGGGGATAACCACTATATTTCACTTTTACTACAGTATTACATGTTAGAAGCATGTTAAATCAATGAAAGCGACTCCACTTATTCACAACCCTGTTTTAGTATATTCAGAGAAACTGAAATTACTTCCAATGGAGTCTCACACTTTGCATTCTCTTATTGCCAAAATCGATAACCCAACACTTACGATTTTATTTTTCTCTTGGTTACTGGATGCCGGTGCTCGCTCTCTGTGGGCTGGTACTGGCGTTTTAGGCTGAGACCAGCCCGTTGGACTCAAATTGTTAGGGCTGCCGGACAGAGCCGAGGGTGAAGCTATATGGTGAAAACAAGTACTGTTATAACCAAAATGGTTGCCAAACAGAAGCAAATATGCCACTATCCTTTAATTATTATAAAGTCCTTACCTGACTCACTATGACTTCGAATTGCATCCTATAAACAAAAAAACAAAACAAAAGAAAAAACGAATTTCATAAGCCATTTCAACATAAGACACACATACAAAGGTGAACATTAAATGAAAGGTGAACAAGTAGAAATAAGTAGAGTGACATTAAATGAAGTCACTCTACTTATTAACCATTAGTCGAGTGAAACATGCAAAAATGCAAAACTTCTAAGGTTAGTATAACAGACATCAAATACCAAGTAAAAATAAACAAAGTAGAACTTAAGAGAGCAATATCATATAAATGTAAATGCCTGCTTTTAGTAAATTAGACCAGCTTCTTGGTTTCTCTTTGGATAAAACCAAATGTAAGGTCTGATCCATCAGCCAAGGACGGTCCCTTCTTGATATTTTTTTATTGATTGAGAAGTTGTTTAGACTATGGGATGTTGCTATGGGTTATTGACAGTTCTGTTTTGTTGTTACGGTTGAGGACTTTTTTATGGGCAGAGTCAATCCTGAATCTGTTGGGGGTAAGGCAGGTAGGGTGGAGGGAAGTTTGGGAAAAGATGTAAAACCTGTTTGGTATGCAGTTGTATTGCTTTTCTTTGTTATATGCTGAATTTTTAACAACACATTTTCTTTTTCTTTTTTTAACTGAACTAACGCCATGTCATCCAACCCTACTGGGGAAATAAAACTGTTTGGGCTCTGATCAAACTGGGAGTACTAAACCTCCCAGGTAAAACAAATAAATAGATAAAGCAAGCTAAGGTAATACTTTGTAGATAATTTAAACGTGTTAGAGAAATGTTTCTGTGAAATTAAAAGGCAATTATTTGAACAAGTTTGTTATCTAAATATTTACACATGGACTTTTTCCTTACTTTATTATCTTTAACTTATAATAGTTTTAAGTATAAAAAAAAGAAGTTAATTTGCCACTTAAGGGGGTAGTTATGTAACAGTGCACATAAGTTAGCTTTCAAATATTTGCATAAGTTACACCAATTTTCAAAGCAGACTTATATGCATAAATCCACTTTGAAATCATCCCAGCAAAACTGCTCATACACAATTACACCTGCTATTTGGTGCATATAGTTTTGTCACAATAATTAAAATCAAGATACAAGTCCCAACTCTGCTCAGACTCCAATTTAAACAGCTCAGGAATTTTTCAAAACTGAGGCTACCATTGTTCTTACTCAACTGTAGCTGCGTTCACTGAGGCACAGGATGAATTTTAGTCATTATATGTGGGTGATATCTGGTGGCTCTGAATGAACTCATCTGTCCATGTTAGTAGAGCTTTGAGCTCTACTGAGCATGTGTGAGAGTTCCTGCATAGGCATTGCCTCATGAGTCTCCTCAGTCTATTCCAGGGCTAATCTAGCTATGTGGTCAATTCTCCAGGGTGGCAGGTGGGTATTCCATGGCTAATTCATCCCGCTATCTACTGTTTACATTGAGCAAATTTGCTTTATCCAACAGTAAGCAGGCTGACTTAGCCATTACATATGGGGAGTCCCAAGCTGAGGGATGCAACACAGTGTTTACTTAGTAAGCAACTCGGCCCTCACCAGGTAAAAAGTGGACTACAGTGAGACTAGATTTTGCAAAACTGCTCCAAATTTACTGTCCGTCTTTGAGAGGTTATCAAGACAGTAATGGGATGTAAAGATACAAACAGAAGACCAAATTGCAGCTCTGCAGATATGACTTCTCAAAGATGCACAGTGGAAGCAGCTATGGCTCTCACTTGATGAGCCTTCACAGAGTCTGTGATTTGCAGTCCTGCTAAGGTTTGGCAGTGATGAATGCATTCAGCCAGCCAGTTAGACAAGGTACTTTTGGCAACTGCTGCTCCTAATCGGTTCCGATCATATCAGACAAATGATTGGGAGATATTTTGATGTAACAGAGTTGTTTCTTACTATGCTAAGGCCCTTTTCCAGTCCAGAGTATGTATGACTTTTTCACCCTCTTGCACATTGGCCTAGGAAAGAAGGTAAGCAATACAATGGACTGACTGATTGATATAGAAAGTCGAGATGACCTTTGGAAGAAATTTGGGTGATTTTGGAGAACCGCCCTGTTGTAGAAGAATTGCATGTATGGAGGATAGTGGAAAAAAAGCTTGGAGTTCGCTGACTCTCCTAGCTGAAGTCTTGCAGCAAGGAAGACCATCTTCCATGTCAAGTACTTTAGCTCCAGTGACTCAAAAGGAGGATTCTTTAGTTGGGAAAGGACTACATTCAGGTCCCACAAACACATGGCTTTTGACATGTTATAGGTCTTTCATAAAATGAAATGTCAGGGGATCAGAGATCAGTTTGCTGCCTACTTGAGTATAGTAAGCTGCTACAGCACAGAGGTGCACTCATACGGAAGAGGTGGCAAGGCCTGACTCACAAAGGTGGAGCAAATATTTAAGCAAATGCTTAGGCTCACAGGAAAATGGGTCCAAAGCATTTTGATGACACTATTTAGAGTACCTGTGCCATTTGAAGGCATAGTTTCTCCCAGTGGAAGGCTTTCTAAAGAACATTAGTATGTCCATAATTTCTGTTAATAAGTGAAGTTCCTCTTGTCATTGAGTGCTCAAAATCCAAGTTGCAAGGTTGAGGGCAGAAAGGTTAGGAAGACAGGACATTGTACCATCCTATGTCAACAGCGCAGTCAACAGCGCAGAGTCTGTTCTCAGATGTATAGGATGACTGCTGGAAATTTGTATGAGATATGTATACCAGATCTGTCTGAGCCACATTGGGGCTATGAGGATTAAACAAACACGGTCCTGAAAAACCTTCTCCACTGTTCTGGCAATAAACGGTAATGGACCCCAGGTGAAAAGGAAAACATCTTGAGCTAGCCTGTGATCACTTGGTAAAACTGAGCAAAATTGATTCAGTTGTGCTTTCTGCTCTGATGCGAACAGGTCCACCAATGGTACACCCCATAAGATGAAGAGTTTGGCTGCAATTGATTGCTGTACAGAGTAGCTGAAACACTTTGCCGAGTCAATCTGACAGTATGTTTGAGATGCCTGTCAGATAAGTGGCCTATAGAGCAGCTAGATTTCTTTCTGCCCAAAGCCAGATTTTTAAGGCTTTGTGGCAGAGATGCTATGATCCCGTTCCTCCTTGCTTGTTGACATAAAACACTGCAACCTGGCTGTCTGTTTGAATTAAGATGCTCTTTCCTAGAAGAAAATGCATAAAGGTTGATAAAGTGTATTAGATTGCTTTCACAGAAACATGACAGCAGAAAAAGACCGTATGGCCCATCCAGTGTGCCCATCCATCCAATTAATTTATAATTATAATCCTTATCACTTCTTTAGAAATCCCCTGTATTTATCCCATGATTTCTTGAATTCAGATACGGTTTTTGTTTCCACCACTTCTACTGGGAGGCTGTTCCACACATCCACCAACCTCTCTGTAAAGAAATATTTCCTAAGATTACTCCTGAGGCTACCCCCTTTCAATCTCATCTCATGGCCCCTCATTCTAGATCCTCCTTTCCACTGAAAGGGTCTCACCTCCTGTGCAATGAAACTTCTCTCTCCTTTCCTCTAGGGTATACATGTTGAGATCCTTAAGTCTCTCTCTATATGCTTTAGAACGAAGACCATGGATCATTTTAGTAGCCATCCTTTGGACCAAATCCATCCTGTTCATATCCTTTTGAAAGTGTGGTCTCCAGAACTGTACACAGTATTCCAAGTGACGTCTCACCAGGGACCTATACAGGAGCAATATCACCTCCCTTTTTCTGCTGATCAATATTTTTTCTCCCTATGCAGCCAAGATTCTTTCTGGCTTTTACTGTCACTTTATCCACCCATTTGGCTACCATAAGATCATTATATACAATTACCCCCAGATCCCGCTCTTCCTTTGTGCTTCGAAGAATTTCACTTCCAATACTGTACTTTTCCCTTGTGTTTTTGCATCCTAAATGTATTTTATTTATTTAAGAGCTTTTATATACCGTCATTAAGTTATTCACCATCATAACGGTTTACAATAGGGCACCAATATCAAAGGAAAATATAGCTCATAAATTACATGGGTAGTGCCATTAGTATTCGGTAACAAATAAGAGTTTATATCAAAAGACATTACTTGGGGTTGAGAGTTTAATAGAAATTCATCCTGATGGTTGACTACAGTTAAAAATTACTCTGCTTTTTTTTTTTTTAGCATTAAATCTTAGCTGCCAGACTTTTGCCCATTCCTCGAGCTTTGCTAGATCCCTCCTCATGGTTTTCGTCTTCTTCCTGGCTACCCACCCTATTACAGATTTTTGGTATCACCAGCATAAAGACAAACCTTTCGTTATGCTGCTCACAAAAATGTTTCCATCTTTGTCACCTCCCACTCAGCCATTTTGTAATCCACTCAGTCACTCTAGGATCCATACCAAAGGCGCATAATTTATTTGTAAGTCTTCTGTACTTAACTGTGTCAAAGGCCTTCCTGAAATCCAAGTACACTACATCTCCCTTGATCCAGCTCTCTGGTCACCCAATCAAAGAAATTGATCAGATTCATCAGACAAGATTTACCTCCAATAAAACCATGCTGCCTCAGATCTTGCAATCCATTCGATTCCAAAAATTGCACTATCCTCTATTTTAGCAGTGATTCCAAAAGTTTGCTCACCACAGAGATCAGACTAATTAGCATGTAGTTCCCAGCCTCCTCACTTCCACTTTTATGTCTAGGAACTACATCCGCCCTTTTACATTCCTCCAGAATTACTCCACATTCTAAAGAAGCATTCAACTTTAGAAGACTGATTTGATAGCAGTTCCTTGAAGAGTCCAGAGAGCTTGTGTTTGAAGGGTTCCAGTATGTGCTCCCCACTTTTTAGTGAAGGCATCCATCACCAGAATTACTTGGTAGGGGAGCGAGCAAAGAGGAGGTCTTTCCTTGAGAACTCACGGGTACAGCAACCATTAACTCATAGTTGCTGTGATCTGCACGCGAGATAACAGCGGTTGAGTTAATTGATCCCACTGGGTACATGGACCCCCACTGGAGAAAGTGGATGCGAAGATAGGTCAGCAGAACCACATGGATGGCCACTGCCATATGACCAAGAACTACCTGGAGCCATCTTACAGAGGAGCATGGAGAAAAGAGGAGGTTCAAGATGAGTGATGTCACGATGTTCACTCAGTCAGGAATGCTCCTTCCTTTATCGAGTTTAACTAAGCCCCAATGAATTTGAATCTCTGATTAGGTTCCATGCTTGATTTTTTCAAAAGTTGATCAGAAAACCTAAGCATTTTAGAAGAGCTATAGTTAAGCTCATAGAGCATAATAATTTGTCCTGTGAGTTCACTGTGATAAGCCAAATCCAGGTATGGGAAGACGTGCATTCCCTTGTGACAAAGATGAGCTGCCACTATCGCAAAACATTTTAGAAAGACCCTTGGGGCCTTAGAGGCCAAATGGGAGTAATCTGTATTAGCAGTGGGAAATATTCACCCAGAAGCAGAGGTAGTGCCAATGCGAAGGGTGGATGGATGTGCGAGCATATGCATTCTTTAGATCGTCTTTCTGTATTTAAGGCAGGATCGTGCTGAGGGAGTTCATTTAGAACTTCTCTTAAAATATGTATGTTTAGGCGTCTCAAGTCAAGAATGGGCACAGTTCCCCCATTTTCTTGGGGATAAGGAAATATCAGGAATAGAAACCCAGTCCATGCTGATATGCTGGAATTGGCTTTAATCGCTCGTTCATTGGAGAAGCGATTGGATTTCCAGTCGAAGCTGTGGTAAATGAGATGGATCTGGATGGAGCACCAAACAATATGGGAGGAATAGATGCTGGGAGAAACACAACCGGTACCCAGACTGCACAATTTGGAGGTCCCAGAGGCCCTTGGTGATCAGACGCCACTCCTCCACAAAATGTTGGATTCTTCCCTCTATTGGGAGGGATCAAAATCTAGGCCCCAGGTCTTGGTTTGGACTGGGTTGTTGCATAGGTTTCTGCAGACTGTGTTCTCTTTGTCGAGGTCTGGCCGGAAGTGGCTGTTCATGATGTGCTGGAAGAGGCGGTAGACTGTACTGTTGAAAAGACTAGTATGGCCTCTTATGGAAGTATGGCTATTTGTAGGGATACTGTTATTGTGTTATGGAGGGCTATTCAGCAGATGTCGAGAACAACTGCATCACTACATTCTGTCTCATGGAGCTTTCCACCAAAAAGATTGTCCCCTAAGCAGGGGAGGTCCACAAGTTTTTCGTGGATGTCCTTCTGGGTGCTGCTTGCTCAAAGCCACACCATACATCTAGCCCCAATAGAGGCAGAGGAGGTACATGCAACAGAATCAAAGGATTCGTATACTGATTTGAATAGATGGTGGATGCCCTCTTCTACATCTAGGAGTGGTTGTGGATAGTAATTGCTTTGCTCCATGGCAGGTAAGAAAGGCCTCAACTTTTGAATACAGTCATGAATGTACTGCATCATCTAGAACGGTGGATGCGAGCAGATATCTATTAAAAATTCTTATATACTGCATCTTCTCAAGATTTGATTCAATGCAATTCAGCACTGCACTTTGAAAACTTTCCTTGACAAAGTTATCCAGAAGTTTGTGGTCTTTTCCAGGAGAAGAATATGATTGAATCTGTGTCTTCTTCACTTTCTTCGTAGAAGATGCAACTATGGACTGGTGAGACAACTGGATGACAGCAAAGCTTGGTGAGTGCTGGACTTTGAATGTGAGGACTAACTTTCTAGTTGTAGGAGTGACTGAAATGGGAGTTTCCCACATTCTCATCTGCAGATGCACTGAGCATATCATGAACTGGAAGGACCACTGATTTGGCTGGAGGGTCCAATATTTGAAGAAGCCCAAGGAGCTAAGAAGGGGATCTTTGTTTTTGCGGACACGGACGCTCAGTGCTGCACCCATCTTTTCCACAAACTTAGAATAGGTAAGATTGTCTGGTGGCGAGATGTGATCCAGAAGACCTGGAAATAGGTTGGAGGGTATGCCAGTAGAGTCTTCATTCAAGCATAGAAGGCACTGGGTCGCTTACCCAGGACTCCATGATGGGCCACTGGTAGACTCAGAGGAAAGGTTGTCTGATATATGATCTCTGACCTGCTAGAATCTGCTACAATGGACAATGAAGAACCTGCTGAGCAAGGGTTTTGATGAGTTCACCCCAAAGGTAATATCGTGACTCCAGTCTGTAGTATCACCATAGCAGTAGTAGAAAGGAGAGGCTGGAAAGTTCCTTCTATCTCCTTGGTCAAAGAGGTAAAGAAACTCCTCACAAAGTCTGCAATTTGGTTGAGCGATGTGTGTCCTCTGACCTGCCATAGGTGGTGCAAACAACCTCTTTCAAGACAAGGATAGGCTCCTGCATGAGGCCTGGCAGCCTGTTAGAATTGAGTGGTACAATAGAGGTCACAGGTTCTGCAGTCTTCTGTAAAGTCCTTCTACCACTCGTCTAGGCAAGGTAAATGTCCTGGCTATTGGCAGTGCAGGGGTAACCTCACCCCTTCTCCTGCAGATCTAAGATGGGCTGTGAAGAGCTGGTTGGTAATGCAGCTTCATAAATTAAAAGGCTGAGGTGGTTGCATCAATGGTTTTGATGGGGTAGAGTGTTTGGACACCTTGGATTCTTTGATATGCTTTGATGGGTCTTTAGACACACACTGAGGAATCCAATGTAGGTTAATGATACTGCAATGAATCTGCACTGTGGTCCTTGCATTGTGCATCACAGGATCATGTGATATAGGATCATGAGCACCATCAGGTCTATCCAGTACCGAGCGATAGGAAGAGCTGCGTTAGTGCCCGGTGCACCCGCGGTTGCCGCCCGCACAGTGCAGCTCACCTACCGCTCGATCCTGAACAATAATTTTATGCAAATGTAAACCGCGTCTAAGAAGGGTCCGTGAAGTGTTAGGCCCGCGCAACCCATTTTACTGGATAGAGCGCCTATACAGTATCCTGGGTGTGCGGGCCTAACGTTTCACGCCACGCTGGTATCTGTCATTTCAAATGTCATTTGAAATGACAGATACCAGGAAGTCGGGACTGCCAGTCCCCCTCCCCTCCTCCCGAAGCAGGGCGCGAAAAGCAGCCTTGCTCCGGGAGGAGGGGAGAAGGGACTGGCAGTACGAAGCGGCGAAGCGACTTACTTTTTGCAGCTCCGATCGGAACTCTCCTGCCTCCCGCTGCGCGACTTACTTTTTTTGCAGCCATCCGGCCATCGGGAAGAACGTATCGTGGCTCCCCTGCCTCCCGGGGAAGATGGACGCCTGCACGGGGGAAAGCGGCCCCTGTGCATGCAATTGGCCGCTCAAGACGTGACGTCACGACGTTTGGCGTCACGGCATGTGACGTCACGTCTTGAGCGACCAATTGCATGCACAGGGGCCGCTTTCCCCCGTGCTGGCGTCCATCTTCTCCGGGAGGCAGGGGAGCCATGATACGTTCTTCCCGATGGCCGGACGGCTGCCAAAAAGTAAGTCGCGCAGTGGGAGGCAGGAGAGTTCCAATCGGGGCTGCAAAAAGTAAGTCGCTTCGCCGCTTCACACAGTCAGTGTCTCTTCTTCCCTCCTCCCGAAGCAGGGCGCGAAAAGCAGCCTTGCTCCGGGAGGAGGGAAGAAGAGACACTGACAGTGTGAAGCGGCAAAGCGACTTACTTTTTGCTTTTACGTTTTTTCGCTTTTTTTTTTTTGCTTCGGGAGGAGGGGAGAGGACTGGGGCTGCCCCGGAGACCGGCACCCATGATCGCGGCCGGGGCAGGTGAGCGGGGGCTGGGGGAAAGCTTGCCGCCTACCCTTACCCCTGCCTCTACCGCAGGGGTAAGGGTAGGCGGTAAGTTAGCAGGTTAAACGCGCGACAAAACGGCAGGGAAAGATAGCGATAGTCGGGGTGCGGGTTACGGGATGATAGGGAATAGCTAATTCGCTCGTTTGCATGCAATATACATGCCGCGTGCGGAAGGGGTTGGCCGGGGATTTTAGGACGCGGTAGGAGTAGGTTAAAGGGGATTCGGGATCGCAGGAAGGGATAACGCGGCCGGAAAGTGAGTAGAACGCGGCTTAGGAGCAGGGTAAACGCGGCCGCACTTTACAGGATAGACCTGCATGTGACTAAAGAGCAGATGAGTCAGTATGAATGAAGGTCGCTGGCTTCCATGGCTTCGGTGCATCATGCATCTAGGCACATCCTGCGTCAAGTGCCTATGGCATCGGTGGAAGATGTGTCTCAATGCTGTTGGTATAGATCATAGCTGCATTGACAGTGCCGGTGCCATGCACCCTACTTAGAATGTTTGCATTTTTTCAATGAAGGCTGCAATAGATCCAATGATTGATGCAGATTTCACTTTGATACAGAGTGGCTGGTGGAACTTGACTCCGCAGCTTCAGCCTGAGTGGGTGGAGTTTTTAAGGAGTTCCTGCTCAGCTCCTTTCCTAATGAGGCAGATAAGGATGCACTGCAGGACAAAGATCTACTGCGACTCTGAAGAGATTTACATAGTTCCTTGATATGAAGCACCCTGGACCTCTGCAAATATGGGGACATTTGTCTACAGGCATAGTGGTCCTTCTGGTCATGTTCCAGGCTGAGGCAACGATAATACAATTTCTGGCCACTGGTGAGGGACATAATCTTCCCACAGATACAACTGTTGAAACTGCTCACCGCAGTTGACTTCTTCTTCTGACTAGACATGGTGGAAGAAGGCCATGTGTCTTCGTCATGATTTTTTTTTTTTCCAGTAGCACTGAAAAGTGCTGTTGTGGGGCTGCAGAAGCAGCAAGGCAACTTTTGAAAAAAAAAATATCGAATTGAGAAAGTTTTAAGGATTTTTACTGAAAGAAAATATGAGAGAAAGTTCATGTCTGTACTGTGCTCGGACAAAAATGACTGAGAAGACTCACGAGGCAACACCTATATGCAAACTCCCGCACATCTCAGTAGAGCTTATTTATGTATTTATTTATTATTTTTTATATACCGACATTCAATCTGAGATATCACATCTGTTTACATTCGGGTACTGTAGGTATTTCCCTATCTCCAGAGGACTTACAATGTGAGTTTTGTACCTCACCAGTGGCCACAAATTGTATTATCGTTGCCTCAGCCTGGAACATGACCAGAACAACTGCTATGCCTGTAGACAAATGTCCCCACATTTGCAGAGGTCCAGGGTGCTTAAAGCTTGGAGAGACGAGTCCATTCAGTGCTGCTAGATAATGTCACCCATATATAATGGCTAATTCTGCCTGCTTACTGACAGAAAATGTAACTTGAGCCCTAACTCATGCTATTGGAACACATCTACAGAAGCAGCAGCCATTTCTTTCCAGCACATAAAAAGACTTAAGAAAAATGTAATTAAAAAAAATCTATCAAGTACATAGTGTTATAAAAAATATTGATTTCTCAACAGCATTCTAATTAGTGGAAAATCTGAGGTTGATGCACATATTATAGTTAGAAGCTTAATACAGACAGCCAATATTTGTTATGTAATTATTTTATCAATTCTTTTATTACATGAAATCAAAAGTCACCAAGAAGAATACGTACTCTTCCCCTTAAATAAAACCGTCTGCACCAGGACCTGGGAGAAGTGTTCAGGCCATTATTCTAGTCCAAAACAATGAAAGATGGAAAGACGAGAGAACAAAGAAATACATGGAAAAAAAAAAAAAGATAGCAATTGAGAAATATGAGACATGAGTAAAAAGAGGAGATAAGGAAAATGAAGAAAAACTGCATAGTAATAGGTATGTGCAGGTAGAAAAGTTATTATATATCCAAAATTGTCTTCCAAAATTAAAATTAAGCATCCATGTCAAGAGAATAAAAGATTTTCTAATTGTATTTTAACTGTAGTGCAAGAAGTCCAGATTTTTAAAAAGCCTTTTATAGGACACCAATGACACAATGAAATAAGGTAGTATAGTAAACTCAAAGAGGGATGTCACTTCATTATGCCAAGTACTTCTTTTCACTTGTGATACCATAAGTATTTGAAAAGCACTAGTATACAAATCCTTGTGCAGTTGCCAGGTTTCTAAAGGCAGCTACAGATTAGGTTTAAATGGATATGATTTACAGGTTTGGTTTTATTAATGTAAAAAAAGAAACGTGCATTAAAGTAGCAAGTGGCAAATGGCAACTCTCCCTTGCATATGGCAATATGTTCAGGAGATAAATATGCATGTCAAAGTCCAGAAGCCAAGAAAAGGCTTCAGGGGGAACTCTGTATAGTTTTGTGCAGTTTTGCACTGATCCATGGCCACAATAGCACCAGAGTCTGTCAATGTTCCACCTGTGGAGAAGACGTGTGTATTGGCCTGATGACACTCCAATGGCACCCAAAATATAATTATCCAACCCTCATTCCTTACAACTGTCAGTGATTTTTAATGCCTAGCACTTGCTATATCATAGCTGATTTGTAGAACTCAACGTTGTTACCTGTCACTATACCAATATGTACTTAATAAAAACCTTAGCAGAAAATTGCTGAAATCTGCAAAAGTGATACCAACAATGGTCCGGATTCTCTAGACTAGGGGTTCTCAACAATGATCCTTAAGAGCCACATACAGATCTGGATCTTAGAATAAATTAAAATGTGCAAATCAACCCAGCTGGACCAAGTATATGCACATATATTTCATGAATACTCATCAAGAGCACCCTGAAAACCAGCCCTGGGGGACAAGATTTGAGAAACCCTGCTCTACAAAGAAAAGGGTTAAAATCCCAACAAATTTATGTATTGCTACTTACTGGGGTGGTGCATGCGTTTTCATTTGTTTCAGTAATTTAAATGTGTACGTTTTTACATGCATAACATTTTATTTTATATGCATAAGTACAATTTACACACATAAAATTAAATTTTAAGCTTGCAAAATGGTGTTTACATGCATAAATCATCAAAACAAATGAAACGAACCACAAAAACATGCTAGAAAAAAAAAAGGCGAAACAAATTAAAAAAAAAATAAAATTCGTGTGTGCCCATCCACTTCCCAGTTGGCCAAAATTAAGTCATGGATGAATTAAGTGGACAAAGAATGGAATGAGGAAAGTACAGGACAATTCATGAACGGCTGGGCACTGCCCAGTTTTGATTTTTTTTTTAATTCCTTACCTCAATGATTCTGCTATCCACAGGCATGGCAGTATCGAACATGTGGACGTTAGGTGTGGATGTAGACCTCTGTCTTTGAGAAAGGGAACCCTCAGAAGTCGGATTGCTTGTACTGAATGTAAAGGCATGAGGCGTAGAATATCTATGCTGAGAACTGTGAAGAAACCCAAAAGACAAGGTTTTAAATTTTATTGAAAAATGTATCTCCCACCTATCTACAATTCTAATTGCCTTCAGCCTTGAAAAACCCCATACATCAGAAGTACAGGGAATCCTTAAAGATATCTACCAGGAGAAGAAGAGTTAACACCATTACAGGCTAACAAAACACAAACTCTTTAACTAGCTGGATCTTGCCCCCTTAATTTGTTTACATTAGCTGGTTTTGAGCTAGATGTTGACAGTGAGAGAGACTTGCTCAGCACATTTAGAAATGGTCTGCTTTTCTGCCACTTTCAGGCCTTTCCTCCATTCTCCCTCTCATAATAAATTGTTTTGACAGTTCTATAAGCTGTTTCAAATGAAATTTTAGAGATGAAAGTAAGACATGGCATTCTTTAAAAATTAATAAGTCCAAACCGAATGTGCATTCAGTTATTACAGACAAATTTTCTATAATAACAAAGTTTGTTCGAGATACTTTAATTTAATTTTTAAAGCTGTGGCAACAGAACTCATGTAAATCAGACATCAATTAAAAAGTTCTCTATACTTTTTTTTTTTTTTTTTAAGTTTCCTTCAGAGTTGAAATAGCAGTCACTAGCATTAACATTTCATGGCAGCAGAAAAGAAAGAAACTGAAAAGCATTCAATCTACACTCTTATGGTTGAAGTGTATTTCACATGGCCTAGAAATAAAGCAAACAGATGATTCCATTAAGAAAAAAAATGGCAGAAGAATTTTTCATTTGTTCAGATCCGGGGTCTCCAAATCCAGTCCACGAGGGTCACAAACCAGTTTTGTTTTCAGAATTTCCACCACGATTATGCATCAGATATATTTGCATGCACTGCCAGACCTCATGCATACTTACTATGAAAATGCTGAACACCAGACTGGTTTGAGGAAACCTCTAGTTCAAATGGTGGAAGATATGGCTCTATATACCTACCGATGAACAGTTCATCTCAGATAACTTAGTTTAGCTGTACTAGAATGCTTCTTAAAACTAGGTCGCTTTCTGAAGATTTTTACACAACCACAAAACAGAAGAAAACCTTTTAAAATCAAGGCCATAGGATTGTTCTCCACTACTCAGGCACAATCTTTCTATATCCCAGCTATCCTAGTCCAACCAGAGCAGCAGTCAATTCAGGACAGAAAGAGAGAAAGCCCAAAGCTAAACACGAGCATATTTATACATGAAGTTTACCTAACAGGTATACGGGATACAGACTCCCGCATCCGCCGCAGTGTTAAAGAGGGCAGTGCAGGAACGCCACCATCACCAATATTTGAATTGGGAAATAATCTGAAAACATTAAAAAATATGTATCAGCTATATAACTACTAGGAGACTCATGATAAAGATTTCATGGGTTTATAGACTATGGCCTGCATGGACACTCCCACTAATGCATCCATCTGTTATGAGGTAATAGCAGGCAAATAGCTAGAGTAAGAATTCCGAGTCCATGAAGAGAGCACCAACAGATATGACAAGAAAAGAGGAAAAGGGGGTGGGGCCTACTGAACCAATTTTCAAATTTCTTAGATGGGACCCTCTTAAAAGCAACAAAAATTACAGGACCAGTTTCAAAATAGGAAGGTTTTCACAGTTTAATGTTGCCCACCTAATCTTTCAGATTTTAACAGTTTTGCTGTCCTGCACTGTATTTTTGGTGATCTTGGTTGAGTCACCACAACATGGCTTTTATCATCATGTGACCTACCTCAAAGTCCACCAGGATCCATACCTGCTCTAGACCCTCATCCTTGGGAACCTCACAGTTATTGCTATTAGGGGGAATTTATAAATCTTTTCATTTTAATATCCACATTTTAATTTCAGAATGTTCTAGTAAACTTATGTATGTCAGATACAAGGCCATCCCTGCTCAAACTTATACTCTTGTTGTGATTAAATTTTAGAACTTCACAAAGTAAACATCTTACAGCTTTAGAATTTTAGGTCACTCAAAATACAAATACACTGATTGAAATGTATAACTGCCCCACATGCACATGAACTACAGCTCACTTTAAACCAAGGGTAAGCAACTCCAGTTCTCGAGTGCCACAAGCTGGTTAGGTTTGCAGGATCTCTACAATGAATATGCATATGATGCATCTTGCATGCAATGGAGGTAATGTATGCAAATGCATCTCATGAATATTCAGTGAGGATATCTTGGAAATCCAACTGTCCTGCAGCACTCCAGGACTGGAATTGCTTACCCCTTTGAGACAGTAACTAATTGGGTAAACATCAATGCCGATCAATTTACAGGGTACTTTTATAACACCACAGGTAACTTATGAAGCAAATACTCACACAAGTTATACCAGTTTTCAAACATCTATATTCACTTTGGAAATTATCCCATGGCTATCCAGAGCACACAAATTTCCTATGAAAACTTAACAAGCATAGTTGTCAAAATCCAAGAGTACACACAAGTGAAAACTCTGCCCCAAACTTGTCCCTGGGAATACTTTCACTCATTCCAGGTAAACTTATTCACGAACATGCCACACCCACATTAGTTTACTTGCACATTGGGTGGACAGTTTTATAAAACCCCTAATGCTTTCTGCATAACTACAATGAAAGCAAATGTATTTATGTAGTACTTCATGTTGAACCTTTTCACTGGTTAGGTTCGCATTCAAGGAACTGGAATTGCTACCGTATCGTTTCATTTTCCATACTCTGTTGAGAGGAGGTCAGGATGAAGACACAATGGTCTGGGTTTACAAAGGACTGAGATCCAATATAACTACCTATCATGAGGGCTCAATGTGGCTAAGTGACCAAATACTGCACAATATTTACTTTGAGACATGACTTCAGATTTCAGGCAACAATTCTATCTACAGCCCTCAAAACCCCTCAATATTTTCCAATCCAAATGCCTTGTACAATTTTTTTTTTTTTTTTTTTTTTTTTTTTTTTTAAATAATCATAAAAACTAATCGGAACACAAAGCCTCAATATCAACAGCACTACTAATACTGACATTTTAGAGATACGTATAGTTCTTTTTGCAACAATACAAGACAGCATGTAACAGAATGAGGGACAACTTAAAGGTTGCACATATATTCAAAGGTCTGAGAATTAAGTAACAAACTTCAGAATTAAAAAGAAAGCAAAATCCTGAATTAGAATTTTGCCAAGCCTGAAACTGAGTATTTTTGGAGTTGTGGAGACAATTTTGTTGATTCATGTAGAACTGGCTATCACTCAAGGACAGCAGCTTATGTGGTTGGAAAAAATAGTTCCGAAAGCTAAAAATTTATGTCCGAGTCAGAAACTATCGAGCCAACACAGACTTCTATGAGATATTCAGGCCATCATATATAGAAAAAGAAGCTGGCAGAAAAGGACCACTTAGGCCACACAGTCTGCCCAATTGTGCCAGTCTACTGAGCTGTCACAGCTCCTGGTCTGTGGTTTTGTATCGCCCTCCACCATGAAGGTCCCTGTGTGTCTATCCCATGAATGCTTGAATTCTGCCACTATTCAGGCTCCTACAACCTCAGTAGGAAGTCTGTTTCAGGCATTCCCCACCCACTCAGCGAAAAACGATTCTCACATTCATTTCAAGCTTTCCTCCCTTCTGCTTTACATGACCCTTGCCCTTAAGGTTTCCAATCTATGAAAAATATTACCAGCTGATACTTTATTGAAGCCTAATCTCTTTGGGTGGACATGGGTTTAACTACAGTGACCACTCCCTTTATCCTAACCCTTTTGGTTTTTGGTTTTAAGCAGCAAGTAGTTTAATCCTCCTCCTTTGGCAACGGCCATGACATGCTGATGTCCCTAATGGGGACAGGTGGCATGGTGTTAACCCCCACCCCCAACATTGAGCAGATTCTTAATTTCCGCCAAAAGCCCCAGAAAGGGCGGTTCTCAGCTCATAACTCGGATTTTTCACTTAATCTTAGCCAAAAGGTCAATACCTATCTTAAATGAAGCTCTTACATGACTGGTTTTCAATACAGTTTATGTGAAAATCAGTACCACATCATTTTCTTTGCATTTATCTGTCACTGTTACAGAGATTGGAATTTGTCCTTTGATGGTTTTACAGCTAGAGAAAAAGCAAAAAATGCTCTTGCATATTTCTGATGACTATTCTGAGGAACTGAAGAGCTACCCTGTCTATGGCCACTACTCATTCCAATGCATTAATTACTTTATAAGGCTTTGTTCATTTAGTGTCAGTTGCTGGCCCAGACGTGTTCCTGCTGTTAAACATGTCAATAACTTCATTACTAGAGACAAAGACCGCCCTGCAAATATCAAGTTCCATACTTTATCAGATTAATAATTTGGTTTGAATTACGGCATGAAAAATCTAAATAAATGGAACATTTATTTTGCTCCATTTCTAATAATTCTGATAGTGAGAAAGAAACACAGCTCTTTATGCACATAAGACCACTAATTTAGCTGTGATATCCTAACCCAAAAAATGATTCAGTCCCCTAGCTTCTTGTAATTATACAATTTCAGCCAACCAGATCACCTACCAAAACCCTTTCAAAAAGCACTTACAGGAGTTGCCTGATATTGCTCCAGTCCACACACATAGTCGGGACTTTAGTGCTGCAGTGCTCATGGAACTTGTAACCACATGTCTGACAACGGAAGCCATTTAGCAGGAACTTCTGGCAGATGTCACAGAAGGCAAGTTTTAGAAAGGTCTTCCGAACCTGGAAATCATCAATAAAAATGTATCACTTCTCTGATGTCTGTAAATTTCTAAATGATACAATCTGTGAAATTTAGCTGAAAAATTAGGAGTTCTGATTTAATATAATCAAAAACAAAATGATGGTGAACTCCACAGCAACTGCGAACAGTTTCCTCAATACCACTGTAGTTTATTTAACTCACTCCATGTAACTGTGCCATCAGTACAACACTGACTGTAATAATTTAGTTGTTTGCAGAGAACGTCAAGTCAAAAATTAGAGAAGGTGCGTGAGATCTGACTTCCATGCAAATACATCCAAAGATGAACTTCAGTCTGAAATGTCAAACTGATGAGCACTGCAAAGCAGTAAGACATAATTAAAATATAATTTATCCACTTAGGACCCGATTCAGAAAGGGTTTTCTCCCATTCTGGTCTTGATAGAAAAAGACCTGGATGAATCAGGCCCTTAGATGTAAAGTCGTTTTTTCTTGTAACAATAGATTTTGCAATCTCCGATGACAACATCTACAGTGAAAATCTGTTTACAGATTATAATTAAAGTTAGTTTAGAAATCAAATTTAGATTGCAGAGAAAATAAAATGTACTTTCTTTGACAGATACATCCTCCAAACAAAAACAAACCCCTTAAATGCTTAAAATAAAAATTAAAGAGAACATACAAAGTTGTGTGTTGTGAGTGGGACATGATCCAAGAAATCCACCTGTAGCTCTTCACCAATCAAAGAGGCTGCATCTGTATTCCAATCTAAACGTAATTTCTTTCTAGAAGAGACAAATGCAAAGGAATGAGGGAGAAAAAAAACAACAATCGTAATGAGAAGTAGAAAACTAATGAAAACATTTTTCATGGTACAAACAAGAATTAGGTGGGATTTTTATATTTTGCATGAATAAATGTAAAGTTCCATATATGGGGGAGGTATAGCGCTAAAGAGTTCTCTGATCCTTGTAATGAATAAAATCAAGGAAAATGAAGCCTTGTATCAAGCGTTTTCACCTTTTATTCATAACAGTTTTTCCGGGTATCTGTCCCTCCTGACGCAGCCCATGTGACGAAACACAGTCCGTGTCAGGGGACCTACACCTTTGTTTAAGCATCTATGAATAAAAGGTGAAAACGCTTGATCCAAGGCTTCATTTTCCTTGATTTATTCATTACAAAATCCAAGAACTCTCTAGCGCTATAATTCCCCCATATACGGTTATTCACCACTAGCGTATACCGCTCATCATCTCCACTTCCTATTGGCTATTAAATGTAAAGTTCTATATCTTCAAAACTGGATAGTTAGAAACACAAAAAAATGACAGCAGATAGGAACTGCAAGGCCCATCTAGTCTACCCATTCCTGTTAAAATACTTGTCTCAGCCTTTACCTTCATATCCTTGCATCTAACAATCCTCTGTGCTCATTCCATGCTTTTTTGAATTCTGTTATAGTTTTGGCCTTCACCAGGAGGCTGTGTTTAACAGACAAAATAATACTTCCCAAAACAAGCATATTAAAACCAATGCAGTTTTAAGCACCCTGTCTTGTGTGTATGTTTTGACTAAACTGTAAGCTCTTTGGAGCAGGCACTGTCTCTTTATCTGACAGTGCAGCAAATGTCTAGTAGCACTATAGAAACAAGTAATATGGGTAACATGGAGTACAGAAGGGATGATACGACAAGTACAAGTGATGCAATCTCATCATAATTTGCAGTAAGTGAATACTTTTCTTTTTAGTTAATTACATACTACACTAATTCAAAACTAACAATGAAAATACCAAAACTATGCACAGTGTTTTTTCTCAAGATCATAATGCCTATTGCTCTAAAATGATGTTGTCCAGGAACTCAAGGTAGATTGAGTGCACCATGGACTTTTTATTGCTTCAAAATTTTAACACACTAATTTTCCATGATTCTTTGTGTACTTGTATCTAGTTTCTGACACTGGTTCCATATTTGCTTGTAAAAGATTAATTCCCTGTAAGCCATTCATAACCTTATGATATCAAGTAGAAGGTTCAGGAAATATTTCAGTATGGTTGAAAAAAAAAATATTGATCTCACTCTACAAGAACCAATTGTGACTTCTTATGTGTCAGGAAAAGGTGAGGGCATGGGCTCTCAGTTAAATGTAACAAAGCCAAAAATGTTCAATTTCTCTGCTATCAAAATCACGGAAAGCATGTTATTTGTACAAAGAATAGCAAGACTGCCATCCTCACAAACAGAGCTAAAAACACATTCCAATAATTCCGCAATTCCTGTCAACTTGAGGAGATACACACATTGTCTGGAGCCCACTTGAAACACAACTTTAAGACAAAACTACCACAGACCCTGACAGGGGCTGGTAGGTATCAGTCGTTACTGCAGTTGACCTCAAGTACTAGTATCTATGCCTTTTGCCTGTTTTCTTCTATCACTGTCCTATCAGAACCAGAAGAAGTAGCTGCTAAAAGACTGAACATGAGGCCATTTGCTGCTGTAACTTGACAACTGCCTGATTATTCCTAAGGCCTTTGGCTGTAAAGTGACTAATATACAATTTCAGTTTATTAAAGCACTTTTCACTTGAGTTTTGACTTTTCAGCATGGCAAGAAGCATGGAAGGAGGGGATCTTATTATCTGTAGGAGAAGGTGGTCCCTGCATATCCTGCCTTCTCTGCAGCCCCCACCCCTCCACACACAGTGTATTTCTTATAATGTGGTTTCCCAGTCAAAGGTGGTCTATCAAATAAAGCAACCAACCAACCACAAGGGCACACAGCTATTGGCAGAAGAGCAGAAGAATATAGAGCGTAAAAAGTTGTCACATAAGAGTGACTGCATTAAATGCCAGCACTTTGACTTAGAAAAGCTAATTGTAGGCTCTGAGGTGAATTTTCAAACTTAGCAAGTCAGTGTGTAAAAAGCCTATACTTGCATAATTGATATTTTTATAAAAGTCAACAGTAAGTGCATACTTTACATTTTGGACATGCATATGTGTGTGTAAAAAAAAAAAAGGAGGGGTCGGTCTAGGGGCGTTCTGGAGCAGGGCCAAAAGTTACAGGTGTATATTTGGAAATTACATGAATAATTTTACACCTGTTAATTATATGGCATAATTGATATTAGCCTTGTGTATGGTGTATTACTGGCTAGGTGGAAGAGGTCTGAGTGAACTGGGGGGGGGGGTGGAGTTCAGGCTGAAGAATCAGGAGTGTCTTGAGGATCTGGAGGACTGGGCAAACTGGTGGAGTAATTGATAAAGCAGAGTTGCTTACCTGTAACTGGTGTTCTCCGAGGACAGCAGGATGTTAATCCTCACACATGGGTGACATCATCGGATAGAGCCCGGCACGGAACTTTGATCTAAAAGAATCGAGAACTTTCAAACATGCCCTACTGAGCATGTGCAGCTGTAGTCTTCACCCTGCCCCCTAGACAGAGTCCCTCAGTCCTTAATAAAGCTAATACATGGAGAAACCAACTCCCAGGGGAGGCGGGTGGGTTTTGTGAGGTCCAACATCCTGCTGTCCTCGGAGAACACCAGTTACAGGGTAAGCAACTCTGCTTTCTGAGGACAAGCAGGATGGTAGTCCTCACACTTGGGTGAATCCCAAGCTATAGGCTGTCCAAGCAGGAAAATCAAAAAAACTACACCATGCTGAAGGCACTACCTCTCTCCCTTTTGCCTGTGAAGCAGCCGACCCACAAAGGGGTCTAGGCCGGAAAAGAGTTGGGTTCTACAAAGAGAAAACCATAGAAAAGACACAAAACCCTGATACGTGGCAGAGGCGCCTAAGGCAGGGGAATGATGCGAATGCCAGCAAGAAACATTGCCTGCATCACGGAATCAGTAAACCCTGACAACAACAGTAGATCTAGAACCTCCTGGATACAGACAAAAGTCTAGAGATGTAAACCAAAGGGGGACTCTTGGATGAAGACCGTACATTTTTCTTCATTGTTTCAAGATAACTGAAAAACCAAGTGGGGCCCGAGAACGCCCCAAAAAGAAACTGTGGTCTACTGACATCCGAAGGATAGAATGTCTCTGCAAAAACGTGCCCATGTTTGGCTAATAGGCATAATGGGCAGAAAACCCAAGCAACGCTTGGAAAAATAATCAGCCACAGCAGCAGGGTCTATGACAGACCCTACGTGCCAAAGCACCAGACATAACTGACCAGCAGGACAGCATCAAGGAAATCCCAGAATGGGATCGCTAGCCTAAACCCCCGAGCAGGGAGATACGTTAGGCCTGAAGCTCACTCACAATGCACCCTGTCAGGGGAAGGGCTATCCAACCTATCTAAAGATAGTTCAGGTGAGCAGGAAGACCCTTTGTGCAACTTAGTGAAGTGAGAAAAGCTGAAGGCAGTATTGGCCAGACTTGGCAAAAATATAGGGAAAAAGTGGTGTATCTTTCCCTGCACTAAGATATACCATGAATGCCTTAGCTTTTCCAACCATTCCCCCGACATTCCAGCTGGAAGTCAGAAGGAGCGAAGAACACAAGAAGGTTGACCACTAGACTGCCGGGGTAAGCACAAGTCGCTGGCTGTATAACAACCCCAAACGAATAACTCTCTGCCGATTCCAGTAGGGAGTTACCCACCAAGATAGAGCCCTCAGCCTGCTTGAAACAGCTGAAGCTCAGAGCAAATTCCACAGGGAAGAAATCCAGAAACACTCCACTAAGACAGGAAACCAGGGTGCCGCAAGTACAAACCCCTGACGAACAGGATTTCTTCACTGCCCTGGAAACACTAAAGGTACCAGGGCAGGGAAATGATGTGAGTGCCAGCAAGAAACATTGTCCGCATCACAAATCTGAGGTATTAATACCTCAGCCATGATAGCACATACTTCCCAAGGAAGCACATGGACTAGTAAATAAAACAATCATTGCATGAATCCGGATTCCCCTGTCCACAGACAGGGTTATCCCTAAAATGGGGAAGTATAGCTTGCAAGCCACTGCAACCAAAATAACAGCACCTCTGTTGCAGGGTCCCTTGTCCCCCAACTCCCTCAGCCATGGATATGGCAATAGGATGAAAGGCATACTCACCAATTAGATGGATTAGAACCCTCCTCACAATTATTATCTTTTCAGCAATATAGGTATCAACTAAATGTTTGGGTAAAAGACTACCTACTTTATCTACAAATTAGATATTTCCACAAATTGGTCACTCAGGATATCTCACGGCCCATTTCATCACCTGCTTTTGCAGCCTTGAAGCTGTTTAGGTGTCCTAGAGGATTGCTCTCTCATCTTTATAAACTACATCTGCATCAAGACTATTGAATTGCAAGGTGTTTAACACAAACCTGGCAGTCAGATTTAGGTGTATTGATGGAAGAAAAGTATTTTTTGGAAGCTAAAACACAAGTGTCCAATATGTTGATAAATGCAAATTTAAAGGAATTACAAAATCGAATTGTACATAGAGCTCTGATCTCTCCAGTCCAAGCATTCCATGTGGATATTATTCCTTCATCTCAGTGTTGTAAATGCTCTACCATGGGTGCAACCTTGTTCCCTGTTTATGGTCCTGTTCTAAGAGTGTACACTTCTGGGAAAGAGTGTTGCATGTTTTGCTATCAATGATTCACAAACTTGTTCGCTTAACCCTGGCTTTTGCTTTGACTTATAGTTTTCTGGGACAATTCTGGGGGTCTAGTTTATGCCAATTTCTAATTAGAGTGGAATAGCAGCCTAGTGGTTAGAGCAGCGGGCTACGACCCTGGGAAACGAAGGTTCAAATCCCACCGTCCTTAGGCAAGTCACTTTACCCTCCGTTGCCTCGGGTACAAAATTAGGAGCCGATGCAATAATGTTTGCGGAAAGCAGGCGCTGACTTTTCAGCGCCCGCTTTAACGCAAGCAAGGCACCCGCAAGGGGGGGGCACCATGCAATATGTAAATTAGGGGGGTCGCGCTAGGAAGGAGGTGCTAGGGGTTGCTCGCGCGAGCTTAGCGCTTCCTTGCTAACGCGACCCGCCGCGGCTGGCGGTTATGAAGACCGACGCCGGTAAACTGCCTGTCTGCCAGTAATGAAAACGGCCGCAGAGTTTATCGGTGAGCGCACTGTATTGCATCGTCCCCTTAGATTGTAAGCCCTGTGGGAATAGGGAAATACCTATAGTACCTGAATGTAATCCACTTTGATGTACACTTTGAAGTACCAAAAAGCAGAATAAAAAAAAAGATCTAAAGCCTGTTGTACTACAAAGCATTTCATAATTTGTCATTGGTTGGATGTTACATCTCTTACCTTGGGAAGGTGGAAAGTACAAACGCTGAGCTTGGAGTATATGCTTCACTTCCACTCTTTTGGACTATCTGGAGGCCTATTCCACAAAACGCTTTCTGAGGACAATCAACGCTTATACCCCCTGCCGGATTCCTAGCCCACGATCTGTTCATCTGGAGATTTTATGATTGGACTCAAGAATCTTGGTTTTATAGTAGATCCTATTCTCAATTTTCATTGAATGTACAAAAGGTACACTTTATCAATTTTATTTTGTGAGGATTGGGTGGGGGTGAAGGGGGCATATGAAAAATGGAAAACTGTAACTGTTCTAATGTATCATCTTGTTCCTTTTTTCTCTTATCAATAAAGATGTTTATAAAAAAAAAATAATTCAAAGGTGAAAATAAATAAAATCATATTTAAAATAAGAGAGCTCCATTTTCCAAACAAACAGGTCGATCCAGTAAAGTGTGCTCCGTCGGAGCGCACTGTCACCCTGCTCTGGACGCGTGTTTTCCCTTACCCCTTATTCAGTAAGGGGAGGAAAACACGCGGCCCACCCGCGGCACCTAATAGCGCCCTCAACATGCAAATGCATGTTGATGGCCCTATTAGGTATTCCCGAGCGATCCAGTAAGTAAAATGTGCAGCCAAGCCGCACATTTTACTCTAAGAAATTAGCGCCGCCCAAAGGTCGGCGCTAATTTCTTCCGGTGCCAGGGAAGTGCACAGAAAAGCAGTAAAAACTGCTTTTCTGTGCACCCTCCGACTTAATATCATAGCGATATTAAGTCGGAGGTCCCCAAAAGTATAAAAAAGTAAAAAAAAAAAAAAAATTTTGAATTCGGCCCGCGGCTGTCGGGCCGAAAACCGGACGCTCAATTTTGCCGGCGTCCGGTTTCCGAGCCCGTGGCTGTCAGCGGGCTCGAGAACCGACGCCGGCAAAATTGAGCGTCGGCTGTCAAACCCGCCGACAGCCGCCGCTCCAGGCCAAAAGGAGGCGCTAGGGACGCGCTAGTGTCCCTAGCGCCTCCTTTTCCTCGTTTGCACCGCGTCGCCTAATTTAAATACTGGATCGCGCGCACCGGCGAGGGACTGGTGCGTGCGCCGGGAGAGCGGGCATTAGTCCGCTCTCCCACGGACTTTACTGGATCGGGCTGAAAGTAAACTTACAGGTGGCGAGATGCCTATGTATTTCCTACCCACAAATGAACCAAACATGTAACTTCCTTGCTATATATTAATTCAGATTAAATGCCTCACTAAATGTTATATTGTTATATTTATTCTACCTGCCTCTATCTTCCTTCCAGCTTGTCTTTAAGCCTCCAAGTTTTTCATACCTTGTTGATTGTAACTTTGACTTATTCCTTTTCCTGTTATCTATTATTTACCAGAATTGTTACCTCAGTTTTACCCTTTGTTAAAATGTAAACCGATCCGATATGGTTATCTACTATGAAGGTCGGTATAAAAAACTGCTAAATAAAATAAATAAATAAATATGTCTTTAAAAGTCCTGAAATATGATTCTCTCCTAAAAGACTCATGCAGTCGATTCCATAGAACAGGGCCTGCCATGGCAAATAACCATTCACGTGACTCTGCCAATCAAACTGACCAAATCGTAAATAGATCTTAAAGATTTATAGACCAGAAATAAAATGAACAGCTCCTTTTGAATTAATGTTAAAATTTTGTACCTTATTCTCCCAATCGACAACCAGTGAAGTTGCAAACATTATAGGAATTATATGTTCCAAATGACTTGATCCAGGAGGATATGTGCAGCAGAGGTCTGGATTATTTGTAAGGCCTTCAAGATGGAAGCAGGAAGACCCAAAGCATATTGAATTGCAAGAATCGAGACCAATTTAAATGTCTAGAGTCAGTAGAGAAATGGAAATCTGGTTGCATGCTGCAACTGCAGTGTTATTGTTTTGTGGCAGAAGCAGAATAAAGAAAACAGACTACCTGAAAATGGCAAGAGAAGAAAGCCTCGCTACCTTTTACAGAAACTTCTCAGCAAGTTAACAGTAATATGTTACATCAAGAAGGTAGCATCTTTAAAAAAAAAAAAACATCTTAAAAAGTTCTCACCCTTTTTGTTCATGCAGCAGTCGAAAAACTGCACAGCA
This sequence comes from Rhinatrema bivittatum, assembly GCF_901001135.1. Classification (NCBI taxonomy): domain Eukaryota; kingdom Metazoa; phylum Chordata; class Amphibia; order Gymnophiona; family Rhinatrematidae; genus Rhinatrema; species Rhinatrema bivittatum. The sequence goes on from NC_042618.1 coordinate 365,301,691, forward strand.
TTCTGGCTGCAAACCTCTGACTTTAAGAGCTTTCATGAGGCAATCATGTAGGCTCATTCCATTTCGTACATTAACCTGCAAACAAAAGATACTTTTGAAGTCATACAGTTTTATTCAGGACTACACAGGTTAAAACATCAGATTCAGACTATATACTATATTACAGGAACATGGCTTTAGTAAGCCTTTCCTCTACTAAAGAAAACAGTTACTGAACCAAAATATTAAGTAAATTTGGCCATTTAAAGACAGTCATTGGGCTATAAATTTTAGTCTAGAACAGCTGGTCTTGTTTCAGTTTCTCATAAACAGTAAGTTTGCAAGCAAATAGATTTGTATATCCAAGAATTAGCCTTGATAGCCAGATGTTTATTATCCATGGATCCTGCTGAAATGTCTCCCACCGTTAAGAAGAAAAAAAAGAACAAATTGTTTTCCAGATATGTTATTCGAAGAGGACCACCAATGGTTTCTGCAAAAGCTACACACTGCCCATTGGAGGAGAACCGGCAGGCATAGAAGAAGCCAGATCTAGCCTGTTGGAGGAAAGGAACCAGGGGTCTAAAAAAAACTACATTTGATGTGTTGGAAGATAACAACGACATTCAAAGGAAGAGTTACTGTAATTATGGAGGAAAAAGAAAACAACCCAGTCATAGTAAGAACTTAAAGCTGCCAACAGGAGGAGGGTACTGAGCACTATGCATTGCTAAAAGATGGACCAAAACTTGGACAGTGTGATCAAAGTGCAATGCACTGAGAGGGGCCCACAAAAGAGACCTTAACTCTTACCCTCACCTCCCGCCTTTATTCTACCAAATAACTGAATTCTAAGAAATGCTGCTTTACAAAACCCAAACCTACTGAAAGTTATAATTTTGTCTAAATACTAAGCTACCCTTAAACTTTTTAACACTCAAGACTCTTATCACAATTGTACATGTTTTGCCAAAAAAAAAAAAGAGTTCTCCAAACCTTACTCTTACCTTTTTGTTTGATACCAGAAGCAAAAGCAGTGGCGTAATGAGGGGAAGCCAATGCCCCCAAGAGCAGAGCTATAGCAGGGGGCACTGATGGCCAACAGGGAGGCCCATGCAGCCACCAGTGAACCTCATCTCCCTGGCGGCTGAGCAGGGAAGCAGGATATGTTTATGCTGTGCTGGCCGCACACAGCAGGAGGATCAGCATTGGCCATGGTGGCGCTCATCCCACCATGGCCCGAAGAAAAAGAAAGTTACATCCAGGTGCTCCTGCTCCTCCTTCCTACCTGCACGGTTCTGGAAGAAAAATGTTGCCGGAGCCATGCGGGCAGGAAAGAGGAGGAGCATTGGCCCACGTGCAGAAGAGGAGGCCTAGTAGCAGGGCCGCCGTGGATCCCACCTTGCTGCAACCCGAGCAGATCAGGGCTGCTGTGGATCCCATCTCACGGCGGCCCGAGAAGATCAGAGCCGCCGCGGAACCCATCCCAAGGTGACCATCGAAGAGGTGGCCCAGAGGTGAGAGAGAGATGCTGAGGCCCCGTATAATGTTTGTGTGTGTGTGTGTGTGTACGAGAGCGAGTTGAGAGACTGTATGTGAGAGAGTTGAGAGATTGTGTGGAAGTGAGAGCCTCTGTGTGTGAGATAGCATGTGAGAGTGAAAGCCTGTGTGTTGACAGCATGTGAAAGAGACCATGAGTATGTATGAATGAGAGAGAGCGTGCGAGAGAGGGGTGTGTGTGTGAGACAGCATGCAAGTGTGAGGCAGTGCCTGTCTGTGAGAAAGACAGACATGTGAGAGACAGCAAGTGAAAATGAGAACTTGAGTGTGTGTTTGAGGGAAGAAGACAGAGGGAGAGAGAAGAAACAGAAAAAAAGAAGGAGACCCTGTAAAAGAAATTGGCAAAAGACCAAGAAAAGGAAGTGGGAAAAAAAAAGCCTGTGACCAACCAATTAGAAAACTAAGATCAGACAGCAAAGGTTAAAAAAAAAAACAACTTTTTTTTTTTTTAATTTTTAGTGATTGGCATATGTAATCTTTGGGAATGTGCAAGAATAGCACTTTCTCTATGCCGATCTTGCAATGTATGAAATCAGCATGGAGGAACTGGAAGCCCCGCAAATTTTTAATACTGTGGGGCTTGCATAGAAAAGGCAGCATAATGGGCTTTAGTGTCAATAGCAGTGATTGGCACCTCCCCAATAGCCACACGGCAGCAGTGACAGCAGCAGCAGAGGAACGAGAGGCTCCAAGGTTGCTGGCAAAAGAAAGAGAGGGGGTCTGCCTTCAGTGTGTGTTTGTGTGTGAAAGCAAAATTGCTTACCTTGTAATAGGTATTATCCCAGGACAGCAGGATGTAGTCCTCACATATGGGCGACGCCACTGACGGAGCCCTATTGCGGGAAAACTTTCTGTCAAAGTTTCTAGAAACTTTTGACTGGCCCTGTGAGGCCACTGAGTATGCCCAGCATGCCATGATATTCTCTGCCACAGGGGTCTCTCTCTAGTCTCGTATGTAGCAATAAGCTTTAGCCAAAAATAAAATAATAAAAGGTAACATACCCAACTCCGCGGGGTGGCGGGTGGGTTTCGTGAAGACTACATCCTGCTGTCCTATTGCTTACCTATTACAAGGTAAGCAATTTTGCTTTATCGCAGGACAAGCAGGATGCTAGTCCTCACGTATGGGTGATTAGCAAGCTAGAGGCTGAGTCCTTTTGTAGTGAAGCAACACTGAGGTATTGTTGTTGAAAATGAGGCAGCCGAAGATCACAGCAGGTTGGATGCAGAAGGAGTTGGGATTATACTGGAAACAAGTTCTTTAAGACAGATTGTCCATAGGCTGAATCTTGTCATCCCTGTTTGTCCAAACAATAATGAGCGGCAAAGGTGTGAAGAGAACTCCATGTTGCTGCTTTACATATGTCAAGGATTAGCACTGAACGATAGTGTGCTACTGCGGTTGATATTGCCCTTACTGAATGTGCCTTTACTCGCCCTTGGAGAGGAAGGCCTGCTTTTTCATAGCAAAACTGTATGCAGTCTGCTAACCAGTTGGATAGAGTATGTTTACCCACTGCTTTACCTGGTTTGTTTGGATCATAAGATACAAAGAGCTGAGTGGATGTTCTGTGGACTGTAGTGCGGTCTAAGTAGAATGCCAGTGCAAGCTTATAGTCCAAGGTATGCAAAGCCCTTTCTCCTTGGTGAGAATGGGGCCTTGGAAAGAATGTGGGTAAAACTATGGATTGGTTCAAGTGGAATTCCGTAACTACTTTGGGAAGGAATTTTGGATGAGTATGGAGAACCACTCTGTCATGTAGGAATTTTGTATAGAGTGAGTACGTGACAAGTGCTTGCAGCTCACTAACTGATGTAATGGCTATGAGGAAGATAGTCTTCCATGTGAGAAATTTTACATCATAGGAATTCATGGGTTCGAAAGGAGAACGCATGAGTCTTGTTAAGACCAGATTCAGGTCCCAGTCTGTGACTGGTGGCCGAATTGGTGGTTTAAGTTGAGTTAAACCTCTCATAAACCTGCTGACAAGAGGTTGTATGGATATTGGTGCATCTTCCATCTTGTTATGGTAAGCTGAGATTGCACTTAAATGGACTTTTACAGATGAAGTCTGGAGACCAGAGTCTGAAAGATGGTATAAGTAGCCTAGTAGAGAATTTGTGGGGCAGGTGAAAGGATCTATACTCTTTTGCCTGCACCACAAAGTAAACCTTTTCCATTTCGAAGAATAGTTCTTTCGTGTTGAAGGTTTACATGAAGCTATAAGCACTTGAGATACATTGAGATTGAGTGGTTGTAAAATTAAGCTTTCAACATCCATGCTGTCCGGGATTGGGGATTGAAGGTTGGGATGGCGCAACCGACCCTGATCCTGAGTTATGAGAGTGGGAGCTACACCCAGGAGAATGGGATCCCTGATCGAGAGGTCTAGAAGTGTGGGAAACCATACTTGCCGAGGCCAATAATGGCTTTGAGTATCATGGACCCCTTGTCCTGTTGTAGCTTCACTAGAGTTTTGGTTATGAACGGTATCTGAGGATATGCGTATAGAAGGCCTGAGTTCCAAGGGCGAGTAAAGGCATCCTTGGCTAGTTGTGATTCAGATGTGATGCAAAGAGGTCTATTGTTGGTTGTCCCCAACTTTGAAATATCCTGGTTGCTATTAAGGGATCCAGGGACCATTCGTGTGGTTGGAACTGACGACTGAGTCGATCTGCCACTACGTTGTGAATGCCTGCCAGATAAGTGGCCCGGAGAAACATTGAGTGTGTTAGGGCCCAGTCCCAAATCTGTGCAGCATCTTGACAAAGGAGATACGAGCCCGTACCTCCCTGCTTGTTCATGTACCACATGGCTACTGTGTTGTCCTTTTGAATCAGAACAGTCTTGTGTGAAAGGCAGTCCTTGAACGCATGTAGCACATAACGTATAGCTCAAAGTTCCAGGAAATTGATTTGAAATGTTGCTTCGAGTTTTGTCCAAGTACCTTGGGTTTGGAGATTGTCTATGTGAGCTCCCCAACCCAAGGTGGATGCATCTGTAGTTAAAGTTATCTGTGGGACTGGTTGTTGGAAGGGTAGGCCCTTGCGCAAATTGTCCTTGATCGCCCACCAAAGCAAAGATGAGCATAGCTGGTGGGTTACTTGAATTGGAGAATACAGTGGTTGAATGGCTTGGATCCATTGCATTCTTAATGCCCATTGCGTTACCCTCATGGCTAACCTTGCCATAGGAGTGACATGAACTGTGGAGGCCATGTGGTCTAGTAAGGTTAGAAACTGATGAGCTGTTGCTTGTTTCTTTGAGTAAATAGAGTTTGCCAATAGAAAGGTCTTTGAGAGGATGGTGTTCAATTCTGCTCCAATAAATTGAAGCAGGTGAGATGAGTAAGATGGGACTTTTGATAATTGATGAGAAAGCCCATGGAGTGAAGTAGAGAAATTGTTCGACTGAGAGAATCCAGCGCTCCTTGTTGAGATTGACTTCTGATGAGCCAGTCGTCTAAGTAGGGAAAGACATGGACACTTTCCTTGTGCAAGTGTGCTGCTATTACTGCCAGACATTTGGTAAATACTCTGGGAGCAGAGGCAAGACCGAATGGTAGTACTCTGTACTGGAAATGTTGATGACCTACCATGAAGCGCAGATACTTGCGATGAGGAGGAAATATTGGAATGTGAGCGTAAGCGTCTTGAAGATCCAGAGAACAAAGCCAATCTCCTTTTTGAAGACGTGGAAGCATGGTGCCTAAATACACCATCCTGAACTTTTCTTTTTTCAGAAACTTGTTGAGATTTCTGAGATCTAGGATGGGACGTAGACCTCCGGTTTTCTTTGGAATGAGGAAATAACAGGAATAAATTCCTCTGCCCTGCTGAGTCCGGGGCACTGGCTCCACAGCCCTGGCTTTCAGAAGGGTGGATAATTCTACTTGCAATTGTAGTATGTGATTTTCGCTGAGAGAGAGAGGTCTCGGAGGAGAATCTGTTGGAATTGAGAGGAAATTGAGTTGGTAACCTCGAGATATGATTGCAAGTACCCATTGGTCTGTTGTTATTTGGACCCAATGAGTGTAAAAGGAGGATACTCGACCTCCTACCGGAAGCTCTGGATGAGGATTGGAGAGATGGCTGTGTTCCCTGGAAATGGCCTCAAAAGCCAGCAGCCATACCAGTCTGTGGTGGAGGTTGAAGTCTAGATGGTCTAGGCTGTCTGGGCTGATCCCTTTGTTGTGGTCTAGAAGACCTGCTTCTAGATGTAGGGGATAATACCGCTTCTGTCTATAGAAGGGTCTTCTAGAATCCTTCCTTTGAGGCCTACGAGGTGGCTGTGAAGGTGGATCTTGCGGGATCGATGATAGTTGTCTCAGGGTCTCTGTATGCTCTTTTAATTGAGCAACTGCATCCTGTACCTTAGATCCGAACAGATTGTCACCAAGACATGGGAGATCTACTAACTTGTCTTGGACTTCAGGCCTGAGGTCCGAGGCTTTAAGCCATGCCCAAAGTCTTGCACTGATACCCAATGTAGCCACTCTGGAAGCCGCCTCGAAACCATCATAAGCCGCACAGACCTAGTGTTTGCCTGCTTCTAGCCCTTTATGAATGATCATTTGGGCTGCTTCCTGATGTTGTGATGGAAGTGATGGAATAAAGTCCTGCATTTGCTTCCACAAATCCCTTTGGTACTGGGTCATGTACAATTGATATGAAGATATCCTGGAATTCAACATGGCCCCTTGATAGACTTTCCGCCCCAGGGAATCCAGAAATCTGTGATCTTTTTCTGGGGGATTTGAGGAATGTGGTCTAATCCTCTTGGACTTCTTTTGGGCAGACTCTACCACTACTGACTGGTGAGGAAGCTGTGATTTTTGGAAGCCAGGAGCAGACTGCACCAAATATGTAGTGTCCATTCTTTTGTTAGTAGCTGGCACTGAGCATGGATGCTCCCAAATCCACTGTTGTAACTGCAAAAGCACCTCATGGATTGGTATAGCTACCATTTGTTTTGGAGGGTCCACGAATTGAAGAACCTCCAATGTCTGTTGCCTTATGTCCTGCTCTGTTACTAAGGTGAATGGAATGGTGTCAGCCACTTCCTGGATAAAGGTTGTGAAAGAGAAATCTTCTGGTGGAGATTTCTTCCTTGGATCAGGTGCGAAAGGATCCGACATGAAACCTTCTGAAGAGGTATCTGAGTGTGTATCACTCCATGTATCATATGGATCCTGACCAAGTGGAGAGATTGTGGAAGTTCTAGGTGGTCTAGGAATTCCTGAAGGACCTGGTTGTGGATCTTCCAAGGGTGAATCCTCCAGGTGTTCTTTCCCAGGTTTGGGAGGGAAAGCACCGACCATCTCATCTAGTCTCTTCAGTAGAAGTTGGTAGAGTGCCAGTTCTGGACGTCCCGGGTCCCCGGGAGTAAGTGGCATCGATGGTGATGGCGGTGGAATAGACGATGGCGTCGGTATCTTCGGTGGTCTTGCCGGAATCACCTTAACTGGAACCGTTGTAAGTGACGGCAGCGATGGAATCGTCTGTATCGGCAAGGGTACCGGCATCGACAGGGTCGTCGGCATCGGTAAAGGCACTGGCATCGGTTCAATAACCGGCATTGGTGAAGGCATCGGCATCGGCGAAGTCGCCGGAATAGGTGTGTGTTCTTTCAGTGCCTGGAGCACCGCTTGTCTGATAAAAAAAAAAAAAAAAAATCAGACAATTCCTGCGATACAGCCGGTGTAGTCAGAACGACTGTACGCGGTGGCAGTGTAGGCTTCGATATGACATCCACAGAGCTCTGTGGAGGTTCGATCGATGCTGGTATAGGCCCTGGCGCCGAAGGTAGCGGAGTTTCCTGAGATTTTTGCCGTTTAGTGGTCGGTTCCCCCAGGGAGAGGGCCATCCTGGAGTCGATGCGTGTCGATGCAGGTGGCGAAGTTTTGTTCGATGCATCGATGCCGTCGACGAAGATGGCGATGGATGATCATCCAATCCTTCCAGATGACTTTTTTAAATAAAACTTGCTTTGTAACACCCACTGGAGACAACTTCGTTGATGCTGAAGGAGAAGGAAGGAGCTGAAGGTGAAAGATGTTCCATCTTCTCCTGTCGAAGTTTTCTTCCTTTAGGAGTCATCTCTGCACATTGAGGGCAGGATGAAACATCGTGTTTGTCTCCTAAACAGATAACACACTCGAGGTGTGGATCTGTTATAGACATTGTTCTATTGCAAACCGGACATTTTTCAAATCCGGAAGCCATTTCCTGTCGACAGCTGTCGATGAAAATGGAAAAAAAGGGAATGAGAAAGTTTTTAATAAAAGTAAAAATGAGACTGAGTTTACTCACGGGCCTGTGGAAAACAGAGAGATCCCCATGGGAGAAAATTATTTGAGAATTTGATGACTTTTCAGTCAAATATATTGTGAGGAAAACTCACAAGGCTCCTGATCCGCGATGCTTACAGCAGCACGGAAAAACGAAGACTGAAGGGAGACCCCTGTGGCAGAGAATATCATAGCATGCTGGGCATGCTCAGTGGCCTCACAGGGCCAGTCAAAAGTTTCTAGAAACTTTGACAGAAAGTTTTCCCACAATAGGGCTCTGTCAGTGACATCACCCATATGTGAGGACTAGCATCCTGCTTGTCCTGGGATAAAATGAATGGGTGCCTGCCTGAATGTGTGTGAGAATGAATGTGTACATGCCTGGGGTGGGTGAGGGGGTAGGGGTGTGTGAGAATCAATGGGAGCCTGCCTGGGGGTCTGTGTAGTGTGTGAGAATGACTGGGAGCTTGTCTGGGTGTACGGATGTGTGTATGTGAGGGAACCAGTTAGAGTGAGAGCGCGCGCGTGTAAGAGAATCTGGGGGAGGATTTATATTGACATTCCAGATTTCATTCTCATAGCCATACAGAATTAGCTGAATGAGACTATCAAATAATTTTAATAGTAGAAGTGTGAAATTAGCCAACTTTTTAAAATTATGCAGAAAACCCTTTGGACTTTCTTAAGACTTTTTTTTTTTTTATAGCCAATGTTAAAGCAGGCCATGCTATGGCGGTGGGTGTGATATGAGGAAATGTCATTTTGGCTCTTCACCCCAAATCCTTCTGTCTAGAGATGCCACTGATTTTCTGTGACCTTAAGCATTAGTACAAGAAGGATATGGGGGGGGGGGGGGGGGGGCGGTTCTGGAGACACACACAAATGCATTGGTCCCCTGGGCACCCGAGACCCTCAGTACATCACTGAGCAAAAGGAATAAAAAAAAAACCGGCAAGATTGTGTTTGTTGAGTGAAGAAACTCAAAATTAGACACACAGTAAAACAGTGCCGTCACCTTACAGTGGATTCATAATCCAAAAACTGTAAAAAGCATTTATTGTTGCATTAGTTTTATACTTCTGAATTCTTCCAGTACTTCAGTTGGGAGACAGGAGAACACTACACACGCATCTGGATGGCATCTCCAAAGCTGCATCTTGCTGAGGTTTTTCCATTGTTGGCTTCATTTTTATTCTAATGTATATCTCCAATGTATTGACATGTACATATGTTTTACATCCAAATCAATCCGGGAAGATGTCTATAGCTACAGAACTGTGAAATTTCACAGCCAAAAAAGTCTGGCATTTAACAATGGATTTTTCAAAAGCAGAACTATAAAAAAAAAAAAAAAAATAAAAAATAAAATAAAAAAAAAATATATATATATATATATTAATGCTACAAAATTCTCTTTAGCCTAGAAACTGGCATTGCCCTGGCACAGAACTGTAGCTTTAGATAAACTCCTTCCTGATTAGGACTGATGTCAACGCAACAGGACTTGTGCAACATAAAACATTTAAGGTGTACTGCTGCGAGCTAGAGAAAGGTGGGGTGAGCAGATCCGCAGTCACTCCTAGTTAATATAGAAAGACGACTCCCAGATAAGCAGAGGTCATTCCAGATCCCATTCACCAAAACAGAATTCTTAAAGAAGTACCAGCTATATTATTACAATATCAGCTTTCATTGGGTTTTTTTTTCTTGGCTCTGTTCCATCTTCTTTTGTAAAGGATCCTTTCTTTCTCACCTATTTATACATTTTTCTTCCCCAAGCCCTCTCTTCATATGTTCATGCTATATTTATGCTTCACCTGTATCAGTGTTAGATTCATAAATGGTAGAATTAGCCTTTAGGAACAGTTTTCAAAATCTGAAACATAACACTGCAGCATGGAGAAGACTCATTATGAACGAGAGGGATGAACAAAATTGATAGTATTACTGTGCTGGCAGCAATTTTGTTCTTGGTTTTAATACTTTTCCTTCACTCAACAATCTTTCTCCGTTTTTACAATATACAAAATCACACACATTCCAGTAAATTACTTCTATCCCAAGAATCCCAGACAGAATCCATGTGCCCCATTCTCCTGGGGAGACAGTTTAAGGACAACCTTGCATGTGACCACTGCAACCCTTTCATTGGGTGTTTCTTGGAACATGATTCAACTCTCCAGATATAAGCAGACACAAAAAAAGCATTAAAATAAGAAGGCTGCGCATACCAATTCCACCCATCATTATCAAAATATGGGGCAGTAACATTAAGTGGGAGTGTCAGCTAAAAACAACTTTAGGAGGTCAGGAGTTAAAACGCGCTCTCTCTCATATGACAATGAGTAGGCCTTGGAAGTGCAGTGACTAAGGAGACACAATAAAGGCATGGGAAAACAATTTGTGGTTTGCTTTTCAAAATCAGCTTGTAGTGCGTTTCTATCCTTGGAGCCTAGAAATCAAAAGTAAAAATTCCAGAACTTTCTAAAACTTTCTGTGTGGCCATATATTTAACAAGACTACAGCCTTTAGTATTACAAACTGTATATTCCTTTCCAACACACAGTTAAGACAAAAATGTCTTAGTATGAGAGATAGAGATCAACATACAGTTACAGACGATCTGCGACAAGTTATTGACAGTTAAATACTCTACTGACAAGATGAAGGGCGCTGAATTCGAAAGCTAGTTAAAAATGTATCAAGTTAGTTCAAGACAAATAAATCACTTATAACTTATTTGTTTACCTTTATTTCTACATCTTTCAGCTAACCAATACGGCAAGCACATTTCTCTATGCAGACTTCTAGTCACTACTGATCATGTTAAATAGGAATTTTCTCACTTTCAATTTCCTTCCTATTAACTCTGATAGACTTTCTACCTTAGAGCAGAGAAAATACCCTATCACTACAGGGCTTTTTGAAAAAAAATTTCCATTACAGGTCTTCTTCCTTTCTCGCCAATATGGCCTTTCCCACTAATACCAGCACTTCCTCCGCTATCTCAGGAGGAGTAAAATCCCAAACACAAGAGAGCTTAGAACATTTCCTCTTTTCATATTTATTCCCAGTATTGATAATTTTTTTTTAAATTTTATTCAGCCATATAGCCTTTTATATGAACTATGTTATGCGTTTCCAGATGCAAACTCCATGTGTCTTTCTGCACACTTCTTTTATCAGAAGTCGTTACCTGGATGGGAAAAATCTAAGGGAAGCAGGAGAGAGGTGGGGAAAAGCAAAAGGAGATATTATAAAGGCAACTCACCTTTTCGTTAGGAAAACAAATAAAGGAAAGAGGAAAGAGAGACCATTTCGGTTTTCTAAAGAAACAGACTGAAAGATAAGGGAGAAAAGGTTTAGCATTCATAAACTACAAAAGTGCAGAAAGAGGAAGAAAGATAATAGAAAATGTGGTAAAAACCAGGAGGACAAGATTTCTTTCTTTTTTTTTAAAGATAGGTTGCTAGAAGAACGTGTAAAAATGGCATTGTGAGACTCAGAGGTGAAGGAGAGGAATATGTAGAGGCTGATGAGGAAAAAGCTACTTAAGTATTTCTGTTCAGTGTTCCCTGTGGAAACATGACGACAAAAGAACAAATACAAATATGATTGGAAGCAAGGTAAACCTCAATTAATTTTCAGAAATGTGTGTTCATAAAGAGCGAACTAAACTTAAAGTAGATCAAGCAATAGGGTCGGATGAGCTACATCCGAGAGTATTAACAGAAGTTCTGGCAGATCCATTACCTGATCTTTTCAGTGCTTCATAAGAGCCAGGAGGCAAATAAACGTGGTTCCCTATTCACAAAAGTAGTACGGAGAAGGCCAGGAAATCCAGGCCAATTAGTTTGACCTATGTGGTGAATAAATGGAATCGCTGCTAAAACAGAGGATAGGGAATTTTCTGGAATCCAATGGATTGCAAGATCCCAAGTAGCATGATTTTATTAGAGGTAGGTCTTAAAAATAGTTGCAGACAGTGCTGAGACTTGTGGCACTCCAGAAATTAAATTAAACCAGGGAGATAGTGTACAGCCAACCTTAACTTGGTATGACCTGTCTTCAACATAGGATGCAAACCATCTGTGTACTAATCCAGATATCTCAAATTCTGACCAACCGAGTCAAACACTGCTGAAATATCAATAAGAAGTACTTACTGCCTCTATCAAAACTCCTCCATATCATATCCAGATTACACAAATCAAAAATCTTGGTGCTACAGAATTTTCTGAAACCAATCTGATACTGGTCCAGTAAAGTATAGTCATCTAAATACTCAATAAGTTACTTTAGGACAATTGTTTCTAACACCTTAATCAAAAAAGCCAAAAAAAGAGATTGGCCTATAGTTAGATACTTGCATAGGGTTCAGAGAATACTTTTTAAGTAAAGGTCTAATTGAAGTACACTTTAAACAAAAGGAATCACATCTGATGGACAAAAAAAAGTTCCACAAACATTTCAAGACAGTAGTAAACCATGGGTAGATAGGAGAGCTAGCATTATTTAATGATATAAAACATTAACATCACTAATAATTTATTTTAAGAATATGTCTCAATTGGGTCCTTCATATGAAAAATTAGAAATTGGTAAATCAACAGAATCAAACTGCACACATATCTCAGAAATCTTAGTTTGAAAATAATCTGAAAAACAAGAGATGGATATACTAGAAGCTTGAGAAACTGTTACATCTACTTTTGTAGGAGATCTCACAATGGAGAACAACTCAAATGGCTTATTAATCACAGCCTGGGTTTGATTCCCAAAATAAAGCCTTTTTGCATGATCCACAACTGACGTGTATGGTTCACAAGTCTTATCATATTCTGCCTTATCTGTGGATAGTGTTTTCTGCCATAAACAGTTCATGTTGGTGCAACGTTTGTTTATATTCAATTAAAAAGGCATAATAAACCATAGAGCAGCATTATGATGACATAGCTTCTCTCTCTTTAAATGGGCTATTTTGTCAATAGCCACTGTCAACATATCTAACCATACCTTCACTGCTTGTGACACATCTGATTAATCCCTGAAGGACTTAGACTATTCAGCACACAACTTAGCCAGGTCAATATAATCTCACGTTGCCTTAGAATGGTCTTGTATACCATTCTTTTGGCAACGTGAGATCAAATGCACATTAAAAAATGATGTCCAACTCAAGAGAGGCCAACATACCATCTGATCTAATCCCATTGCTGATATTTATTTAAAAACGTGCACACTGGGAGTCAGGTGGACTAGCATCAGCATGCAAATTAAAGTCCCCATTCAATAGTTGAGGATAAGGCTTTAAAGAGGAAAGTTGCATGCCAAAAGCCCAGGCAGACAATAACAGACCCCCAGACTCCACAATCCTGTTGAAAGCATCAGTAACTCATATGGTACAGGGATATCCAAATTGAGTCTTATTAGTAATAAATCCTTAAAAATAACCAGAACTCTACCCTTACTATCCCCTATAATACTAATGTCTTTTCTTAAAATGGGTCAAACATTTTGATTTCTGGATGGGATTTTTAGTTGAAGATACATTTTTATTCTTTTGGGAGCCCTACATTCATTTCTAAACAGCATCTCCTCAGAGGGCAGCACCAGAAGCAAAGAATATTGTCAGGATAAAGCAAATGAAAGGGAGAAGTAGGAGAAAGATACTTTTGGGGCTGCTTGGCTTCACACTATCATTGGCAGACAAGTGGCTCTTAAATATCATCAAAGATGGTTGTAGTATATAAATTCACAAATCTTCCTCTGCACTTCATGTCCTCAAGAGCATCAAGTGATATAATCAAGGCAGCCTCCCTCTTACAAAACAGGAAATACAGCCTCACCTGCATATTCCAATAGTGACGTCATTAGTAATTCATCCAATTTGCTCTAGGACATCTGCTTTTCCAATATAAAGCCCATGTCTTTGGCCTAGCCTTAGCTCAAAGTGAATCTCTGAATCCAAATGATTTTTGTCTCTATGTATCTGGATGACTTTTTTTTTCTTTAACCCATCTCTTTCCTCCTGCTCCTTTGTATTTCCATCTCAGTGGGAATTAAGGCTGGAATCTGGCACCATGAACCTTCTTTTACTACTATCTGGGGATTTTTCCTTTTATTTTATATTCACCCCCTGCACGCTCAACTCCATGATAATCATCTTCTGTTTTTATGCAGATTTGTTTTTAAATTATGAATCTTTTCTTTGTAACTAGCCGGGAACTGTGGTATAAGTGAGGAATAAATATGTTATTATTGTTTTATGTCGAACATCAGCAGAAAAAGACCACTTGCTTCACCCAGTATGTCCCACTTGTACCTTCCTACTGTACTGCCACACATCCCACCCAAATCTATGCTGCGCTCTTTTTCCTCCCTTGCAAAGCCACCAAGGCCCCTTTGAATCCCAAACATACTCAGATTCTGTCATTGATTTGCCTCTTCCAACCTCTGCTAAATATCTAGACCAGATGTTTACCATTCACTTAGTATGAAAGTATTTACTAACATTTATTTCAAACTTTTCTCCCTTTAATCAAACTTGATTGGTTTGACAGGCTGCAAATACTGTAAGAACTAGAAAATCCAGCAGAAACAGAGCGGCAGTCACATAAGCTGGTTCGGTCTGGCAAGCTCTACAGGAGATATAGGAGGCCGGATATTTGGGCAGTGATCATGTTATATCGCTGGCTATTCCAATAATTACAGAGCTTTGTGATTAGACATGAGTAAGGTGGGGTGCAGGAGGGAATTACTAAGGCAGCTTGTACACTTCTACCCAAGATAGTAAAGTGCCAGACAAGATGACAAAAAATGTTTTTCCTGGATAAGGAGAGAGATCTGGCAGGTAACCACACTCTGTGGGTGGTAGCCGGGATGTATCTTCAGCAATATGTACAGAACAACTGGGTAGACTGGACGGGCCAGCTGCCTCATATGATGACCCCTTGTCCTTTAAATTTCTAATTCTATAGAAAATGCTACTTTCTGGTACCTTATTGAAGCCTGCTAGTTATTTGAATGTTTATATCAGTTTCTTTTCCCTCCTTTCTTCTAAAGCAGGGATCCCAAACACAGGCCAAAACACAAAGCATGCCAGGCTGCCATGCTTTGTGTTTTGGCCTGTGAAGAAATATTTTTTTTTGTTCTTTTAAATGCATGATGGGGTGGGGTGGGGGGAGCAGAAAAGCTTGTGGGATAGGCCAGGCCCCACCAGCGGGAGAATAACCGGCAGGAAAGTATTGCTGAGGGAAACCATGCATGACAGCCACAGGCACAACAGGGAGAGCGGGAGAGTTGCATGCACCCCAGTCAGCACTAACAGCTGGCCTGGAAAAGCAGTCGCCAGCGCCTCCCAGACCGTGCTGCACCCTTCCTCTGCTCTCTTCTGTGCACTGCAAGGTGAGAAGGGGCTTTTCCTGAACACGGGACTGAAACCCATTAGGGAGGGAATGGGAAAGGTGGAAGCAGTGTAGCCAATGCTCATACTGGGAGGCCCCAGCCTGCAGATGCTCTTAGAGGCTGTTCCTCGGGGACCTCTCCTGCGGGCAGCTCAAGGGAGTTACCCGTGGCGGCTCAAGAGAAGAAGTTTGCAGCCTCTTCTAGCTACCGAACCGCATTTCTGAAGCATCCAAGACCACCTCAAGCCAGGGCTTTATGCTGGGAGTGAAGAGGAGAAGAAGCCACAGGATTGGGGGGGGGGGGGGGGCGTGAAGGCTGGGCCCTTCTTGTGTTGTCTCCATACTGTAGGCAGAGCGTCTCCTGGGCGGCCCCCTGCCATCACATCCAACTGGTGTGATCAGACTCTCTGGAGGAAGGCCCCCACCAGACCCCTCATGCACTCTCTTTTATTTCATATGTTAAATCATTTCGTTCAGATTTGACTTTGGTGAAGGAGATCAAGAACACAGCACCGACTTCTCTGACTGAAACTGAAAAAAGAGAATGCAGGCACAGCTTGTCACGATTTGATCACTGGTTCAGATCAAGCCCAGGTCAGTAGCGAGTATAAGCTATTGTCATCTGGAAACTGTTTGGTGGCCCACATAGAATGAAATGTAGTCTTAGGCTAATTCTCAGTGAGAAGAGAGGGGCATGATGAGATGGAGTGGGGGATGCCTGAGAAAAAGTGATTAAAGGAAGGGGAGTTAGTGATAGGGGTGAGATGGAGTGAATGAAAGAAGGTTAAGGAAGGGAAAAGAGATGATGGAATGAGAGTGGGTTGGGTGAGTAGGTACAAAGAGGGAATGGCATGAGAGTGAAGGGAGGAGAGTAAATGAGATGACACACACACACACACACACACCCCTCATGCAGCAGATGAAGGGGAGCCGGGAGGAAGGGTTACAGGAGTGTTGCCAACTTTCAAGAAATCTAAAAATATTAATACTAGCAGTCCATCTGCCACACCCCTGAAACCCCGTTTCCTCCTTTTTCCCCAGCATTTCGAATCATCGAAATGGCCAGAGAGGCATCCCGTGGAACATCTCCCCTCCACTCCAGGTACTCCAAGCATGGTCAAGGTCTGGGAAATCAAGGTTGGCAATTCATCCCTGTGAAAGAACTGCAAGTTAATTCGGTTCCATTCCAGGGGGGGGAATATTTCCCCATCCTCAAGTAAGGCAAGATCGGTGTCATCTGTGCCGTCCGGATCTTCAGCCAGAAGAACCAGACAGGAGAGATCCAAATTCAGGTGCCCCACCTGAGGCATCTTTACCCAGACCAACATCTGGCTGGAAAAAAAAACCAGGCTTAGCGAAATCAGAGGAAGACAATTCACCCTGAGCCTCCAAACAACGCTGGCACAATTCAGCATGCACTCCTGGCTGAGACGCGCGAATACGACAAGCAGTGCAAAGAGAGACGCTTAGGCTTCTTAGGCACAGGCTCCATAATGGCCGACCATGCGAGGAGTGCGTCTAGCTGATTTGGTTTTTTTTTTGGGGGGGGGGGGGGGTTTGGGGGGGTGGTTATATAGGCACACAACTAGGCGCCCCAACAAAATATATGTGTCCAACACTTATGCTCGCACACCTAGGCGGCCAAAAACTATGAATCCAGGACTTAAGCGCACACACCTAGGCACTCACCCAGGTGGCCAAAATGAAAGCGCACAAAAAAAAAAAAAAAAAACTTAAGCGCGCACAGTCACATGTGTGCTGATGTAAGCGCGCTTGTACGCCCAAAAACTGAGCACACAACTGGATGCACAGCGAGACACGCACACCGGACCGACAAGCCTCAGAAAGCACGTGAAAAGCCATTAGGGCCTACCACACTGCGCACAATGAAAAGCCTCAGAGGGGGGCCCAGGCAACAGAGGCTGCTCAACCCACCAGGCAGCCAACATCCCTCAACCTCCCATGGAGCGGGACAAGAGTCGGAAAGGCGCGCCAAGCTCCAAGACCAGACGGGAGGAAACCCTGCACAGTAAAACCTCCTGCTGAGTCTCTGTATATTGGAGAAATTACTTACCTATAATTTTGTTTTCCTAAGTGTAGACAGATGGACTCAGGACCATGTGCTCCCCTGCCAGCAGATGGAGATGGAGTCAGGTTTCAAAGCTGACTTCACCCTAGATATACCCCTGCAGTGACCTCAACCATTCAGTATCTCTCCGTCTCCTAGTAGATGTGGATGTGCTATCCCCACACCAGCAGCGGTGTTTAGCGGGACTGCAGCTCTAGTTGGAAAAAGAAATTCAAATTTTACCTCTAAATTGGGAGAAACAAACATCGAGCCTCACTCTCCTGTGGTGATACCTAAAGGTCCCTCCCCCAGTTGAGAATTCCTGAGGTGATTTCAGAGATCCCTCAGAGGTGTGCCTTGGTCAGGTAGACTGTTCCCAGCGTGGACTTTGCTGCTGAAGCAGCTGAAAGGCAGCGGGTGCAGGAAGCCGAGCGCGGAGGTGACGGCCTAAGCCCTCTCCCCCTGCAGCTGGAGACTGTCTCTGAACTCAGCCATTAAACAGAGAACTCCTCCTCCTATTTAGAGACGTGGAAGGGCTTCGGTAATTCTTTCCTCCAGTCTCCTCGCTCAGCGCTTCATACCATCGTTTCCGATCCCGTTAGGGCAAGGGAAGGGGGGGGGGGGGTTTCCGAGCGGGTTGAGCAGGCCCCGGATGGGCTAGGCCCCCGCTTCAGGCTCGATGGGCACTCCACATGGCGGGCCGTGGCAGCGCCATCTTGCGCACAGTTTGCTGTGGCGCCACTTTGCCCCATTGTCCGTGGGTATGCGTGGTACAGGCCGGCCCTTTGGGTGCCTAAAGCAGGCATAAGTGCACACACACCTGTGCGCATTAACTGCGCGCATAATTACACACATAACCGGTCGCTTAGATTTATGTGTGTCGAGGCGGGTCTGTGCGCACTCGACAGATGCTAACTGGCCGAACACCCAAGCTACAGAGTATTATGGCCCCGGCAGCAAAGAAGCACAAGCGACACTCCCTTTGTGCTGCCTGCCATATTAGGGCTGTGCAGTCTGACCTGGCATCCTTCCTGTGTCAGCATTGTGAGGAAGCCCAGGGAGGGCTGGGGACTCAGAAATTTTCCAAGTCCAGCCCCTCCCAGTCAAAGGACAGGTCAGCCACGACCTTATCTGATAGCAGCCCGGACCTGAGCAATTCTGGGGATGCGTCATCCCAGGGAGAGGGCAGTTAAGCGGCCCCTACCCCAGTTCATCCTGGGCTAAATATGGACCCGGCGGCCTTTTCTTGGTTGGAATTCTTTCAGGGCTTTCAAGTCTTTTGTTCAGATGCAGTCAGCTACTGCCCCTACCTGGTCTGAGCCCCAGCTGGGACAGCCTCGCCCTCCCAGCATATATCTCGGGACATGCCTCGCCTCACCAAAGGTATCCCTGACAGGGACCCAAACACCACAGACAATGAAGGGGGATGCAGACTCATTGCAGGATAGGGAAATCCCTCCAGGCCTGTAGCCATACCAGGCCATGCTTCGATTTTTCCACAGAGCTGAATTATCGGCCCTGTCTCCCAGACCCTGAAGACAGCACATGCCCTCTCTCCCCCTCAGCCAGAGATGGTCCCTGGCTGAGGGGGAGAGAGGGCATGTGACGTCACCGCCACACTCTGCTTCCTGCACCCGTTGCCTTTCAGCTACTCAAGCAGCACATCCATGCCAGCAAAACCAGTTACCAGACAAAGGCACACCTCTGAGGGACCACGGAAATCACCTCAGGAAATCTCAGCTAGGGGAAGGACCATTTAAAATCGCCGCAGGAGAGCGGGGCATTAATTCTTTTTCCTGAATTCTCCTTCTTAAAATTGAAGCAATCCCCAGTGGAGAGATGCATGTCCACCATCTGCTGGAGACAGAGAATACTGGCGGGCTGAGCTCACTGCAGGGGTATATGTAGTATGATGTCAGCTTGCTCAGTCTCCATCTGCTGTTAGAAGTGCATAAACCCACTTGTTCTTAATTCATCTGACTAGACGTTAAAAAAAAAAAAAAAAGAGAAACACAATTGGACATCACACAAATGATATCTGTTCTACATTCCCATACAGCTGTCATTGGGGAATCATCCTATATGACCTGTGACAGAGAAACCACCCTGTTAATTCAGTCTTGGCAAGGGTCCAAAGGCTCTCTCCACACCCACCTCTTACCAAAATTCCATACATGCAGAGACAGGACACACCTGCTCATAAAGCAGTAGGCACCACTACAAACATTTTGCACCATTGTTGCAAGGTGCTGGGCATGCAAGTTAGTGGCATCTCTAGGTGGAAGAAAGTAACAAAAGGAACCCCTGGCTAGTTTCAACCATCTAGTAAAACTACCACTAAAATTATTTAATAGCATCAATCAATACAAATGTTTCTACATGGGAGTGAAGTCTGGGGTCTATACAGGATAGAAGAGAATCCTATCCTATATAAACCCTGCACCTCAAGTTCTAGAATACTCTGCCTTCACAGAAATTCCCCCAACAGAGTGAAGGGCACAACAAAGACATTGTCCCTCAACACTCATAGAAAAATACTATTAAAATTCTGGTGTCATCACAGTAACAGCAACAACACTGTGTAATAATTCAAAACTGTGCAAAAAATACACTCAGAATTTATAGGAAATCTGCTACACTATAACACTAACTGCCAGACTGAAACAGTAACAACTCTACCTATGAAAAGGCCACACTGCAAACATTACACCAGGCCCTAAAACAAAAACACACCTCCCATTAGAAAAAGAGAATAGGTCAGGCTACTGTAGTTTCCTACACAAAAAAACTACCCATTAACAGAATACTTCACCTCAGTCACACATGCATAACAGACAGACTCTTGTCAAATACAGAACAGAGAGACCATAAAGTACAAATACAAACAAAAACTGAACAGAAGCCCACAAGAAGCCAGACTCTGTATGCAATGCAACAGAAAAACAGAATCACCAACATTCCTCATAAAATATCAGATAATAAAATCAAGAAATATAAATAAATCATAATATTAAAACATACTAAAAAGAATATTTCAATAATGCACACAAACAAATAACATCCAGTAATTACAAGCTCATTAAAATTGTGTTATTTTATTGGTGATTGGTAAATTATATTTCAAAATAGCAGATACATCAGATAACACCCAATAATTAAAATTCAAAAGAATAAAACTCCCCACCCTCTATACATGGGAAATTTGGATTTCCAGTCACCCTGAGATTGTCATGGATAGGTGAGGGGCCCGCAGAAGCTCTCTGTCCGTCACAAACACATTCTATAACACACACATATGCACACTCATACTCTCACACACAGGCTCTCTCCCTCTCTAACACACATACACGCACTCAAGTGCTCACACATACACTCCCTCACTCACATACATAAGCACACACTCCCTCCTACTTTTAATTAAGATTTTTAGACATCACACTCACAAAAAGGTTGCCATGGTTTACAAACATAAAAAGGTAAAATTACATACATATTTGGGCATAATACCACAGATACACTTGGTTATCTTACATAAACTCGGGCAAAAAAACTACTTCTGGCACAACAATCCAAAAAGTGTTGGAGAATGAGAGTATTGCACAAGTACTTCAGAGCATGCTCACAATCCCATCTGTCATTGGCGTTCAACCTGTTCACCCCCATGTTTTTAATGACTTCTTAAAAAGGCACTCTACTCTCTCATTCACATACAAGCTCATTCCCACAGGATCCCTTGTTCACATACAAGCTCACTCTCTGGACCACCCCTTCTTCGGCCAGTGCAGGAGGGGATCCACAGAGGCCTTGCCTTCTCTTCTTCGTGACCAGACAGCCACCAAAAGTAGACTGTCATTGGTCCCAGGGCCAGGGATAACCACATCCCCGAGAGGAACTACAAACATTCTTCTCCTGTCTCTTAGAACCTTACCTTTTCTTTCAAGTGATGTGAAGAGTAGTCAGCAGGCTTTTGGACTTTTTTTTTTATATTCTAGAATTTATTCCATCAAATCCCAGTTCCTTGTCTATTATTAACTGCACCAGTACCTCAGCAAAACAGTAGTGTATTCACCCTATAGTCCCTCAAGTTCTTGTCATTTGCTTTCAGTCCATCACCCTCTACTTCTAATGTGAATACTGAGCAAAGTTTTAACCAAGACATCGGTCTCCTCCTATTCCTCCTCCTCTTGAAACCTTACTATTCTTATTTTAGTCTTCATCTTTCCATTTATATAGCTAAAAGAAAAAGTTCCCCACTTTTACTAATTGGATAACAGATGTCTCCATTTGATCCTTTACCAGCCTTAATCTGTCAGATCCTTGACAATTCTGTCAAAACCAGGATCTGAACAAACCCTCTCCCTGAAAAAAAAAAAACAAAAAAAAAATAGAATGTCTAGCAGAAGGAAATCTGAAGAAGAAAAAAAGAAAACATTACACCAGCTTTTTAGTCAGTCTCAGATCATGGCTATAGAAGAGAGAGATACAATGCTATAAATCACATCAGTAATAATCAAGGCATAGACGTTACAGAAAAAGAAGCGATAGAGTCCTTATCTTTGTCAACTTTTCCAGGTTTTTTTTCCATCAGATTAACACTACAGAAGAACAGAGTGCTAGAATGGCAGACACTAGGACAAATCTGTTCAGATCACATCTCTGTTGCATCCTTAAAGGATGTAGTCCCTCTATACTGGTACAGTAGTTCTGCTGGAAAATAAGACAGCAGCAATAGCAGAATCTACTTTGACAGCTTTAGTCAAAAAAGCTCCTCTTGCTTTATTGCTTTTTTTTTTTGTAGTCTGCTCATTTGTTAAATGGCTCTTGGAATATAACAGTTCTTTCCTTCAGGATGAACCCATTCCTTTGAGATTAAATCCTCTACAGCACTATGCACTGGAACCTTCCTTCCCTTCAGCAATGTCTCAGTTTTTTAAGCAGATTCACAGGAGGAGACTTTTTTTTTTTTTTGAGTTACACAATCAAGGCCGAAGTAAGGAATGCAGTCACTGGGACAATGAGGATCTCAGAACTTCATCAGAAAAAAAGAACTCCAAGTTAAGGGATGGTTTGACCAGGGAGGGGGAGGGTCACGGGCCGCACACACATATTTCATACCCACAAAGCTTCTGAAGCACGTACGAGCACTCTTTTTCTGGGAGAACTTGTGGTTCTCTGCTATGTCCATCAAGCAAAAAGGATATGAGATGGTACATTGCTAAAGTGGTCTGATTATGAAAAGGAACTGATCCAAATAGTTATGTGGCCTGAAATTCTCAAACGTCTAGATTTGACTGGGAAATGTGGTGGTGCAGGTTTTAATCAAGCAGATCTGGCCTAAAGCTCCCAAAAGGAAAAAAAAAAAAAAACCCCCACTCAAAATGGTGCCTATGAGACCTGTTTTTCCCCTTTCTGGGCTAAGGTCAGCAACACAGCCAAGAAAGCACTTGTCCACACAAGTCTGGTGGAGGTCGCCTTGATTTAAGGACCCAGCAGGCGACACTGTATCCTACAGTATAGACTGCTTTGGATATGAGCAATTCTAGGGGGAAAAAAATTCTTCATTACCGATATCTAAAAATGGAAAAAAGTACTTTCCATGCTATTTTAAAGCGCATAGATGACCATCTGAAGAAATATCTAGGAATGCAGCTGATCCTAAGTTCTCCTAGATTGGTAAACCCCAGCCATTTGCAGTAGTGGTCCAGCAAAAGTGCTGGGGCACGTAGGAAATAAAACTAATCTCTAGCAACTACCTACATGGTTATATTTGGAGAATTGACACTAGAGATAGTTTTCCTTTCATTTTATTTTAATGCAAGTTGTAACAGTGTAGCCCCCGACCCAACTTCTCCTGGCATGCAGGGACTCGCGTGGGATGTGCACCCCTGGCTCCCAGTTTCTTTCCACACAGGGAGCAAAGGAAAGGGAAGGAAACAGTCTTTCAAGGCCCTTAAGGGTTTTTTTTTCTTCCTCTGGGAAACAATGCACTACACTGTAGCTGTTGTCCAAATAAAGTAATTTACTTGGTAAAAGGAAGCAAAAAATCCACAGCAGGTACATTGAGGCTCAGTGCACAATCAGTACAGAAAAGTCAAGTCCAAAACGAATTCACAGACTCAGGGAACAGCAAAGGCTGCACACCCTGGCAGGAAGGTCCTCTGGGTCAGGTACACCCTTCCTGGGCATTTTCCCTGGTGCCCCACTCTTCTGAGTGCAGCTCTTACTCTCTCACAAAAGCAGATTCTTTTTAACAGAGAGCAACTCTCTGGAACCTTCCTACGATAGGCAGTCCTTCTGCAAAGGCAAAATCCAATCCTTCTGAAGAAATCCCTCTTAGAATAAGGAGTATAGGGGACTGGGAACACCAATCCTGGGCCCCAGCTACCTTGTCAGAATAGGAGGCAGGGCTCTCCCTTGCAGGCCACCCCATCTCTTAGCCCCCCCCCCCCGCGGACATCTTTTCGCCATGCAGGGGGAAACCCGATGAAGAACCCCTGACCACAAGTCCCATGAGTTTCATCAAGCTCATAACACCTTCCACTGGGGAGCGTCAGATTTCCTTCACCATTCCTACATCACACACCTCGCACAGTGTTTGTGGAGAAACTGATACTACTATAGTAAGGGGATGTTTTGGGACTCCCAACAATAGATTTTATTTTTATTTTCTAAATGTTGCAAATATATTTGCTCGACTGACTGTCACCTTTAAATCCTACCACTCAGTAGGCTAACAAACATGGTGGAAATTTCCACAGAAGATAACCCATGCACAGGTAATATATGGCACAAATTAACATACTAACTTTTTTAAGAGTTATTTTGACGAGCAGCTCACTAATAAATATCGAGAGAGGTTAGATGTGGCCTTACCACTGTCCGTTGCTTGTTAGGCAGGTACACCCGGATGGTGCTGCTGGTCTTAGTATCTGTGAGTTTTCCATCATCGGACGCCCGGCGCTGATAACCGAACTGCTGGACAATGGTGGGGGACATGCAATTAGGCCCATCAAAGACAGAATCTTTAAATCCAAACCCATTGCTGAGCGTCTTCCAGGCTCCCTGAAAATGATCCATGGGCAGCTTCTAAAGGACACAAAAATCTACAAAAAGAGAAAAAAAAAACCAAGTGGCATCAATCTCAAAACCATATTACAAAGCACAACACTAAACTGCTGCTTTACAGCCCTAAAGAGGGTCATTTTCATCTGTCCGTGTAGGGCTAAAAAAAAGTCTGTGGGTACCTTTTACCTGCAGATTTTAGACCAGATCTTCAAAACGGATTGATGTGCATAAATCCGCTTTGAAAGTTTGCAGGTGCCAAGATGCACACAAAAAGTTTCACTGGTTCAAGAGGAGGTGTAACTTTGTGTATGTGTATTTAGGTGCATATTTTTGAAAATCAAAAAAGGAGGCATATAAATCTATTCCTTGCCCCACCTCCGCTCCACAGAATGCACCAAATCATATTCCACACACACTCTTACATGCACTGACCCCCAAATGCATTTCCAAAAGGCAATTTTCATGCCGTAAATCCTTTTGAAAAATCAGGCCTACAGTATTACAATTTCTTAAAATTTAGTGTCGATTTGGTTATTTTAGAAATGTATTCCTATAACAAGTTTATTATGAGTTATTACTTTATTCATTTACAAAATCATATTTTAAATTTTATATTAAAAGTAATTTGTATTAATTTCCCCTCAGAAATGCAATATATGTCCCGTCTTCAAGACCCAAATGTACTTCCCATACTGTAGAAAAGATTGCTTTCACTGATCTAATGGTGAGAAAAAACTGTTCATTTCATCTGTAAATATTGGCAGAGTTATTAGTCATAAACAACATTCCTGGGACTGGCAGATCCACAATAGATTTATTTCTTGTATCACACTCCCAGGAATAAGCGCTGGCTTTCCCAAGTATACCTGGATAATAACTGATTACGACTTCTCCTTCAGGAACTTCTCCAATCCTCTTTTGAACCCTATTTAAGTTAGTGGCCTTGACCACATCCCTCCAGCAATAGATTCCATAGTTTATTATGCGCCAAGAGAAAAAAAAAATTACTTCCTACAATGTGTTTTAAATCTGCTGGTTGCCAGTTTTTTAGCGTTATTTGAATAAATAACTGTCCCCTATTTACCGAATCCACCCTACTCATCATTTTGTGTGTCTCAGTTGTATCCCCTCTCAGTCATCTCTTTTCCAAGTTAAAGAGCCCTAATCAGTTTAGCCTTCCTCCATAAAGGGAGCTTTTTCATCTCCTTTGTCATGTGTTGCCCTACTATCAGGCTGATTCAGTACGTTAGCCCCCGTCTAGACGTGCGTTTTCCGCATGCTATTACTACCCCTTAGACAGTAAGGGGTAATAGCGCGAGGAAAACACGTGTCCAACCCCCCAAAAACTAATAGCGCCCGCAACATGCAAATGCATGTTGATGGGCCTATTAATTAGTCCCGTGCAATACAGAAAGTAAAATGTGCAGCGAAGTCGCACATTTTACTTTCAGAAATTAACGCCTGCCTGAAGGCAGGCGTTAATTTCGGCTGGCACCGGGAAAATGTACAGAAAAGCAGAAAAAAACTGCTTTTCTGTACACCCTCCGACTTAATATCATAGCGATATTAAGTCGGAGGCCCCAAAAATAAAAATTAAAAAATCTGCCCGAGGCCCACAGATTGGAAGACGGACGCTCAATTTTGCCGGCGTCCGTTTTCTGAACCCGTGGCTGTCAGCGGGTTCGACAACCAACGCCGGTAAGCCACCACTTCCGCCAATAAGGAGGCACCAGGGATGCGCTAGTGTCCCTAGTGCCTCCTTGTTACCGCAGGCCCTCATTTAAATACAGAATCGCGCACCCAGGAGGGTGGGCTAAGCACGCTACGGGAGAGCAGGCGCTCGCCTCGGCGCGCCGTCTCTCCCGCAAATTTTACTGAATCGGCCCGTATGTCTGCTATGTGGGGCAACCAGAACTGCATACAATACTCATGGTTTGCTCATACAAAGGCTTATGAAATTCTCAATTTTGTTCTCTGTTCCCTTCCAAATAATTCCCAACCTGCTATTTGTGTTTTTGACTGCCACCGTATACCGAGCTGAAGATTTTAAGGTACTGTCCACAAAGACTGAGGTCCTTCTTCTGGGTGATGACTCCTAACATGGAAGCCAGCATTGTCTACCTGTAGTCAGGATTATTTTTCCCTACATGCATTACTTTGCACTTATCTACATTAAACTGCATCTGCCAATTAGATGCCCAGTCTCCTAGTCTTACAAGGTCCTTCTGCAGTTCCTCACAATTCATGCCTCTTTTAACCATTCAAAACAATTTTGTATCATCTGCAGATATGGTCACCTCGTTCATTCCTTTCTCCAGATAATTTATGAATATACCAAAAAGCCCAGATCATAGTACCGACCCCTGGGGCACTCCAGTAATGACCTTTCTCCATTTGGAAAACTGACCACTTAGTCTAGCTGGTTTCCTGTCCTTTATCCAGTTAGCAATCCACACTGCCTCTGATCCCAAGACCTCCTAATTTCCTGAAGAGTCTCTTGTGAAGGACTTTATTAAATGCCTTCTGAAAATCTGAATATACGATATCAACTAGCTCATCTTTATTTATTACCTTCAAAAAAAAAAAAAAAAAAAATCTAGTTTATTGTTATGGCAAGACTCCACTTTGCCAAAAATCATGTTCTCTCCCAATGAAATCATGTCTATGTATATAGTCAGTAATTTTGTTTTTAACAATAGCTTCTACTATTTTGCCCAGCACAGATGTCACGCTCACTGGTCTATAGTTTCTAAAATCTTCACTGGAGCTCTTTTTAAAAGGCTTTTTTTTTGTTTTGTTTTTTTGTTTTTAGAAGGCCACACATTTCTCTGCATAACCCCCCTTCACATACTACGTGACGAGTACCCAAACACAGACACATGCCACACACCTCCTGCTGCAGTACACCACCATCTACAATAACCACCCCCATGTGCACACACAAGTGTGAGGAAAGGGGGACAAACCACCTCCCCGCATATCATTCAACACTTCTACCCCATCCACACAACACTCTCCCTCCCTCCCCCCCCCAAATGTATGTGTGGTTGTGGGAGGGTGAAAGGTCTACAAAGGAGAGAGTGCACACACATCCCCCCCACCCTACATACAAACCCCACCACACATACCCCCAACTACACCACTACTCCCTCACACACACATAGGGGGAGAAAAGGGTTATAAAGTGGAGCGTGCCAAAGGAACAATGTATATATACACACTCGAGTGACTGGGGGGGGGGGATGGAGTGTGCAAGGGGGTACAGTGTCCCAGCCACATACACCCACCCCCAGCCCCTTCCCGACACGCATCTCCCCAGCTCCCAAACTCTTCCCCCACCCCCACATACACAAGGGGAGGGCTATCAGGTGGAGAGAGTATGAGGGGGTAAGAATGTGCATACACACTTCCCCCACTCCCTCCCCCCCCCACACAGGGAGGAGAGGGCCAAGAATGCCCCCATTCATGCACACACCCCTAAATCACACCGCTTCTCCTCCAACCCACACACACACACGCACCAGGAGGGAAGGAGAAGCCTACAAAGTGGAGAGTATGGGGTGCAGATGGGGAGGAGACCAAGTGGAAAGGGAAAGTGCCTGCACACCCCTACACTATTTATTTATGAAAACATTTTATATACCGTCGTTCCATATCTAGATCACACTGCCACCCTCCCAACACACCGAGAGACATAGGGGTGAGGAGAGGGAGAAAGAGTGCCTCCAGCCATACACACCAAACACCCCTCTCTCACCTTCCCTCCACCAACACACACACACCAGCACAGCTGGTGAGCAAAGCAAGCAGGGGCACAGACACTCCTTACATAAACATTAAATGCAAAATACCTAAATGCTTTTATAATGGTTGTTCTTCTGCTATTCAAATATAGGTCTACTAATTAACTGGTATTTTTAGTCATTCTGACCAGGGGTTAATTTGTAGACAAAAAAGGAAGTGGAACTGTGGCGCAGGGTGAGGAGGGTGCAGGACCAGGGCTGGGTGTGACCTGTGTGAGGGAGGAGGGTCAGGAGTTGGTGTCACCTCTCTCCTAAACACATACACGATCACATCCAGCAGTAGCAGACACAGTGGAGATGACAGATATTCACCTCCTGCGTCTTTGACCTTGGTCATTCTCCTCGATCGTGCCAGCAAACTGCCCAAAAATCAAGGCCACAAAAAAGGTTGAATTAGCACAAGTTTGAAGCTTGTGAGCCGCAGTGCTAATCATCAAGGCCAGGGTTGAAGCCTTGACAACTGGCACAGCCACTCCTAAGTTTCAAACTTGTGCTAATTCAACCTCCTTTGTTCTCTGCAGTATGGTCCCTTCCCCTAGCTTTCCCTAGAGAAAAGGAGGGGCGGGGCCAGTTTAGGGAGCAGAGGGGCTGCTCTCTGCTCCAAACAGGACCCCTCCCCCTCCTCTTTCCTGTCGGCTGCCTGAAGGAGAGGGGGCTGGAGCAGAGCCCCCTTGTTGCTCTACCTTTTAAATCTGAAAAGAAGTGGCAGAACTGCATTCCAGGCCATTCTCCCTCAAACTAAGCCCCAATTCTGACGTTAAGTAAGTCACAGTGCTGTTGTGCTGACCTTTGTAAGAGCGCTATATAAGTAGTGCACCAACATGGCTCAAACAGTGCTGACTGAAGAAAGAACTTGGACAGCTAGAATAAGATGCACAACTTATTTCCTTTTTCCTACCACTCAATATCCACCCTCTTCTCTAGCCTGTAAAGACGTCAAGACAAACTACAGAAAGGAGATCTACAAGCAAGGCCTAAAATAAAACCCAGGAACAAGTCCAAAAGAACAAGGAATGACAGCCAAGAAATTAGGCTACAATTACTGCTTTAAGTGACTTATACATGGTTTTTAAAGAGAAACCAAACCTTAAAATACAAAAGAAGTCTACGAATAAAGGGATGGAGGCTGAACTGTTTTGCTAGAATGAAACTTATCATTTAGAATTTACATTTTCCTGAATGATTACCCTGGGATATGCTTCATCTAAACTGCTGCTCAGAACTGCAATTACTCTCTCCACGCAAAACAGAACCCCTCTAACAAACAAAACATCAAACAAACACGCACGCAGTCTCTAAACTGCTTAAAAGGAAAAAGCTGGGTAAAGCAATTTAAAAAGGTCACACCATTAAGAATTATGCAAGTTAAAAATAAAAAAAACAAAACAAAAAACACAACTCTAGAAAATATAATGCACATTCCAGACAACGTCATGTACATATATTTTTCAGTTTAACTTAATGGTCAGAAGATGTGGAAGCATAAAATGGTTCTCTCGGCACAAAAATCCTAGATTGTTTACATATGGCATTCATTTTAAAAAGCTGCACATAATTTCCATTGTCTGAATCAAAGTATTAGCTCAAGACAACAATAAATATCAGCCCACACGCAATGCTTTTTAAATGATTTGTCTTGCTGCATTCAAAGGCATCAACTTTTCAAAACTGATTGGGCTGCGATGCGATAATACAAAATTACAAAATCACTGGAGCTAAGTATTGGGGCATTCAAGCACCCTCTGAGCGCACAGAGCTGGTACCAATGGCTCTATTGGCCTGACAAGTTTTGGATTTTCTACCTGACTTGCTTAGATAGTTTGCTTCTAAATTGTATTTTGAGGCATAGTAAATAAAACTGTTTCCTCTTTACTTTTGCCACACTTTCGTGATTTTACGAACCTGTTCGCATCTCCCCTGCTCTCTCTGAAAAAGCTCTAGCTACCAGAGTTTGCCCTCATATGGAAGTTGTTCTCTGCCCTTAATCATCTCGAGTGCCCTTCTCTGTACTTTTTTAAGTGTACCATGTCCTTTTCAGATACTATATGCCATTCTGGGCATCCTGTTTGAAGTGGGGGCATCACCGATTTGCATAACTCCTTTGCTTTGTACTAAATAAGACAGAAATGGTTTTGAAAATCTTTTGATAGTTTGGATGGGCTTAATAATGGAATTTTTCAGATCCAGTCTACGAAGAACGAAGTGCGAACTTCTACAATAACTACAGCACCTGAATTGTAACATGCCTTGATCCTTGGGAAAAGGCAAATAAATAGATCTAATATTCTAAATCCAAGTGAATGATACATTTTCTCTCTTGTTTAAAGACCTATACAAATCTGATTTAACTGTCACCAGGGAGGAACAGCTCGTTAACTAAAGAAAGCAGAACTGAAAATATTCCCAAAAGGAGTGAGAGGCCTTCACAGTCCTCCCCTATTTAATTTCCTTACCTATCGCCCAAATTATATAAACCCTGCTCTCTATACTTGCTTCACCCATTTTATGTTTTCGAGGTTATTTCTACCCTGTTCATTGTTTTATCCAGGTTATTCTTCCCTGTTCATTGTAAAACAAGACTTTGTCTATGTTATTTTGCTGGTTGTAATGTAAACCGAAGTGATAATTAATCTTGTTAATTGAACCTCGGTATATAAAAGTTATAAATAAATAAATAACTTGAATCCTCTCAGCAGATTCAGATATAACTTTACTGGAATGACAATTGTACATATGTTGCCAAAGTAATATACAGGGTGACTAAAATAATAAAAAAAAAAAAGGATAGGAAAAGAAAGGAAAAATTATAAAATGCTAATAAGTAAAGTACATCAGGGGGACATGTCTCAGGTTTTGGCGCTGGTGTTTTGTCTCTGGTCAGGTTTCATGAGAAAAAAAAGAGAGAAAGAGAGAGAGAGTAAATGGTAGGAGATAAGGAATGCAATAATCTGTGCAATTCATAAACCAGGGAAGAATCCCTTAGAATGTGGCTCATATGAACCAATCTTGCTATTGAATTATGATATTATAATACTGGCCAAAGAATTAGCAAAGTGACTGGAAAAATTATCTTCCCCCACTTATAAAAGAGCAGAGAAGGTTCATGAGAGGAAGCAGGGGGCTGACAATGGACAATGTGCTCTTGACCAGATTCATTTGGTATCAGAAAGAAAAGAGGCAGCACTGCCTTATCTGGACACAAAGACATGACTGCCACATGCAGTGGATTGAATCTTTCTGGAAGACGTTTTGACAAAGTATGCTTTTCGGCCTACCTTGGATTACAAAAATGTATAGAAGGCCAAAGGCGATGGCAAAAGTTAATTGGCGTATTATTCTCATAATGAGAATTAAGAAGAGGGGCATCTCTTACCCATGTTATTTGATTGGTTACTGATCCCCTAGCAGCATGAAAAAGAGAGAACTGGAGATAAAGAAAAGCCCTGGAGTGCTACTGGAACACAAAATGGCACTCTTTGCAGATGATCGTCCCCTATAAACACAGCCCCAAAAGTCAATTGCTGTTTTATTGAAGTAGGTTGAAGAATATGGAAGGATGTCAGATTACCAAATTACATTTAGGAAAGGCAGACACCCTCATCTCTCATATGAATGCATTTCCTAACAAGTTAGGCTTCTACTGTAAAGTACCTGGGAGTACAGAATCTGAAGAGTTACTGGAACTGAACAAAAAGCAGTATTCTCCTTTAATACTATCTAAGATCATAATAAAAGATATAGCAACCTTACTATATTTCCAGGCTGGAGATGGCAGAAGCAATTAAACTGAACACATTATTGAGACTGAATATTTTATTTGGGACTTCAACTGGAAGGAACTATAAACAAATAAATAAAAACAAAAACATAGCCACGGACAATCTGCAGGTTTATATTTATTTATTTATTTGGTGCTTTTCTATACCGGCATTCATGATACAATCATATCATGTCGGTTTACATGGAACGGGGGTACAATAACCTTAGATATTAACAAAGTGAAGAGAAGCAGAAGTTACAATAAAACAGGGGTGCTGGAACTGGGGGAAGAGGAAGACAAAGCATAAGTAACTCAATGGTAAGAAGAGCAATTATTTACATTGTGCTGAATGTACAATAATGATTGCTATGTTGATTCAGTGAGTTTCTGGAAAGGCTTGTTTAAATAGCCAAGTCTTAAGCCTTTTTCTAAAAGTCACCAGGCAAGTTTCTTGTCTGAGTTCGGGGGGGAATAGCATTCCATATGGTTGGTCCCGCTGTAGAGAAAGCCCGTTCTCTGAATGCTAGATGGTGTGTGGATTTGGTTGAGGGGGCGTGCAGGGATCCTCTATAGGCTTCTCTGATAGGTCTGAATGAGGTGTATAGTCTGAGTGGGAATTGAAGGTTGAGAGGGGCTTGGTTGTGGATGGTTTTGTGGATGATGGTGAGGGACTTGTGTAGAATTCTGAAACTTATTGGTAGCCAGTGTAGATTTTTGAGAATGGGAGAGATGTGGTCTCTTCTGCAGGAGTTTGTCAGGATTCTGGCCGCCGCGTTTTGAAGCATCTGAAGAGGTGGGGAGACCTAGCAAAATGGAGTTGCAATAGTCTATCTTGGATAATATTACGGCTTGGAGGACAGTTCTGAAGTCTTGAAAGTGAAGAAGTGATTTAATTCTTTTTAGTATCTGCAGTTTATAGAAGCAGTCCTTGGTTGTGTGGTTGACTAATGTTTTTAAATTCAGACTGTTGTCAATTAATACTCCCAGGTCTCTTGCTTAGGTGACAAAGGTATTGGTGAGTGACCTTTGAGGAGTATCACTGTCGTCCAGTGAAATGAGGAGGAGTTCAGTCTTAGCTGAATTGAGTATCAGGTTTAGGTTAGAGAGGTTGATCTCTGAGACAATTTTCCCAGTGCTTGAGTGTTTTTGTAATGGATTCTGTAATGGGGATCAAGATTTGCACGTCGTCGGCGTATAGGAAGTGTTTTAGTTTAAGGTTAGTTAGCAGCTGGCACAGGGGAAGGAGGTATATGTTGAAGAGAGTGGAGGACAGGGAGGAACCCTGAGGAACTCCTAGTGATGAATTGAAGCGAGGGGACTCTTTATTGTTGATTCTGACTTTATAGCCTCTGTTACTGAGGAAAGATTTGAACTAAGTAAAGGCAGTTCCTGTAATTCCGATGTCAGATAGTCTGTTGAGGTGGATTGAGTGGTTTATGGTGTCGAAAGCTGCCGAGAGATCAAGGAGGATTAGTAAAAAGGATTGTCTTTTGTCCAAACCCATGATGAGGTGATCAGTCAGAGAGATGATGAGTAGGGTTTCGGTGCTTAGTGCCTTACGGAACCCGTATTGGGTTGGGTGCAGAATTTTGTGATCTTTGAGATAATCTGAGAGTTGAGAGTTGACTAGTTTTTCTATAATCTTGGCTACAAAAGGTAGATTTGAGATAGGGCGGTAGTTATTGGGTTCCTTTGGATCCAAGTTCGGGTTTTTTAGAAGAGGTTTAAGAGAGGCGAGTTTTAGGGTATCTGGGAAGATTCCTTGTGATAACTAGCAGTTTATGATATCAGCCAGAGGTTTGGAAATGGTGTCAGGTACTAGAAGGAGTAGTTTTGTTGGGATTTGGTCGTAGGGATGGGTAGGTGGTTTCATTTTCTTTAATAGAGTTTGAATCTCCAGGGCGATAATGGGCTCAAACGATTCAAGGGAGATTACTAGCTCCTACCATCTCCCAAATAAAGGAGAGGAGGTGGGGCTAGGGGGCAGGAGAGTTAAGAGGTTGGAGATTTTGCTTTGGAAGAAGAATGCCAGTTCGTCGACTTTGGATTGTGCTTGGTCATTAGGAATAGATGGTGCGCTAGTTTGTGTTAGCTTGGATACGTAGGAGAATAGTGCTTTAGCATCGAAAACGAGGTTGTGAATCCTTAGAGCATAGAAATCCCTTTTTGACCGCAAGGTGGAATTCCTGTAGAGGTGGAGGGCAGATTTGTAAGTGGATAGTGTGCTGGGGCATGAGGCTTTGCGCCATTTGTTTTCTTTCTGTCTGAGGCTTTGTTTTAAGTTTTCGGAGTTTATTGGTGAACCACGGTTGTCTCCTTTGAGAGGTGGGATTGATTTTTTTAGTTGATAGTGGGCATAATTTATTTGCTACTGTCTCTGTGATGTTGCTACAGGATAGTAGAGCTGAGTTGGGGTTTGAGAGGTCTATGTGAGGAAGTTCTTTGGCCAGGTGATTGCTGAGGACATTGGAAGAGCATGATCTCCTATAGAGAAACGAGGATTGAAGGGAGTGAGTATTGGGGGTTTCTGTCATTGTGATTTCTTTGCTTCGGTGTTAACTGAAGAGGATGTTGGGGAGGTACCCGTAATGGAGAAGGTTTTCATGGGTAATGATTCAGATGGACTGAATCAAATCACAGTGAACCTAGAAGATGTGGTAGGCCTGATTGACAAACTGAAGAGTAGTAAATCACCTAGACTGGATGGTATACACCCCAGAGTTCTGAAGGAACTAAAAAATGAAATTTCAGACCTATTAGTAAAAATTTGTAACTTATCATTAAAATCATCCATTGTACCTGAAGACTGGAGGATAGCAAATGTAACCCCAAAATTTAAAAAGGGCTCCAGGGGCGATCCGGGAAACTACAGACCGGTTAGCCTGACTTCAGTGCCAGGAAAAATAGTGGAAAGTGTTCTAAACATCAAAATCACAGAACATATAGAAAGACATGGTTTAATGGAACAAAGTCAGCATGGCTTTACCCAGGGCAAGTCTTGCCTCACAAACCTGCTTCACTTTTTTGAAGGAGTTAATAAACATGTGGATAAAGGTGAACCGGTAGATATAGTATACTTGGATTTTCAGAAGGCGTTTGACAAAGTTCCTCATGAGAGGCTTCTAGGAAAAGTAAAAAGTCATGGGATAGGTGGCGATGTCCTTTCGTGGATTGCAAACTGGCTAAAAGACAGAAAACAGAGAGTAGGATTAAATGGACAATTTTCTCAGTGGAAGGGAGTGGACAGT
Source organism: Rhinatrema bivittatum (assembly GCF_901001135.1). NCBI lineage: Eukaryota > Metazoa > Chordata > Amphibia > Gymnophiona > Rhinatrematidae > Rhinatrema > Rhinatrema bivittatum. Next base: position 365,336,870 of record NC_042618.1, read on the forward strand.
GGAGTGCCTCAGGGATCTGTATTGGGACCCTTACTGTTCAATATATTTATAAATGATCTGGAAAGAAATACGACGAGTGAGATAATCAAATTTGCAAATGACACAAAATTGTTCAGAGTAGTTAAATCACAAGCAGATTGTGATAAATTGCAGGAAGACCTTGTGAGACTGGAAAATTGGGCATCCAAATGGCAGATGAAATTTAATGTGGATAAGTGCAAGGTGATGCATATAGGGAAAAATAACCCATGCTATAATTACACAATGTTGGGTTCCATATTAGGTGCTACAACCCAAGAAAGAAATCTAGGTGTCATAGTGGATAACACATTGAAATCGTCGGTGCAGTGTGCTGTGGCAGTCAAAAAAGCAAACAGAATGTTGGGAATTATTAGAAAAGGAATGGTGAATAAAACGGAAAATGTCATAATGCCTCTGTATCGCTCCATGGTGAGACCGCACCTTGAATACTGTGTACAATTCTGGTCGCCGCATCTCAAAAAAGATATAATTGCGATGGAGAAGGTACAGAGAAGGGCTACCAAAATGATAAGGGGAATGGAACAACTCCCCTATGAGGAAAGACTAAAGAGGTTAGGACTTTTCAGCTTGGAGAAGAGACGACTGAGGGGGGATATGATAGAGGTGTTTAAAATCATGAGAGGTCTAGAACGGGTAGATGTGAATCGGTTATTTACTCTTTCGGATAGTAGAAAGACTAGGAGGCACTCCATGAAGTTAGCATGGGGCACATTTAAAACTAATCAGAGAAAGTTCTTTTTTACTCAACGCACAATTAAACTCTGGAATTTGTTGCCAGAGAATGTGGTTAGTGCAGTTAGTATAGCTGTGTTTAAAAAAGGATTGGATAAGTTCTTGGAGGAGAAGTCCATTACCTGCTATTAAGTTCACTTAGAGAATAGCCACCGCCATTAGTAATGGTTACATGAAATAGACTTAGTTTTTGGGTACTTGCCAGGTTCTTATGGCCTGGATTGGCCACTGTTGGAAACAGGATGCTGGGCTTGATGGACCCTTGGTCTGACCCAGTATGGCATTTTCTTATGTTCTTATGTTCTTATGAAGGTGGCGGAGATTAAGGAGTGGTCCGACCAGGGGACCGGAGTGCATTTGGGGTGGGATGAGTGAGTGAGGCCAGAGTTTATGAAAATAAGGTCCAGGGTGTGGCCAGCTTTGTGGGTGGGCTTGTTGATAATCTGCTTGAAGCCCATAGCTGAAAGGCTATATGGCTAGGAAAAAGGCCTAGAGTGGCTTGGTGTCTACCTTTGAAAGAAAAGTATGGACCAGCTCTATCTAATTTGAAAGATTATCATCTGGCATCCCAACTGAAAGGGATAGAAGGATATCAAGCCAAGGAAAAAAAGGGTCTATTCTAGAAAGGGAGTATAGAGGTGGGGGACAGGGGAAAGGCATTTCTTGGGGCTTGGCTATCAAGGAAGAGACAAAGTTAACACACCCAGGCAATCTACAGATGATCGGGACCTAGAAATTGATTCTAATTGGTGCTAAGCGTGTCCAAATCCCATCCCCTTTAAACATGGATATGGAATAATCCAAAATTTTCAGCAGTATTCAAGGAAAATGTTAGTGCATGAGTGGACTTTCATAAGAAAGTAATTTACGAACTGGGGACCAGACAACTGATAGAATTTGAAAAACTGCAAGCGGGCAGTAATTTCCAAAGGGTTGATCTCCAAATTATCTAAGTTAAAATGGTATAATGAGGAGATAAAGTACAGATATCTTTTCCCCATGCTTTCATATACAATCAGGAAAGTGCTCTCTTCCAGGGAGTGGAAGGAAGAATACTATAAGTGGCAGGGAGAGAAGCAACAGAATTTGCAAAACAAGTGAAAAACAGAGTTGAACGAGCAAAGAAGGAAAAACTAAGCAGCAAATGCACAAAAAAGCAGAAGATTGAAAAGGTTACTTCAATATCCACATATAGATCAAAAACAGCACAGGAATGATTAAAAAGAGGTGAACATCAATTTATAGATGAGAAAGGGATAACTAAAGCACAGGACAAGATGATTTACATCAAAGTATAGAAAAAAACCCAGCAAAACAGAAAAATACAGTTTCTATAGTACAGAACCGCAGGCAGTTACACATGTCGTTGCTGGATGCAAAATGTTCCTAACAAAAAAATCAAAGGTGTAAGAGATAGCTTTATAAGGAGACCGTCATATAGTAGGGTATATTGATTCGCTAAACGATAGTTCTACAAAAAAAACGCTGAAACATTCAGCATTGTTTTTTCCATATTCATGGGTCTCAAAGGTCCCCAAAAGCTCTATAATTTTTTATGTATATATGTGAAAAATACTTTTTTACTTTTCTAATAAAGTCCAAATAGAAAAGCAGTCACTTATCTTGCAAAACGCCAACAGATGTTCACTATTCTTGATTTCTGTTTGGACTTTATTAGAAAAGAAAAAAAAGTTTTTAAAAAAAAAAGTATTTTTCTCATATATACATAAAAAATTATAAAGCTTTTGTGCATCTTGGAGACCCATGAATATGGAAAAAATGGGTAAATCAACAGTGCTGAATGTTTCAGCATTTTATTTGCGGAACTATCGTTTAGCAAATTAATATACCCTACTATATGATGGTCTCCTTATAAAGATACCCTAACACAAACCAAAGGTGAAAACGTTATCTGTTTCACCTTGGTAATTTTTGTGATTTTTGGATGTAAAAGTGTTCACATCAAATGGCCTGCATGCAGAAAGGTACAATAAAGTAGTACAGTTTATCCACGGGAAACTGTATAAAGGCTATAATATCACCACACCAGAATACAAATAGGCGGTTCAACATTCTAGATAGCCTCTACTTCTCCATTTTGATTGCACAGCAGCAAGACACCAGAGCAACTGCACAAAGTGCTCTGCATGGATTTGTTGGCTAAAAATACACCTCTGCTATTCACTCTACAACCTCAAAAAATGAAAGTCCAACCTCCTTCCACATGCCTACAACTTCTCAAAATTTGGAAAACAAACACCTAACCATTTCCATGTAATTTGAGGATGTGGGAGAAAAACACACAAAAAAAAAAAAAAAAAAAAAGGCACACAACACACAGAGACATCAGTATGATCTAATCAGAGTCTTCCCATAGAACCAAGGTTATAAACTGGGATGATAACCCTAACAGAATTGCAGATAATGAGGAAGTTGTGATCTGGGACATTCTTTTTCAACCAATAAAATAACTTTTTTTTTTTTATAGTATCAAAAGTTGGTATAGTGGCAAAAGAGAAAAACACAGGAATACCATTCCTAACAGAAGCGTGAGAACCAGAAGCGTGTTCTAGGGATGTGCATTTGTTCGTTTTTGGATGTCCATTCATTTCATGCATAAGCGCATATATAACGAATGGATGAATGTACACACAAAACAAATGGTGTGCACGTCCGTCTAAAGTGTGTCCCTTAGGCGCACACCATTTGTCGTGAGTATATTCGTCTACTTGTTAGATATGTGATAGGCATCCAAACAAAAGAAACTAATGGAAACATGAAAAATTTTATTTTATATATCTTTTTTACGTTTAATATTTAATATTTATTGATCTAAGTTCTTTTGTTCAATAATTTGTTGATTGTTTAATGTTATGCTGCACGTTCTCTGTTCAATACTTTGTCTATTGTTTAATGTACTCCCTTTACCTTTACCATGTTTAATGTAACGCCTTACCGGCGACAGTTTTGTTATATGGAAACCGACTTGATTTGATATGTATATATCGAGAATGTCAGTATATAAAAACCCTAAATAAATAAATAAATGAATGCACATCCCTATTCTGTACTATGTATGAAGAGAGAAAAGAATGTCAGAGTTCAAGAAAATGTGACAGGGAGATACAGCAATAGTCCCAACTGTTTTGGACACCACAGGCCTGATTAAAATAACTTTCAAGCATTCCTTGATTTGTTTATATACGTTAAACCCTATTAACTTCAGAAGGGAGTGCTCTTTGGCACAATGCAAGTATTAGAAGTACCAACCTGAAATCTGAGATTGAGACTGTACCCTACATAACCTGGCTTAAGAATGAGATTGACTCCTGTCATATGTGCAAAAGAAACCCCATTTGGAGAAACTATCCCTAGGCAGACATCTACGTTGTAGATTAACTAGTATGGTGCAAAACAGCAGAAACAGTTTATGGCCAATTCAGTCTAACAAAAAAGGCTTAGAGCTGAATATAATGTCATCTGCCTTACACTGTTAAGCAAAAAGTAACACTATTTATTTATTTTTCTATTCCGATGTTGGTATATACCTTCACACCGGTTTACAATGTTTCGTAATTAAAAATTATAAAATACAATAAAACATTTTTAAACCAATCCAAACAAGTAACTATACATCAGACTGATTCTTAAATTAATATAAAAAATACAAATCATGAAATAAAACATAAAAAGTAAATAATCACATTAAAACTTGCCTAATAACATATAATAATTAACCAAAAGCATCAACATATGAAAACATTGAAGATTACTGGTTGACTTCTACTTGGAATGCTTGTACATACATTCACGTTTTTAGTGATTTCTTAAATTCTTTTAAATCTCTCTGGAGCCTTAATTCTACGGGTAATAGATTCCAGAGACCTGGACCGGCTAATGAAACAGCTCTTTCCCTGACAGAGGTAAGTTTAGCAGTGGCAACAGAAGGAATTGTAAGAAGTCCTTTACCCGCTGAACGCAGATTTCGTTGAGGGATGTGTATGCGTATAACTGCATTCATCCAGTCTACTTGTTCTGCATAGATTGCTTTATGTATCAAAGTCTTACTCTAGTAGATGCTTTTGATGCAGATTAAAATAAATCACTTTGTCTAGCATTTACTATGGCTTAGAGTTCCCACATTTCTTTCCATTAAAAAAAGAAAAGAAAAACAAAGCTCTATTAAGAAAAGGAACAATTACTGCAGAGAAGTGTAAAAATGAAGATAAATGATTATATAAATATACATTTTTGATCTGCACTACTGTCAGCCCTACCAGAGTGTCTATTGTGTAGAGAAAAAAATATTTTGGAACTGCCAGTGAGCACAGATGAAAACTTAACTGTGAAGAGGCATACAGACTTACCAGAGAGAATAGCCTTAATTGTATTTCTGAGCCCAGCAGGGCCCATGTTAGTGACCCAAAGCCCCAGGCAGGATTTCACAGCACAAAAAGCCATGTTGTTCTTTTGTGCTGAATTCGCTTTGAAAATTCTTCTCGTGTAATGACAAGTCAGAATCTCACACAAGCTTTCTAGCCCATACCTGAAACTTACAGTCTGTATTTATCCCCAAGCACAGAAATGAGAATAAGGAGGTAGTTAAAATAGCCCTTGTTCTGCAATGTATTACTGTAAGTCCTGGGCACCCGATGCCAACTCTTACTCTGTTTACCATCTAAGAGGCACCTATTCAGATACAAAGAAAGTTAGCATTTCTTTGTAAATACTCAATCTGACCTAATCATGGAGAAAAGGCAGACTAGATTAATTCTATCACAAATAATACATAAATATTCAATAGAACACAGACAACTTTTTCAAAAATACTTCATTTTGAGCAATTCATACATTTTTATCAAGTATAGAGTGGTTGACATGTTAATAAAAGGAATGAAATGTCAAACAAGTTGCCTGTGATTTCCTTTTTCATAAACTCATGAATATACTTGTTTGTTGACCTTTATTTTTACATAAATTTGTAGAGAATGATTATATATACACTGAATTCTCGAATAACACTGAATCAAAAAACAGCTTTAGCACTGCATAAAAGCACCGTCCAAGTTGCAGAAATTGCAAGACTGAAACCTCAAGTTAGAAAGCTGCTCTCTTATTTCAGATCAGTTTCACTATCTCTAATCAACTAAGGAATGCAATAACTATTACCCTTAAGGATTCTTGTCAATCGCAGGGGACCAGGCTGAGTGCAGGAAATCGAAGAAGAGTGTAAAGAAGAATTTTCTTTACCGGAGAGAAACTGCATCAAATCCAATCAATTTATTTGACCAGGTGACCAAAGAATTTGGCTGGGGCAGGCACCGTTGTATTTGCCTACAAGTAAGGCTTGTATGCATAGGAGATTCATAAAAAAAGGAGCAGACCAGGAGTGGGTCCCTAAGGTGGTAAGCAGGGTTAGAAACTGGATGAGGGATAGACAACAGTGGTAAATGGAGTGTACTAAGGATCAGTCCTGAGCCCAGGCCTGATGTGGCGAGCTTCAGTTTCTCTTCTAGCCACTTGGCAGCACTCCAGCCATCTGGAGCTTTGAACCATGCAGGACCAACATGTCGAGCAATACTACAAGGCCCCCTTTGCAGTTCAAAGGGCAAGATGAGTGGAGCAGCACCAGGCAGGCAGAGAGTGTGTGTATGTTGTGGGGAGACCCCGTGAAGGTTAGCAGGAACAAAAATTTGTCAGCTTAGATTTAATAATAAAAAAAAAAAAAAGCCATGTAGGGTAAAAGCAAGACAAAAGCAGCAGTCTGCAAGGATGTTTTTATACCTACAGCATGCACGTTCACAGAATCAAGGCTGTGCGGGGTATCAGCTTTATTTACATTTTTAGGTCCTTTAGTGGTTTCTATGGTTTTTGCTAAGGCTCTAAAGTAAGTCTCCAATAAAAATGTTTATGAATCTCTATAACAGTTCACACGTCTTGACCCTTACAGCCACCATCTCCAGATAACAGGATGAGGTGGCAACAGTAGTGTAAATGTTGCAAGGTTCTCCAGATGTCAGCGATCACCTAAGAAATCAAATGCTTGCAGAGACCAACATTAAATGGTCCACTTGCTCTTCAGCAGTTATTTACAAGATTTATTTCCCGCACTCTATTGACAGACAGGTTGCAAAAGTAAAATAAAACTACCAAATATCAACAACCAATTGAAAGAAAAAAAATCGTACAAATCGTTGTCAAATTACGAAGCTACTGAAAAGTATTTTTTGTTTCTATTTCCGTGTCCTTCATGGGTGTTATCTACCTACTAAAATCAGGCTGACTGGAGCTAAGTTATGATTGTTTTTGACCTGGCACTTTCCTCTTGCTTCTTTAGGCTTCCAGCACAAACTGGAAACAGGTCTGGTATCAGGCACCATAAGCAACAATGTGGGGACTTTCCCCCCTATTTTATATCCCCCATGCCCACCAATTTTCTGGTCTGATCATTACAGTGACAGACCTAGGCCAGAAGCAATGTGCTAGGGTTCCTCCCAGAACCCTGCTATCACAGGCCCTGAATCCAACCACTAGGTGTCACCCTTGAGCAATGACCATGACTGCCTTTCCCCAGGGGCTCTGAATGCTGCCTCTGCAGTATCCCCAGCCAACCCGGAGAGCAGAAGTTAGATCAAACCGTGGGAGTTCCACTGAACCAGCAACTATGCTATTTACTTTTCACACATTAAATAGTAAGAACTGAATTCTTACTCCAGAAGAAATCATATTTGTGAATGAATGTGACATGAAAACAAAGAATATAGTTCAATTTTTAACTTTGTTCTGCAATAGCCAATAAAAGGGAACATTTACTAAGCTGCGATATGGCGATAGCACACGATAAGTAGCTTTTAACGCATGCTATCGCCATATTGCACATTATTTTAAAAGATTTCCTCTGCTATAGCTGCTTTGAACATAAGAATATAGGAAATTGCCATGCTGGGTCAGACCAAGGGTCCATCAAGCCCAGCATCCTGTTTCCACAGAGGCCAAACCAGGCCACAGGAATCTGGTAAGTATAAAATTAAACTAATGCATGCAAAGCAGCTAATTTCTAGTCATCCTCAATCAACTCAATAACGCGGCTGGCGTGAAAAATAAAATGCTGTGTTATTCTATCGCATTTGGAGGACATGTAATTAATTTTTTCCCCGAGGCCTCAGGACGCTAATGTGCATCCCAAGGTCCCTAGAATGCCTTTTAAAGGGCCAGCAGCCCAAAAATAACTACTCCCCGTCTGGGAAGAAACCACTTAGAGGGTTTTAAGCAACTCCCACCCATCCCCTTGCCACCTTTTGATGCGATGTGGGTCTAAAAAGATAAAAGGAGGGGAGGGGTTCCAGTAGACCCCAGGGATTATGGCTTTTGTTGGGAAGTGGGGGCTGATACTGGGGAGGTGTTGTCTTTTCTAAGAGGGAGTCTGGGGGAAGGAGAGGGTCATTCTGCATCGAACGGGAGGTATTAGAGTAGGGGGTGGGGTCTCACTGAGCAATCTTTTATTCTTCAATTTAAGGTTTTTGGGCCTGCGCTCTCTCAAAAGGCAGTGGGAGGAGAGAGGATCATTTCTTTTAGCCACCTGGACCTTCAGGTTGTTGGCAACCCTGGGTGACGGGCCACCATCGCACGCTATTTGCCAGGCTGCAGCAATACTGTTTAATCGCACGTTAAAAAATATCACTGCAAAACTTCAGCGATATTTTGTTGGGGAAGGAGCAAAATATCACAGGAACGCCCCCCCCCCCACACACACACACATTTTGCCCCTTCCGCAATAAAATATTGTGGCTTGATAAATGACCCCTAAATTTTACTTTGATGGGCACAACTTTCCATTGTTCCCAAAGGCTAAGTCATACAGTTTTCTACTGTATGTTCTCCCAGACTTTACTATGAAGCAAAGTCCTTCGACTGGCATTGTACATGTCTCAGACAGACGCTAAGGAGCACAATGATGTGGCTGCGCTACTGAGCCACGATTCAGTGGATTTAATCACTGTACCTAATGGAAGCAAGGAAAAGCAAAATAAACAAACTCGCACACCAACACTGTACTGACAATACCTGCTCCACAAGGAAGATATCGCATAGCTTGAATTCCGATTAATGAGAAAATATGCATTAGCTTTTCCATTGACCTACCTAATCCTTATATCGGTTAGCACTGCACACAATATGTATTTCAACAGGGAGTAGCCATGGAAAACTGTAGTTATTTTATCGGCTACGACAGACAAATAAACGCAGTCTGTCCTTGCTCCAACGAGACCTTGGATTTCCCTCTAGAGGTTCACTGTTTAATGTAAATATTTGAGTAAGAAATAGTGCCATGCAGTTAGCATATTTAAAAGAAATTGCCTCTACTTCAAAAGGCAGAAATTACTGCTACTCTTCTGTGTGTACCTCCAAATGAATGATGCCATTGTCCCAAGGCTTTCAAGAACCAATTTCAATAGACAGTGCTGTGTGCCCCAGATGAGATAGTGTGGGATGATCTATAAACATATTGCCCTGGGTTTTCTCCACACATCACACAAACCATGTTCTTTGAAAATTAAACCACAACTTCACTAAAAATCCTTTTAGTCACCCTATTTTTTTTTTAAACTTAAATTATGATTCTTTATTCTTCTTACACATACACTATCACCATTTCTAAACACCATCAAGGCTCATGCTTTAGTTCCCTGTTTAGCTTAGTTTTTTGTTTTTGATGTATCGCATTTCTTACACAAATCAAAGCAATGTACAGTTAAAAAGTAATTACAGTCATGAATGCTAATATGTTTAAGGAGGAATACTTGCTTATTAAGTCACAATAACTGTCTGGACAAACTCATGTTGCATGGTTACCGGAAGTTGCAGAGGCCAAAATAGCTAACATTTGCATCTGATCACCAAAATTCACCTTTTTCATAGATGGTATGTTAGTTTTATGTTAAAACTATTTTTATATACATTGTCAAATTTAAACAATTTCATAATTATTAAAAGAAAAGAATTCCACTTTGATTTGCGATATGGAAAGTGGCATATTAAAAATGCAATAAGCTAAAACAAAATTAAATCAAATCCATTTTGTTGTGTCCTAATGTAATCAGTGTAAAGTCTGCAATTACAGCTTACATAGAAACATAGAAATGACAGCAGAAAAGGTCCATACACAACCTTCCCCCCCCCCCCCAATCACATACAGCTCTTTTGGATTCCCGCCTCCCTGATGCAGGATTCTGCACTACTTGGCACTGAATCCCAGGTGCCATATCGTCGACCACTGTTCAAGCTTCCTTAACTCGCATCTCGTTCGCTCTACTCCTTCCGGCATGTCCACTCTGTTGCAGTTCTTAGTGTCATCTGCAAATAGACAAACTTTACCTTCTAGCCCTTCTGCAATGTCACTACAAAGATATTGAACAGAACTGGTCCCAACACCAGTCCTTGTGACCCTCTGCTTAACACATCTCTCTTCAGAACAAGTTCCATTTACCATCAAACAGTCTTCTTGCCGTCAACTTAACTCTGCATTTTTTGCCAAGAAGGTGACTTTAACAAACACACAGGTCTATCCAGTACCAAGCGGTAGGAAGAGCTGCGTTAGTGCCCGGCGCACCCGCAGTTGCCGCACGCACAGTGCAGCTCACCTACCGCTCGATCCTGAACTATAATTTCATGCAAATGTAAACCGCGTCTAAGAAGGGTCCGTGAAGCGTTAGGCCCACGCAACCCATTTTACTGGATAGCGCGCCTATACAGTATCCTGGGTGCGCGGGCCTAACGCTTCACGCCACGCTGGTATCTGTCATTTCAAATGTCATTTGAAATGACAGATACCAGGAAGTCGGGACTGCCAGTCCCCCCTCCCCTCCTCCCGAAGCAGGGCGCGAAAAGCAGCCTTGCTCCGGGAGGAGGGGAGAAGGGACTGGCAGTACGAAGCGACTTACTTTTTGCACCCCCTCCGGACATCGGACGACCTCTCCTGCCTCCAGCTGCTCGCGAAGATGGACGCCTGCAAAAAGTAAGTTGCTTCGCCGCTTCACACTGTCAGTGTCTCTTCTTCTCTCCTCCCGGAGCAAGGCTGCTTTTCGCGCCCTGCTTCGGGAGGAGGGAAGAAGAGACACTGACAGTGTGAAGCGGCGAAGCAACTTACTTTTTGCAGCCCCCATCGCGGCATGTGACGTCACGTCTTGAGCGGCCAATTGCACGCACAGGGGCCGCTTTCCCCCGTGCAGGCGTCCATCTGCTGATGGCCGGAGGGCTGCAAAAAAAAAGTAAGTCGCGCAGCGGGAGGCAGGAGAGGCCCGATGGGGGCTGCAAAAAGTAAGTTGCTTCGCCGCTTCTTCTTCCCTCCTCCCGAAGCAGGGCACGAAAAGCAGCCTTGCTCCGGTAGAAGGGAAGAAGGGGCTGGCAGTACGAAGCGGCGAAGCGACTTACTTTTTGCAGCCCCCTCCGGACATCGGAGGGGGCTGCAACGTTTTTTTCGCTTTTTTTTTTTTTTTGCTTCGGGAGGAGGGGAGAGGACTGGGGCTGCCCCGGAGACCGGTAGGAGTAGGTTAAAGGGGATTAGATATCGCAGGAAGGGCTAACGCGGCCGGAAAGTGAGTAGAATGCGGGTTAGGAGCGGGGTAAACGCGGCCGCACTTTACTGGATAGACCTGACAGATAGGTGTACAGAACAGAAATGTAGTACACAGCTGAACTTTGCATCAACTCATTTGCTTAAAGCAACAGCTCAGCTTAACATACAATTTCCCCCCCAATGGAATTTTACATTGATGTACACAGAATATTAGCACACAGTACTATCCACACTAACAAGATACAATTTGTTTACTGGAGAAGAGTCTGGCCCCATAGTTTCAGCTTCCAGCTCAATCAGAATTGTCCATTGTTGGACCATGTTAGTGGCGACTAACCGGAGCTTGTCTCCCCTCAAACTTAGCCCAGCCACTGCATCAAGCGTCCTTGGCCAGCAGCCAAAATGAGAAAACATGGGACACAGAGTCTGGCCACTAAGTGTCTCCATTGGCTAGGGCATCTCCCCCTCCTCTCCCCGCAAGGCCTTGACCGATGCATCCCCAGCCAGCGCAAAGCCAGCACCAGAAGCCAAATCTGAAGTCTCCTGAACCGCAGGGTGCAGCACTCGCCACCAAGCCAGCCCAGTGGAAGCCCAGAACAGGATTAGGTGAAACAGAACCTCAACTGTGCTGCGATACTAGAAGAAGCCAGACAGAAAGGTTATGGCTGTCTAAACAGCTGGATCTCAAAGTAGAGGCAGAACTATAAAAGAAGCAAGTGTTCAAATCGTACTTTTCTACAATTCTCTTGACTGACTGAAAAAAAAAAAAAAGAATCAATCTGAACTGATATTTTAAAAATTCATATAGCTCTACACTGTAATTCATTGTAACATCTATTCTGATTATTTGATACAATGCAAAAGATAAACTTACATATTCACAAGCTGTCACATAACAGTGCCCTCAAGGCCAGAATTAAGTTGGCCTAGAAGCAGGGCAAAAAAAACCCCCATAGAAACAAAATACTACAAGTCAGCTTTTTTGCAGTTTTGAAATAGATTCATTTCTTGCCCCAGGATCAAAATTCCCTACAGCTTCCAAAAAAGAAAAGAATTTCTATAGGAAAAAAAAAAAAAAAAAAATACCATGCCACTAAAAACTCATACAAAAAGCACTGCTGAACTTTTTGTCCAGCATGAAGAATGTCTTGCATGCGGATGATGCAGTTCTCTGGCAACCGTCGCGGCAGACCGATAAGAGACAGTGGTCACAGGAAAGTGGGTAGAGGGCAAAGAAGCATCGCGGGTAGAGGTTACAGCTGCAGGTAGGGCAGGGAAGCAGGACAAAGCAGAGGATGAGCAAGACTGCTCACCCTCTGCCCTGGGCAAACTTGTGTAGCTGGGCCCACTTTTTATACATATTAACCCGCCACCCTCTCTCCCCCCTCCCCATCCCCCCAGCAAATGTCCTCCCCCTTCCCTCTCGGGTCAGGCCCTACCAACCTCCAACTAAACCTGCCTCTGTGCTGTAGCCTATGTCCACCCAATGGCCGCTGGCCCACTGCTGAAGCTTTCCTCTTTGTCTGCTCGAGCTGCCAGGAGAGCGGCACAGGCCCATGCAAGTGCAAGACATAGTGTCCTCCTGGCCTGCACAGGCTAGCACGAGCATGATGTTAAAAGGCTTTGCACCATGACACCCTCTGCTATTTAGCTGCTCCTTTTGTCCATAGGTAAAAAGCGGCTCCCAGGATGAGTGGGGAAGTGACAGGAGCCCACCCCTATGTTAAGGCATGGCTCTCGTGCACTTCAACCCAGGTCCTTACACTAATATGTGCACAGATCTAGTAAATTGTTTTAATACTGAACAACGGCAGGGACACTGCAGGAATGTGATTCATCTTACACAGAACTGTGTACAACGGCAACAGTACCATATTAATAATAGATTGTTAATTTCAGTCCACACGTCTATACGCAGTTCAGGTTAACAAATTAGCATTCATACTTTTACATTCAGGGGTGACCCAAGATGAGTAAAGGGCCAGGAGAAAATCAGATTGTATAGTCCCGTCCCCCCGTCACCATAATACCATCCTCTCTAACCCATCCTCCACCAGCTTCACTCTGAAGTTTAAACTGTGTACGACCCCCTAGTCTTGAGGGACCCGTTGGCCCTGTGCGGTCAGACTTCTGAGCGAAGCCAGCAGAGGTGGCAGCAGATGTAGTCAAGAAGCACTGCTCGCCAGCTGATAGGAGGAGGAAATGGCAAGAGAAGGAGGACAGAAGCCCAGGGCAGTCACCCCCACTTTGTGCCCCCCTCCACCAGGGAAGCCTGTTCATATGAGCTGAATACAAATTTTACCTCAGAGGTGGCCAGCTCGACCCGGTTTTCAGGATATGGAGGAGCAGCCCAGTGGTTAGAACACTGGGCTACGAACCAGGGGAAGCTAGGATTCTCCGGTTCGTGACCTCGGGCAAGTTACTTCACCCTCCATTGCCTCAGGTACAGATTAGATTGGGAGCCCTCTGAGGACAGGGAAATACCTACAGTATTACCTGAATGTAATTCACTGTGAAGTGGCTGAAAGGCCGAACAGAAATCAAATCAAATATGGGAAAATACCATGGAGGCAGTGCATGCAAATCTCTCCCATGCACATTCATTGTGGGTATCCTGAAAACCAGGCCTGTTTGTGGCTCTCGAGGACAAGAGTTGGCCGCCACCCCTGTCATATATAATAAAAGTTTGGCATACTATAAATCCTGACCAGTTTGCAGGAGAGGATCAGCATATACCTTACTGGTTTTGCTTTAAACACAAAAGCTTCAGAATCTGTAGTAGTGGAAAAAAAACTCATGTATAAGAAGCAGAATATATTTAACTAATCAAGATCAATTTCTAGTAGATTACTTCAAATGTATGTTTTAACTTCATATTTTCACTGCATGGAAATAAAAAATATTTTTATCACTGGAAGGAGGGCTTTGCCCCTTATTAGATGTTTTTTGCCTTCTTTCCAACCGCTAGGAGAGGTTTTTGCATTTTTAGATCCTCCCCAGTTGTTTGGCCACTCCCCCTTATTTGGGGATTGGCTGAGCTCCCCTTTATAAGCTGGGCTGAGCAGGAGGAAGGTGTGGTTGGAAATGGAAGCTGCTGTTCAGTGTGGATCCCAGTAGGCCCCCCCAGTCTGCACCAGTGGGGGATTCACCAGGAGAGTTCTGAGGAGTTTGACTTTTGAGAGAGCAGGTTTGATTTTTTTTTACCTTGTCCCAGTTCAGGATGGATCTCCCCTGCCTGAGGGGACAGGATTGGGTGCTGTTTGTCCTGCTGTCAAGTCAAGGTGGGGTCTACAATTGCCCAAGTGCTACTTCGCCCTGCGACCAACAAAAGTGGGAACTGTAGTGACCTATAAGGAGAAGACCACCTTAGTTTTTGCAGAAGTTTCGTTGACATCTTGTTTTGAATGAGGGAGTTTGTTTTCCACCAGCAACTCCCTGCCTTACATTTGGAGAGAAGATTTTTCTTTTCCCATCACTGGGGAGAGATTTGGCCATTAGGACACTGATTCTGAGGCTGATTTGGATAGAGACTGTAGTGCTTGGAGTTTCCATCCGGTTTATTTTATTTTTTTTGATGATTTTGCTGGGACTTTATTCTTAAGTTACAGTAAAATTATTTTTGTTGACCAGGCCAAGCTTCTGTCTGCTCTTTTACACCTCAAGATCCAGCCTGCTTAACTGAGAGACTATTTGGTAGTGAGATGCCATATGAGGTACCTACCCCCCAGGAGCTTAGGGCCCTGGAGGCTTGTCTCCTTGGTGGCTTACGGCAGTGTGTGGAGAGTGCGAGAGAAAGATAAGAGCAATTCTTAAGACGGTGGCTCCAGGGACATCTGCTGTGACCCCTATATTAGAGACCTCAAAACCAAGAGGGGGTTACATCTCTATTTTTTGCTGACTTTTAATCTGACAAGGCATTTCTTTTTATTCAATTTTTTCCTTTTAATCCATCTTCACTCTCTCTTCCACAAGATGGTATTCCTGAATAACGTGGTGGACACACACCAGCCGAAGTGCTGCAAGATTTGTCTCCCCCCAGGGTACCACAATATCACACTGAATGCATTCATTGTGATTTCTGATTGTATTTTGCATTCAGTTTTCCTCCCAAGGTGCACCTTTGATGCAGCTTGTTGGCTGCAAGGGATCACCCCAGTCAAAGCAACAAGTTCTTCCTTTCCTCCATGGGCATGAATGCACTACTTCTGTGGCACACTCGGGCCCCACTAGTTCCAGACAGACAGACAGACACAAATCTGAAGCCACAGTGCGGCAGCACTGCAACACTACAGCATGAGCTCCAGGGCCTGGCTGCAAAGTTTCTGTTCCTATTTGTCACAGTTTGAAAGACAGGAACTGCCAACTTGTGACTGAATTATGAAATGCTCCATGCACCATCCATGCCACTAACACAAAATGCCATGACAAGGAGCAAGACACCAGAGAGGAGATGGGCATGACAAAAGGAGAAATGGAGAGTAGTGATGTAAAAAAAAAAAAAAAAAAAAGAAAGGGAAAAAATACAATCTAAATTCCCAAGAAGGTTAGTTCAGCTTTACTATTTAAAAAAAAAAAAAAGTCTGGTCAAGTATTTCAGACTAGAGACGGTAGCATTGAAGTAGGGCCAAATTCGCAACATATTGCTGAAATTTAGCATTTGCAAACTTGCCTGCGCTTGCTATGCAAAATAGATAATGAGCTGAATAATTATGCAAAGCAGTTCATTATCAATGTTTGCTAGCTAAATTAATCATACCTAACAATGCACAAATCTGCATTTTCCTGTCAAATACTACACCTCAGGGAGATGGAGTTTAGTTTTTTTGTGATAAGTCAGCCATTTCATATGAACTTTAAATAGAAAAAAAATGTGATCTGCACCCGACTTGCATCTCATGCAGATGGCCCATTAACATCAGAAAAACCGTGCATGTTGACGGCCTAGCTCCATGACCTGCCCTGTGGGTTAGTACATCAACCGCACGCTTCCCTCCTTTTCTCCTACTACTCAGGGGTTCCTAGTCTACCAGCTTGGATCTAGAATTCTCTTCCTTTAGAAAACAAAATTCAGCAGCTAATCTCTCTTTACCTCAGTTTTTCTAACATCTTTTATTGTTTTTACCCCCTCTGGCAACTCTTGTCTTGTGGTTACACAAGAACATCAGTTGCATTATTCAAACTTTTTTTTTTTTTTTTTTTTTTTTTAACAGTCCAGTAATAGTTTACTCTAGAGAAGAGCAGCACCATGTGAGGACTCATTACAAGAAGTATGTAAAGAATGTGTTTTTCTCTGTACAAGAAACTGAATAAGCTTTTCGGTGAGGAGAATTCCCAGTAGATATAATCTGTTGCTTGGATTTACCTCTTCAAATTTCTAAAAGCACATTATTTCAAGAGAAACAGCACTAAAATAACATGAGCAAAAATCAAACCTTCCTTCTTACTTTTATGTTTAGTAAAAACACAGCAAAATCATTGAGAAGGGTAGACAGAGACTAAAATTCAGCCCTGACATTTTTACTCACACCTCTTGGAGCCTGTGGCTTATAAGATTTGCCTGTTCTCAACTGCAAGGCGCTGCTGGGGCGTGAAAGATTCATGCATGAAGAGGACTGTCAGACTGTCAGGTGTGCGAGGACCGGCCTATCAGGCCCCTAAGAAAGCCAACTCTTCTGGCATTTTCCAGAGCTACCAGCTGGCCAGTCCATAACCGTTTACAAAAAGGCAATTGACTCCCAATGAATGTATGAATTCATTTGCGAAGCACAAACATATTATATACAGCATTCAAACTCTTCCATTTCCTTAAAATACTACACAGTATTATAGCCTGTGCTGTACTTGCGAACCCTACCAATCATGAGCTCCTAAGACTTGGATTTGAATTGTACAGACAAGGAACCCGCTGAATAACAAAATCCATTTTCTTTGCTTATAATCTGTTTTATTATGCGGACAGAAACTCTGCTTTTGTAGAAAAGGTATTTTCATTTCTTGTGGTAAGGAAGCCCTGCAAGTACTGCACAGGGGGAGGGGAGGGATCTAGAGTCTTTTTTTTTTTTTTTAATCTAGATCCTGTTCAAGCTCTTATAAATCAAATCACAATTCAGGGGCAGTTGAAAGATACCGTGCCCGCATTAGTGATTTAGTTTATTTTGGCATTTTATATGGTGCCCCGAACCAGGGAAGTTTATTACAAATTACAGAAAGCTATCAGAAGTCCCTCCCCCCCCCCCCCCCCCATCAGGGGTAACTGAAGCAATGGCAGACGAAGTGACCTTACCTAAGACTTGAACCCCCCCAGTACATTATTCTAACCACAACATACACATTCCCTCTCAATGACAGAGAAAGGCTGAAATAAACAGATATGCAGAAATACACATAAGGAGGAAAAAAATAAAGAGATACATTCTTGTACATACAGACATTGAAAAGGAGGGCATCAGGATAACCAGCAGTTACTTTCTTCTTCATTAGGAAATGTCCTGTAGCACTGAAATGCTTAGAACACTTGCGTGTGTGTCATTGAAAGTCAATTTCAAGTTTCAGACCACAGTCCTGCAAGAAAGTCTCTTTCAATACATAGCTCCAAATGTAAAATGTTACATTCAAAAAGCAAACACTATAGCTTAGCTATTCTGTAATGTTTAGATATGAAAAAAATTCAGATGTGAAAAAAATATTTAGAAAAATTGGGCAGCAGTCAAAAATACCTTGTTTCCTTTTAAAATGCATTCTGATCTTCACTTTATTTTTGCCTTTTTATTGACATTAGAGACCCAATGGTTCCTTACCATGGACACTATTTCTCCAGCAGAGGCACATGTTAAGAGAGAACGAGAGTAAGGTGCTTTGGCCACACTCCACTGGATATGGTCTTGGAAGGAGAGGAATAACAAAACATAAAATAGGATCTCGGAATGTTCTAGGGAAGAGGTCAGAGAAGAGGTCCACAAGGCAGCGATTATCTCTGCTCTGGCCTGTGCTGTTCTGGGTTGCACCCTGGTTCTATGAGGAAACTTAAAGAGACCAAGAGGAAGGGTCATCCAGGATGCTCTACAGTTTTGTTGGTGTAGAAGAGAAAAAGAAGCATTAAGTATCTGGTTCTGTGTACTTTACTCAGTACTTTTTCAGCTATTCCAGTCCAAGGAGAAGAAGAAAGGAGAGAAAAGTGCTTCCCCCAGCATAGTCAGGAAAGGAGAACAATCACAGAGTATGGATTCAAGAAGAGTCAGATACTAAGGGAAATCCAAGACGCCAAGAACAGGTCCCTGGAGTAGCCTGAAGGGGTAGCTACTAGAGTCCAGAGAGGTCCTCTGCATTTCTCTGATCTGTGTATGTAACTTTGTAAACGTGCTGTACAGATATCACAAGAAAAGAGGGAGGGCACGGGCAGTGTTAGGTTTATCAATATCCCCCAAGTTGCACACCATTCAAACTCGCTTCCTTTGGAACAATAAATTCTGGTGTGGATTCAGGGCTACTGGAGCGTGACAACAATCCTCACCCTGCCAAAGTAATCCAAGAGTTACACCATGGGTCACAGATACCAGGAGTACCCTCTTGTCCAGTGAGGATTTAGAAGGGGGGTTACATTTGCTCTATTCTTTGAGTTTTTGCTTTTTTTTTTTTTTTGGAGGGGGGAGGGGTAGGAAAGATTTAGCTGCTCTATGCTTCCCTTCTCCAAACCACTTCCACTTCCTGATCCTTCCAGATTTCTTTATCCATATTCCTCCCTAAACCCAGCTTTCAGTCCCATCTATGCTCACCTCCCAACTTCCACCAGGCCACGGCAGCATCTCCATCTCTCTACTGCCTGGTGGCTCAGACTCTGCCAGCAGGCACTATTAGAAGGCTGTTCTCATTTGATTTTTTGACCCAGTTTCCTCTTGCTCCTTTGGACTTTCAACTCAAATCAGAACCAGGGCTAGAGTTTGGCACCATGGTATTTTAGCCCTATTTTCTCTCCCCTTTCCAACTTAGTTTTCCATCCAGTCATCTCAGTGGCAATCCTCAGCTGAGGTCCATGCACCAGGTCCTAAGGGCAGCCACTAGGGATCAACCACCTCACAATGACGATGCCCTCCCACCCACAGGGGCTGTGAATTCTGCCTCTGCGGCAACCCCAGGAAGCAGAAGATTTAAGCAAAGAAATGAACCCAGGTTCTTCTCTGTGGCAGTGCACAGTACACCCAGAAGGAGTTCGCCACCCTTAGAAATAATCAATTATCCTAACTATTTAAAAACTTAACAGCAATTTTCCAGTGCCGACTTAACTTAAATACCTTTTCTATTTTTTAAAAAATTCAAATAAAATACCAAAAAACATCTTGCTCCTGAGGCTTATAAAAATTCCTACAGTCTTTATGAGAAACTTCCAACATTTCATGCATAGAAAAGAAGGGAACACTCAAGAGTAAAATGTTTAAAAATATAAAAGAACAGGACCCAGGATGTGACATTTCTTGACCAGATGACAGTTTTGCATTTGCCAGTTCTGCTCAGTAATTCCCATCAACCTTGTTGTGTGTGCACATGCACTTTGGAAATGTTCCAGGGGTTATTTCTTAATTCCTGGGAAACATAATTTGTTGAAGAGAAACCTGAAAACATTTCATAGGACGTTACCAGCATCTTTGCCCAGTTATTGGCTAGTGCTCAATCCACAAAACTGTTTTAACCCTTTCAACTCAAATACTAAGTAACATTTCACGGCAATGTATCATACTCTAAAGCTACTGATCATTTAAACAGGGTCTGAGTTCATTAGAATTACAGATATATTGCCGTTGCATGTTAAACTACCCCACTTAAACAATAAATGGCTATTGTTTCATATAATATTGATCTTAGCTTTCTCAAAGATAGGCAGTTCTGTACAGCTTGAACAAAGCTATTGATGGGACCAGCCCAGTGGCTCAGTAGGATTGCTGTGCTTTGCCATGCAAAAGACCCAATTAGATTCCCAGGTACAGTCTTCCACTCCCCAACGCATGCGAAAAGCACCATAACGCATGGTACGGTGTTACTTTGGAAAAAGGGGAGGAGTTTGGGGTGGGATTTCTGTCCAAGTGGGCTGGTTTTGCAGTTTGTGAAGCCAAATTGCACAGTTTTAATGCCGGAAATAACTACACCTTTTTCATTTGCGTAAAGCTGTGAGCTATGGCTGTATTGCACTTTGTGATCTTTTCGCAAGAAGCATTTTGAGGAGCGAGAGAGAGTGAGAGACTAGCTATAAGGCCCTTATAGTAGTTAAGTATTTATACCTCTATAGGTAGTTACTCGAGGTGAAGTTTAGATATTAGTGTAGGGGGTTATGGGCCACTTTGACATATAGAGTGAGACATATGAACAGAACAGTACATTCTTGTGAAGATTTGGTGTCCTTTGGCATGAGGAAACTGACCCAAGGATGAGATTTGTACAATGTTCTCTCAACCTAGCTTGATGTTCCCAGGTAGAGTCCATCTCTCTTCCCCCCCCCCCCCCCAGTGGTTGTAGGTAGGAATTGCAACAATTGTGACACTGCAAAGTGTGAAAAAGTTATCGCACTGTGTGGTAATACCTATGCGAAGTGCTAAGATAGCCTATTTATCGCAAAATGCGCTATTACCATAAAACACGCCCCTCTTCCTTTTGCATGTGATAGTTTGATGAATCCTGCCTATGTTTGCCCAAAATGTTATGTCAAACTCTAATGGGTACAGTAAGAAGAAAAATGATATATGCTGAGGGGGAAAAAATACAATACACAAAAATGATCCATTAAGCAGATGTTGCACCTATAAAATCAAAATTTCTTTCCTTAATTCTTTCTGCATTTGCCTCACACCACCTTCCCTCTAAACTCCAGTTAGGCCTATCCGAAAACAGCTTGCAAAAACGTGCAACCCCCACTCAATTCATTATCTGAATGAACAAAACTTCTTTTTGCACAAGTCAAGCCCCAAGTCACAGATAAAATTAACTCTTAGATTACAATTTGTTTTCTTTGGGCAGATATATGGCTGATTTTCTAATCTGACAAACTTAAGAACAACTACAAAACATACTGCTCCATGACCCTAATAGAGGCCAATACAAAAACTCTCTGACAATACTACTGCAGTGTCTCTATTCTACAAACATTCTTGATCTTAACAGTTACCCTCAGAAAGAGGCATAAACAGACTTTCAAGATGGCAGCTTAACAGCATGCACCATTTGGAAGCTCTGACTCCACTCGACAGTTTTCTCTTATATCCTGCTGGTTTTTCCTTTTTTACCTTCAATATAGATGGTGAGGAAGAGCTATGACTTCTCTTACTATCACTGTCCTATAGACTCCTTTCTGTGTCTTCCAGCTCTTCAGTTTAACAATCCTTGAGGGGTAAGAGATGTGCCCTTGAATACCTTGGCTTTGAATGCATCTCTAAATTCTGCAGTGAGAACTCCTTTGGACCCAGCAGCACTGCAAGCTTCCATGTTTCAGCAAGAGTCGTTGCCTACTGATGTCGTTCGTGACTTGTCTCTCGTGGCAGGGAGTGCAGACACGGGAGAGATGTTGATATTGGTTCCCGGATGATCATTAGTTAGCCTGGAATAGTAGTTAAGAAGCAGTAAAGTGCTGTGGATGATATATTGTGCATCTGCAGACTCTGATATCAGTTAAGGAAATGTATCAAAAGTATCTGACTGAATTTTTGCATGTTTCTCCTAAATCTCTTCTGCCAACAGCATGGGCTTATTATTTGCCTCCACCTAGGGGAACTAGTCTAAGAAAAAAGGAAGATTCAGCTCCTCTGAAAGCTAACCTTGTTTTAGTTACTTTCCTAGAGACTTTAAATTCTGTTTTAGCTAAACTGCAAATATAATATCCCTGGTTTTGGACCCAGATAGGGACCGGCTTTTGAAGCTTTTTTTCGGCATCAAAATGTAGACGTTTTTGTCATGTAAAATTAGAATGTTTCCTGATGGCTCAAAGCTGTCTCAGAAGAGGCAAAGGCAATTCTTAATAAGGCTCTGTCTTGCAGATTGGAGCTCAATTTTCCTGAAAGATCCTTGCAAGTGTTTTATTAAATATAGGAAAGTCTCTTTTTCTTTTTTTTAAGCCTTCTCAACTATTTTCTTAAGTGCCAAGACTGTTCGACAGAATAGGTATGAGCTTCCCAGCACTATTTCAGGTGCTTCTCCTTAAAGGTCTTGTATATAATTCATAGTGCTATGCTTTCTGCTTTTTCAATACCCCTCAAGTTATACACCACTCAAACTCTCTTCCTTTGGAGCAACAAATTCTGGTGTGGATTCAGGGCTACTGGAGCATGACAACAATCCTCACCCTGCCAAAGTAATCCAAGAAGTGCACCATGGGTCACAGCTCCCAGAAGTAGCCCCTTGTAACCCCCCTTAACAAATCCTCACTGGACATTTGCTTTATTCTTTGAGGGGGTTTTTTTTGCTTTTTTTCGGGGGGGGGGGGGGGGGGGGGGGGAAGTGGGAGGAGAGTTTGAATGGGACTTTGGTTTGGGAGTTTGTTTTTTTCTTTTTTTGGGGAGAGGGGCAGGGAAGATTTAGTTGTCCTATGCGTCCCCTCTCCAAACCACTTCCACATCCTTCCATCATCTTCCTCTCGGCAGTTTGTGACCCACATCTTCCCCCCCTAAACCCAGCTTTCAGTTCCATCTCTCCTCATCTCCCAACCTTCACCGGCCACAGCGGCATCTCCATCTCTCCACAGTGGAGAGATGGACACTTTGGTTTAGGCAAGTTCCCAAACCATTCAAACTCTCCTCCCACTCCCCTCCCCAAAAAGCAAAAAAAATATCAAAGAATAGAGCAAATGTAACTCCCCCTAACAAATCCTCACTGGACAAGGGGCTACTTGTGGGAGCTGTGACCCACGGTGTAATTCTTTGAGTACTTTGGCAGGGTGAAGGGCAGTGCTTCAGGGCTCCTAGGATTCTTGTGACACTCCAGTAACCCTGAATCCACACCAGAATTTGTTGTGAAAAAAGCAGAAAGCATAGCACTATGAGAAGGTAGTTCTCGTTTGGTTTTTTGACCCAACAGTTTCCTCTTGCTCCTTTGGACTTTCAACTCAAATCAGAACCAAGACCACAATTTGTGCTTTCTGCTTTTTCCTTTTTTTAAACAGATATTTCCTAAGATTCATGGCCTGTCTCTCCATGATTTTGGTTTTTAGATAATTATAGTGTATTTTTCTCTTTTTTTGTTTCCTTTTTTGATATGTATAATGTAATCGATTGCTCTATCAACTTTTTTTTTTTGAAGTGTAATAATGTTAAATTCAAAGAAAGAAAGTTAAAAAAAAAAAAAAAGGTATTAACCAAGGCAAGTTTCACTTAACTTAAATGAGTTTCATTTAGCATACTGAAGCACTATTTTAATAAGGGTTCATTTGTCTCAATTTGCAGTATACTGCGATACATTATTTTAAATGGTGGTCATTAAGTTTAGCTCAGCATTGTTCAAACTACTACCACACAGCACAACTTGCTGCCAGACATGAAAATGGTAAATCAGTTTCATTTAAATCCTGGACTTAACCGAAGTTAAGTAAAAATTACTGTAAATCAAACCTTCTTCTGTTAATAGCTGGACTGCTCACATAAGATATACAATTAAACAGTGTTTGCGGAAGGCAAAGCAGGCAAAAGTAGTTGCAGTAGCAGATTGGTCCAGAGAAGATGCATTATATCACCAAGCAGTTTCCCATGAATCAGCAGTAAAAGGCAAATTCTGCGAAGGCTAACGAGAAAACAAAATTATAGGTAATCAGGTGGCTTGTGATTGGAAAGGCGACTGATAATATTTTCTGGATGCAAGGAATATTATATTATTTCTGTTCTAACATTTTCAAGTCATTAGAGGAAAAAAATCTTAGTATTTAACTGGTCTTTGACTAGGATATTTGGTGTTTGAAATAGAGCAAACATCTGTAAACTGACAGATTTAGTAGAGATCAGACAACCATTGTCTTCTTGGCCAAAATGGAGGTATAATTATCACCTTGCCTGGATTAAGTCTGATCTTATATAACACTTTACAAATCATTAGTCACAGAGAAAATTACATACAGAAGGTTCAATTCCCATGTTTGGCATATGGTATTTGTTGCTATTATTTCAATCTATGTTGACTGGAACCCCCCCCCCCCAAATTTGACTAGTTTCCTCTAGTAATGTGTTGTCATCAAGTCTACAGCCAGCCTAAATCAATGATGACATATCTAATTGAATATTTCTATCTTCAATTCCGGTACACTAACTGAAAATGTAATATGATTTGCAAATCAGCACATAAATTCTGTCTATAATATAAAACTACTGAGATGCTGGACAGATTTTGTTCCATTCCAGTTTCTGACATAAATAAGAAAGCACTCAGAATATTTTGGTATTTGTATTTTGACTTGCTACAAGATGTTTGAATGATATTATAACCTTCATTTAAGAACATAAGAAATTGCCATGTTGGGTCAGACCAAGGGTTCATCAAGCCCAGCATCCTGTTTCCAACAGAGGCCAAACCAGGCCACAAGAACCTGGCAATTACCCAAACACTAAGAAGATCCCATGCTACTGATGCAATTAATAGCAGTGGCTATTTCCTAAGTAAACTTGATTAATAGCCATTAATGGACTTCTCCACCAAGAACATATCCAAACCTTTTTTGAACCCAGTTACACTAACCACATCCTCTGGCAACAAATTCCGGAGCTTTATTGTGCGTTGAGTGAAAAAGTATTTTCTTTGATTAGTTTTACTAAATAGTAGATTTTAGAGATTACATTCCAAAATGGTTCTTGACCACAAAAGAGATTTAGAATTGGTCTTATCCCCCAAAATTCTTTGGGACAATAAAACAAAAAGTTGAAATATGAGATTTAGAGGAAGTAGAACTACATCTGGATATTTCATAAATGACTGGGACTAAAAAAGCAGCAAGGAAGGTTGCTTAATAAAGCCGTGAGAGCAAAAGTACACAATAAGCAACCAAATGTCCGGACATTTGGTTGCTTATTGTGTACTTTTGCTCTCAGAAATGACTGGAGCATGGACCTAAGATGAGTAAGTTTCTTTGTGCTCTTTGAAGGCCACAAAAATATCAGCAGTACCTGGAAACTAATTAGATATATTGAAGCTAAATGAAGTGCCAGAAGCACCAAAGGATTTCTCCCATTATGTGTCTGTGAGAAAACGTCAGTGCATCTGGCCGTAAACATTTACATGTCATGCATCAGAAAGAAGGAAACAAAATGTCACAGCAACCCAAAGATGAAACTGGAAGAATTTTAATAAAGCTGGGCAACACCGAACAAAAGGGAAGATTATCTAGTCATACATGGTAGAGGAACAGCCCAGGAGTAGTATATGGCATAATCTAACATAAGAGGGAGATCAGCAAGGGTACCAGAATGTGGACAGAGCAATACATGACCCACAGCAATAACAAACACCGAACTAGAGGCACAAACCAGAAGGCTCGAAAGTACATGAAAAAAAGGAGAAAGGGCTACCTGCTTACACATGATGGCAAGTAGTGGGATTTCAACATCCAAACAAGAAAGTGAAAATGAGTAAGAGGGAGTCTCTCTCTCTCCAATCCCTTAACGTTTTTCAAGATCTTTATTCAATTCTGCAGCGGGTGGGATTTATTTATTTATTTTTAATTTTCCCCCCAGATACTCAGAATAAAACCAGACCTGCTCATTAAATGGCTGGCAGAACAGCAGCATGCATGGTGCAGAAACGAGCAGTTTCTGCACCAGCTGACCCAGCAACAGCAGCAGGAGAACGAACAAGAATTCATCCAGCTAGACTGCTCACAAAGACTAATAGGAGAGGCGCATTTACACACACAGAGGAGGGCATGCTTGTGAAACTGGGGCTGGGAAGTGAAGTGGTGAGGCACCTTATAATCTTTGGGCCAACGGCCAGTCCAGTTAGCTCACTCTTTTGAACGGAGAGGTAAAGACAGCTTAGCACACTTCATCAAAAGTAAAAGTGAAGATTTATACTGAGGTGAGAGGCCATTTTAGACCATCTAGGGATTAACTGTTAGACATTCCATCACCACGACTGGCAAGACTAGACATTACCAGAAGGAGAGCGTTCTCAGTAGCTGGACCCTCCCTCTGGAATTTTTTACCGAATCTACTCCATTTATTAACTAATCCACTTCACTTTAAAAAATCTCTGAAAACATATCTGTTTCAATTAGCATTCAATACTGCATCAAATACACAATAATAATCACACAACCCCTCTTTTCCCCCCCCCTTTTTTTTTATAGCATTTTTCCTCTGCGACCCATTATAACATTACAAAATTAATTACTTACTCACCCCCCCCCCCCCTTACTTACATAGGGCGTTTGATGACACAACATCTTCTTCTTTTAAGACTTTATTTTTAAATATAAATTCTTTGCTCTATTGTTTATATACCAATTTGTGTAACTTTTATTCCTTTTTAATTTATTTTCTAATCTCTTTTATTTTATATTATTATTTTCTGTAAACCGTTTTGATAAAACGTACATTTTAAAAACGGTATATAAATACTTTTAAATAAATAAATAAACTTGGAGGTTTACCAAAGACATTTTTGGATTACCCAATCTCCTTCCTGGAAAGGTGTTAGCCCAGCAGTTAAAGGGCTGTCCCCTGCAGAAAATAGTAGTGAATACATTGCAGAGATCGCAGCCAGATAAGTGAAACTACAGGGATCCCGTGGTGATTATGTGCATTCATGGGGATGTGAAGGTTTACCCCAGTAGATGTAGACTTAGCCATAGGTTTCCACACCCCATGGTTTTGGGATGGGATTACATCAGCCCCACTACAACTGTTAGAAAACCAGATGGAAAAATGCAGACGACATCTAATTGAAGCTTCTACCATACTGGGCTTATTTAAAAGTTTTCCTATTCCTCTAAAGACCACATCTAGTATTAAGGATAGTATTAACTAATGACCTTCATTTTCAAGGCAGAGGGGTTCTCCTGGGAATTTATTGGGGTTTATTTTGCCTAAACAAAAACAGGAGAAAAATCAGTGGAAAAAAAAAAGTTTCATCATTTCCCCAGGAGAATATCTGAATTTATTTTGGTGGACAGAAACCTCCCACTGTCCAATTCCCTCCCAACCCACCTATATAACCTCCTCTCAATTGATTCTTCAGATGATCCTGACCCCTTTACCCTTCTCCCCAGCATTTCCCCTTTTTCTCCCATTCTTCTACTCTTTCATTGTTTTATCTTCTTTCCAAAAATCTCCTTCCTCATCCCCCCCCCCCCCAAAAAACAAACCCTTCATCTCCTCAAGAATTCCCCTCCTTTCTCTCACCCCTCATAGAATCGCCCTCTTATCCCGCACAACATTATCCATTCTTTCTGGCTGTGGTGACTCCAGGCGCCTCCTTCCTTAGGTTTTGACAGCATGCTCATGTTCCCACGCTCTGCGGTGCAGACTGTACACACTGCACATCGGAGTCTGAGCTGAGCCGGAGAAGCAGGGATTCTGCCAGAAAAACGTCTGGTGGGCGGGGGGGGGGGGGGGGGATGGGTGGCAGAGAAGCCATGATCTGGCCAATGCTTCGGTTCCAGCCCTTTCCGGGAGGTAAACCAGTGTGGGCCAACCCTTCTTCTGAAGGTAGCCATGAAGCCTCAGTTCTGCACGAGATCATCGCCGTGTGCCGGAAAAGCTTTCACCTAAGCAGTGGCTTCCCAGGTGCAAGGAGATGAGCTCAGCAAAACCGAGCCTACAAGGCTCTTCTGGGGTTGGGAGGAAGTCTTGAGACATATTTTCAGTGTATGGGGGAGGGACGTGAATACAGCAGGCTGTTCTGCCTGCGCAGGCTCCTGGGAGATCTGGAAATGCTGCCTCCACAGATGCACACGACGTAACATCAGGGTGAAAATTGGTTTAAACCGAAACTGAAGCTCCCTGCTGATTAAAATATAAACTGCCTACATACCATGCTATAAGAAACAGAAGGGGCTTGCAGACCCTGCAGTAGAGAGCCTAAAGAGTGCTTGAGAGTAATCTGCAGGGAAAGAAGCAACAAATATGCTGCTCTGAGAGCGAAGCAGGCCTTGGAGATGGAGTTCCATGGTAAAGGAAAGCGGGGACTCGAACACTCCCATGACAAGACGACAAAAAAAAGGGAGCACTGTTAGAAACAAGCAGAAAACCTAAATCACAGTCAGGAGGAACAAGGAAAGTTAATAGATACCAGAGGAATTTGCAATATTATTTATTATTATTATTTACGGGTTTTTTATATACCGAGGCACGTTTGCAAAACATCACCTCGGTTCACAATGTAACATAACTGAGCAACAGGCTTTACAATAATAACGTTTTTTTTTTAACAGGGAGGGGGTAAACATGGACAGGAGTAGATGATATGATAATTATATACAAATATACATGTTAGTTTTTACAAGGGCGTTCATCAATGTAATAAGGGTAATTAGCAGGGGAAAGTAATAAGGGAGGGGAGGGGGAGTATATTCACAGTGGGTGGGAGGGGGAAGAGTAGGTAGAAAGGGCAAGAGTCAGTCGGGGGGTCATGTCGCATCTTTGGGAGGAGTCAATTCGTTAGTCCGGGTACGCTAGTTTGAACAGCCATGTTTTAAGATTGTGCTTGAATTTTTTGTGGCAAGGTTCCTGGCGTAGTAGACAAGAACATGGTGAACCTGAAAGAAGAGTACAAAGATGGTACCAGAGACTGCTGATACAGGAAGTGGAGAAGTGCGGGGAGACATCTTACAACCAAAAGGGGCAGCTGGACCTCTTTGGTAGTTAGGGGCTTCACCTTATGTATAATGAGCTCTGATAAGGCTAGATTTTTTTTTTGTTATGAATAATGTTACTGGTATCTTGACAGTCATTCCTGTAAGTAAACCTCTATACTGGTAACAAAATGCCTTCCGACTGCACGTCCCTGAACTCTTCAACAAATGAAGGCATTTCACACTGATGTTAAATGAATATATGAAACAATTTTCTTAGCATTTATCAAGCTATCGATTTATACCCCAGACATCCAACCGAGCATAAGAGATAAGGGTTCTGATCCAGTTTCCATGATCATCACAATTTCCATATGTACAGCAGATGTGATATTTCCATGTCTGGTAAGCCAGTGATGTATTGTTGCTACTTGCAGAGCCTGATAGATAAAAGTAGTAATCGGCATTTTTTCCTTCTTACAAAACATTAAGAGTCCCAGCTGAAGTCTAGCAGCTTTTTAAGTCTTGTTTAGAAAAGAAGGTCATCAAAGATATTACAGAGACAAAAAGGCTTTAATGCCTCAAGGTAAGGCAGATTATGGTCACAGCCTACAAGATACAAAAACAGATGTTAAATGAAGGCAAAGATTTTGTCCATTTAGAGGAAACTTCAGTGTCAGATCTTTTTAAAGGATCAAACTCCAAATGAAAATGCTTCTTTCTTTCCCCAGGGAACATAACAGATGGTGACTCCTTGTAATGGAGTACACATATCCCATAACCAAACCAGGCCTTGAAAGAAGGAAACAAACATCACAACAGCCCAGGAACAAAGACAGAGGATTTGCAATAAAGCTTGACGGAGCAGAAAGAAAGGAAAAAATGGGTGTCCCTAGGTGGAGTTTCAGAGGAAAGAGGGACAGAGCTCCACCCAGACCAGAACATAAGAAATGCCGTACTGGGTCAGACCAAGGGTCCATCAATCCCAGTATCCTGTTTCCAACAGTGACCAATCCAAGTCACAAGTGCCTGACAAGAACAAAAACATTAAGTAGATCCCACGCTACTAATACCGGCAACAAGCAGTGGCTATTCCCTATTAATCAATAGCAGTTTATGGACTTCTTCAGGAACTTATCCAAATCCATTTTTAAACCGAGTTACACTAACCAGCAATGTACTGTGCCCTAAAAGCATGAGCAGACTGTTAAGGAGGCAGAGAAGCCACACCCCAGGATCAGATTGGAGTTGTTATGGGTTAAAGAAATTAGTGCAACATTTTCTCCTTTGGAAGTCTCAGTATATATGAAAAGCATTACCTTTTTGTCTCAATGGATCATCCCTTAATAGTCATGTCTCTACCTCTGCATCAACAGGCAAACTTTATCCCCACTACTGGGAGAACCAACAAGTAGATCAATAATATTCATGTTCTTTGGGTCTCTGCTGAATAAAATGTATCCAATTAACTTGCCAAGCCGCACAGTGGCTGAACATGGACCTCACAGCTGCTACAAAGATAGTTTTCAAGGATAGGTCCTTTATGGATGTTTGTCTCTCTGGCTCAGAGGCAGACTTCATCAAGGCCCTCAAGACCAAATTAAGGTACCATTGTGGTCCTACTGGCCTGAAGGATGGCTGGATAAAACTTTACTACCTTTAAAAACTGTATTACACCAGATGGGCTACCACCCAAGAACCTTTAACTTGGCCCCTATAGCAAGATATGGCTGCAACCTGTATTTTTAAAGGAACTGAGCACTAACCTCAAGTCCAGGCTGCTTTGTAAAACACTCACTATTAATGATATGTATGATCTCCAGGGAGCAAGTCCATGGTCCTGACAACCCTTCGAACAATGTTTGTTTACATATTCCACTGATGTGGCAATATCCAACAAAAGTCTATCATTCCTTCTATCAGCGGGAGAAAGTGTAGAAGAGCAAATCTGATGGCCCATGTTTCTAGCTTGTTTATTGACCAGAGTGCTTCCTCTCTTGACTACAGTCCTTGGATTATTAGACTTCCCATCCACTTAGGTTGGCATCTATAGTCACAATGATACATCTGGAAGATTCCAGGCTTACTTCTTTCTGCAGGTTGGGACTTAGCCACCAGTCCAGAATCCATCTTGCCCCTGGTGGCAGATGAAGCCTGCGCTGGTAGGCATGAGACCTACTGTAAAGAGCGCATATGCAGTCTGACCCATGGGACCAGATCAAAGCCAATTACATGAGTCCTAGTAATTGCAGATAGTCCCACACTTTGGGCTCATATATGATTGATCAGTCTGGAGACCCTCTTGGAGAATACAGAAGCTCACCCCTCTCTTGTAATAAACAGGGTACCCAAGAATTCCAGGATCTGAGATGGCTATAAGTTGCTCTTCACATAGATTTCTCACCCAACCTAAATGCTGCAGGAGCTGTACTACTGCCTTCAAGGCATGATGCTCTCCTGAGCTGATTTGGCTCTTGTGAGCCAATCATCAAAATAAGAGCGTACCAATATGCCCTGCTTGCAAAGGGCTGCTGCTACTACTACCATGACCTTGGTAAAGGTTCTGGGGACTATTACTAGCCTAGTGCCTGGAATTGAAAGTGTTGGCCTAAAAACAGAAACATAACACACTCTGATGGAAGGCTCAAATGGGAATATAAACAAAAAACAACCCACACACACTTCTGCTAGGTCCAGAGATGCCAAAGTATTCTCCCTTTCTTACTACCATCATGAACGATCATATTGTCTTCATCCAAAATTGGGGATATGACGGCATTTGTTGACTATCTAAATCCAAGAAAAGGCAAAAGGAACAGTCCTTTATTGGTACCACAAAATAGACTGAGTAGATACCTTGCCCTCTTTCCTGTAGGACTATAGCTTGGAGGCTCTGAAACTACAGTAGCATGTCTTATTGCCTCTGTTAAGGCAAGACATACATAGGGAAATCATAAAGACCTTTGGGGCTGGTTTCATAAATTCTGGGGTACAACCCCTTTGTACAATGTCCAGAACCCAATGGTCATTTGTAATTCGGGTTCACGCTAGAGGGACCTGCTGCATTTCATTGAAGAGAACAGCTACCCCTTGCTGCTGGACAGGATTCCACTTAGCCATTCTAACTTCCCATAAAGGATGGGTCTTATTTTGCATCGTGCTTGTGGAAAATCTGCATGGCTCATTTCACATCCACTGGGTCTTAGATCCTCTCGCACCTAAGTGGGGCCTATCTTCTGGAAGCCTCTGGGATTTTGATTCCCCCAAATCTAACCAGTTTTTTCCAGCTCTTCCATGGAAATTAAGCCCCCTTTAAAGGGAACCTTGAAAAGACGTGTCTTAGAAGCTGAATCTGCTACCCAGTTGCGTAGCAATAGTAGCTTCCCGACTACTACTCCAGAGGCTAGCACTTGGGAGGACATCCTTATCAAATCATACATGGCGTTTGCCAAAAATGGTAAAGTTGACTCTAGATGCAATGTTTCCGTGCTCTATGGGAGCTACAGGATCCAGCATAAAGCTGCTCGTGCTACATAGCTACCACAAATGGAGGTTCGGATTGTCCTAGCATTAGTGTAAAATGTGTTTTAGAATGGTCTCCACTTTCCTATCCTGAGGATCTTTTAAGGCCATTCCCCCTTCTACCAGGATTTTTGTTTTACATGTTATTGCTGAGACCAAGGAATCAACCCTGGGTATTCTAAAGAGATTATTTCTTTCCACCAGGGATGGGGGTAAATTTTACTCATCCCCACTGCCTCCTTCAAGCATTTCCTTGTGGGTTATCCTTTTCTATAAAAACCATGTGCCTTTGAGTATTGTGCAAAGGGAATGCTTTTGGAGGTCTCCTTAATCTGTGAAGAAGAAGATCCACCTGCCAGGTTTTTCAGACTGATATCAGATTATCTTCAAAGATGTCAACCCTTTTTTTCCAGTGTCCTGACAATTCCTCCTTTCCAAATATTCAGACTATGGTTGATTCCTCTTCTTCCAAAGAACATTCCCACTTGGGAATCATGATCTGAATCATACCCTTACCAGAGGCTTGCTCCAAGAGAGGAATCTCTAGGGCTCCCCTTGGTTGCTTGGTTGACTGCTTTTTTAAGAAGTGATTATCCAAAGGGTCCCCAGGTAATGCTGTCCCTTCTGCTTTCTGAAGTGCACAACAACATGCTTGATACATCATTAATACAATTTCTGGTGAAAATCCACCTTGCCATCCCACCACAGGCTGCAAATCCTGAGGTACTAACCTTCCTGGAAAGGAATCTTTAAGCTTAGGTTTCCCCCTCATGAGCCATCTGAAGGAGGGGGGGGGGGGGGGAGGTAAAGGTATCTGGCCTCCTGAGGGAAAAGAATTTCTTTCCCCCAAAGGAGGCTGGGCTGATTCACATCAATGAATTGGTTTTTGGTAGGTCTTCCCTAACCAGAGGAAGAGACCTGCTTGACCCCACAACCTGTAGATCTCCTACCTCTAAACATGGTGCCAGGTCCGGCTGATTATTCTTTGCTATGGCCTTGCTACTACTGCAAGCTCCCACAGCAATAGCTATTGGCTCCTGCGGCAGTTCTGCCATTAGCAAGCCTGCTCCCTGTGGTGCTTTACCTGCTGGTATCAGGGTTTTGTTTTGGTTTTTTTAAACTGGAGTGCCTGCTTCTTAATAAGGCTGAGGAGTGCCAGCCTGGCTAGCCATGAGCGAAGAGAATCACTGCAGTCTGAAGCACTTCCTCAGAGCCCTCCCTTCCCCAGTAGGACTCATCTCTTCCAGCTGAAAACAAGAGAGAGTGAGGACCTTGCTCAGCATTTTACCCTCTCTCAACTGTCTAGGGCCTTTTAGGGAAACCCCTCCCCCCCCCTTGCTTTAGGCATCCTCAGATCCCTAGAGGGACTGGGATCAAGCTCTGGGGAACTCAACCAAGAATATCCTGGGAGTTAGGCTTCCAGCAGAGAAATCAGCCCCAAAAGGATTGTTGTTGTGGGAGCAAAGAATGCTCTACCAGGCCAGTAGCGATCTTCTCCAATGAAATGCAGCGGGTCCCTCTAGCAATCTGGGAGCTTTGAGACCTCACTTGTCTTCAGTGGCTGGAGACAGTCTACTGGTGACTGCCCAGACCACATCCCCTTATAGCTGAGAGTGAGGTCATAACAATGGCATGCCCTCTGTCTCCATCAGCCGAGGGGCGGAGATATCCCACAAGTAAGAACTGATCTAGCAGAAACCAAAAGGAACAGACAAATAACCCAGATAGTCTGCACAGAAATGGCAGTGCACGTAGGTTCACTGACCCTGACCAGCTGCTTTTGGGACAGAGAGCAAGCACTCTGTTGCTTTTGAGGCAAACCATGGTATTGAAAAAAAAACACTGCTGAAACTCACAGCAAAGTAAAAGCTTATTCACAAAAAAAGCCATTTTACTGAGGACTCAGAAAGCTTTTCTATTTCCACAAGAAATCGAGCATAGCCAGGCAAAAATCAGCAAAGCCAGCTGTTTTCTTCGGAGATAAGAACTACTTGGATAGTC
Source organism: Rhinatrema bivittatum (assembly GCF_901001135.1). Classification (NCBI taxonomy): domain Eukaryota; kingdom Metazoa; phylum Chordata; class Amphibia; order Gymnophiona; family Rhinatrematidae; genus Rhinatrema; species Rhinatrema bivittatum. Next base: position 365,371,486 of record NC_042618.1, read on the forward strand.
TTTGCTCCACCATTGAGGGTCCTCTCTATCCTGTAGCATAGAAGATTAACTGAAGACGGAGACTCTGGAAAGACGCAAGCACCTACGAAGAGCAAGGGACAACAAAAGAGGTCATGCAAAGGGAAGACGTTAGTCTATCAATGGGTCCTCCATTGTGCACACTAAGATCCAGGTTAGTATGAGACACTGTAAAAGAATACAACAGCAGACACTTTCAAAAAGGAGAAAAAAAACAAACTTTGGCCAGTTGCAGCATAGAAGACTCAAATGAATCTCCAGTCCCAAAACTGGAACGACTAGGGTACATCAAAGGAGAGGCACTTGAGTTGAGTTCCAAGGAGAGAGAGAATACAGCCACCCCTACTGTAGGAAACCCAACTGATGCAAGACTGACAATAAGTTCTCATTCGGCTAGAATGAGAACTTATATTACCTAGAAAAGGGACTATAAGTAGAAAAAATGGGGGAGAAAACAAAACATTGTTCTCATTGTACTGTAAGCATTCATCCTTCCACTGTCCTCCACTCAAAACCTATTATAAAGCTATTTTCCACATATATGGTATATATAGCAGCGTAATTTTAGTATGGCACATCCCCTGGAGGCAGAAGAGACAGTTTCAACTTGGCCAACTTTTGAACTGGACAAGGTTGAAACTCCTCTGTAAGAGAAAGACAGCAACAGAAAAAAAATATATAGTGTTTGAGAATTATTTCAGTTTTGCGCAGGTAGGTCTAACTGGAACCTGAGCCAAATGAACAAAAGAGGTCAAGCTCCAAGAAGGAGGAGAGTGCTTAAACGTAAAAATAGAAACTATAGGTTGTAGTCCTTTAAACTATAAGCATCACAAAAACCGGGTCTTTTTATTTAAATCATAAAGTATTACACTGTTTGGTTTTTTTTAAAGAGTTCTTTCATAGATGCTGAATTAGTGGTCTGTATTACTGAATATTCTTGTCTGAAAAGTTACGCATACAGGAGTTACTGACGGCGTTTTATTCACATCCATTGGCCCTCTGCCTCCAAGAAGTCTCCAGGGATAGAAAACTGTTCCTTACAGTCAACAAACAGCAACATTGTACAGAAATTCCAGCAGTGACTCACAACATTTTCAAAAACAACATACCAGCACCTTGATAAATATATGGCTATGCATGCTTAACTGCTCAACAGCGCTATATATTACTGAAGGAAAACTGAACCTTTTAAAAACTAAATCATTATTCTCTCCAGAGAATGTGCTGCATCATCAGCGCTGGCTACCCTTGGTGGAGAAATGCAACAAAGAAGTTTATGTTGCCTGTTTTGAAAGGCTGTTTCAAGGCTGATGCTTAAACCCTGTGTAGTCCATGCAGCTCGAGTGCAAATCAACGAACCAAATTCTGCAAACTAACATTAATGAATACGGAACCTCACTAAAGTATCATTAATCAGTACTTCTACTTTAAACAAGAACCTCAGACCAGGCTGTGAACTGCTGATTGCAATCCAGCCTGACTTTGCCTGTATTTGTTTAAGGTAGAAGATCTTTTGTGTTTGTGATCTTTCTAACCTATTGGACTGTTTGTGTGATCATTAATCAGTACAACAGGTCATTGTGTATATAGTCCAGCATTAAGAATGGGCAGCAGCTTCCAAAACTCACTTTCAGTGTCAAAAAGTCTAAGCAAACCACTATAAAAGTTATCTACATTTAACCCGCTGTCATAAAACATTAACACAAATCAAGGTCATTACAAATTTTGAAACAAAAACCTGGGATATCACATGTATGGAAAACAAAACGGCAGCCAATTTGTCAATATTGCCCTTCCTCCTAAAATATATTTAAAAAGTACACTGGCGCTATTAGAAAAATATTGTATTATAGATCCATATATACTAAAAACTTTACAGTTACTAGCTTTAAAGTTACTTAAATGGCTTACTGCCTAGGATATTTGTGGCAGTCCAAAAGCAGACTTCAGGCACAAATGAATTTTTAAAAAAGTGTTTTTTAATTTAACATTACATTTGACCTTAATTAAGGGGCACCTGATTAATGCATAAATTGATGATCAGACAAAGAGTGAATTGGTTTAATAAGGATGTCTGCTCCATTCTCTCTTTTGGAAAATCACTGAAATTTATCTCAGAATCTATTAACTTGTTATAGGTACAGTAAGCACACCACCACATTTATTTATTTAATATATATTTCTATACCGGACTTCACGAATAGAATTCACATCAGGCCGGTTTACATGGAACTTAGGGGATAAACAAGTGTAACCAAACAAGAAGGCTGAAACAAGCACATAGTTGGAAAGCTCTACTAACTAGCATTTAGCAGAGCAAAAAAAAATTTTTTTAAAGAAACAATGTGTGATTGCATGGAGTTGGGGGGGGACGGACGGACGACTTCTGCAGGGCAGGGAGTGCACAGGGATTGTGCACGCATGCACAGGGATCGTGCACGCATGCACATGCTCCCGTATGGCCCCATGCTAAGCTGGGTGAAGGAAGCTCATCAACACTTAAGGGAGGAAGAGCACAGGGGAAAGGAGTGTACACTGGGGGGCAGTGGCAAAGAGCAACCCACATTACATCTCATCTTGGTACCAGATCTCAGTACCAAGCATTTTTTCTCCTAAGGGGGGGGAAAGAAAAACCTCCCACACACACCAAATCACACTTATTCTGTCAATATAGCTACAGGGGACAGAAGCAGAAACTTGTATTGATGACTATACAAAAATTGGGCATAATTACACCTTCTGATTTTAGCTTCCCGGGCACAGAGGTTCCCAACCTTTTGGGAGCATGAACCCCTTTTCAATCTCCAAAATTTTCACAGACCCCCCACATGCTTCTCTCTTTCTTATTTACCTGCAGTTATGTGCCATATATAGAAAAGTTATTAACGTAATAACAAAGAAATAATTACTGGTATATGCACAGGACTCATTCATAATATAAAATGTATTTAACAGTCTTTACTGATATAAACTGAATTTATACAATTGCAAAGCACAGAGGTAAACTTACTCATTCAGTAGCGTATGTAGAGTATTTATTTATTTAACATTTTTTTATATACCGAGGTTCTGGTAACAATGTTACCAATCACTTCGGTTTACATATAACATTAGGATGACTAAACATATGAGTCTTACATTGAACAGGAGAGTGAACTTGGAAAAAATTGAATTAAAAATAAAGGATAATAATACAATAAGTAAGGCATAATAATACAACAAATAATTAACAACAATCTTATAGACAGGCAATTAGAATGAGTCACCAACAGCCACACAGCTGGATCTGTTTGGATCTGGAGTGACCAGAGGGAATGGACTGGAGAGAGGGAAAGAGACTGGTTGGGATGGACTGTGGAGCAAAGAGAGAGAGTGAGACACAGGTGGAGAAGGGGGGATGTTTGAGACAGGCTCACATCACTAAAAGGGAGATGTGGAGAGAGATTTAGTGCATATTAGTTCCCTCTCAACCCCTCCCTCCTCCAATCATGCTAGTTTGGTGTTTTTTATTTTAATTATTTTGAAGAAAATATCTATAACAAGAAAGCCACCTTTTTAGTTTGATCTTGGCAGGGGTCCAATGGCTCTCTCCACACCTGCCTGTCACCAAATTCCATACATGCAGTCAGGACAGCCCCACTCCTAAAGCAAGAGGCACTGCTATAAACATTTTGCACTATTATCACAAGGTATTAGACATGCAAATCAATTGCATCTCTACATAGAAGAACCTTCTAAGGAACAAACACCTGACCAGTGTCAACCATCTAGAGAAACTACCACAAAAATATTTAAGAGCTTAAATCAGAAATGTTTTCATATAGGAATGGGACAAATCCAAATATAAAACCTGCACTTCACATTCTGTAATATCCTGTGTTCATAGAAACTCCCCCAACAAAGGGTGCAGAGCAGAACAAGGCCATTTCCCTTTACCACAAAAAAATAATATTCAAATTCAGTTGTCACCTCAGTAAACAGCAACACAAACTCCCTCCACCCTCCGGGAATATTGTATAATACAACATCATGCAAAAAACACACACTCAATCTATAGAAAATCTCCTATACCATAACACCCTAACTACCAGATTCAAAGAATAACCACCTTACCTATGAAAAGGCAGCACTGCAAACATTACATCAGGCCCTAAAACACCAATACAACTCCAATTAGGAAAACAGAATAAGTCAGGCTTCTATAGATCCCTATATAGAAACTACATGCTAGTACAATTCCTCACCTGCCTCACCAAATACAGATTACAGAGACCAAATGTGCAGACAAAAAAACTGAACTGGAAACTGCAAGAAGCCAGACTCTGTATGCACTGCAACAATAGAAAAACAAACATTGCCATTCCTCATAAAACATCAAATACAATCAAGAAATATAATCTATAATAATAATACCATACTAAAAAATTTCAACATTCAATAATTTATATAAATTATTTTTAAATTTCCAAAACAAAAAAATATTTTGTTTAAAGCAAGAATACTAGTAAAATAGCTTTTAGATTAATAAAATATAAATCTGTTACATAGTAAAAATAATCTGCAGTGGCCTGATAGTGATTTCTGTTTTTGATTTATTTTACTTCTGTTTTGTGTTTTTTATGAATGTTTTATATTATAATGTAAACTGCTTGGTTTCTAATGGGATTACAAGAGGTATATGAAACCTAATAAATGATAATATTAAGACTACCCTTCTGTAGAACTTTGAGGGATTCCAGATTTGACTTTGTGCTGAATTAACAAAACCTAAAAACAGGCAAGAAAATAAGAATAAGCCCTGGCAAGCCAAAAACTCCAGTGTACTTAATTAAACTCACTCAAAGTAAAAGCTGGCCTGGCTCAAACGGTTTCTTGTAAACTCCTTCTACTGTGCCAACACCCTTTTGCAATCTGAAAGCTGCCGTGCTTATGATCTTCACCAGAATACCATGCAGCTATCAAAACAGCTACACCACAAAAGCATAAATACATGAACACAACTTGAAAATATTTGCAGCAAAGATTTTCAAAAGCAGCAGGGACAGAAAAAGATAAATGGTGTATATTTTCTATTCCAATGCTGAAGACATTCTAGGCAAGCGACCCAAGGAAGACACAATAAAGCAAAATCCAGGAAAAAAAATGGTGAAATTATACCTACCTGATAAATTTTCTTTCCTTGAATGTTGCTAGACCAGTCCTTACTATTGGGATTTCCCTCCTCCTCATCTTGAGGGAGACAGAGGACACACCTTTTTCATGACCTCACTTAGAGCTATAAAGGAGGCATGGCCTGGCCAAAACCAGTAGCCTACTGCCAAAGCAATGTGACACCCCCCCCCCCCCGAAACATATACTATGGGGTACTGGGACCTGTTCTGAGCGAGGCACAAATATAAGATGAGGAAAGGATATAGGCAGCAAAAGGAGGGCGCTGGCAGTCCTGTCTCACTTGATGCCCTTCGTTCCCCTGACCTTCCTCACCCTAGTCTTCCTGGGCAGGATCGTGACTGGGTCTAACAATATTCAAAGAAAGAAAATTTATCAGGCAAGTACAATTTTAGCTTCCTTTGATTGCTAGACCAGTCATTAATACTGGGAACTTTCCAAAGCTTCTCCTTGCTGGGATGGCAGAAGACAGGGCTGCCTCATCAATCCATGTCTCGAAGTCAATGACTGACTGACCAATTTATGGTGCAAGGATGACCATGCCGCTGCCTTGCCACTTTCTTCTGCCCGGGATGATGTCTTGAGCCCTTGAAGGGTGAATTCAGAGCACTACTAGGACCTGCTCTCTCCTGATAATAGGTGGACCAATGCAACTGCCTCCTTGAAATCCTTCTGGTATGGTGGCCTTAGCAGCAGTCTGCCTCGTTTTGGGCACCAAATATCAAGAAATCGCTCATCTGTTCCTCTGTAATGTTAGGTATGTCAAGAGAATTTGATGTGAACATGCTCCGCTGCAGCCCTCTCTCCAGCATATGAATTTCCATAAAGAAACTGGCTCAGCTACTACTTACCTGCTGGTAGCTGACGCGGCCTCTACTTACTTCTGCTGCTCTTTCACCTGTGAGAGGGGCAAGGGTGGGGAGAGAGAGCAAGAATGCCTTACAAGCCTCCTGAGAATCCAGGAACCACTCTCTGCAGCAAAGCGATCGCTATTGTGCTCTGGGGACACTACAGCCCCCGCAGGGTACTGAGCCAAGCACCTTTCTCTGGAGGTTTTACACGTCCGCAGGCAAGGAGGAACCTCCAGGAACTCAACCAGGACAGGGCCTGGGAAATGCTACCACTGGGATGACTCAGGAGCTCCACCAGGGCAGAGCCTGGGAGACTGATTCCATTGGGAGTTGTCCCAGGAGCAACACGGATTCAACCAGGCCAGGGTACACTGTCTCTGGGAGCTACATCCTCTTCATGTGCCCGCCATTGCTGGAGACAGAGAACCACTGGTTTATGAAACAATATTATTAGGGTATGTTGCGTAATCTCACCAGTACCACTCGTTTCTAATGCAATTCCATTTTCCTAGGAAATGTGCAAATTTCCAGCCATGTAATAAAATAAACCATTGTGACTGTCACATGAATACACACAAAACAGAGGTTGGATGCGGTTAGGAACCTTCATTTTCGGTTCTATTTCTTAGGAATTAACTGATGTTTATGACAAGATCAAAAACAGGAGACAATAGGCTGGAAAAAATGACTTATTTTTCTGAGTAAATATCGATGTACATTTTGGTGGACAGAAGCCAGGACAATAAAATATTACGCTGGTTCTCCCACTCACCCCACTCAGCAGCATTCCCACCTCTGATCCCTATCCTCTGCCTAGCATGTACCTCTCTCCCTCCCCTCTTGCACTGCATGGCATTCATCTTTCTCTCTCCCTCAGCAGCATGCTTGCTGAGGGCCTCATGCTCTGCAGCACTGCCCGTCTGCTTTGGTACAGGGCCAGGGAGCTTGCCGGGAAGCGCTTCTGTTGGTCAGGGCCTGCTTCAAAACACGTTTATGGCATCAGATAGCAGGCACTTTGGCTGCTTGTGGGGTGAAGAGATGGGACGTGAAGCACAGCATGGGCAGCACTGGAGGGTGAGCACTGTCACCGGTGTTTGGGGGGGGGGGGAGGGAGGGGCTTGGGGGGGAAAAAAAACCACACACACACACACACAATGTACGCTTTGGCCCACACTGGCTTTCAGCAGTGGCTGCAGGTCTTGAAATGCTGCATCTGGATCAGCTTTTTAATCATCCTAAAATTAGGACTGTCACCTTTGGAAATGTATAGGTGAAAATCTGTTTAAACTGAAAAACAAAAGAACCCTAGATGTGTACAACAATGCAGACTCCTCAGAGGAAAATCAAAGTCTTCTTTAGCCCATCAAAAATAATAATACACTTTTGTACAGAGATGATGTGTATTGCCAAGAAAGGGATTTTAACATCTTTAAACATGCTATAGGATATTGTCACTACCCAACTACTTTGTTGGGTTTTCTATCTAGTTTTATCTTCTAAATGAATAAACTTTATAATTCAGATGAAAGACATTTTATTATTATTGGTTCAAATGCCACAGAGCTTCCAGACCCCCCCGCCCCCAATCACCAGTTTAAATATTCCTCTTGTGAGATTGTCTAAAACTGGCAGGCAGACTAAATATTAACTTTTTACAGGTTGAAAAGGATCAGATACCATCAATATAAATGTAGCCCTGACTACCGGAGGGCACTAAGAATGGCTCATCTACCAAGCTATCAGATCAGTCTTCAAGAAAAAGGGAGGACTAAGGGCTGATACAGTTCTCAATCACATACTCAGAAATATTTAAAAATTAATTTGATACTATTATCAGGTAGTACAGTCAATAGGTATTGGGATGTATGAAGACAAAAATCCTCAACGGGTATTAGAGATGCTTAAGATGACAGCTAAACATGAACCAAAATGTGTTTATTTGATCTTAAAAAAAAAAACACAAAAAAAAACAACCCTCTTCTGGGTTTCCACAAAGAGGAAAATGTTCAAGCTTCCAAAACCATCTATGACCTGTACATAACATATTTAGCACTGCCAAGAACAGATTTTCTAGGAAGATTGTACTGTGGATTGGTTCATTCATGCTCGCTTACATTGGAATTGTATATGCATTTTAAGATGTGTACACCACCATGGTTAACCATTGACCAGGAGGGTGGTAAAAAAATGTCTGTAAATTAACTTTAAAAATACCATCTTTTTTTTTTTTCCTGTTAGCATGTCTGAAAGAACAAGCAATTATTTAACAAATAAAGGGATGAGTATGAAGGCATCAATGCCACTATGGAAATGTACTCTTATGTTAGGCCCTCTTCTCACTAGTCAATAAGTGCAATGAGTTTCTCACTGAACACAGGACAGTGACTCAGCAATGCTCTTTTGCTGCCAGAGCTATTACATATTATGAACATGGGGGAATGACTAGGTCTGATGCAATCACAGCGAAAGAGCAAAACAGAAACTCTCATGCCTTTGACATGATAACACGGTTTAAGAAGAATAACTGCTCTGGGTTTCATTTAAATCTGTTTAAGAACTCCAACAGTAACAGTAGTACTGAAAGTATATGGGAACTACGGTTTACGTGGTTCCAAATGAGCTGGAAGGAAAAAGGAGGCGTGGGCCAAAAAAAGGAGAAAGAAAGAATTTCTTCTGATCCATTATTTGGCTTTTAAGTTTATTTTTTATTATTTATGTACAGGAATACTGTAATCCGCTCTGAACCACAAGTCTGGACGTAGTGGAATGGAAAACGCTATATAAATTAATTATTTTTTTAAAACATTCCTTGAATGTTCAGCAGTCAAGTTGATCACCTCTTTTCTCCAAGTCTTAGTCCTGGCCACAGCTTACGTGGATGCTAGAAATTTCCTTAAGAGCCACGTCCTGCAAAAGATCCAAGGCTCATGCACAGTGCTGAGTACATCTAGCAGTGCTACAGAAATAGGAAAGGCGTGGTAGTACAGTATTTGTAAGAGCATAGTGATACTTTTCCCATTAAGCATTCTTGTTTGAACACTATTACTGCTTTGGACTTCTAATTTATAAGCCAAAAAAAGGATCTACAATATGTGCTGCTGTGCACCCCATAGCAAAGCCACTGCACAATACCATACCTGGAACCAAGTTTGTTCCGGAAGCTGGGCGGGGTGGTCATACAAGGGGCTGACAAGTGAAAGAGCACAAGGCTGATTGTAATGCGCTCCCCAGTCATTTTTCCTGGTGCTGGTAGGCTGTCCAGTGACAGCAAGAGTTTATTTTTTTTAATAGAACATGATATTCACTGGTTTTCAGGTCAACTGCTACTACCAATGAGGGTGAGGAAGAACACACTACAGAGATAAAAGCAGTGAGGAAGAATAAAAGGAGAGAGAGGGAAGGATGGACAGGTTTGGTAAGAGGACATGAGAGAAGCCTCAAGGAAAAAGCACTGAAGATGCTAAAAATATATCAGTTCCAAGAAACCTGGAAAATGCAATAAAAGAAGACAGACATGAGAGAAAAAAAAATTTAAAAGGGGCATTAATGATCAATGAAAAATGAGAAAAAAAAAAGAAGATGAAACTGCCAGAAACACAACAAAAAGACTTAGTTTTTGGGTACTTGCCAGGTTCTTATGGCCTGGATTGGCCACTGTTGGAAACAGGATGCTGGGCTTGATGGACCCTTGGTCTGACCCAGTATGGCATTTTCTTATGTTCTTATGTTCTTATGAGAAACCATTTTATTTTTGACAGATTCAGTGCAAGGTGTTTAAAAAAAAAAAAGAATTCTAAACTAATGAATACTACTCCCCCCTCAAAAAAAAAAAAAGGGGGGGTTGGATGAAAAAATTAAATACATTTTGAATGAGTTTCCCTCTCCACCATACACAGGACCATGCATGTCTACATATAGTCAGCCCGACATAGAACACAGATTTGTATAGTTACAAACTACACCAACTGCATGTCTAGTCATTGTTTTTTTCATTGAGGATATACAGAACAGCATTAACAAAATTAAAATACCTTTGAAAAAAAGCCTTTCAAACAAGCCTCTGGGCAGGAGAGAAAACGGGTTTGCTGTACCACCTTTTACCTAGCCGCCTCTAGAGTGAACACAAACCCAGTTAAAATGACTAACAGGTACACAAGCCCCAGTAAGTCACAAATTCTTGTCCCTAAGTCTTTGATCAATAGTAATGAGTAGCTGGAAACCAAACCTGACTTACAAATGAGATTTTCTATCGCCCTCCTTCACATTTTACCTGGTATCTACAGTACAACCTGTTGAAAATGCAGCTTATGCCAATTTCACAATTAAACCTGGTATGATTTTTTTTTAATACATATTTTTTTTTACCTGCTACTACAACTTGTACACTTTCTTCACACCACAAATCTACACTTCCGCAGTTCAAAAATAACTAATTCAACTGAACAGCCTGAGACCGACAAAGCTTTAAAATTACAATACACCTGCCAAAACAGAGAGGAAGGAAGCAAACATGTTTTGCTTTTAGATTCCTGAATCCTTGGTAAAGCAACAAGAAACAGTTGGATATGACCAAGTCCATTCCTTCTGGGCAAAAAAAAAAAAAGTGTTAGTCTGTTAATCAGCTCAGTCCAGTCTCCTAGTTCTGCTTGCGTGCAAACAAACAAATCATTAGCATGCAGAGGCAAAAATATTAGCAAAACGGGATGTTCAAAATTAATGTATTAAAAAAAAAAAACACAGAATATTTTGACTGCAAATAATGTTAATCAGTGCTAAATCCTAAACAACAAGGCATATGTTCAAATGCCTCCCAGTAGCGAGGAATAGCCAGGAAAACATTTACTGGCAGGCATATCCTACTTGTTTAAAGCAGCAATACCAAGGGAAAAAAAACTTGACAATTTGTGTGGCAATTTAAAAAAAGTCTTACCCATTGATTCTGATCATGTAATCAAATTTTCTAGAAAAATTCTGGACTGTTTTGTCTATGCATAGGAACAGAGACACTGAAAAATCCTAAAAGCTGCTATATAGAAAATAGGGCTCTTCTTACTTAACGTTACTACTGAGCATTTCCTCTAAAAGCTTACAAGGACAAGCATTTTCCCAGCAGTAATAATGTTAATTAGAACATATGAATTATGATAGGTGGGCCAGTCTACAATGATAAATGAAGATTTGCAAAGCCAGTTTATGAACGCTTCTTCCTCTTCCTGATTCCTTATAAATCCATCTGTTTCTGTCAGGGCATGACTGCCAGTATTGGTAACAACACTGATTCAGAGTAGCTGGACTCTGGAGCAACTGGCTTGTACAAGAACAGAAATGGCCTGGCCGCCAGGATTTTCTGCCTGTGCCGGCTACCTCTCCCTCAGTTCTGGTGGCCAGCAAGAGGTGCACTTGGACAAGAGGGTACCTGCCAGGAGTGGACTGCAGGGAAACAGGAAGAAAGGGATGTAGGAGAGTGTACCATACAACAGAGGAACCTGGCAAGAGCAAAAACAGAAGGCTACAATACTCAGGCCAAATACAAGACTAGGAACTAGGACTATGGAGAGCCACAATGAGGAAGGAATAAATCTCAGACTTAGATTCAGGGTAAAGCTAACACATGAACAGAGGCCACAACAAGGAAGGACTCCAAGCTGAAGCAAGGTACTCACTGTGAGGCCAGCTTTTAAGTTGTGGCACGGCAGAGGAAACATGGCCACCCACAGGACAGAGCAGCAGAAAACATGGCCCACTGAGGACCTTTGCTGGCAGGAGGCGAGCACTGCACAGAAGTCCTCACAGTTCCAAAATTAATAAGTTAGCTGCCAAATAAAAAGAAAGGATCTAATCTACTGAAGTCTGACAAACTCTTCTTTCAAAAGCAGTATTAGAATAGGGCATGGCTATCTAGCCTATGATAGTTGACAATCTGTAGAAGATTTGCTTTATGGAACTAACAAAAACTGATGCTTCAGTTTTTTCATCTCAGGAAATGGGATGAAGCCTAAAATACCATGAGCTTCTACTTTTCCAGAAGGAATATATGGTCAAATTTACACTTACAAGTTAATTTCCTTTCCTTGAGATCTGACAGACCAGTCCAGACAAGTGGAATTATACTTGCTCACCAGTAGGGGGAGGCAGAGAACCTCTTTCCTTTTTTCTGATGTCAGCCTATATATTCTGGGATAGCTAGGTATTAAGTCAGTAGACTATTGCCCTAGCTTCCTTTCTCTCTACTACTGTACTTTGCTCCTCTTTTATCCACTACATTTGTCAGCAAGAGTTTAAGATTTAAGAAAAGAAAATAATTTGGCTCTCTCTTATTTTATAAAGTTCAAATACTTATTCAGATCACAACCAGGTTCTTCTGTTCTTCCTTCGCTGGTAACCCCTTGCTCTGTGAAGAAGAGATGGACTTACATTATCTTTTCTTGGTAATTCAATGCTGAAACTAATTCAGCAATGAAAGAGGAGATCTTTCCAAACTATACCCTCCTCCCTCTCCATTTTCCATATAAAGAGACAAAAAAAATGGAATTTTCTCAATTAGTAATCTCCTCAGGAAGGGTTCTGGACTGCTCTGTCAAGACTCAAGGAAAGGAAATTAACCCATAAGTTTAAATTTCACTTTCCTCTTCATCCTGCAGACCAGTCCAGACAAGTGAGACATGCCCAAGCAGTGCCTACCCTAGGTGGGATGAGGTTTCCATGTCTACCAACTGTCTCCTTTCTTGCTTGTAGATCCAGCCTATAATGCTTTACAAATACATGTAAAGAGGACCATGTAGCTGCCCCTACAAATATCCTATGGAGACACCATCTTGTATTCTGCCCATGAGGAGACCAGGTACCTCGTTTCTTTAATCCATCTTGCAATTTATGCTTTGGTTGGATGCTGCCTGGTCCTTTCTTTGGCCTCTGAACAGAGCAAACATCCTGTCTGATTTAATAAAATCATTTAAGATATTAAAGCAGAACTCTCCTTACATATAACAGATGTAGGCTTTTCTTGATCCCAACACATTCTGATGTCCTGAATGCTGAAAGAGATATTTCCTGGTTCACATGGAACTCTTACACTATCTTAGGCAAGGATGGGGCTGGGTAGACTGTGAACCTGTCCTCATAGAATGTCAAGAAGAGATCCCTACATGATAGTGAGTGGAGCTCTGAGACCCTTCTGACTGAGCACATTGCTACTAAAAATACTGACTTCATAACATAAGATTTGCCATATTGGGTCAGACCAAACGTCCACCAAGCTCAGAATCCTGTTTACAACAGTGACCAATACAGGTCACAAGTACCTGGCAAGATCCTAAAGAGATCGTTGGATTCCATGCTGCTGATCCTAGGGATAAGCAGTGGATTTCCTCAAGTCCACCTTAATAATGGTTTATGGACTTTCCTAATGTAACCAAAGAGAAATGTAAAAAGTATCAAAAATCTTATTTTATATTTGAACTGACATCATTCAAATTCCATATGACCATATCGCCTCGACTAATATTGTGCAACAGAAGTGGCATCAAAATATATGATATGAAGTGCTTAAAACCTTAATCTCTAATCTCTTGCCTGCAATGGGCTTCAGATGGAATTGTAAGGAGCACTGCCAGTTTGTTTTTTTTTAATCGTTTCCCCCCTTCTCAACTGCACCACTTACATGAATATAGTTACTACATCATCTTACTCATATCTAAATGCAAAAACCACTTATCTTAGCATGGTAAACCACATATTAAAATGAACTTTGCCAAGATACTTCAATAAAGAATGCCAATGAACTCTGCCAACATGCTCCAATCAAAGGTCCCAACCTACCCGCTATGTCGGCAAATAATGCCTTCATCAGGAAAGGTTTCAACATATAAACTGTCAATAAATAAACTATCTACGTGTGGCTCTTAAATTTATACATTTTTAAGTTGTTCCAAAGAAAACTGAGGCTCCTGAAATGCAAGTGGTCACAGAGAACAATGTCCACTTGCATTTCAGGAGTCTTGTATAGTGCAACAGCTTTTAAATGCAAATAATGGGGAAAAAAGGATATTTCTGCAACATGGTCTAATGTTTAAGAATACTTCTTTTGACTCATGTATATGCGGAGAGTATTAATGTATACACACAGGGCAATTCTCCAGTGGGAGCACGGAGAGGGGAGGATGGCTGGAAAGAATCAGTAAGTACTGTTTGCTGAAATTTGTAAAACGTAAAAGTATTAGGGAGAAGTAAACTATTGGGGTATACTACTTAGTGTCTTTTGAGTGTTTTTGTTTTAAATAGGTAGAAAGGCAGGCAACACACAGAAGTTTGTGTGTTTGTATTTCCCACCCACCCCTAGCTCGTCTTTTAATTTATAGGCAGGTTTCACTTTCACACTTAAAAAAAAAAAAATCTGCCTTTTAACTTTAACTCAGAAATTCCCAACACCTTATCAAGAATTGATCATTCATTCCCTTGTAGGTCACTACCAGATATATAGTGAATACACAAATACATTTAAAGGACCCTAATTGTATGCAATCTTACACCCATAGCAACCTAAAACTTAACTAGGAACTGAACAAATTTAAGATGAAGGCAGCTGTCCAGCAGCAAGAAGGGGGCCTCCCTGTCTTTTGCATCGCGTGTCACGTGTATGATTTTTTTATCCGCTGGTGAGAAATTGTACGTGTGCATCTGATGCAAAGAGCTCCTGTCTCTCAGAGTAAGAGTCCGATCTCTGAAGGCCAGAGTGGCAGACCTGGAGGAGCTAAGGCAGACAGAGAGGTATATGGATGAGACCTTCAGGGACATAGTAGCCAAGTCCCAACTCCAGTCTGGCAGCCCTGGTGAGACCGCACCTTGAATACTGTGTGCAATTCTGGTCACCGCATCTCAAAAAGGATATAGCTGCACTGGAGAAAGTGCAGAGAAGGGCGACCAAAATAAGGAACATGGAACAGCTGCCCTATGAGGAAAGGCTAAAGAAGTTAGAGCTGTTCAGTTTGGAGAAGAAACGACTGAGGGCGGATATGTTAGAAGTCTATAAAATCATGAAAAGACTTGAGCAAGTTAATGTAAATCGGTTATTTACTCTCTCAGACAATAGAAGGACCAGGGGGCACTCCATGAAGTTAGCAAGTAGCTCATTTAAAACAAATCGAAGAAAATTCTCTCTCACTCAGCGCATAGTTAAGCTCTGGAATTCATTGCCAGAGGATGTGGTTACAGCAGTTAGTGTAACTGGGTTTAAAAAAGGTTTGGATAATTTCCTAGAGGAAAAATCCATAAACTGATATTACGGTTATTAATAAGCAATAGTAGCTTGTGATCTATATAATGTTTGGCTACTTGCCAGGAACTTGTGACTTGGATTGGGCACTGTTGGAAATAGGATACTGGGCTTGATGGACCCTTGGTTTGACCCAGTATGACATATCTTATGTTCTTAACACATGAATAAGGAAGAAGGTCACATTTAGCCCAAAGTACCCTTTTATAAGCACATTTAATAATGAAAACTGGATATCCTCTTTCAAAAACCAAATGGCCATCTCTGCTGCTCTCTCTTTGTATTCTGAAAGTGTGGAACAAAATGCCTCAATCTCAGAAATTGACCATAAGGGAGATTGTCTTGTAATTTCTGAGGATGACAACTCAAGTAAGCCAAGATACAATTACGATCTTTGGAATTCTTGTGTATTGAAAACATAAAACTACCATCCAGTATTTTAATGGTAATATTCAAGAACGATATACACTTCTCATTTATAGAAGCAGCAACTTGTAAATTCTAGTCCCAAGCATTTAACCATGTCAGAAAAAGTTGTCAACAACAACAGTTTCTCCACCACTACCACTCCACTAAAGTAACATATTGTCTATAAAGTGACACCAAAGGGTGATATATTGGCAATAAGGACAATTTGGTAATCACTGTTTTTTGTTTGTTTGTTTGTTTTTTTAAAGAGATTGGTCACATCAGGGGCCATAGTGTTCCCTGTGGCAGTCCCTTTAAATTGCTGAATAGAATTTCAATTTTTTTATTTATTTATTTATTTTTAAATGCTAACTCAGCCAATCTACAAATGAACAGAGCAGGTGCCCTTACTGGCTGTGTAAAGATAATGTTTCTTCAATAACCACTAATGCCCCTCTTGAAGTATGCTGGTAAAGAAAGACTATATTAACGGTAACTAAAATTAAATTCTTGAAAGAACTAGTATAACCCTCAAGAACCTTAATATCTGCAGCTTCCCAAAGTATGATGGTAGCAATAGCACAAATTGTCGCAGAAATTTTTCTACAAAAACAGCAAAAGGCTCTAGTAAGGACCTTCTTGCCTAGATTGTTAAGAATTTTCCAGGCTATCTTGTGTTAAGCCGAGTTGTTTACCTGTAACAGGTGTTCTCCAAGGTCAGCAGAATGTTAGTCCTCACTCATGGGTGACATCATCAGATACAGGTACAGAATTTTTTAAATCAAAGAATCTCGAACTTTCAAACATGCTCTACTGAGCATGTGCGGCTGTAGTCATCACCCTGTCCCCTCTCTCAGAGTCCCTCAGTCCATAATATAGCTAATACATGGAGAAACCAACTCCCAGTGGAGGTGGGTGGGTTTCATGAGGACTAATCTCCTGCTGTCCTCAGAGAACACCTGTTACAGGTAAGCAATTCTGCTTTCTCCGAGGAGAAGCAGGATGGCGGTCCTCACACATGGGTGAATCCCAAGCTATAGGCTGTCCAAGCAGGACAGGCGGGAAACCACACAGTGCTGAAAGCACCACCTCTCTTCCTTTTACCTGTGAAGCAGCTGAGCCACAAAGTGGGTAAAAGGAAGAGAATTGGTGCTTTTGTCTTTTCCCGCCTAGACCAGCGGGAAAAGAGTTGGGTTTTACAAAGACAAAAGCATAGAAAAGACTGAGACACAAACTCCCAATGCATAGCAGAGGTGCCTAAGGCAGGAGAGTGATGTAAAAGCCAGCAAGAAACATTGTCCGCATCACGGAAAACATTACAAGCAGGGTTTCGGATAAGTAAACCTTCACAACTGTAGAACTAGAACATCAAAAATAGAGGAAAAAGTCTTGAGATGTAAACAAGAACAGGACTCTTGGACAAAGCCTGCACAATTGTTTTCAGTCTTACAAGACAACCGAAAAAACCAACTGGGGCTCGAGAACACCTCAGAAAGAAACTGCAGTTCACTGACATCCGAAGGACAGAATGTTTCTGCAGAAGTGTGCCCATGTTTGGCTAATAGGCATAATACTCAAGTAACGCTTGGAAGAATAATCAACCACAATAGCAGGGTCTGTGATAGATCCTACATGTCAAAGCACCAGACATACCTGATCAGCAGGACAGCATCAAGAGTTTCAAGGGATGAAAGGCAATTCCTGAATGGGATCGCTAGCCCATACACCTGAGCAGGGAGATATGTTAGGCCTGAAGCTCACCCACACTGCACCCTGTCAAGGGCCGGGCTATCCATCCAGTAGAGTTCAGGTAAGCAGAAAGACCCTTTGGGCAACCTAGTAAAGTGAGAAAAGCTAAAGGCAGAATTGGCCATATCTTGGTGAAAATATAGGGAAAAAAAGTGGTGCATCTTTCCATGCAAGCATACACTAAGATATACCATGGAGTAAACACAAGTCACTAGTTTGTATAACTCAACCCCAACTAAATCACTCACTGCCAATTCCAGTAGGGAGTTACCCACTGAGATAGAGCCCTCAGCCTGCTTTTAGCAGCTGCAACTGAGAGCAAATTCCACAAGGAAGAAATCCAGAAAACACCCCACTAAGAGACATGAAGCCGGGGTATGAAAGTGCAAATCCCTGTCAAACAGGATTTCTTCACTGGCCTGGAAACTCTAAAAGGTACAGGGCAGAACAAGGGCAATCTCGGAACAGATTGCCCCGAAGCTGGGTTAGATATTAATACCTCAGCCATAGCATATACTTCCCCCAAGAAAGCACATGGCCCAGTAAATGGAACAATCATTGCATGAACCAGGACTTCCCTATCCACAGACAGGGTTATCCCTAAAATGGGAAAGTATAGCTTGCAAGCCACTGTTGCTGGGTCCCTCATCCCCCAACTCCCTTACCCATGGACATGGCGACAGGTTGAAACCCATGAGGAACCGAGAGCGATCGCCAGTCAGAAGCAGTGACAAGCTTTCTCCAGGCAACTGTGAATGAGGAATACCCCTTGCAGGGGTGGGCAACCAGGTGTCCAGAGGGGAATCCATAGGAGTTGCCCTGGAATCCAGTCAAATTCCCCCTTCCTGAATGGATAGGGGACCAAAGGGAATCAGGGTCTCCTGAACCCGAAAAATCTGTCAACTCTCTAGTTGAGAGTTAAGACACAATCACTGATTGCTGAGGTTCAGAAGCGACCAATCTGCCACTGGCAGCCATCCTCTGATGTGGAAGGCCACCCCGGTAATAAACGAAGGGGCCCCAGCAAAAACCCGCCACTACTGTCCCCTGACCTTGGCCTACAATGAGATGCACGGATTCAATTAATCAAAGCTCCGATTCAGCGATAAACCTGGCAGGGAAAGAACCAGGAGCTTCCCCCACAAAGGGAATTTGTGACACAAAGAAGGGGGATCAAAAGACATATTCCTCTTCTGAGGAAGAAGATATTAGGCACTACCCTCATGGTGTCTACTCCCCTTAGGGTTCGACCAGGAATGCAGTCCTGTGGCAGCGGCATACAACCTGTTGTGCTCGCCATGAGGGAAACACACATACACAGTAGAGAGCAACTAGAGAATACAGCCCTTCACTGTAAAAGCTCACTGACCAGTACTCATACAGTGGTATCCCATCCTATGGATGGTGGCACCCCTATGAACCTACTCACCTTGCTTGTGGATAGAATCTGATGGCACAGCAAGGACTCAGCACCACTTGCTAGACTCTGTGGCTGCACGCTGCCAAAGGCAAGTCACAGAGTGTGTGATGACGCCTTCCTCGCCAGCATTTTGTGATGCAGAACTGAGGAGGAGGCTGAGACCTTGACGTGACAATGGCAGAACACTGGCATGGTTGAGAACTGCACAGACAGGGTGATTGCCACCTCCCATCACCTGAGGTGCTTGGAGTAGATTCCTTGCCATGCCCGACTGCGCATATTGCGCTCCACTGTTACAGTAACTCCCAGTGCAGTGCATAGGAACAGTGCAATGACAGTGTCCCCAGTATCACTGGGGCTCTGGGTATGTCATGGTGCTGTTCTAAGGCGTCACCCCCTCTAGTACCTGATAATACTCCAAGAGGCTGGACACAGCCCTTGAAACTGCGGTGGGAATGACTCACCGCTGTTTCCCCTCATGAAACAACAGCAGCAAAGTCCATCGCGACAGATGGTGCACATGGTGCTCTGTAGTCAAGTCCTGTGGCATCTGACCACAAACTGGTGCCTACAGGGGTTTCGGCACCTGAAGGGCTCATAGCACTTTCACACTCAACAACGATGGATCAAATCAAGGGCACCAAATGATGCTGCACCCAGGGTTTCGATGGCACTTAAACGAATCTTGATCAGTTCAATGGGATATACTATCATAGGCACCTGCAGACCTCAACAACCCAACGGCACAAATAGAGTTCCCGGTGCCCAAAGGCATCGATGGACCGGCGGTACCAAGGTTGCCTGGGGTGCCTGTAGGCAGAGGCTCTGCAGCCCTGACATACTTCATCAGTGCCCAAAGGAACCAATGACTGCCAGCGCTGTCGACTATTTCCCCTCAGCTCACCTAGCCATCTGAGGATATCAATGCTGCTAGCTCGATGGCAACCCTCACCAGCGGCTATGGCTGATGATATCCTCACTAGCACTCATTAACACTGATCGTGCAGGGCCTCCGATGCCCCCCAATCCCAGCGGCTCAGGGCCCCTGAGATCATTGGCATCCATGGTACCCAATAGCCTTAGGCCAGTGATGGGACAGCACAATGCTCCTCAGTACCCTGTCGGGGCTCCACCAAGGAGCCTTGAAGACACTAGACCACTGCGCCTAGGATACCTCTGTGTACCAGAGTGCCTTGAGTAAATGGTGACCCTGGTGCTTGATCTGTTCAAGGCCAAAATCCCTGTTGCTTGAAGGCTTCAGTGGCACTCTAAGGCTATTAAGAGTCTCGGCGGTTGACAGCCTCTGGAATGATCAGGGCACTCAATGGGGATCCCAGGGCCTTATTAGTGGTGCTCAAAATTATCGAGAGGCAATGAAAGGCGTCGATGGCCAACACACGTGATGGTCTCCATGACAGCCCTGCACCTCGATGACAGAGGGCATTGATGGTATCAGGGCAGCTCTTCATTGCGATGACAAGTCAAGGCCACACAAAACACGATGGCCCCATGGGAGCCATGGCATCAAGGCCATGTACATATAGTCAGCAGAGTGTGGCCACTCACGCGATTGAGGGCATCAATGGCACTAAGGGCATTGACAACACAAAGGCATCGAGAGCATAGACATCAAGGCCGGTTCTGATGTCATAGAGGGGGACCATGGTGCTTGATGGCAGACCTCATCCCTGAAACAAGAAGTCAGTGCTGTTACTCCGCCACACCGAGGCCCAAGGCACTCGATGACTCCAGTGCATCGAGACTTCACATACACAGATGCCTATGGCACAGAAGGCCCTTATGGCAATGAGGGTAGTCACACACACCGATGGCATCAAGGGCCCCCTGGCACCTCGACGGCATCAAGGATGACCATGGCACTCAATGGCAATCCTGGTCCCGACACCAATGCGTCAGATCAATGGTGCACTGGTCACAGGTGTGTATGGACAACCATTACCGGGCAGGGCACCAAAAGGTGTGGCAGCAAGCTGTTTGCCCAGGCTCCTGCTCACCCTCTCTCACAAGGAGACTGCACTGTCATCACCAGCAAACAGGAGGGGAGGCTACCTCATCCAGGGAAAGATGAGCTCGCCCCTCACAGGGACAGTGTGGTCCTCGATCTCTGCACTGTCTGAACCTCCATCAAAGGCGATCGATTGGTGAAACAACATGGAACTCCTACCCAGGTAGAACTCAGGTGAGTCCCCAGGCTCAGCTGTCTACACGGACTGCAGTCAGTCCTGCCAGCACCTAACAAAGGTACAGTCAGAGCAAGGAGAGTACACAGATACTAGACTGCCAGGGATAGAAATAGGCTCTGCCAAACTGCACAGCGACTAAGGCCCGCCATGTGACTGGCAGACAGAGGAAAGAAGAAGAAAAAAGTAAAAGAAATAAAACTACTGTAAGGTAAAGAAAAACACCTGCAGCTCTAGAAAAAAAAAATCACTTGCAAAAACTGCGAGTAGAGCAAAGCTGAATATCCTGACACACATGGCTCCCACGATCACACAACTCCAGGAAAAAAACAAAAAAACAAAACAAAAAAAACCCAAGAGAGACTGAGTGACTCTGCCTAGGGGGCAGGGTAATGACTACAGCTACACATGCTCAGTAGGGCATGTTTGAAAGTTCTAGATTTTTTGAGATCAATGTTCCATACCAGGCTCCACCCGATGATGTCACACCCATGTGCGAGGGCTACCATCCTGCTTGTCCTCGGAGAATGTATTTTAGGCAAAATATATAGCACTGGAGTATTTGGATGTTGACTCTTCCAATATGTATCTTTTTTCTATGAGATCCAACCAATTTCTAAAGCCACATCTACATCGGAAGCAATTTCTTCCTAAAGTTCTCAAGTGGGGTTGCTGCAAATAAAAGGCATCAGAAAGTGGATGTAAAACCTGTTTTATAGTCTTGTTTGGTCCTATCACTACTTCTTCACGATAACTATGCTGGTTTCCTGATGCAATTCTGCCAAAGCTGATTTTTCTGATTTCGGAAGATTAAACGATGTTCTCAAATGGACTTTTCTTCCAGAAACTTGCGCAAACCTTTTTTTAAACCCAGCTACACTAACAGCTTTCACCAAATCCTGCAACAATGAATTCCAAAGTTTCATTATTTTTTTTTTACCCCATGCATCTTTTCTCCTCTGGTTTAAAGGTATCACTTAGAAACTTCATTGACTGTCCCCTAGCCTTTGTAATTTTTGAAAACCATAAACAATCAATTCACATCTCCCCTCAGCTGACTCTTCTCCAAGCTGAAGAGCCCTAACCTCTTTAGCCTTTCCTCATAGGGGATTCATTCCATCCCCTTTATCATTTTAGTTGCCCATCTCTAATTCTGCTGGGGTCAATATTCAAAGCTTTTTATTTGGATAACTCACAAGTTATCCACCTAAATGGCTTGGTTTGAATATTTCCTTTGCATATCTGTTAGCCAGATAAGTCTTTACCTGGCTAAGAATTATCTGAATAAGAAAGGGGAGTGTCAGAGGCGTTCTGGGGTGGAGCACATTTAGGCTAACTCATCTATTAAGAGTTACCTGGATAAGTGTTTGGCCTAACTCTAGATGTCCCCGGATAATTTTAGTCTTAACCAGCTCTATTCAAAAAGAATATAGCCGATTAAGAGTAGTAAAACTAAAAAAAAAAATAAAAAAATGTGTATATATATAGATAGATAGATCGATATGATATATCCCTATATCAAGGGCCTGCTTCCACTAACATCCCCCACCCAAGATATAATTCTAAGTCTGCAGGCCTCCTCAAAAAAAAAAAATACAAAAAAACCAAGCTTTCCTTCTGTTTAGAAAACTATATACCGCGGCAGGTTTTCCATGGGTCCCCCACCCCGACCCACACCTCTAGCCTCCCCGTACCTTAAATTTCCTCTTTTCTTCAGCCCGGATTGTGGTAGCAGCCTATCACGACCCAGGCCTGTGGCTTCTGATGTCACTTAGCAGCTACATACACTAAGCTTCTAGTGCAATCCTTTATTTATTTATTTTAGTTTTACTACGCCTCTTAAATTGGCTCTATTCTTTTTTTAATATATTTGGTTAAGACTAAAGTTATCTAAGCTAATTATAGCTGGATAACTTTATAACCAGTTATATTAAAAACCTGCCCAGTTAGATTGAAAGTTACCAGTCTCAGTTCGCTGGATAACTTTTATCAGGGATATTCAGTGGGATGTTTATTCCACTGAATATCCAGGACAAGTTATCCAGCTGGATAACTTATCTGTCCAGCATCTTACTGAATATGCCCCCCCCCCAACCCCCTATATCTTTTTTGAGATGTGGTGAGCAAAACTGCACACAATACTCAAGGTCAGGTCCCCCCATGGAGCGATACATTCTAATTCCTAGCATTCTATTTGCTTTGTTGGCCACCACTGCAAACCAAGCAGGGGATTTTAAAGTATTATCCACAATGATGCCTTGAACCTTTTCCTGGGTGGCGACTCACAATGTGGAACCTTGCATTGTGTAGCTATAATAGGAGTTGCTCTTCCCTACATGCATCACTTTGCACTTGTCCACAATAAATGTCATCTGTTATTTGGATGCCCAGTCTCTTGCAATTTCTCACAATCCTCTTCTGATTTAAGAACTTTGAATAATTTTGTATCAGTAAATTTGATCACCCCACTCATCCTTCCCATCTAAAAAATATTTATAAATGTAGTAGCCTGGAGCACACTTCTATTCACTTTTCTCCATCGAGAAAACGGACCATTTAGCCCTACTCTCTGTTTTAACCAATTCTCAATCTACAAGAGAACAGTGTCTCTTATACCATGACTTTTTAATTTCTTCAAGATATTCAGAGGGATAGCTCTGTTAATCAGGTGAATCAAAAATGACGCAAGGCATGTGTCACCTTATAGACTAAACAATTTATTGAGGCATCAGCTTCCACGAACAAAGTCCATTTCATCAGAAGCATGAAGAGAAGTACAGAGGTGGGTAAAAAATATGGGGATGAGGTGAGCAGAGATACAGAACAATGAGATGACATCAAACAAGCAGGCAGAGTCTGGAAACAAAGTGATAACAGCAGTAAAGTCCAGACTACTGACAACTGAGGTAAGTGTGAAAAGACAGAATGATCTGAGAACAGTTAAGCTCATAAATAACTATAGTGTACCATGAAGCCATTGTCTCTGTTCAGAATTAAGAGTGATGGTTTTAAGTTTTTTTTTATGCGTTCAGCGGTTTCATACTGGAGGGTTCCAGCATGTCCATTTATTCTTATTAATCTGCTCTTCTTCCAATGTAATATATGCCATCACCTGCCAGCAATGTCCCTCTGCTGGCTACATAGGACAAACAGGTCAATCTCTAAAGAAAAAAAATAAATGGACATAATTCTGACATTAGCTATGGCAACATTCAGAAACCATTGTCTATCTGGCCTTAAGGTTGCCATACTCCTAAAAAGGAACTTCAAAGGAACACTCCAGCTTCTCTGCTCTTGACTGAATGGCTCCTTACTGTAGGGGGACATTAAGTATTTTTTTTTTTTTGTAACAGGGGCAGCCATTTCAAGGGCATAGTTCTGCCGAATGATCTCTAGGACCCATCTGTCCTTCATAATATGGGATAAATCCTAAATCTAAATAAATCCTCGTAGAATCTCGATCAACAGCCACCTACTGGAGAAAGTGAAGAGCGAACCCACAAATACTCATTTGGAACCTCTGAGACCTCGCACACTTTGGGAGGCACTCTCTTGGCTTCCCTTCTGCCTACCCCAAAAATTGGGCCTAAATTGGGCCCCACTGCAGGGATGTGATGGGGGGGGAGGAGGGCTTTCAAGCCATTTCTCCCGCAGCATTCCTTCTCTCTCTTGCTGCCTAGCTCTCTCTCTCCCTTTTGTTTTATTTTAGCCTAGAGCTATGCAGGCAATAAATATAGTGCAACCAAGCCCAAATGGGACTTGGACTTTGGGAGGGAAGAACAGCTTTACCTGATAGTCCTTTGCCACCAATACTTCCCCTTTCTTCTTTTTCCGTTTTATGTTCTGTATCTCAGCATAGCTACCACCTAGCTGGAGGCAGAGAACTACTTAATACCCTGTTATCCCAGAATATGTTGGCTAACAACAGAAAAAAAGGAAAGACGCTTTCTGTAATCCCACTCGTCTGGACGGGTTTGCAGGGCAAAAAGGAAGATTTAGTTTATGGAGCCTCAAAATACAAAATGTTTTATCCATCAAGAAATAATGGTCCCCTTCAATGCTGGAAGTCTCCTTTCGTTGTGATTCCATAAAATAAAGTTATCAAAATAAAGACTCCGTAGTCAGAGTTTTGAAGTTTACAACTTCTTATAGCTACTTGTTACAGCAAACTGAGGGAAGAATTGCTTATAAAGACACACAGGCCTATACAGTACAGTGCGTTCCAGTGGAGCACACTGTTAGCCCAGGTTTGGATGCGCATTTTCAACGCGCTAGCTTTACCCCCGCGTCCAAACCCCCCCCCCCCCCCCGAAACTAATAGCGCCCACAACATGCAAATGCATGTTGATTTATTTATTTATTTAGAACTTTCTTATACAGACCTTCATGTAAAAATACATATCACATTGGTTTACCGCGAAACATCACTTCGGTTTACAACGGAGCAACATTTTGTAAAACCATTACATAGAACAGGGGTTATAACAAACTGGGGTCTAGGGTAATACATACCAAGCTATTGATGGCCCTATTAGTTATTCTCGCGCGATACAGAAAGTAAAATGTGCAGCCAAGCCACACATTTTACTTTCAGAAATTAACGCCTGCCCAAAGGCTGGCGTTAATTTCTGCCGGCGCCGGGGAAGTGTACAGAAAAGCAGAAAAAACTGCTTTTCTGTACACCCTCCGTCTTAATATCATAGCGATATTAAGTCGGAGGCCCCAAAAGTAAAAATTAAAAAAATAAATAAATATTTTTTAAAAATCGGCCCGCAGCCCGGAAGACAGACGCTCAATTTTGCCAGCATCCGTTTTCAGAACCCATGGCTGTCAGCGGGTTTGAGAACCAACGCCAGCAAAATTGAGCGTCGGCTGTCAAACCCACTGACAGCTGCCGCTCCTGTCAAAAAGGAGGCGCTGGGGACGCGCTACTTTCCCTAGAGCCTTCCTTTTACCGCGGGCCCTAATTTGCATAGGCCACCCTCCTGAATCGCACGCCCAGGAGAGTGGCCTGGGAGCTCGCCAGCTCTCCCGCTTGTTTTTCTATATTGGCCTGACAGTGAGGGCAATTTTTAAACAGCCCATAGGGTTCTTAGCTAACTTTAAAAAAACGACTCCCTATTGAGTTTCCCTTTGAAAACTCAGACCAGAAGGAGAATGGAGGTACCTGGCTTTCAGGCAGGTGCAAAGTGTGTGTTGAAACATTTATGTGGGGGAGGAGGGAATTCAAAATGAAATCTTTGTATAGTTTTCACTCCCATGCCTTAACCCTGCCCCCTTTCTGCCACAGGAATAAGTATGCATGCTCTGAGGGATAAGGCAATTTTCAAAACATGTGTTTGCCCTGCATAAAAAAATTCCAAAAACTGCCATCCCCAAGACTTATTTTTGCAATAAAAAGAAAAACAGATCTCATGGCTCTCTCTTTTCTTATAAAACACTGTTAAGTTCTCTTGTTGAATGATTTTACACAGCCATAGGATCTAAACTGAATTCTTGAGCCCAGCTTCTGCTCCTCAGTGTTAGGAATGTTAAGGAGGAAGCATTCCCAGACCTTGCAGGGAGTTGTAGCCATCGCTCAACAGTAATACCTAACGGTCAGATGGGCCAACCTTAGCCAGCTTCCATAGAGAACCATGATTTAGAGCACCTGGCTAAGGACTATCACCATAATGACTTGACAGAGTTGGGAGAAGAATATTAAAAGGGAAAAAAAACCTGGGTAGTTGTGAATGAAGGTTCATGGTACTATAACCCAAGAGAAGCTAGTTCCAAATTAACTAGAAGCTGCAAGAAGGAGGAAACTAACAGCCATAAATAAATAAAAATAATAGTTGCTCTGATTGAAACAAAAAAAAAAAAAAAAAAAGGAAACTGTAACAAGAATATCAAGAATTAAAATTATAGTCCCTTGTTAGTAGTACAGACCTACTGTTGAACAAAGGATTTTAATTTCTTTCAGCAGTCTTATGAGATGCCTGAGGAGGGATATGATAGAGATCTATAAAATCATAAGCAGACTGGAACAGGTAAATGTGAATCTTCTATTTACTCTCAGAATATAGAAGGACTAGGGAGCACTCCATGAAATTAGAGAGTAGCACATTTAAAACAAATTGGAGAAATTCTCTATTCAATGCACAAATAAGCTCTGGAATTTATGCCGGAGGATGTGGTTAATGCAGTTAGTGTTGCTGGGTTTAAAAAAGCTTGGATAAGTTCCTGGAGGAAAAGTCCATAAACTGCTATTAATCAAGGTGACTTAGGAAATAGGCATTGCTCATTACCGGTATCAGTAGCTTGGGATCTATTTAATGTTTGGGTACTTGCCAAATACCCAAACCTGGATTGGCCACTGCTGAAAACAGGATGCTGAGCTTGATGGACTCTCAGTCTGACCCAGTATGGCAACTTATGTTCTTAAAGATCCATAGTGGCTTCAAATCTTTACTTGAACTTCTGGATAACTGAAGATCAATCCGCTCTGCAAAACTAATATATTAGCAAGAGACTTTTTTCTTGCTAAAATTCTACTTTTGTCAGACTATTCAGAAAATATATCTTGAATGCTATGGAAACTGATATGAAATATATTAAGTGCCAGAAAGTATCAATGACTTTATTAGAAAATCTCTTTAGGTATAGCTTGATACTCATTTAAAAGTGCCCCTCCTCAATTTAACCCCACCTAGTTTAGTTTAACAGAATTTGATTTACCACCTTTCTATGCAAAATCAAAATGAATGACAACTAAAACAAATACAATACATATAATCCATAATAAATACAAAAAGTCAGTGGCAAAAGAATAATTTAAATGGCTGACTAAAAAGCCAGGCTTTAATACTTCTAAGGAACTTAACACAATTAGTGTTATGTCCAGATGTCATATGGTGCTTCATAAGAAAAAGCTGAGCAACTGCTTGAATCCAGCCTAATAATAAAACGTATAATCAAAAAGGTCTCCTATCTAGCCCCTAGCCTTTGGAACATCTTACCTTTGCCGTTGAGAGCAATAAGGGAATACAGTAAATTCAGGAAGGGCCTAAAGACTTGGCTTTTCTCCAGAGTCTTTGTCATCTCACAAACCCCAATATTCTTTGATTAACTCTTTTATATAGGGCATTATAATACAGATGCCATCTTATTCTGTGAGTTGTATTACAAAGGTCCCCTGTATTATTGTTTATTCAATTTATATTTTGTGGTAACATTGAAAATATTGAAAAAGGTTATTTTACATTTTATAGTTTATTGTATAACAACTGATTGTATGTTGAGTTTTTTTGCTTAACTGTTTAATTGTACATCACCCTGACTGCAGTTTAAGAAACTATACTAAATCACAGAGATCATACTGACTGATAATAAACAAGAAGATTTGAAAGGTACTGCAAGTGATCTCTCTGAATCTGTTTAAAAACCACAGAAAAAGTATTTTGAACTTGATGTGATAAGATTTTTCAATAACAACTTCACTGACTTCCAAATGAGACATGAGCACACTTTTTTTAAATTAAAAATTATCAGAGCTGCAAAATTCTGTAGCAATGAAAATTGGTTAGTCAATGTAACTGGTAAACAAAGACAGAAAATGCTACAGTAATATAGTTCACGCTTTTAAGCAAGAAAAAAAAATATAAAAGTAAAGAGATCATGCTCTTCAAGAAATGACCTTAACCAACAATTAAAGCAAAAAAATGACAAAGACAAAATCCTCTCAGTCATGGCCTCGTTACCTTAACTCAAATCCTCGTCTCCTGTCGGTCTGTCTTGACTAGACTAACAGGCCGATATAGTAAAAGTCGAGGGACAGCGGGCGAGCGCCCACTCTCCCGGCGTGAGCAAAGGCCACTCTCCTATGCGCGCGATTCAGTATTCAAATGAGGGCATGTGGTAAAAAAAGAGGCACTAGGGACACTAGCACGTCCCTAGAGCCTTTTTTTTGATAGGAGCGGCAGCTGTCAGCGAGTTTGACAGCCGACGCTTAATTTTGCCGGCGTCTGTTCTCAAACCCGCTGACAGCCACAGGTTCGGAAAACGGACTTCGGCAAAATTGAGCGTCCGGTTTTCAACCCGCGAGCCGATTTTAAATTTTATTTTTTTTAATTGGTTTTTTTTTTACTTTTGGGACCTCCGACTTAATATCGTCATGATATTAAGTTGGAGGGTGTACAGAAAAGCAGTTTTTACTGCTTTTCTGTACAATTTCCTGGTGCCAGCAGACGTTAACGCCTACCTTTGGGTAGGCGCTAATTTCTGAGAGTAAAATGTGCGGCTTACTGAATCACGCGGGAATAACTAATAGGGCCATCAACATGCATTTACATGTTGCGGGCGCTATTAGTTTCAGGGGAGTTGGCCGCGAGTTTTCGACTCGCTATTACCCCTTACTGAATAAGGGTTAAAGTTACTGTACTGTATCGGCCTCTAAGTTCCTAAGAGCATGGGTGGTCTATTATGTATCTCTGTACAACACCAATTATGGCTGCATCTAGTATGCACTATGCAAATAATGATGATTAATTATTTTTCTTGCATTCACCAAGACAAACTGGACAAGTTGCCAAATGGAGCTCCCTGAAAACCAAGTATGTTGAACCTTCTGATCTACACTTAAATTTGTGTGGTACCAACTATATAGCTTGCTGTGGCTAGTTATGAATTACCATTCTTCAAAATAATTTGATGAAGAAACCATTTTTCATAATGAATTAAATTTATATTAAACTGTCCTGCTAGGACAACATTCTCAGGTTCAATAAGTGACCGTCACTTCCTAGGTTTTGCCTGGATTTTCATTTCTGTTACCATCATTTTGACTAACCATACGATGATTGATCTTCTTAAACCACGTAGTGTCAAACAGATGAAAACATGGAATCATTCTGAACTCCAGAATCTCAATACATCATCTGGATTCCTTTGGGACACCTGCTATAAGCTGGTGTGCCTTCCCACGTGCTCTGCATCCATCAGAAACGCATCCCTGATGACTACTGGGGAGTTTTAACGGTCCTACATTGCTTGCTTAGATTCTCCTCAGTTTACCTTAATGTAAATTACCAAAAATTCCCAGAAGTATAACCACTTATATTTTGGACCAGTGGCCTACAGATGAAAGGCTCTGTAAATACTTAATTTCCTGTTCATCAAGGATTCTCTCCATATGTAAAGGCAGGAAACAAACAAAACGTAACAAGTAATGTAATTATACCAAATCAGACCAACCAACGTTAAGAAGAGAGCTTCACACATGTACTACTTTTTGAAGAAAGATTTTAGGCTAGTACCTGTCCATTCTGAATTAGACTGGAAGAAGCAGGACTACCAACATCACAATACAAAGAGGGCAAGTGTAACACAGTGGTTTGGCCATCAGGTTGAAAACCGGGAAGCCAGAGTCTGAAACCCACTTTTCACCACTGATGCTCCTCAGAGAAGTCATCGCCCTCCGCTAGCTCACGGACAAATAAATTGTAAGCCCTTTGAGACAGGGCCTTAACTGTACCCGAGACTGTAACCTGCAGAGCTGGATTTGGAAAAGGCAACTAATTAAATCCCAAAATCTAAAGCCAAGTTGTTAAAAAATCCAGTGGTGGCGAAAAATCTCCCTAAAGGACCCCTTGCGGCAGTTTTGCTAGAGAATGAAGTAGTACAAAAGGCAAAACGTTTATAACAAAACAGAAGAGAGGGAGGCTAAGATTAGAAGAAATGGGTTGTACAGAGAGATAAACAGAGTCCATTCCACAGACAAAGCGGCATACTGCAAAAGGAATAAAAAAAGGGAAGGGCAAGGATTTGGGCATGGAAAGCATCAAGTGATACCAAGATCTCTCTCTGCCAGAGAAAAAGGAAAAATAATGTAAAATATTCTGCATAGGTGGCACACTAAAACAATGCTTAATAACTAATACCGCAGAAGTAAATATTAATGAATGCTCCTAAAGAATTTTCACAAACTGTGATGAGGAAATTACAAATATCCAAACAATACTTTTGTGAAAGTTTCTATAGAAGTGAAATTTGATAACATAGAAACAGGATGCCCTATTCCCAATTTTAAAAAAACCCAAAAAGTCCATACCCTTTTCACTGCTAAGTCTCTCAATTACGTTCAACACACTGCAGCAACCGACGGGAGCAAAGGAGAGACCGCTGGCTCATTCTGATAGTTTTAAGCCTTCCAAAAAGATGTCACATACAGCTTTTCAAACCAACCAAAATTTTGTAAAATTTCAAAATAAGTCTGGGGCTCCAAAAGGGGGAAAAACCACAGATGACCATGAAGGTTAAGACGACAGCTGGGATCTATCCACACAACACATTGCACAGAAAGAAATGAGCAGATGATCTGTTCCAAGAAACTGCGTCAACTGTTTGGATTACATAATTGTATAGTGTAAGCCGGGCTTCTGAGCTCGGCTGTGAGGACAACTTTTCAAACAGATTCTTTTGTGTGCTCACTGCTGGTCTGTGGAACACAATTTACAGCAAAAATACCACAGAAGAGTACCAAGAGTTATTTTATTTAATGCTACAGGATAAAATACAACAAAGAAAGGCTGTAACATCAGCTGGCCCCTTTCTATAAACCTCCTGGGTACATGTGGGTATATATATGTGTGATCTACCGTGAACTTTAAAAGGCTCGAGCAATGGGAAGAATGAAAACCCTGGGGCTAAGCTGCTTTCAATTAAATTCAAAAGCAGTAGTTTAGCGCACAAAAAGTTGCTACAAATTCTGAAACAGCTATGAACTTCATCGGAAGTCTGCAGACTATTCGCAATTCATGTTCTATCATGGCAGAGACATACAACAAATCTAACAGTTCTAACCCGCAAAAAAAAAACCCCAGCAGAACGAGTCTTCCTGCCATCTATCTTCAGCCAACTTAAACAATGCAGCAATTTCTCACTGATTAAGATTGATGAATATCCCAGTTCTTTTTTTTTTCCTTCCCTTTTCGCCTCAAAACATGCCTGATGAAACAGCAACAGCAAGATGGATTAAAAATAAAATTATTTCAAATGAGGTTGCAAGCGCAGTACAAACAAATACCATTGTCATGCGACTGAAAGATTTGGCTTTGGTCCTTTTTCTTTTTTTAATCTTTTACAAGTTCATAAATAGTACATAAATCTTTTTTTTTTTAAAGATTTTGTCTGTTTCTAAATGGAATTTGTTTAAAACAATTTATATTGTACCTGGCACAATACCAGTTGGGTGCCCGGGCCCAATTTCTGTACTCTATGCCAGTTGGGTACTGCAGATGCTGTGGAAGCAGCATCTACAGTTACTGGGGTAGGAATCCCAACCATTATGCAAGAGCAACACCTTCTGGCTTGCTAAGAGCTCACGTGGGCTGGGGATCCAAAGAGCATCAGAATCCATAACCACTGACCTGTTTTAGAAATGTCAAATCCGCAGTCTGAGCTTAGGGATAATGTGAAAGAATGACCCTTTCCGTGATTTTTCCTTTTGAGGTATGGATTATTATGTATGGATTTCTGTAGCTCATTGTGAATGGAGGAGCATGCAAGTAACAAGTTTCTTAAATAAAAATAAATACAGGAATGGCTGGGCAGGATGGGGCCATTAAAAACTGGGAAAGGTGCCAAGTATCTGCAAATGAACGCTCATAATACCACAATCCCCAACAGTGGCCACTTCCAACTGAGCTGGAAACCCAAAAGACCAGCAGAACTGCCAGCTCTCGCACCCCCAACAAAATCTAAATTGACCATTTAGAACCTCAAAAGATTCACAAGTTTTCAGGTATCATTTCATTCAATTTTACAGGAGTTTGCTTAGTTGAAAACAAAGACATGGAAATCTATATTTGTTGTTGAAAATCAACTGCAAAGAATAAACCACTACATATGTTAAGACATGTTCTCAGTACATAAAATATTCAACTCAATATTTAGCACAACAGATACATCAAGACAAAAAGTTATAATAACTGAGCTGGTTTTGAAGAAAACCGGATTCTTTGCAAGTTTTGACATGGAATATGGGCCTTTTGAAGGCTCATGTACAACATCTTACATAAATTTTATGCTGGACCACTTAAAAGGCATTAGAACTTGCACAGAATGCACAACAGATACAGGGTCAGATGTACTAAAGGGATTTTACCTCTCTGAGTCTATCGGAAAATTGCTCTATGCATCTGACTCAGAGCATCTTATTCAAGAACGCTTTTTCCCCCACCAGAGGAAAGAGGTATTTCTGAGTAAGCTCCATATAACTGCAATATGAAGGTGACTTTATCTCATTAATAGAAGTCTCCCTAGTGTCCAAAGAAGATCAGAGCATACTACTTTAAAAAAGGCTTTAAAGATTTGGGATATGCCTTCCAAATCCGGCTCACAGAAAAATATTCACTATAAATAAAATAAAATAAATAAATAAATAGATAAATAAAACCCACAAACGACGATAAGGTCAAGGTGCAGAGGTATGAGAATACTTATATCTACTGCTCAAAAAAAAGGACCTGCACTGTGGAAAATGACTAAAATACAAACTAAGCGTCTATTGCACATGTTTTAGAGGCACAAATGGGACATATTTTCTGAGACTTAAGTGGCTTATCCCATTTTGGGCAGATGGGGAAAATGCTTAGTAAATTGGAACTTATAACTAAGTGTGAATAAAAATTCCAAGGCTTTAAGCGCTGTGCCTGGCACCTACACTGAGCAAAGGAGTGAAGCCGGGCCCAGAAGCCAAAGTCTGTGTCAGAGGCCTAACTCAAGAATGTGCTACTATCATGCCGAGAAACCACTATGCTGCTAGCAGAAGTGCCAAGAGTTGTCCCTAATCCTTGTACTAATGTGCTGGGGAGGGGGGGGGAGAGAATAACTAGAAGGAGTGGAAGAAGCCAGGAGAGGCGACTATAGTGCTGGGAAAGAAAAGGGGTAGAGGAGAAAGCAAAAAAAAAAAAAAAAGTAAAAACAAAAAAAACCATTATAAGCAAAATTTAACACACACACAAAACAAGCAAAATAAAAACAAGTTGAAAAAATTCCCTACCATTTGAAAAAAAGTTTGGCTGGCACCTACGATTTCTAATTTTTCCCACTCCTGCCTATAGACATTTCAAATTGCCACAATTTCTCATAACTATAAAACTGTTGTGATATCTTGACGTGAAGGATTTAAGGAAAACAACTCCCCCAATACCTCAAGTACAAGGATCTGGCAGATCTCAAAATATCTACTTCTTCAGATGTGCCAGGAATTTGTGACCCAGACTGTCAGAAACAGAATGCCGGGAACGATGGAGCTTGGTCTGATCCAGCATGGCATTTCTTATGTTTCTGCCAAATGTCCAAGTCAAAATGCTTATTCTACTGACTGGATGATCACATGCCTACAATGCATATTTATTAGATTACCTATCTGTTCATTTTTCAGGACATTTTTATCCATTGTTATTGATTTTTAGTCCATAGAGAAAAAGATCACATCTAGACTGACAACATCTGAAGCATACAATTCCAGTTCAAGATTTTGATTTTCAAAAGTAAAATGAACAATGGCAATACTGTTGCAACAATGCAAGGAAGTTCCTATTAAAAAAAAAAAAGTTACACTTGAGGAGCCATTGCAACAAACAAAAAAAAAAAGAAATTATATTAAAAAGTTCTACCATTATTTTCAAAATCTCCCCATTACCTTGATGACTACAAGCACTTATTAAGCTCAGCATGCATGTTTATACCATCAACATTACATGTTTCTAAACATGTAATGGCAATCAGAAAGCTTTTCTAGTACGAAAAAAGAAACAGCGATAGACAAAGTAGTTTCTAGCATTTTCTGGACCAAGCCTGTGTAAATGGTTTAACAACTATTCCAGCATTTTATAAACAAACAATGCTGCTTTCATTCTTTGAAGTGTTTCACAATAGTCTATTTAAGTATAAAAATATTATGCATTTTTTTTTAATTACAAAGAAGTGTTATGGAATTAAAATACACCTATCTAAAAAGGAAAAAAAAAAAAAACAGATGCAAAGAAAGCAGTTACAATCAAACTTTGGTTACCTACCTTGATAGGCAGTAGCCAGAAAAACACTATCATATCTGTTTGCAGGTCAGTAAGTGGGACACTGTCCCACTTGGGGGAAAAAAAAAAACAAAAACCCCACTTTCTGACATGAACCCTTTCGAAAAATCAGTCTCCATTACTGTGAGCCCAATAACTGAATGCAAATTGAACAGTAAAGATGCCTTTTCCACCACAAGATATTGCTCAAACCATCATACTGCCCCTCATTCAAGGCAACTGTAGTGGATTAAAGTTCTACACTACAGTTATGAAGTATCTGCATGTAATGTCTTCCCTTCCCCTAGCCTCCTGCATACAGTTTTTTCTCACACCCAGCTGGCCTTCACGTAAAACGGACCTCAGCTCCAGCGGCAGATTACACCACACTAGAAGTCCACTCCTTCACAGACCCTATGACCACTGCAAAAGCACAGACACTAACTGCACACCAACAGTGGACAGCTGCCTCCCAAGGTGGCTATTACTGTAATGCCGAACAGAAGTCTCGGGGATCTGCCCCTCATTCGTGCACGCATCCAAATGGCCTATGGAGGCGGCAATGGCAGCACAAAAAAAAAAAAAAAACCCCTTAAAGATAAAGGAAATTAAACAGTTTCAGCTTATTACGTGGAGCCTCAGGACATAAGGGCAGTTCAGAGATATGACACTATCCTGTAGGTAGACGTGTACATTCCATAGGATCCAGCTGAAACAAAAGGTACAGGACAAATGAAAAGAAACCCTATGCAAAAAGAATTTTCAACAAAAGCCACATGACATTACAAAGTAATATAAATCACAAAATATGCTCACTAAAGCTTCTAATGAAGAGATCCAGTTGGTCTCCAAAGCTCACATAATGCAAAACATCTTTTATAGGTAGTTCCTTTAAAAAGGTCTCCCATCTCGCAAAGATTTCGGTTCTCTCCAGGAGCTACTGGAACTCTGGGCTGCAAAAGTTTGAAACTATTTGAAAAGGTATCTCCCACAATGTCCTCCAAATACCTTTTGCAGTGTCAGATGGTTTTACACCAAAGAGGGGTCCCAGAAAAAAAAAAAAAAAGACAAAACAACCACACATACACCATCTGCAGTTGTTTCAGGATCCCAAAATATTTGCAGAATTAGTATTTCTGCACACATTTTTTTTTGTATTCAAGATTCAAACAACGTGTCTGAATCACAAGTAAAGAGCATGGGTCTTTGGACCTTTCTTGGTTTTCCCTTGGGAATCACACCAGCTGGTGAGATATTATGTAAATAGGACACAGACAAGTTAAAAGGGTACTGTATGTACAGCGTCATTTTGTTGTCTCATTCCAAAGCATAGTCTGGCAGCAGTGCTTCAGCCTGATTTTAACTCCTGCTTTCCTGCTTCAATGACCAAGGACAAGAAATAGAAGCCCTAGTGAACTCATGGACTTTACTAGACAATGTACACTGTGTACACGTTGCTCCCACATTATCTCCCTGCTCCTGAGACAGCAGCATTTCAATATTCAAGGTTAGGAAACATGGATGCCAGGCCATGTTTAAAAATTCACCAAACTGGCCTAGAAAGATAAAGCTCTGATAGTGTCCATTAACCCATTCCATCACAAAAACATTAAAAGTTCCCAGAACTCCTCCTTTCAAAAAAAAAAAACAAAAAACTCAATCATTGCACTTACAAAATCAAATTCCTTCTTAGAAGAAAAAACAGTCATTAATAAAAAGTTTTGCAATTTATATTTGCAATTTCAAAAAGAAGAATGTTACCTGCAGAAATACAATGTTATTTCCAGCCCTGGCAACTTACAGATCTCAATACCACCTCCCAAACAGGCCGATACAGAACAGTGCACTCGGCCACGTGCAAGGTTTATCCCCCGTTTGAACGCGCATTTTACACGTGCTATTATTACCCCTTATACTGTAAGGGGTAATAGCGTGTGGAAAACGCGCAGCCAACCCCCCCCGAAACCAATAGCGCTCATCACATGCAAATGCATGTTGATGAGCCTATTATTAGTTATCCCCGCACATTTTACTCTCAGAAATACCTGCCCAAATGGCGTTTAATCACGGACAACACTGGTAAAGTGTACAGAAAAACAGCGATATTAAGTCGGAGGTCCCAAAAATTAAAAAAAAAAAAGCTGTCCGCCGGCCCGCAGGTTGGAAAACGGACGCTCAATTTTGCCGGCATCCGGTTTCCAAACCTGTGGCTGTCAGCGGGTTCGACAACCGATGCCGGTAAAATTAAGTGTGGTTGTCAGACCCGCTGACAGCCGCTGCTTCCGCTACTAAGGAGGCGCTAGTATCCCTAGCATCTCCTTATTAGCGCGGGCCCTAATTTAAATAAAAACTGAGCACAGACTCTCCCACAGAGTTTTTTTGAATCAGCCTGCAAGGCAGCATCAGAATAAGTGAAGATATTACATCAAGCTCTACCCTGTCATAATTACAAACTTTTGGGCCAGTGTAATAAACTGAGCATACTAGAACTGTGCACTGAAATTCAGCACATAGTTAAATGCGCAATCTAATTTTTAAAAAATTCTCATGCAGTAAGCTAACTGTATGCTAATGAATGTTTTCTGTGTCTACACTAGAACTCCATCTTCTGCCCGTAGACTAACATTAATCCTAGAAACTTTATTCTACCTTCGACTAGCAGTTAAGCTCCCGGCGCACCTCTCAGCATTTGGGGGGGGGGGGGGGGGGGGGTGTGAAATAGCTAATACCATCATTAGCATGGGATTTCCATGCTAGGGCACCAATTTAAACGCATAAACTCGTCACTGCATCAGCAGTAAAGATTTTGCCCAAAAAAACGTGCGCACAACTGCGGGTTAAACTGTATGCTCTGCCAAGTGCACCTTTTTAAATCAGCCTCCTTGTTAGTACACATGAGTTCTAATAAAATGGACAGCTAAACGTTGCCATTAAACTAATGGAATTCTAGAAGCTAATGCAGATTTTTTTTTAAAAGTTACAATTAAAAAAAACACTTCAATATTAAAAATGTAATAACACCAAGACAACATCCTTATTAATTCCTAACAGGGAAAAATTAATATGAGAAAAAACAATCAACTCTTAGTTTGCCTTTTCATCCCTTCTCTTCATGCCAAAAACAATAATTTAAAAATGATATCCATTCCTCTGGAAGATACCAGCACACGGTATCTCTCTTTGTATGGAAAAAAAAAAAAAAATTAATCTGTGAAACTGGAGGAAGAGTACCAAAACACAAAAATAGAGTAGATCTAGATATAAAACAATCTTCAGTCTATTTACCATGTTTATCTCTCAAGCACTCTTCTAACTGCACCAGAGTCATCTGTTCAGATGCAATTTCTATTTAAGCTTGCCTATTAAGGAACCCGTGTACTAAAGGATTTCTCCCATTTTGTGTCTATGGGATAAATATTTAGTATGTAAGGCCCTAAGTTTGTGGAATTTACAGGGCTGCCAACATTTTCTTCCCTTGAAATCAGATACTTATCAGTTGGCTTCATGCCTTGTAACATACTGCCAACTGAATTCCATTTTCACATTTAATCTCACTGCAAACTCAGTTTTTAGCAGCTTTGAAAGAAATATAAACAAGAAAATTTATTTGCTAAGTCATGTGCATGTAATTTGTTCTACCCGCATATAATATCCCATCAATTTAGAAAGATAATACCCAACTGTTGACAAATGCAAATCAAGAGCACTTTATTTCAAGTTCAATAGTATTTATTTAGCAAAATCTAAGAACTTCTCCTTAAATCTGGGAACACAAACAATATCCATCAACTAGCTATATTTTGGATGTAAATGATTACATTTTTTCCTTGTGCCCGTTTCTTTAATTGGAAACAAGTAGTTGAGAACAAAATAGTTGTCAGTTTTTACCAGCCATGGTCAGACTAAATCTGGACATACCCATCACAGTTATCAAAAGTTAAGAGCTTGTCACAAATCACGGTTTAGGGAATCCACTAAAAATGTTTGACTTAACCATTTTATGATAAATACTGAGGACACAATGAAAGAAAGAATCTATAAAATGCTTTGCAAAGAGAAATCAGAATATATAATTCAATTCACTTCAAAACATTAAAAATAAGCTTTGTAGACATGACAAAGGAACTGATTTATGAAAAGTGCAAAACAAAAATGTAATCAATCTGGTAAAGCCACAAGTATGCAAGAATCTCATACAATACAAATTTATATCGCAATTAAGAGATACTTTAGATTAGAGGGCAGACGTTCCTAACCACTAACAGAAAATAAAAATCAATTAATAAATACTTCATTATAGGTAACTAGTTAGTAATAAGTAGTACATGATTATGAATGTTGCTGTTGTCTATAGAAATGTTCGCAGGCACCTGCTGCTGGGACATAAGGGGGCTAGCCCTCAGTTACATGTCATCAGCAGCTCCTCCAAAGGATAATACCAGCCAGAAAACTGCAAAGGTGCTGTCATCTGCTCAGCAGAAACTAGCGTCAGAAGGATTAAAAGAAAAAAAAGACGGGGTCTTGTGATGTAAGACACGCCCTGCGGCATACAGACCCCCTTTCCAAAAAAACACTACATTTCAGTGTCTTTCTTCAAAGTTTTCAAAAACGAATGTAAAAGCAATGCGAGTAATTAATTATACAAATTCCAGACATCAGCAGGGTAACAGACTATCTGATCTTGCTGTTTTAGATCAATCATTTGCAAAGGGAAAAAAGAATCTACTCCATTAACAAAAAAGTGCTTCACAGTTAATTTGTTTTTTTATTTTAAATAAAATTAAAATTGTATCTATACTAATGACTTAAAAAAATAGACCTCACGGGTGAGTAACACAGTTCTGCAAGTGCAGGTATGCAATCGGAGGAAGAAGGGGAAAAAAAAAAAAAGTTTCGCCATTGTTTTAGCAAGTTCTTCTAGTTCAGCCGAAAAGGACTACCCCATCAGGCGGAGAACTGACAAGAAGCCTGACGGCAAAGAGAAGAGGAGAAAGCCCGAATCCTGCGGCTGCATGGGCCCCCTTCCCTCCCCTCTTTCTTTTTTGGCAGGGGGGGAGGGCAGAGAGGAAGAGGGGAACGGGACGCGCTTTGTGCATCGGCGGAGCTGGATGAGCGATCCTGTGTCCTACCTGAAAAGAGTTAAGCGTCCGTCCCCGTCGGGGGGCTAGAAAACGGCAACGGTGGGGCGCAAAGGACAGGTCACATGCTGCGTGTTCCAGGCACAGTCGGGTCAAACCTCCTCCTTCTCCTCCAAAGGCGAGCACACAACAACAACAAAAGTTTGGTATCCAAACTAGGATTCGCTGCTCAGGACGGGCTGTGTCTCCTCCTCTTCCCCCTTCTCCCTCGCAGCAATGCAAGCTTAAAATAAACCAGCGACCGCTCTCGGCCAGGCAAGTTCTGACGGCGCAGGGAGCGAGGTTAGTTAGTAAACATAAATAATGGTTTCGCCGCCGTAACCAAGCTTCGGCGCGGACAAATCAAGAGTTAACACCCCAAGCGCCGCCCACTGACGTCAGTATCCTCCCCCGCCCCGCCTAGCCGAACCAGCTTGCTGCCTTTTCGCTCGCGCTCTCTCTCTCTTTTAATTCCTCCGCCTAAGATGGCGGAGAGAGCGTCAGCATGGTTCCTCCACCCCCCCACTAAACTCGCCAGGACTCCATTTGGGAGGAATCGATTCTATCGGCGTTCGCCGGATTATGAAACCGGGTTTTTTTTTATTTTTACACTCTCTCGGTAGGCGATCGCAGTGGTCGATTTCTTTCTGGGTTAGATGTCACCGCCATTATGGGCTGATGGAGGAGGAGGAGGACGTTTAAGGAGTGAAAGTTGGGGCGGGCGCCGTTTGTTGAGGAATTTATTTAAAAGTTGGTGTACAGAGTAGGGGGGAGTAGTCCAGCAGTCGAACTAGAAAACAGTGAAATAAATATACGGGCTAGAGTTTTAGCAGAAAGATTTCAAAGACACAAGGAGGCTTGGAAACGCCCAGCAATAAAGTTTTGGAAAAATTTGAGAATGAGAAAGTGGCTGGGCTTTTTTTTTTTTAATCTTGAAATAGACAGCTAGTAAACTTTTTTTTTAACAACTTGTAAACACGATACAACAAACTCT
This sequence comes from Rhinatrema bivittatum, assembly GCF_901001135.1. NCBI lineage: Eukaryota > Metazoa > Chordata > Amphibia > Gymnophiona > Rhinatrematidae > Rhinatrema > Rhinatrema bivittatum. The sequence continues at coordinate 365,412,741 of NC_042618.1, forward strand.
AAACCAGCAGAAGTAAACGCACATTAGCTGGTTTATGGCACAAGCTAAGAGGGAGTGAATTTAGTGTTTATTAAGCTATTGCCCATTCTCTGGGTCCGGCGGTCTGGTTAAAAGGGAAGCTTATACAGCCGAGCTCCCCTTTGCGAGCCAGACATCACCCGTTTACCTGCAGTTTGCCGGCGCTGGCTCTGCCTTGTGTGCTGCTGATTCTGTGAATCTCCTGCGGGGATTGCCTTTCGTTGCTGGCTCATTCTTTTCATCGAGCCCCTAAAGCTGCTAGCTTTCCCTTGTGAGCTGCTGATTTCTGTGAATCTCCTGCGGGGATTCCCTGGCTGCTTTTCCTTGCTGGCTCAATCGTTGCAGTGAGCCCCACACGCTGCTCTACAAAAGCTTCCTGCACATGTGCTTCCTTGCTTTTCCTCCCCCACTGGTTTCAGAGACCTTGCTGCAGGAAAAGGGTGTCGCTGAGGCTGAGCAGATCAACTCCTCAATTCATCACACAGTATTGTTAAAAAAAAACAAAAAAAAACCAACCCTGTTTTTATTCCAGATTCCTGCCCTTCCCCCTATTCCCACATGGTCTGGGAACCTTCCCAGCCGTTAGCAATGCTTGCTTCTAGCTATCCTTGCTTTACTTCATAAGCTGCTACAAGGGAAAGCAATCCCATTAACTGTGCTGTGGCTTACTTGCTTTCACTTTGTTTTAAAGGGCCAGCAGCCCCTTATAGGAATTTGTGGACAAGGGTCCCCTTTTTTCCCTCATGCCTGCCTGCACACAGAACGGGAACCGGACCAAGTTAATTGCATTAATTTGCACATGTTGTTTGCATTATCTACTTGCTAGCACTTGAGATTTCACGTTTGCATCGCGTTCCCTGTATTAATAGGTTGGCATATTTAATTTCTGTCTCTAAGTTGTTCCCTAGCAGTGTTTATCTTATGTTGTTCTCAAGTGCTTGGGCAGCGTTTACACTGTGTTTTTGCTTGCATTTGCAATTTTCCTCAGATGATCACGTATGCACACTGTATTTTCCTGGGATAGCACTGAGCTTGGTTGTTTATGTACAGATTCGGGGAGCGGTGATCATGTGTACACACTGTATTTTCCTCTGGGATAGCACTGCACATGGCTAGGTTATTTATGTACAGATTCGGTGAGCGAGTACATTGTTTACACTTACTGATTATTTGACATGGGGATCGGGTCTCAGTGTAGCACATGGCGGCAGCCATCTTTGTTTAAGTATAATGTGCACATGGCCCATTTTGCCCCAGTCCACAGAGCAGAAGACATTTTCATTACAGCACATGGTGTCAGCCATTTTGAATAGGGGCACATGGTGGCAGCCATTTTGAATAGGGGCACATGGCGGCAGCCATTTTGTTTTGCTACCCTATCCCAACAAAAAAAAAAAAAAATTTTACAAGACCAATGGTAAAAATATTCATAATGGAAACTATAATCATTTAATATCATTATCACATTGTTCATCTGCTGCTAATCCCTGCCCCTTCCTTTCAGCTCCCATCATGTCCCCTAGTAGAAAGAACCGCGGACACGCAAAAACTATGACCAGGGTTTCATCTCAGCGTTCACCTGGTAAGCCGATGCCGGTTGCGCCACCATTACATGAAGCCGTTGCCAGAATGCCAAGGAGGAGTAGAAGCCCGCGGCAATCGGTTAATACTCAACACCAATGCCCTATGTCTATTAAGCGTAGAGGCAACAGAGCTACACCCTCAACGCCTCCAGACAACCATGACATTGAACATTTGCTCAACGAGATAAGAGCACAAGCCGCGACCCATGGGACTGAGTGGGTCCGGCAACAGATGTCAGGGCTTAACTCCGTGAGGTTGGAGAGGGCCACCCATACTACACCAAAACGGGTCAATGCGGCCTCCAAGAAGAAAGTTCCCTCCAAAAAAGTTCTCTCTCAAAGATCTTCAAAGCCTTCTGCAGGACAATCGTCTGGGCCTACAGCTGCCTCTACAGCCTCTACTTCAACAAGATCTCAAAGAGGAGCGTCTATACGCACCAAAAGGAATTCAAGATCTCGCCCTACTTCATCACAGGCTGCCAACACAACAGGAGGTAAGCCCACCAGTGAATCTGACACTTCTCTTTCTCCGAATTGCAGTGACGATGACATGGCCCTAGCCACAGCAATTCATAACGTTCTTAAATCTCACAAGAGAAAACGCTCATCTGCACGCGGCGCTTCAGCGGCGACTGTTTGGGAAGCCGATCCGACACCCGACTCGCTATCCTATAGGGATACTACGGCGATTCCCCCAATAGGCTTACCTGACGCAAGTGCTGTAGCTTTACCAGACGCAAGTGTTATCGTGCTTGCATCTCATGCAAGCACCCTCACGCCTATAACCAATTCCAGTGGAAATACTGTTCCTTTGCCACTCTCTAATTCCGTCCCTGGTTCCATGCCCGTTCCTCAAGTCGCCACCCCGTCTTCTGCGGAAGAAGTCCTATGTGGCGTCACTTCCTTACCCCACAGCGTTCCATTTACAGTCAAGAACAAAATATGGAACCATGAGTTTATTGACACATTCACCTTACTAATCACAGATTTAGATGGCGAACCTGAAAAAGGGGGATTTAATGAGGGAAAAGACAAGCAACCCAAAATTCCCAAAAACATTCATAATTGGATGAAAGCATTCCACATCTTCATGACCGTGGTAGTTGAACGGGAGCCTGACCAAGCTTACAACATTCCGATGCCTTGCCCCGACAGCAGACCAGCTTCCAACACCCATACCCGAGGAGGTATGGCTACTTGGCCCCCCGGATTTTGGGATTTAATATTGCAGTCACTTTCTGAAAACACCCAACGAAGTTATAAACAGGCATGGCTAGACTTTCACAACTTCAGGATAAACGAAATGCAAGAAACAGCAGAGTGGCCAATCTCGCCGTACTCCCTTTCACGCTACATTCTTCATTGCAAGAACCTTGGAAAATCAAGGGCCTCAGTAGCGAATTGCCTAGCTGGCTTATCATTCTTTTCAAGATTACTAGGGTTCCCTAGCTGCACATCAATGTTCCCAATCAAGAGGGCTATGTTAGGTTGGCAGAGGGGAGTGGGTATAACTACAGACAGTAGGAGGCCCATTACTGTTCAAATTCTTAGAAAAATTGTCCAGGCACTAGACAGTGTTTGCTCGGATGATACGGAATGCACCTTATTTAAGTGTGCGTTCTCCTTGTCCTTTTATGCAGCCCTACGCGTCAGTGAGCTGACTGCACAATCCACAAACAAATCATCTGCCTCATGTTTACAGTGGCAAGATACAGTTCTCGATCATGACAAGCTGATACTTCGTATTCGCAGGTCTAAGACAGACCAACGGGGTATGGGATCCAACATCATTCTACACCAATGGGCTGGGGAACTCACTTGCCCTGTCTGGTCCACCACCTTATTCTTAAGGCTACGCCCGCCGATCGCGGGGCAACTGCTAGTGCACAAGAATGGTAGACCGCTTACACGTTATCATTTTAGTCGGGTCCTCCACATGTCGCTGCACGCAGCAGGCATTGCAGTCTCGGGGTTTTCTACTCACTCGTTCCGTATAGGCGCCGCTACAACTGCTGCAAGCTTGGGCTTACAGGACAAGACGATAATGGCAATAGGTAGATGGCGATCAAGGAGATTTAGCCGTTATGTACGCCCCCAGCAATACTTTGCCAATAACATGTAGGATGTCACATCACTGTTTTTCCTTTATTTGCTGACAGAGCTGAGAACACGGCAGCGCTTCGCATGGATCATTGGCCATTCCTATGTGCGCTGGGCACACAAAAGGGCCCTCCAGCGGCCTTTGGGGGAACATCTTGGTATGGCGGCCCATCAACTATCGTTGCTTTGGAACGGTATCCCGGGAATGAGATGGGACCAATTAATTCTGACTGTCCTTCAATTGTTAAAATTCAACCCCCCCCCCCCCCCCCCGATGCAATTATATTACATCTGGGAGGTAACAACCTGCCTCTTATCAGAAGTGTGGCTTTGACGCAAAAAATACAACAGGATCTAGTCACCTTATCCCGCAGTTGGTAATTGTTTGGTCCTATATCACTCCCCGTAGGATTTGGAGAGGTGAGCTATCACACTGTGCTATGGAAAAGGTTCGTAAAAAACTAAATAAGTGGATTTCAAAATTCATGCCCACAATCAACAGTTTATCTTTAAAACACGACCTGCTAGACGAAAACCCGGGTTTCTTTAGACCTGACGGTGTTCATCTCTCCGATATAGGGTGGGATAGCTTTAATAGTAGTAAGCTTTAATAGCTTTAATAGAAGTAAGATGGGAGAATTAGAATGTATAGCAGTAGGGGGGCTGATGACGTCAGCGGAGCGAGTGGCAGCCTGATCCACAGCTCCCGACTGAACCGGTGGAAATGGCTCGAATCTGCAGCCATCCAGCGTCTATTTTCGGCGAAAATACAGCGTTCTTGTCCCCCACATTCAGCCCATGTCGTGCCGCAAAAAAGGGCCCGATTTTCATAAATTTTCATATCAAAAAGTGGAACGGGAGCCGCGGACCGATAAATCCAAGATGGCGGCCGGACCTGCCTCGGAGATGTCGGAGGAGGAGGAAGATCGTTGCGTGGTAGCCGACTCTGAAATCCCTAATAGGGGTGAGTTTAAAGCTTGGTTCCGGGAACTGCGGCATGACTTACAGGCCTTTAAAACTGAAATTAGAGAAGTGGTGGGTGAGCTCCGGGAGGAGGTCAGCGAAATGGGACGGAGGATATTTGAATACGAGACCCGCACAGAAGCCCAAGCTGATGCTGTTAAAACCCTTAAGGCAGAAAACAAAAATATCTCTCAGGAACTGCAGCAATTGTCCCTGAAAATGGAGGACTTAGAAAACAGGAGCCGCAGAATGAACCTGCGATTTCGCGGTATTCCTGATACGCCAGAATATGCAGACTGTGCCCAGGTCATCTTAAAACTTTGTCTGGATATCCTACAAAAGCAGGAAGCTCCGACGGGAGAAGGCCCTGCGCCGCCTCCGAAGGTGAAAATTGAGAGGGCTCACAGGGCTCTGGGTCCCCGGCTGGCCAACAGAGTGAAGGACATTATAGTTTGTTTCCATGAATATGCTGTGAAAGATAGGGTGCTTATGGCGGCGCGAAAACAGGGGACAATTACGCTGGATGGCCATGAAGTTCAGATTTACGCTGATCTCTCTCCTATCACCTTAAAGAGGCGTGCTGATTTGAGACCCATAACGGAGATCTTGCTGAAGGAAAAGCTCCGTTATAGATGGCTGTTCCCATTTGGGATCAGCTTTTCATGCCAGGGCCGAACTTATAAAGCCCAATCTCTCAGAGAAGCTGCCGGTTGCTTGAAGGAAGCGGGGTTCAGTGCTCCAGATGTTCCGACACCTCCATCTCCTACGAGCGCACAGAGAGAGGAACCAAGATGGCAGAGGATGGGAAAAGGAGGAAAGAGGCTGCGGCGCACCCCGACTCCGGATCCGACTCCTTCAGCAGCGGACCCTACCTGAGTGGGTCGGCGGACTCGGCGATTTCTTCAGTCTTTGTTTCCAGTAATAGCTGGATGGCTGCATTGTAGAAAGTTGATTGTTTGCATTTTGTGATTTTCACCGGGTGGGGCAGCGGGTGTTCTGCTGTGCCATGCCTCTAATTTTTGGGCCTTGTACCCGACGACTACGGTCAATTGGTGGGGAAGGGGGAGGGGGGGGCAGGGGTTTTTTGTTCTTGCAGGACCATGCGTGTTATACACACCGGTTTTTCTGTTTTACCTTGGGTTTGGTATTTTCTTTTATGTGGACTTGGACCGTGATCTCGTCTAACAGTGGGCAGGTATGCTTGGGCCCTCCTTATAATCTTTTGCCATGACGACATTCCGGCTATTTTCCTTGAATGTGAAAGGATTAAATTCTCCGCGGAAGCGCAAACTTTTATTTAAAGACTTACAACGGGGAAATGTGGCGGTGGCCATGGTGCAAGAAACGCACCTTAAACGGCGGTATGAACACCTGATGCGCTCCCCACATTATCCTCACCAGTTTTGGGCGGCGAGTTCCAAGAGTTCCCGTTATGCAGGGGTGGGAATTATGTTTCAGAAGGATTTTGCTTTTGAAATGATTAAGTGTGTGCCTGACCCCGAGGGCAGATTTCTCCTGCTTATTATTTTGGTGGCGGGGGAAAAATATACGTTGGTAAATGTGTATGCCCCTAACTCCGGGCAGGCTGCTTTTTTTGCTAAACTGTTTGGTATAATTCAGATTCACCTGGAGGGCCATCTTTTAATGGTGGGGGACTGTAACATTTTGCTTAACCCCAAACTGGACTCCTCTGTGGGCAGGGGCTCTATCCCCAAGAAGGACAGGAGTAGTTTACTCACTCTCCTTCGTCATTTTCAATTGGAGGATACGTGGCGTTTTTTCCATCCTCACAAAAGGGAATATACATTTTATTCCAATCCCCATAATTTATATACCAGGATTGATTATATCTTTGTGGATAGGGGATTTCTTCAACGAGTGGTCCGTCCCACCGTAGATGTGATTACATGGTCCGACCATGCACCCCTGTGGGTGGACTTAGAGTTTCCCTTATATGACAAGGGACAGAGGTTTTGGAAATTAAATGATGGCCTTCTGGAGGACAAAAGGTTTGTGTCCATATGTCAGCAACGTATTACGGAGTATTTACAACTTAATGAGTCACCGGATATTTCTCCCATAACGATCTGGGACTGTCTGAAGGCAGTTATCCGGGGAGAGCTCATCGCCCGAGCCTCCTTTGTTAGGAAAGCTGAGAATCAGGAACGCGTGGCTCTTCTGCATAAATTAGCGACATTGGAGCAGCAACATAAACTAAAGCCTACTGACTTGGTCCGAGAACAGATTGCTCTCTGCCGCTCCCAGGTGGCCACCCTGGATGCTGCACAGATAGCGTTTAATTTGGAACGGGTGGAGCAAACATATTTTGAAGGGGGTAACAAGGCCGGCAAGCTGTTAGCCAACAGGTTAAAAATGAAGCGAATGCAGAACCTTATTACTAAAATCAAGGATGAGCAGGGTGTCCCTCTTACTTCCAACGAGGATATCCGTTCTCGTTTCCTACGATTTTATGCCACTTTATACCAAAGTAATACCACTATTGAGGGGGCGGACATTGAGGCATTCTTAGGGGATATTTCTCTACCCCGATTATTGGATAGTCAGAGGGCGGCTCTGGATGCTGTTATTACCCCTTTGGAAGTTTCTCTCACCATTAAGCAGCTGAAGGTGAACAAAGCTCCTGGATTGGATGGATTTACAGCCAGGTTCTATCAATGTTTTACAGCAGAGCTCGCGGGCCCTCTGGCCCGGATGTTTAATGCCCTGAGGGCGGAGGGCCACTTAGCTCCTAATTCGAATGTAGCGGGGATTACCATAATAGCGAAGCCAGGCAGGGATGCTACACAGTGTGGCTCCTACCGGCCCATCTCCCTGTTAAATATTGACCTTAAGTTACTGGCTAAAATTTTGGCCAATCGGCTCAATCATTCTATTGCCCATCTGATTCATCCTGACCAAGCGGGATTTATCCCGGGGCGAACGGCTTCTGACAACGTCCGGAAAGTCATGGACTCTCTATGGTGGGCTAAACGAAGCAAGCTTCCATTTTTGCTCATGGCTATGGACGCGGAAAAGGCCTTCGATCTGGTCCACTGGCCGTTTTTATTCCAGACATTAACCGTTATGGGTTTTGGTCCTTTTTTCATTACGTGGTTACAACGGTTGTATGAGGGGCCTAAAGCCTGTATCAAAGTGAATGGCGGGTACTCCACATTTTTTCCAGTGGAGAGGGGTACCAGACAGGGATGTCCGCTCTCCCCATTATTATTTGCCATTTTTATAGAACCCCTTGCACAGAAAATTAGGGAGACGACGACCGTTACTGGCATTAAAGTGGGGACCTTTTCATCAAAATTGGCAATGTTTGCTGACGATATGATTCTCACCCTCTCTCATCCTATGCACTCTCTACCTGTGGTAGTGGACCTCATTAAATCTTTTAGTAAGGTGTCCGGCTATTCTATAAACTGGGATAAAACTGAGATCCTAAATATCTCCCTAGCGAGTTCTCAGGTTGCGGGGTTACAGGCAGCCTTTTCTTTCCGATGGGCCAAAGACAAACTGAAATATTTGGGGGTTTATATAGGAAACACAGGTGATGCTTTTACTCTTAATTACCCTCCTCTACTAGCCAAAATATATAGGGAAATGGAAGAGTGGAGCAGATACCACATATCGTGGCTGGGGCGTATAGCAGCCTTTAAAATGAATATTTTGCCTAGGTTATGCTACCTGTTTCAGACGCTGCCGGTTAAGGTCCCCGAGGCACTGTTGGGGAAATGGCAGCGGCGTTTCATGAAGTATATTTGGCAGGGTAAGCATCCCCGAGTGGCACGTAAGGTGCTTTTTCGCCCTAAACTTCATGGGGGGCTTGCGGTTCCCAACCTGGTATGGTATCATGCCGCCGCGCATTTAAGGATAGTGGCAGAGTGGCATCGGTCGGGGAGGGGGAAGCCTTGGATCAATCTAGAGCAGGAGATAGTGGGGATTCGTCCGCTAGCTTCTTTGGTATGGAGACCACGCTCGGCATGGCTGAAATTGTCGGAGCTGTCACCGCCCATGCAGCATACTATCCAGATGTGGTATATTTGGCGGCGGGTTCTCATGGGTAAGCGGATTGGGTCAATCAACTCGTCACCCTTTTATCATGGGGATTTCCTAAATGGTAAAGCTTACCAGGATTTTAAGGGTTGGCTGGACAAGGGTATCACTACCTGTGGTCATTTATGGGACAAAGATGGGTGGTTGCCATTTGAGGATATACAGCTCAAATATGGCCTGCACCCATGGGATAGATTCCGATATCTTCAATTGCAAAAATATAGCATACACTCTGGCCTGAGGAGAGATCTTCAGGCCCCGGTCTCTTATTTGAATCGTACTGTCGGGCGGTGGATAAGGTCCCCAGGTTATTATCTAAAATATATAAACTGCTTACTCAGGATTTGCGGTCCCCCCCGGCGTATGTAGCCGCATGGGAGAGAGATTTGGGGGTCACCCTGGATAGCGACACCTGGGACGATATTTACTCTAAGCTGGGGAAGGGTATTATATCAGCAACTCTAATAGAAAACAAATTTAAATTATTATATAGATGGCACTACACCCCAGAACGACTTCATCGCCTATATCCCCAGGTCTCAGATATATGCTGGAAAGGTTGTGGGACGGTGGGTACCTTTTTCCATCTTTGGTGGAAGTGCCCTATGATCTCTCGGGTCTGGGATGCCGTTTCCGCCTGGCTCGCGGCAATTATGGGGGCGGTGGTATCTCTCACACCGCAGCAGGCTCTTCTTAATGGGGATCTTGCGTCCGGGGATGTGTACCATTCTCGGTTTGTTAAGTTCGTGGTTTTGGCTACCAGGTGTGAAATAGCGCGCCTCTGGAAGGCACCTGAGACACCAACTCTGGCGGCTATTAAAGCGAGAGTGGACAAAGTTTATCATATGTGCAAGATCACTGCTCACAAACGCCAGAGATTGTCTTCTTTCCAGAAGGTATGGCAGCCTTATCAGTTGTGGCGAACGACCCTCATCACAAAATGATTACTGATTGGCGCTCTTTTACCCAAGCCTAGGGTATAATAGGCAATTTCATAATTATGATTTGCTGCGTGTGTATCTTTTGCGACTGGAGATTGTGTTAAATGGTTCCTGCAAGATCGGGGGGAGGGGGTGAGGGGAATAACTTAATAACACCATAGAAACTCATTTTTGTTCAGTGTTTATTGTACTTCCCATTTGTACTTAACACTGTTACATATTTTTGTTTATGATGTTTCTAATAAAAATTTTCAATTAAAAAAAAAAAGAATGTATAGCAGTAAATGATGACATAGACTTAATTGGCATCTCAGAGACATGGTGGAAAGAGGATAACCAATGGGACAGTGCTATACCGGGGTACAAATTATATCGCAATGACAGCCATCCAGCGTCTATTTTCGGCGAAAATACAGCGTTCTTGTCCCCCACATTCAGCCCATGTCGTGCCGCAAAAAAGGGCCCGATTTTCATAAATTTTCATATCAAAAAGTGGAACGGGAGCCGCGGACCGATAAATCCAAGATGGCGGCCGGACCTGCCTCGGAGATGTCGGAGGAGGAGGAAGATCGTTGCGTGGTAGCCGACTCTGAAATCCCTAATAGGGGTGAGTTTAAAGCTTGGTTCCGGGAACCTGCGGCATGACTTACAGGCCTTTAAAACTGAAATTAGAGAAGTGGTGGGTGAGCTCCGGGAGGAGGTCAGCGAAATGGGACGGAGGATATTTGAATACGAGACCCGCACAGAAGCCCAAGCTGATGCTGTTAAAACCCTTAAGGCAGAAAACAAAAATATCTCTCAGGAACTGCAGCAATTGTCCCTGAAAATGGAGGACTTAGAAAACAGGAGCCGCAGAATGAACCTGCGATTTCGCGGTATTCCTGATACGCCAGAATATGCAGACTGTGCCCAGGTCATCTTAAAACTTTGTCTGGATATCCTACAAAAGCAGGAAGCTCCGACGGGAGAAGGCCCTGCGCCGCCTCCGAAGGTGAAAATTGAGAGGGCTCACAGGGCTCTGGGTCCCCGGCTGGCCAACAGAGTGAAGGACATTATAGTTTGTTTCCATGAATATGCTGTGAAAGATAGGGTGCTTATGGCGGCGCGAAAACAGGGGACAATTACGCTGGATGGCCATGAAGTTCAGATTTACGCTGATCTCTCTCCTATCACCTTAAAGAGGCGTGCTGATTTGAGACCCATAACGGAGATCTTGCTGAAGGAAAAGCTCCGTTATAGATGGCTGTTCCCATTTGGGATCAGCTTTTCATGCCAGGGCCGAACTTATAAAGCCCAATCTCTCAGAGAAGCTGCCGGTTGCTTGAAGGAAGCGGGGTTCAGTGCTCCAGATGTTCCGACACCTCCATCTCCTACGAGCGCACAGAGAGAGGAACCAAGATGGCAGAGGATGGGAAAAGGAGGAAAGAGGCTGCGGCGCACCCCGACTCCGGATCCGACTCCTTCAGCAGCGGACCCTACCTGAGTGGGTCGGCGGACTCGGCGATTTCTTCAGTCTTTGTTTCCAGTAATAGCTGGATGGCTGCATTGTAGAAAGTTGATTGTTTGCATTTTGTGATTTTCACCGGGTGGGGCAGCGGGTGTTCTGCTGTGCCATGCCTCTAATTTTTGGGCCTTGTACCCGACGACTACGGTCAATGGGTGGGGAAGGGGGAGGGGGGGGGCAGGGGTTTTTTGTTCTTGCAGGACCATGCGTGTTATACACACCGGTTTTTCTGTTTTACCTTGGGTTTGGTATTTTCTTTTATGTGGACTTGGACCGTGATCTCGTCTAACAGTGGGCAGGTATGCTTGGGCCCTCCTTATAATCTTTTGCCATGACGACATTCCGGCTATTTTCCTTGAATGTGAAAGGATTAAATTCTCCGCGGAAGCGCAAACTTTTATTTAAAGACTTACAACGGGGAAATGTGGCGGTGGCCATGGTGCAAGAAACGCACCTTAAACGGCGGTATGAACACCTGATGCGCTCCCCACATTATCCTCACCAGTTTTGGGCGGCGAGTTCCAAGAGTTCCCGTTATGCAGGGGTGGGAATTATGTTTCAGAAGGATTTTGCTTTTGAAATGATTAAGTGTGTGCCTGACCCCGAGGGCAGATTTCTCCTGCTTATTATTTTGGTGGCGGGGGAAAAATATACGTTGGTAAATGTGTATGCCCCTAACTCCGGGCAGGCTGCTTTTTTTGCTAAACTGTTTGGTATAATTCAGATTCACCTGGAGGGCCATCTTTTAATGGTGGGGGACTGTAACATTTTGCTTAACCCCAAACTGGACTCCTCTGTGGGCAGGGGCTCTATCCCCAAGAAGGACAGGAGTAGTTTACTCACTCTCCTTCGTCATTTTCAATTGGAGGATACGTGGCGTTTTTTTCCATCCTCACAAAAGGGAATATACATTTTATTCCAATCCCCATAATTTATATACCAGGATTGATTATATCTTTGTGGATAGGGGATTTCTTCAACGAGTGGTCCGTCCCACCGTAGATGTGATTACATGGTCCGACCATGCACCCCTGTGGGTGGACTTAGAGTTTCCCTTATATGACAAGGGACAGAGGTTTTGGAAATTAAATGATGGCCTTCTGGAGGACAAAAGGTTTGTGTCCATATGTCAGCAACGTATTACGGAGTATTTACAACTTAATGAGTCACCGGATATTTCTCCCATAACGATCTGGGACTGTCTGAAGGCAGTTATCCGGGGAGAGCTCATCGCCCGAGCCTCCTTTGTTAGGAAAGCTGAGAATCAGGAACGCGTGGCTCTTCTGCATAAATTAGCGACATTGGAGCAGCAACATAAACTAAAGCCTACTGACTTGGTCCGAGAACAGATTGCTCTCTGCCGCTCCCAGGTGGCCACCCTGGATGCTGCACAGATAGCGTTTAATTTGGAACGGGTGGAGCAAACATATTTTGAAGGGGGTAACAAGGCCGGCAAGCTGTTAGCCAACAGGTTAAAAATGAAGCGAATGCAGAACCTTATTACTAAAATCAAGGATGAGCAGGGTGTCCCTCTTACTTCCAACGAGGATATCCGTTCTCGTTTCCTACGATTTTATGCCACTTTATACCAAAGTAATACCACTATTGAGGGGGCGGACATTGAGGCATTCTTAGGGGATATTTCTCTACCCCGATTATTGGATAGTCAGAGGGCGGCTCTGGATGCTGTTATTACCCCTTTGGAAGTTTCTCTCACCATTAAGCAGCTGAAGGTGAACAAAGCTCCTGGATTGGATGGATTTACAGCCAGGTTCTATCAATGTTTTACAGCAGAGCTCGCGGGCCCTCTGGCCCGGATGTTTAATGCCCTGAGGGCGGAGGGCCACTTAGCTCCTAATTCGAATGTAGCGGGGATTACCATAATAGCGAAGCCAGGCAGGGATGCTACACAGTGTGGCTCCTACCGGCCCATCTCCCTGTTAAATATTGACCTTAAGTTACTGGCTAAAATTTTGGCCAATCGGCTCAATCATTCTATTGCCCATCTGATTCATCCTGACCAAGCGGGATTTATCCCGGGGCGAACGGCTTCTGACAACGTCCGGAAAGTCATGGACTCTCTATGGTGGGCTAAACGAAGCAAGCTTCCATTTTTGCTCATGGCTATGGACGCGGAAAAGGCCTTCGATCTGGTCCACTGGCCGTTTTTATTCCAGACATTAACCGTTATGGGTTTTGGTCCTTTTTTCATTACGTGGTTACAACGGTTGTATGAGGGGCCTAAAGCCTGTATCAAAGTGAATGGCGGGTACTCCACATTTTTTCCAGTGGAGAGGGGTACCAGACAGGGATGTCCGCTCTCCCCATTATTATTTGCCATTTTTATAGAACCCCTTGCACAGAAAATTAGGGAGACGACGACCGTTACTGGCATTAAAGTGGGGACCTTTTCATCAAAATTGGCAATGTTTGCTGACGATATGATTCTCACCCTCTCTCATCCTATGCACTCTCTACCTGTGGTAGTGGACCTCATTAAATCTTTTAGTAAGGTGTCCGGCTATTCTATAAACTGGGATAAAACTGAGATCCTAAATATCTCCCTAGCGAGTTCTCAGGTTGCGGGGTTACAGGCAGCCTTTTCTTTCCGATGGGCCAAAGACAAACTGAAATATTTGGGGGTTTATATAGGAAACACAGGTGATGCTTTTACTCTTAATTACCCTCCTCTACTAGCCAAAATATATAGGGAAATGGAAGAGTGGAGCAGATACCACATATCGTGGCTGGGGCGTATAGCAGCCTTTAAAATGAATATTTTGCCTAGGTTATGCTACCTGTTTCAGACGCTGCCGGTTAAGGTCCCCGAGGCACTGTTGGGGAAATGGCAGCGGCGTTTCATGAAGTATATTTGGCAGGGTAAGCATCCCCGAGTGGCACGTAAGGTGCTTTTTCGCCCTAAACTTCATGGGGGGCTTGCGGTTCCCAACCTGGTATGGTATCATGCCGCCGCGCATTTAAGGATAGTGGCAGAGTGGCATCGGTCGGGGAGGGGGAAGCCTTGGATCAATCTAGAGCAGGAGATAGTGGGGATTCGTCCGCTAGCTTCTTTGGTATGGAGACCACGCTCGGCATGGCTGAAATTGTCGGAGCTGTCACCGCCCATGCAGCATACTATCCAGATGTGGTATATTTGGCGGCGGGTTCTCATGGGTAAGCGGATTGGGTCAATCAACTCGTCACCCTTTTATCATGGGGATTTCCTAAATGGTAAAGCTTACCAGGATTTTAAGGGTTGGCTGGACAAGGGTATCACTACCTGTGGTCATTTATGGGACAAAGATGGGTGGTTGCCATTTGAGGATATACAGCTCAAATATGGCCTGCACCCATGGGATAGATTCCGATATCTTCAATTGCAAAAATATAGCATACACTCTGGCCTGAGGAGAGATCTTCAGGCCCCGGTCTCTTTATTTGAATCGTACTGTCGGGCGGTGGATAAGGTCCCCAGGTTATTATCTAAAATATATAAACTGCTTACTCAGGATTTGCGGTCCCCCCCGGCGTATGTAGCCGCATGGGAGAGAGATTTGGGGGTCACCCTGGATAGCGACACCTGGGACGATATTTACTCTAAGCTGGGGAAGGGTATTATATCAGCAACTCTAATAGAAAACAAATTTAAATTATTATATAGATGGCACTACACCCCAGAACGACTTCATCGCCTATATCCCCAGGTCTCAGATATATGCTGGAAAGGTTGTGGGACGGTGGGTACCTTTTTCCATCTTTGGTGGAAGTGCCCTATGATCTCTCGGGTCTGGGATGCCGTTTCCGCCTGGCTCGCGGCAATTATGGGGGCGGTGGTATCTCTCACACCGCAGCAGGCTCTTCTTAATGGGGATCTTGCGTCCGGGGATGTGTACCATTCTCGGTTTGTTAAGTTCGTGGTTTTGGCTACCAGGTGTGAAATAGCGCGCCTCTGGAAGGCACCTGAGACACCAACTCTGGCGGCTATTAAAGCGAGAGTGGACAAAGTTTATCATATGTGCAAGATCACTGCTCACAAACGCCAGAGATTGTCTTCTTTCCAGAAGGTATGGCAGCCTTATCAGTTGTGGCGAACGACCCTCATCACAAAATGATTACTGATTGGCGCTCTTTTTACCCAAGCCTAGGGTATAATAGGCAATTTCATAATTATGATTTGCTGCGTGTGTATCTTTTGCGACTGGAGATTGTGTTAAATGGTTCCTGCAAGATCGGGGGGAGGGGGTGAGGGGAATAACTTAATAACACCATAGAAACTCATTTTTGTTCAGTGTTTATTGTACTTCCCATTTGTACTTAACACTGTTACATATTTTTGTTTATGATGTTTCTAATAAAAATTTTCAATTAAAAAAAAAAAGAATGTATAGCAGTAAATGATGACATAGACTTAATTGGCATCTCAGAGACATGGTGGAAAGAGGATAACCAATGGGACAGTGCTATACCGGGGTACAAATTATATCGCAATGACAGAGAGGAGCAGTCGGGAGGAGGTGTGGCGCTTTATGTCCGGGATGGCATAGAGTCCAACAGGATAAACATCCTGCATGAGACTAAATACAAAATTGAATCTTTATGGGTAGAAATCCCTTGTGTATCAGGGAAGACTACAGTGATAGGGGTATACTACCGTCCACCTGGTCAAGATGGTGAGATGGACAGTGAAATGCTAAGAGAAATTAGGGAAGCTAACCAAATTGGTAGTGCAGTAATAATGGGAGACTTCAATTACCCCAATATAGACTGGGTAAATGTATCATCGGGTCACGCTAGAGAGATAACGTTCCTGGATGGAATAAATGATAGCTTTATGGAGCAATTGGTTCAGGAACCGACGAGAGAGGGAGCAATTTTAGATCTAATTCTCAGTGGAGCACAGGACTTGGTGAGAGAGGTAACGGTGGTGGGGGCCGCTTGGCAATAGTGATCATAATATGATCAAATTTGATTTAATGACTGGAAAAGGAACAGTGTGCAAATCCAAGGCTCTCGTGCTAAACTTTCAAAAGGGAAACTTTGATAAAATGAGAAAAATTGTTAGAAAAAAACTGAAAGGAGCAGCTACAAAAGTAAAAAATGTCCAAGAGGCGTGGTCATTGTTAAAAAAATACCATTCTAGAAGCACAGTCCAGATGTATTCCACACATTAAGAAAGGTGGAAAGAAGGCAAAACGATTACCGGCATGGTTAAAAGGGGAGGTGAAAGAAGCTATTTTAGCCAAAAGATCTTCATTCAAAAATTGGAAGAAGGATCCAACAGAAGAAAATAGGATAAAGCATAAACATTGGCAAGTTAAATGTAAGACATTGATAAGACAGGCTAAGAGAGAATTTGAAAAGAAGTTGGCTGTAGAGGCAAAAACTCACAGTAAAAACTTTTTTAAATATATCCGAAGCAGAAAGCCTGTGAGGGAGTCAGTTGGACCGTTAGATGATCGAGGGGTTAAAGGGGCACTTAGAGAAGATAAGGCCATCGCGGAAAGATTAAATGATTTCTTTGCTTCGGTGTTTACTGAAGAGGATGTTGGGGAGGTACCCGTAATGGAGAAGGTTTTCATGGGTAATGATTCAGATGGACTGAATCAAATCACGGTGAACCTAGAAGATGTGGTAGGCCTGATTGACAAACTGAAGAGTAGTAAATCACCTGGACCGGATGGTATACACCCCAGAGTTCTGAAGGAACTAAAAAATGAAATTTCAGACCTATTAGTAAAAATTTGTAACTTATCATTAAAATCATCCATTGTACCTGAAGACTGGAGGATAGCAAATGTAACCCCAATATTTAAAAAGGGCTCCAGGGGCGATCCGGGAAACTACAGACCGGTTAGCCTGATTTCAGTGCCAGGAAAAATAGTGGAAAGTGTTCTAAACATCAAAATCACAGAACATATAGAAAGACATGGTTTAATGGAACAAAGTCAGCATGGCTTTACCCAAGGCAAGTCTTGCCTCACAAATCTGCTTCACTTTTTTGAAGGAGTTAATAAACATGTGGATAAAGGTGAACCGGTAGATATAGTATACTTGGATTTTCAGAAGGCGTTTGACAAAGTTCCTCATGATAGGCTTCTAGGAAAAGTAAAAAGTCATGGGATAGGTGGCAATGTCCTTTCGTGGATTGCAAACTGGCTAAAAGACAGGAAACAGAGAGTAGGATTAAATGGGCAATTTTCTCAGTGGAAGGGAGTGGACAGTGGAGTGCCTCGGGGATCTGTATTGGGACCCTTACTGTTCAATATATTTATAAATGATCTGGAAAGAAATACGACGAGTGAGATAATCAAATTTGCAGATGACACAAAATTGTTCAGAGTAGTTAAATCACAAGCAGATTGTGATAAATTGCAGGAAGACCTTGTGAGACTGGAAAATTGGGCATCCAAATGGCAGATGAAATTTAATGTGGATAAGTGCAAGGTAATGCATATAGGGAAAAATAACCCATGCTATAATTACACCATGTTGGGTTCCATATTAGGTGCTACAACCCAAGAAAGAGATCTAGGTGTCATAGTGGATAACACATTGAAATCGTCGGTTCAGTGTGCTGCGGCAGTCAAAAAAGCAAACAGAATGTTGGGAATTATTAGAAAAGGAATGATGAATAAAACGGAAAATGTCATAATGCCTCTGTATCGCTCCATGGTGAGACCGCACCTTGAATACTGTGTACAATTCTGGTCGCCGCATCTCAAAAAAGATATAATTGCGATGGAGAAGGTACAGAGAAGGGCTACCAAAATGATAAGGGGAATGGAACAACTCCCCTATGAGGAAAGACTAAAGAGGTTAGGACTTTTCAGCTTGGAGAAGAGAAGACTGAGGGGGGATATGATAGAGGTGTTTAAAATCATGAGAGGTCTAGAACGGGTAGATGTGAATCGGTTATTTACTCTTTTGGATAGTAGAAAGACTAGGGGACACTCCATGAAGTTAGCATGGGGCACATTTAAAACTAATCGGAGAAAGTTCTTTTTTACTCAACGCACAATTAAACTCTGGAATTTGTTGCCAGAAAATGTGGTTTGTGCAGTTAGTATAGCTGTGTTTAAAAAAGGATTGGATAAGTTCTTGGAGGAGAAGTCCATTACCTGCTATTAAGTTCACTTAGAGAACAGCCACTGCCATTAGCAATGGTTACATGGAATAGACTTAGTTTTTGGGTACTTGCCAACAGTGGGTACTTGCCAACAGTGGCCTGGATTGGCCACTGTTGGAAACAGGATGCTGGGCTTGATGGACCCTTGGTCTGACCCAGTATGGCATTTTCTTATGTAATAATGATATACAAGACTGTCTTGAAGCTCTCCTGCCTATAATGGCCGCAGCTGAGCAATGAGTGGGGGGTTTCCCGGTAAGCGGTATCGCTACCGGGGAACCTTGGCGTGGTGACCAGCTGAAGCAACACCCCCGCCTTTAGTTTAAGTAGGCCGTGGCCTGGGGGACGGCGGCCCCTCGGGCCACTAGAGCAGGCAGCTCAGAAAGGGGCCAGCGGCCAGCGCAGACCCTCGACGCTTCAACGGCCGAGAGGGGCGAGCAAAGAGGCGAATGGACCAGTCGCCCCTGACTTCCACGGTCGGGTCACCAGTAATTTACGACAGCCCCGGCTTCTACGGCCGAGGAGGGCGCATTTGCCTCAGAAACTCTGACATTGGCACGGGTTGGCGGGGGAGCGCTGGTCACTAAGAGTTCAGTTTTGCGAATACAAGTTGCAGTATTGTTTATGATGGCTAATTATGTTTTATTGCTCAATTTAGTAATGTCTAATTTTACCATTGCTTGTTGTGCTGCGGCCATTATTTTGTCCAAACTAATAAATTCTCGTTATTCAAATATGTAATGGTGTGTGTTGTTTGAAAGAGCTACCTGCAGGTATGAAAAGGATTACAGACGCAGGCTTTCCACTGCCCACAATGTGGTTTCGCCGCCGTAACCAAGCTTCGGCGTGGACAAATCAAGAGTTAACACCCCACCCGTATTACATAGTGAGGGCACATGTCACTATGTCATACACCCGTATGACATAGTGAGGGCAAAGGTAGCGCCGGCGCCATTTTGAATATTGGCAATATGGCGCGAGTGCAGGAGGTCGCTCCCGGACCCCCGCTGGACATTTGGCAAGTCTTGTGGGGGTCAGGAGGACCCCCAAGCTGGCCAAAAGTCCCTGGGGGTCCAGTGGGGGTCCGGGAGCGATCTCCTGCACTCGTGATGTCGGGTGTCAGGAACCAAAATGGCGCCGGCGCTACCTTTGCCCTGTCATATGGTAAGGGTAAAGGGCCACCGGCGCCATTTCTATTAATGCAGCCGTGGCCCGAGAGCGGGAGATCGCGCCGGGACCCCCCCCCCCCCCCCCACTAACATCGATCGTTAAGACGATCGATCACACGAGTCACATCCCTAGTTAGTATAGCTGTGTTTAAAAAAGGATTGGATAAATTCTTGGAGGAGAAGTCCATTACCTGCTATTAAGTTCACCTACAGAATAGCCACTGAGATTAGCAATGATAACATGGAATAGACTTAGTTTTTGGGTACTTGCCAGGTTCTTGTGGCCAGGATGCTGGGCTTGATGGACCCTTGGTCTGACCCAGTATGGCATTTTCTTATGTTTTTATGTTCTGAACACCCTAACATCTTTAACGTTTCCTCATAGGGAAGCCGTTCCATCCCCTTTATCATTGTGGTTGCCCTTCCACCAGCAAAAAAGCATGTTCATATTCAAAACAAAGTTGTTTTTGCAACTATTTCATAATTGTAGAATGAATTGCCAACTGAGTTGAGAGAAGAAGGTAGCTTTTAAAAACATTGTTAATGAGAACAAGGGACTGATTAGCTATGCAGAGAGAACAGCTGACCCTCTTTTTTTTTTTTTTTTTTTTTTAATTTGACATGCAAGAAAAATATTAAAAAATGTTCTGTCTGTTTTAAATAATGTGTATTTTTGCTGTATTTTATGTTGAAAATTGTACATTGTTTTGAGTGATTTTTGTTTTAATTTGAAAGATAATTTGTGAGCAATATTAAATAAATATGCAGAAATGGGCTGAAAAATAATTTCCCATCGAGGGAATACGGACTAAACTAGTATTTCCCAAGCTTTGTCAGCTGAAGGCAAGCTTACATGAAAAAAACAATGGGACCTATGGGACCTGCCCCTTCCTTCTTGGCCCCAGCACATTATTAATATTATAAACCAAAACTGTAATATGCTTGAACAGAATAACAACATTTGAAGAAAGAAATTATCTTTCAGTGCAGAAGCTGAGTTTGTTTTGCAATACACAGTTGCTTTACCCTGGTAAGAATTGATGATAAAACTTGGGGCTCTTGCTCAACTAATCTCATGTTTTTTATGTACATCAAACTTGGAAAAACAACTCATACAGATAAGGTTGTTGTACATGGCAACAAAATTGATAGTGCAGTGTCTAAGACTACTAGATATTCATTTGCAATAATAAGCCAGAATCTGTCCAACAACATCACCAAATTTAATTTTGAAACTGCAATTTGTCCTTAAATTGGTAAAGTACTCTTGAGCCAATATTGAAGTATTCTATTGCTTTCCATTGCAGCTGAGCTCTAAAGATTACGGATCCAGGCAAAATCTTTAATTTTAAGTGATGAGACACAATGACATTTTTCTCTTCAAGAATTTTCAAATGCTGAGAAAATGACTGGCCAAGCACCACTTGTAGTTGGATCTGCTGAATTTGCCAGGGGGAACATTTTCTATTGTGCCTTTTACATTTTCATGCCAGAGCGTTAGCAGAGAACTAAACCCATGCAGTTTATCAGTAGGAGAGATTTTAACTTCTTCCTTGCATTTTCCTGTTCAGATCATTCAGGGGTTGGAAAATAGCAACCCGGTAAGCAAGCTTTGTGCACCATTCTATATCAATAAGATGATTTAAGGAGTCTGCATACAGAGGTCTGCTTAATTCCTCTTTCAGTTTGTACAAACCTCATAAAACTTTTCCACAGGAAAGCCACCATACCTCCATGTGCAACAGCAAACTCTAATGCTCTGTTTCTGTCTCATTCAAGAAGAAAAGTTGATTTTTCAAAGGCTGTGTTTTTATGAAGTTCACAATTTGTTATTGCTCCCTCTTTGGGTGGTGTTGTAGCCACAAGTTCTTCCCAGTGCAAGAAACAGTGGAGCAACAGCATACTGGGCTTTTGTTACTTGATTGTGCCTCCAAATCCTCTTAACTTCCCCATCATTGAAAGAGCCCTGTCTCTGCAAACTTGGGCAATTTTTCCCAGTGTACTTCTCCTTGTTGATGATACTCCGTTGTCTCCCTGAAAGTTTCACTGCCAATTGCTTTATCTGACAGATGTTTGTATAAAAATAATTTATTTTTCAGTCTTCATCGGTGAACCTGACATGAGCCAGGAGCCGAGTATAACCACTGATGTCTGTTGACTCATTAAGTTGCAAGGCAAATTTTAGTCTTTGCATGCTGGTAGACTTAAAGACACAGGTGTGATAAATGTATCACTTCTTGCGGAAATTACCTATGTGATGTGGGAGCAGGGAAGTTAGCCTAACCATGCCCCCTTTTTTATCACAGGCACTATTTCCACTATCAGATACTCTTGCTTTATCTTTCATCTGCCATGCCTGTTATTCACTTTGATCCTTGAAAAGCTAGAAAATCTTTACTTTTGTTAATAAGAGATGAGTGCTTGGTGTTAACATGTTATTTGTGTCCTTGGTACTATGGCATGATTTAAAAGTTTCTTTCTACTCAGATGTAATGGAATAGGGCAAGCTGGTCCACTGATACAGTGTTTCCCAACCAGTGTGTCTTCAGCGCCAATCAGGTGTGCCACAGAAAAGTCATCATTGCCCGATGCTTAGATCCAGCACCTGGACTGTGCTTGCAGTCCATCACAGCAAGACAAGTCCATGTTGGAGCTCCTTTCTGAGATTGTGTAATCGTGTACCACTTCCTAGCTACAGTAAATCACTCCAGAGTTCATATTTATTTATTTGTCACCTGGTGCCAGGCTCTAGAAAATGCACATTCACAATAAATATAAAACAGCATCAACAAAACATTGCTGCAGTGATAAATATTCAGCATGAGATGTATCGTAGATTTATAAAAATGATTATTGAAAGAGAGATCTTTATTTAAAATGTCTTAATCACCTATGCTATAACCTTAGGTGATGTATAAAATGAACATGCACATTCAATAAAAACAGAAACGAACAACATCCTTCTACAGCCAAATGAAGAGACTCTGGGGGAAAAGTCACTGGCAGTCATAAATTGAATGCCAACCTAAATAAGATGGTTGTGAGCTGTATTTGAAAAGTTGTTAGACATTCAATGTGCCAACAGTCTTGGGCAAAGAGTTCCACAAATGTGGCACAGCTCTGGAGAATGCACAGTCTAGTGACAGACGGCCAAGCCTGCTGAATGGATGGAACATCTGAGAAATGCCTGTGCGCTGACCTCATCATGCTCATAGGTTGAAAAAATCTCAACACCACATTGACCCATGGCACAGAATTGGTACTAATCAGTTTATGTACCATCAAAGAGATCTTATACTAAATTCTGTAGGAAACAGGCAACCAATGTAAATCAAAAACTACTGGCATGATGTGCTCAAAATGATTGAAGCCAGCAGTCAGACATACCACAGAATTTTGTAAGAGTTGTAAAAGTCTCAGTGAGCCGTCAGGAAGACCTACATATATAGCATTGGAATAGTCTTCTTGCAGAGACTTGAACGTTTTTACACAAGTTGTAAGACAAAGACTCCCAGCCAAAGAGTTCCAAAATATTAGGGTGGCGATGGGAAAAAGCCTTCTCACAGGTCTCAGTCAGTCATGCCATATGGTTTGAAGGAACTTTTAAAAGCTCCCTCTGATAAGAAAGCAATGCAGGGGGCGGATTATGTAGATGCAGCCTCGAATTTACCCATGGTAAGGAACCAAGGCTCAAAAGCTTATGAACAAAGCTTGCCATTTTGTACTTCAACTGGTACACCACCGGTAACCAGGGCAAATCAGCTAGAATTGAGGAAATTTGATCTCTAAAATGAGCTGGGCAGTGGCATTTTGAAGCACCTGAAGTGCTTTAAGCGCACAGTATGGAAGACCAATATAAATCGAATTGCAGTAGTCTAGCATGGGTAGTATAAGTACTTGAACAATCACCCTAAACTCATGAGGTTCTAACGAAGGTTTTAAGCCTCAAAGCATCTCCGCAGTTTAAAGAAACCAAATTGTACCACTGACTTAACTGGAGATCAAAAAGAAAGGTTAGCGTCAACAAGGACTCGAGGCAAGCTGTATCATGTTACCTCCAGTAGTTATTGTTAGAGACTGAGGAATAGACGAATTGGAAGATAAAACTCTGGTTTGTTTGTTTTTTTGACACATTCAAGGCCAATGGTGTGCCATCCAGTGCTTGATGGCATTAATACTGATTGATGCAGATTCAGCAGTCTCACTCCAAGATGATGACAAATGGATGAAGAATTGTGACGGATTCACTGATGTCTTCACCCCGTCTTTCCTTTTTTTTTTTTTCATAATTTGGAAGCAAGTGCTGCTCTAGCTCTTCTTTGGGTCATGAGTCCTTTCCATGATCAACCTGTCTGCTCCAGATAGGCTGCGGTACCAGAAAACATCTCTTTGTTAATGTGTGTTCTGGCCTTGAAAAGGCTGGGAAAATGCTGCTCTAGTAAAAGAAAAATCTATAATGCAAAACACTCTCACAGAATTTTTGGCTCATCAATTTTGCTTTCTTGTGCTCATGTTCCACTTCATTCTTGTAAGTGGACGTGGAAGCATAGAAATCTTTTCTTTTCAAATATGTATCCGTTGTCCTCCTCCCTTTCCTGTTGTAGTGATGGGCTTTTTAGAAACAAAGATGAAAATCAAGTATGAGATTGGGAATTGGGGCAGGTGCACTGTTCGTTTATTTTTGATTTCTTGTTGGAATGCCCTTGCATTATGCACAGCTCCCTGTTTGACTCAAGAGCCATGTGACAAAACTAAAGCTGCTCATTGCTTCCAGACAGCCCTCTCCCTTTAGGTATTGGTGTAGGGGTTAGGGGCCACTTTGACATTCAACGTGAGACGTACGAACAGCACAGTGCTCTCTTGTGAAGATTTTATGACCTTCGGAGTGAGGAAACTCAGCCAAAGATGATATTTATGCAAGGTTCTCTCAACCTAGCTTGATGTTACCCAAGTAGAGAGTCCATCAAGCTAGGTTGAGAGAACATTGCACAAATCTCATCTTTCGGTGAGTTTCCTCACTCCGAAGGTCCTCAAATTCTTCATAAGAGAGCACTGTGCTGTTCGTACGTCTCACTTTGAATGTCAAAGTGGCCCCTAACCCTTACACTAATACCTAAACCTCACCTTGAGTTACTATAAATACCTATCTAGTGTGAGGGCATTATGTCTAGTCTCTCTCTCTCTCATTAGTGCATTTTGCAATAAACTGTCTATTACCATAAAACACGCCCCTTTTCCTATCGAATGCGATATTTAGTGTATTTTGATAAATCCAGGCCTTAGGATGGTAGTAAGTGAAAACAGCTGTAGAGAATGAATTGTGCTAGTATTGCTAGAGAATTAATTTTTTGTGATATTACTGTGCTACTGCCTGTGACTATTCTTATTTTAGCACCTCTGGTTTAAATTGTTAGGCTACTTGCCTGTTTGATTTTTCTGTTGAAATCAATTGGCATTATTGGAACCACCAGCGTCTGTATGGCTCAACTTATTATCCGGAGTTTGGGTTCAAAGAGGTACAGATGCCTATGGCCTGTGTTCCATGGGGGCCCAAAGTCTCTGTTCAGGAAGAAACTGTGTAAACCAGAGAGGGGAAACTAAATTTTCCCTGTCCAGTAAGGAAAAATCACCTTGTGTCTTGTCCACTGCACCAGCTGCTTGACTATTTTCTAAAGAACCCCAATAGCCAGAGATAGGTATGGAACCCAACACTAAGCAAGGGTTGCAGTAAGAAAGATTGCATAGTGTTACTGTGCATAAGAATGTATGGCAGACATATTTTGATGGAGCTTTAACCAATAGCAAGGCAACAAAATGATGTATGATATGCTGTCAACCATGCTGAAAGTACAATTAACAAACTGTATATTAAGCAGCAGAATAACAACTCCATGTATATGATTATACACGTATCAAACATTCTCTTAGGTGTAAAGCACACCCAGGAGTGTCTTAATTGTGCTTACAAAGTGGATTATAATTGCGAGTGTAGGTATAAAATTAAAAAAACTAGAGAAAAAATGCCTGGTGTTGCTTGGGGTGTCTGATCCATAACAGCCTGTAGGTGTGGAGGCCTGGGTCTGGGGGAATTTTCAAATATAATTGCATTTACACATGTAAAATGCTTTTTAAAATCAGGCCCTTTATTTTGTATTTTGCATCGCATGAGAAAACCTGAAATTGAGGTTTGCAAGCTTCATTTCTAGAAGCCTGGCAGTGCCAGTAACATTGGAGACCTGACACCAACTACATGTTTCAGCACCTACACTTTCTCATCTGTCACAGAGGATCACAGGTGAACATTTTGGGATATCATTGATTTATGGGATAGGCTTTTGCTTTTAGTTTGATCCCAAAGTTGTAGCCTATAGATTGCATCAAGAAACAAAACCCCTTCAGTAATATAAGTTAGGGAGCAAGAGGAGCACAGCACAGGGGCATTTTTCCAGTTGAAAGCAATTTGTATTTGCTCTTGTATCTCACAACCACATAAGGTGAACATAGTGAAACATTTATCAACTGACCTCTCTGAGCCTAATAATGAGGCAGATCTTTTCCTTCAGGAGGTGGACTTTGAATGATACCCATGTTGCCCATCCACAAGGCAAGAGAGGAGATAAACAACTGGCAAACAAGCCACCTACAACCAGAGAGAGGCTGTGTGAACTGACTGCTCTATCAGGCCGAGGCAGTTCCGTGCGCTGGCTGCAGCGCACGGCTCAACGCACGATTGGACGCCCATCCATAACCCCTGATGCAAAACAGGTTAGCGCATCCAAAATGCGCAGGCAATCGTGCACGTGGGTAATAGTGCTCCTCACATGTAAATGCATGTTGATGAGGCTGTTATCTATTCCCCCCCCCCCCGATGCAAGAAAAAATGTGCTCCCGACACGCACATTTTTACTCGCCAATGTTAACGCCTGCCTCAAGCAGGCATTAATTTTAGAGGAGCCCGATAAGTGTACGGAAAAGTGAAAGGAAAACGGACACTCGTAAATTGAACATCCATTTTCCCGAACCCGCTGACCACCCCCTCTCCTGGCACCCACTGCCAAGAAGGCGGCCAGGGATGCACATTTTCCCCCCCAGCTCCTCCTTTGTACCACAGCAGCCCATTTGCATTTTGCATTGGGGGCCCCCAGGATCGGAGCGCGTTAAGGGAGTGGGCGCTCAATCATGAACGCCCATTTATCGCATGCCGATATTGCATCGGCTTGTATGGGAACTGAAAAATGATTCGGCTTCAACCCTGGAACACCTTTGTGGGTGGAAGAAATACAGAGTGAAAAAAAACAAAACCTCACACACCGATATTAATGTAATAGTTACCAGATTGTTAAAAAATGCAACTACTTCTGCTGTTGTTTTGGTTTCTTGTTCTAAACAGATTCAGTACTTGCTTACAGTTACTTTTCACTTCGAAGAATAGCACATAAAAGAATACAGGGAAGTGAGTCCAGCAGGAAACAGATTTTCAAGACTGTGCTCAACTCGCTGCTCGAAAAAATACAAAATTGTCTTTGAAGCATTACATTACTGGAAAAAACACTTTTTTTTGTTTGCTTCCATAAAAAGACAACGTGACAAGTAATTTTACTTACAATTCAGATATCTATCCTCCAAAGCAATAAATTGTGATTACTGTCTAAAGTAGTTAGATTACTGCAGTTAAACATTTATCATCTGTTTCCAACTTCATAATGCACTTGCTTGTATTAAACCAATAGTAAAATATCTAAACGGAAACACGTGTGAGAGGGGAAGGAGACAAACAAATCTGCAGGATTCGTTATAGGGTAACCAAAAGAGAAGACTGAAGATATAACTGAAAAAGAAGACAGAATACTGTCATCCAAGCAGAATACAGAAAACAATTACATCAAACGAGATGACAGCAAGCCCACAAGATCAAAAATAAACTGCTGGCAGTTGAGCTGAAAGGTGGAGCTATGAAATGAGCCACCAAAACAGATATTATGGAGAGTAAAACTATCAGAACAGAAACAGAGAGTGAAGACATTTGGAGGAGAGAACACAGAAAAGGGGGAAAGATCTTTCTAAACTAGGCTATTTTTTTGTCAATACAAATAATTTATATCTCTCATATTGCTGGCCAGAGATTTCTTCTTTTTTCTATTTGGATAGAGTACGTAACACACTTTGGACTGGTAATAACTAATGATGCATATTAACTGGCAGTTTAATGCAAAATGCTATGAAATAGTCTCTCTCTCTCTAGAGATATATAAAACATCTGGCTTGCTTTCTTTCATACCTAAGCTTCTAGGCCAGTCAGAACTAGGGTTGCCAATTGGCTCCAGATTTTCAGGACAGGTTCAGCAAGTCCTGGTTTTACTCCCACTGCTGACATGGACTTGTAGTTCTGGATTTCCTATTGATGTTGCTAGAAATAAGCATGACCACAATTTGCTGCAGGCCATGGGGTAAAACCAGGACTGGATCAGACAGTCCTGAAAATCAGGAACCAGTTGGCAACCCTAGTCAGAATATGCCTCAGCCCTATTCACTGTTATTTATAAGGGCAGCTCCAAAGATATGGGTCTTTACAAGGTTGGGGTTTTTTTTTTTCCAGATTAGATACATTTCTTTTTCCTCCATAACCTTGTGATTACAGCAACAGTGCTTGGCTGTGCTGTGGGCCACATACTGCAGTCCCTTCCTATGTACACCCTGTAACCCCTCCACGTGTAACTATTGCTGATGTGCAGTGACTGACTGGAATCCACTTCCTTGTGAATGCCACCATTACAGTGGCACCCAACCCCAGACAATGCAATGAATGGAAGCCTGGTCTGAGAATGAAACTCACGTAATGCTGCTACTGAGCTTTTAGGCCAACCCAGCTCTGCCCAATATCTAATTATAGTTCCATTGGTGGTAGGCTCCACCCCCACCACCAGATAATTACCCTTGTCTGTAGTTAGTTGTCCTGAGCCAAAGGCATTAGTCACAAAGAGGTGTTACATACCACAGAGAGTCAAGAATACAGTGATCATTCTGTCTCAGCAGTAATATAGTGTCTGCAAGAACTACAAGCTGTCGAACAAAAATGTTTAAACAGTTTTCTCAGTTGCACTTTACTTCTGTCTTTTGCACACTCATTGTTGATGTGTGCACATTTTATATATATTAGTAAGGAATGTAATTTTAGAGCAATCCTTATAACATATGCATTTAAAAAATGTCAAAGTTATACTAATTTTCAAAGCAAAGTTATGCACATAAGATCACTAACAGGTCGATCCAGTAAAGTCCGTGGGAGAGCGGACGAACGCCCGCTCTCCCGGCGCACGCACCGACCCCTTGGCCGGTGCGAGCGATCCAGTATGCAAATGAGCTGACGCGGTGCAAACGAGGAAAAGGAGGCGCTAGGGACACTAGCGCGTCCCTAGCGCCTCCTTTTGGCCTGGAGTGGCGGCTGTCAGCGGGTTTGACAGCCGACGCTCAATTTTGCCGGCGTCGGTTCTCGAGCCCGCTGACAGCCACGGGCTCGGAAACCGGACGCCGGCAAAATTGAGCGTCCGGTTTTCGGCCCGACAGCCGCGGGCCGAATTCAAAATTTTTTTTTTTTTTTTTTACTTTTTTTTACTTTTGGGGACCTCCGACTTAATATCGCTATGATATTAAGTCGGAGGGTGCACAGAAAAGCAGTTTTTACTGCTTTTCTGTGCACTTCCCTGGCGCCGGAAGAAATTAGCGCCGACCTTTGGGCGGTGCTAATTTCTTAGAGTAAAATGTGCGGCTTGGCTGCACATTTTACTTACTGGATCGCTCGGGCATACCTAATAGGGCCATCAACATGCATTTGCATGTTGAGGGCGCTATTAGGTGCCGCGGGTGGGCCGCGTGTTTTCCTCCCCTTACTGATTAAGGGGTAAGGGAAAACACGCGCCCAGAGCAGGGTGACAGTGCGCTCCGACGGAGCACACTTTACTGGATCGACCTGTTTGAAAGTTAAATAATCCACACAAAGTTACTCCTCTTTGCAGGGCATAAATTGTGCAGGCTAGTTTACACGCATACTTTTTTAAAATGAAAAATATGCGTGTAAATGCCAACTCTACCCTCCAGAGTGCTTATTTTTTTTTGTGCAGATAAAAATATGCAATGAAATTGAGTTATGTGCATACTTTAAGAACATAAGAAATGCCATGCCGGGTCAAGCCAAGATCCACTGAGCCAGCATTCTGTTTCCAACAGTGGCCAAGCCAGGTCACAAGTACTTGTCAGATTCCCATGAGTTGATCTGTTTCCTGTATCTCACTCCTAAGGATAAGTGCTGGCTTTTTCAAGTCTATCTAGCTAATATCTGTTTATGGAGCTTTCCTTCAGGAACTTGTCCAATCCTCTTTAGAACACCACTATGTTAGTTGCCTTTACCATATCCTCCGGCAATAGATTCCATAGCTTGATTGTGCGCTAAGCGAAACAATACTTCCTATGATTTGTTTTAAATCTGCTGGTTGCTAGATTCATGGAGTATCCCCCTAGTCCTAGTGGTATTTGAAAGGTTAAATGACCATTCCCTATTTACTTGTTTCATCCCCTACTCATATCCCCTCTGAGTCTCTTTTCCAAGCTAAGAGCCCTAATCAGTTTAGCTTTTTTTCCAAAGGGAGGTTTTCCATCTCCTTTGTCATTTTCTTCGCCCTTCTCTGTACCTTTTCTATGTCTGCTATGTCTTTTTTGAGATGGGGAGAACATGAATCTATGCAAGAGCATTAATGATATTCTCAGTTTTGTTCTCTATTCCTTTCCAAATAATTGCTAACATTCTATTTGCCTTTTTTTTCCTCTGCTGCACACAACTCCATAAAATTTTATAACACACTATTTATGTGCATAAACAGCTTTGAAAATTACCCCCAAATTACGCATCAATGACTGCAGTCAGTACATAACTTGCCTAACTGAGTATTTTCTTGCATGCATTTGAAAATGAAATCCTATCATTTATAATTTGTCTTTTTTCTTTGGCCCTTAAATATGGATTGTTAGTATGCATACCTTCTCAAATGTTTACTACAGCATAATTTTCAAGTTTGGCAAGATCTACTGGGTTTTTGCATATTAACCTGCATATCTTTACAGTCATTCCCCAAATCATTAGGGCAATTACCTTTGGATATGATTGATTTTTTTGCACATTATTTAAATACAGATGGGGAGAAAAAGGCAAGTTTATTAAGTTAGTATCATGGGATACATGATGTAAAATGGTCAGGTCAAGTATAATATCTACTTCTGGTCTATAATTCTGTTTTCCATCGCTTTATTCAAATATATAAATGTTTACAAAATTGACCTCTCTGCTTTAATGACAGTATTATACGACCACAGTTCTGTTTTCAAACTTGCCTATGGGTAGAGATGTGGATGATTAATAATGGAGTATGAGCTGGTTTTGCTCTTACTGGAGCTCATCAGCAGTAGGCCATTGGTATAAATGTATTTGTGCATTTTATTATTCTTTTTTTTTATGAATGAAGCAACATTTTTTTATGGTTATGAGAATTTTCTGTTTTTAACAATGCATTCATAGCAAAACTAAAAAGAAAGCTGCACCCACTATGTATTATGCACTATTTGTAACACTATTTTTTTAATGTTTTATTTAAAAACTCAAACATGATATTAAGATCAATATATTCTGTACCTTCAGTGTATGCACACCTCTCATAATGTATTGAGATAAACAGTGCATCAACAAATACAGCTTTTAGAATTCAACATGTTATCATTATTAATCAACCACGTCCCTATGCATAGCTGACCAATATGGTCCCCAAATCCGATCATAGCCCAAATTCTCATAAAGCACAAAAGTAATTCTTTCTTTAGCAATTTTTCAAATCTGAATTGTCCAGGTGATGAACTTTGGCTTTTCTTTTCAAAATCCAAGGTATTAGAGCTACAGACATCACCACATGTAGTGGCTGTGTCTACTGGCTCTGGATTTCTGGAAGAAAGTACAAAGTGAAATATGTGTAATTATTACTGCTCTGGACCTTAGATTCTCCCCTGAATTCTGATCATTAGGAGTTGGCCAGGGATGCAAATCAGACATCTGGGCTTTTGTTGGCCATGCTATTTACACTGGCCAGATTCTGGAAAGAAGAACTGAAGTTCAGCACCTGGAAAATTAAAGTTTGCAATATTGAATTACTTTTGTGCTTCATGGGACTTTGCAGTGCTATGATCTGATTTGGGGTCATACTCATCATCTATGAGCAGAGATGTGGATGATTAATAATGTTTATATTAATGTTAATTTGTTGACTTCTAGAAGCTGTATATATTTTTTGATATACTGTTTGCCTCAATACGTTGTGACAAGTGTGCATGTACAGAATATATTGATCTTTATATTGTACTTGACCTTTTAAATAAAAGTTTTTTAAAAGAATAATGCAATACTGGGCTGGTGTAAGGGCATTAGTCAGTCTAGGAAAAGCTTTAACTTTGCATCCCCTCCTCCTCCTCCCCCTGCCTGAGACTTTGATAATTAAATTCAAGTCACAATGACCCCCCACCTTTGCCCCTCCTAGAACCATCCTATAAAACACAAATTTGTGCAAAGCCCACAGGTAGAAGCAAGCACAGGCTTTGCACCAAAATGTACAGTTTTGAAAATTGCCCGACACACTTTTAAATATAAAACTTTGATCTATATATTACAAATATGTTTTAAAAATCTTGTCACAGTTTCTGATTAGTGCAAAAAATTTCAAGAAATACATGAAATAAGTAAATTAAAAGAAATCCATACCACCTAGGCTGAAAGTTGTCTCCAAAATGAGTGGCTGGCAGGGCTGAACTAGGCTATTACCCACAATGCAAAAAAATGTTCCTACTTTTTTTGTTGCCTCTGTAGCAGTATCATAAACTCCCTCCATTACTAGTTACTTTCAGGCCAATACAGTACAGTGCGGTCCGACGGAGCGCACTGTTAACCTGCCCTTGGATGCGCGTTTTCCCTTACCCCTTATTCAGTAAGGGGCGGAAAACGCGCGTCCAACCCGCCGCACCTAATAGCGCCCTCAACATGCAAATGCATGTTGATGGCCCTATTAGGTATGCCCGCGTGATACAGAAAGTAAAATGTGCAGCCAAGTCGCACATTTTACTTTAAGAAATTAGCGCCTACCCAAAGGTAGGCGCTAGTTTCTGCTGGCACCGGGAAAGTGCACAGAAAAGCAGTAAAAACTGCTTTTCTGTGCACCCTCCGACTTAATATCATGGCGATATTAAGTCAGAGATACCGAAGAGTAAAAAAAGTAAAAAAAAAGAAAAAAATTTTTAAATGGGCTGGCGGTTGTCAGGCCGAAAACCAGACGCTCAATTTTGCCGGCGTCCGGTTTCCAAGCCCGTGGCTGTCAGCGGACTCGAGAACCGACGCCGGCAAAATTGAGCGTCGGCTGTCAAACCAGCTGACAGCCGCCGCTCTGGGTCAAAAGGAGGCGCTAGGGACGAGCTAGAGTCCCTAGCGCCTCCTTTTGCCCGTTTCTACCGCACCACCTAATTGAAATACAGAATCGCACGCACAGGCAAGTGGCCTGTGCGCGCGCCGGGAGAGCGGGCGTTTGTCCGCTCTCCCGCGGACTTTACTGAATCGGCCCACTTGTAAAGTAACACCAATCCCTGCAAAAGTCATTCATGACCTATATAACAAATCTGAAAATGTTGCATGTTTGGAGGGTGATAATCCCAGTGCTGAGGAAAATTAGAAATTAGTGGAAGATATGCGTTTGTTAGGATTTGTAGGTTCGTGGGCCCTTGGGCCGAGGCGAGAGATGGCACTGCCCATGTGGAGGAGCCCCACTGAGCCTCACCGTCGGGAGGCGAGGTCTGGCCGCTGGGTAAGCAGCGTAAGTACAGCTGGAAATGGGGGAGAAAGAGAGATAGGGACTGGGAAGGCTTGAATGGGGTGGCTCCGGGAATGGAGCCGCCGGAGAGTCTCACAGTCACAGTAGTGGCGCAGGGTCCACATTGCGGGATACTCCGGTGAGGGTTCCTCAGTAGAGATGGTAATGGTCTGCAAAGCGAGGTTCACCGAAGAGGTCCTCAGTAGAGATGGTAATGGTCTGCAGAGTGGGGTACTCAGGAGAAGGTTCCGGAAGTAGCCCCAAGGTACGGGAATGGTAGTAGTTCAAGGTGCAGGGCCCTCTGAGGAGCGGATAGCCAGAGACAAGGAAGAGGCCCCCAAGGAGCAGGTACCCACCAAAAGTCTCACACCAATGAAGCAGAAGCAGGAAGAAGGAGTCCAACGTGGAAGCAGTGGACACAGCATAAGAGGAACTCGTTGCCTAGTCAAAGATTGAGAAACAGGAAGAGAATTAAATAGGACCCCAGTGGTGATGTCATCAATAGGGCCGGACCAAACTTCCTGCCCTGGGCCCTTTAAATAATATCTAGGTGGCGCACACGCACGCCTAGGGAGGCCCATGGGCGGAGCATAGCTTGGTGGTGGCGTTCCTGCCGCGAATCGAGGACTCCTGCTCGCGGGGCAGGTCACAAAGAGGGGTGACGTGCTGCGAGCCTCTCCAACGACTCGCAGTGGAACTGGAAGCCACTCCAAAAAAAAGGTGAGCACGGGCACGGTTGGCCATGCTGTCTATGGCCGACCGGCGTAACAGCATTTGAGTGAAGACTTTTCACTGTTGTCCTTGAAAGCTTTGTCCCAGATGATTTCCAGAAGCACACCAATCACTTGTTGGTTGGATCCCTGCCCATCCTACCTTTTGAACTGATTTCCTGATAAAGGTTTGGAAGTATTGAGATATATAATTAATTGGTCACTAACAAAGGGAATTTTACTTGGGGGTGGAAACATTCCATCAATAAGGTTATTTGGAAAAACCTTATCTTGATCCCTCACTTTCCTTTATCACTCTGTTGGCACTCTACCTTTTATGGCTAAATGGACAGAAGGAGTGCTTCAGTCACAGTTTACTTCTTGTTTGGAAGAGGAAAATACCTAGGATTACTGCCAGATTGGTTTTCGACAGAAACTGTGCTATTGTCTGTACATGAGGATTTATTGCGGGTAGAAGATAGTGGGGGATCGGGCTTTGCTGATCCTCATAAATAAAATATGTCAGCCGCTTTTGATCATGCCATTCTTTTAGAGTGCTGTCTAGCCATTTGGATAGTGGAAAGGTATGGAAAGGCCTTTTTCTTGTCAGATTGCACAATCTCTGGCCATGTTAAATGCAAAATTCTAATTCAGTGGCTTTCAAGTATGGGGGTCCCACAGGGGTCTCCTCTATCATTTTTATTGTTTAATGTATTTATGCAGCCCCTTGGTAAAGTTACCTGGGCTTTGGCGTTGCATGGATACATTTATGCTGATGGGATACAGCTTATTTTCCCTTGAAGAGGAGATGGCACAGAGGCATTGCTATAGCTCACAAAAGTGATGTAAATCTTATCTGGATGGTTATTGCAGAATAAACTAGCTCTAAATGAATCTAAGACAAAAATTCTTGTTGGAGGAAAGAACACTGCCTTAGGTAAGATTATGGTGGATATTGGTGCCAATCAGGTTTTGTCAGTGGACCATGTAAAATCGTTAGGGGTCAGATTTGACTCACTATTGCCAATGGAATTACAAGTGCAGCATGTAATTCAAGTAGCATATTTTCAACTGCATCAGGTGCATCAGCTCTGACCACTTGGATTTAAATGTGTTCAGGTTGATTGTTCAGGTTTATGCATTGTCTTACTTAGACTAATGTAATGGGTTGTTTAGTGGGCTCCAGCAGAGATTACTGGGTAGGTTTCAGATTGTGCAAAAAGTGGTGGCCAGACTAAAATAGGGGTGGCCATAGATGCCTGTACAACCAATGATGCTTCAGATGCATTGGCTGCCAATAAACTTATAGAGTCCAGTTTAAGATTCTTTCCCTGTTTTTTAGGGTACTGAGAGGAACTGGGCCTGCATATTTGAAAGGGAAAATACATTGGTATGAGCTCACAAGAGATCTCCACTCCTCTCAGGCGGCAAGATTGGCTGTCCCTACATGTAAGAAAATTAAGAAGTACAGAAATTTGCTACATTTTTTTGAAGGCGTAAATAAATGTGGATAAAAGTGAGCCAGTTCATATAGTGTATCTGAATTTCCAGAAAGCATTTGACAAAGTCCCTCGTGAGAGACTTCTTAGGAAATTAGAAAGTCATGGGATAGGTAGCAGTGTCCTATTGTGGATTGCCAACTGGTTAAAAGATAGAAAAAGGGAGCAGGGCTAATTGGTAAATTTTCCCAATAGAAAAAGGTGAATAGTGGAGTACCCCAGAGATATGTTCTAGGACCAATGCTTTTTAATATATTTATAAATAAATGGAAATGGGAAGAACAAGTGAAGTGATCAATTTGCCAATGACACAAAATTATTCAACATTGTCAAATCACAAGAGGATTATGATAAATTGCCAGAGGACCTTGCAAAACTGGGAGACTGGGAATTGTACAAATCAACTCCTCTTGTATCTTTAATCAATTCAAACAGCAGAAAATATTCAGTGATGTCAACTTTGCTGTTCATACCTCACATTCGGGCCGATTCAGTATGGTGCGTTTGGCTGAGCACAACTTTAGCCACGGTTTGGCCGCGCTATTTTTACCCCTTATACAGTAAGGAGTAATAGCGCGTTGAAAACACGCAGCCAAACCCCCCCCCCCCAAACTAATAGCGCCCACAACATGCAAATGCATGTTGTGGGCGCTATTAGTTATTCCAGCATGATACAGAAAGTAACGCCTGCCCAAACTGCTTTTCTGTACACCCTCTGACTTAATATCATAGCGATATTAAGTCGGAGGCCCCAAAAATTAAAAATAAATTAAAAATAAAATAAAAAAATAAAAAATCTGCCTGCGGGCCCGCGGGTTGGACGCTCAATTTTGCCAGCGTCCATTTTCTGAACCCGTGGCTGTCAGCGGGTTCGAGAACCAACGCTGTTAAAATTGAGCGTCGGCTGTCAAACCCGCTGACAGCCGCCGCTTCTGTCAAAAAGGAGGCGCTAGGGACAAGCTAGTGTCCCTAGTGCCTCCTTTTACTGCTGGCCCTAATTTGCATACCTTTTTTTACTGAATCGCGCGCCCAGGAGAGTAGCCTGGGCGCGCGTTGGGAGAGCGGGCGCTCGCCTGCTCTCCCACGCGTCTCACTGTATCGGCCCATGTGTCTGTGAAACCGCCCCACCCCCAAACCTCCACTGAGTTAAAAGTGCCCCCTCTTACAGTGGTAAAATTGTAAAGTACAAGAAAAATGTGGAGTAAAGAGCACACACATATAGGGTAAAAATAAGAAAAAAGGAATGGGCGGCAAGACAGTAAACTGTTCTGTTGTATAAATTAACACTATTTACATGTTATTAGGAATTTATTAACTGAGTTTATCCTGATTGTCTGGAAATAAAAAAATACAGGTTAATTTATACAACAGAACAGTTTACTGTCTTGCCACACATTCCTTTTTTCTTATAAATAGTAAAGTGACATATTGGTCTCTATAGACTCTCTCTTTCTCTCTCTCTCTCTCTCTCTCATAAAAACCTTTTTGCTGTAATGCACCCACGGTGGATTAATCAGCGTGTGACGATACATTTATCGCACCTTGTGGAAATTACCTATGCGATGCGGGAGCAGGGAAATTAGCCTAGCCATGCCCCCCCCCCCCCCTTTTTTTTTTTTTTTTAATCACTGGAGGTATTTCCGCTATAAATATAGCATTTTGATAAATCTAGGGGCTGGTCCTTTGTATTTGTCTCAAAATTTTCTGTTACAATACTACAAAGCACACTACAATTTAATATTAGCAATCATTAATGATACAATTCAGCAAATGTAGCGTAAACATTGTGACAGAAAAATATTTATCTTTTAGTATTTAGTATTATTTATAATAATTTATGGAAATGAAGGCCTTTAACTACTGACCACAGTGTCAGAGCAAACTACATGGCAACAATTATAATATGAATATCTTATAACTCAATATGTTTGTAAAGGTTCTGACTGGCAATTTATGCAGTTCATATGATATAAATAATTATCCTATTTGTTTTTTCTTAGCATGTTCCATGTACCCTGTTACCCTCTTCCTTTCCCTTGGGACCCAGTTAAAAAAAAATAGGATGCCTTAATCTGGCTTTCCCAGTCATTCTCAAAATAAATAAATTCATGTGCATGCAACAGGAATTTAAAGTTATTCTTTTAATGTTTAATAATTCGTACTCTAATATGTATCTACATGTCTCTAACATATGTATACATATCAGTACTCTCTGTATATGGGAGAGAGATTACAAGTCTACATTTCAATCGGAGGGCTTGGCAAAAACCACAAAAGCATAGTTTAAGAGGTTTGCATACAGCAGCAGAATCCCCCAAACTGAAGTGCAGCCTTGTTAATTAGTCTCTCTGGTGATTATAATACGTTGGGAGGGGGGTGGAAAAAAAACCCCCTGCAATCTCCTTTCCCAAATATGCAGCGAAAGAAAGAAGTGGAGAGGTCCTGCTCTAGCACTAGAGTTTAATGACACATGAAGAGAGTAATGGTTGTGTTGCGGCAAGCCATCATTTTCTGGGTGCTGACTGATAGGTTCTCTTGATGTAAAAATGGTGGGGTTTGTCATGCTCTCATTTATAGGCTGAGGATTTAATTGTACAGCCTTACTTAAGTGAGAAGGTCCCTGCTGAGCTCATAAACAGAAAAAAAAAAAAAACTGGAATAATCATGAAAGAAGCTGCTGAACACTAACCTTAACACGCCACACTCCAGCCGGGATCACGCATACTGGAGTCAGATGCAGTGAGAAAATAGCATTATTTCAGCGCAGACAAGTTCTCTTTCCTAAAAACCTTTCAAGCCTCTTATCTTCTCCCAGTTCCTCCTCCCCTGTTCTATTGTAACTTTTTTGCTTCTTGTCACCTGTTAAATGTTCTAGGTTATCACCCCCTTGTTTCCTGTAAACCGGCATGATGTGATCCTATCATGAATGCCGGTATAAAAAAGCTTTAAATAAATAAAATAAAATAAATAAAAGAATACAATTAACAAATTCCGGCACTGACTACAAGAAAATAAAGCACTAGTATGCTTAACAATAATGATCTTGAGTTTTTGATTGGACAGCATAGGTCCAAGCAAAAGAGACTGACAACTATTTTTTCTCTTCAGACTCTTATGATGATAAACTATAACAGGGTAACATCTTGCACTTGGTTTATAGATTTGGTAATCAGTCTTTTTTTTTTTTTTTTTTCTTAATCATGTATCTTTAAGTTTTCAAAAATGTTAGTTCAAAATGCCTAAATAAATAAATAAGACTGTTTCCAATGTCTAATCACAATGAGTGATCCTGGAATGATGCTGGTTTGTTTGTTGGAAATCTACTATTGGGAATATTTGTTGCGATCCCCCCTGTTGCTGCGCTACAGGTGGTCTCTTACCTTCCTCCCGGAGGCCGCTGCGAAGCCAGGGCCTCGCCTGTGTTCCATCCGGGACTTGCTCCAGGGCCTGAGAGGCCTAGCTGTGCCTGTGGCTTGCTTGCCAGCGTTTGGACTTCCTGTCTGGCGACGCCCTTCTCCTAGGGGCCGGCCCGCAGCTCTCCTCCTTATTTATAGGGCCAGCGGTGGGCGGTCCTGGCAAGCTCCTCCCAGGGAGTTGCCGTCTACCTCCAGTATATAAGGACTT
This sequence comes from Rhinatrema bivittatum, assembly GCF_901001135.1. NCBI lineage: Eukaryota > Metazoa > Chordata > Amphibia > Gymnophiona > Rhinatrematidae > Rhinatrema > Rhinatrema bivittatum. The sequence goes on from NC_042618.1 coordinate 365,451,929, forward strand.
CCTTTTCTTTTGCAACTGGCCTGCGGATCAGGTCCTACAGTCGTCTGTAACCTTGCTGATCCAGGTCTTCCGTGATCACATTTGCTTTGATGGATCCCTGTCCAGTGTCTCTGCCTTGATGTCTGTTCCTGACCTTGCTTTGATGTCTGTTCCTGAAGCTGCCTGATTCCGTTCCTGTTCCAGTTCCGGTTGTTCTGCCCTGTGTCTTCGTCTGGTTCCTGAGCCTTCTGTCCTGTTGGGCCCTGGAGTGGCCAACAGGAGGGATTCGTCCCCCGGCTCTTGAGCTTCTGTTCCTGCCAGCCGAAGGGGCTTCGGATGTCAGTATCCCAGCATCGGAGTTCCTGTTCGCCTGGATCTTCCCAGCACTCTCCTGTTCCCAGCGTGGTCCGCGACCAGCCTTCCTGGGCTGAGTAGGGCGCGTATGGGACGGGGTGGTCTGTGACCAGTCCAGCTGTGCTGGCTGAGTAGGGCGCCCTAATGGACAGTGCCCGTGTCTTCCTTCCTGCCCTCTTCTACGATGTCTGCTTCAGCCTGTCTACGATGTCTGCTTCAGCCTTTGCCCTCGTCCTGATGTCTTCAACGTCTTGCTTCAGCCTGTTTTGGATGTCTGCTTTAGCCCCCGTCTGACGTCTCATTGTGAAGGACTCTGTCTGCCCTCGCCTCTGTCCGGCCTGCTGCCCATTGCCGTTCCCTGCGGCAGGTCCGAAAGGGCCGGGAACAGTCGGAGGACCGTTCATCAGTCAACTTCCCCGTGTTGGCTACCATGGGCGTGCAGGTCCGGCTGAGGGTCGGACTCCCTGCTTCTGTACCCGCCTGGCTCACCATGCCTGCCCAGCTCACCTACCACTGTGTGGCTTGGGGCTCCTCCTTGAGTCCTGCCGTGGCCCAAGGGCTCACCACCAGCTCGAGACGACCGCGCCCGCGCGCGCTCGTAACAGAATTTCCCTATTTCTAGGCTGAATATGTAGAACAAAGGGTCAAACAAGTTGTAATACTCGTTTACATGACTAAGTCTAGTCACAAATGTATTGAATTAGTCAAATTGCTTGTTCACCCTTATTTCTACAGAGGCACTATTAATAAAGGCACAGTGTAAATACAATTTATAAAGGAGTTTGAAGACAGATAATTAAAGATGACGTCACAAAATCTGGATGAAATGATCCCCAGAGCATTCCGTATTTCCCTCATGCCAGACCAGGAGTGCTGGGAGTTTTACTGCAAGGATTAGGATTCAATAGTATTTTATTATATTTTTGAATCAAACTGCATTTGATTATCTTTTGAATTGTGATTTTATTGTACTGTTTAACTATGTTGTAAACCGCTCAGTCCTTTTATGGAGTAGGGTGGAGCAGAAAAGTGCAAATGATATAAAATGAAATACCTGGGATGGGACCATATGTCAATTTTCAAAGATATACATAAAAGGTATCTGTGCTATTTAAAGGTACTTCATGATCAATGTCTTCTGAATTTGAGCAATGGTTAGACCACGCATACACATGTTTGTGTTTTCGCTTGTAACCTAATTCAAATCGAGTTCTCATTGCTCAGACATAAATTTACCTCTGAACTCTAAATTGTGAAGTTAAGTAGAAGGCTTTAAATAAACAACTGATAAAATGCTGAAAGCAAGGTCACTGTGTGAGAACCGTATAATGAAGATTTGAGAGCTATAAACATAAGTTGTTTATAGCCATAATTATTATAAATCACAGGGTCATTGATTTATAACAATGGATGTCCCCTTGCCAGTAGTTATAAACACATTAATAGAAACAGGACAATACATCATTTATGGATCAAATTAAAATATAGTCAGCATCATAGTGATTAAAATTGTGTACAGAAGTAACACTCATGAAATTTGTAGCTGCAGTTAGTTCAACTAGTAATTAGAGGATCTCTGTTTTCATTAAAGCAACCATTCAAGGACTTGATTCACCCATATTCAGCCTGGCTTCTGGAAAGCAAATAGCAGGAAATACTGGGATTTTCTGGAATAGCAACTGTCATAAAAAGGAGACATTTACAAGATATTCAGCACAGAAAAATATTTTACGCACATAGTAGGAAGAGGAGAAGCCACCATAGATGTTCCATTTTTGTTCTCCACTCCTGCCACAGACATGCCCACAAAATGAGTTCACCAAAATACATACACGCCTTTAATTTGCTTCCGGGAGCACTTTCCACCAAATATATTTAACTCCTGCCGAAGGCTAGCATAAGTTTGGACCAAAGCACTGCCCCAGCCATTCAGTCCCCACTACTTCTTTACACTTGTGGCAGGACCGTCTCGGGGCTAAGTGGCGTCTTGGGTGGTTATGGAAGTGGGTTCCCCATCTGTCGTTACACCGGGCTGGCCCAAGAGCCTCCAATGTCATGGCCACAACCTGTGGGGGGGAAGGCACTCCCTCTGATGATGCCCACCTCTTCCTTTCTAAACGGCGTGGCTACACAAGAGCGACCATGTAGGAGCTTACTTCTACCACTGCTGCTGCTGTAATGATAGTGACCTGGTGCTCAGGCAGCTGCCTACCTTGCCCGCTTTCTTCCAAAGGCCTTGCTTGTGGAAACACAGGAAAACCAGCTGCAATAAATCATTTTTATCACATAACACCTCAAAATAACTTATCAACCTTACTCTATTTTTAAACACTGGCTAAAGTTTCCCATGCCATTTTTCCCACTTGGGATCACATTATTCACTTTTTAAAAAGTAGCTTAAATCTACCCTAATAGCAAGAATGTCATCTACAACATGCACATCTCTCTATTTTAATCTAAACTTAGTTTTCCATATATTTCCATATGGATTTTATACTTATTCAGACATATTTCACACACACATACACTTGCTTTCTACATGCATACAAATTCTTTTATACATATACAACTTTCTATGTGACTGTGTATTCCTAGGATTGTAGGAATATAAAAACAGATATTCATTCCTGTCATACTGCTCAGCCATATTAGCAAGTATGACTTGCCTACACAGAATACTCATAACATCACGTAGCACATACAGTTGTATTCTAACATAATTCACACGTGGTCCTCCCTCATACTACGATGCTTCAGTGACTGACACGAACTCCATGATGATTCTCTGATCTAAAGGGAGTGAAGTCATGGAAGGGTATACCCTCATCCTTCCTTTCCTTTTTGGCAGCATCTTAAAAACTAAAAAATATACAACCAAGAGGGTAGTGGAGAAATGCATCTGCTTATGCTGCCATCTTAACTCTTCCCCCAAATATTAAAACTGGGTGGACTTTGAAGGAAATTGGTAACTCATGTTTGAAAGTCACCAGGTTAATTTGTTTGATGATACAGAATGGACCCCCATAAATTTGTGACTAAATTCAGTCATAGGGCATTTGAAGGTGTTTCACTAAGATCCAGATTTGGTCATCCCAATTCACATGAAATTGCTGAGCATTCTCCAATCCACTTGTTGGTATGTTAATTTTGTTTATTTGATACAATTCACCAGCTCTGCGTGAGTGTCTTATAGTTGAGTTGCATAATAGCTACTGTTGATACCAAAGAAGGCTGTAACAGATTAGGATAAAAATGATGGTGAAACCCCATTAGTTTGCAAAATATGGGCTATAGCAAATATCTGGGTGTGTGTCTCTGCCAACACTGCCAGCTCCACTCGCTCTTTGATGCCCTGGCTTTCACTACAGTTATCCAGACTTGTATCATTTCCTGCCTGGTCTATTGCAACACACTCTACCTTGGAATCCCAAATAAACAAAACCTGCACCTACAGCTTATCCAAAATGCAGCAGCTCGAATGATGCATGATATTGGTAGATTCACCACAATCACTCCAGTCCTAAAATCCCATCACTGGTTCCTAATGCTCCACTGTGCCAAGTTCAAAATCCTGGTCCTGACCTATCTGACTCTCAAAGGCTGGGCACCTCCTTAGCTAAACAGATGCCTAACCTCATGCATACCCTACCATCCTCTATGCTCACTAGCACAAGCCCTCATCCCAAAGGACATGTGCCTTACAACCCCAGAAACAGATATTTCTCAGGAGCAATCCTAATCCTCTAGAGCTCTCTACCACCCAACAATAGACTAGCTCTTGATTTCCTAGCATTCAGGAAGCTGCTAAATCTTGGCTTTTCGAAGCAGCCTTTGGACCTGAGAAATGAACTATCAAAACAACCTCTCCCCATACACAGTCTCCTAGGATTCTCATACTTACCCAGACAATCTAGACCAGTGGTTCTCAACCTTTTTCCCATCGTGACACACCTGACAGACCATGCTCACGTGTGACACACTGCTCGTTACAATTCACAGCGGAAATAAAAAATAAAGGTCCAGTATTATTTTTATTGTTAAGAATGACACAAGGGAAAGATAAGTACTCTGTCTGAAAAGAAATTGCATTAATAGTAAACATCCTATAGCAAAACACCAATTTCCAGCACTCAAACAGTAATCACCTTACCTAAGAAAAGGTAACACTGAAAATATTACAGCAGGCCTTAAGACACCAGTACACCTCCTATTAGGAAAACAGACCAAGCCAGGCTTCTATAGAGGCCTACACAGAAACTACACGCCAGCAGAATACCTCCCCTTGGTCATATGTGCAGACCCTCATTTAACAAAAAATAAAGAGACCATAAAGCATAACTAGAAACATGCAGTCAAAAACTGAACTGGAAACTGCAACAAGCCAGAGAGACTGTATGCAGTGTAACAAAGGAAAAAGAGAAACTTCACCAGTCCTCAAAAAAAATCAAAAAATATAAAATCAATAGCAGTAAAACTATACTGACAAAAAGAACAGATTTCAAAATAGCTGATGAGTGGAATATCCAATTAAAAACTCATATCAAAAATTTCTAGATACCAAAAAAATATTTCAAAATAGTCAACACAATGACCCAATAATGAAAAATAAGGATAAAAAAAATGCTTTTCTCTGCATACCTGAGAATGTTTGATATCCAGGTGCCCTGAAATTGTTTTGAATTCATAGGAAGAGGGATGATTTGCTTGCAACTTTCTCCTCCCTCTGCACACACAAACTCTCTCTCTCTCACACACTGGCTCTCAATCACATACATACATATGCACATGCTCTCTTTCTCACTTACATAGGCTCTCAATCACGCACATATACACATGCTTTTTCTCTCTCATTTATATGGGCTCTTACAAATTTACACACATGCTGTCTGTCTTTTCATACACACACACACTCACACACACACACACACAGGCTTTCAATCACACACATAAATACATGCTGTCTCTTTCTGTCACACACAGACTCTCATTCTTACACTTACACACATGTTCTCTCTTTCACTCACATACTCATATGCTCTCTTAGCTACACTGGCTCTCAATCACACTGTTGCGACCGTTGGTCTACGACTGCTTCGCCCCGCCTACCTCACTCTTCTTGCAGTTCCTCCCGCTCACCTTGGACTACTGGCTGCTGCGGTGCATGCCGCGCACGCACGCCGCCCTCATCTTTATTTCCTCATTGGCGCGATCCTCAAGGGCGTCCCCCTGAGATGACGTCACGCTGCCCGGATATTTAAGCCTTAGCCTACTACTTTTGCTAGCTAATTGAGTTAGCAACCCGGAACTCTATGAATGGGATTCGCGCTCCGTACTGAAGCTACTCTGTCACTCCAGCGTTATCTGGAACTCTTATTGCTAATGAGGTACCCGCTCCTTGGGGGCCTCTTCTGCTTCTTTCAGGTGCTATCAGGAAACCGGTACTTGCTCCTCGAGGGCCCATGTAACCTGAGTCACTGCCTGCATCTACAACCCTTTCTACTTGGAAGACTTCACTAACAGTTTCCATCTGTGAGTACAACTACCATCTATTCCACAGTACTGCTTCCCTGGAACCAGGTACTCGCTTCTCGAGGGCCTTCCCTCTGTTCCAGTGCCAGACCTCTCGTCTAGTGGAATTGCTGTGTGAGTACAATACCACTGAGTCTCTCTACTCTAAGGGATCAGGTACTCGCTCCTCGAGGGCCTGCTCTCCCTGTCTCGGAGCTTCTCCTATTCTACCTGGGACTCTGTATGTTTCTCACTGTGTACTCATAACTCTCAGTCTCTTTCCACCTCAGCACAGCCAAGCAGAGGATTCGCTATTCCAGCAATCTGTGGGATACTTGCCCAGCCGGGCTCAACATCTACTACTCACTACTGCCACCTCTGGTGGTTTCCAAAACTGTTTAAATAAAGATTCAAATCTGTGTTTATGTGTCCAGAGTCTAGCCTGACACCGTGGTCCCTCACGGGACTGCCCCCCATGGGCATGGTCAGCTGCCACAGTATCCAAGGATCCACCCAAACATCAATAACCATAAGACATACATAGACACACATTCTCTCTCTCTTACTTATACACACAGGCTCCCCTACATATACTAACATTGCTGAAATATGCTTTGTCTTTAAGTGATACATTCACAACAGACCTACCTATAGTCTTTATTTATTAAACCTTCCCCATGTTATTTGACCTACCTCTTGTCCTAATATCTGCACTATGTATCCACTGAAACTAATACTTAAACTAGAGAGTCCCGACTATCTATAAAAAGGATGGGCAGATGATATAATAACATGTCGTGATACCAACCACTATCCAAATTCACAAAACTTCAATTGACGCTGAAATTACTATCAGAATATTTGAATGATGAAAGCGTGACCATCATACTAGGCATTATCCATGTAACTTAATACTGTAGACTTTGCCTTATATATAATCATCAGTCACTGATGACTAATAGTGATATATCTACCTCAATCTTTTTGGATTTTTTTATATGCAAAAATTTGTTTAAAAGTCCATATATGAATCACTTAACTTCTCATAATTCAGTGGTTCCATATCACTCATATCATTCTAGATGATCCGACTGTTCGCCATGCTATATTTTCACGTTTCTCTCGTAATCTCCCTCCAGTCTCCCGGCACAGAGCCGTGTTTCGGACCTGCTAGTCCTTTGTCAAGAGAACGTTTTGCAATATGGCGATTTGGCGTTTTGCCTCTGTGTTGATCAAAATGTTCCCTTGACAAAGGACTAGCAGGTCCGAAACACGGCTCCGTGTCGGGAGACTGGAGGGAGATTACGAGAGAAACGTGAAAATATAGCATGGCGAACAGTTGGATCATCTAGAATGATATTCTGATGGTAATTTCAGCGTCAATTGAAGTTTTGTGAATTTGGATAGTGGTTGGTATCACGACACGTCCACTGAAACTAAGCCATGGTACATGCATTGTAAACCTATCCTTTTGTAACATGCTTTAAACTAACCTGCTGGAAAAGCACAATATACAATACTAATGATGATTGTTGTTGGTAAATTCAGCCATAGGTAACAGCAGCACCCAGTTGCCCTGGTTGTAAATACAGAAACACATTATTAGCAGGGACCAGCATTGCCTTAAGCTGTTCCTTATTTTTCCCTTCATTTTTCCCTTAACTATTAGTGGATCTTTGCTCAGACATATTTGAATAAACAAAACAAACATTTATGCTTAACCAACCAACCTTTCTGTTCCTTACAAACTTTCCTCAGGGTTGACCTTTCACAAAGAAGGTCAAACTTAAATACTGTGATGTATATCTCTCCCAGGATGCTAATCCCCACAGCATGTGACATCCTATTTTTCCCCCACCATGTCAGTCATTACCTTCTGCCACGTATCAATGCTGTGCAGAGGTCCTTTTTCCTTGAGCACCCAAGATAGGAAGTTTTTTGAATGAACTTTGTACATTGTGTCACCTAACATTTATATGGACTTCAAGCGGTCAAAGTGACTTCTGTACATGAAAATGAAAACAAGGCAGAAAAAACTTCAGTATATCATAAATAATTGCCAAAATACTTCCTTTTTCATCCTACTTCTCTTCTGAGTTTTCCTTAGTGCGCATATTGGAATATTTGATTAGACAGTTACTTCTTTACCTGTAACAATAATCTTCAGCCTTCCTTTGGCTCATGTGATGCTTTGCAGAGTTCATTCAATGCCAAAGAGGAATTTGTGTCAGCTGCTAGATAGTTACACTGTTTCATGTTTTCAAAAATGAATGCTGCCACTTTTGGGGAGAGGAGCAATGTCTCACTGAAACACCAGAGATACTGAAAAAGAACTTTATTTTCTCAGGGGTTTCTTCCCTGAGTTTGAATTTCAGGATACATCCTTTGTGACTCAGTCTTTTCATAACCAGTAAGGGAGGATGCAAACTCCTCTCCGACATGGCATCCAAGTTATGGAAGATGCCTGTTGAATATAATAAATAGTCTACTAGTTTTGTGTAAACAGGATCTTCAACAAAAATGTTTGGGTCCAGAACAGACAAATTAAGCAGGCTCCTTTTCTATGCCTTGCTCTCCTCAGGCACCTCCAGTTTCTTCCCCACTATCAAACTCATGCATGCCCTCATGTGCCTCCAGTTGCATCCCCATGATAGTTCCATGTTCCCACAGCTATCAGTAGCAGCAATAACTGACTTAGCATGAGACTGCGAACCAGTGCATGCTCACAGCCCCTGTAATAATATCCCCTACTCTGGATACCAGTTTTCTGCCCAAATAAGAAGCGTACAGGAGGAAGGATGAGGACGATTATGAGGCCTGTGAGTATGCAGTGATACCAAGGCTACTGCAAGGGTATTAGATGCCCTAGGCAAACTCTCGACTTTGCTCCCACCCCACCACCTGCACACAATTAAAAATTATGTATTTACAATAACAAATATTACATAAAAAAGGACATTCAAAGTATAGTCTTCTGAGATAAAAATATCACAACAACATATATATTATATTTACATGCACTGCTGTGGTGCCAATCAGAAAACCCTGCAAAAAAAAGACACTTGGAACCCATAAAGTATTAGGTCTGTTGTAACATGTGTTGGATGTGGGCTTGGCCCTCCGAAAGCCATGAGTAAATAAATTATAATTACAATATAGTAATACTCCCATATCAAGATAGCACTAACTGCCAACACTCAAACAGTAACAACCCTACCTATGAAAAAATAACATTGCAAATATTACACCAAGCCCTAATACATCAATATACATTCTATTACATAGTAACAAAGTAAATGTCAGCAGAGAAAGACCAAATGGTCCATCCAGTCTGCCCAGAACACTGTCCATGGTAGCAACCGCCACTTTGTGCAGGCCACCTGCATACCTTCTGTCAAGGGTAGTAACTGCCACTCCATGCAAGTTACCCCATGCCTTTTATTGGGAGTAAAGCAGTGGGCTATGAACCAGGGAATCCAGGGTTAAAATCCCACTGCTGAAACCTGCCCCATTAAATCAGCTGTTTGCATGGCAGCTCATGCATAGCAAATCTTATTTAATGGGGCAAGTTTCAGGCCTAATTTATGCATAATATTACCACAATAGGGCTATAACACACAATATTCAGTGTTTATTGCACAGTATAGCCCTAGCACTGCTTGATAATTCTCCCTATAACTTTGTATCTGATGCAGTGGAGGGTAAAGTGACTTGCTCAAGGTCACAAGGAGCAGCAGTGGGAATTGAATGCTAGCTTCCCTGGAATTGAATGTTAGTTCTTATCACAAGGCTACTCCTCTACTCCCAATAAAAGGCACTGTTGACTTTGAAATTTGACAGCCACATTATTTTATCTATATCTTTTTGAAAAACGCTGATCTAATGCAGGAGCACCAAGATTGTAATACAGGTCCCAATGGTCCTGCAGAAAGATTTAAAGGGCCATACTGTGCAAGCAGTGAGCCTCCTGTAAGAAGAGCAAAAGTAGATCCCCACTCTGGGGCGGCCAATTGAGGTGGCCCATTAGCAAAAATTCCAAAAATAAAAGTTAAAGCAGCCACGTGACAACGCTTCCCCCCCGTTACCCAGCTCCATATTGCACGGACCTCCCTTCCAAAGAGAAAGCCCCTCCAGCCCCCCTTTACAAGATAAAAGTAGGCCAGCAGGGTCCCCCATCAACCCACCTAACTCCAAATGGTGAAAAAAACATTGGTGGCTTAGTGGACCCCCACCCAAACCTCAGTACCTTTAAAATAGCCAATCCACAAAAGTCGAGGGCCCAGGGTGCCCTGTATTCCCAGGCTAGGTAGGCGGCATAATCCAAAATGGCACAGACCAGACCTTGCCCCATCACGGGTCAACTGTGTTAAACTCATGATGCACAAGATTAGCACAGCCGGCCCGCAAATTTAAACCCACATGCATGGTGTCTGCAGGTTTAGACGTTCTTCAACCATGGCATCTGGTGAGATGGGTTTTACCTCAATTTCATCTTTTGCGGCTGGTAGGATGGTCTCTGCCAGTTGTCCCCACCTCGGTCTCCTCTTCAGTGACTACTGGGATGGACTCCACTGGCTCTCCTCAGGTCCCATTATAAAATTTGAAGGAGCTGTGTGGGTGCAAGTTGTCTGATACAAAAGCATCACTTCCAGGTCAGCTGAGGTAGGCATGCCCTTCTCTTCCCCCATGGACTAGGCATCCCTAGGTATGTTCCTATTGCATTCAATGGCAAATCTGGCCCTGCACATGACCTTAAATGCACCACAAAGGTGTTGACATGCATGTGCGCAAGAAACTCAAACTAAAGTGTCACTTCATAGTAATAAAGTAAATAATGGCAGAAAAAGACCATATTGGCTCATTCATTGTGATTCTTCCACTTTGGGTAGATCAGCATATAAATTCCCATTCTCAGCCCAACACTAGCTCCTCACCACCCATGAGCTTTTAACCTTTTTCCTACCACTTCCAACATATCTGTCCTGCCGCCACTAGTAGGCCATTTCAGGCCTAGTCATCTTCCTCTATGATTCTTACAAGATCAACACTAAATCCAACATCCAGGGCCCCTTCAATGTCTTATTACCAAGTTTTTAAATAATCCACACAGTTACCAAAACAAGTGAAGCCAGGACCAGTGCAAGGGCATTGAACAACTCCCCTACGAGGAAAGGCTAAAGAGGTTAGGGCTGTTCAGCTTGGAGAAGAGGCGGCTGAGAGGGGATATGATAGAAGTCTATAAATTAATGAAAGACTTGAACAGGTAAATGTAAATTGGTTATTTACTGTCTCAGATAAGAGAAGGACTGGGGGCATTCCATGAAGTTAGCAATTAGCTCATTTAAAACAAATCTGAGAAAATTCTTTTTCACTCAACACATAGTTAAGCTCTGGAATTCATTGCCAGAGAATTTGGTTATGGCAGTTAGTGTAACTGGGTTTAAAAAAGGTTTGGATAAGTTCCTAGAGAAAAAGTCCATAAACTGCTATTAATCAATAAGGAACAGTAGCTTGGGATCTATTTAATGTTTGGGTACTTGCCAGGTTATTGTGACTTGGATTGGCCACTGTTGGACACAGTATGCTGTGCTTGATGGATCTTTGATCTGACCCAGTATGGCGTATCTTATATTCTTATGTTCTTATATTCTAAGGTATTAGGAGGGGCATCCTAAATGAACCTTATAGCCTTGCACCTCTCCAGGCCCCACTCTCCCCCACAATGGCCCTCTCCACACACAACTAAAAATGATGCATTTATTTAGTGGCATACTAAGGGGGAGTGCGGGGGTGTGGTCCACCCCGGGTGACAGCCGCAAGGTCAGCTGCCCACTCGCGCTAGACGAAGAGGAAGGCTTCTGGGCTGCTAGCACTAGGAGCACTGGGCGACCATCTAGAGCACCACGGATCTGGAGCCACCAACTGCATAGCCTTTTCTTCTTCCCACCGCCATGGCCTGGAAGAGGAAAGGTGGGTTCGCACGGAAAATTATGCAGGCACGGCCCAAAGCAGGAGGAAGAGCATCAGCGTTGCCCCCCACTCTCCCCACCACAGATGCAGGATGTAGAGCCGCACCAGCCCCCCATGCCGCTTCAAGAAAAATGAAGAGTCCCCATCTGTTGAGGGGGCTGAAGCAAGAAACTGCTGCTGTGCTTCTGATGTGGAGCGGAGTAGAAAATGATAGAGAGTGTGTTTGTGTCTATGTGTGTGTTAGAGTATGTCTGTGTGTGTATGGGAGTGAGGGTGCATGTTTGTGTGTGAAGAGGGAGCTGTGTGAAGGGGTGTGTATGTATGAGAGTGAGAGAAATGGAGGGAGCCTGTGTGCAGGGCTGTTGCGGTCTCCACAGCTTCCCCTCGCCTAGGGCTCAACCCTGCCTACCTCTGCCGCTGGAAACGCCGCGTCCCGCATGCCCTGGACCCCAGGGGCTCCTCTCACTCCACGTGGCCGCCGCCATTACGTGCCTGTTTCTCCGCTGTCTCGCGCGCGTGCGAGGACGCCCGCTTTGAGCGCTCAACTCCCGGAAGCCTGGCCCCACCCGTGCTGATGACGTCACGCCCAAGTCCCGATATAATCGGCGCCCAGACTTCTACTCATTGCCTTGCAACGAGGTTCACAACTGCCTAGTTGTTCTGAGTTGCGCTTCTACTGATCTTCACGTTACCTGCTTCTGACCCTGGTTTGCTTCCGACTCCGCTTCAGCCTGCTGCCTGCCTTCGACCCTGGTCTGCTTCCGACTCCGCTTCAGCCTGCTGCCTGCCTCCGACCCCGGCTTGCTACAGACTCCGCTTCAGTTTACAGCCTGCTTCAGTTCCAGTTTACTACAGACTCTGCTTCAGTCTACAGCCTGCTCCAGTTCCAGGTTTGCTACAGACCCCGCTTCAGTTCACAGCCTGCTTCAGCCTCCGGTTTGCTACAGTCTCCGCTGCCGCCCGCTGCCCTGTCTTCAGCTGGCCCTCGGCCCTGTACAACTGGTTCCCGGCCTTCCGGGTACCTTGGACTTCCTTTACACCTCAGTCCCGGCCTAAGGCCATCCCTACCTCTGGACTCTCTATCTTTAATCCAAGTCCCAAGGTTCCAGGGCCCTACGGGCTCCTCCTGGGGGTTCCCGGGTGAACACCTCCAGCCTGTGGCTCCGCCTCCCGGCCTACCCCGTCATCCTAGGTGGGCCGGCCCAAGGGTCCACTACCTCGCCTGCAGTGCCCGACTGCAACGGGGCTATGTGAAAGTGTGTGCAAGAGAGAGAGAGGGAGACTGTGTGAGGGAGAGGGGAACAGGAGATCACTAGGCGGGGGCGGGGAGGGATGGAGAAGTGAACGAGGGGAGGAGGGACGAAGAAGTGAATCTGGGAGGGGGTGCCAAAGGAATTATCCACCCTGGGTGCCAAATACTTTAGGTACACCACTGCATTTATAATAACAGATTTTACATGAAAAAGGACATACAAAGTTCGGTCTTCTGAGGTAAAAATGTCACTTACAACATGTATATTATATTCACATGCACTGCTCTGATGTGTTACGTCAGCCGGACGCAGAACTCGCAACCGGCCTTCCTTACCCGGCCCGCCGCTATGCCAGGGGTGGGCCCCAGCCTTTTCACTACTCCCTCGGGACTCGGAAGCGGCAGAGATGCCACCGACAGGCCGCACCACGGCAGAGACGCCGTCGCCGTCTGCTTCTCCCCATCTGTGTTCAACAGGTGAGCGCGCGCCTTTCTGGTCGATTTAAAGGGCCTGTGGCATGCTGAGGCTGCCGGCCCTTCCTGATGACATCACGTATCAGGACCTATTTAAGGCAAGCTCTGACAGTCAGAGCTTGCCTTTGCAACAAGTCCCCTTGCTCTTGTTGCCTCCTGGTGACTCTTCAAGTACCCGATTCCTTGCCCTTCTTTGGACTGCAAGCCACGACCTCTGCATTGCCTGACTACGTCATTGACTCTCTCCTTGTCCAGACCTCAGCCTGTCTCGCCACTGCTCCCTGATTGCCGCCAGCCCCGACTCCAACTTGCCCACAACGCTCCTTCAGTCTATGTCCTGGACTTGGCCTCTTCAGGCTTCAGCCTGTTCTTGCTCGGATGCCCCCTGTCTGACTCTGATCCTATTGGCGCCCGGGTCTCCGGGACGCTGCCTCGTCCAGTACAGACTTCTCTTCACCATTGTTGCTGCCTCTGGGCTGACCCATCAATCCATCCATCAACAATGTCATACGGAGGCCCACCTAAGTCCAGCCAGCCCCTGTACCCAAAGGCTCAACCCACAGGGAACGACGGCTGGTATTGGTGAAGCCCCAGCCGGCCTCCATCTTTCAGCCCACTCTGCTTACCAATGGTGGGGACCCGGAGGATCCTTCCTACAGGTACCGTCAACCCCACCTCGGCCCAAGGGTCCACCTCCGGCATAACATGGTGCCAACCCTGTGAAAAAGACACTTGGAACCCATATGGTATTAGGCCTAATGTAACACTTACTGGGTGTAACCTTGGTCCTCAGAAAGCTTTTGTGAAGGAGTATATAAGAGCATAAGAAGACAGGGCCCAGAAGGGTGGTAGAGGCTCCAAGGAAAAGGCAGGAAGCTAGCCTATGCCCAAACTACTTATATATGACCATTTGTTAACACAAGGAACTGCTGAGTTTGTTTTACCTATAAATAAAATATTTTTGTTTGTTTGGAACCTGCCAAAGTTTGGCCTCAGTTTTGTACTCCTAGCTGTTTCCTAACCTGTGGCTGCTCCCGAATAATCACAGCCATGAATAAACTGAATTACAATTGCAATATAGTAAATATCCCATACCAAAACAGCAATAACTGCCAGCAAAAATAATCCTGTAACTCTGCAAATATTACATCATGCCTTAAAACACCAATACATCTCATATTAGGAAAACAGAACAAACCAAGGTACTATAGAACCCTACACAAAAAAATAGACACCCTACACAAAAAATAGACAGATAGATCCATACCAAATATAGAATAAAGAGAACATAAAATATAAATAGAAATGTGCAGATAAAGATTAAACTGGAAACCTCAACAAGCCAGATTCTCTATGCAACAATGGAAAAACAGAAACATCATCATTCCTCATAAACAATCAAATAATAAAATGAAGAAATATAAAACATCAGTCATAATAGTAAAACCATTCTAATAGAATAAATATTGTAAAATAACTGATGAATTGAGTATCTGATAATTAAAAACTGATATAAAATGTTTTTAAAATTTCCCAAACATCAATAAAATATTTCAAAACAGGAAACACATCAAATAACATCCAATAACCAGGGGTTACGATTTAAAACTCCAGGGAGGAAGACTCAGAACAAATGTCAGGAAGTATTTCTTCACGGAGAGGGTGGTGGATGCCTGGAATGCCCTTCCGGAGGAAGTGGTGAAGACTAAAAGTGTGAAGGATTTCAAAGGGGCATGGGATAAACACTGTGGATCCATAAAGTCTTGAGGATGTGAATGAAGAGAAAAGGCATGGGGGTGGCTTGCAGGAATGACGGCTAATACCTGGTGATTAATACCCTTATTCAATAAACATACACATGGTTAATGCGACTCCAACATTGCTCTATGCTTCAACGGCAAGAGGAAATGTGGTACAAAGGATTTGCATTTGCAAACAAGCGTGGGAGTAGCTTGCTTGTTGCGGCTGTTACTACCCAAACCAATTAAGCCTGATACTTCACTTTGAATACATATATAGTGCAGCTCATTGCTTCAACAGCAGGGGGGAATGAAGATAAGAGGATTTACATTCAGACAACTAGCAACAATGGACTGAATTGCATAGTCTGGGTAAACAAATAAGTGTGGGAGTAGCTTGCTTGTGGCGGCGGCTACTACCCTGAACTAGGGATGTGAATCGTTTTAGGACGATTAAAATTATCGTCCGATAATTTTAATATCGTCTTAAACCGTTATGGAACACAATACAATAGAGATTCTAACGATTTATCGTTATAAATCGTTAGAATCGTGAGCCGGCACACTAAAACCCCCTAAAACCCACCCCCGACCCTTTAAATTAAATCCCCCACCCTCCCGAACCCCCCCCCCCCCAATGACTTAAATAACCTGCGGGTCCAGCGGCGGTCCGGAACGGCAGCGGTCCGGAACGGGCTCCTGCTACTGAATCTTGTTGTCTTCAGCCGGCGCCATTTTCCAAAATGGCGCCGAAAATGGCGGCGGCCATAGACGAACACGATTGGACGGCAGGAGGTCCTTCCGGACCCCCGCTGGACTTTTGGCAAGTCTTGTGGGGGTCAGGAGGCCCCCCCCAAGCTGGCCAAAAGTTCCTGGAGGTCCAGCGGGGGTCAGGGAGCGATTTCCCGCCGCGAATCGTTTTCGTACGGAAAATGGCGCCGGCAGGAGATCGACTGCAGGAGGTCGTTCAGCGAGGGTTCCGGCGCCTCGCTGAACGACCTCCTGCAGTCGATCTCCTGCCGGCGCCATTTTCCGTACGAAAACGATTCGCGGCGGGAAATCGCTCCCTGACCCCCGCTGGACCTCCAGGAACTTTTGGCCAGCTTGGGGGGGGCCTCCTGACCCCCACAAGACTTGCCAAAAGTCCAGCGGGGGTCCGGAAGGACCTCCTGCCGTCCAATCGTGTTCGTCTATGGCCGCCGCCATTTTTCGGCGCCATTTTGGAAAATGGCGCCGGCTGAAGACAACAAGATTCAGTAGCAGGAGCCCGTTCCGGACCGCTGCCGTTCCGGACCGCCGCTGGACCCGCAGGTTATTGAAGTCATTTGGGGGGGGGTTCGGGAGGGTGGGGGATTTAATTTAAAGGGTCGGGGGTGGGTTTTAGGGGGTTTTAATGTGCCGGTTTTGCGATTTTACGTTTTTTTGATTTTTCACAATTTTTCACGATTTTTCACGATATTTTACCCCCCCAAACGGCAACAATACGATTCCCTCCCCCTCCCAGCTGAAATCGATCGTTAAGACGATCGAGGACACGATTCACATCCCTACCCTGAACCAATTAAGCCTGATACTTCACTTTGAATACATATACAGAGCAGCTCACTGCTTCAACAACAGGGTGGGGGGATGAAGAAAAGATGATTTACATTCAGACAACTACCAAGAAGGACTAAATTGCACAGGCTGGGTAAACAAGTAAGCAAGGGAGTAGCTTGCTTATTGCGGCGGTTACTACCCCTAACCAATTAGGCTTGATACTTCACTTTTATGCAGCTCCAGCACTGCTCTCTACATCAATAGCAGGAGTGGAAGGAAATTAGAACCAAAAAGTTACCAATAAGAGCCCTGACCTCAGCAGTCAGAATAACAGATAAGTATGAGAAAAATAACTGTGAAAGCTTGCTGGGCAGACTGGATGGGCCGTTTGGTCTTCTTCTGCTGTCATTTCTATGTTTCTATGTTTCTATAATTAAAACTAATAAGGATAAAAAAAATCTCCTGCTCTCCCTACCTGGAACTTTTGATTTCAGTCACCCTGAGATTGTTGTGGATTGATGGGGGAGGGACGTTGTGGCATGCAAACTTTATTTTCTCACTCATATGCACACACTCTCTAACAAATTCATAGTCATTGTCTCATACACATGCTTACTCACATGCTCCCTCACACACATACTCACTTTCACAAATGCATACATGCTCAAATACATAAAAACATAAGAAGTTTCCATACTGGAACAGTCCAAGGGTCCATCAAGCCCCACATCCTGTTTCTAACAGTGGCCAATCCAGGATACAAGTACCTAGCAAGTACCCAAACATTAAATAGGTCCCATGTGTTGCGACCGTCGCTGCCCGACGTCTCCACTCCGCCAACTTACCGCATTGGTGACTCCCTCCGGAGTTGATGGAAGACTGGCTGCTGCAGCATCTTTCGGCCGTCCTCATCTGGCGTCTCCGGACTGGCCCGACGCTGCAATCCACCAAGATGACTTGATGCCTAGGGGCGCGCGCGCAGCGCGGCCCCGCCTCAAGTACCAGAAATGGCGCGAACCTCAGGAGCGTCCCCCGGAGATGATGTCATCCGCTTCAGATATTTAAAGGTCTCTGAATTGCTAACAACTCGAGTTAGCAAGGATAAGGTTTCATTCTATCTACACTACTCTGCCTCCTCGGACTAACCAGGGGTACCCGCTCCTCGGGGGCCTCGTTCTCTCTTACTTTGTAGGTTGCAGTCTGGAACCAGTACTCGCTCCTCGAGGGCCCTCTTTCCCGGACTTCTTCGGAATTCACTTCTGCCTGGAAGTCATCGCTGCCTACTACATCTGTGAGTTACCATCGCTCTCTCAGAGCTTTCCCTGGAACCAGGTACTCGCTCCTCGAGGGCCTACTTCATTCCAGCTCCTGGGCTTCTATGAGACATTGTGTGAATGTTACCATCAGGTTCTGTCCATGAACTCTGCATTCCCTGCCTACTCACTATATTTCAGTTTCTCTACGGCTCAGCCTCCAGGGATCGCTGTTCCAGTATCTGAGAGACTACAGCCCAGCCGGGCATTCCAGCTCACTACTGCCACCTCTGGTGGTTCAGTATACTGTCTAATAAAAGAACTAATGTGTGTCTAACTCTGAGCCTGACCGGTGGTCCCTCTCGGGATCTTCCTTCGGGGGCGTGGTCATCTGCCACGGGCCCAAGGATCCACCCACAACTCTCCTAAATAATAACAGATTGCTAACTCCATGGATCCGGGACAACTCAATGCCTTGCAGGCCATACCGGGCCTGGCCCAGCGCATTGTGGAGCAGCAAGACACCTTGGAGAAACTTACTGCAGCAATTCATCAGCTACACACGCAGAAGGTTCAAGGCACAGCCTCCAACCAAGAAGGTCAGTTATCAGAGGTAACTTTGAAGACTGCTGTACCAGAAAACCCGGGGCTTTTTGAACCAGTGCTGCAAGCTCTTTGCCTTACAGCCGTCTCTATTTCTTACAACTCTCTCCAAGACTATCTACAGCCTTTCATACCTGGATGATAGGGCCCTGTCTTGGGCATCCACCTTGTGGGAACGCAAGGACTCTATATTGTTGGACATAGAAGGATTTATGGACTTGTTTAAATCTGTTTTTGATGAGCCTGCTAGAACTTCTGTAGCCGGTTCTGCTTTAGTATATTTGAAGCAAGGCAACAGACCATTGGCTGAATTTGCATAGAGTTCAAAATTCTTGCGGCAGAATTTCGCTGGGACCCCAAATGTCTCAAGACTCTTTTGCAGAGGCCTGGATACCCGTTTAAAGGACGAGCTGGCTGCTCGTGAAACACCTGACTCGCTGGATGAATTAGTAGCCTTGGCCACTCGGATTGATCAACGACTCCGGGACAAGGTGAAGGAACTCCGGCCTAGGGTGTTACCCGGGTTTAAACAGGCCAGTGCTGTCTCTACACCTCGGGTGATTCCAGTAATCCCTGCTGCTGATGCAGATGAACCTATGCAACTTGGTCATGGACGCTTGACTTCAAAGGAGAGAAGATTTCGGAAGAAGCGCAGTCTTTGTATGTACTGTGGACAACCCGGCCATGATGTTTTTACATGCTCCATTCGTCCGGGAAACAGATGGGCCTAAGTCCTGCAGGAGGACTGTTCTTAGGCCATACAGTGACATCTCCTCCGCTCTTTCTCTCAGTCTCCTTCACCTACGGACCAATCACGGTTCAGACTCCTGCCCTGGTGGACTCGGGGGCAGGAGGCAACTTCATTCTCAGACATCTAGTGGAAGACCTGAGGAGTCCCCTCATCAAATTAGAAGATCCACTATTGTGTTACAACTTGAAGTGGGCTTTGGACGTTCCCCAACTTCGCCACTTCCACTGAAGATCTCAGTGATGTCCCCAGCAGCATCCATTGCTGCTGACATCTACAACATACTCAGCAAAGTTTCTTCCAAGACTCAAGATCCACCTGTCATCAATGCAGAAGACGACCTAGAATACAAAGTCGAAGAGATTTTGGATGTTCGTAAAAGAGGCACTTTAGAATACCTTCTAAAGTGGGAAGGTTTCGGCCCCAAAGAAAACTCTTGGGAGCCTCAGGCCAATATCCTGGACAAAGAGATGCTTCGTAAGTTCCATCTCGCGCATCCTTCAAAACCTAAACCTGGTACCCGAAGAGGAGATCGCCCTTTGAAGGGGGGTACTGTTTCGACCGTCGCTGCCCGACATCTCCACTCTGCTACCTTACCGCATTGGTGACTCCCTCCGGGGTTGATGGAAGGCTGGCTGCCGCGGCGTCTTTCGGCCGTCCTCATCCGACGTCTCCGGACTGGCCCAACGCTGCAATCCACCATGTTGACCTAATGCCTAGGGGCGCGCACGCGGCGCGGCCCTGCCTCAAGTACCTGAAGTGGTGCGAACCTCAGGGGCGTCCTCCTGAGATGACATCATCCGCTTCGATTATTTAAAGGTCTCTGAATTGCTAACAAATCAAGTTAGCAAGGATAAGGATTCATTCTATCTACGCTACTCTGCCTCCTCAGACTAACCAGGGGTATCCACTCCTCGGGGGCCTCATTCTCTCTTACTTTGTAAGTTGCAGTCTGGAACCGGTACTTGCTCCTTGAGGGCCCAGGACTTCTTCGGAATTCACTTCTGCCTGGAAGTCATCGCTTCCTACTACATCTGTGAGTTACCATCGCTCTCTCAGAGCTTTCCCTGGAACCAGGTACTCGCTCCTCGAGGGCCTACTTCATTCCAACTCCTGGGCTTCTATGAGGCATTGTATGAGTGTTACCATCAGGTTCTGTCCATGAACTCTGCATTCCCTGCCTACTCACTATATTTCAGTTTCTCTACAGCTTAGCCTCCAGGGATCGCTGTTCCAGTATCTGAGGGACTACAGCCCAGCCGGGCATTCCAGCTCACTACTGCCACCTCTGGTGGTTCAGCATACTATCTAATAAAAGAACTAGTGTGTGTCTCTCTCCTAACTCTGAGCCTGACCGGTGGTCCCTCTCGGGATCTTCCCCCGGGGGCATGGTCATCTGCCACCGGCCCAAGGATCCACCCACAACTCTCCTAAATAATAACACCATGCTACTAATGCCAGTGATAAGCAGTGGCTATTCCCTAAGTCAACTTGATTAATAGCAGTTTATGAACTTCTCCTCCTGGAACTTGTCTAAACCTTTTTTAAACCCAAGTATGATAACTGTCTTAACCACATCTTCTGGCAATGAATTCCAGAACTTAATTGTGAATTGAGCAAAAAAGATTTTTCTCCAATTTGTTTTAAAGGTACTACTTGCTAACTTCATGGAGTTCCCTCTAGTCCTCGTATTATCTGAAAGAGTAATAACCAATTCACATTTACCCATTTTAGTCCTCTATTGATTTTATAGACCTCTATAATATGCCCCCCTCAGCTGTCTCTTCTCCAAGCTGAACAACCCTAACCTCTTTATCCTTTCCTCATAGGGGAGCCGTTCCATCTCCTTTATTATTTTGGCTGCCCTTCTCAAACACATACTTCTTCTCTCACTCATATGTTCACACATGTTCTCTCTCACTAACATTCCTTCTTTCTCTCTCATACATGCTCACTCAAGCTGAGCCTTTCCCATGTTTTCTTTGGCTGTCAGTGGGATGGGATCTGCTGGTGGCCTCATTGGGCCTCTCCCTTCTGTTCTTCAGCTGCCTTCAGAATTGCTCTACCAGCAACCCCATTGGGCCTCTTCCCTCTCTTCTTCGGCAGCCAGGGCAGATAGCAATTTTGCTGCTCTCCACCCCACCCCCAATGGAAGCATTGGCTCTGAGTGACACCGTTGTCTAAAATATCTGACTTCCCCATGCTTATTGAAATTTGGGTTTTAACCATGATCACTCCATGCAAGTTACCCCAGTACTTTCTTGGAAGCCCAATGCAGTCTTGTCACTGTTGTCTGGATCATAATCTTAGTTTTCTATAATTAGTAAGTTGCATTTACCCTTTTCTTTGTATTTACATTAACTATCTCCTTTATTTATATTTGTAGTCACCTATATGTTAACATTATTTTAAAAATATGTTAGTTTGGATGTGAAAGCTTAAAGAACACGTTCCAGTAAAATATCATTGTCATAGATATGAATTTTCAGAAAATATATGTAGCAACTCAATGATAATTTTGTGCCCTCTACTTCCTTTCAATCTACAACCCCGTGAAGAATACATATTAGTGGCATCCATTATAACACATTCAAAAAATGAGCAAGTTTCTTCTTTGAAAATGTGGTTCAGAAAGAGAAAGACAGATATGAAGGGAGAAAAAAGATTCCTTTAATAAATTTGGAGCTAAAAAAGAAAGCCAACTGCTGCTGCCTAAAGTACTCTTAAAGGTAAAATTTAAAAGCCCGATGCACACATTAATTAGGGGATGTGCGAATAAGTCGGGCTCATGCGCGCCGACAGGATTTTAAAAGCTGCCGAGATACATGTGCATGTGAAGCAGCGCCCACACCTTGGAAGTTTTCAAAAGGCAGTGGGGCGAGGGTGTGGTCTGAGTGGGGGGGCATGGGTGTTTCGGGGCGTGAACCTGAGACGTTCCTGTAAATACCGATGCGATCGGTACACGCTGAGGTCCCCTTCCGCATAAATTTACTTCTGCTATGGATGGCGTGAAAGTTAAAAAAATAAAGGTTTTTTTAGGTTTGTGGCTAACTGGGGCGAATGAAGGCTATTTAACTGGGGGGGGGGGAGGGGGTTGGAAGACCTATCTCTTAACTCGGTGACCTGGTAAAACTGGGAATAGCGTCCGCGCACGCCCCTTTTAAAATTCCCTGATTTATGTGGCAGAAGTGGCATTTGCTTGCAGTTGCGCGCGCCCGCTTAAAATTCGGCGCGCATGTGCGCGTAGCCAGGCTATTTTATAACGTGTGCATATGTTATAAAATGGCCACGTCCCTAGGTGCGGGCCAACGTACACGCGCCAAGTGCGCCCGAGCGCCAGTTTGAAAGTTGCCATCCTAGCTTTTTACCTAGACTTGATTCTGAAGCGTACTGAAATGCAGCCTTGAAAAGAGAAGTTAAAAAGGAGAACACAGCACTGAAATACAGAAGTTTCCTTTGAAGACTCACGGAATAATCATTTTATCGTCCTTGCTAGAAGAACATGATGAATATTTAACCAGTGATCACATGCTGTGGTCACATGCTGTGATGTAAACAGCAATCTAAAATAAGAAAACCTTTTCGCTTTCAGGGAGGCTTAAAAAAAAACAACGTTACTCTCAGTAGGTGGATTTCTTTTTTCCTTTTATGTTTGCTTTTCATGTGAACTTGATATTACTTGGTGCTTCACAGAAGATCTCCATGCTCCGAAATATAACAGCAAGATTGGCCCAAACAAGAACAGAAAACAACATGAAGTTACCTCCTTGAAACATTTTGGGTTGTACTTTGTCACCTAGCTGGGGATTTATCAGAGGGCTGGTTATTGAAACCTTATTGCATCCATAGAAATGTCCATTTTTACAACTAAGCATTTGGGTTGGTGTTTTGAAGTTCAAGGAAGGAAAACATTATTTGGGAATAGGCTTTTATTACTCCTGCAAAGATGCTTGATGGTCAAAGCTGGTAATGGTGCAGAAAGATGTAGCTAGAAGCGTCCAACTTGAATAAGATTTCTTGGCGATTGCAGAGTCATTAGGCAATACAATTAGGCATAGTAAGTGGGTAAGATGGATTTATCAGACCTGAAATGTTCAGCCTACTTTTGCAAGAGGAATACTGTGTTGCGGTCCCAACTGCCCCTCTCCTGATCGGGCTCAGGCCCGCCTACCTCCGCTCCAGCAGCAGCGGGATTCCACCTGGTCCAGGCCCCGCTGGGCCCTCTGTTCGCACGCTTCCCACGTGGCAGACGCCATTGCAGGCCCGTTCCTCTCCGGCCTTGCGCGCGCGTGAGGTCGCTGTTCTTGTGTGCCCAGCTCCCGGAAGCCCGGCCCCGCCCTCTCGGCTGACGTCACGCTCTGCTCCCGATATAACCGGCGTTCAGTCGTTCACTAAACACCTTGCAACGAGGTTCCCAGCTATCTAGTTGCTTCCAGTTGCATTTCCTGTTGTGTTCCTGGTTCCTGCCTTGACTCCGGTTTGCTTCTGACTCCGCTACAGCTCGCTGCCCGCCTTGACTCCGGTTTGCTTCTGACGCCGCTACAGCTTGCTGCCCGCCTTGACTCCGGTTTGCTTCCGACTCCGCTTCAGCCCATAGCCTGCATGGACTCTGGTCTGCTCCTGACCCTGCTTCAGCCCGCAGCCTGCTTGTCTCCGGTTTTGCTTCTGACTTCGCCGCAGCCTGCGGCCTGCCGTGTCTCCAGTCTACCTTTGACCTCGCTACAGCCTCCTGTCAACTCTACCAGAGTTGCCACGAACTCTTACCTCTGCCTGCCTGCGCTGGTCCCAGTGTACCTTCTGGGCCAGCTTCCTGACCTGGCCTTTCACTGTGACTCTCTAGCAATCCTCGAGCCGCCTCTGCTGCTGGTAGGCCTCCTGCCTTCCCTACACATCAGCCTTTCTGGACATTCACAGCAGCGCCTAAGTCCCAAGAGTCCGGGCCCCTACGGGCTCCTCCCGGGGGGTCCCAGGCTCCGGTTGAAACCTTGCCAGATTGTGTCTCCACCTCCCGGCCTGCCCTATCATCTCCAGTAGGCCAGCCCAAGGGTCCACCATCTACTCCCACAGCAGTCTAGCCGCAACATACTGTGACATCCTGTACACAGGAGAGCTGATGGCAGCATGTGGATTTCTTTACTGTACATTTACAGATGGATAGTGGGCAATTGCTCCATTATATCTGTAGAGGCCACATTTCTCACCCTCTTTGACATAACATGTCTCAATAAAGCTCTTGAGAAAGCAACATTTGACCACACTTCTGCATATTTAGCTGCCAACAACATCCCTGACCCTTGCTAATATTTTGACTTAGGTCACACTGCAGACACTCATGTTGCTTAATCGCATGCTCCACAAACCTCACCTTATTCTATTTCACATTGAAGCTAATTTTAATTACAGTTTCTGAAAAAATATAATTGCATTTTTGCCTCCTTTTTTTTTTTTAACTGTTTGACCTTATGTTTTTTGACACTAGGAAGCCTGTAGAAGGAGGGTGTAGGGGGGTTACTGCAGGACATGGTTTGCCTTCTTGAGCCTAGTGCTGGCCAACAAGTCCCTTTATTCAAACTTGCCTAAAGTCTTAGCATATCTTTTTCACTATCTCTTTTTCTCCAGCCCTTTGTTCATGGTTTCTTAGGGTTCTAATCTTCAGTCTCTTCAATTCTAACCGTATATATATCTATATATGCCTTCACAGCATCCCTAGCCCCAGAAGACCTGGGTAGCAATAGACCGGATTCAAGGGACTGATCATCTTCCTCATGGCAGTGCACAATACCAACCACACTGCCACTGAGGCACCAGGCCAGCCCCTGCTTCTGCTTTAAAGTCATCCTCTTTAATGAGGTAATTATAATTAATTCCATAGTTCAGTCTTCCATGGAAAATCTGGAAGCGACCTTCTTTCCAGTTCTTAAAATAATCCTTTTGGCAGTGATAAATTCTCTTAAGATTCGATGCATCCAAATTGCCCCATTGTAATATTGTGCATATTGTATACTGTTCCTTATTTATATGTCTAACATTTGCTATATTTCTGCCCTTTGTGTTTTCTTTACGTGGAGAGACTGAAGTAAATCCGCATAGCTGGCTCACATGTCATCAACAGGCTATCAAATCTCAGTACAAAACTTGAATTAATCTGTACTTTTTCTGCATTGCTTACCCTAGCCATAGAAAAGACTACTACACATATCTCAAGCATATTAGCTCAATAACAAAAAAACATTTTTTAATTACTGGGTAGACAACACTACAACTATAAAAATATATGAAAGAGTTCAGTCAGAATAATGTGATGCAAAACCCGAAACATGCTTTGTGGGTTTGTTTTACTTCCATCAAATGCTACGCTTTAATTTACACAACACATGTAGTAGTGAGGCAAATTTTAGTTGTTATTCAAAGATTTTGACAATACAGTTTTGGGGGTAAATTATGATGTTTAATGAAAGCTTTTATGAATTATTAATAATACATTAATATTTATTCACTAGAAAAATATAAAGATCTACGTGATTACACCTCCTCTTTCTGTTAGGTTTTCACTAGCACTGTATCTGAACAGAAAGTTGATGCATCACGCTGACATATTTGACCTCAGTCACCTCTTGGTCCATGCTCAGAGCATTTTTCCCACTTAACTGCTGCAATCTGGGGTTTAATGCTTAAAGCATGTGTATTCTCTGCTACTATTGACTATGAGTCTACTATAAAAGATTTTTTCACATGTGCACAAGATAGGGCAAAACTTCATTATATAAGGAAATGATTCTGTACATAGGCAATAATTAAGATGACCAGATGGCTCCATGCTATCAAGAATAGGCTGAGATAGTTCTAGGTTCACTCCACTGTATGCAGAGAGATGTAATCCTGGTTTTCTTATTTATTTATTTATTTATTTTTAACTTTTATATACCGAGGTTCCTGTATGGGATACAAATCACCCCGGTTTACAAGAAACTGCAACTTTGCCCAAAGGCAGTACATAAAACAAGAGAATACAAGAACTGGTACAACTGTAACATAAAACAAGTGAATACAAGAACTGGTACAAGGAACTTAAATTAAATATTCTATAATATGAAGCAGTCCCGGAGACCGTGACAGTGAAATTAATGGGAGAGTTTATACAATCGAAAATAAAAAGGGTGTCATATGCGGGTACAAGGTTACGTACATTGAATTATAGGATGCAAACTACTCTGGGTGAGTATTCAAGGGAACTGGATAGGACTGTTATTAAACCAAGGCCAAAGTTAAGTTAAGTAAGAGTACATTATGGGCAAGACAAGACTGATAATTAATCCAAGGCCAAGGTTAAGTGTCAGGGAAAGCTTGAATGAAAAGCCAAGTTTTTAGGTTTTTTTTGAAAGCCGAGGGGCATGGTTCAAGTCATAGGTCCGGGGGGAGCGTGTTCCATTGATGGGGACCTGCTGTAGGAAGGGCCCGCTTCCTTAGTGCTATTTTCGCTGGAGGGGCATACAGTGTGCCTTTGTATGCGCTTCTGATGGGTCTGGAAGAAGTGTGCGGTTTCAGTTGAGTGCTTAATATGAGAGGAGAGAGGTTGTGCGTCGCTTTATGTATAATTGTGAGTACTTTAAAAAGGATCCTGTATTTGATGGGTAGCCAGTGTAGGGTACGGAGGATGGGGGTGATGTGTTCTCTTTTATTGGAGTTGGTGAGAATTCTGGCGGCGGCGTTCTGTACCATCTGTAAAGGTTTGATGGTGTTGGCGGGGAGTCCGAGCAGGAGGGAGTTACAATAATTGATCTTAGACAGAATGATGGATTGTAGCACCAGGCGGAAGTCATTGAAGTGAAGGAGTGGTTTTAGATTTCTGAGGACTTGCAGTTTGTAAAAGCACTCCTTTGTGGTGTTGTTTATACATTTTTTTTAGGTTTAGCTGATTGTCCAGCCAAGCTCCTAGATCCCTAACAAACAGAGATAGGTTAAGGTTTAGGGTTGTAGGTATAGAAGAGCTTGGTGGGTTGAGCATCTCTGTTTTGTTGGAATTGAGAACTAGGTTAAGGCTGGAGAGTAGGTGCTTAATTGACTGAAGGCAATCATTCCAGTGGGTCATGGTTTTGTGAAGGGATTCTGTAATCGGGATGAGAATTTGAACATCGTCCGCATAGAGGTAATGAGTTAGTTTTAGATTTGTGAGTAGTTGGCAGAGCAGGAGCAGGAGCAGGTAAATGTTGAAGAGAGTGGGTGAGAGGGAGGATCCATGGGGAACTCCCTGGTCAGAGAGGACGGGTTGAGATTCTTTATTGTTTATCCTGACTTTAAAGAACCTGTTGCATAAGAAGGACTTAAACCAACTGAGTGCAGATCCTTTGATGCCTATGTTAAGAAAATCAGACTCCATCCGCACACATTGGGCAAATCCAGGACTGGGCCAGTCAGTCTCTTATGACATGGAGGTATCCGGTCACTTTTGCAATGATATATAGCAAGGATTTCAATTATCCACATATATACATACTGTGATGTAAGGTATGAGGCCGAAAGTGGATTGCCTTCAGCACAAATTCTTTACTGTGCACCCTAGTTCATATTATTGCACTGGCAAAATATACGGGGAGCATCAACTTAATCCCTCCCCCGTTGGATACACACATATATATACATTAAAGCTTCCTTACCATTGATTACTGCCTGATATTGTAAAAGCTTATCATGCTTTAATAAGTTCTGAGTTACATGTCACTTGCTGTCAACAAATCAGTGCTTGATTTTTCACAATGCAAATATGCACATACTACAGAAACACAAATCAAATGTGCACAAAGAACCAAAGATTTCAAGGTATTAACATGGAACCCAGCATTGTGTACTTGAAGCCTGAATTATTTTTCTCTAAGTGCATTACTTTGTACTTGCCACACTAAATTGCAACTGCCATTTAGATACCTGGTCTCACAAGATCTTTCTGCAGTTTCTCAGAATCTGCAGCTATTTTAACTACTCAAAACAATTTTGTGTCATCTGCAGATCTGGTCACCTTGCTCATCATTCCTTTCTCCAGATCATATATGAATTTGCTAAATACCAGAGGTCCCAATACAGACCCCTGGGGCACTCCACTAATGACCCTTCTCTATTTCGAAAACTGATCATTTAATCCTACCCTCTCTTTCCTACCTTTTATTCAGTACCAATTCACAATAGAATACTGCCTCCAATTCCAGGACCTTCCAATTTTTTTAGGAGTATCTTGTGAGAGATTTTATCAAATGTGTTCTGAAAATTCAAATACACAGTATCAACTGGCTCACTTTTATCTGCATGTTTATTTACACCCTCAAAAACATCTAGTAAAGCCCATATTGACACTCCCCCTTTAAGCCATGTCTATCTATGTGGTCTATCTATGTGGTCAGTAATTTTGTTTTTAAGAATGGCTTTTACCATTTTGCTTGGAGCTGATGTCAGGCTCACCAGTTTGACTCCACCTGGTGGTAGAATCAGAGCAGGTCATCAGATCTTAGTTCCCCTCAAGGGAACTAAGAAAACAGGACCAATTGAAATGAATTCCTAAAATATTCCAGACCTCAATTCCATGCATACAGTGCGGTAAATCCAGGACTGTATTAGTTTGTTATGAAAAAATGGGGCCAGCTGGCATTTCTAGTAAGTTTCTGGGATAAAACAGAGATATTTGCAACCACAGGCTGCAGCTCCAATAATTATATGATTTAGCCCTTGGGGAAATTTAGCAAGCTGATGTCTGTATTCAGGTAGATGGCCTTTTCATAGTTAGCTGCTGCAGGATTTATTTTTTTAGAACAATTAAAATGTTCTTGTCACATCATGGGGTAGTGAGCCCTTGTGCCGCCACTGTTAAGTTTGCACCAACTATCTTGTGTGAGCACAAGAAAAGCCTTAATAGGTGGAGGCTGACATACCACAGGAGTAGGGCTTCTGCCTATCCAACCATCTCCCCCTCGGGTTGACCTTCAGATTCTGAAGGCCATCAGGACTTTCCTTTCATGATCCAAAGGTGGTGACAGAGGATAGACAACTGGCCGACCTGAGCAAGAATGGAGTCTTGTCCAAGGGTGAGATGAGCAATGCAGGAATAAGCACCAGGGCAGACAAGGACAATGAATACTGGAACAGAGAACTACTGGACTCATAAGGAGAACATCAGGAGCAAGGCAGGAAGAAGGAACAATAGCAGGAACTCCAAGGTCGCTCAAGAACATGGTGGGCAACTGGCACTGCAAAAGAAAGCAGGGGACCTGTTGCAAAGGCACTGGGTAGTAGTTCTGAGCCTCCCTTTATACAAGGCAGGATATGATGTTTGTAACAGGAAGTCCTCCCAGCAGTACTTAGAAAACGGCTCATGAACTGCAGGAAGTGAACTGCAGGAAGTTCAGCCATGTTCCTTGGATGCAGCATATTAACAGAGGCTATACCAGAGGTACTTCAGACCAGAGGTGAAGAGCTTGCATTCCGGTGCATTGTGGTACTTGTAGTCCTGCTATATTTCATTTGCTTTCAGCACCACAGGAACTGTAATGCAACAAAGAACATAAGAATAGGGATGTGAATCGTTTTTTGACGATTTAAAATATCGTCCGATATATTTTAAATCGTCAAAAATCGTTAGGGCCACGATACAATACCAATTCCCCCGATTTATCGTTAAAAAATCGTAAATCGGGGGAAGGGGGAGGGCAGGAAAACCGGCACACTAAAACCCCCTAAAACCCACCCCCGACCCTTTAAATTAAATCCCCCACCCTCCCGAACCCCCCCCAAATGCTTTAAATTACCTGGGGATCCAGCGGTGGTCCAGAACGGTGGCGGTCCGGAACGGCCCCCTCAATTGAATCCTTTTGTCTTCAATTGAGGGGGCCGTTCCGGACCGCCGCCGTTCTGGACCACCGCTGGATCCCCAGGTAATTTAAAGCATTTGGGGGGGGTTCGGGAGGGTGGGGGATTTAATTTAAAGGGTCGGGGGTGGGTTTTAGGGGGTTGGCTCACGATTTTAACGATTTTTCACGATATTTTTAAAACCCAAACGGCAACAATACGATTCCCTCCCCCTCCCAGCCGAAATCGATCGTTAAGACGATCGAGGACACGATTCACATCTCTACATAAGAACATAAGAACATGCCATACTGGGTCAGACCAAGGGTCCATCAAGCCCAGCATCCTGTTTCCAACAGTGGCCAATCCAGGCCATAAGAACCTGGCAAGTACCCAAAAACTAAGTCTATTCCATGTTACCGTTGCTAGTAATAGCAGTGGCTATTTTCTAAGTCAACTTAATTAATAGCAGGTAAACTGTCTCCAGAATAGGTATCTTCCCAACATCCTCCTAAGTAAACACCAAAGAAAATAATTCATCTAGTCTTTCCGTGATGGTCTTATCTTCCTTAATTGCCCCTTTTAACCCCTTGATCATCTAATGGAACCATCGACTCCCTCACAGGCTTCCTGTTTTGGATATATTTAAGAAAGATTTATTATGAATTTTTGCCTCTACAGCCGTCTTCTTTTCAAAATTTATTTTAGCTTGTCTTTTCAATACTTATGCTTTTTCCTATTTCTTTCTTTTGAAGGATTTTTTTTTTGGCTAATATAGCCTTTCACCTTACCTTTTAACCATACCGGCAATCGCTTGGCCTTCCTTCCACCTTTCTTAATGTGTGGAATACATCTGGACTACGCTTCTAAGATGGTATTTTTTAATGATATCCATGCTTGTTGTACACTTGGTCATTTGGCAGATCTGTAACTTCTAGAGGCTTGTTAGTTGGGCCTCTTTCTCCAAGTCAGGCTGATACTAGTCCTGGCTTTGCCCTTTTGCATGCAAGACCTTGTAGTTCTGGTTACTCTATTGATTTCTGTAAAGGAGTGTGAGCCCTTGGGCTGTGGAATGGTTGAGGCAGCCCAGCAGGCAAACCAGCTAGGCCCATGCCAACAGCAGGCAGACACGCTCAAGCTGGGACTAGGCCTGAGCTTTACCTATACCAACCCCTTTCTCTGCAAGTTGAGCCCTTGGGTTCTGGGGCCAGCAGGACTTAGGCGATGGTCCCGTAGAGAGCAGTCAGCCAAGGTCAGGGCAGGCGGGAGCAGAGAAGTATAGGTATCCAAGCCAAGGTTATGGCAGGTATCCAGGCAAAGATCAAGCATGAGGTTTCCTCAGAAGAAGAGTAGGAAGCAGAGAATGAGGAACAGGAGTAGGTCAAAGACAGGCCAAGGCAGGCAGGCAAGGCAAAGCCAGAAGAGATACGAGGAGCCTGGCAAAGCAAAGCAAGGCAAGAACTGGAACAGGGCTTGAAGAGCAGGACCGGAACAGGCAAGGATGAGGCAAGGAGCAGCACAGAAGAAGCAACAACTCACACTACAGGCTAAGCATGGCAGGACAACCTGTTACTGAAGTACCGATATGCAGGAGTGAAGGATTTAAGTAGACCACTGGCGGTGACGGCATCTTCTGGCGCTGTGGCTAGGTTTATTTATTTATTTTATTTATTTAAAAGTATTTATATACCGTTTTTAAAAATAAAATTTTATCAAAACGGTTTACAAAGAAATATAAAATCAACGAAATAAAATAAGGGAAAGAGAGGCATGTGCACTCACACCTAGGAGGCAGCAGCACAGCTTGGAGATAGTGGTGTTTTGCCACGAAGATGCGGGTGAATGAGACCGACCACGTGGTGGCAGCATGGTTGGCCTATCATTACAATTTCCCTGAAAAAAGCAGCAACTTCAAGTCTATATGTGCAGTTGGGTTAAAATCAGGACTAGATTGACCTGACCAGCAAAAATAGAGAAAGCTGGCAACGCTGGGCCAACTACCTCTTTTCCCTGAGTTGACTCATTCATCGCATTCAGAGCCAGATTTAGGCATAGGCAACATAGACACATGCCTAAAGAGCTAAAATTCTGAAGAAACTCACAAACTAGGACTCCCCCTGCTACTCTCTGACTTCTGGGAGTCAAACCTTCCACCTCTGGTCCTCTGCCTGTGGGCACCATAATTTTAAATCTGGTCTTGATGGCATTATCTCAAGTATGCCTAATTTCACCTTTATCCTGTTGGCAACAAAACCTTGTGAACTATGTGGTGACTGCTACTGTTGAAACCAGTGGAATAAACAACTACTGTTGTATCATACAGGCCCAAGTGAAAATAACTTAAATAGCTTTGCTTCCTTTTCAGTTTTCTATTTCAAAAGCAACTGGCCTGAAAAGGGCTTTTTTTAATTTCAGTTTTCAATTGGGCTGAGCAACTCATAGCAAGGTTTTCTGCAGACATGAACATAGCAGGTTTGTGCTTCCCATTAGCCTTGCTATAAAGAATTTATGGGAAAGAGCCATTTTTACATCAACACATTGCAGTCCTTTTTGAGGTTTAGCCAGCCAAATTATATCCCAGGGTGCATAAATGTTTATTGTACACAGTAGCGCGTGAACTGCTACAGGAAGTATTTCAGCAGTCCCAAATGTACTGTGCAAGAGTGCTCAGTTGAATTACAGGGGTAAATAGAAGTTTCATTCTTTTGACTACAGAGACTTTAAAGCAAGGCTTTAGTAAACTATCTGCAGAGTCACTGCAGCTTTCAACACAGGAAGAACGGGGGTGCTTCCTCCCCTATCTCAGTAGCATGTTTCGCTAAGTGCTGATCAGCATGAACAATGTCCTGTTGAATCTATCCTCCTTAAAGGTGCAGAAGCAGGCTGGTGGCATTCGGAGCACTGTAGACTTGCTGCCGGCCTACCACTGCTCCTTTCAGGGGCAAGTCCCACAGGACACTGCTTCTTAGGAAGAGTGGCGCTTGAGAAAGAGGGCCACCCTGTGGAGCAGGAGGTGCATTTTTCACCTCAATGCTTCATTGGGCAAGCGGGGGGGGGGGGGGGGGGGGGGGGGGTGCGCCTGACATTCCACACCCTCATTATTGTAGGTTGACCCTACTCCTCTTCCTAGGAGTGCCAAGAAGGTAAATCCGGCCCTGCAAGATGACTGACTCAAAAATATGGCTAAACTGAAATTTTCCCTTGCCCCCCTCTTGGGTAACTGGTGCTAAAATACAGATTTATAAAACCCCGTGTGCACAAATGATTGTTAAATAGACAGCTCCTTTGTCTACACATTTGGGTTTGCTGAGTTGCAGAACATCTGGCTGCCTCTCAGTCCCTACCCAGCCTATCAGAGAGCTGCACAGGAGCATGTGACTCAGCAGGATGTTGGAGCACAGCCGAGTAAAGAACAAGGGCATAGGCAAAAGTTCTATGGGTGCTGTGGGTAAGAAATCTCTGGGCGAGCACCATGACCCAAATTACAGATAATATAGAAAAGTTAATATAATTTTTCTATCTGAGATGGATAGCACTATATTTTTGCACTAGCTTAATACTATTTACCTTTTCAAAGGGAATTTCAACTTAGGTATCTTTTTGTTCATTCAAATTGAAATACTCCCTCAAGCATTCTAAAACAGATAAGGAAAAATTAATTATTATTTCATGTATTGAAATCGTCGGCTCAGTGTGCTGCGGCAATCAAAAAAGCAAACAGAATGTTAGGAATTATTAAGAAGGGAATAGCAGATAAAACGATGGATGTCCATAATGCCTCTGTATCGCTCCATCGTGAGACCGCACCTTGAATACTGTGTGCAATTCCGGTTGCCTCATCTCAAAAAAGATATGGTTGCACTGGAGAAAGTGCAGAGAAGGGCAACCAAAATGATAAGTGGTATGGAACGGCTGCTCTATGAGGAAAGGCTAAGGAAGTTAGGGTTGTTCAGTTCGGAGAAGAGATGACTGAGGGGGAATAAGATAGAGGTCTACAAAATCATGAAAGGACTTGAACAAGTTATTGTAAATCGGTTATTTACTCTCTCAGATAATAGAAGGAGCAGGAGGCAATCCATGAAGTTAGCAAGAAGCTCATTTAAAACAAATCAAAGAAAATTCTTTTTCATTCAGTGCATAGTTAAGCTCTGGAATTCATTGCAAAGGATGTGGTTACAGCAGTTAGTGTAGCTGGGTTTAAAAAAGGTTTGGACAAGTTCCTAGAGGAAAAATCCATAAACTGATATTAATTAATAAACAATAGTAGCTTGAGATTTATCTAATGTGTGGGTACTTGCCAGGCACTTGTGACTTGGACTGACCACCTTTGGAAACAGGATACTGGGCTTGATGGACCCTTGGTCTGACCCAGCATGGCATATCTTATGTTCTTTTTTTTTTTAATCTTAATATAATTTTTGTAAATTGAAACAGCTCTGTTTATCTGCACATCTCTGGCACCTTAAAACTGAAGGGACCTTATATATATATATAATGCACTTAGGAGGAAGTGGGTCTGTCTGCAGCAGAGGACTGGAAAGGTCATCTGCATACTTCTCCCAGCAGCCCCGGTAAAGTCAACCAGAGAACACTTTGAGTGGTATAAGCTTTAACTTCCACAGCCCCCACACTGTTTCCAGCCATAGAAAACTGGAAGGTTTATTTGAATGCTTTTCCCAGCAGCCCCCAGCAGACGACTCCAGAGGATACTACAAGACATCTAGGTTTCAGCTTTGACAGCCCCCACGCTCTTTCTAGCTCCAGAGGACCTGGAAGCTTATTTGCATACTTCTCCTAACAGAAGGGATTCTGTGATTGGGATGAGAATTTGAACATCGTCCGCATAGAGGTAATGAGTTAGTTTTAGATTTGTGAGTAGTTGGCAGAGCGGGAGCAGGTAAATGTTGAAGAGAGTGGGTAAGAGGGAGGATCCTTGGGGGACTCCCTGGTCAGACGGGTCGGGTTGAGACTCTTTATTGTTTATCCTGACTTTAAAGAACCTGTTGCATAAGAAGGACTTAAACCAATTGAGTGCAGATCCTTTGATGCCTATGTTAAGAAAATCAGACTCCATCCGCACACATTGGGCAAATCCAGGACTGGGCCAGTCAGTCTCTTATGACATGGAGGTATCCGGTCACTTTTGCAATGATATATAGCAAGGATTTCAATTATCCACATATATACATACTGTGATGTAAGGTATGAGGCCGAAAGTGGATGCTTTTCCCAGCAGCCCCCAGCAGACGACTCCAAAGGATACTACAAGACATCTAGGTTTCAGCTTTGACAGCCCCCACGCTCTTTCTAGCTCCAGAGGACCTGGAAGCTTATTTGCATACTTCTCCTAACAGTCTTAAAAGAGAACTCTGATGTTTTTAGGGTTTAGTTCCTATAGCCCCCACATTGTTTCCTGCTGCAGAAAACTAGAAGGCTCATTTATGAAATTATCTCAGCAGAGGACTGCAGAGGATACTGTGAATTATCTAGACTTCAGTTCCTATAGTCCCCCCACACTGTTTCAGCTAAAGAAAAGTGGAAGGCTCAGTTGTATACTTTTCCCAGTAGAGGACTCCAGAGGACATTGCAAGCCATCTAGGTTCCAACTTTCACAGCCCTGTCACTCTTTCTATCACCAAGAGGACCTACAGGCTCATTTGCATACCTCTCCCAGAAACCCCAGCAGAGGACTAGGTTTCAGCTTTCACAGCTCCCACATGCTTTCTAGGCCACAAGGTCTGAAATCTCATTTGCTTACTTGCCTCAGCAGATGAGTCTGTCTGCTGTCTACGCTGTAGTTTCCACAGCTCCTGGACTATTTCCAGCTACAGAGACCTGGAAAACCCATGTACATACCTCTCCTAGCAGAGAACACCGTGAAACAGCTATATTTAATCTTTCATAGTTTCTCCACTCTTTCTAGTAGCAAATGATCAGAAGGCTCATCTACATACTTCTCCTAACATCCCCAGCAGAGGACTCTAGAGGACATAGCAAGCAAACTAGATTTCAGCTCCCTCAGCCCAGCTTCTATATCCTCCTTCTTTCCAGCAGCAGAGGATTAGAAGTCATGTGCCAAAACACATGGGCCTTGGGGGGAGGGCAATAAATAGGAACCTCTGTGGAATTTCCATGGGTGGCTATGTTGCAGCTGGAGCTTGGATGGGTAGCCTGGGCTGGGACAGGGTGGGAGGAGGGAGTTAGGCTGCTGCTCCTGGGGCTGCAGGAGGGCAGCCTGTAATGGGAATGAATAGGCTATACTGAGGCTCAGAGCAGAAGGGTAGGCTGTGCTGGGGCTGTAGGGGAGGACAATTCATAGGGGACCTCTGGAGAATTTCCACAGATTTCAGCTACTGTATTCAGAATTCTTTTGTGGCAGACACAGAATAGAAAAAAGTCTTTTTGAAATAATGGCCAAAAGATAAATCAGCACGTCAAAGAGGACGAGAAGTTTAGGGATACTGCAGACATAATCAGTAAAAAGAAGCTTGATACCCCCAGTAAGAATGTGCATTTGTTTAAATTAAATGTGTAAAATGCAAGAATTGTGGACATTTTTGGTTCATTACTAATGGAATGATCTGAAAATAGCCTTCTACAAAAATACCCAAAACTTTGTTGGCGTTTTTCTGTTCATACATTAAGAAAAAGGGCCTTCAGCAAGGCACAGCTCAGAAGCCTGGTCCTGACCCTGAAAGCTAGACCCAGCATCGGGGCCTAGCCTGAGGTCTGGTCCAATTGCTAAAGCCAAGTCCTAGACCCAACTCAGAAACCTGGTCCCATCACCAAGTCCTAGAGTCTGATGCCAGGGTCCGGCTTGAGGCCTGGCCCCATTGCCAAGGCTGGAGCCCGGCCCAAGGCTTGGTCTGTTGCCAAGGCTCAGCCCAGGGCCTAGGATCAGGCCTCCCAACAAATTCTCTCTTTTTGTATCTTTATTTATTTATTTTATTTATTTAAAAATACTTATATTTTGCCACCTCCAAAAATCAGTTTGGTGTGGATCACAATAAAACAATCATAAAATCAACATAATACAAAAGTAAACCTACAACACTTAAAATACAAAACAAACATATATAGACTATTTAAAATACTTAAAATTGGTCATATTGCCTTATCCAAAATCTTCCTCAAAGAACACTGTCTTTAATGCCTTTCTAAAAATTTTAAGATCCTGCTGCTGTCTCAAAAAACATGACCAACTTGTTTTACACAACTGACTTTGACATATCAAAGCAGTAGAGACATATAAAAAAACAAAGATGTCAAAATATCTTTCCTCATTCCATAAAGAAAGTTTCTGTATCTCTTTCTTTTGTCATTTTTAGTTTAGAAGGTGAATATTCAAAGGCATTGGGGGGTATTCCTGAGATGTGGTTTCACTTTGCCCGGGCAACTCTGAATATCCATGCTGCCCGATAAAATTAACTAGATGAGTCTGGTCGGAAAATACCTGTCTTAAAGTTACCTAGAGAAGTGTATATTGATAACTTTATCTAGGTATATGCCGCTGGGTAGCTTTACCCAGGTAGCTTTTCTACTCACTGGCCTGCTACATATCGATCTCTAGATGGTTAATTTCCTGCTAAGGTTTGGGGAATTAAAGATGTGCAGCCACAAAATTTGTGGTTCAGTTTAGTTTTGGGTTTTTTTGCTTGTGGGGAGGGGGCGTGCAAGTGCTGTTAAGATTCAGTTTGTTTAATTCTTTTCTATCTGGTTTGTTTGCCTGGTCCTGTCTTGAGGCAAGGCTTGGTACTGGGGCCAAGCTCAAAGCTTAATCCCATCACCGAGGCCTAGATCTGCTTCTGGGGCCTAGCTGAGGTCTGGACCCATCATCAAGGCCTAGGCCAGATGCCTGGACCTAGCGCAAGGCCTGTTCCCATTACCAAGGCCTAGGCTTTGTACTGGGTCCCAGCCCAAGACCTGGTCCTGTCACTGAGGTCGAGGCCTAGGCCTAGCTTGGTTTAGAGGCCAAGGACCAGGCTTTCCGATGTCTTCTTTCTTTCATCTTAGAAAAATGACTCATAAGAACATAAGAAACTGCCATACTGGGTCAGACCAAGGGTCCATCAAGCCCAGCATCCTGCTTCCAACGGTAGCCAATCCATGCCACAAGTATCTGCAAGTACCCAAACACTAAATCGATCCATCTGCTTAAAAAGCATGCCAGAGTAATATTACTTTGGTGACTTCCTCCTCATATATGGTCATTGAAATGTACACATGTACATCAAATTGACACTGTCCATTCCGGAGTAAGACATCCCAGTTATATCACTGCAGTACTTCCTTCAAGTGGATGGCATCATTTTTCAAAATTTGAATGTGAATAATATTCTCAAAGGGATCAAGTCACCCCTTTCTTTCCAAATGCCCAAATCCTTCAAAACTTAGCAGTACAGAATGCAATAACTGAGCAGATGGTGTGAGCTAATTTGTCTTTATCTGTTGTCAACTACTATGTTACTAACCAAACTTTCCATGCAATAGTTGCCAAAATATCCAGAAACAATTTTTTTTTCTATCCTCACAACTGGTGAGCAAAGTCTACTCAAAGAAATCTGACTAGAATAATCCTCACCAATCACACAAAAATCCAGGGTGCACTATCCTAATTCAATATGGTAATCAAGCATGGAAGCAAGTGGTTTGCCAGTTCCTAGAATAAACACTTGAGGCTGAAGACCCAGCTCAAAAGTAATGCTAGCATAGTGAGGGTTAAGTCAGCAAATGTTTAAGGGAAGACTATATAATGGGGCAGTCCAATGAGACCCAGTTAAGGTTTTACTGTACAATATGGGCTTATGAAAATTGCTACTTTCATGTACGTAATGCCTTGAAATGTCACTGAATTTTCAAAAGGTTTTATATGTTTAAATGGACTTTACACATGTACATGGCTTTTGAAAATTGGTATGATATATGTTACTTTTACATGGGTAATTCCTTTGAATGTGTATTCCTCTGCCTGTAAACACCAAAAATCTACAATCCCAACTAAAAATTCTATGCTATAGAATTTGTTTTTAAATAGTGATTATGGAGACCATGTGACGCCTTTGTAGATGATGTTTCCTCTACAGAGCTTCTACTTTTGGCACTGTTGCAGAATGATAGTCATTCCTGGGAACTCTCCAGATTTCTCCTGGAGTCTATGGATTTAGAAACCCGACAGCGGTCTCAGGAAGAACACCAAGCATCTCCGGGTATTAAAAAAGCATCCTTCACTTTAAAAAATGGCTACAATAATATGTTAGGTTTACATTTTCCTTTGAAAATTACCCTAACAGGGTTCAAAGTTAATCCAAACCAGTTTATCCATCCCTAATTAATCTCTTCAAAAATTCTGAAAATATTCTTTTGACTTGTCTCCAAGTCATTATGTGATATGAGCCTCCAGGGGTTTGTGGCTGAATCAGTATGTTGAACTAGAAAATGGTGTGTCTTGTTTAACAAAAGTTCTGAAAAAACAACAGATATTTTTCATACCTCTCAGAGGCCTTCTAGGGGAACAGTCTCAACCCCCAACAAGTGACATACTTGTCTTTTTATTTTTTTAATTTGGTGATTTCCTCCTATTCCTTTGAGCTTCCAACTCAATCAGAAGCAAGGCTGGGAATGGTTTCCCCCCCCCCCCTATTTTTATCTCTCTTCCCACATGCTTTAGTCCAGTCATGGCAGTGACAGACCTTAGCCACACCAGGGCTCCTTCCAAAGCCCTGCAAACATGCTCCCTAAATTCAGCCACTAGGTGTCACCATGGTACAATAACTACAACTCTCACCCCCAAGGGATTATAAGCATCACCTCTGCAGCATCCCCAATCCTGGCTGTCTGAGGGAGCAGAAGACCTGAGATGGGATACAAACCCAGGTCCCTGTGCATGGCAGTGCCCAGCATTGTCACTGAGCCACCAAGTTGGCCCTAAGAATAAATAATATTCCAAAGAAATAATTTAATGGTTTGATCAGAAAATAAGAATTTAAATTTGTTTGTAGAAAATTTGCAATTGCTCTGATAAGGACATCTGTGTCACAGTGTCCCGTTTCTCCCCCCCAGTTTTGTATAAGGCTACTATTGGGCTGCTTCCCAGACTAGGCAGCAGTGTTGCCTTCAAGAGAAGAGTGTGGTTACCATTAGGGACTAACAAGAGAGAAAAGCTTACAAGGGTGTTAAAGCAGAAGAAAGAGACTTAAAAGGAGATGAATTAAAATTTGCTAGATGCTTCCTTCTTTCATGACTACAACTGGCACAGAAAAGAGAAGGAAAGCAGTTCATGAACATTGCAGATCTTGTAGGAAAGTTACCAGTTCAGGATCCTGTCAGAAATGTAGACATAAAGCAAGTCAATGGCTGTTTATTTATATACTCAATAGATGCAAAGTAATTTACAGGTCAGCACGAATGGTTCCTTTTTTGTTTGTGTGGCTCTCAGGCCCTAAAATTATTTTGGAGTTGCTGTAGAGCTGTTGCTTTAGGAAGAAGCGAGGGAGGGAGCAGAGACAACAGGAATGTGGACAGGAAGAGAACAGAGGAGGTAGGGAAATGAGAGCACAGGAGAAAGAGAGGAATGTGCATGAGGAAGACAGGCAAGGAAAGACTACAGGAGGAAGGGAAGAAAAAGATAGTGTAGGATAGGATAAAGAAAGAAGAAATGGGGAGAGAGACACTGAGGAGAGGGGAGAGAGGCAGGAGAAGAGATCAAGAAGGGAATGAAGAATTCACACAAAGAAAGAAAAGACAGAACTGAAATAAAAAATATAAAGGAACAAAGACACCAGAGAAAGACGACAAAACAGGTAAAGAGAAGGGCAACAGAGGATGAGAAAAAAAGAGGCAGAAGTAGATCAGAAAATAAAACCAGAGACACCAAACAGAAAACTATTATATTTTTTGAAAGAGATTATAAAGTAATCAATATAAAGAATCTTGGGATAAATTCAAATAATTATAGTCTGCATATATGCCTCAGAAAGCACAATCAAGAAAAAACAAAACAATAGACAACGGGCCAAAACTAAATTTCAACCAAACATTATACTAGTGGTTCTCAAGTCAGTCGTTGGGACACACCCAGCAAGTCTGCTTTTCAGGATATCCACAATGAATATGCATGGGATAGATCTGCATACAGTGGAGACAGTGCTTGCAGATCTATCTCAGGCATATTCATTGTGGAAATCCTGAAAAGCAGATCAGCTGAGGGTCCTGAGTACCACTTGGCATTATACAATAGAATACATCAGTGCTTCCCAAACCTGTCCTGGGGGACCCCCAGTCAGTCGGGTTTCAGGATATCCATATGCATGAGATAGATTTGTATGCACTCCCTCCACACTGTATGCATATCTCATACATATTCATTTCAGGTATGCTAAAAACCCAATTGGCTGGGTAACCTCCAGGATAGGTTTGGGAATCACTGGAACAGATAACGACAAGAGTATAGTTTATCTTTTTAAAGGGAATGCTTATACATGTGACATGATCATACACTTCTTTCATGTAGTTGTCTTCATTATAATCATGACCACTCTGAATTGCATGCATGCTTTTTCTTACTATTTTTAAATTGCAAATAAAATTTCTTGTGACTAGTAGTAAACCAGCCTCCTGTTCAATAACCCATCAATAAAAAGTTTTTTTATGACTGATTTGTGAGTCTCTTATTCCAAACATCAGAACCATTTTATTCTACTCTCCCATATAATTTCTATCACAATTATATGTCATTCTTCATTTTATCAGATGCTAAACATTGATCAGTCCAAGCAAATATTGTTCCTAAATCAGTTTATTAAAAGACAACCTGTCATATAATTGGAATGGTTCCACTTATCTGCATGTATGTCTCAAATAACTTTTCTCTCTGTTCTGGAAAAAGCTGAATTAGATGGGATGATTTGGCCTGTTTCCTTTCTTAGCAGGGCACATCTCGGATGATTTCAACTGAGGCCACTCATTTTTTTGTAAAAAAAAAAAAATCTTAAAGAATGTTTTTATGTATTTTATTTAAAACCAAGCATTCTCCTAACCCAATTATCCTATTACAGATCCCTACATAAGACCCTTCCCCTTGACATTTCCACAACATCCTTCCAACACTAATAATCCATTCGTATTAGCTCTCTCCCATTGAACGTCATGACAGTGGCTTTAGGCCCCGCCAAGACAGTCGCAGCGACTTCACACACTGTTCCTCCAAGTTCTTTGTATATAAATTGTATTCTCCCTGTTCATTGTAAGTTATTATCCAAGTTTCACTCATCCTGTTCTATGTAAGACATTATTCTTTATTTTGTCATTGTAATTGTTGAAATGTGAACCGAAGTGATTAGTAACTTTGTTACCTGAACTGCAGTATATAAAACTGTTAAATAAATAAATAAATAGATAAATAAATAAATAAATAGATAAATAAAATATTTTAAATTTCGCCCTTACCACTGTGATGCGTACTAGATGGATCACAATAAACAACATTTAACATCAGGTATTACATGAACAAGGACAGCATAGCAAATATAAGTAAAATATTTCAAATCAATAAATATCTTCTATTAGTTTATCTAAAACAAGTCAAGCAGAAAGCCATTATCTCATCTAAATCTAATGAAATGCCTGCTGAAAATAAAAGGTTTCAGCTTCTGAAACAGTTTCCAATCTGCAATTTCTCAGCGCTCTAGAGAAAATGCATTCCAAAATCGTAAGTCCAGCAAGTGAAAAAGCTCATCTACGGTACCAGAACATTGCATATATGAGACTGGGTTGGTAAAACATTTCCCAGGGAGGCTTCCCCAGATTTCTTAGAAATATCTTACTCACTAGGCTCACCACTAGTACATGGGAACAAGTGTCCCAGACTGACTACCCCTCAAAAAATATGGGAGCCTTACAGCAGGGGCAGGCCAGTAGACAAGGAGAGAGAAATAAAAGGCCTATGCATGCACTGACTCTGCAGTAGTCTGCTTCCTTCTTCCCCTCCCTGTGGCTCCAGCATGGGCCACTTCCCATATGATCAGAAGAATAGGCCAACAACAGAAAGGATTCAGAGGAAGGGTGAAGCTCTTTCAAAGCCCCAGTGGCTGTGAACATGCTGAGATGGCAGCTTGATTGCCAGTAAAGTACTGCTGCTAATCCTTCTGCTTCTGGAAGGATTGGGCTCTGTTTCTAGGATATGAGCCTCTGGTCCTTGGGTGTAGAAAGCTGGTTGGGTTTTCAAGTAATATCCACACTGAATATTCATGTGATGCATTTCCTTTCATCCTGAAAACCCAATCGACTTGTGGCACTTGAGGACCTGAGTTGCTACCCCTGCTCTTTTCGATACATGAAGTGAGTGAATAAAAGGAGAGAGGACCAATTGAGGAATTGATATATTGGGGGTGGGGGGGGGGGAAGGGAGTGAGACAGAGAGAACCAGGAATCAAACTGAAGGGATGGAGGGAAAGAATCAGGACCAGTCTGGAGATGAAGCTGGAGTGTGGGAAGGAGAGTGTGGGATTGTTACTGAACTAAGGCCGTTCCCCAATAAATAAATAAAGAAGTGGATGTCCATTGTTATAGTGTTCTTCATGCTGTGGCCAGCTGTCACGAGGACTGCAGTATTTATAGATAGTCTATGTAATTCATGTTTCATTAATAGCTGCTAGTGTAATTATGAAATCTCCCTTTGAAATCTTTAATTTATTGTTTTATTAAAGTTTTATGTCATATTACATGAAAAGAAAACACCAAGCATAGATACATATTAAGGAAAAGAAAACAAAAGGCAATAGAAAACCTTCTGTACAGCAATGAAACTCAAGTCCGTGTTATATTTTTCTGAAACTTCGAAAACAAGGAAGCACCCAAACCTAGAACACACTGTTTAAGCAGCAAAAAGTGTTTCCTTCTTACTTGGGTTTCCCTGGAAATGTTGGGAAAAACAAAACCTTCTGATTGCAGAATAAAACATTCTATACTTGAAATACTGTTGAAACAAAATATCTTTGTCAGAATCAAGTACAAAAGAGAATAGCACGTTAGGAAATATCCTGAGAAGATTGAAGAAAATTAGACGTATCAGAAGAATGAAAGGGGGTTAGCATCTCGAAGGAGTCCTCACCCAGGTTGGAAATCTTACCGAAGCTTGGCGTATAATAACAGAGAGCAGACAATTGCAATATTTCTACAACATACCTTTTAAACTATTCTAAAACTGACAAAAATCTTGTCCTTGGAAAGTTTAACAGATGAAGATTCTTGGATCTCATCCTGTTTTCACAAAATTATTATTTGAAATGTAAACTCAGGTTGTCCTTAATTGTAGCTGTAGCATTAAGCTGTAATGTATTAACAGCAGCAGAATGAGATATCACTTGAGATTCTAAGATTTCAGTTCTCTGATTTAGCTGAAGCCTCAGAAGAATAATGACACAGCTGAGGAACTGCTTGAGTTAAGGAGGATTCCAAACGAGTCACTGCCTTCCATACATCCCGCAATTAAATTTCTGCTGGTTCAAAAGGTTCATCTACCACTTCACTGAAATTAGAGACCTTGAAAGGAGCCACAAGAATAGGAATAGAGGCCTGATTAGAAATCAGATCATCTACCAAGACATTATTCAAAGGCATAATTATCACATTCCCATTCGAGGAAATCTGAAGAAAAAGGAACTCCC
This sequence comes from Rhinatrema bivittatum, assembly GCF_901001135.1. Classification (NCBI taxonomy): domain Eukaryota; kingdom Metazoa; phylum Chordata; class Amphibia; order Gymnophiona; family Rhinatrematidae; genus Rhinatrema; species Rhinatrema bivittatum. The sequence continues at coordinate 365,496,841 of NC_042618.1, forward strand.
GCAAGAATAAGATCACTTCCAACTCCGTGAACTGGGACCTCTGTAACCTCTTTAGTGAGGTTCAGATTAATCACAGAGCTCTTCTCTTGGTCCACAATCGAATGAAGCTGCGTTAAGTTAGGTAGGGGGGCATGCGTCCGGGCTTACGGAGGTAACAACAGACCCAGAGGAGTTAGGTTGAGAAGGAATATGATGAAGAACATGCGAGTCCATAGGACCCCCTTATCAGAGCTGACGCCACTGGGGATTGTAACAATTCTCCCCTTTCTTTTCCTTCCCATGACATGTAGCTGAAATCAGTACAAAGAGGCACCACCTTTGAGGGTTCCCCTGGAGGTTAGATGACGTCAGCACAATGCTGCCAAGGGATGCCTATTCCTCTTCCTCCAACTTCACCTCAGGAAAGCAGACAACACAAGCAGGCAGATGTCCCTAGCTGTTACCGCTAAGCCATTTTTCCCTTTGAAATCTGTCTCCTTACGTAGAAACATAAAAATGTGATGGCAGAAAAATACTATATGGCCTATCTAGACTGCCTATCTGCCCAACTAATTTAACTTTACAATTCCCATCACTCCCTCAGAGATGTCCTGTGTTTCTCCCATTCTTCCTTGAAATCAAATATTCTTTTTGTCTCCATCACCTCCACTGGGAGGCTGTTCCATGCATCCACCTCTCTGTAAAGAAATATTTCCTAAGATTACTCCACCCTCATCCCCTGACCCCTCATTCTAGAGCCTCCTTTCCTTTGAAAGAGACCCACCTCCAGTGCATGGAAATCTTGGAGGTATTTAAATATATCTACCATATCTCCCCTACCTCCCCTTTCTTCCAGGGTATACATGTTTAGATCTCTAAGTCTGTCCCCATATGTTTAGAATGAAGACCACTGAGCATTTTTGTAGCCAACTGTTGGATCAACTCCAGCCAGTTTATATCTTTTTGAAGGTGTGGTCTCCAAAATAGTACACAGTATTCCAAGTGAGATCTCACCAGGGACTGACACAGGGGAAATATTGCCTCCCTTTATCTATTGACTATTCCTTCCCTATGCAGCCAAATATCTTTCTGGCTTTTGCCATCAATTTAACCACCTGTTCTGCCACCTTAAAATCATCAGATATAATCACCCTTAGATCCTGCTCTTCCTTTGTGCTTAAAAGAATTTCACCCCAATACTGTATGTTATGAGCCCTGCCCATGGAGCTAACCCCCGCGAGCAGGCCCTGCTTACCTCACCATTTTGCTTCTGCTACCCGACGTGGCTGGTGCCGCCGGAGTCGGGCCTTCAGCGGGCTGGAGCCGCGGACTTGCCATTTTCCTGCGGCCTGGAGGCCGCCCATAAAGTCTCCTCTTCACCGCGGCCGGAGCCGCAGACTTCTCCGCCGTCCATGGCGGCACAGAGCCGCCGCCGACGTCGCCATCGTCTTCGCGGCAGGAGGCCGCATCCCCGGGCTCGATTGGCAGATGGAGCCGCACCCAGGGCTTCCTGCAGCAGCTGGAGCTGCTGCCATCATCGGGGTCTGCGTTCAGGCCCAGCCCTGCTGCTTTGACGCTGACGTCGGTGTAGGCCACTGTCCGCGGTCCTGCACAAGCTCCTGCTTCTTCCTCTAGGCGTGCGGCCGCGCCTCTCTTCAGAATTTAAAGGGCCAACCACAGGAAGTGTTGCTGGCCCCACCTATGGACTGGTTTCCTGCTGCAGCCCTATAAAAGGGCTGGTCTTGCCATTGTTCCTGGCCTTGCATCGGAGTTCCTTCACTCTAGAGGCTCCTGCCTGCCAGAGCTCTGTCAGGTCTTCTATCTTCTCCATGGAGTTCCTCGTCTCGCTGTTTCTCGTCATGCCATGTCTTCGTGCCTGAGGTCCTCGTCCAGGTGTCCTGGTGTTTCGTCTCCTGGTATTCCACCTCCTGGTGTCCTGCCCTTCTTGGTGTTCGCTTCAGCGCTCTTGAGCCTTCTGGTCCTGTTAGGCCTTGCTCCCTCGGATGACGTCTTTCCCGAGCGTGGAGTGGCCTACAGGTGGAATTCGTTCCTGTGCTCCTGAGCCGTCTTGTCCTGCCAGCCTTTGTGGAGCTCCGGATGACATCTGACTCCGTCGTCGGAGTCCCACCTCGACTGGATTCTTCCCTGCGCTAGTCCCGCTCTCCACGTGGTCCGTGACCAGCCTCCTCGGGCTGTGTAGGGCGTGCAGTGGGACAGGGTGGTCTGCGACCAGCCCATTGGGTCCACCCGTGAAGGTGGGCTGAGTAGGGTGCCCTGAGAGACAGTGCCAATGTCCTCCTACCCAGTTTCTCGTCTCGACTGGACTTCGTCAAGTTCCTCGTCATGTCCCTGATGTCGTCGCATCGACCCTGGTCCGGGATGCCGTCGCATCGACCCTGGTCCGTGATGTCTTCACATCAGCCCTGGTGTCATGTCTTCAATAGTTCTGATGTCATTTCTTCAATAGCCCTGGTGTCATGTCTTCAACAACCCTCGTCTGTGATGCCGTTGCATCAACCTTGGTGTCATGTCTTCATGTCAAGGCCCGTCTGCCCTTATCCTCAGGCCAGGCCTGCTGCTCCATGCCGATCCAAGCAGCAAGTCCGAAAGGGCTCGGAATGGTCAGAGGACCATTCAACTTCCAACATCATGTTGTTGGCCTTGGGAGCTTGCAGGCCTGGCAGAGGGTAAGACCGTCTGCCATGCTGGAATACGCCGTCAACCCTCGGTTCGGTCCTGGATCCATCTGGGGTTGGATTGAGGCCCAAAGGCACATGAAAACACTCCAGCACGTAACACTGTATCTCCCCCTTAGGTTTTTACAGTCTAAATGCATAAGTCTGCATTTTATAGCATTAAATCTTAGCTGCCAGACCCCAAGCCCTTCCTCAAGATTTGCTAGATCCCTCTTCATGTTTTCTACATCTTCCTGCTTATCTACACTGTTGCAGATTTTGGTATAATTGGCAATTTCCTGACAATCCTTCCACAATGTTACTGTCAAAAATGTTGAAAAGAACTAGTCCACGTACTTATCCTTGAGGCACACCACTAGTAACCTCTTTCTCCTCAGAGTGAACTCTGTTTACCACTATCCTTTGTCGCTTCTCACTCAGCCAGTTTCTAATCCATTCAATTACTCTATGGCCCATACCAAGAGTTCTCATTTTATTTATAAGTCGCCAATGTGGAACTGTGTCAAAGGCCTAACTGAAATCCAACTACACTATATCTAGCATGATTCCTTAATCCAACTCTCTGGCCACCCAATCAAAGAATATGATCAGGTTCATCTGACAAGATAAATGTCTGGTAAAACCATGCTGTCTTGGATCTTGCAATCCATTGAATTCCAGAAACTGCACTATCCTCTGTTTTAGCAGTGATTCTATTAATTTGCTCACCACAGAGTTCAGACTATTCAGCCTGCTCCACTTTTATGAATAGGATCTACTTCTGCCCATCTCAAGTCCTCTGGAACCTTGCCTGACTCTAAAGAAGCATGGAAAAGGTCAGGTAGAGGAGCTGCCAGAACTTCTCTAAGTTTCCTTAGTACCCTTGGATGTATCCCATCCAGCCTCATCACCTTAACTACTTTAAGTTTAGTTAGCTCCTCACAAACATGCTTTTCTGGAAATCAATTGAGGCTTACCTCACTTCTAATCATATTTGTGTTAGTTTTATGTGGTCCTGCTCCAGGACATTCAAAAGTGAACACTGAACAGAAATATTTGTAAAGCAATCTTGCTTTTTCCTCGTCTGCTTCCGAGTCTCACAATTGCACTTTTTAACTTCCTTCTATCACTAACATATTTAAAAAATCTTGTCTCTCAGATTTACATATTTGCTATTTTTTCTTCTATCTGAATTTTTGCATTCCTGACTACTTTCTGAGCATCTCTTAACTTTTCCAGATATTGTCACTTGTCTTTCTCTTTCTGCAATCTCTTTAAGTTTATGAACACTAAACTCTTGTTACAACGATATGAGTGTGAGCCCCTCTTGCCGAGACGAAATTGGCACAACCTTGTGGGCTAGGCCCTAAGGTTTGTGCCGATGGCAGTTAAGCAAATCTTAGCACGGGTCAGGCTATGACAGATTCCAAGTGGTTATGCAGAAGCTGAAGACTTGACAGAGGCAGCTCTTTGGTTGAAGACAAAGCTGTGCCTGAAGTCAAAGACTTGAAGGTGACAAGGCCTTGACTGAAGACAAAGCTATGACTGAAACTGAAGACTTCACGGAGGCAAGGCTGTGGCTGAAGACAAAGCTGAAGGCTTGGAGCTGAGCAAAGCTGAAGGCTTGGAGTGGAGCAAGGGGCAGAGCAAGGTTGAAGACTGGAGTGGAACCAGGTTGAAGACAAGGAACCAGGCTGAAAACAAGGAACTAGGCTGAAGACAAGGAACCAGGTGACCTTCTTGATGAGGCAACGCTGTGTTGCAGGTCTGGGGTTTAAATACCTGGCCAAATGATGTCATCAGGATGAATCAGAAGCCTGGATTCTGTTGTGTTCGTTGCTGTCCGACGTCTCTGCTCTGCCCACCTTAACTCGTTGGCGACTCCCTCCGGGGTTGATGGAAGATTAGCTGCTACGGCGTCTCCAGGCCGTCCCCCTCTGGTGTCCCCGGACCGGCTCGACACTGCAAGCCACCATGTTGACCAGATGCCTAAGGGCGCTCGCACGTGTGCGGCCCGACTGATGTACCTGCGTTGGCGCGAACCTCAGGAGCATCGCCCTGAGATGACGTCATCAGCTCCAGATATTTAAGGTCTCAGTTTTTGCTAACAAGACGAGTTAGCAAGGGGATTTGCTACCTCCGGGTATCGTTGTGGATGGAATTCGCTCTCCGCAAACCTAGCTACTCTGCCTCCTCGGACTTCACTAGAGGTACCCACTCCTCGGGGGCCTCGCTCTCTCTTTTTCTTTTCAGGTCGCAGTCCGGAACCAGTACTCGCTCCTCGAGGGTACATGTCCCGGACCAGCTCCTGAATACCACTTCTGCTAAGAAGTCATCGCTATTTACAACATTAGTGAGTTTCCATCTTTCTCTCAGAGCTTTCCCTGGGACCAGGTACTCGCTCCTCGAGGGCCTACTGCATTCCAACTCCTGGGCTGCCTCAAGAGACTATGGTGTGAGTGTTATCATCAAGGACTTGTTCCAGAACTCTGCATATCCTATCTACTCACTTTCTTAGTTTCTCTACAGCTCAGCCACCTTGGGATCGCTGTTCCAATACCTGAGGGACTACAGCCCAGCCGAGTGCTTCCATCTCACTACTGCCACCTTTGGTGGTTTAATATACTTCTTACTAAGAAGTCTTTGTTGCTTATAACATCAGTGAGTTCCTATCTATCTCTCAGAGCTTTCCCTGGAACCAGGTACTCGCTCCTTGAGGGCCTAATGCATACCAACTCCTGGGCTGCCTCAAGAGACTATTGTGGGAGTGTTCCATCAAGGACTTGTTCCTGAACTCTGCATGTCTTGCCTACTCACTTTCTTAGTTTCTCTATAGCTCAGCCACCTTGGGATCACTGTTCCAGTACCTGAGGGACTACAGCCCAGCTGGGCGCTTCCAGCTCACTACTGCCACCTCTGGTGGTTTAATATATTGTCTAATAAAAGAACTAGTGTGTGTCTGTCTCCTACACTAAGCCTGACCAGTGGTCCCTCTCGGGATCTCCCCCGAGGGCGTGGTCACCTGCCACTGGTCCAAGGATCCACCCACAACTATTCTAAATAATAACAGATTGTTATCTCCAGCAACTCCGTTTATAACAGATTGCTATCTCTCAGCTTTAACAACAGAGCTCTAATAACAGATTGCTAATTCCCAGCTTTAACAACAGAGCTTTAATAACAGATTCCTACCTTAGAGTCTCATAATTTGGTGTGCACCATGCACGCATGCACCTAAAGGCAGAGCTGGAGCAGCGTTGTTTCTCTGCCACATCGATCGGCCTGAGTTAGCTGGCAGTGTTAGGGTAGGTGTAACTGCTCATGAGCGGTGAACATAAATGTACCCACTCCTCTAAGACCCTTCTCAAGCCACTTCTCTTGGGCTTCTGAGCAGACATCAAAGGTACACCTTTACCATATGGGAATTTGGGGGGTTTAGCATGACATCTAGGAATTCTTTGATCTCTGGACTGAGCTGGGGAGACATCTGTTGATTGATCCTGTTCTAAAGACAGGGTTACTTCGGAGGAATGCAGGCATGACTTGTAGGTTCCAAGGTCATTGTGTTGAATGAAGACAGCCCCTGCAGTTTTGGAAGTGGCTTCTACCTCCACAATGAAGGTTTTGAAGATTTGGAACAGTCAGTTAAGGCTTCTATTCGCTCCTTATAGCATAAACAGGAACAGGGTGTATACAGGAGTGGCAGATCTGGTCCTTCAGGCAAGGTAGTCTGAAGTAGAGCATCCAGAGATGATTTGGTGCAATGTTCCCAGCAGTATGGACCCCAGTGGGTGATTTGTAACGTGCTCTAGTTGAAGGATGGTTTATGGAGTCTCAGCAAGGGTAGTCCAAGTATAAGAGGATTGGATGCTTTAGGTAGCACATAGACCTGAAGTTTTTCTTTGTGAGACTATCTGCATAGAGATGGGCAAAGTGGTCATGGTCATGTGACCGGGTAAGGGTTCTCCATAAATGGAAGAAATAATTCAAGGAGTAGTCAATTTGGTAGTAGGGCAACCACATTGGTGTAACAGTGAATCTTAAATAAAATTACCCCCAAATCTGGTATCAATTAAAGCCTCGGTTTGAAATGAGAATTTCCCGAAGGTAAGGGATACTGGTACCATCAATTGTGGAGAAGGAGCAGGATGGTGGAGAACTGCCCTCCCAACTTGCTTCTTTGGAGTTTCTTTGGAGTTTTCCGGTCTCTTGGGGCACCTACCGACAAATGCCCTTGTGCTGCATAGTAGAGGCAAAGGTTGTGCCTTCTCCACCTTTATTTTTCCTTAAGCAAAAATCAGATAATACCAATTCCATAGGTTCTTCGAAGGCCACCACCTTTGGTGGTTCTAGTGTGGACTCTGAGTGACTCGGGTTTGGGAGCTATGGGAGTAACCAATGAGAGATCTTCCTCTCTTGAGCTTGCTCCTGAAATCTCAGATCTATTTGAGTAGCCAGTGCAATAGGTGCTTCTAGGGCCGGGGGAAAGGTCCTGAGTTGTGTTGTTTCAGCTTTCACAGTTGCTAGTTCATCTTTAATTCTCCTGGGTAACTCTTGCCAAAAAATTGCAGTTTGACTGTCTTCACTCTAACTGAGTTCAGAAGCAAGGGTATGAAATTCTGCTGCTTACTCGCTGATGGAGCGAGTGCCTTGATGAATATGAAGAATTTATATAACAGTGGATGAAAGGCGCCTAGGATGGTCAAAAATCAGGAAAACTGTTGTATGAAGTTATCCAAGTTCCTGAGAGGTAAATCATCTTGTTCCCACAAGGGAGAAGCCCAGACGAGAGGAGGACCGTCCAACAGAGAGTAGATATATGTAATCTTGACATGGTTAGAAAAAAAATGAGCTGCAGTAATTCGAATTGCATCTTGCAAACATTGAGGAACCCTCTGCACCCCTTAGGATCACAACTATAACTTGGAGGTGGTGGGAGTTGAATTATGGATTCATGGACTGGATAAGGGCCAGTGCAGGGTTTGCCAGAGCTAGAATTGGGACTGAAGCCAAGTGTTGAGCTTGAATCATATCTAAGTGCTGGGATAAAGTCAGTAATAACCTATTTACTTGATCAAGTTGCTGCTGGGCTTGGTGTGTGAACCTGTTCAGAAGATTATTTAATTCAATCTTTTGCTCCTGCATCTAGGAGGCCAAGGCAGCAAAGGACCATCGTGGGGACACATTCACCAAGCTCATCGCTTCAGCAATCTGCTGCGAATGACGTGAGTGTGAGCCCTGCCATGGTGCAATTTGCACAAACTAGTGGGATGGGCCCCTAAGGTTTGCGCCTATGGTGGGTGAGCCAGTCTTAGCACGAGTCAGGCTATGACAGAGTCCAAGAGGCTATGTCAGAAGCTGAAGACTTGATGGAAACAAAGCTTTTGCTGAAGACAAAGCTGTGGCTAAAGCTGAAGACTTTGATCGAGACAAGGCAGAAGGCTTGAAGAAGAGCAAAGAGTGGGGCAAGGCTGAAGACTGAAGACTAGAGTAGAGCAAGACTGAAGACTAGTGCAGAACCAGACTGAAGATAAAGAACCAGACTGAAGACAAGGAATCAGGTGACCTTCTTGCTGAGGCAATGCTGTGTTGCACGGCCAGGATTTAAATACCCAGTGTGTGACATCATCAGGATGTGCCAGGAGCCTCAATTCCTGCTGCAGGGTCCTCATAAGTTGGCATGCGCCATGCACAAGTGCCTAAAGGCAAGACTGGAGCGGTGGCATTTCCCTGCCACATCAAGCAGCCTGAGTCAGCTGGCGGTGTTGGGGTAAGTGAAATCACTTGCGGGGCTTTACTTTTTCAGTTCTTCTTTAGAAAACCATAGTGGCCTCTTTTTACTCTTTCCTTTATTTTCTTTCCTAACAAAATGCTTAGCTGCCCTTATAATATCTCCTTTTAGTTTTGCCCATCTCTCTTCTCCTTCCCCTATATATTCTTATCCATTTAACATCTCCTTGAGGTACATTTTAGCAAAGTTAGTTTTCCTACACTAGGACCCTCACCTTTGAATGAACCTTCATCTCATGTACTCTGATACTGAACTAGACCATTCGGTGATCACTGGATCCCAATGATCAGCCATTACAACATCAGAAATACTGTCCCCATTAATAAGCACCAGGTCTAGTACTGCCCTCTCCCATGTGGGTTTTATTACCAATTGACAAAATAGTCAGGGCCTGTCTTTGGGTGGGGTGAGCTGGGCGGTCACCTGGGTGCCATGAAATGAGGAGTGCTTTGGGAAGTGCCAGCATCATCCAGAGGTTTGATAACAGTGGTAATCATAGGCAGCCAGTATAAGATGATGCTTGAGGAGGCTAAGCATCCCCAAAGGCTGGTCGGCCAGGTTTGCCTTATGCTCCTCCCTATGCTCAGCTGGTAGGAAGAGTGGAGCTTAATAGCATGTCATCGTCTTCTACCATGCTGGACCAGTCACACAGTATGAGCCAAGAGATTATGTGATCTTGCATTTGAAACTGTGAGACTGGCCCCATGCAGCAGAGGAGGGTGATGTGCTATTAAGTGCAGCTCCTGCCGGTCTCAGGGTGCCCAATGAAGAGCTGCAGATACAGCTACGGGGGGGTGGAATTAGAAGTACTCGGAATTGGGGGCAAAGAGTAGAAGACCTACAACATATAGGGTGGTGAGGAAGGCAGAAGGAGACTATACATGAGGTGGTGGGGGAATGTCTGAAGGAGAAAGTGAGTGCCGAGAGGGAGGAGAGATTGCTGGAGGAGGTGGGGGCATGGAAATCAGAAGAGAATGCCTAGCTGGGGAGAGAAGTGGGAGAGAATGCAAAGGGGCTGCCATTGATTATTTTTGCCCAGGGTACCATTTCCATAGAGCTGGCTCTGAGAACAGTTCTCCCTGCTGATAATCCATGATCTCCCTGAATCTAGAAGACACTGCAGCCAGGATGTCACATCAATACCCAGCAAATTGAAATCCTCTAGTAATAGCACCTCCCCTTTCATGGCAATTTTGTGAATATCCTTCATTAAATTTCTATCAATGTCTCCTGTCTGTGATGGAGGTCTGTATATTACACCAATATAAATAGATGTTCCATTTCCTTTTTCCACAGTGCCTCTTCCTTACATCATAAACCCCGCAATTCTGTTGCTTTAATATTATTAATTAGGGGTCCCTGCAGAGCTATCACAGTAGCTAAGGCTATCATTCAGTAATTGCACCTCTAGATTACATGAGACAGCTGAGATAATTATGATAGTAAAAGTCCCTAGGATGGCTTAGTCTCTTTTGACAGTGGTATGAAAATGTACTTTTGTTGGCAGCCAACAGAAGTTGGTACTTAGCAGTTTAGCTGAATAGCACATTCTGCTTCATGTGGTTCTCAGAGAGAGTTACCAGGCTGTTTTAATTCATGCAATTTTTTTTTTGTGCCATGCATGCCAAAGCTAATCTTAACTGCACTTCATGCAGTTAAGATTACTTTTCAGCTATATTTCTTTCGTTGCTCTCAATAAGCATTTTGGAATTTGATTTCACTCAAAGCTCTTTGTGCAAGTGTTAAGAGAGTACACTTGCGATACATATAATGCTGCCTTTTACCGCGGGTCTTGGCCCGTGTGAAAGTTGTACAATTCACCGCAGCTAACGTTCTCAAATTTATGCCAGGCCCACCATTCAGCAGAATTCCTGAGATGCAGACATGAATGTCTGGAGATATTCGGCCTCTGGCACTGTTTCCTTCATGTTGCATTTGGGTTGCTTTGAAGGCTAAATGACTCTGCCTTGTGGAGAGTTAATCCTGTGTAGAATTCTTTGCACAAATGGAAATTTCATAGAATAGAGGCTAAAATTTGCAAAGCTTTCTGCTACGATATTACTTATTACCTCTCTTTCTCTCTAATCTGCTACATTTGTGTATTTGTCACTGCGTCAGTCATGCTTCATAAATGTTTGCACTGCGTTTTGGAGACATTCACATTCATTTGTTTCTTCAGAATGCCCTTTTGGTATCTCACCACCAGTTGTGACTTAATAACCTTAACAGAAGACAAAATATAATAACAGAAATTTTGTCATGGGATGCAAAGAAGGCAATTTTCTGCTCATTTCACGTGGTTAAAAACATGTAAAATAGCATTCTTATCATTGCCCTATCCTGGTTTACTTCTCCCTTCTCCTTTTCATCCTCTGTCCTTAACCCCTCATTCCCTCTATCCTTCTCCCTTCCCCGAGTGCTTGTGCTCCTCTGTCATTTGTCCCTAATGACCCTCTGCTTCTCCCCTTTCCTGTCCTATGACCCTCTCATTTTTCTAACACGAAACCCTTCCTCTTCTGTGCCAACTTCTGTCTTCTCAGAGCTGGGCCACCTACTGCATCTTCTTCCAGGTCTGGCACTTTCTTCACCAATCCTGCTGATCATAGAACAGAACAATGTTGACTGAGTCAGTTTTTAAAGGGGAAAGCCGACAGTCGCTCAGCAGCGCATGGTTCGGAGAGAGGTATCTTTAAAGGATACTAATGATGCATTAGAATTAGGGCATCCCGACAGTGAGGTTCCAATAATTAGAAAAGTAGTCCAAGTGCCTGTAACTAAAAACTCACCTGAGCTAAAAAATTCTAACTTATCCCTATCAATTAAAAAGCAGAATAAAAATACAAACAAAAAACAAACTTTGAAATGTTTGTATGCTAATGCCAGAAGTCTAAGTAGTAAGATGGGAGAATTAGAATGTATAGCAGTGAATGATGACATAGACTTAATTGGCATCTCAGAGACATGGTGGAAAGAGGATAACCAATGGGACAGTGCTATACCTGGGTACAAATTATATCGCAATGACAGAGAGGAGCACTCGGGAGGAGGTGTGGCGCTTTATGTCCGGGATGGCATAGAGTCCAACAGGATAAACATCCTGCATGAGACTAAATACAAAATTGAATCTTTATGGGTAGAAATCCCTTGTGTATCAGGGAAGACTACAGTGATAGGGGTATACTACCGTCCACCTGGTCAAGATGGTGAGATGGACAGTGAAATGCTAAGAGAAATTAGGGAAGCTAACCAAATTGGTAGTGCAGTAATAATGGGAGACTTCAATTACCAAATACAAAAGATCTCTTAGCAAATAAACCCACGAATACAGTGAACTATATTGAGATACGTGGTATATAGGATTTTAAAGATTATAACGCTGTACATATCAATATTTTCTTAAGAATTTAAGGACCATCATACCACCCCCAGTGCTCACAAGTTAAACTTGCATTTCATGCACTTCATTAGGGTCACTTTTAATCAATTGGTCCAGATAGCTCACATCCAAGTTCAATTTTTATAGATTTTTTAGTATAGGTTTAAAAAGAAAAAACTTCCCTTATTCATGAATTGTCGGGGTCATTCATCCCGTAGCTGTCGGGGTCACTCGTCCGACGCGCGCGTTTCGCACCACAAGCTGCTTCAGAGACATATGTTCAAGCTCTCCTGATCCAGCACTCCCCTTTTTTTGCGGGGATACAAACAGATCTTTAAGCAAAATTAATTCATGCAAAGGAAGAAACTTCAATGGTGTTATAGGTCCGTCAATTTTTCGAACTTTAAGCGGGGAGATGGCGTTGGGTTCAAAAATAAATAATCATCAACATGACTTGCTTCCATCCTCCATCTATATAAACCAAGGCATTTAAGATCAGCAAACAAAAACCTATTGGATGTTCCAGCCCCTAAATTGGTGAAACTTGATGTCACCAGAAATAGGGCTTTCTCTGTCACAGGTCTATTTTTGTGGAACAGCTTACCTGAAGTACTCCGAACTGCATCAACTGTTGTCATTTAAAAAGACACTAAAAACTTATTTTTTCACACTTACCTTCAAGGACTCCGGAATCCCAGTGTAATCGAAGAATGTCCAAGCACTCTTGGGGGTTTTTTTTCCCCCTTATGTTTTCAAAATTTCCTACTCGTAATTTGTGGATGTAAAACTTGTAAACTGCCGTAAACTACATTGAAACATGTGGGTTATACTTTTTTTTTAAATAAATTAACAGGATACAGTATATGTATATACAGGCAGTCCAGAGAACAGCTGCTAAAAGAGTGCATAGTCTACATCAAAAATCATATGAGCTGAGACTTAAGGACCTAAATCTGTTTATCCTAGAAGAGAGCAGAGATGAGGGGATATGATAGAGACATTCAAATACCTCAATAATATAAATAGTGCACAAGAAGTAAAATGTTTGTGATTTTTTTTTTTCAGAGAAAAGAATGCTGTAGATTAGAAGAAGAGGCTGCAAGGGGGTAGACTCATGACCAACATCCAGGGCTTCCTTTTAGATAGGGTAAGAAGGACAGTTGCAACACAGGGCGTCACTGGCCCAGGGTCACCACCAAGACCATTCCCCGTGGTGTTTACATGCCTGCATTGGCAAGCAGTGCTCCGTAAGCAGCCATGCATGCCGCCGCTCAGGCCGTGCAAACCCAGGCAAGCAGGAGGATCGAGAGCCCATGCTGCTGCTGCCGCTGTTCCTTCCCATTGGTGTTAATCCTGTGAGCACTTCCTGTATGCTGATCTTGTGCATCGTGAAGTCAGCATCCAGAAAGTGCCTGCCCATGACTTTTGAACATGCTTGTAGGGCTGGCACAGACAAGGAGCACTAGAGGCAGCAGCTCTGTTGCTAGACATTTTGCTTGGGGAAGAGGCAGGAGCAACAGGCAGATATGGTTGCAGCAGCAGAGAAGGGTGGAAAGAGGAAGATTCTGGGATTGAGGAAAGGGAAAAGCAGGAACAAATGCTGGGGATGGAGGAGAGGGTTAAGAGATATGGGAGAGGATATTCGGGATGGGGTTTAAGAGGCAGGGCTGTAGATACTGGGGATACGGGGTATGAGGCAGGGAAGTGGATGCAGGGGGTGGCGTGGTAAGATGTAGGGGAGAGGATACTGGGGGAAGTAGGCAGGGGACAGGTACTGGGGGATGGGTTAGAGACAAGAAAGAAGATCCTGGGGTGGGGGATAAAAGGCAGGGGAGAGGATACTAGAAGAGGGAGAGTAGGTGCATGGAACAGATGATGGGAGTAAAGAGACCTCACGCCCACCTCCATCTTTGCCTCGACTGCTCAGCTTGGGTGCACCTCATTTCTGCCAATCCAAGCCAAGAACCAGGGGATTGTGATCAGTTGTGGGTATGCCAGGATATCATTTTCCCTAGAGCCAGACCTGGCACCCATGATAACATTTTTCTTCATGGAAAGGGTGGTCCAAACATGGAATGACCTCCCAGTGGAGGAAGTGGAGATAAAACCAATAATGGAATTGAAAAATAGCTGGGATAAGCAGAGCAGATCCCTAACTGGTATGATAACTTACACTATGTTATGTTGCAAACAAATGAAGGGGAAGTCAGGGATCTATGGCATTGCACCAGGTTTTAAATTGGGCAGACTAGATGGGCCTTACCATCCTTATCTGCCATCATATTCTCTGTTTTCAAGTTTCTGGTGCCAATTGCGCAGAACCATTCTGAAATAAAATGGAATATTCTCCTGCCCAAAAAAGTGGTTGAATTAGTCCAAGGCTTAATCTTTGACAACTAGCACTGCTGCTCATGAGTTCTCAATTCTTTTCTGTGTGTTGCTATCATTTGTCCAGAATTTGCTGGGTGTATTTTTCTGTGGGTTTCGTACAGTGATTTAAAAATCAAGGCTTGCACAGAGAGAGTTGCAGGCTTCCAGTCACTGTGCCCTGCCTATCTCCCAGAGCTTGGATGGCATCCTGAGTTCCCAGAAGATCATCATCACTAGTTTCAGTGCAGCAATAGCGCACAACAGGCAGATCCAATTCTGATGCATTTTTTTCCCTTTTGAACACCTCAGCTAACCTGTATTTTTGCTTTCCACCTGCCCCAAAGTCAAATGAAGTTTCTGATACGCCCATGGAATTCCTAACTCGCCGCAGGTGACTGTACGCTGGGAGTTGTCATCACTGAAAATAGCTAACATAAATTCCCAGGGCTGTAGCTCTGCCTCACATCTCCCTCAGGCAAGCTCTCGGTACTGCACCCTTCCACTGCAAGTTCTTTCAAAGGCAGATGCAGGAAGCCTCCCAGGGAGAGGTGAGCTGGAAGCTTTGTGCAGAAAGATAGAATGCAGCATTTTGAACATTTCTACAGAAAAATGGAATACAAAATCAAATGCACAAAATGAAATGAAATACAAGTAGGTACACTCCTAACTAGGAAATAGTCATCTAGAGCTTATTCAACCTTGAAAAATCCTTGAGTTTTATTTCCTGCTTATAGACTGCTTTTTTTTCCGAACAAGGGGACCCAAAGCAGTTTACATAAAAAATAGTACAATACACGAATACAACATAATATAATAACAATAATAATAATATAATTCCTAATAGACCTGCCACATCACTGACTCTCACTAGTGAAGTGATAATTCACATCACACAGTTAAAACATAACAATCTCTCCCAAGTAATTCAATAAATTCTGATTCCATCAGTCATATACTGCTTTCCAAATATAAACAAAAATACATACTAACAAAGAAATACAATAAAAATGTCAAGCATCAATGAACAAAGTTAAATTTTTCCAGCAATCCTTGCATGATCATCCTTTTGTTGTGTTATAATATGCACTTTTAATGGTATTACTAGAGCATACAACCTCTGCTGTACATCAGCAGCAAATAACTGAACAGGAAAGTATGCACACAGTCTATGCACTAATTTTCTTCTATTTAATAGCCTTTAAGCCCAAGTATAGTAGAAAGAGGATGGGTTTGAGATGGCAAGAATAGTGATCTATGGGGCAAAGCCTAATCCAAGTACTAAAATCCTTCATTTGATCAACCATTAATCCAAGTGAAAAACAAAATCCTTCATTTGATCAACCATTTCTTTTTTTTTTTTTTTTTACACAGATTGACTTTTTTCATTAAAAAATATTAATCGAGGATGGTGATTAAAAAATTAGAACGAGCCCCAAAATGCCCAGATCAGACCACATGCTGCAAATTATGATCCTCACAGT
This sequence comes from Rhinatrema bivittatum, assembly GCF_901001135.1. NCBI lineage: Eukaryota > Metazoa > Chordata > Amphibia > Gymnophiona > Rhinatrematidae > Rhinatrema > Rhinatrema bivittatum. Next base: position 365,512,513 of record NC_042618.1, read on the forward strand.
GGAAAAATCAGCCCCACTCCATTCTATATAATAGTATATCACTTTCTGTAAAAGGCTATGTGGCCTCTTTGTAACCAGTCCAATCTAAAGATCCTGTTTCATATTATCTCTCTAGATATTTTATTCTAATAATCTGCAGTCCAGCTCTCCCTGTACAACTAATCTATAATACTTTTCTTTCGTACACATTTTCCAGTTTCACTCTTTTCTTTTAACTATATAAATACAGTTAACTATTTTGCCAGAGTCTGATCTGTTCCAGGAAAAAAGATGATAACATTTGAATCAACAAGTTGCAAATTAATGGCGGCACATGAACGTTTGTTTTGCTAGCTGGGAAAGGGAAGTTCAGGATAAACCCTAGCACTATGCCAGGTGAGCTCAGATTCTGGAAGGCCAAGTTATAGTCATTCATGTTGAGGCTTCTTTTAGGTGTAGTAGTTCTTAATTCAGTCTTTTGGAACTCCCTTCCCCCCCCAGTCAGGATATTCGGAATGAGTATGTATTAAATATCTTTGTACACACAAAGCTGGTTCTTAGATTGAATGTATGACGTGTATTTCATACACAAACATTGTGGATTCTGGATATTCTGAAAACCACTGCTCTAGAGTGAGCCTGCACCTTATAAAGTGGACTGTTATCCATGAAAGCTTATGCCTCAATAAATCTGTTAGATTATAACAGAGGTAGGCAACGCCAGTCCTGGAGTGTCACAAACAGGTATGATATTGAATATTTAATGCACGCATATTCATTGTGGATATCCTGAAAACCAGACCTGCTTGTAGCAATTCAGGACTGAGTTGCCTAGCAATAGTTTATAAGGTGCTAGTATCCACTGTGCCATTTTCACTACTACAGACTATCCCTCTGGAAATTTAATACTAAACCAGTTCAGGTATAAATGTATTTCCAAATTCCCAGTTTTATTCTCTATTCCAAAAGTTCCCAAACCTATCCTGGGGGATCCCTAGCCACTACCACCATTGGTCCTAGGGCCACTAAATCTCACACCTAATCCCTGGTAGCCATTTTGTTAGGAATGTAAATAAAGTGAGGAGGAAAAAGAGATGATTTTGGTTTTCTAAAGAAGTAGCTGAAAAGGTAAGAGAGAAAAGGTTAGCATTCATAAAGAGATCACAGAAAGAGAAAGAAGCTGACAACATCTGAAAAAGCTAAGAGAAGTTGGGAAAGTAGTCAGGAATGCAAAAATTCAAATAGAAGAAAAAACAGCAAATATGGTAAAAAAAAAGGGAGACAAGACTTTTTTTTAGATATGTTAGTGATAGAAGGAAGTGCAAAAGTGGCAATGTGAGACTCAAAGGTGAAGAGGAGGACTATGTGGAGGCTGATTAGGAAAAAGCAAAATTGCTTAATAAATATTTCTATTCTGTGTTCAGTGCAGAAGGGCCTGGAGAAGGACCACATAAAATAAACACAATTAAGATTGGAAATGAGGTAAGTAAGGCGATGGAGCCATAAGGGTACCAAGGGTACTAAGGGAATTTAGAGATGTCCTAGAAGCTCTGCTGGCTGACCTTTTCAATGCTTCTTTAGAGTCTGGGGTGGTTCTGGAGGACTGGAAAAGGACGAAAGTGGTTCCTATTTATAAAAGCGGAAGTAAAGAGGAAGCTGGAAACTACAGGCCAATTAGTCCTGACCTCTGTGGTGAGTAAACTAAAGAAATTGCTGCTAAAACAGAGGATATTGCAATTTTTGGAATCCAATAGATTGCGAAATTTGAGGTAGCATGGTTTTACTGGAGGTAAATCTTGTCAGACGAATCTGATCAATTTCTTTGATTGGGTGACCAGAGAGTTGGATCAAAGAAGAGCACTAGACATAGTGCAATTGGATTTCAGCAAGGCCTTTGACATGGTTAAACTGTGTATCCTTGGTATGGATCCTAGAATGATTGACTGGGTTAGAAACTGGCTGAGTGGGAAACAACAAAGGTAGTAGTAAATGGATTTTTCTTTTTGGAGGGGGTTGTTACTAGTGGTATGACTTAGGGATCAATCCTGAACCAGTTCTTTTCAGCATTTTGTGAACGACATAATAGAAGGGTTGTCAGGAAAGGTTTGTCTTTTTGCTGGTGATACCAAAATCTGTAACAAGGTGGATAGCCAGGAAGGAGTAGAAAACATGAGGAGGGATCTAACGAAGCTCGAGGAATGCTAAAAATGCAGAGTAATGCATTTAGTATGCAAAAACCAAAGGAAAAGGTACGGATTTGGAAGGTGAAATTCTTCTAAGCACAAAGGAAGAGTGGGGATTTGGGGGTAATTGTATCTGATGATCTTAAGGTGACCAAACAGGTGGATAAAGCAATGGTAAAAGCCAGAAAGATGCTTGGCTGCATAGGAAGAGAAATGGTCAGCAGAAAAAAGGGAGAAGGTATTGACCCTGTATAGGTCCCTGGTGAGACCTCACTTGGAATGCTATGTACAATTCTGGAGACCCGCACCTTCAAAAGGATATAAACAGGGTGGAGTCAGACCAGAGGGTGGCTACTAAAATGTTCAGTGGTCTTCGTTCTAAAGCACATGGCGATAGACAAAGATCTAAACATGAATATCCTAGAAGAAAGGTGAGAAAGGGAAGATATGATTGAGACATTCAAATATCTCAAAGGTTTCCATGCACAGGAGGTGAGCCTTTTTCAATGGAAAGGAGGCTCTAGAACGAGTGTTCATGAGATGAGGTTGAGTCAGGAATAATCTTAGGAAATACTTCTTTATAGAGAGGGTGGTGGATGTGTGGAAGAGCCTCCCAGTGGAAGTGGTGAAGACAAAAACAGTATCTGAATTCAAGAAAGCATGGAATAAATACAGGAGATCTCTAAGGAAGTAATGAGAATTATAATGCTAAATTAATTGGATGGATGGGCTGTGTAGTCTTTTTCTGCTGTCATGTTTCTATGTTTTACCGCCCACTTCCCATCCCCCCTCCACGAAAATTACCCTCTCCCTCCTTCTTTGAGCCAGAATCAGCAGGCTGTCCTCTGCTTTGAAGGATGAGAACAAACTGGCATGTACTGCTGCTTTCATCAGCCTCCTCGGATGGGTGGGGCACTAGAATTTAAAAGTGTGGCCTGTTCTCAGGGAACAAAGGAAGGGAGCATCACTGCATGCTCTCCTTGCTAACCCCCTTCTATCCTCTCTCCTTATTCACTCTTTCCTCTTACCTTCAATTGCCTCTCTCAGACTGCCCTCCCCCTTACAGAACAGGAGGAGTGGGGGCTGAACTGGAGAGCAGAGTGGCGTTCTTTTTCTCCCCCTCTGCTCCAGGTTCATCCCCTCTCCTCTCCTTCCCTGCAGGCTGCCTGAATGAGAGGGGCTGGAGCAGAACACCCCTGTCATTCTGCCCATTAAGCCTGAAAAGAAGTGACCTGGATCTCTGTTCCAAGTCATTCCCCCACAAATTAAGCCCTACCTTTTGAGATGAGGTGACCAGAATTTCTCACACTACTCATTAGTGCAACTGCATCATTGATCAATAACAGAGGTATTATGATCGTCCCTGTTTTGTTCTCCAATCCTTTCTGAATAATTCCTAGAATTCTGTTTGTTCTTTTGGCTGTCGCACACTGAACTGAGGATTTCAACCTACTATCCACAATGACTCATAGATCCTTTTCCTGGGTGATTACTCCTAATGATAACCCATCATCATTTATCTAAAATTAGGGTTATTTTTCCCTATGTGCATCACTTTGCACTTGTCCAGATTAAATTTCATCTGCCATTTAGATGCCCGGTTCTCCAATCTCATAAGGTCCTTCTGTAGTCTTTCACAATTTGCCTGTGTTTTAATTATCCTGAACAATTTTGTGTCATCTGCAAAATCTGACCACTTTACTTGTTACTTCCTTTTCTAGATCATTAATGTAGGTTGAACAGCACTGGTCCCAGGACAGATCCTTGGAGTATTCCACTATTCATGCTTTCTCCACTGAGCAAACTGACCATTATATCCTACTCTTCGTTTCCTGTCTTCTGATCAGCTACTATTCATTCACACACTGAAATAACACCTCCTACCCCATGACTTTTTTAGTTTATTGAAGACTTTGTCAAAAGCCTTCTGGAAATCCAAATACACTATGACGATTGGCTCTTCTTTATCCACATGCATGTTTACTCCTTCAAAGAATAATAATATAATAAGTTTGCAATTCTGTAACTTCTGGAATGCCTGTTATAACATATGTATGAATGAAACTAATGAATAAAGATAATAAAAATCAGTTTGATTAACATTATATTTTTGCTACAGCCGTTGGCTGCATTTTTAAGTCACTCGTCTCAGCCAGCATTCAAAACCAAGTTTTCATTTATAAAGGACCTGTGGGTAAGCAGCCATGATTCCTCAGGACAAAACTGCCCATCACTTCCACTGTTGCTAAAGGCCATGCTGCACCAGTACTGAGCTGGTCTTCACGCACCGTCAAGATGGTGGGTCCTTCTTGGGAGTTCCCATCTAATCCATCAGCCGTTTGGGAGCATTGATTAGGCAGCCACAAGAGTGAGCAAAGGAGATCATTTTTAGTTCATGGCTTGAAAGGAATAAGCAGATTGAAAACTAAAGCTAAAATGGCCCTTCCCTTACACCTTGAGAACGGGTAAACATGAAAATGTGGATAAGAGACTAGTTGTCACCTTCTCCCAAGCCTGCAGCAGTTCTTAAGTCATGGGGGAGTGTGCAAAGCCAGTACCAAGAATGTGAATATTTTTTCTCAGCCTTAGAATCCTTGATTATATGTCTCTCTCTTTGGTATGCAGTTAATTTATAATGGGCAGGGAAAAGTTTACCCTCCTGGTGGTTGGGGCAGCAAAGGCTGCTATGCAACTATGCTTTGTGCAGCAATTGCTAAGAAATATGTAGCACGGCTGCCACACCCAGTTTTTCTTCCTCTCGCTGGTTGCCTATCCAAAATACAGACATTATGGTGAGTTAAAGCCCAACCTGCTGTTCATCTTGGCATGCAGGTATCAAATTGCAGTGTTGCCTAGGAACCACAATGCACTGTCATGTTAGAGCCCAGACCAGTGAATCCTATATCTCCAGGTTCAAATATCCTGCTACCACTCACTGTGTGTCCTTAACCAAGTCACTTAACTTCACTGTGCCTGCTGACTCCTTGGGGAAGGGACTTTTGTAACCCTGTGAATTAGCATGTACAGAACAGTGTGCACAGACAATATTTAGGTAAATAATAATCATGTGATGCAGTTATTAGCACATCATCCCCGACTGAACTTTCAGCATACCTGGCATCTGTGTGACTTTTTATTTTGTAGGAGGTTTAATCCTCTTGTTTTGGCAACGGTCATTACATTATCACGTTCCCAGTGGGATGCAGCTGGCAAGGCTTAACCTCCTTGCCCCCTCCCATATTATATAGGTTCTTAAGCTCAGCCAAAAAAAATAACAAAACTCAAGAAAAACTATACTTAGCTAGTGATTACCAAATCCAAATGCAATAGTTCAGACCCTGCACTTGGATCCCAGCCAAAAAGAGGCCTTGAGTGATTCTCCATTTTATTTGATTTAAAGAGAAACCAAAGTAGGTATGTTACATAAGTGTAGTTTGGAGGGAGGCAGAAGAGAGTAGCATTCCCCTCCAGATGCTCCAGGTGCTAGTACTGAATTGGGCCCCCTCTGTTCTCCCACCAATATGCCCTCCCTACCTTTGCCTCCCAAACTAAGCAAGCAAACTACACATGGGAAACTCCTTGATTGCCACATTAGAACCACAGTGTGTGCTGCATTATCAGCCAACACCGACTGTAAACTCTTTCCTGCTCCTGTTGACTTTGCAGTCAGGCACCTGCACCCACTGGTGCATCCCTGATGCACCAGATTATAATAGTAACCATGGCACTTCAGAGTACCCAACTACATTTGTTTGACCTTGCCCTTGATATGTTTTTGTTATGCTTGAAGGTAAACAAGCTGCTCCCGCAAACTGCTGCATTCACCCTCCAGGCCAGACCAGTCTCACTGCTCCTCAACACATGCAGTAGAGCATCACCAGCGTATATTCACCAAGCCTCTCCTTAGGTGTGCGCACAGATGAACTCCCCACATTTAAAGGAACCGCAGTGGGAAAGCTCCTGCATCCCCTACTGATGATGTCAGCGCTTCAGTCCTATAAAAAGGCAATGCTTCAAACATAACTTGCCTCAGCAACAGGTCCAACTACTTGATAAATAGTGTGTGTTGCTTTCTGGCAACTCAGTCTTCATTCCAGCATTGTCTTTGGTCTTCCTTCTAGCATTGTCTTCAGTCCTCATCCAGCCTCTCAGTCTTCATCCATCTGTCTCCAGTTTGTCTTTTGAATTCATCTTCGTCTGTTCCTTCCATGTTGTCTACCTGTTCTTGTCCTTGCCTAACTGCCCTGCCTATCTTTCCCTTTGCTCCTCTACTCGGAAGGATACCTCATTTGACCTCAGCCTTGACCTTAGATTTGCTTGACTGCTGCCTGCCTCTGATCAATGCTTGGATCTCAGATACGCTTGACTGCTGCCTACCCTTGACCATTGCTTGGACCTTGGATATGCTTGACCACTGATGGTCTCTGACCATTGCCCAGACCTCAGATACCTCTGACTGCTACCTGCCTGTGTCCCAGCTGTCTATGGACTTCTCCTGATTTCCCACCTAAGTCCTGCTGGCCCTAGCACCCAAAGGCTCAACCCAAGAGGAACAAAGGCTGGTATAGTTGAAGCTCCTAACAAGTCTCTGCCTCGCCTGGGTCTGCCTGCCAACAGTGGGAACCTGCAGGGAGGAGCCCTGCAGGTAGAGCCAATCCTGCCTTGGTCCAAAGATCCACAGATACAACAGTTTTCTTAAACAGGGTGTAACTTGTGTTCCCAGCACTCCCTGTTGTGCCATAGTCCTTAATTATAATTGAAATAGGACCCAGAGAAGTCACACAAAGACCCAAGTTTTGAATTTCAAAAATATAGACTTTGTCAAAATGGGGACGTACCTGGAGGAAGAATGGGAAGACTGGAAAAAATTGATGAGGTAGAACAACAGTGGGCCAAGTTAAAAGGAGTTATTACAAAGGCAACAAATCTATATGTTAGAAAAGCCAACAAGAATAAGAGGAAAAAGAAACCAACCTGGTTCTCAAAGAAAGTGGCTGAAAAAATAAAGGCAAAAAGAATAACGTTCAAGAAGTATAAAGGATCCCAAAAAAAGGAACACAGGGAAGAATTTCTGTTAAAACTGAGGAAGACTAAGAAAGAAATAAGGAAATCAAAAGGTCGAGCATAATAAAAGATGGCCAAAGAGATAAAGCGAGGAGACAAAACATTTTTCATATATCAGTGAAAGAAGGGAGGTCAAGAAGTGGTATATTGAAATTGAAAGGTGACAAGGAGCAATGTGTAGAGAGTAACAAAGAAATCGCAGAAATACTAAACAAATATTTCAGTTTGGTATTCACTAAAGAAGACCCTGGAGAAGGACAGTTGCTGATTAACAAGACCATAGATGGGGATGGAGAAAACAAAACTCTGTTTACAGAAGAGAATGTATGGGAGGAGCTAGGCAAACTGAAAGTGGATAAAGCCATGGGACTGGATAAGATACACCACAGGATGCTGAGAGTGCTCAGAGATGTGCTGGTGGGTCCGCTGAAGGACATATTCAATAAATCCCTGGAAACAGAAGTGGTGCCACGGGATTGGAGAAGAGTGGTTGTGGTCCTGCTTCACAAGAGTGGTAGCAGAGAGGAGGCTGGAAACTACAGACCGGTTAGTCTCACCTTGGTGGTGGGAAAATTAATGGAGACTCTCCGGAAGGAAAGGATGGTGAACTATCTACAATCCGGTGGGTTGCTGAACCAGAGGCAGCTTGGATTCACAAGGGAAAGAATGGCAAAAAATCAAGCAGAAGAGAGGATTGCCAAGGAGATAAAAAATGGTGACAAAACATTTTTCAGATACATCAGCGAAAAGAGAAAGGTCCAAAGTGGTATAGTGAAATTGAAAGGTGGTAATGATCAATGTGTGGAGACAGATGAAGAAATGGCAGAAATATTAAACGAATACTTCAGCTCTGTGTTCACTAAAGAAGACCCTGGAGAAGGACCATCTCTACACAACAAGAAACTGGAGGGAAGTGGAATAGATGAAAATCCTTTTACAGTAGAAAATGTGTGGGAAGAGCTAAAGAACCTGAAAGTGGACAAAGCCATGGGGCCTGATGGGATTCATCCAAGGATATTGAGGGAGCTCAGAGATGTTCTGGTGGGTCCGCTGTGTGACCTGTTCAATAGATCCCTAGAAACGGGAGTGGTGCCGAGAGACTGGAGAAGAGCGGTGGTGGTCCCGCTTCACAAGAGTGGGAACAGGGAGGAGGCTGGCAACTACAGGCCGGTTAGCCTCACTTCGGTGGTGGGAAAAGTAATGGAGTCTCTGCTGAAAGAGAGAATAGTGAACTATCTACAGTCCGGAGAATTGATGGACCAGAGGCAACATGGATTCACCAGGGGAAGATCCTGTCAGACAAATCTGATTGACTTTTTTGACTGGGTAACCAAGGAATTGGACCAAGGAAGAGCGCTTGATGTCATATACTTGGATTTCAGCAAAGCTTTTGATACGGTTCCGCACAGGAGACTGGTGAATAAAACGAGAAGCTTGGGAGTGAGTGACAAGGTGGTGACCTGGATTGCAAATTGGTTGATGGACAGAAGACAATGTGTGATGGTAAACGGAACCTTCTCTGAAGAGAGAGCGGTTTTAAGTGGTGTACCGCAAGGATCGGTGTTGGGACCGGTCCTGTTCAATATCTTTGTGAGCGACATTGCGGACGGGATAGAAGGTAAGGTTTGTCTTTTTGCGGATGACACTAAGATATGCAACAGAGTGGACACGCCGGAAGGAGTGGAGAGAATGAGACGGGATCTAAGGAAACTGGAAGAGTGGTCGAAGATATGGCAGCTGAGATTCAATGCCAAGAAGTGCAAAGTCATGCATATGGGGAGCGGAAATCCGAATGAACTGTATTCGATGGGGGGGGAAAGGCTGACGTGCACGGAGCAGGAGAGGGACCTTGGGGTGATAGTGTCTAATGATATGAAGTCTGCGAAACAATGCGACAAGGCGATAGCAAAAGCCAGAAGAATGCTGGGCTGCATAGAGAGAGGAATATCGAGTAAGAAAAGGGAAGTGATTATTTCCTTGTACAGGTCCTTGGTGAGGCCTCACCTGGAGTACTGTGTTCAGTTCTGGAGACCGTATCTACAAAAAGACAAAGACAAGATGGAAGCGGTACAGAGAAGGGCGACCAGGAAGGTGGAGGATCTTCATCGCATGACGTACGAGGAGAGATTGAAGAATCTAAATATGTACACCCTGGAGGAAAGGAGGAGCAGAGGTGATATGATACAGACTTTCAGATACTTGAAAGGTTTTAATGATCCAAAGGCAACAACAAACCTTTACCATAAGAAAAAAATCAGCAGAACCAGGGGTCACGATTTGAAGCTCCAGGGAGGAAGATTCAGAACCAATGTCAGGAAGTATTTCTTCACGGAGAGGGTGGTGGATGCCTGGAATGCCCTTCCGGAGGAAGTGGTGAAGACCAGAACTGTGAAGGACTTCAAAGGGGCGTGGGATAAACACTGTGGATCCATAAAGTCAAGAGGCCGCCAATGAAGAGTGGGTGATTCGCCAGAATGATGGCTACTGCCTGGAGACAATACCCTTATTCAATAAACATACACATGGTTACTGTGACTCCAACATCACTCTAAGCTTCAACAGCAAGAGGAAATGTGGAAAAAAAGGATTTGCACTCACAAAGACGGGAGTAGCTGGCTTGTTACGGCGGTTACTACCCCAAACCAAATATCCAAATTACTACCTCCACCTTCCTCTATTCCTGATGCCTTTCAACTAGCTTGATCACTCCATTCTTATACTTCACTTTCAATGCATATCCAGCATAGTTCTCTGCTTCAACAGCAGGGGAAAAGAAAAACTGTTACTTCACACATCCAGCAGAGCTCTCTGCTTAAACGGCAGGGGAGAAGAAAAAAGGGTTCGCACTCACAAAGCGGGGAGTAGCTGGCTTGTTACGGCGGTTACTACCCCAAACCAAATGTGCCTGATACTTCACTTTCGATGCATATCCAGCATAGCTCTCTGCTTCAACGGCAGGGGAAAAGAAAAACTGATACTTCACGCATATCCAGCATAACTTCAACGGCAGGGGAGAAGAAAAAAGGATTCACACTCACAAAGCGGGGAGTAGCTGGCTTGTTACGGCGGTTACTACCCCAAACCAAATGTGCCTGATACTTCACTTTCGATGCATATCCAGCATAGCTCTCTGCTTCAACGGCAGGGGAGAAGAAAAAAAACTGATACCTCACGCATATCCAGCATAGCTCCCTGCTTCAACGGCAGGGGAGAAGATAAACAACCAATAAGGGCTGTATAACATAATCTGGGTAAAAACAAATAAGCATGGGTGTAGCTTGCTTATTGCGGTGGTTACTACCCCTACTACCTCTAACTAATCAAGCTAGATATTTCACTTGGATGCAGCTCCATCACCGCTCTCTACATTAATGGCGGGGGTGGAAGGGAATTAGAACCAAGAGCTAAGAGAAACAGATAAGTATGGGAGAAGAAATGAGGGAAGCTTGCTGGGCAGACTGGATGGGCCATTTGGTCTTCTTCTGCCGTCATTTCTATGTTTCTATGTTTCTATGTTTCTATGAAAGGTCCTGTCAGACAAATCTGCTTGATTTTTTTGATCACATGGAAGAGTGCTCCATGTGATCTACTTGGATTTCAGCAAAGCTTTTGATATGGTCCCACTTAGGAGGCTTGTGAATAAAATGAGAGTTTGGACGTGAGTGCCAAAGTGGTGGTGTGGATTATAAATTGGTTGACTGATAGGGGACAGCGTATAATGGTAAATGGAACTTACTCTAAAGAGAAAACCATATTAAGGGGAGTGCCAATATCTTTGTAAGCAACATTGCAGAAGGTAAAGAAGGTAAAATATGCCGATTTGCGGATGATACTAAGATCTGCAATAGAATGGACACACCTGAAGGACTAGAGACAATGAAAAGAGAAGTGCAGAGTCATGCATCTGGGATACAGTAATCCAAAAGAGCTTTATGTAATCGGGGGTGAAAGACTGTTGTGCACGGGCCAAGAATGGGATCTTGGGGTAATAGAGTCTGGAGAACTGAAGAAGGCGAAGTAATATGACAAGGCGATAGCTAAAGCTAGAAGAATGCTGGGCTGCATAGAGAGGAATAACGAGTAAGAAAAAGAAGGTGATAATACCCTTGTACAGGTCCTTGTTGAGGCCTCACCTGGACTATTGTTTTCAGTTCTGGAGTCCTTATTTCAAAAGGGGCAAAGACAGGACTGAGGCGGTCCAGAGAAGAGCAACCAAAATGGCATGGTGTCTGTATGAGAAGACCTATGAAGAGAGGCTGAAGGATATGAATATGTATACCCTGGAAGAGAGGAAATGCAGGGGAGATAGGATACAGACCTTCAGATACCTGAAAGGTTTTAATGATGCATATTCGACAAACCTTTTCCATTGGAAAGAAATCAATAGAACTAGGGGTCACAAAATGAAACTCCAGGGAGGACGACTCAGAACCAAGGTCAGGAAATATTTCTTCATAGAGAGGGTGGTGGATGCCTGGCATGCCCTTCCGGAGGAGGTGGTGAAGATGAAACAGTGAAAGAATTCAAAGGGATATGGGATAAACACACCAGATCGGTAAAGGATAGATTAAAAGAAAGAGTGCATGGGGGTAACTTGCTGGTACGGCGGTTACTACCCTTAACCAATAAACCTTCATACTGTTGATGCAACTCCATCATGGCTCTCTGCTTCAATGGCAGGGGAAAAGGGGAATTGGATTTGAACAGGAACCAATGAGGGCCTCAACTTTTAGAGCCTGGGGAAACAAATAAGCATGGAGGTAATTTGCTGATGCGGTGGTTACTACCATTAACCAATAAGCCTGATACTTTGATGCAACTCAAACATTGCTCTCTGCGTCAATGGCAAGGGATAATGGGGAACTGGATTCAAACAGCAGCAAGGGCCCTGACTTTTACAGTCTGGGAAATTGATAAGAATGGGCGTAACGGGGAATTGGATTCCAACAGCAACCAATGAGAGCCCTGCTGTTTATGATCTGGGAAACTGATAAGCATGGGAGTAACATGCATGTCGCAGCAGATACAGCTTGCTGGGCAGACTGGATGGACCATTTAGTCCTTTTCTGCTGTCATTTCTATTTTCCTATGTTTCTATATACATTTTTGTTGGTCGCTTTGTTTTGTTTTAATTATAAATGCTTTTAATTATGGTTTTATTTTTATATTGTTTGATTATGACTGTACCATTTGAAACCCGTCCCAAACACTGGAGGGTGTGGGTAATAAATCCTTTTAATTAATAAATGAATACATATAATGGCAGATACAGTAAGATCGAGTGATGATTATGAGTAGAAAATATATTAGTCAAAGATATTTTTTTTTGCATTCTATGGCAGTGACAAAATTCTGTGGAAAGCAAGGTCCTGTAGCTAGATAATTCTAAACAATGCTGAATTAGTAATTGATAGTAATAAAGCCAGAAACTTGGGATTTCCCCAATGAAACACAATACATAAGAGCGACAATGAGATTTGGTTTGCTACCTGGCTCCATGCCACAAGAAACATGTTTAAAAAACCAGGATTAGATTTATCCTATTGCATGCATGGACTTGTAGACTTGCTTTTTGGACTATAAATCCCTGTATTCAACAGAGTAAACCCAGGATTGGATTAGCTTGCTCTTTAAGAGATAGAGCCAGGTAGCCATCCATTAGACCCTGATTTACAGAAGCTTTTCTCCCATTCTGGGCTGATGTAATAAACTGAGTATGCACTGAAATCCAGTTCATAGTTTTTTAATGCACAGACTAAAAGTGTATTTTAACTTTTGATGCAGTAACCTAATGGTAATGCTAATATATCAGGAGTTAAAAATGCACACAAACCCAACAGTGTGCATAAATAAAATAGCAGTGTGCGTGAACACATGATTTATGCACACAAAAAATGTTTTTCTAATAGCCCTGCAGAATATCTGTGCAGAAAACATTGCTTTGTGAGCGCAGAAAATCGTGACCAAAGGTCCTTGCAGAGGAACTCCAGCTGCTACCTGTAGACCCATTAGCCCTGGAAACTTTACTCCACTTAAGACTAGGAACTGTTTCCAGTGCTAGGAAAACAGGAGGTAATCAGGGCACCTCTCTGCATTGGGGGGCAATAGCTAATGCGTTATGCCATCATTATCACGGGATTTGCATGACAGAGCACTAACCTGTACACACACTGTTGTGTGTGCACATTTTTTGTGCACAAAACTCTTTGCTGCATTGGTAGTAATGTTTGCACACAAAAGATTTACCTACAACTGTGGGTTAAACTGTGTGCTCTGCTCAACGCACCTTATTTCATCAACCTATTTGTATTTATGGGAAAAAAAGGGCTTAACAAATCAGACTCTTTAAGTGAGACTGCAGAAATCTTAAACCAGTTAAACTGCTGCTGTTGCGATCCTGCCCGCGAGGAGCGCGGGCAGGCTCTTACCTTCGCAGCCAGTCGGGCTGTTACGCTTGGGCTCCGGTCAGGAGTCGTGCACACCACCCAGCAGGGTGGCTCCAGGTGGAGAGAGACAGGAAGCTCGAAACAGAGTCAGGTACCAGGCTGGGTCAGGGCAGGCAGCAATAATCAGAGTCGGGGTTCAGGCTGGGTCAGGGCAGGCAGCAATAATCAGAGTCTGGGTTCAGGCTGGGTCAGGGCAGGCGGCAAGTGGCAGTGTCTAGTACAGGCTGGGTCAGGGCAGGCGGCAAGTGGCAGTGTCAAGTACAGGCTGGGTCAGGGCAGGCGGCAGTCAGCAGTGTCTGGGTCCAGGCTGGGTCAGGGCACAGTAAGCAGGGCAGGGCAGGTCAGAAGGCCCGTAGGCCACACACACACACACACACACGGAAGGCCCGTAGGCCACACACCAATAGTGGGGCAAGGCAGGTCAGAAGGCCCGTAGGCCACACACACACACACGGAAGGCCCGTAGGCCACACACCAATAGCGGGGCAAGGCAGGTCAGAAGGCCCGTAGGCCACACACACACACACGGAAGGCCCGTAGGCCAGGTATGGAAATCAAGGAAGAAGGCCAAAAGGCCGCACAAGGCAAGGCAAGGAAAGGAAAGGCCCGAAGGCCACGCAAGGCAAGACAAGGCAAGGATAGGCCCGAAGGCCGCGCAAGGCAAGGCAAGGCAAGGATAGGCCCGAAGGCCACGCAAGGCAAGGCAAGGCAAGGATAGGCCCGAAGGCCACGCAAGGCAAGGCAAGGATAGGCCCGAAGGCCGCGCAAGGCAGGCTAGAGCAGGGAGCCCAGGTGAGCTCGATGCCGAAGCACCGAGGCAACTGTCAGGCAGGGTTAAGAGGGCACACCCAGAGCATAGAGTGGACATAGGAGATGGACTGGGCCTGTCAGGAAAGCCAGCACTAGAGGGACCCCTGGTGGTGAGGCGGTAGCACAGCAGCCACAGCCGTAACAGTACCCCCCCCTCAAGGCCTCCCCCTCCTCCTGGATCCCATCTGTGCAGGAGGTAATCAAGAATAACGGGAGACCACTCCGGGGGTGATGCGGCAGGGTCAACTCCTTCCCGAGGAAATAAGGCAGTCCATAACCCCACCTGGGGTGATAAGGCAGACACAACCCCAACCTGGGGCAGAAAAATAGTCCATAACCCCTCCTGGGACAAGGCGGCAGGGTTAGACCCCTCCTGGGGTAGCAGAGGCGGTGCAGATTTCCATAACCCCTCCTGGGGTGACAAGGGGAACACAAACCCCACCTGGGGCAGAGAAATAGTCCGTAACCCTTCTTGAGGCGATAGTAGGACCGGTCCGGACCCTTCCAAGGTCGGCATTAAGACCGGTACAGACCCCTCCAGGGGCGGCAGCTGGGCCAGTACAGCAGGCTCGGATCCTACTCGGGCAATTGTAGCAGGCTCGGACCCCTCTCGGGGCGTTGTAGCAGGCTCGGACCCCTCTCGGGGCGATGAAGCAGGCTCAGACCCCTCTCGGGGCATTGTAGCAGGCTCGGACCCCTCTCGGGGCGTTGTAGCAGGCTCGGACCCCTCTCGGGGCGATGAAGCAGGCTCGGACCCCTCTCGGGGCGATGAAGCAGGCTCGGACCCCTCTCGGGGCATTGTAGCAGGCTCGGACCCCTCTCGGGGCGATGAAGCAGGCTCGGACCCCTCTCGGGGCGTTGTAACAGGCTCGGACCCCTCTCGGGGCGATGAAGCAGGCTCGGACCCCTCTCGGGGCATTGTAGCAGGCTCGGACCCCTCTCGGGGCGTTGTAGCAGGCTCGGACCCCTCTCGGGGCGATGAAGCAGGCTCGGACCCCTCTCGGGGCATTGTAGCAGGCTCGGACCCCTCTCGGAGCGATGAAGGAGGCTCGAACCCCTCTCGGGGCGATGAAGCAGGCTCGGACCCCTCTCGGGGCGTCAGCAGGACCGGTATGGACCCCTCCAGGGGTGGCAGCAGGACCGGTATGGACCCCTCCCGGGGTGGCAGCAGGGCCAGTTCAGCAGACTCCGATGGCTGACTCAGGAAGTCTGTCAGTAGGACTGGTTCGGACCCCTCTGAGGACGGCAGCAGGGCCGGTTCAGCAGACTCAGGCTCTTCTCGGGGTAGTGCAGCAGGTTCAGATGGCAGAGTAGCATGGTTAAAGGTAGTGTGCATGGAAGACACAGATTGTACTGCCGTGGGCTTGATACCTCGAGCCAAAGTCTGATGCTCCTGATTTTGTTTCTGGAGGAGCAGTTTAGAGAAGGCACAGGCAGTTCTAGGACGTCTAGGGAAGGTGCTCGTTAGTGTCCACTTGGCAGCTGTGGGAAGCTGAGCCCTGCTAGAGTTAATCAGCTCTCTCCGTTGTAGAGAAACCTGTTCCCGAGGCTCTAGCACTGGTCTCACAGAAGCCTTCTTGGCCAGGTAAGTCCTGGGTTTTTCTACCCACAAACTGCCAGCAAAAATGTCTGTTTTAGTTGAGCCAGAAACAGAAAACTGGTTAGGAGAGCTGATAGCTTTTTCTAATTGCACAGCTGGTCCTAGAGCAGAACAACAGGGGCAGGGTTTGCCTGGAGGTAACAAACACGGGAGACAGGAGCATTTCCACCACCCTGGTTTAGGAGCCAGACAGTTCAAACACTCCTGATAGACAGAGACATTTTTCTTGTTGCAGTTATTGCATGACCAGTGTTCCTGACCAACAAGTTCACAGGCAAGACAGTTCTGATAGCTTGGATAATTCAAAGTCTGACAGGAATGGCAGGTATAAAACTTTAAAGAAGGAGGCATCTTGAATTAGTGAAAAGTTGACTCACCGGCAGGACACAGACCTATCTCTTCCCCTGGAAAATGTGATGGCTTCGGCATACTGTTACGCTTGGGCTCCGGTCAGGAGTCGTGCACACCACCCAGCAGGGTGGCTCCAGGTGGAGAGAGACAGGAAGCTCGAAACAGAGTCAGGTACCAGGCTGGGTCAGGGCAGGCAGCAATAATCAGAGTCGGGGTTCAGGCTGGGTCAGGGCAGGCAGCAATAATCAGAGTCTGGGTTCAGGCTGGGTCAGGGCAGGCGGCAAGTGGCAGTGTCTAGTACAGGCTGGGTCAGGGCAGGCGGCAAGTGGCAGTGTCAAGTACAGGCTGGGTCAGGGCAGGCGGCAGTCAGCAGTGTCTGGGTCCAGGCTGGGTCAGGGCACAGTAAGCAGGGCAGGGCAGGTCAGAAGGCCCGTAGGCCACACACACACACACACGGAAGGCCCGTAGGCCACACACCAATAGTGGGGCAAGGCAGGTCAGAAGGCCCGTAGGCCACACACACACACACGGAAGGCCCGTAGGCCACACACCAATAGCGGGGCAAGGCAGGTCAGAAGGCCCGTAGGCCACACACACACACACGGAAGGCCCGTAGGCCAGGTATGGAAATCAAGGAAGAAGGCCAAAAGGCCGCACAAGGCAAGGCAAGGAAAGGAAAGGCCCGAAGGCCACGCAAGGCAAGACAAGGCAAGGATAGGCCCGAAGGCCGCGCAAGGCAAGGCAAGGCAAGGATAGGCCCGAAGGCCACGCAAGGCAAGGATAGGCCCGAAGGCCACGCAAGGCAAGGATAGGCCCGAAGGCCGCGCAAGGCAGGCTAGAGCAGGGAGCCCAGGTGAGCTCGATGCCGAAGCACCGAGGCAACTGTCAGGCAGGGTTAAGAGGGCACACCCAGAGCATAGAGTGGACATAGGAGATGGACTGGGCCTGTCAGGAAAGCCAGCACTAGAGGGACCCCTGGTGGTGAGGCGGTAGCACAGCAGCCACAGCCGTAACACGGGCTGCTGACGCTGCTGCTTCTCTTTCCCTGAATCAGCTGGGGCCCTCCCCGCAGCTGTTGCCATGCGGCTGGCTCCTCTGCTCCTGTTTCTGCCTTCCCCCGACGTGCTGGAGGCTGTCCCTGCCAGTGCCTGCTTCAGCCCGGGTCCTCACCCGGCAGGGAGCCATCCTTGCCGGTGCCTGCAGCCCCTCACAGCTCCCTGCAGCCAGCACTTCTCTCTTCAGCCTTGCAGCGTGGAGCAGTGCCTGCAGCCTGCTACAGCCCCCTGCTTCCCCTGCAGCCAGCCTTACCTCTCTCTGCTTCTTCCTGCTTCAGTCCTTGCGGCTGGGAGCTGCTCCAGCGACCTGCCTTCACCCAGCTCCAGCCAGGGCTGCTCCACTGCTTCCCTGGGCCTTCCACGTGGCTGAGGACGCCACCAGCTTCCAGCTCTTCTCTCCAGCTCCCTAAGGCGCGGGCGCACGCCTCTCTGCTCCTCTTCAAGGGCCAGCCAGGTGTGGCCCCCTGCTGACCCCTCCCTGGGCGTTGTCCACCTCAGCTCTACTAAAGGGCTCAGCGTTCAGTCTGTCTTTGCCTTCGCAAGGAGTTGGTCACTCCTGAGATCCTTTGCTCCAGGAAGTCGTCCATGTTCCAGCACTTCTGCAAGGTCCTATGTTTCTTGTTCTCTGTCGGAGCTCCTCGTCCAGTCCTGATGCCTGCTTGCCGTTCCAGTCCCAAGGTCTGTCTCTTGATCCAGTACCTGTGTTCCAGTCCTGATGTTTCCTGCTGTTCCAGATGTCCTTGTTCCAGCCCTGAGGTCTGTCTTAGTCCTTGTTCCTGACCCTGATGCTTAAATCTTGCCTTGAGCTGCCAGGAGTGCAGCAAACCTTGCCTTGAGCTGCCAGGAGTGCAGCAACCTGCTTCTTCCCTGTGCTCTCCCGCTCTCAGCGTGGTCCACGACCAGCCTTCCTGGGCTGAGTAGGGCGCACATGGGTCAGGGTGGTCCGTGACTCAGTCCCGCGGGTGGTCTGAGTAGGGTGCCCTGAGGGACAGTGCCCATGTCTTCCTTCAGCCCTCGTTCCTGAGTCCACCTCTGTGCATCCAGTACCTCATCCTGAGTCCACGTCTGCTCCTGAGTCCACCTCTGTGCATCCAGTACCTTGTCCTGAGTCCATGTCTGCTCCTGAGTCCACGTCTATGCATCCTGCACCTCGTTCCTGAGTCCACGCCTATGCCTGAGTCTACGTCGTTCCTGAGTCTCGTCTGAATCCATGTTCCAGTTTTCACTGCCCTGGCCTCCATCCGGCCTGCCGCTTCGTGTCGTACCCTGCAGCAGGTCCGAAAGGGCTGGGAATGGTCGGAGGACTGTTCACAAGACCAACATTGCGTTGTTGGGTCTTCCGAAGCGTGCAGGCCCGGAGGAGGGCCTGTCTTCCAGTCATCACTCCAGCCTTGCTTCCGACCAGCCCATGCTCGGGCATGCCACGCCTCCCGCGGCATCTCCTTGGAGTTCCTCTGGGGTCGAGCCATGGCCCAAGGACACACATCTCCCAGGAGTGGGATCGCTCTCCTAGCGCTCCACAACAGCTGCATTCCTCAACTAACATTGCTTTCCTAGATCAGAAATTCTACATCAGACTTTTGTGTATTTGTTCTGTGAGCAAAAACAGCTCTCTAAGGGCTGATTTACTAAACTAGAAACTTTTCTATATTTCCATGCTTGTTATTAGAACCCAGGTTATTTGGGATGCTATTTTTAGCCCTGGTGTATACAATACATTGGTTCTGGAATTTAAAGACTGTTCCTTCCTTCCTGAACTAGTGTTGTAGTCACACACTAATCCTCTAGAACTGCCTCTCTTTTTACTCCCAACCTTTGGTTTTCTTTCCACAATCCTAGTTACTTAAAGTGAATTTTCCCTGCCGAAACTAAATTAGTGCTTCCTAGATAAATATCTTTTTAGATCTGCACCTCACTGGATATTATCCAATGAGCTCTGATGTAGTTTAACAGTGCCAGCCAGCATCGCTGGGAATTTTGCATTTAGCAAAGTGTCTGCGGCATGGTCTGGCTGTGCAACTTCTCTTGATGACTCAGCCACACTGTGCCCCCTGCTACAGCAGAGAGCACTTTCATGAACTCCAAGTACACTCGGTGTCAGATTTAAACTGGGAGCACTATACACCATGGAACCCATGCACCATACCGGTGGGAATGCCTACTGTACAGGAAAAATATACTACGTGGATGCTAACTGGTACAGGCAATGATTAATGTTCAGGCCATGCCTACATTTGGAGGCAGAGCAATCAGCACAACGTCTGGTGCCAGCTTGGCGCTTACACTAAGTTGAACTCACTCCTAATTCTGCATTCAGCCAAAGCTTCCAGGAGCTCTGTAACTTACTTTGCTAGTTTAAAACAGCAGTACTGACTGCATTCCCTACAATAGAAACGTACCTGTTCTGTGACTGTTGTTTCTTTTTTCCCCCACAGATACTTCATTTTGTTGTGATTTTACAGGTCTGTAGAGCACCTTTTATTATGTCCACATCATGTGTTTTATTTTTAACACACTCTTTCCTTGTCTGTACTGTCCAGGCATTTGTACTGTGCAGGCATAGGAAGAGATGAGTGGGTTACTTTTCCCAAGGTTTATCTAGCTAACTTTGAAAGTTAATTGGGTAAACCTTGGATTTTGAAAATTTTCTTCCCACTGATTGGGCTAAACTTGTTATTCTAAATTCACATGGGCACACACATAGCCTGTCAGAAAAGTGAAGGCTCTGGAGGCATTCCTGGGACGGTTTTCTATTTAGCCAATCAAAACAGACTGTCAGTGCTAACTAGCTACATTTAACCGGAGAACTCCGGTCACACAAACAGCTGGTCTAAATCTAGCCGGACAAGTTTAGGGAAAATTTCAAACACAAATCTAGCTAGTTAGATTAGGGTGAAAATTTGGCTAAAATTACCTAGTTATTTCTGCCATTCAGCAGTTTCTAACTGTATGTGTTACCTGAGATGCTAAATTTCTCCTGTAAGGGTAGATTGAATAATTGGATATGAAATTCTGTATTAATTTATGTTACTGGTTGTTTAATGTTTTTATTATTGCTGATTGTGGCTTTCTATTTTTATTTTGCAATTGTATTATGTTAGGAATATGACCATTCTGATGCTGAGCACCTTTAGTGAGATGCCATTTAACAAAAGTTTTAAATGAATAAGTAAATAAAATTGACCCCACTATGTTCAATGGATTTCACTTCAGTTAGAAATGATGTAATCCAGTTTTATGCTTTGTGGATCAGTTTTCTGAGGATCCTCCTTTCCTGGATCATCTGTGCATTATAATCCCATGAAACCCTTGGAATAGAGGGGATTTGAATTTCTTTAAACATTTCTCTTGACTACCCTTTCGGTTCTGTAAAGAAACGGGAAGATTTGGGGGAACACTATAAAGGAATGCATTTATGTCCTAATTACCGAGAACAAGACTCAGTTGAGCAAATAGTGGTCACTTGAGAAACTGTTGTTTTTTAAGAACTTGTACAGGAAATAAATGCACCGAACACTATTGGTATATTTTGGTAGGATCAGAAAGAAGGGATTAGCAGAGAGGCAAGCAGTAAATATACAGGCGGGAATGCAGCTTAGGGTATTGTATTTAGAAAGAGCTGATCAAACTGGACAGCAACAAAGATCAATAAATATTCAACCTATTATGCTCTTACTGCTGTCTCCCCCCCCAAAAAAAATCCACAAGCACAAAACAGTAATTTTTCCAAACAAATTAAGCAAGCACCTGTTTCCCCTGTCTGATTTTAACTTTTTTTTTTTTTTATTGTAACTTCCTTTGAGTCTAAAACACCCAACCAGAAAAGGACCCATGAGAAACAACCTAGATGAGACTTGCCAAGGACCCTCTGCAAAGTTCATTTCTGTAACCAAGTGACACTGACAGCAGAGAAGGAGATCCCAGGAAAGGGAGAGAGGGTAACCCAGGTCATCTCTAACGGAGAGGCTTCCACAACTAAAGCAGGTGAAGAAGAAGAAAAGTGGTAATAGTCAATGCTGGTGTTCCTAAGAGTTAGAAAAAACTGAAACAAAACCGACCACCACACCTTTTTCAAACCATTCACCAGCTCTTCCTTTTCCTTATTCTCTTTCTCAGGATCTGTCTTGGATAAAGAAGTGAGGTAGATGTGTGAGTCCACTTGAATGCATAAAACCAAAGGTTAATATATAAGAATATATATTCATAGGGTAATACCTTTTTATTGGACTAACAATACAATTCTTGACTAGCTTTCAAGAGCTAATACTCTCTTCTTCAGGTCAGAATTCAAATGAGCAAAGGATAACATTCTAACAGACCGATACAGTACAGTGCGCTCTGGCGCCGGGGAAGTGCACAGAAAAGCAGTAAAAACTGCTTTTCTGTGCACCCTCTGACTTAATATCATGGCGATATTAAGTCGGAGGTCCCAAAAGTTAAAAAAAGTAAAAAAAAAAAATTTAAAAGCAGCCCGCGGCTTGAAAACCGGACGCTCAATTTTGCCGGCGTCTGGTTTCCGAACCCGTGGCTGTCAGCGGGCTCGAGAACCGACGCCGGCAAAATTGAGTGTCGGCTGTCAAACCCGCTGACAGCTGCCGCTCCTGTCAAAAAAGAGCCGCTAGGGACGCTCTAGTGTCCCTAGCGGCTCTTTTTACCGCGGGCCCTAATTTAAATATTTTAGTTTACTGAATCGCGCGCGCACAGGACACTGGCTTGTGTGCATGCCGGGAGAGCGGGCGCTCTCCCGCGAACTTTACTGTATCGGCCCATAAGTAAATATAAAGTAGTGTGGCTGCCATAAATGAACCACAATAGGTGATGGGGAAGGGGTGGATGGAAGGGGTTTGATGGGTGATCAGAAGGTGACATACAGTGGGGTAGATATTCGAAGCTGGCTGTGTAAGTAATTTAGCCGGTTGTCAATTTATCCAGCTAAGTCACATTGTATATAAGTCTACCTGGCTAAATTTAGGCCTGCTCTATGGTGTGTCTAAACTTACATGGATTCTTATGTGGTTAACTCTGACTATTGGTAGTTAGCCATGTAAGTTACACTGCTACCTTGCTCCGCCCCTGATCCATCCAGTACATGCCTACTTTTTGTGTGTGTAAGTTTTAGCCATATGTAAGGGACTTTTATGGCTAAGCAGTGACCATTGAATGCAGGGGCATATTCATCGGCCGCTACTTAGTCACATAAGTCCCGCTTATCCAGCTAAATAGTGCTGAATAGGCTTTGAATATTGGGCCCAGTATAATTTTATGGCTCATAATGTGTTAGGAAACCCAGGCCACTGTTGGACCCTTTTTTTGTCAGGATCTGTCTGTCAATCTCTCTTTCTTCCCTGCCCCTTCCATTTGATATGCCTTGTCAGAACAGCCACAGAAGCGTAAATAGACAGCGTGCCTCCAGACCTCATTCTGGCACTACCAATGTCCCTTTTTTAGTGGCAGGATTTTTCTGAACATTTGGGTTACTTTGTTTTATTTTTAGGTCCCAGGTTTTTGCAGTGGTGAGGTGCGTCTGCATGACGCCAGTGACTGTAACTGGATCTCGAGCTCCCGAAGTCAGGAATTACAGTCACAAGCAGCAAGCTGCTTTTGCCAGCTTGCTTGCTTTTGCCAGCTGGCAAAAGCAGCTTGCCAGCCAGCTTGCTTGCTTTTGCCAGCTGGCACAAGATGGGCCAGCTGGCAAAAGCAAGCAGTCTTCTGAGTCTTCTATGTACCTCCCATTAGAGCTGGGAGAATTTGGTAGATACAAGGAGGGCTGGCTTGAAATGCTTTGGGATACCACTGATAAAGGAAGCAAGAACAGCCTTAAAGAAGGAGTACTAGCCAGATTCTTTAAAATTCTTGCCTTTTCTATTGCTTAGCTCTCTTTCTTCCATTTTTGGTCTTGCTCCTAGGTCTACATTCTGTTTTGCACAAATGTATATTTACTTTGGGGTATGTTTACACACTTTTTCTAAGAGCATAAGAAGTGCCATGCTGGCTCAGACCAATGGACCACCGAGCCCAGCAATAGCATCTTTTCTGCAACAGTGGCCAAACTCTGTTAAGTATCTAAATGTAATTCACTTTCAACTGCCAAAAAGTGGAATATAAAAATCAGTTAACTAAATAAATAAAATAAAAGCAGGTATCCAGCAAATACTAATGTCTTGTTCACTCCAAAAAGTAAGAGATGGGAATTCTCAACTGTGCCAGCCTGACTAACAATTGTTAATGAACCTGTCCTCCAGAAACTTTTCCAAACCCTGCTATACTATTAACCTTGAACATCATCTGCAACAAATTGCACAGCTTAATTGAGTGTTGACTGAAAAAAAGACTCTTACATTTGCTCTAAATCTGCTACCATTTAGTTTTATGGAATGCGCCCTAGTCTTAATATTATCCTCTATTTATCGGTTGCACTCCACTCATGATTTTATAAACCTTCACCTTCTCATTTCTTGTTCAATTTGAAGAGCCCTAACCTGGTCAGCCTTTCTTTGTAAGGGAGCCGATCCATCCCTTTTATCATTTTTATTACCCTTCTCTGTACCTTTTCTAAGTCTGCTGTACTTAGCTTGAGACGAGGCAACCAAAACTGCACACAATACTCAAGGTATGGTTGTACCATAAGTTTATACAGAGGCATTATGATAGTTTCAGTTTTATTCTTTATTCTTTTCTGAATAAGGGGGTCATTTTCGTAGCATATCGCACGCGAAAAGTCCCATTTCGCATGCGATAGCTAGATTGGGGCGGAGTCAGCCCCGGAAGAGGAGGCGTCGGGGGCGTCGTCCGGGCGGACGCAGCAGAAACTTCGCTGGTGGCGAAAAGGTAAGAACCCTTTTCGCTGCCAGTAGCGCGCCCAATAGCACCACCTTTTACGGTGGTGCTATTGGGTGTGAAAGCCAGCAGCGACTGCACCGCGGAGGTGTGATCGCTGCCGGCTTTCGCAGGCCCGCCCTCCCGCTTCGCCTCCCCCCCACCCTCCATTACCGCCGGATTCTCTAAGGTCTGCATTTGCCAGCTCTCCCGCGTGTTTTTCTGAATCGGCCTGTAAGAGAGGAAAAGAATATGAAACTAATAACAGAGATATCAGAGAAAGCAAGAGAGCGATTGATGGTAGGAGTGAATTTTGTAATTATTAAAATTTATCTGCCCAACTGAAGGATTAATTTTGACCTAAATTCGTTTGTTTTTTTCTGTTATACATTTCACAAAGTCTAATGCTATGCCTGGTGATGTGGTTCTGATCGACCAAAGCAGGTTTGAATCATGACTTCATGCCAGGATATTGTCATGGGACTGGCCCAGTCTTTTCCCATCAAAAATCCCATGTTTCTGTCTGCTTCTTCATATTTCTTTATTTCCTACAGTAGGCAAATAGAGCAGGAGTCTTTGTGCAAGGCCCAGCACAGTAGTAAGGTATGAAAGCTTACAAGGGCTATGTTTGGCCTTAAAGTGAATACCAAGCTCAACTAAGGTATGACGACATCCAGCTCATGACCCATTTACTAATGAGCAGAAGCAAATTCAATCAGCACTGTCAGGGACTATTTATAACTTGCACTTTATACCATAATGCTTTTGATATCCAAGGTTTTAAACTTTTTAGAGGGTTATGGTTGAAATGTTAACTTAACAGTTAACAATTTACCTTTCCTGTTGAATGATGTCAATGAAAAGATCATTTAGTGTCACTCCATCTGTGCCCTGGGCATATGATTAAACAATGAAGAAATTCTTTCATAAGATGATCTTGGGAGCATCCCTCATTGATGATGACTCAAATAATGTCATCTTTCTTGCCATTCCTAAGAACAATAATTAAAAGATTTATCTTCCTACGAAAGTACTTCAGCAACTTGGTGATACTTTTGCCTTAAAGCACCTGATGACTGAAGCCTCGCAGACCTCTGAGGTAGGCCAATTCCAAAGAATTAAGTCACCCTATGCCTGTGCCATCTCACCCTATGCCTGTGCCTTCTGTTGTCATTTCGAGCCAGAGAGAACAAGCTTTACCTGCTCCACTCCACAAATCATAACTCTGGGATAATATCTGAGAATACTGTCACATTAGATGACGTCTGGTAGCTAGGAATGCCGCTTGTCCATAGTTTTAATCTGACACCAAACAGAGAAGATTTTAAAACATGATGAGGCCCCATGTTCCTGCCTCCATCTAGGCCCAGGCTAGTATATCTTTTCAGCCCAAGAGTGGAATAGTTCAGTGCATCAACTGTTACAATTTCCTTTTTTGAGTGCACTGGCCATAAACCTGTGCATTTTACAGAAAGGGGCAAATTTGTTTCCTTTGAACACAGGATGTGTAAAATATTTTGAATTTAGAATTTATTAAAAAATTACATTCCACCCTTTCACAAACAAATTAGCATTCAGCACGGATTACAATTAATAACATATACAATAACATTCAAAAATTACAAATAAATACAAAATAATATCAAAAGCATCAAAAAGGCTTGCTCTTTTTCATTTGTTGGCCTGAAAAGAACAAAAGCTGTTCAGAAATGAGAAAAACAAACCTCTTGGGGCAAAGGAGGAAGAAACAATGTCTTCAAGGTGCATTGTAATAATATAAAATGGCTGTAATGACCAGGAGAAACTAAGTTATCATTCTTAAGTTTACCATAACTATAACTTATTTTGCAAATGCAGATGACAAACTGCTGTCTAGCAGGGATCACTGTGGTTTCCTAATTTGCATGACTTGATGGGGATAGCAAGTACTTTTTGTACCAGTCAGAGCAGTGAGTGATATGTGTGGTTACACTGGCATGTGCAGCATGACTGGTGGCACTTGGCACTTACAGGTAACCTTAATGGGAACAGATATACAAAGTATAGATTGCCACTATGTGACCCAACCAGTCCTTACTAATCTTGGGTGCATAATCTATCAGGGAAGCGAAGCCCTTTTTTTTCCATTAGCCCATTCTTTTTTGGCATGCTTTATACAATAAAAGAAAAGTGCTTATGTTTCACAGTTGTCTGCTCCTCCATCCCATCTGTGACACTGATGTCAAAGATGACATCACAGATGGGACTAGCAGGCAGGCAGACAAAAGTGAAAACATAAGTATTAGAGCTGTGGGAGAGGACAGGAAGAGAAGTGGAGCTGGCAGAGAGGCCAAGCCTTGCCAGCAAAAGAGAAGTTGCACACCAGTGGAAGAAAAAGTGGAGCTGGCAGGGGAAGCCAGGCCCCACCAGCCCAAGAGGAGAGGAGCAATGGCCAAACTGAGCAGCGCAGCCGACAGGGAGCCCAGGCCCTGTCAACCAAAGAAGAAGAGCCACAGCAGGTGAAGAACAGAACTGCCAGAGAGCTCCCAGGTCCTGTCCTTAAAAGAGCTGTGGTGGTCCAAAGAGTGGAGCAACTGGAGAACCCAGGCTGTGCACCCCCCTCCCTCACAGAAAAGGAGCCCCAGTGGTGGCCTGAAAAGCAGTGCTGACAAGGCAGGGCAGGGCTGGATTGGAGGAAGAGAAGTGGGGGGGGGGGAGGGAAGAGAAGAAGATGGAAAGAGACGGGGGGAATGGGGAAGAAGTGAAGGCTAAGGGGACGTGAGATAAAAAAAATGGGAGAATGAAAAAGTAAGTCACCCCTCCCTCCACCCTCTCCCCACACCCCTCCACCCAACCTGAATCCCCAGCCCGCCTCCTCCACATATACCATCACACACATATCACACCCGCAGTCAGCCGCCAGTCACACACACCGAGACACATCGGAAGTGCCTTTTCACTGTGAACATGGTTCACAGTGAAAAGGCACTTCCTCATGGGGGGGGGGGGTTAATAGTCTGCCTTATGTCATGAATACTTCATTTTTAATCATTCTAATATTGATCATCTATAAATTATCATTGATGTACACAGATTTGTACAAGTTCCCTAAGGAACTTACAACCTAATCTGAGCGCAGGGTGGCTAAGAAGGCAGCCTTCAAAACCTATTTTCACAGATGCATTTTACCTGTGCAGGTAAAATTAGACGCAAGGTGCCACAAAGCGCATCATTTTCTGGCAGAGTAGGTGAGCGCTCCTGGGAGCATGGTTGGGGCAGGTGAAGCAAATACACACACACACACACACACATAATTTTGCAGTATTAGAAGTATGTACGCACAACAAGCAAGTGCGTACATACTTCAAGATTAGTGCAGGCACTTTTTCCTAGTTAATTTTCAAAGGTCCATGGGTAAAAAGTACGCACGGACTTTGGAATTGTCTCTGGGTGGATTGAATATCTGCAGATAAGAGACTTGGTCAAGATCATGTATACCTCGTGTCTGCTAAATCCCCAAGCTGCATAGATGAAGTAAAATCTGGAGATATTCAAACTGCCTCCAGTTTTCTTATGCTCCAAAAAGACACATTTGCACCCTGCTGGCAGGAATTTAGCTCTGTCTGGTGGAAGTTTACTCTTCTGAATGATGTTTGTTTGCCCCTCTGAACCTTACAGACTAGAGACTTTTACTGAAGAACAGACAGAGAAACTGGACCTGGCTCCCCAAGTCTGATTGCTCTGTGCTGCACAACTAGTTGCTCTGCCACTGCAGACATTGCTCTGAACTGTTCTTTTCATGAAGTCTGTCGGACCATCTTGGCTGATTTTGCTTTATTTTAAATACCACCTATGTATGTGGGTTCCTTGTAAGCCAGGCTTACTCGCTGACATGTTTTTATTACACCATAATATATACGTTTGTACACTTTGTACTTCCTTATAACTAATTGTTCGAGCTAAGGAAGGTTACAGGGCATCAGCCGAAACAACTCCAACTGGTTGGGTGACTGTCAGCTGTATTTGCACAAAGCTGTTGAATAAAAGACAACATTATTAAAATAAAATGCCATGGATAGACATTTTCAATTGACTTTGTCAGTAGAGAACGGTTATTTTATATTCTTTTCTTTCTCTGTGCCTGTTTTTGTTTTGCTTATTTCCATTCTTCTAATTAAATAACCAGTTTATTGCTCCTAAACAACAATGCCAAACTGGACTCTGTAAGCATGTCCTCTGAAAAGGGTGTGTGTGCACTGGAGCCTAGTTAGTTATAAGAAGACACTGCTGTCTCCTAGGTCATGACAGCCAGCCAGATACAAAGGATATCCTTGTGGGTTGTCCAGAATGATTATTATACTATTACTGATTTGGCCCTCTATTGGTGCTCTCCCCAGGGCTCATTACCTGCAGTCACAGGAATGAAAATATAATTAAATTAGTTTGGTGGAGTGGTTTGGAGAGAGTGACAACAGTAAGGGCCAGCTTTAGGGGCTGTGCGACCTGTTTGGCTGTACAGAGTGCTGCCACTTCAGGGGCACTGCAGTGGCTTTAAAGGGGCACAGCTGCAGTGCTCCAAGGAGGACCTGTTCTCCCCAGCCATGGAGAACAGGGTGCCACCACTTCAGGGCCACTGTAGCAGTATAAAGGGGTGCCAACTGCAGCACGCTGGGGGAGTGTGGGAAGAGGGTAATCTCTGGCCACAGAGAATTCTGTTCTTGCTGTTTGCACAGGGTGTCACCAGGGCTAAAGTTGGCCCTGACAGCAATGAGCTAAAATAAAGTTAGGACAACCAAATCAAATAAAATATGTGAACTGGTCCCAATTTTCCTGTGTCTGTCCCACCATCACATACACACATTCTTTCTCCCTATAAGCATATTTGCTTGAGGATGTTATGTGCCATTTCCATATGTAGAGATCCTCCCAGATCTCTATCAGAACCATATTTTTATCAGAAGGAATTTTCCATTAGCATGGGGAAGAAAAGAAGTAGTTGTTATGGGTGTGTAGCTCCCCCATGTGGAGCCTAGAATGGTGTGCTCTTAGAGTATATAAATCCTTATCACCATCTTAAGGTGTGGAATTTTTAGTTGCCCTTCCAGGAACAGCATGTCCCTGGCTGTTCCCTGGTTTTGTTTGGGGTAGATAGTCAAAGGCCATTTTCTAAATGGCTTAGCCATGACATTCGGCAAATTATCTGCCTAATTTCTAGCCGGATAACTCTTTATCTGGCTAGAATTTAGCTGGATATGTTGGGGGTGTTCCTGGGGTGGGCAGTAGGCATTCCGGGAAGGATAGTTCATCTCTTAACCTAACCAGCTAAGTCTAGTCTAGCTATCTGGCTAACTTTTAAGATATCTAGGTGTTGCGATCTCGGTCGCTAGACTAGCGACCGGGTCTTTACCTGTCCTCCGGGCAAGTGCTGCGCTCCGAGCCGCGGGCTTCTGGGCCTCTCGAACCGCATGGCAGCGGCGTCTCCACGAGGGAGACGCCGCTGAAGACTCCTCCCCCTGCGGGGGAACGCGCACGCAAGAGAGAGCCGGCCTCTTAAGGGTTCAGCACCCGGATGTGCTGAACCACCCCTCAGCTGACGTCAGACGCCGGCGGGGGATTTAAACCGGCTCCAGCCCTGCCAGCTTTGCCTTGCAACGTGGTCGCTTTAGAGCTTGCTAGTTGCCGTGTGTTCCTGTCTGCCTGTTCCTGTCTTCCCAGCGTTCCTGCCTGCTTGTTCCTGCGTTCCTGCCAGCCTGTTCCTGCCTTCCCGCTCCA
This sequence comes from Rhinatrema bivittatum, assembly GCF_901001135.1. NCBI lineage: Eukaryota > Metazoa > Chordata > Amphibia > Gymnophiona > Rhinatrematidae > Rhinatrema > Rhinatrema bivittatum. Next base: position 365,542,568 of record NC_042618.1, read on the forward strand.
GTGTTCCTGCCTGCCTTGATCCTGGTCCGTCTCACCGAATCTGTCTCCAGCTGCCTGCCTTGATCCTGGTCCGTCTCACCGATTCTGTCTCCAGCTGCCTGCCTTGATCCTGGTCCGTCTCACCGATTCCGTTTCCAGCCGCCTGCCTAGATCCTGGTCCGTCTCTCTGATTCCGTCTCCAGCCGCCTGCCTTGAACCTGGTCCGTCTCCTCGACTCCACCTCCTGCTGCCTGCTCCAACTCCAGTCCGGTCCTGGTTTCCCTGCTGGCTGCCGCTCACCTAAGTCCCAGCGGCCCGGGTCCCTACGGGCTCCTCCTGGGGGGACTTGGGCTTCCAGGGCGAAGCCACCTAAGTCCTAGCGACCCGGTCTCCAACGGCTCCTCTGGGGGAGGCTCGGGTTTCCAGGTGAAGTCTCGTCGTCAGCTTAGTAGTCTGCCTCCCGTCCGCCTCTCAAGCGGTCGGCTCAAGGATCCACTTCCGGAGTCTAACATCTAGGTATATATACAGTGGAATGGCTGTGCCGCTGATTATCCAGGTTAAGTTACCCAGATAGGTCTATCAGGCTAACTTATTTAGCTGCTCAGCAGCGGAATAATATGTAGCCCATTTATTTTTAAGGAGGAAGGCCTTTGGTGGTCTCTGGATTGAGACTTGGATTCAGACAGGAGACAGAGAGCTTTCACCTTAAGAACATAAGAACCTAAGAAATTGCCATGCTGGGTCAGACCAAGGGTCCATCAAGCCCAGCATCCTGTTTCCAACAGAGGCCAAACCAGGCCACAAGAACCTGGCAATTACCCAAACACTAAGAAGATCCCATGCTACTGATGCAATTAATAGCAGTGGCTATTCCCTAAGTAAACTTGATTAATAGCAGTTAATGGACTTCTCCTCCAAGAACTTATCCAAACCTTTTTTGAACCCAGCTACACTAACTGCACTAACCACATCCTCTGGTAACAAATTCCAGAGCTTAATTGTGCATTGAGTGAAAAAGAATTTTCTCCAATTAGTCTTAAATGTGCTACTTGCTAACTTCATGGATTGCCCCCTAGTCCTTCTATTATTCTAAAGTGTAAATAACCGATTCACATCTACTTGCTGAAGACCTCTCATGATCTTAAAGATCTCTATCATATCCCCCCTCAGCCGTCTCTTCTCCAAGCTGAAGAGCCCTAACCTCTTCAGCCTTTCCTCATAGGGGAGCTGTTCCATCCCCTTTATCATATTGGTTGCCTTTCTCTGTACCTTCTCCATCGCAACTATATCTTTTTTGAGATGCGGCAACCAGAATTGTACACAGTATTCAAGGTGCAGTCTCACCATGGAGCGAAATAGAGGCATTATGACATTTTCCATTTTATTAACCAATCCCTTCCTAATAATTCCTAACATTCTGTTTGCTTTTTTGACTGCTGCAGCCAGCACACTGAGCCAACGATTTTAAAGTATTATCCACTATGATGCCTAGATCTTTTTCCTGGGTGGTAGCTCCTAATATGGAATTTAACATCATATAACTACAGCAAGGATTATTTTTCCCTATATGCAACACTTTGCACTTGTCCACATTAAATTTCATCTGCCATTTGGATGCCCAATCTTCTAGTCTTGCAAGATCCTCCTGTACTGTATTACAATCAGCTTGTGATTTAACTACTCTGAATAATTTTGTATCATCCGCAAATTTGATAACCTCATGTTGTGTTCCGCGGCCATGGTAGGCCATGACAGCGGTCCCCTACCTTGCCCGCGATGGTGAACCGCCGCGGGAGTCCCGGGGGTAGGTTCTGACTCGAGGCCCGTCACTCCGGCACGGGTCCCTGTGCTGCTCGCTGCAGGGGAAGCTGTCCCTGCTCCCCCCTCGCGGCAACCAGCAGCGATTTCCTCCTCCTCGGAAATCCAAGATGGCCACCGCCATCTTTAGGCACGACGCCGCGCCTCCTTGGCAGATTTAAAGCTACCTGATACCTTTAACTAGCTTCAGCTGTTCTCTATCAGCCAGAGCAGGGGAAGTATAAAGGGCGGCTTCCTCTGCTCATTCCTTGACTTGGCAACTTCCTTGGTTAGTCAGGTCTGCTTGCTTCGGTGAGTTCTTGTGGTTTGGATCCTTGTTTCTGTTTTGTCTGGTGTTCCTGGTTCCTGACTTCGGATCGGCTAGCGGTGATTCCTGGTATTGACTTCGGATTGGCAAGCGGTGATTCTCTGGTGTGTGACTTCGAACTGGCAAGTGGTGATCCCTCGGTGTGTGACCTCGGACTGGTGAGCGACGACCCTCTGGCATTTGACCCCGGACTCTTCTTGAGCGTTGTCTCCAAGGGCCCGCCTAGGTCCCAGTGGCCTGGGTCCCTACGGGCTCTTCCCGGGGGGACCGCGGGCTTCCAGGGGTGAAGCTCCAGTCAGCCCTTGCACTGAACTCTCGACCTCTCAAAGGTCCATCTAAGTCCCAGCGGTCCGGGTCCCTACGGGCTCCTCCTGGGGGGCCGCGGGCTTCCAGTGGCGAAGACACACTTCCTCACTTCAAATGTCTCGACTCCTCGTCTGCCTCCACAGTCGCCTCTGTCTTCAGTGCCAAGGGTCAGCTGGTCACACCTTCTGCTCCTGCCTTACCACTCGATGGGAGAACCTTCTGATCTTCCTCCTAAGGTATTCCATCCTCCCATCAGCCCAAGGGTTCACAAGCCTGAACATAACACCCCACTCGTCGTATTCCTTTCCAGATCATTTATATATATATTGAAAAGCACCGGTCCAAGTACAGACCTCTGAAGCACTCCACTGTTTACCCTTTTCCACTGAGAAAATTGACCATTTAATCCTACTCTCTGTTTCTTGTCTTTTAACCAGTTTGTAATCCACGAAAGGACATCACCTCCTATCCCATGACTTTTTAGTTTTCTTAGAAGTCTCTCATGAGGGACTTTGTCAAACGCCTTCTGAAAATCCAAATACACTACATCTACAGGTTCACCTTTATCCACATGTTTATTAACGCCTTCAAAAAAATGAAACAGATTTGTTAGGCAAGACTTCCCTTGGGTAAATCCATGTTGACTGTGTTCCATTAAACCATGTCTTTCTATATGTGCTACGATTTTGATCTTGAGAATAGTTTCCACTATTTTTCCTGGCACTGAAGTCAGGCTCACTGGTCTATAGTTACCCGGATCGCCCCTGGAGCCTTTTTTAATATTGGGGTTACATTGGCCACCCTCCAGTCTTCAGGTACAATGGATGATTTTAATGATAGATTACAAATTTTAACTAATAGATCAGAAATGTCATTTTTTAGTTCCTTCAGTACCCTAGGATGCATACCATCCGGTCCAGGTGATTTGCTACTCTTTAGTTTGTCAATCTGGCCTACTACATCTTCCAGGTACACAGTGATTTCGTTCAGTTCGTCAGACTCATCACCCCTGAAAACCATCTCTGGAACTGGTATCTCCCCAACATCCTCATTAGTAAACAGTCTTGGAGAAGGCAGGCGAGGTCAGGCATAGCAGAGCTCAGGCTTGGAGAAGTGTTCTGCAAGTTTAATTGAGGTGGGGTATTCTGTGTTAAAAAAAACAAAATCGAGGAGGGGGGCAGCACAGTAATTGTCCGCACAGGGCAGCAAAAATGCTAGCACTGGCCTTGCTTGTGAGAGTGTGTATCTGTGTGTGTATGAGGGTGTGTATGTATGAGGGGGCATGACTGTCTATGAGGGTATATGTGGGGGTGTGTGGGGGTGTGTGGGGGTGTATGTGTTTATGGGGGTATGGGTGTGTATGTGTGTATGAGGGGTGTGTATGTGTTTGTATGTATGAAGGATGTGTGTGTGAGAGTGTGTGGGTGTAGGTGTATGAGGGTGTGTATGTATGAGGGTGTGTGGGTGTATGAAAGGGTATGTGTGGGGGGGGGTTGCGTATGAGACGATGCCTGTGTGTTTATGAGAAGGTGAGTGTATAGAAGAGTGAGTGTGTGTGTGCCTGTGTATACATAAGAGAGGGTGCCTGTGTGCAGGGGTGGGGGTGGAGGTGAGAGAAAAGAAGCATGTGTATGTGTGTGTGTGCATGGCTGAGACAGGAATTGTGTGTAAGAGATACAGAGGAAGCATACATGTGGGTGGGAGTGGGGGTGAGAGACGAAGCATGTGTGTGTGCATGAGTGAGACAGGAATCGTGTGTGAGAGATACAGAGGAAGCATGTATGTGTGTGTGTGAGTGAGAGAGAGAGAGAGAGATGGAGGAAACGTGTGTCTGCCTCTTTCAACACAAACACACACACGCTCAAGCTACCGCTGTCTCTCACGTAGCGTGTATGTGTGTGAGAGTCAGAGGGATCATATTTTGTTTGTGTCTCTGTGTGTGTGTGTGTGAGTGTATCCCAGTTCACGACAATCTCAGAGTGACAGGTATGGAGAGTGGGGGATTTTTAAAATCCTTATTAGTTTTAATTACTGGGTGTTAGTTGATGTCTACTGTTTTGAAATATTATATCAATGTTTAGGAAATTTTAAAAAATGTGTACAGGATCTTCTAACTATTGAATATTCTGTTCATCAGTCATTTTGAAATGTATATTTTTTAGCATGGTTTTACTATTCTGATTGATTTATATTTCTAGATTGTATTGTTTTGAGGAATAGTGATTTTCTGCTTTTCCATTGTTGCACTGCATACAGAATCTGGCTTGTGGTTTCCAGTTCAGTTTTTGTCTGCATGTGTGTACGAGAGAGAGAGATGGAGGAAGCATGTCTGTGAGAGAGATAAAGAGGAAGCGTGTGTGTGTGTGTGTGAGAGAGAGAGATGGAGGAAGCATGTCTGTCTGAGAGAGAGCCACAGAGGAATTGTGTGTGTGTGTGTGTGTGTGTGTGAAAGAGAGGAACAATCCTAAGATTATTGAATACTAGGGGCAAGCATGCACACACTGTTATTAAAGCTCTGTTGTTAAAGCTGGGAATTAGCAATCTGTTATTAGAGCTCTGTTGTTAACGCTGAGAGATAGCAATCTGTTATTAATGGAGTTGCTGGAGATAGCAATCTGTTATTATTTAGAATAGTTGTGGGTGGATCCTTGGACCAGTGGCAGGTGACCACACCCTCGGGAGAGATCCCGAGAGGGACCACTGGTCAGGCTTAGTGTAGGAGACAGACACACACTAGTTCTTTTATTAGACAATATATTAAACCACCAGAGGTGGCAGTAGTGAGCTGGAAGCGCCCAGCTGGGCTGTAGTCCCTCAGGGACTGGAACAGCGATCCCAAGCTGGCTGAGCTGTAGAGAAACTAAGAAAGTGAGTAGGCAAGACATGCAGAGTTCAGGAACAAGTCCTTGATGGTAACACTCACACAATAGTCTCTTGAGGCAGCCCAGGAGTAGGTATGCATTGGGCCCTCGAGGAGCGAGTACCTGGTTCCAGGGAAAGCTCTGAGAAATAGATAGGAACTCACTGATGTTATAAGCAGCAAAGACTTCTTAGTAAGCAATATATTAAACCACCAAAGGTGGCAGTAGTGAGATGGAAGCACCCGGCTGGGCTGTAGTCCCTCAGGTATTGGAATAGCGATCCCAAGGTGGCTGAGCTGTAGAGAAACCAAGAAAGTGAGTAGATAGGATATGCAGAGTTCTGGAACAAGTCCTTGATGATAACACTCACACCATAGTCTCTTGAGGCAGCCCAGGAGTTGGAATGCAGTAGGCCCTCGAGGAGAGAGTACCTGGTCCCAGGGAAAGCTCTGAGAGATAGATGGAAACTCACTAGTGTTGTAAGCAGCAATGACTTCTTAGCAGAAGTGGTATTCAGGAGCTGGTCTGGGATGTGGGCCCTCGAGAAGCGAGTACCGGTTCCGGACTGCGACCTGAAAAGAAAAAGAGAGAGCGAGGCCCCCGAGGAGCGGGTACCTCTAGTGAAGTCCGAGGAGGCAGAGTAGCTAGGTTTGCGAAGAGCAAATCCCATCCGCAGCGACCTGGAGGAAGCTAGGTAAACCTATCCCTTGCTAACGCATCTTGTTAGCGAAAACTGAGACCTTAAATATCTGGAGCTGATGACGACATCTCAGGGGGATGCCCCTGAGGTTCGTGCCAATGCTGGTATATCAGTTGGGCCGCGCGCTCGTGCTGCCTTAGGCATCTGGTCAACATGGTGGCTTGCAGCATCGAGCCGGTCCGGGAACACCGGAGGAGGATGGTATGGAGACGCCGCAGCAGCTAGCCTTCCATCAACCCCGGAGTCACCAACGAGGTAAGGTGGGCGGAGCAGAGACATCGAACAGTGACGTACACAACACACACACACACATAATATGATCCCTCTCTCTCATACACACACATACATGCTTGATAAGAGACAGAGGGAGCATAGAAACATAGAAATAACAGCAGAAGAAGACCAATAGACCCAGCCAGTCTGCCCAGCAAGCTTTCATGCTTATTTTCTCATACTTATCTGTTACTCTGACCACTGAGTTCAGGGCCCTTATTGGTAACTTTTTTTATTCTAATTTCCTTCCACCCCCGCCATTGATGCAGAGAGCATCAAAGTGAAGTATAAGGCTTAATGTTTGAGGGTAGTAACCATCGTATCAAGCAAGTTACCCCAATGTTTGTATACTCATACTGCTCAGATCAATGCCTTGTTAGATGTTGTCTGGATGTAAATCCTATTTCTTCATTCCCCCCTGCTGTTGAAGCAGTGAGCTGCACTGGATATGCATTCAAAGTGAAGTATCAGGCTTAATTTGTTAGGGATAGTAACCGCCAAAATAAGCAAGCTTCTCCCACGCTTATTTGTTTACCCAGACCGTGCAATTCAGTCCTTGTTGGTTGTTGTCTGTATGTAAATCCTCTTTTTTTTTAATTTTTTTTTTTTATTGCAGTTTAACAAAATTACAAGAAAATCTATTGCAAATGAAATATGGGTTTCTTTTAAACCATACAAATTTAGGACTTATAATCCAATGTAAAGAGAAATTAAAGGAAAAATATTTCACAAAAAACCCAATATGTACATAGGTAATAGGGGAGAAGCAAGAAAGAAAACAGAGCGCTTTTACAGGTAATAATGTATATAAATCATTGAACATTTAACACTCGTCTCTCTATTTACTTGACCGGTTCTTTATGGGAGTCTATCAACTTTCTTAGCTGATCAGGTTCTTGAAATATGTATTTGGTATTCCTATAACTCACTGGACATCTACATGGATAACGTAAAATAAATTGTCCTCCTTCAGCCAAAACTTCAGGTCATATTGCAAGGAATTTCTTCCTCCTAATTTGTGTAGCTCTAGTGAGGTCTGGGAATACCCAGATCTTCTGCCCATAGAAAAGCGATGAACGGGATCTGAAGAAAAATTTTAATATATTATCTCTGTCCGATTGAAATGTGAATGATACCAAAAGTGATCCTCTATTCGTTATTTCCAATTCTTGCGAATTTTGTAAAAATTCAGTCAAATTCAAGCCATTATCTTTTATAGTTGTTCCTCCTTTAATTTCTTCCTGCTGGGACTTCTCTTGCTGAGTCTGGTTTCCTTTATTTCCCAATGGTAGATAATAAGCTTTACTTATAATTGGCATGCAAGAATCTGGCATTTTAAGAATCTATTATAATTTTTAAACAATTCAGCAGGTGCCAATTGTGGTATTATAGGGAAATTTAAGACCCTCAGGTTCAGTATTCGCATATTATTTTCTAGGTACTCCAACTTTTTACTATTCAATAGTTTTTACTATTCAATATACAATACAAAATTAGTTTGTATATGTTCAGTTTTTCTCAGTCTTATTTCCATATCTGTAATTTTTTGTTCATGTCGTTCCACCGTTTCAGTATCTTTCTTTAGGGCATTATTTGTCTCCATTACTACCCCCGTTAACATAGTAACAGCATTTTCTAATCTTACTATTGCAGAATGTAATGTGTCCAAGGTATTTCTAACAGGTTTAGCAGTTTTACCTGCACCACCAAGAATGTTTGATTTCCGTCCATCGGGAGTTGGACTCATTGTTTCAGGGGAGCCAAAAGTCATTCCACCAAGATCTTCCAGGGTCGATGTAACGATATTCATCGCAGATTAGGGCAATGGCGTAGTCTCAGCAAGTTTATACAAATCTTCCTCCAATCCGCGTAGAATTTTACTGCTCCCGGCACCCACTTCCTCAAGGTGCCCAGCTCTCGTTCTCTCCTGGAGTCCCTCCGTTTCTGGAGCATCCATACTCAGTGACACTCCCGGAGGTGTTGGTACAGCCGGTGCCCCCGGGGTCAACAAGAGCTCGTCAGCCAAAGGATGTGGACTTCGCTCCAAGTCCTCCTCCATAGCGGCTTTCACGCCGGGTGTCTGGGCGAGGTTTGCCGAAAAACACTCCTCTAGTTTCATCTGAATCATTTCAGGTATTTTTAAAGGCTCTACTCCTTTGAGTTTAGCCTTTCATTTTGTGTGCGGCATCTCGGAAATAAAATAAAAAAAGAAATCTTCCAGCACAGGAGGAGCGTTTATCGCGTATTGTTCAATAGGCAGCCATCTTGCTTCTCCCCATATGTAAATCCTCTTATCTTCATTCCCCCCTGCCATTGAAGCACCCTCTCCATGAAGAAATACTTCCTGACATTGGTTCTGAGTCTTCCTCCCTGGAGTTTTAAATCGTGACCCCTGGTTCTGCTGACTTTTTTACAACGGAAAAGATTTGTTGTTGACTTTGGATCATTAAAACCTTTCAAGTATCTGAACGTCTGTATCATATCACCCCTGCTCCTCCTTTCCTCCATGCTTCTAAGAAAACTAAAAAGTCATGGGATAGGAGGCGATGTTCTTTCGTGGATTACAAACTGGTTAAAAGACAGGAAACAGAGAGTGGGTTTAAATGGTCAATTTTCTCAGTGGAAAAGGGTAAACAGTGGAGTGCCTCAGGGATCTGTACTTGGACCAGTGCTTTTCAATATATTTATAAATGATCTGGAAAAGAATACGAGTGAGGTTATCAAATTTGCGGATGATACAAAATTATTCAGTTAAATCACAAGCGGATTGTGATACATTATAGGAGGACCTTGCAAGACTGGAAGATTGAGCATCCAAATGGCAGATGAAATTTAATGTGGACAAGTGCAAGGTGTTGTATATAGCGAAAAATAGCCCTTGCTGTAGTTACACGATGTTAGGTTCCATATTAGGAGCTACCACCCAGGAAAAAGATCTAGGCATCATAGTGGATAATACATTGAAATAATCAGCTCAGTATTCTGCAGCAGTCAAAAAAGCAAACAGAATGTTAGGAAGAGAATGGTTAATAAAATGGAAAATATCATAATGCCTCTACATCGCTCCATGGTGAGACCGCACCTTGAATACTGTGTACAATTCTGGATGCCACATCTCAAAATAGATATAGTTGTGATGGAGAAGGTACAGAGAAGGGCAAGCAAAATGATAAAGGGGATGGAACAGCTCCCCTATGAGGAAAGGCTGAAGAGGTTAGCTCTGTTCAGCTTGGAGAAGAGATGGCTGAAGGGGGATATGATAGAGGTCTTTAAGATCATGAGAGGTTTTGAATGAGTAGATATGAAGCGTTTATTTACACTTTTAGATAATAGAAGAACTAGGGGGCATTCCATGAAGTTAGCAAGTGGCATATTTATGACTAATCGGAGAAAATTCTTTTTCACTGAACGCACAATTAAGCTCTGGAATTTATTGCCAGAGGATGTGGTTAGTGCAGTTAGTGTAGCTGGGTTCAAAAAAGGTTTGGATAAGTTCTTGGAGGAGAAGTCCATTAACTGCTATTAATCAAGTTTACTTAGGGAACAGCCACTGTTATTAATTGCATCAGTAGCATGGGATCTTTTTGGTGTTTGGGTACTTGCCAGGTTCTTGTGGCCTGGTTTTGTTGGACTCGTGGACCCTTGGGCCGATCGGAGTCGGAGGAAGAACTGCTGGATGTGGTTGCAGTAGCGACCCCGACCGGGAGGCGGCGAGGACAGGCTGGTGGCTGGCCGACGGTGGAACTCTGGGAGCCCTATGCGACCAAGGGCTTTGGCAAGGAGATAGGTGAAGATGGTGCTGGCACTGTGTCGAGAGAACCTTCGCCCTGGAAGCCGATCCTCCCCCGAGAGGAGCTCGTAGGAGTTCGGCCGCTGGGACTTAGGAGATTCACCCTGGAAGCCGGAGTCTCCCCAGGAGGAGCCCGTAGAGACTCGGCCGCTGGGACTTAGGAGGGCCCGCGGGGGCCTGGTCAGCTGGAGTCCAAGATTGAGTGCCGACAGGTCGTTGCTCGCCAGTCCAGAGCCAGGAACCAAAGGATCACCGTACGCCAGTCCTAGGTCAGGAGCCAGAGAATCAAAGTAAGCCGGTCCGGGGTCAGAAGCCAGAGGGTCAACGAAAGCCGGTCCGGGGTCAGAAGCCAGAGGGTCAACGAAAGCCGGTCCGGGGTCAGAAGCCAGAGAATCAACGTAGCCGGTCCGAGGTCAGAAGCCAGACAAAACCAAATGCCAGTCCGGGGTCAGGAGCCAAGAATGAACGAAAGCCAATCCGAGTCAGGAACCAAGAGGAACACCGCAGTCAGGAACAGCAACTGGAGACAGGAACAAACCTGGGAACCTCGTTGCAAGGCGACGTTCAGGTACAGCTGCAGGGCTAAGTACCCTGGAGGCGTCTGATGTCATCAGGGGGCGTCCCCAAGGTTTCCCGCGCTGGCCCCTTTAAATTATTGAGTGAGACGCGCGCGCACGTCTAGGGGGCGGGGCTTAGCGCCGCGAGGCGCCGGCTGCTCCGGCGAGGCAGGGAAGCGGCAGCAGAAGCAGCTGTAGGCCCGGGCGAGCTGGGGAGATGCCGGGCCTGCGGCCGCCGGTGTCCCTGGGGGCCCGGGGAGCGCGGGACCCGCGCCAACCCGCGAGCAGTTGAGTGGCGATTCCGGGGGCGACCCGGAATCGCAACAGTACCCCCCCTCCTACGCCCCCTCCCGGGGGGCCGTGGTTTATCCAGATGTGCCAAATGAAATTGATGAAGGAGCGCCTTGTCGAGAATGTGGGCGGAGGGCTCCCACGAGTTCTCCTCAGGGCCATAACCCTCCCAGGACAGAAGGTATTCCCACCGATGACGGCGGAACCGGACATCCAGCACCTCTTTAACCGTGTACGTGACCCCAGGATCCGCAGTGACAGCTGTAGGTCGCGGTGGCAAAGGATGAAAGCGGGAGAGGACCACCGGCTTCAGGAGGGAGACATGGAAGACGTCATGTATGCGAATGGTGGAGGGGAGGCGTAGGCGGTAGGAAACCACGCCAACACGTTCAGCCACCTGAAAGGGCCCAATGTAACGAGGCGCAAGCCTCATGGACGGGAGCCGGAGCTGGATGTTCCTAATACTGAGCCAAACTCTGGAACCGGGCAGAAACACGGGAGCAGGTCGCCGAGACTTGTCTGCGTACGCCTTGAAGCGTGCGGCGGTGTGGCGGAGCTTCTCTTGCGTGGAGAGCCAGAGCTGTTGAATTTGGCTGGCCGTCAGTTGCGCTGCTGGCGAGGGGGTAGGAACAGACAGCGGGAGAGGTGGCTTGGGGACCCTCCCATATACCATCCTGAAGGGAGACTGTTGCGTGGCGGAGTGTCGATGGCGGTTGTACGAGAACTCCGCCCACGGAAGAAGAGTAGCCCAATTGTCCTGCTGTTCCCTTACGAAGGCTCGAAGGAACGTCTTCAGGGTTCGGTTCGTGCGCTCCACTTGGCCGTTGCCCTGGGGGTGAAACGCCGTGGTCAAGTCTAATTGAACCCCAAATTTCTGACAAAGTGCCCGCCAGTATTTCGCCGTAAATTGGGGCCCCCGGTCAGAAGCGATGTGCTGCGGTAAGCCATGCAGGCGGAAGATATGTCGGATGAACAACTCCGCTAACTCCGGGGCTGTAGGCAACTTGACTAGGGGCACGAAATGGGCCATCTTCGAGAAGCGGTCAATGGTGACCCAAACCACAGTTTTCCCCTGGGACGGCGGCAGCTCTACCACAAAGTCCGTGGAAATGTGCGTCCAGGGTTCCATAGGTATCGGGAGAGGTTGGAGGAGACCCCAGGGACGTCCTGGTAACGGCTTTTGCTGTGCGCACGTGGGACACGACTGAACATACAGGCGGACGTCCTCCTTCACTCGTGGCCACAAATAGAACTTGGTTAGAAGCTCCAGAGTCCGAGAGATCCCAGGGTGGCCCGCTGTCAGCGAGTCATGCGCCCAAGCTAGCACCTTCTCCCTCGAGCGGAGAGGAACCACCGTCCTACCACCGGGTACTAGTTCGGTGGCTGCCAACTGGACCTTTGCCGGATCCAAGATGTACTGAGGAGGTTCGGAAGAATCTTCTATTTCTGTAGTGCGTGAGAGAGCGTCCGCCTTGATATTCTTTGACGCCGGTCGGTACCGGAGAGAGAAGTCGAACCGGCTAAAAAAGAGGGACCAGCGCGCCTGCCTGGGGTTGAGCCTTTGTGCTTGGGATAGATACACCAGGTTCTTGTGATCAGTATATACCACGATTGGGTGTTGAGCCCCCTCCAACCACTGGCGCCATTCCTCGAAGGCCAGCTTAATGGCCAGTAGCTCCTTGTCCCCGATACCATAGTTCCTTTCGGCAGGCGAGAATTTCCGGGAGAAATAGGAACATGGCCGGGCTTTACCCTCTCTAGAAATCTGGGACAGGACGGCCCCTATGGCCACACTAGAGGCATCCACCTCTACCACGAACGGGCGTGCGGGATCCGGGTGTCGGAGGCAAGTGTCCTGAAGGAAGGCTTCCTTTAGGGTCTGAAAGGCCTGTATGGCGGCTGGAGGCCAATTTCGGGCATCAGTGCCCTTGCGTGTGAGGGCCGTAAGGGGAGCCACCAAGCTGGAATACTGCGGGATGAAGTGGCGGTAAAAGTTGGCGAAACCCAAGAAGCGCTGGAGCGCCTTTACTCCCATGGGTTGGGGCCACTTCCGGATAGCTGCGACTTTCTCGGGGTCCATACGGAAACCAGTCGAGGAGATGATGTACCCTAGGAAGGGCAAGGATTCCTTTTCGAACTGGCATTTCTCCAGCTTGGCATACAGCCGGTTCTCTCGTAACTTCAGCAGCACCTGGCGTACGTGTTGGCGATGTTCCTCCAGGTTCTGTGAAAAGATTAGGACGTCGTCCAGGTAGACAATTACTGAGGTATATAGTAGATCGCGCAACACCTCATTCATTAAATTCTGAAACACGGCCGGGGCGTTGCAGAGACCAAACGGCATGACGAGGTACTCATAATGACCATCCCTGGTGTTGAAGGCGGTCTTCCACTCGTCTCCCGGTCGAATTCGTACGAGGTTGTACGCCCCTCTAAGGTCCAATTTGGAGAAGATGCGGGCCCCCTGCAAGCGATCCAGGAGTTCTGGAATGAGGGGTAATGGATAGTGGTCTCGTCGGGTGATCTGATTCAGGCCCCGGTAGTCTATACAGGGCCGAAGAGACCCATCCTTCTTGGCTACAAAGAAGAAGCCGGCCCCAGCCGGGGATTTCGACGGTCGTATGAATCCTCGGTCTAGATTCTCCTTGATGTAGGCCGACATGTCCTTGGTCTCAGGCAAGGACAGGGGGTAAACTCTACCCCGAGGAGGTGTGGTATCCGGCAGCAAATCAATCGCACAGTCGAAAGGGCGATGTTCCGGTAGCAACTCAGCCTTCTCTTTAGAGAAGACATCTTTGAAGGCCTGGTACGGAGGTGGTACTGTTAGCGGGGCTGTAAGAAGTGGAAGCGTCTGAAGCGGACAAGCAGGAAGGCAACTGTGGAAGCAGGCTGGTCCCCAAGACGTAATCTGAAGCGAGTGCCAGTCTATTACTGGCGAGTGTTTTCTTAGCCAGGGCAGTCCGAGGATGAGGGGCTGAATAGATCTCTCCAAGATGAGAAAAGAGATCTCCTCCTTATGAAGGAGCCCGACCTGCAGCTGAAGAGGACTCGTACGAGTAGTGATGGAGCCAGGAAGGGGAACCCCTTGGATGGATGATACTCGCAACGGGGGCTCCTGCGGCAAGACTTTGAGGTGTAATTGTTGTACTAGGTCCCGGAGGATAAAATTCCCCCCAGAACCCGAGTCAATTAAGGCCTGGGTGTCGAAACCTCCTCCCGGGAGTGAGAGTTTAGCTGGAACCGTGCATGGGGAGTCTGGAGAGATACTGCCTAGAGTCAACTCCCCCCTCGACTCTAGGTTCTGGCGTTTCCCGGACGCTCGGTGCAGCGCGCCAGGAAATGCCCGTTACCACCGCAGTAAAGACATAACCCCTGGGAACGTCGACGCCTTCTTTCCTCGGCCGAGAGGGGACCCCGACCCAGCTGCATGGGTTCTTCAGACGGAGAGGCAGCGGCCGCGGTCGGTGAAGCTCGACCCCGGGGTGGCGTGGTTCGACGGGCGGACAGCCCCTGGGTGGACCTTCGCTCTCGGAACCGACGCTGGATACGCCGATCCACGCGTCCAGCCAGCTCGATGAGTTCCTGTAAATCGTCCGGAAGGTCCCGGGCCGCCAGTTCATCCTGGAGGCGAGGGGACAGGCCCTCCAGAAAAATCCCATGTAAACTATCTTCACCCCAGGCCAGCTCGGTGGCCAGAGTCTGGAATTCCATCGCAAATTCCTCCAGGGGGGCGATTACCCTTGCTTCAACTGGAGTAGCTCCGAGGCGGCGGTAGAGGCTCGGGATGGTTCATCAAAGATCCTCCGGAATGCTTTGACAAATTGCACAAGATTATTTAAGCGAGAATCTTGGCGCTCCCAGAGGGAGGAAGCCCAAGTCAACGGTTTCCCATCCAGAAGGGAAATGATGTAGGTCGTCTTTGCTCGGTCCGTGGTGAATTGCGCGGGCAGGAGGTCGAAACGAATGTAACAATGATTAAGGAATCCCCGACATGCCTTGGGGTTTCCCGAGTACCTGGGAGGTGCTGGCATCTGTACCGGGACAGGAGAACCATGGTTGACCTGAGACGTGGAGGCTGCGGGGTGAGCCGCGGAGGTCCCATCTACGCGATCCGCCAGGCGTTGTACGGCAGTCATCAACGTATCAAGACAGGACTGCTGTTGCTGTAGCTTCTGGGCGATACCCGGAATGGCTTTTAGGCCGGCGAGGTCCGCCGGGTCCATGGCCTTGCAATCTGTTGGACTCGTGGACCCTTGGGCCGATCGGAGTCGGAGGAAGAACTGCTGGATGTGGTTGCAGTAGCGACCCCCGACCGGGAGGGCGGCGAGGACAGGCTGGTGGCTGGCCGACGGTGGAACTCTGGGAGCCCTATGCGACCAAGGGCTTTGGCAAGGAGAGAGGTGAAGATGGTGCTGGCACTGTGTCGAGAGAACCTTCGCCCTGGAAGCCGATCCTCCCCCGAGAGGAGCTCGTAGGAGTTCGGCCGCTGGGACTTAGGAGATTCACCCTGGAAGCCGGAGTCTCCCCAGGAGGAGCCCGTAGAGACCCGGCCGCTGGGACTTAGGAGGGCCCGCGGGGGCCTGGTCAGCTGGAGTCCAAGATTGAGTGCCGACAGGTCGTTGCTCGCCAGTCCAGAGCCAGGAACCAAAGGATCACCGTACGCCAGTCCTAGGTCAGGAGCCAGAGAATCAAAGTAAGCCGGTCCGGGGTCAGAAGCCAGAGGGTCAACGAAAGCCGGTCCGGGGTCAGAAGCCAGAGGGTCAACGAAAGCCGGTCCGGGGTCAGAAGCCAGAGAATCAACGTAGCCGGTCCGAGGTCAGAAGCCAGAGAAAACCAAATGCCAGTCCGGGGTCAGGAGCCAAGAATGAACGAAAGCCAATCCGAGTCAGGAACCAAGAGGAACACCGCAGTCAGGAACAGCAACTGGAGACAGGAACAAACCTGGGAACCTCGTTGCAAGGCGACGTTCAGGTACAGCTGCAGGGCTAAAGTACCCTGGAGGCGTCTGATGTCATCAGGGGGCGTCCCCAAGGTTTCCCGCGCTGGCCCCTTTAAATTATTGAGTGAGACGCGCGCGCGTCTAGGGGGCGGGGCTTAGCGCCGCGAGGCGCCGACTGCTCCGGTGAGGCAGGGAAGCGGCAGCAGAAGCAGCTGTAGGCCCGGGCGAGCTGGGGAGACGCCGGGCCTGCGGCCGCCGGCGTCCCTGGGGGCCCGGGGAGCGCGGGACCCGCGCCAACCCACGAGCAGGTGAGTGGCGATTCCGGGGGCGACCCGGAATCACAACAGGTTTGGCCTCTGTTGAAACAGGATGCTGGGCTTGATGGACCTTGGGTCTGACCCAGCATGGCAATTTCTTATGTTCTTAAGTCATTCGATGTGTGTGTATGTGTGTGTGAGAAACACACACTTCCTCTGTGTCTCTCTTACACGCAGACATGCTTCTTCCATCTCTCTCTCACATGCAGACAAAAACTGAACTGGAAACCACAAGCCAGATTCTGTATGCATTGCAACAATGGAAAAGCAGAAAATCACTGCTCCTCAAAACAATAGAGTGGGAGATTTTTAAAAGCCTAATTAGTTTTAATTATTGCGTGGTGTTTGATATGTCTGCTGTTCTGAAATATTGTATTGATGTTTAGGACATTTTAAAATTATATATGGGGGTTGTCAAAGAATTATCTTCCCCAGGTGCCAAATACTCTAGGTACACCCGTGCAAAGATTATATATTTAGGCAATAGCCACACCAGTATTGCTGGCTATTTAGATTGTTACAGAGCTTTATGGCTAGGCATGAGAATGATGGGATGTTGGAGGGAACTAAGTGGGGATCTTGTATATTCTTCTACCCAAGACAGTGGAAGACAAAAACACATTGCCCTAGATAAGGAGAAATCTTGTAGGTGGTCACATTCTGTGGCTAGCAGCTGGTATGTATCTTTAGCAGTGTGGAGATGATAACTAGACAGACTGAATGGATAGGATAGTCTTCTGCTGCACCTACTTTTCCTACCTCAAAAAGCCTCAGTCTCAGCTTGCTTTTAAAACCAGTGCTACTTGGCTTCATCTATATTTTGTGCTTAAAGCAAAATGTGCAAATAATATCCAACATGAGAATGTTTTTTGTTTGGTTTTTTTTTTTTGCAATATGGTCCTAAGGTTAAAACATGCATAATTTGAAGGCCTGCTGTAGCAAAGCTTGCATGTATGTAGTTAGCCTTTTGAATGTGTCTGTATGGAGCTAATCCTTTCCTTGCAGGAGTGCCATCACAGTGAGAAATCCCCTCATTTTTTACGGGAAGAACAGCACAGCAGGACATGTGATGTAAATAAAAGTGACTCAGCACTTTGAGGTACAACCAGAAATGTCTAGGAGTCATGTGAAGTGGAGAGCTGGCAGCCTCTTCAAGCATGATCAGTCACAAAAGAAACCAGTTATGTTGACAAAGGGTGCCCCACACTGTCAGTACCGTAGTACTGCAGTGCTGGAAGGACAACATCAGTTAGCTAGAGACAAAGTCTATCAGGCCGATGCAATGCAGTTCACGTGGTTGAGCACACGACTTTACCTGCGCCTGGACGCGTGTTTTGGACACCACCTCTCCTGGGTGCCCGATGCCGAGCAGGCACTAAGGACACAAAATTTTCCCTAGCACTTCCTTTCTACCATGGCAGCCCATTTAAATATTAAATCAGGTGCCTGGGAGAGGTAGATTGGTGTGTGTTAAGAGAGCAGACACTCAGTCATGAGTGCCTGTTTAATGTGCATTGATATTGCATCGGCCTGTATGTGAGAAACTCCAATAAATCATTAATAAATGAAAAGTTGCTTCAGACATGGAAATAAGATATCTTTAGCATAAATGACAAACTATAAGATACACTGCCTGGAAGCTGTGCAGCATGTAACAAAAGAGACCATAAGAGTACAGCTCTATTCAGGGGTGGTTCTTTAATGAGGCAGGGTGAGGCGGCCGCTTCAGGTGGCAAACTTTTGAGGCGGCACAAATTACCCTTCAAAATGCTCCACCCTGCAAAACTCTCCATCAAGGGTCGCCTCACCCTGCCTTCAGGCTTATCAGTGGGCAGCTCTGCTGACAAGCTTCTGTCAGCAGCCAACAGGAGGCAGTGAGCAGGCCAAACCTGCTCTCAGCCACTGGGCCAATTGTTACTTTGCCCCCGTGGGACAAGCCCACAGGCGGCCTCTCGCCTTCTGCCGGCGGGAAACCAACTTGGTTGCTCCCTGGCCCAAAGTCAGAACTGCTGCCAATGCAGCCTGCACCTTCGCGGCGGAGTGCTGCTGTGGGACAAGCCCACGAGTGGCCTTTCACCTTCTGCCAGTGGGACACCGCCTTGGTTGCTCCCCGGCCTGCAGTTGGAGCTGCTGTCAAGGCGGCCTGCCCCTTAGTGGTGGAGTGCCACTGCTGCTGTGGGACAAGTCCATGAGCGGCCTCTCACCTTCCACCAGCGGGACGCCAGTTTGGTTGCTCCCCGGCACGTGGTCAAATCTGCTGCCAATGCGGCCGGAGTGCTGCTGCCGTCACTAGCCGCCATCACCCCTGCCGCTCTTGCTGTCATCCTTGTTGCAACAGGCCCAACGCTGTCGCTGTCTCCTCTTCGCGGCCTGGATCTTGGGGCCTTGTCTGGGTCCTCTGACCACCAATGTAAGTAAAAACTATTTTTAAAATGTATTCAGAGGGGAGAAGAGAGAGAGAAAAGACCTAAGTTAATGAATGTGTGTTTTTGACTGAGAGTGAGTGTGTGTGTGTGTGTCAGTGAGTACTGTGAGAATGCATGAGTCAATGAGCATGTGCAACTGTGAGCATGTATGTGAGCATGACAGCACGTGTCAGTGAACAAGTGAGTGTGTGTGTGTGAGAGGATGAGAGACAGCATGAGTCAGTATGTGAGTATGAGAGAGAGAGCATATGTGAAAGTCGGTGAGCATGTATGTGCATGGGCATGAGAGCATATGTAAGAGCAGTGAGTGTATGTGTGTGAACAAGTCAGTGAGACAGCATGTGTGAATTTCAGGGACCGTTTGTGAGTGAGCATATGAGAGAGTGTGTATAAGAATGAACATGTGTGTTACAGAGTGTCTGTATAAGAAAGAGAGAAAAAAGTTTGTGCAGGTCATCACCTCTGATTAATTCACAACAATCGCAGGGTGACTGGAATCAACAGTTCCTAGGTATGGAGAGCAGGATATTTTTTTTTTTAATCCTTTATTCTTTTAAATGATTGGATGGTAATTTTTAAAACTTTTTCAATTTGGGGTAGATTTTCAAAGGGTTGCGCGCATAAGATACGTGCGCAACTCCCGAAAACCTACACCTGCCTCACCTTACGCGCGCCCCGGGACACACATATGTCCCGGGGCTTGCAAAAAGGGGTGTGGGCGGTCTGGGGCGGTCCGGGGTGTGGCCTGAGCCTCCAGGCTCAGCGGCTATTTGTTGTTGTGCCCGGGATCACAGGCCGGCCATCGGCCGGCGCGCATAAGTTACACCTGCCAGGAGGCAGGCGTAACTTCTTCAACAAAGGTAAGGGGGGGTTCTAGGTAGGGCTGGGGGCAGGTTAGGTAGGGGAAGGGAGGGGAAGGTGCGGGGGGGTGGAAGGAAAGTTCCCTCCGAGGCCACTCCAATTTCGGAGCGGCCTTGGAGGGAACGGAGGCAGGCTGCGCGGCTCGGCGCGTGCAAGTTGCACAATTGTGCACTCCCTTGCGCGCGCTGACCCTGGATTTTTATAACATGTGCGCGGCTGCGCACGCATGCTATAAAATCGGGCGTAGATTTGTTCGCGCCAGGTGGCGCGAACAAATCTGCGCCTGCGCACAGGTTTTAAAATCTGCCCCTTTTTGATTGTTGGATGCTCTATTCATCAGCTGTTTTGAGATATTCTTTTTATTAGCATGGTTTTAGTATTATAATTTATATTTTGTGTTTTTATTGGTGATGTTTTTCTTTTTCCATTGTTGAACTGCTTGTCTGACTTGGTTGTGGTTTCCAGTTCAGTTTTGTCTGCATGTTTCTATTTATAGTTTATGACCTCCCTATTCTGTATTTGGTAAGGATCTGTCTATGTTCTGCATGTGTGACTGAGGTGAAGTATTCTGCTAGCGTGTACTTTCTGTGTAGGGATCTATATATTTATAAATGATCTAGAAAGGAATACGACAAGTAAGGTGATCAAATTTGCAGATGACACAAAATTATTCAGGATAGTTAAATCACAAGCGGATTGTGATAAATTGCAGGAGGACTTTATGAGACTGGGTGACTGGGCATCCAAATGGCAGATAAATTTAATGTAGACAAGTGCAAGGTAATGCATATATGGAAAAATAACTCATGTTGTAATTACACGATTTTGGATTTTGTTAGGAGTTACCACTCAGGAAACAGATGTAGGAGTCATAGTGGACAATACATTGAATTTGTTGGCTCAGTGTGCTGTTGTGGTCAAAAAAGCAAACAGAATATTAAGTATTATTAGGAAGGGAAAGGTGAATAAAACAGAGAATGTCATAATACTTCTGTATCGTGCCATTGTGAGACCACGCCTTGAGTACTGTGTTCATTTCTGGTTGTCGCATCTCAAAAAAGATATAATTGCACTAGAGAAAGTACAGAGATGGGCAACCATAATGATAAAGGGAATGGAATGGTTTCCCTATCAGGAAAGGCTAAAGAGGTTAGGGTTGTTCAGTTTGGAGAAGAGATGGCTATGGGGGAATATGATGGAGGTCTACAAAATCATGAGAGGACTAGATCGGGTAAATGTGAATCGGTTGTTTACTCTTTTAGATAATACAAGGACTAGGGGGCATTCTGTGAAGTCAGCAAGTAGCTTATTAAAACAAATCACAGAAAATTCTTTTTCACCCAATGCACAATTAAGCTCTGAAATTTGTTGCCAGAGGAAGTGATTAAGGCAGTTAGCATAGCTGAATATAAAAAAAAGTTTGGACATTCTCCTGGAGGAGAAGTCCATAAACTGCTTTTAATCAAGTTGACTTAGGGCCGGATTTTAAAAGGGTTACGCGCATAAGGTAAGCGCGTAACCCTTCTAAAACGGCCCTGCGCGCCCCGAGCCTATATTGCATAGGCTTCCGGCATGCGCAAAGCCCCGGGATGCGCGTAAGTCCCGGGGCTTTCTTGGGGTGGGCGTGTCGGGGGGCGCGACGCGATTGGTGCATCATCCGGGGGCGTGTCGGGGGGCGTGACACGGTCGGGCGCGTCACCCGGGGGGCGGTGTCGCGGGCGTGGTTTCGGCATGGGGGCGTTCCGGGGCGTGGCTGCAGCTTCCAGACCATCCCCCGGACTGGAACAAGGCGCGTGGCAGCTGGCCCGGTGCGCGCAAAGTTACGCCTGCTTCGAGCAGGCGTAACTTGTGAAACAGAGGTGGGGGGGGGTTTAGATAGGGCCGGGGGGGTGGTTAGATAGGGGAAGGGAGGGGAAGGTGGGGTGAGGCGGAAGGAAAGTTCCCCTCGAGACCGCTCCGATTTCGGAACGGCCTCGGAGGGAACGGGCAGAGCGCGCAGGACTCGGCGCGCGCAGGTTGCACAAATGTGCACCCGCTTGCGCACGCCGACCCCGGATTTTATAAGATACGCGCGGCTACACGTGTATCTTATAAAATCCAGCGTACTTTTGTTCGCGCCTGATGCACGAACAAAAGTACGCGCGCGCGCTGTCTTTTAAAATGTACCCCTTAGGGCAGAGCTTTCCAAAGTGTGTGTCGGGACACATTAGTGTGTCGCCTGTAGTGTGGAGGTGTGTCGCCCGGTCCACAGGGCCGACGGAAGCAGGGAACTATACCAGGAAGATCGGCGGGCAGTGGTGGAGCTTACATCACCACGGCCCGAAGAAAAGGGTCACGTTCACTCCTCCTCCTTCCTGCCTGTGCAGCCCTGGAAGAAAAACGTTGCCGGAGCCGCGTGGGCAGGAAGGAGGAGGAGCATCTGCTGCGTACAGAAGAAGAGCAGCATTAATGGGCCGTTGCGGATCCCACGTCGCGACGGCCCGAGAAGAGGAGGAAACCCGATAGCAGGGCCGCTGCGGATCCCACGTCGCGGCAGCCCGAGAAGAGGAGGAAACCCAATAGCAGGACCGCTGCAGATCCCATGTCACGGCCAGGGAAGATCAGGGCCTCTGAAGAGCCCATCCTTCGGCAACCCGTGCAGAGGGACAGCATGTGCCAGTGAGAGCCTGTGCTTGAGCAAGAGAGCATGTAGGAGTGAGAGAGCCTGTGTGTGTGAGAGTGAGACAGCATGTGCACGAGAGAGACAGTATGTATGTATGTATGAGAGAGAGGCATGTGAGAGTGAGAGCTGTGGATGTGTGAGATTGCATGTGAGTGAGAGCCTGTGTGTGTGAGAATGTGTGAGATAGCGTGTGAGAATGAGAACCTGATTGTGTGTTTGAGGGAAGACAGATGGAGAGAAAAGAAATAGAAAAAAAGACCCTGTAAAAGGAATTGGCAAAAAAACAAGAAAGGAAAGGTGGACAAAAAAGCCTGTGACCAACCGATTAGAAAACTAAGATCAGACAGCAAAGGTAAAAAAAAAAATTACTTTTTAGTGATTGGCACATGTAATCTTTGGGAATGTGCAAGAGTAGCACTTTCTCTATGCCGATCTCACAATGTACGAGATCAGCATGGAGGAAGTGGAAGCCTGCAAATATTTATTATGAGATAGGTTGTGTTGTGAAACATTTTATTTATGTATATATTTAAGGAAACATACATAAATTGTTGAAATACATTTTGTTCGTTTAACCTTTAACTTCTGGTTTGCTGGTAGACTGAATTACTGTGTCACGAAATTATGTTTGTCTAAAAAGTGTGTCACCAACATGAAAAGTTTGGAAAGCTCTGCCTTAGGGAATAGCCGCTGCTTATTACCAGCATTAGTAGCATGGGATCTATTTTATGTTTGGGTACTTGATAGGTAATTGTATCCTGGATTAGCCACTGCTGGACTTGATGCTGGACTTGATGGCTCCTCGGTCTGACCTAGTATGGCAACTTCTTATGCTCTTATATTTCTGGCTTGTTCTGCTTTCCTAATAGGTGTATTGGTGTTTTAGGGCCTGCTATAATATTTGCAGTGTTGCTTTTCATGGGTAGGGTTGATACTGTTTGAGCTCTGGCAGTTAGTGCTGTTTTGGTATGGGAGGTTTACTGTATTGCAATTTGTAATTCAGTTTATTCATAGCTTTCTGAGGGCCAAGCTCACACCTAGTGCACTTTACAATAGATCTAATACCAAATGGGTTGCAAGTATCTTTCTTTCTTGTGGGGTTTTTCCTGGAATATCTCTAGCACTCTTATCTGCCACTCCTCTGGGAACTCTGTCCCTCGCATCGTCCCTTCCCCAGCATTTTAAATCACCAAGAGGGCTAGACTCCAAGTGGGATAACCCCCTCCCCCCCTCCTCCGCTCTCCCTGTGATTTGACCTGCACCATGCCTTGGGGGGGGGGGGGGGGTGAGGTTTCCTCACCTCAGGCAGCAGATTGCCTTGAGCCACCCCTGGCTCTATTGAATGCATGTCTAGAAATAAAGTTTTCCTCTCCCAGAAAAACACTTTGCAGAAGTAAGCAAAGTTCCTGGCGTCCTTCGGCTGGGAAGAAATAAATACTGGACTTCCTTTCACATGTCAGGAACGAAAGTCTTCAGCAGAGCAGCAGTTCTTTGTGTGCCAGAAGAGGGGCACACTCCTTCTAGGAGGTGCTGCCAATTGTGCCGGCTCTTTTGATCTTTGTCCAGCAGTCAGCATTTCACATGCTCAGTTTTCCACCTCTTCACTGGAAAAGTTAATCAGTGTACAGAAGGGCTCCTAATTCAGCTGAGCTGCGCCACCAGTCCCAAGAATTGCCAGCTGTCTTTTTAGTTTGACGGCTGGTGCAGTTTGTAAGGATAACACACAAAACAATTCCTTGCTTTCTGATTATTCAGCTTTCGCCTAACCTTTCGCCAGAGGGGACTGAATTTAAGTTCTTGAGTGAAAAGTTTGGCAACCCCCCCCCCCAAAAAAAAAAAAAAACCAGGAAGAAGGCAAAATGAAAATACTGAGAATTATGGTGAATTCTCAAGAAAAAAAAAATCCAAATTAGTTGTTCCTGTTCAGGTAATGGCAGAAAATTAAGATGAAAAGAGAGAGTTTTTTCAAACAATTTTCAAGGGATGACTTTTCCAGTTGTCATACTTCTTCCTTTTGGTGTGAAAAGTTTTTCCTCAGCTTGAGTACTCAACATTCATATGTCAAGAGACAGATAGCATTTCCAGTACCCTGTGTGTGCTGTCTCTTTGGTTTAGATGCTTTGGATTAACTACATTTTCTTAGCTTTCCGTATTCCAGTTAGCTTAGAAACAGCTACGTTCTTTAGTTATGTTTGAAGACAATGCAATAGCTGAATACTAAGATCATCAAAAGCCAGGATGTAGAATAAAAGTCCTGGGCTATATCAAATAGTTAAAATAAATATTGTCATTTCAAAATCAGCAACAGAAGAGAGAGACAGAGAGAGCGAGTGTGTGTGTGTGTGTGTGTGTGTACTTAAGGCTGAAAATTCTGCTTTTTCCTTTGAGTGTTGTATGACTTTATGAGCTCTGAATTCTCACCCTGGGAGTATCATAGTATAAAATACATTTAGCCTGTTTTGCAATTCAACCTATTTCTACTATTATTATCTGAAACTCATCTGGAGGCAGAGTTTTTGTTTTTTTCTTTTTGCCAAAACTTTGATAATTTTATCTTCAAAAAAGATGCCTTTCCCAGAATAATTAATTACTATTATTAATGGCTCAGCTATTTCCTCTACTATTTGGGCTTCCACTTTAATTGGAATTAGCTTCTATTGGGTTATGAGCCTTCATTCATAGCCACCTGAGGCTTTTCGCCCTATTTTATCTCCTCCCATCTCCCTTAGCTGAAAACTTATAGTGGCAATTCTTGGCCAGGAACCCTACACTAAGGTTTCCCTTCAGTGCTCTGCAATCATGGATCCTATCCAGCTACTAAGAGTCACAATTATGCGATGACTGGGATGCCCCCCTCCCCCACAGCCAGGGACTGTGAACGTCGCCTCCACAGCATCCCAGCCCTGGCCAGCTGGAAATGCACAAGTGTGGCCTAGGAAGTGAACCCAAGTCCTTTGCATGGCAGCGCTCATCACTAAGACACCTCTCTGGACCCCCAGATTCATTTTAATGGATTAAAAGCATCAATACCCCACCCAACAATAATCTTCTTTAGAGCTTCCAAATGTTGACACATATGTTATTCAATTACAATGTTGTTCTTGACTGCATTTGCCTTCCCTCCAAACTACAACACCACTTTGTTCCACTAGGGTACAAAGTAGCACGGTATTGAGTTAGTCCACTTAGCTACATAGAAATAAGGTCAAGAAAGAAGCTGTAAATTTCTTTTTTTTTTTTAATCAGAAATTCATATTACATTTGAAAGGTGCACTCCCTTTATCAGATCAATACAGACCAATAGGGGTGGACGAGAAGAGCAGCTGCCCAAGGCGCAAAGCAGAAAAATGATTCAACATTAAGTCTGGGCTAGCAGCAGATGAAAAGTCAGGAAGAGCATTTCTCTCTTCCTATCATTGGGGCTGGAATATAGAGAAGGGAAATGGGGAAAGAGATTGGGGGATCAGAATGGCAAGGTGGAGGGAGTGAAGCATAGGGATGAAGGTGGAAATGCGGGACAGAAATACTTTTGCCTGTCTCGGCACTAAAATGTTCAGTTATGCCTCTGGGTCAATACAATGTGAGCTAAGAATGATGTTGCTTGAATACAAGTAAATTGTAGTTGCATTACAGAATCAATGTTTGTTTTCAAAAATGGGAGAAGACAAAGCAGAGAATGGTGATAAGGCCGCAACAAGCTTTCAAAAAGAAAAGGCAAGGTCAGCCAACATGAAACTGCAGCAGGGCTTCGATATATTCTTAGGAAAGGAAAATGGATGGATTGAGCAAACCAAAGAATCCTTATCTAGGAACATCTGCTAACATTTTCTACATTACTATGAGATTTTGGCCTTCCGGTGTCCCTCGACTGATAAAACTCACTGGGGTAGATTTTAAAAGAAGCTTGCGCGGCCTACATGTGCGTGCGCTACCAAGCGCGTGCACATGTATGCCCGATTTTAGAACATGTGTGCGCAGGCGCGTGCATGTTATAAAATCAGGGGTCGGCGCGTGCAAGGGGGTGCACAATTGTGCATCTTGCATTTGAGGGGCTACTTCATGATGTCATAAGAAACATAAGAAATGCCATATTGGGTCAGATCAAAAGTCCATCAAGCCCAGTATCCTGTCTCCAACAATGGACAATCTAGGTCACAAGTACATGGCAGGATTCCAAAGAATAGATCCAATCCTTCTTGCTCATAATCAGGGATAAGCAGATGCTTGCTTTTTCAAGTCTACATAGCTAGTAATATTTTATGGACTATTCCTCCAGGAACTTGTCTAAACCCTTTTTAAACCAAGCTATGCTAACTGTTTCATCACATCCTCTGGAAACAAATGAATATGCATGAAAGAAAATCTGCATGCAGTGCCTCCATAACATGCAAATTTTCTCTCATGCATTTTCATTGTGTATATCCTGAAAACCCAACTGGCTGGTGGGCCCCCAGGGCAGAGTTGGGGACCACTGCTCTAGGGTCTCAAACAAAACTGAACTAAATTTTTCACCTGGATCTCTATTGATTGGAGAGCTAGAGGCATTTGAATGGAGGTCACCTCTGAGTACCATGCTCCACGCAACCTAAAATGGCCATTTTGTCCAGGTGCTGCAGCCCGACATCACCTCTCAGGAGCCTGAAATTTTATGGATTAGTACAACCCCTGGTGGTAAGCCCCAGTGCAAAGTCTGGAACATAACATGAACTTGCCTCCCTTATTATGGGCCAGCAAAGTATGTGAAAAATTTTACAAAATAAATATAAGGCCTCATTGCTCTTGACCTATACTTTGATTCAGGCCCTGACTGGACCAGTAGTCATGGCTCATGGCATATATTTGCACTAAGAGCCTTTACAGTTAACTGGAAGCAAAGATATGATTACATAGAGACACAATGTCACTTTTTAATGCAAATTTTTGCCAACTTTCAGGTGCAAATATCTCAACTGTGTAGTTTTTAAATCTTTTCTTTTTTATGTCATTTGAAAGAGCATCGTTTTTTCTACAAAAATTGCCCTGTTTCATTAAGGACCCGATCTTGCTTTAGTCAGAATTAAGGTCCCAATGATATGCATCATTTGCATGCGTAGGTGCGCTATGTTAAAAAGAGGCATCTTTGGCTCCCTGCTGTGTAACATGCAAATGAGCTAGAGATGTGAAATTTTACAGTGTGGTAAAGCTTATGACACATCTTGCTTCAACATACTTTCATTAAAAAAAACAGAGCATTCAATAATTAAAAACTCATAAAAATGTTTACAAATTTCCCAAACACCAATAAAACATTTCTAAACTGCACCCAATAATTATAGTGATTAAAAAAATGCCCCATATCTGGGAACTTTTAATTTCCAGTCACCCCGAGATTATCATAGATTAGTTGGAGGAGGGGGTACACAAACTTTCTCCCCTCTCTCTCATATATATACACATGTTCATTCACATGCTCTCTCATACACACGCTCATTAGGGATGTACATTCATTTAAAGCAAAAATGCAAAACATGACAAATATGTTGTGTTTGTGGCATAGTGGACCCTTGGTCGCAATGGAGATGACTCCGCCCACGGGGATGGGCCCCGTGGGGAACCACTGTGATAGGCTGAACTCAGATAGCAGACACAGTATTGATAGAGGCTTTATTGTACTGCTGTAGATAGATGGTGAAAGCAGGAAGGTAAGGCACTGATCCAAGCAGTGCCAGTACGTTCAACAGGTTCAGATGTGAAGCCTCACCCAGATATTCACGATAGGCGGGAGCCCGCAGTGCGGGTAACGTCGCAGCTGGTGGGTGGAGCTGGAACACCGAATCGAGAGGTACTCACAGGAATAATGGCATCGTCCTGATGGTGGAAAGTTGGGACCGAAGTTCCGTGGTGCAGGATATAATGGCTGGTAGGCCCTCGAGGAGCGAGTACCCGATGGTCCTGTTATGGTTATGAGGTGTTGGAGTGGATTCTTGGGTACTGCAGTGATGGCCACTCCCACGGGGAGGAACCCCGTGAGGAACCACAGCACTAGGCTAGACTCTATACACACAAACACAGAGAAGTTGTATTTATTGTACAACTCGATGGTACTGCCCGGGGAGCGGGCAGCAGTGAAGGTAACCCAGTGAAGTAGTCCAGGGGTCCTCAGCAGAAAAGACCAGTCTCACACTCGTGTAGGATAGGCAGCGCGGCGTAGCAGAGACAGGTCCTGGATGTAGATCCAGAGCGCTGAAGCTGAAGATGAGACAGACTGACAGGGTTAGCACTCACTGAGGTGGAAAGCTGTATAGTTGAAGGGCCTGGCAGACAGAAGTTGTTCGGTGGCAGGCACCAAATTTAGGGAAACCAGGCCCACAAGGAGCGAGTACCCGGTATCCCAAGATAGGTAACTGAAATAGAGCAGAAGGGCCCCCGAGGAGCAGGTACCCAGGTTAGTGAAGATTTACCCCGAAGGGCAGCGAGAGCTTCCTGCGGCAGCTGGGAAGTGGCAGAGCAAAGCTTAGACCGGAGGCAGACCAATCCTTGCTAACTCAGTGTCAGGCCGATACAGTAAGGACGAGTAAGAAAGAGTGTGGCAGTGCCAGGCGCACCCGCATTTGCCGCGCGCACAATTTGGTTCACATACCACTCGATACAGTATTCAAATGAGATGCAAATGCAAGCAGAGTCCAAAGCGCATCCATGAAGCGGTAGGCATGCGCAATCCATTTTACTGTATAGAGCGGTATACAGCACCTATACAGTATCCTGGGTGTGCTGGTACCTGTCATTTCAAATGTCATTTGAAATGTCATTCCACCAGGAAAGTGGATGGTTCTCCTACAGACCCGCTGCCTTGAGCGCCCGGCTGGACGTCCAAGCCGCACGTTTGAGATCGCAGCTTGGACGTCCAGCCTGGGCACTCAAGGCAGGGGGAAGGCCCATGAACGTCTGTTGGCATTGAAGCAAGTACCACACACTAGGTACTCACCAAAATACTCTTTCTTCATGTGCAGCACCAGCTCCTTCTCCAGTTCCAGGGACTCACCATAGCGCGAGTCCGAGTAGCTGGAGCGAGGGCTGACGTGCCGCTGGTCGAAGCCCATGCCAATGCCGCTGTACCGGTTGCTGCTGGGCTTGCTGCCGCTGTCGTAGCCGGTCAGGGCACGGCGTGCGTTCATGCATTTTCCCTCTGCCTTGAGCGCCCGCCTGGATGTCCAAGTCGGGCGCTCAAGGCAGCGGGAAGGTGCATGAACACACGCCGTGATCTCGGACGTCCAGCCGCACGCTCAGGTCGTGGCGTGCGTTCATGCGCCTTCCCGCTGCCTTGAGCGCCCGCCTGGATGCCCAAGTCAGGCGCTCAGGTCACGGTGTGCATTCATGCGCCTTCCCGCTGCCTTGAGCGCCCACCTGGACATCCAAGTTGGGCGCTCAAGGCAGCGGGAAGGTGCATGAACGCACACCGCGACCTGAGCGCCCGGCTGGACGTCCGAGGTCACGGCGTAGGGTGTGTAGGGATAGGGCTTGATACAGGAGCTCGTGCCCACTGCAAGTCAGCAGCGACAAGGAGCACAGACCCACGAGAAGGCCAGAGGAGCCCCCGGAAACGGTGGATATAGCTTATCCAGCTAAGTTACTTAGCTTGCTAGGCTTTCAATATCTACCTCTAAAGATCTAAGTTTAGATAGTGATTTTCACCACCTACAGGGACATATTAAGGCTGTTTACCTACATTTAGGCTTGCATTGGTGGAACAGTGTGTTTTTCTAAATTGTTACCTTGGAATTATTTGTTCTGAAGCATATATTAATTTTCAATAAGCCTGATAATTCTAAAATCAATAAGGTAGAAATTATTTGTCCCACTAGGTTTGCCTACTTTATTTACAAGGAGAGTTCTGATATATTCCCAGATTATTGGCAGTACTTCCTCATCCAAATTCAATAATGTTACACAGATGATAGTTAGATTGGTACAGAAAGTAGCATAAATACTGTTTTAAAAAAGGCAGGCAGCAAAGGCCAAAACTCACTAGACTGAAATTAGAAACCTAGACTGGACGTTGTATGATAGTGTGGGATCAGTTTCTTAAAACATACACACAGTTTGTCTATTTATTCCATTGAAATGGTAGTATAAAATAGTCTTAATATATGAACATAAGATATGCCATGGTGTGTCAGACTAAGTTCCATCAAGCCCAGCATCCTATCTTTCAGGCCGATACTGTAAAGTGCACTCAGCTGAACGCACTGCTTAACCCACTGTTGGACATGCGTTTTTGATGCATGTCCACTACCCCTTATACAGTAAGGGATTTAGGGGCTCATTTTCTAAAGTATCGCAGGCCTGCGATACTTTAGAAGATGAGGGGCGGGCGGCCGAAACAGGGGGCAGGCCTGCGCTAGCCGGCAGCGATCGCTCCGTCGCGGTGCGATCGCTGCCGGTTTCGCACCCAATAGCGCCACCATAGGAGGAGTAGCTATTGGGAGCGAAATAGGCCGCGAAAAGGCACCTACCTTTTCGCTGTCCGTGGCGTCGGTGCAGAGTCGGCCCCGGTGACGCACCGACTCCTCCTCTTCCGGGGCCGACTCCGCCCCGACTCCGCCCCCATCCTGGTATCGCACGCGATAAGGGACTTTTCGCGTACAAAAGGTCCCTTATCGCATGCGAGCGGCTTGGAAAATGAGGCCCTTAGTGTGTTGAAAATGTGCGTCCAAACGCCAAAACTAATAGCACTCATCACATGTAAATGCATGTTAATGAGGTTATTAGTCATTCGCCCAGGATACCGAAAAAAAATGTACAGCCTATCAGGGGCTCAAGGTAATCTGCTGCCTGAGGCAAGGGATGAGATGGTGCCACCTCCCACCCGCCCCAAAGGCAAAGCACAGGTCAAATCATTGAGAGGGTCATGGGAGGCAGACAGTTCCTTTGGAGTCTGGCCCTTCCAGTGATTGGAAATGCTACAGAAGGAGAAAGGAAGAGTCAAAGAAATGGCAGACAGTGCATCACTGATGATATTTCTTGGAAGCTGGCAACCCTGCTACACTCCCAGGAACACTACAACCTGCCTCCCACATTTCCGCAGCATTTGTGTTGCGTCGGAGGTGGACCCTTGGGCCGAGGTGGGGTTGACGCAACCTGTAAGTAAGGACCTACAGGTCCCCACCATCGGGAGGTGGAGTGGGCTGATAGACAGCTGGAGCTTCACCTATACCAGCCCTCATTCCCGCGGGCTGGTATAGGACTTTGGTGGTCCTCGGTGTGTAGTTGAAGTAAAGGTTGGTTCAGCCCAGAAACAGCAGATGAGAAATGGTACAGTCTTACTCTGGACTGGGTAATGTCCTGGAAACTCAGGCGTTAATGGAACGGAGACAGACAGGGGGGCGCTCAAGCAAGAGCAGGCTGAAGCCTAAATAAACCATATCCAGGGAGTAAGCTGGAGAAGCGTCAAAGAGCAGGTTTGAGTCAGGGCTGGCAGCAATCCTAAGGCAGTGACAAGCAAGGCTGAGGTCTGATCACGGAGATTGTCAAGAGTGTAGTCAGGCAAAGCAGGGGTCTGGGTCTGGAGATAGGCAATAACGTAGTCAGGCAAAGCAGAGGTCTGGGTCTGGAGATAGTCAAGAGCATAGTCAGGCAAGGCAGACGTCTGGATCTGGAGATAGGCAATAGCGTAGTCAGGCAAAGCAGAGGTCTGGGTCTGGAGATAGGCAATAACGTAGTCAGGCGATGCAGAGGTCTGGGTCTGGAGATAGGCAATAGCGTGGTCTGGAGAAGCAGAGGTCTGGGTCTGGAGATAGTCAATGGCTTGGTCAGGCAAAGCAGAGGTCTGGGTCTGGAGATAGGCAATAGCGTGGTCTGGAGAAGCAAAGGTCTGGGTCTGGAGATAATCAATGGTGTGGTCAGGCGAAGCGGAGGTCCAGGCTTGGATAGAATCAATGGTGTGGTCAGGCGAAGCAGAGGGCCAGGTTTGGAGAGCGTCAATGGTGAAGTCAGGCAAAGCAAAGTCAAAGTCCGTGTAGTCAATCTGAGAAATGAAGCTGGGTAGGAACAAGGAGACAGGAACCAGGAACAACGAGGAACAGGAACGCAGAGATGAGACAAATCTCAAGGAGGCAACGAGTACTCGACCAGCGAGGAGACTTGTTGCAAAGGCAATGCTAGGGAGCGGAGCCTGAGCTTAAATACTGTAGTTGAGTTGACATTATCATCCAGGGCCATGGCTAGGTTCCCGCCGCGGGCCCTACTTAAGGATCAATGGTGCGCGCACGCGTGCCTAGGGAGGGGTGCAGCGTGAGTAGCAGCGTCTCTCTGCGGGCCACGTGGAGAGGCCCGACGAGAAGTGGTAGCAGGACCGGGAACACCAGGGACTGTGGCAGGGCCGGAGGCACCGGGGGAGGCCCAAGGACGGAGCTGGCAGCACACCGCCGCCAGCGAGGAGGAACCAGACGCTGGAGTCACTGTAGAAAGGTGAGGGGGCTGTGCCACGGGTCTGCCACGGACGGCTCACGTAACAATTTGGTCCCTGGAGAAGTGGGAAATGGGTGAATAGTGAGTGTGTGTGTGTGGGGGGGGGGGGGGGGGGGCGGGGGTCTGTGTGTGGCACATTATCTCCAGGTCGGTGCAAGGATATCAGGTGCACTAGGTGAACTTTACTCACTAACCCTCACCACACACAATTAAAAACTGTGAATTTATAATAATAGATTGTACATGAAGAAAGATATTCATAGGCTTCCAAGGTAAAAATATCACAGCAACATGTATATTATTTTTCATGCACTGCACTGGTGCCAACTCTGCAAAGAAGACATTTGTTATTAGGCTTATTGTCAAGTACATTTGATGTGGGCTTAGCCCTCAGAAAGCCATGAGTAAACTGAATAACAATAATAATATAGTATCTATTATGATGTATTTTATGTTTACATTGTAATCTGCTTAGTACAATAAGTTTGCTATAAGCGGCCTAGAAATATTTTAAATAAATAAATAACCTCCCATACCAAAACAGCACTTATTACTGTAACAACCCTATCATTGAAAAGACAACACTACAAATATGATACCAGATTCTAAAACACCAAATCACCTCCTATTAGGAAAACAAAATAAGTCAGGCTGCTGTATCCCTACATAGAAATTACATGCTAGCAGAATACCTCCCTTTGATCACACATGTAGAACACAGACAGATCATCACGAAATCTATATAAATAAAAATATAAATGTTCGTTTGTTCAAAATCTTAAATCTCTGAAAGTTCTTCACCAATTGCTTTGAAATTTTGACACAACGTTGCATTCGAACACGCGCGTGTTTTTATATAACTATATCATATAGATGTCACACCTGTGACAGGTAAAAACATGCTTTTTGGGAAAAACAGCGCCATCTGTTGGATGTAAAAGCAACACACGCTATCAACTAGATAAATGAAGCTTGACCGACGTGCCGCAAATGCAAAGTAGAGAGCAGCTCTACTGCGCATGCGCGGCACAAAGAACTCTGCCCGATGGGCCGCAAGAGAGCATGTCAGTCAGAGCGGCGGACATGGCATTTTGCGGCAGTGGCAGAGATATGTGAGCATCGGTCGGGCCAGCAATAGAGAGCAGTGGATGCGGCGAGGAGGAGCAGCAGTGGTGAAAGCTGAGCAACGGGCGGGCAAGCAACGAACGCGGTGGTGAGGCACGGGCGAGATCACCGTTCCAAGAAAAGGCTCCTCAGACATGTTAACAGCCTGATCCTGGCCCTCCATTGCCGGGGAAGGGGGGAGGGAGTAGGGACTGTGACAGAGGGACAGGCTCAGGCTGTTAACATGCTGCAGTTCTGTCAGCAAATGCCTCCCTCCTTTAGCCTGGTCTCCTCCCAGCCGGCCCTGTGTAGAAGAGAAAAAGAGGGAGTGGAGGAGGGGAGTTGACTGAGGGAAGGGGAGGGAGAATGAGGGGGAGGGGAGGGGAGGGGAGGGAGAATGAGGGGGGAGGTGAGAGTGAGGGAAGGGGAGGGAGTGGGAGGGAAAATGAGGGGGAGGTGAGAGTGAGGGGAGGGAGAATGAGGGGGGAGGTGAAGAGTGAGGGAAGGGAGTTTGAGTTGGGGCAGGGGAGAGAAGGGGGGTGAGTGACCGAGGGGGAGGAGGATGAGTGACTGAGGTGAATGAGCGAGGGGGAGTGAGGGAACAGAAGTGTAGACGAGTGCAGTGTCCGAAAACAGACCGAAATTTTTTTTTAATGTAGACCGATGGACCGCAATTGCGCAGTAGAGAGCAGCTCTACTGCTCATGTGCGGACCATAGAGCTCTGCACTACGGGCTGGGTGTCACATAGGGAAGGAGGAAAGGGCAGACGAGTCGCCGCTCCGAAAAACGGCTCAGCCTGTTCCTCCACTGTTGGGGAAGGGGGGAGGGAGTAGGGACTGCCGGACAGTTACACACAGGAGGAGGAAAGGGTAAAAGAGTCACCGAGCCAGTCCATCCACCGCCGGGGAAGGGGGGAGGAGTTGGGACGGCCGGAGCAGAGCTAATGCGCATTGTGAAATTAAACCAGACTGAGCCACGGCAACGCGTGGCCAGGTACAGCTAATATAGAATAAAATATAAACAGAAATGTGCAGACAAAACCTGAACTGGAAACTGCATGAAGCAGTGCAACAATGGAAAAATAGAAACACCATCATTCCTCATAAAATAATAATAAATCAAGAAATATAACATTAATCATAATAGTAAAACTATACTATAGAAAGAATAAATATTTCAAAATGGCTGATGAACAGGACATAAAAAAATTGTTTTAAATGTTCTCAAAAAAAACAATAAAATATTTTAAAATAAGACACATCAAATAACATTCATCAGTTAAATCTATTAAAAATAAAAACAATTTCCCACTCTCCATACCTGATAACTTTTGATTTCCAGTCACCCTAAAATAGTTGTGGATTGGGGGTGGGGGAGGGCACATAAATTTTATCATCTCTCTCTCACACAAATCCGCATGTCCATTCTCTCTCACACATACACTGTCACATACACACATACATACTCTTATACACAACCTCTCTTTCTCACAGACATTGATAAACTCTCAGGCTCTAAGACCCTCTCCCCCCCCCCCCCCCCCATACACAAGCTCTTACTCTTCCAGATTCTCTCATATACACACACATGCATACACTCTTCCTCTCACTGGCTCCCTCACATACATACACACACTCACACAGGCAAGTTCCCATTCATTCTCACACTGCTCCCCCCCCTGCCCCAGGCATGCACACATTCATTCTCTCTCTCTCTCTCTCTCACACACACCCACACACAAACACACACAGACCCCAGGCAGGCACCAATTCATTTTCACACACACACTCACAACACACACACACACACCAGGTAGGCACCAGTTCATTCACACACACACTGTTCTGTCCCCAGCAGTGGGTACTTCTGCCATGTGGCTATTGGGGAGGCACCGATCGCTGTATACTGGCACTGAAGCCGGTTCTGCTGTCTGCTCTGTGCAGGCTCCACGCTATTAAAAATTTGTAGGGCTTCAGTTCTCCCATGCTGATATCCTACATTCCAAGATTAGCATAGAAAAAGTGCTACTCTTGCACATTCGTCCGTTTCCAAACCCGCTGACAGCCACCTCTCGAGAGCCAAGGTGGCGCTAGGGGCACATAATCATCCCTAGCCCCTCCTTTTGGCGCGACCCCTCAGGAGAGGGGGCTGTGTGCATGATCTGAGAGTGGGCGCCGAAACTGATGCGCTTTTTTTTTAGCGCATCCGTACTGTATCGGCCTGTTTGATAGTGGCCAGCCCAAGTCACAAGAACCCAGCAGATCCCATAAAGTAGATCTATTTCTTGTTACTTACTCCCAGGGATAGCAATAGTTTCCCCTAGACTACCTGCCTAATAAGGTTTTATGGCCTTTTCTTCCAGGAACTTGTCCAAATCTATTTTAAACCCTGCTATGCTAGTTGCCTTGAACATATGTTATGGCACAAAATTCCACAGCTTGGATGCATTGAGTAAAAAAATACTTTCTAACATTTGTTTTAATTCTACTGGGTCTTAGTTTCATGAGTGTCCCTTATTTTAGTATTACTTGAAAGAGTAAATAACTATCTGTTTTTTACCTGTTCTACCTCACTCATGATTTTATACACTTCTGTCATGCCCCCTCTCAGCCATCTCTTTTCCAAGCTGAAGTACCCTAAAGCTGTGTAGCCTCTCTTCATTCCGGTATTAATACTGGTATTAATCAATATGCTGACTGATAAGTGATTATAAATGCCTTCCATAAAATTACATTTAGAAAAAAGACTTGTATAGACAGGGCTAATAACTCAGAGACAACGGTCTATGCTGGCACAAAGATGACTTAAGTTTGATTTCTGGACCCATCTCCAGCTCTTGAGCCCAGTTAGGGCATTGCATTCGGATGCCATAGTAAAAGTGTTCACAGCCTCTGGAAAGAGAAACCCAGCTGTTGCTCTACAGTGACACCTACTGGTTGACTCATAAGAACATAAGAAATTGCCATGCTGGGTCAGACCAAGGGTCCATCAAGCCCAGCATCCTGTTTTCAAAAGAGGCCAAACCAGGCCCCAATGAAACCTGGCAATTACCCAAACACTAAGAAGATCCAATGCTACTGATGAAATGAATAGCAGTGGCTATTCCCTAAGTAAACTTGATTAATAGCAGTTAATGGACTTCTCCAAGAACTTATCCAAACCTTTTTTGTACCCAGCTACACTAACTGCACGAACCACATCCTCTGGCAACAAATTCCAGAGCTTAATTGGGCGTTGAGTGAAAAAGAATTTTCTCTAATTAGTCTTAAATGTGCTACTTGCTAACTTCATGGAATGCCCCCTAGTCCTTCTATTATTTGAAAGTGTAAATAACCAACTCACATCTACTCGTTCAAGACCAATCATGATCTTAAAGACCTCTATCATATCCCCCCCCTCAGCTGTCTCTTCTCCAAGCTGAACAGCCCTAACCTCTTCAGTCTTTCCTCATAGGGGAGCTGTTCCATCCCCTTTATCATTTTGGTTGCCCTTCTCTGTACCTTCTCCATCGCAACTATATCTTTTTTGAGATGCAGCTACCAGAACTGTACACAGTATTCAAGGTGCAGTCTCACCATGGAGCGATACAGAGGCATTATGACATTTTCCGTTTTATTAACCATTCCCTTACTAATAATTCCTAACATTCTGTTTGCTTTTTTGACTGCTGCAGCACACTGAGCAGATGTTTATAAAGTATTATCCACTATGATGCCTAGA
Source organism: Rhinatrema bivittatum (assembly GCF_901001135.1). Classification (NCBI taxonomy): domain Eukaryota; kingdom Metazoa; phylum Chordata; class Amphibia; order Gymnophiona; family Rhinatrematidae; genus Rhinatrema; species Rhinatrema bivittatum. The sequence goes on from NC_042618.1 coordinate 365,579,926, forward strand.
TCTTTTTCCTGGGTGGTAGCTCCTAATATGGAACCTAATATCATGTAACTACAGCAAGGGTTATTTTTTCCTATATGCAACACTTTGCACTTGTCCACACTAAATTTCATCTGCCATTTGGATGCCTAATCTTCCAGTCTTGCAAGGTCCTCCTGTAATATATCACAATCCACTTGTGATTTAACTATTCTGAATAATTTTGTATCATCTGCAAATTTGATAACCTCACTCGTCATATTCCTTTCCAGATCATTTATATATTGAAAAGCACCGGTCCAAGTACAGATCCCTGAGGCACTCCACAGTTTACCCTTTTCCACTGAGAAAATTGACCATTAATTTAATCCTACTCTCTGTTTCCTGTCTTTTAACCAGTTTATAATCCACAAAAATACATCGCTCCTAGTCCATGACTTTTTAGTTTTCTTAGAAGCCTCTCAAGAGGGACTTTGTCAAACGCCTTCTGAAATCCAAATACACTACATCTATTGGTTCATCTTTATTCACATGTTTTATTAACCCCCTTCAAAAAAATGAAGATTTGTTAGGCAAGACTTCCCTTGGGTAAATCCATGTTGCCTGTGTTCCATTAAACCATGTCTTTCTCTATGCTTTACGATTTTGATCTTGAGAATAGTTTCCACTATTTTTCCTGGCACTGAAGTCAGGCTCACTGGTCTATAGTTACCCGGATTGCCCCTGGAGCCCTTTTTAAATATTGGGTTACATTGGCCACCCTCCAGTCTTCAGGTACAATGGATGATTTTAATGATAGGTTACAAATTTTAACTAATAGATCAGAAATTTCATTTTTTAGTTCCTTTAGTACCCTAGGATGCATACCATCTGGTCCAGGTGATTTGCTACTCTTCAGTTTGTCAATCTGGCCTACTACATCTTCCAGGTTCACAGTGATATGGTTTAGTTCGTCTGACTCATCACCCCTGTAAATCATCTCTGGAATTGGTATCTCCCCAACATCCTCATTAGTAAACACGGAAGCAAAGAATTCATTTAGTCTTCTCTGCAATGGCCTTATCTTCTCAGGAGAGTACCTGTATCAAAATCAAAGGAAACTGTAATATATGCCTCTCAACCAGCGTACTGTGCTGTAATAGACTAGATGGGAGAAGAAAATAGAAATTGTGTATGGGGGTGGGGTGGGAGGAAGAATCTTAGATAGCTGTGAATAAAGGGTCATGGTACCATGGTCCTCATAAGTACAGATTCCAAGTCAGCTGAAATCCCAAAGGAGTAGAAGGGAAACTACCAGTTTAAAGAAAACAAAACTCTTCCACTGCTCTAATTCTGCAGTGCTAGTGTACACATGCAGCTCCTTTTCACTTTCAAGACTGCTTATGCAGCAGATTGCCACATTGATTATAGCAGCTGTGAATCTTTTCGTAAGAAGGAACTATGCATGAGCAAGGCCTCCCCTACACTGGCATCAATATTACATTTTGCTGCTTAGTGAAAGCTTTCACAATAATGCTATTTGTCCTAAATGTATTCACCGTCTAAACTGGTACGATTCCAAGTGCTGTCAAAAATAAAAGCTGCTGGATGGACAGGCACAATGAAAGGATTGCACTCTGAGTGAGCAGAGCCCAAGTGATTTCTCAAGGTCACCAGAACCCTAGCAGTGGAATTCCCCCATCTTGCACCCAGTGATCTCTTTGATGTAAAAATACAGAATCATTTCCCTAACCTAATTTTGCCTTTCTCAATTTATTCCAAGCACATCTCTTCCTTGGATGAATTGTTACTGAATGTTGATGGTATATATTTAGACAGCCAAACTACATAATATAAAAATGAGCTAATATAAAAATAACCCAACATGTTTAGATTAGGGGTGGATGAGTGGTCTGATAATCCACGACTCAACTCCTCTTCCAGTTGTCATCTCGACCTGTTGAACAACATCACTTGGGACATTGCTGACGCTTACTGCCTCTAATTAATTCCATTTGACTCAACCAGTTTTTCTCAGTTTTAGGCAATTGATTATCTTTCTGGGAGGTAAAAGGTGAAAATGTCATCAAATACTGGAAAGATTTCTGAGCATCCCTCAGGTTATGAGGGTATTTCTGGAACAGATCGACATCGTAATAATTTGGCCTCTTCTAAATTAAAATACATAATACAGGCCATGCATGTTGAGTTTTATCTAGAGCATAGGAGGCATTCTCACACTGAAGACCGATTCAGTCTATCATTAATCTATTGTTTGAACATAGAATAATTATTTTATAGCCGATCACTAGATTAAAACATTGTTTTCTACTAAACCTACAAGCTTTGTCAGTGAATTTAAAAGAAAAATATTGTCCTGTTCTAAGCCCATAGTGCATACTGTTCCAAGATCTCTTTTCATTCAGTCTTTGAGAAGAGGAATGTGTTCTTATTGCACACCACTTAGACTCGATATTGTTGATTCAATTTAAATTACAACCTGCTAGTTCATTATCAGTATACTTGCACTCTGCCCTGTATGGCCAAAAACTTTCAGGCACCATCACTTTTTAAAAACTAGCAAAAAGAAATGACTGTGTTAAAATATTGTTCTTTATATCTTAAAGCAAAGGATGAAAGAGCATATTAATTGTGTATAACACAGAACAGAAATTTCAAACCAAACCAAACAGAAGTGTGATAATAGCCTCTTACCTGAAATTTCCAAATACTTCTTTGCTGCTGCGGCTGACAGATACCAAGGATTCCCTCTGTCTGAAGCAAACAAGCTGCAGAATTATGCCGCACTATTGTGTTTTTTAGACCACTAGTTTTCATTCTCTGGACACAAAATTGTCCCTTGGTGCTTCCTGGCAGACCAAATCCTTCCAAGGCCCATTGGACAGAGACTGAGAGATGAGATGCTTTGTGATATAATGTTTCATTTCCACGAGGAGCATTCGTTGTCCCCAGCGAAGAGAACCTTGGTGAAAGGAGAGACTGAGGACAGGGCAGGAGAATGAGCACAAAGCCCGTCTTCGGTCACCTTTGCTAGTTCACGTGGGAGGATCGGCATACAGAAAGAAATGATCTTATCGAAGACACACGGGCAGCAGGTGTTACATCAGCTTCCACCACTGAAATTTGAGTGTAACCGTGATGATAAAATGCCCAGGGATTCTAATGTGTGTGTTATGAGAGAGAAAGCTTAGGTTGCTTCCTGACAACTCCTGATGGGGCAAAAAAATAAAATATTTTTTTTCAATCACATGCTCACATGAATGAGAAGGCAAGAAGGGAAAAAAAAATCAATACAGCCAATTACCATTAGAAGAGCTTTTGTATCCATTAAGACTGGCAAGCAGAAACATAACCCCTTTCATACAGCCAATCAAAGTCTTGTCTGCAGGAGGACTGACGTAATCTCCCACTCACAATAATGATTTGATATCTACTATTTGCTATAAATAATGGAATGTGCTACTCCTTGTCATTTTGATTGCTTTGTATTACAGAGGAAAGGAGTAGGATCTATGAGAAAGAATGGTATGTATTAGTAAATCACCCACCATTATCATAGCTCCTGGATTCCTGCAGCAACTTATTTGAACTTCTGCAGCATATTTACATAAATTAGGTAACTCAGGGGGTCAATTTTCATAAGGTTTAACCAGTTAACTTCAGGAATTAGCCAATTAAATCTCTGATATAACAAAATTTGCCCCGCTGAGTGGCCAGATTTGCCGGTTGTAATTTTCCTTTACCTGTAAAGCAGTGGTTCTCAACCTTTCTAATGCCGTGACCCCGCAATACAGTTCCTCATGTTGCGGTGACCCCTCGCCCCGCCCTCGCCCCGTGAGGGTGGGGTGAGGGCGGGGCTTTGGTCATATGGGGGCGGGGTTATGGATGGGGTTGGATTTTAGTGCACACTTATCATTTAATTATGACATTTATAATGTGAATGTAACTCAACTCACCATAGGTTTCTCACATGCATGGCACACTGACCCATGATCGTCACGGGGCTAGATGTAAAAGTACAGTTTGTATCCACAGGAACCCCCCTGACCCACAATAATGGATGTAAAGCAGAATTATGACATTCCCCATACAACTCACCCTACAAAAAAGATATTCTGGTTCTAGTGACATCTCAGTAACAGCAACTCAAACTCCTTCTATTTCCAGGCTCAATAGCCCTACTTATGAAAAGACAGCAGTTTACCACCAATGCATGTCCTCTGAGAAAACACAACAAATAAGACCGATACAAACGCTTACATGCTAGCAAAATATCTCATCTCGGTAACAGACACAGAACCGACCTAAACATACTCCCAGGATCTGTAGTAATGCACATAAACTAATCCGCACACAGTTACACCTGTATTATGGAATACACTCAAACAGGAGCAACCCTATCTATGAAAAGGCAACACTACAATATTAAATCAGGTCCTAAAAACCAATACACCTCTTATTAGGAAAACAGAACTAGCAAGCAGCTATAGATCCCCACACAGAAATAATTGTAAAACTATACTATACTAATAAGCAGAATAAATGTTTCAAAACAGCTATGAACATCCAACAATTAAAAACGCATAAAAACTATTAAACATTCTCCAAACACCAATAAAATATTTCAAAAAAGCAGACATCACACAATTAAAATGGCAGTCAAGAAAAATAAACTTAAAAAGCCACCTTTACTTACCCCCTCCAGCAGCTCTCCTACTCCCCTTCCCTGCAGGCCGTGGCACTCACCAGAAGCAGCAGTAGAAGCTAAGCTCTATACTTATGGTCCCACTTCCTTAGTGCCCATGTCTCTCACACACACACACCATACCAGTCATGCCCCCATGACCAGTTTCTGTCTCTCACACACCAATCATCTCCCAAACAGTCTTTGGCACACACACACCAGTCACCTTCCTGAACAGTTTCTCTCATGCCATACACACACACACACACACAGGCTTCCCACTCCCGTGTTCTACTTACATATACGGGCTTCTCGCTCTCATAATCACTTTCTCACACACACACACACCAGTCACCTTCCTGAACAGTTTCTCTCATGCCATACACACACACACACACACACACAGGCTTCCCACTCCCGTGTTCTACTTACATATACGGGCTTCTCACTCTCATAATCACTTTCTCACACACACACACACCAGTCACCTTCCTGAACAGTTTCTCTCATGCCATACACACACACACACACAGGCTTCCCACTCCCGTGTTCTACTTACATATATGGGCTTCTCACTCTCATAATCACTTTCTCTGTCTCTCTCTCTCTCTCACACATACACACACTCACTCACTCACCAGTCTCTCACTCCCATGCTTGTTCTCTCCACATGCACAGGCTTCTCATTCCCATAATCACTTTCTCTCTGTTACACACACACCAGTCTCTCTCATTTCCATGCTCACTCTCCACGTGCACAGGCTTCTCATTCCCTGAATCACATTCTCTCACATTCACACACACACACCAGTCTTTTTCTCTCACACACACCATCACCTTACCAAGCAGTCTCTCTCTCTCATGCATGCACACTCACCCTGGTTTCTCACTCCCATGCTTTCTTTCACCCCCACAACACCAGGCTTCTTACGCCCATGCTTTCTCACATACCCAGACTTCTCCCTTCCATGCTTTTTCTCTCTCTCACACACACACATCAGTCACCTCCCTGACTAATGTCTCACACTCTCACACACACACATCAGTCATCTCCCTGAGCAATCACTTTCATTGTCTCTCACATACACACACACACATCAGCTCTCTGACCAGTCAATCACACACAGGCTGGCTGGCTGCTTCTCTCTCTTTCTCTCACTCACTTCCTCTTCTCCCCCGAGCACAAATGGGAGCTGCAGCAGCCTCGCTGGCCAAGAAAGAAGAATCCCATCGGCCGCGGGAGGCTCGTGCTGCTCTCTCCTTTCTCCATTACCGGCTGCTTCAACTGCTCGGGGGCCGATGCTGCAGCCGCCGCTGCTACTTTTTTGCGCGGCTCTCTCTTCTTCCCGCGCACCACGATTCACTTCCTGTTCCGGGTCACGGGAGGGGGGGGGGGGCAGGCACAGGAAGAAGAAAGGCCCAGCCGCGGGTGCAGAGCTTCTTCTAGCGCCGCTGCCGTTCCCGCTGGGCTTGAACGTGCTGACAGCCCGGCGGCAACGGCAGCGGGAGAGACCGGGAGCGCGCGACCCCTGCGTTTTGGGCGTTCGACCCCCGCCGGGGTCGCGACCCATAGGTTGAGAACCGCTGCTGTAAAGAAATCAGAACAAAAATAAGGGACTATAAGGATGAGTGTTACATTTACCCCTTAAATTCACAAGGTGGGCAAAAATAGCCAGTCAGAAAAAGGGGCAACCCCAGGGTGGACTTATGACTTAGCTAGTTAGTGCTGATTTTCACCTCTACCTGGTAAGTTTAGGTAGGCAACCCCAGTCATACAAATAGTAGGCCTCAATCTAGCCCATCAAATTTTGCCTTGCTAACTTTAGGTGAATTTTCAACCAAACATGTATCCAGTTAGGTTAAGATGAAAATGCACCTAAAATTAACCAATTATCTTTTGCTGTACAGCAGCTGTTTGAAGATTAACCCCACAGTAACACAGTAGATGATGGCAGAAAAACATCAACAAGCCCATATGGTCTGTCCAATTAAATTCCACACTGGCAAGGATATATCCTGGCTACCAGCCATACAGCATAACCCGCTTGTAAGATCTCACTCCTTACCTAAGACAGTTTGCGTGGTTTTTCTCATTTGTACTCCACCATCTTGAGCATACAAGATCCTAAACTTAGTTTGCACCATCCCTCCTCTTCCATATTTGACCATAAAGCTTTGTAATTATCTAAATAGTTGCCAATACTAGCATGGCTGTTGCCTGAACCACCAGCCTCCCGAGTCCGCTGCATGGCCTGCCTTACAGACCTGGCTGCCAGTTCATTCTGTCGTTGCATTGCAGCCTGCCAGACAGGCCCAGCTACGTGGCTGTCTGCATTTCTGCTAGGACGTCTGACATTTCAAATGCCAGCCTCCATTTCAGTTGGTCCATGAGGTTTCATCATACCGCAGCTCCACGTAGCAGCCAATTCTGCTTCAGCAGGAAGCCCTAAAGAACAAAAGATGTCAGGGCCAAAAGAAAATGATAGGAGCAATAGTACCACAGTCAAACCGCTAGACTAGACTGCTTGTACCTGGTAGTAAAAGTATTTCCCAGACTTTAGCTGACACTGCCGTATTCTTTTCTGTAATACTTGTAGGACCCACCCCCCCCCCCCAAAAAAAAAAAGAAAAACCTGACAAAATGAGTTTTTTTTTAAATGGCAGTAATATTATTTATATATATGTGCCATTTTACTATGTATATTCTTCTTTTCAACACCTAGGGCCTAGGAATAGACCACAGGTGTTACGATTCTGCTCGCGGGCCTAGCCACGAGCAGTCGTTCACCTTTTTCAGCCAGCTTCTCCATCTGCCTGCCTGCTTCATTGCCACATTCTCCACGTGGCCGGGGCTGCCGACGCTGCTCTTGTAGCCAGGAGGCCGTCACTGGCGCTCCTTCGTGGTCAGGAGACCGCCCACATCTTTCCCTGCATGGCGGGCCATGCCGCCGTGTCCTGGGTGTAACTCCTAATATGAAACCTAACAACATGTAACTACAGCAAGGGTTATTTTTCCATATATGCAACACCTTGCACTTGTCCACATTAAATTTCATCTGCTATTTGGATACCCAGCCTTCCAGTCTTGCAAGGTTCTCCTGTAATGTATTACAATCCACTTGTGATTTAACTACTCTGAATAATTTTGTATCATCTGCACATTTAATAACCTCACTCGTAATATTCCTTTCCAGATCATTTATAAATATATTCAAAAGCACCGGTCCAAGTACAGATCCCTGAGGCACTCCACTGTTTACCCTTTTCCACTGAGAAAATTGACCATTCATTCCTACTCTCTGTTTCCTGTTTTTTAACCAGTTTGTAATCCACAAAAGGACATCGCCTCCTATCCCATGACTTTTTAGTTTTCTTAGAAGCCTCTCATGAAGGACTTTGTCAAATGCCTTCTGAAAATCCAAATACACTACATCTACCAGTTCACCTTTAGCCACATGTTTATTAACCCCTTCAAAAAAATGAAGATTTGTTAGGCAAGACATCCCTTGGGTAAATCCATGTTGACTGTGTTTCATTAAACCATGTCTTTCTATATGCTCTATGATTTGATCTTTAGAATAGTTTCCACTATTTTTCCCGGCACTGAAGTCAGGCTCACTGGTCTATTGTTTCCCGGATCGCCCCTGGAGCCCTTGTTAAATATTGGGGTTACATTGGCCACCCTCCAGTCTTCAGGTACAGTGGATGATTTTAATGTTAGGTTACAAATTTTAACTAATAGATCAGAAATTTCATTTTTTAGTTCCTTCAGTACCCTAGGATGTATACCATCCGGTCCAGGTGATTTGCTCCTCTTTAGTTTGTCAATCTGGCCTACTACATCTTCCAGGTTCACAGTGATTTGTTTTAGTTCACCTGACTCATCACTCTTGAAAACCATCTCCAGAACTGGTATCTTCCCAACATCCTCATTAGTAAACACGGAAGCAAAGAATGAATTTAGTCTTTCTACAATGGTCTTATCATCCCTAAGAGCCCCTTTAACCCCTCAGTTATCTAATGGTGTTTGGAGTTTACCTTTTGTTGTTTAACAGGCCCAGTCAATAAAGGTAGACTTACCCAGTCTGTTTGTCCTGACCAGGTTCGGGAGGGTTTTCCTTCCAGTCTACTCTCTAGCTGGTTGGGATATCCCTCTGGGTTGCTTTTGAGGGTTTTGAGATTTTTTGTGGTAGGACCCTTCTGTTATAAGTGAGTCCTGCACATATAGAGGGAAGAGACTGTAAAGGAATTGAAGAGAGATTTCTGTGGTGCTGCAGCTTGAGTTTTGCGACATTCAACATCAGCATTTAATAGTAAAAATGTTTATTTTGGACATTAACCAAGTGGCTCCAGAGTATTTAATTCTGCACTCACTGCACCCACATCAGGGACAAACATCCTCTCCAGGGGAAACACAAGGGAATGTATAAAGAAAACACCCCTGTCACATCGGCACCTGAAAGGATTCCTTTCTTCCCCCAGTCCAGTGAATCCACATTTTGGGAAGTAAAGGAGATACAAGGGCTAATCAGGGTTCCTGCCCCAAAGAGTACAAATAATGTTATGGCCTCACCCATGCTGGCCTTGCACACTAGGGTGGGGTTACAATACCATACCAACTAACAGGCAAGTGATTCACTTGAGAGAATATTAAATTCAATTGAAAAAAAGGAAGGCGCTATTTAGCCAGCAACTGTTTCCTTTTTGTTCAAGGAGGCTTTTTATTTATTTATCTTTTTGCAAATACAATTCAAGTAAATATAATTTGAATTAGAATGTAAGCAGAATAAACAGAAAAAAACCCAATTTATATAAATCTATCAACCACTCAAACAAAATAAACTGAGTGAATATTACAAGCAAAAGATCAAATAGATAAGCACGTAATTCTGCTATCCAAGTCCACAATTTGAGGAGACTCAAACCACAAGATAAATTACATAAGATAAACGAAAGGATGATAGCTCCAGCCCGGCCTATTCATTATTGTGAATCCAAATTCACATCCACCGCCCCAGTCACTGAAGACTTGGCAAGAGGAGATCTTAATTCTTCTTTAGTGCTCATGAAAGCCATTAGCTGACAGCATAAAAATATATTTTACAGATTGATATTTAATTACAAACTTGCAAGGGAATTTTAAGAAGAAAAGAACTCCACTTCATAACACAGCAGGTCACAGGAGCATTAAACTGCCTTCTCTTTTTCTGGGTATTCTTGGTACAATCTGGAAACATCCTTACATTGCAGTTAAGAAAGGGAACGAGATATAGTAACCAATCTTTATCTGATTCCAAAGCCAAAAAAAGCAACGAAGTAGAAAGAAACTGCTTGATCAGAGTTGTGTTCCAGGAAGTTTAAAAGAATATCCTGGCATGAATGTCTTTAACTGTGCATAATGAAGAACCCCAGTAAACTTAAATATATGCTTTTTTCCATTACTTACAATAAATTGGGATTTGTCCAATAGATATAAATGCAAAGGCTTCCATTAAAATCTTTCCAGCTTAATGTTCAAATCTCATCAAATGTATAATGAATTCATTGATTCAGTATTTTTAGCTCTCCATAAGATTCTTCAGTTTTAAATTTGATGGTCTGATATATTTCTCAGTTCCCCAGTGATGTGAGCTCATATCAAAACCAAGGAGTCTTCAAGGGCCGCTGGCGGGAAGAGAAGCTGTAGCCATTGTCAGGTCACCTAGAAGGGAGAGAAGCTGTAGTTACAAGTCAGGCCCCTGATGGGAAGAAACGATAGCAAAGGTAGGGAAGGGAACAAAGAACTCCACTCCTAAAAAAAAAGACAAACAACAACAAAACAGGAATAGGAAAAAATGAGAATTTAGCATGGGTGTGGGTGTGTGTGTATGCGAGCAGGAGAGAAGGAAGGAGTAAATGAACAGAGGGATGAGATGGGGCGCAGCAACACATTAATACTGGTGGCTTGCCAGCCATTTTATTTCATTTATTTATATTCCGCTTTTTGGCACTTCAGAGTGGATTACAATCAGGTATGACAGGCATTTCCCTATCCCTAGAGCAAGGCTTCCCAAACCTGTCCTGGGGATCCCACGGCCAGTCGGGTTTTCAGGATATCCACAATTTAAATTTGACGGTATGATATATTTCTCAGTTCCCCAGTGATGTGAGCTTACATCAACACCAAGGAGAACAGCATGTGTATTCATTGTGGATATCCTGAAAACCCGACTGGCTGTGGAATCCCCAGGACAGGGTTGGGAAGCCCTGCCCTAAAGGACTTACAATCTAATCGTACACAACAATAAGATAAGTCATTTTTACTTGCTAACAAAAATGTAAAAAAATGGATTCTGGCCTATGATTGATTGTAAGGCAATGAAGGTAATGTAGTACCAGGAGTGCCTACTATGAGGCCACATTAATATTGGCATTAGAAGGAATTGAGTGTGTTAATATTTTGAAATATATACATTCCTGAGGATACATAGGCCACTTGATAATGCTGTATGTTTGAGTACATGAGGTGAATATCTAATTATGGGTTTGTATCCATGTTTGAAAGTGTGCTGAGGGGTCATCGCCAGAACTGAATTTTTGAGGGGGCCATGGTTAACATGGGAGGGGACACTTTGCTAGCCCCGCACAACCCATGTGGGTCTTCACGGCAGTAGATACAAAATGCATTAATTTCTGGCAACGCTTTGTATTGTCTGTCTTTTTACTCTCTCTTTCCCCTGCCTACTTTATGTAAATGTTAATCTCTGTGCTGTAGAGCATTTACCTAAACAGATTTCCAACCACACCAGGCATCCCTGAAGTTTTAAGGTGCTGAGAGGAGGGGGAATAATTAGACTGCTAGGGAGGGGCCTGAGCCAAATGTGAAAGGGCACAGGCCTTTCCCGCCCTCCCCCCCATGCCCTAAGCACAACCCAAAAAGGTGCCCCCCCCCCCTCAGCCCTTTCATTGCTTAACTGACAAGACATTAAGAAGTAGATCTTAAAAACATACTGTGCAAAATCGGCAGCCTGAGCACGCCGAGCCGCACAGCCTGCCTCGGAGGGAACTTTCCTTCCACGTCCCCCCATCTTCCCCTCCCTTCTCCTATCTACCCCACCCCCCAGCCCTACCTAAATCCCCCCCTACCTTTGTTGGGCAAGTTACGCCTGCTTGAAGCAGGCGTAACTTGCGCGCGCCGCCTCGGCATCCCCCGGCACAGGCCGCAGTGCCGGGAGACTCAGGACCGCCCTCCCGGCCCGCCCCCGAACCATCGCCACGCCCCCTGGACCCGCCATGGACCGCCCCCTGACCCTGGACACACCCCCTCCCGCCCCTTTTACGAAGCCCCGGGACGCGGCGTATACAAAATAGGCACGCCGGCGAGCGAGTGCCCTGCGCGCGTAAATCCGGCAGGATTTACGCACGCAAGACTTTTAAAATCTAGCCCTAAGACTCAATGGGGCTGAGCGCACTGTTAACCCGAAGTTGGATGCGGGTTGTAGAGGCGCTAACTAATGCACCTCTACAACCCGCGTCCAACCGCGGAGTGAATCTAATAGCGCTCATCACATACAAATGCATGTGAATGAGGCTATTAGGCATTCACTCCCTATGCAAAAAACAAATGTGCATCTGGGATGAACATTTAGCAATCAGAAATTAATGCCTCCATGCTAACGTGACCCCCTAATTTAAATATTGCATGGTGCCCCCCCTGGGGGCGCATTAATAAAGAAATGACAGAGAGGAGCAGTCGGGAGGAGGTGTGGCGCTTTATGTCCGGGATGGCATAGAATCTAACAGGATAAACATCCTGCATGAGACTAAATGCACAACTGAATCTTTATGGGTAGAAATCCCTTGTGTGTCAGGGAAAACTATAGTGATAGGAGTATACTACCGTCCACCTGGTCAAGATGGTGAGACGGACAGTGAAATGCTAAGAGATATTAGGGAAGCTAACCAAATTGGTAGTGCGGTAATAATGGGAGACTTCAATTACCCCAATATTGACTGGGTAAATGTATCATCGGTACATGCTAGAGATATAAAGTTCCTGGATGGAATAAATGACATTTTTATTTATTATTTATTTATTTATTTTTAATTTTTATATACCGAAGTTCTTGTAGGGACTACAAATCACTCCGGTTTACATAAAACGAAGAACTGCTCAACAGAGAGCGGAGCTTTACATGGAACTGTAGAACATATGGAACAGTATAACTGGTAGACAATTTAACATAATGATAAATAAAAATAATAGTTTAACTGGTAATAAATAAAGAATTATATTATTTAATATAAGCAGTATAACTATTTATTTATTTATTTTATTTATTTAAAAAGTATTTATATACCGTTTTTTAAAAAAGAAATTTTATCAAAAACGGTTCACAGATTTAAAACCAAAAATAAAATAATCAAAATAAAATGGAATTTTTAAACTTTACATAAAAATTGGTAATAACTAGACAGAATGCTAGTATATAAGGTTATTAAAAATATAAAAAGTTTGGAACCATGGGCTTATTGTTTTGGGGGAAAAGGGGAAAAAGGGGGGGAAGGGGAACGGGAGGAGGAAGGGGAAGTGGGAGAAATAGAGCGTAAAAATTATATGAGATAAAGGGAAGAAGGGAGAAGGGTATGATAGTTGGAAACGTGTGAATGAGCAGGTATGTTGTAGTTATGTGTAGTATAAATGGGATTGTAATGGGTGTAACTATGTTTAAGAGGGTAATTTCGGTATTGATGATTAAGTTTAATTAGAAGACGTGTTGAATGCAAGTTGAAAAAGATATGTTTTGAGAGATTTTTTGAAATGTGCAGGGTTGGATATCGAGCGAAGATGGTTTGGTAAAGTGTTCCAAAGTGTTGGACCGGCTATTGAAAAGGCTCTTTTTCTAGTGAGGTCTAATCTGGCTTGTTTAGGAGAAGGGATATCTAGTAAATTTTGGTTAAGTGATCTTAAGTGTCGCGTCGGTTTGTATATGCGCAGTATTGAACAAAGCCAGGTAGAAGTATGATTATGGTTATGAATTAAACTATGGATAATAGAGAGAATTTTGTATTTTATTCTGAACTTTATGGGTAACCAGTGTAATGATTGTAGAATAGGGGTGATATGATGACGTAAAGATGTTCTGGTTAGTATCCGGGCTGCAGAGTTTTGGATCAGTTGAAGGGGGTATAGTGAAGAGTCTGACAATCCTAAGAAGAGAGCATTACAATAGTCTAAGCCAGAGAAGATTAAGGATTGAAGAATGGTTCTGTAATCTCGGTAAAATAGTAGAGGACGAAGATGTTTTAACAGACGTAGTTTGAAAAACGATTTTTTTGTAAGTGAGGATATGTGTTGTTTTAGAGAAAGATCTGAATTAATGTTTACACCTAGGCTTATAGCAGAGCGTGTTATGGGGATAGTAACATTATTGATTGTAAGATGTGATGGTGGACCTAATGAAGAATCAGAGATGGAAGTTAAGTATACGAGCTCAGTTTTTGCTGGATTCAGTTTTAATCGATTGTGGGAGAGCCAAGAGTTGATTGTAGATAAGTATAGAGAAACTAAAGATAGAGTGTCTGACCAGGATGATTTATATGGGACAAAAAATTGGATGTCGTCTGCATAAATTTTGAACTGAAGATTAAGAGAGGATAGAATGTAGCATAAAGGAAGTAGATATATGTTGAACAGAATAGGAGAAAGAGATGAGCCCTGAGGAACGCCGGAATTAATGATATATGGGGAAGAGCAGTGCTGACTATAATTGACTTGTTGAGGTCGGTTGGAGAGGAAGGATGTAAACCAGTTCAAAACTGTACCTGTGATGCCTATGTTTTGAAGACCTGAAATGAGTATCTGATGATTAATGGTATCGAATGCTGCTGATATATCTAAGAAAACTATAATGTAGTCTGTATATGAGTCGAATGCACGGAAAAAAGTATCAAAAGAGGATAGAAGAAGTGTTTCTGTGGAATGACCTTTTCTAAATCCATGTTGATTAATATGAAGAATATTGTGCTCTGTAAGAAAATCGGTTAACTGATGGAGTACTACAGATTCTATTAGTTTGGCCAGGGAAGTAAGAGATGCTATAGGTCTGTAATTGTTGAGATCAGATGTATCTTTTGCTTTAGCTTTTAAGATTGGTAGTATAGAGGTCTTTTTTAAAGTGTGGGGAATTCACCTGATTCTAGAGATTGATTAACTAGAAGAGTAAGAAAAGAGCAGGCTTCAAGTTTGAGAGCTTTGAAAAAGGCTCCAGAGCATGGATTATAAGGGGAGTTGGAGGGTTTTTGTTTGTTTATAATGGCTAGAATAGAAGTGTCTGAGGTAGGGGTGAATTCTGACCATGATTGACTGGGTACTTCATTTTTTTGAGTGGGATAAGGAAGGTTTGAGAATTCAGCAGAAATGTTAAGTACTTTAGTTTCAAAATGTTTAGCGATTTTATTACAGAAGTTGGTATCGACATTTATGAAGTTTTCATTTTGGGAAGAGGTTAAGGTTTTTACTATATTGAATAGTGTATTTGGATTGCCATTGGCTTTGGCAATGATGTTGGCATAGTAGAGTTTTTTTGTTTGATTTATTTCTTTATTATAACGGCGTAGGGTACAGCGATAGTTGTTTTTTAGTTCTGTGGTTTTATTGTTACGCCATTTACGTTCTAGTTTCCTAAGGAGAGTTTTAAGGGTGTGCAGTGATTTTGTGTACCAGGGAGCGTCTATTTTCTTTTTATTTCTATTTTGTTTGATCTGCTTAAACGGAGCAATTGTATCGAGGGTGGTTGTAATTGTAGTATTCCAAGAGTGTATTGTATCATTTATGTTGGAAAGAACTGTGGTAGGTATGTTAGGGGCGATTGTCTCTACAAATGTGTCTGCGCTAATGAATTTCCTTCTATGTATTATTGATTGTTTCTTTGTTGTTGTATATGGATTTTTATTTAAATTTAGAGTGAAATGAATTCTGTAGTGATCAGACCAGGGAATGGGTACTACTGTGATGTTGTTCGGAGTTGGAAAATGTTGAAGTGGGTTGAAAAATACTAGGTCTAATGTTTGACCTTTGATATGCGTAGGGGTTTTGATGAGTTGATCCCAGCCGAGGCCAGACATGGCATCCAAAAAGGAACTAGTGATTATGGAAGGATTAGAGATATGTAGATTAAAGTCACCCAGCAGTATTGTTTTGTTTAGATCTATAGGAAGTGTAGAGATAGTTTCTAGAAAATTTGAGAGTTCAGAGTTGAGACAACCAGGGGACAATAGATAATTCCTATGTTTAGTATTGTAGTGGCAATCAAAAGTATTTCAAACGAACCTGATGATATTATTTGTTTTTTTATTGGATTCAAGGAGGATTTGATGATAGCTAACAAACCTCCTCCTCGGCGGTTTATTCTGGGTTCAGATATGGTCGTATAACCTGTGGGAGTTAAATTGTTTACTATAGCTGTATCTGATGTGGTTAACCAAGATTCTGTAATAAGGAAAAAATCGGGCTTATTGATATGTAAGAGGTCTTTCAGAATGGGGACTTTTTTTCGAACAGATTGTGCGTTACAAAGAATAAAGGATAGAGTAAACATAGCTGCAGTACAGAACGTGGATCTTATAGCAGTTAGGGTTCGATTTATGTATTTCTTATGTCCAGACTGATATGACTTTGGTTGTGCTTGACATGGAGACATATTACCATATTTTCCCTGACCTAACATTGTGGAGATGTTCATTGCGACAACGGGTTACCGGTTACAGTAAAGGTTAAGCCAGAACCAGTGGGGAAACGAGGGGAAAAACGAAGGGGCAAAACAAAGGGGCATGCCCCTTTGTCGCGCCCCTTCGTCGCGCGGCGCTTAGGAATTCGTGGCGTTTTATGCAGCCGTCGCCCTCCGATGATGTCAGCAGGGGGGCGTGACCAGGAAATCAGTCCGGCTGGCTTGCCGCGGGTACAGGGTGCAAAGTAGGTGCAAAGTCCAGGTTTTTCCAGCAGAATAAGGCTCTCAGGATGTTGCAGAGAGCGGAGGCCCAGGCTCGAAGCCCCTCCGAATTCGCCGCGTTTTATGCAGCCGTCGCCCTCCGATGATGTCAGCAGGGGGGCGTGACCAGGAAATCGGTCCGGCTGGCTTGCCGCGGGTACAGGGTGCAAAGTAGGTGCAAAGTCCAGGTTTTTCCAGCAGAATAAGGCTCTCAGGATGTTGCAGAGAGCAGTCGGAGGCCCAGGCTCGAAGCCCCTCCGAATTCGCCGCGTTTTATGCAGCCATCGCCCTCCGATGATGTAGAAACGTAGAAATAAATATTAACAATGCCAAATATATATATGAGATAAAGTGAATTTTGAACTCAAAGATAGTTGTCCTGTTGCAGATTCTTAAAAGTAGTATTTGGTATAGTGTCCATAATTAAGGGATACCTAGTAATAAGGAAGTCTGTCCGTCACAGTAAAATTAAGCGTCTGGGAAAGCTTGTTGGAAGAGAAAAGTTTTCAGTCTTTTTTTGAATTCTTGATATGGAGCAATTGGTTCAGGAACCGACAAGAGAGGGAGAAATTTTAGATCTAATTCTCAGTGGAGCATAGGATTTGGTGAGAGAGGTAACGGTGGTGGGGCCGCTTGGCAATAGTGATCATAATATGATCAAATTGAATTAATGACTGGAAGGGGGACAGTAAGCAAATCCACGGCTCTCGTGCTAAACTTTCAAAAGGGAAATTTTGATAAAAAGAGAAAAATTGTTAGAAAAAAACTGAAAGGAGCAAGGAGCACTTTTTACCAAGGTAAAAAGTGTGCAAGAGGCGTGGTCATTGTTAAAAAATACCATCCTAGAAGCACAGTCCAGATGTATTCCACACATTAAGAAAGGTGGAAACAAGCCTTCCCAGACTCAGACTAAAAACAATTCTCTCCGATATTCAAATTCCAAGCAACAATTCTCTTTTATAACCATCCTGATAATCTTCCCCTACACTTTATAAACATCCAGAATCTTCATTACTTATGTTTTCTTCCTCATTGTTAAAAACTGCATTTTTGAACTGAACAATTCATTGTAAATCATTCACTTCCATCTTTGGAAACTTTACCATTCTACAGGTTAATACAACATGTTAAAGTTCCTATCTTTTCTTCTTCTTACTCCTAGTTGTACGTATCCTTGTTTATTGTAACTGTATTTATAATATGTATATTACATATTTGGTTCTATGTTCCAGTTATTACCCCATTGTTTACTGTAAACCGGCTTGATGTGATGTTATCACGAATGCCGGTATAGAAAAAATCAAAATAAATAAAATAAATAAGGCAAAACTATTACCGGCATGGTTAAAAGGAGAGGTGAAAGAAGCTATTTTAGTCAAAAGATCTTCATTCAAAAATTGGAAGGATCCAACAGAAGAAAATAGGATAATGCATAAGCGTTGGCAAGTTAAATGTAAAACATTGATAAGACAGGCTAAGAGAGAATTTTAAAAGAAGTTGGCCGTAGAGGCAAAAACTCACAGTAAAAATTTTTTAAAATATATCTGAAGCAGAAAGCCTGTGAGGGAGTCAGTTGGACCGTTAGATGATCAAGGGGTTAAAAGGGCAATTAGAAAAGGAAAGGCCATCGCGGAAAGATTAAATGATTTCTTTGCTTCAGTGTTTACTGAAGAGGATGTTGGTGAGGTCCCCGTACTGGAGAAGGTTTTCATGGGTAATGATTCAGATGGACTGAACCAAACCACGGTAAACCTAGAAGATGTGGCATACCTGATTGACAAACTGAAGAGTAGTAAATCACCTGGACCGGATGGTATACACCCCAGAGTTCTGAAGGAACACAAAAATGAAATTTCAGACCTATTAGTAAAAATGTGTAACCTATCATTAAAATCATCCATTGTCCTGAAGACGGGAGGATAGCTATTGTAAACCCAATATTTAAAAAGGGCTCCGGGGTGATCCGGGAAACTACAGACCGGTTAGCTGACTTCAGTGCCAGGAAAAATAGTGGAAAGTGTTCTAAACATCAAAATCACAGAACATATAGAAAGACATGGTTTAATGGAACAAAGTCAGCATGGCTTTACCCAGGGCAAGTCTTGCCTCACAAATCTGCTTCACTTTTTTGAAAGAGTTAATAAACATGTGGATAAAGGTGAACCGGTAGATGTAGTGTACTTGGATGTTCAAAAGGTGTTTGACAAAGTTCCTCATGAGAGGCTTGTAGGAAAAGTAAAAAGTCATGGGATAGGTGGCGATGTCCTTTCATGGATTACAAACTGGCTAAAAGACAGGAAACAGAGAGTAGGATTAAATGGACAATTTTCTCAGTGGAAGGGAGTGGGCAGTGGAGTGCCTCAGGGATCTGTATTGGGACCCTTACTTTTCAATATATTTATAAATGATCTGGAAAGAAATATGACAAGTAAGGTAATCAAATTTGCAGATGATACAAAATTGTTCAGAGTAGTTAAATCACAAGCAGATTGTGATAAATTGCAGGAAGACCTTGTGAGACTGGAAAATTGAGCATCGAAATGGCAGATGAAATTTAATGTGGATAAGTGTAAGGTGATGCATATAGGGAAAAATAACCCATGCTATAGTTACACAATGTTAGGTTCCATATTAGGTGCTACCACCCAAGAAAGAGATCTAGGCGTCATAGTGACTAACACATTGAAATTGTCAGTTCAGTGTGCTGCGGCAGTCAAAAAAACAAACAGAATGTTGGGAATTATTAGGGAATGGTGAATAAAACGGAAAATGTCATAATGCCTCTGTATCGCTCCACGGTGAGACCGCACCTTGAATACTGTGTACAATTCTGGTTGCCGCATCTCAAAAAAGATATTATTGCGATGGAGAAGGTACAGAGAAGGGCGACCAAAATGATAAGGGGAATGGAACAGCTCCCCTATGAGGACAGACTAAAGAGGTTAGGACTTTTCAGCTTGGAGAAGAGATGGCTGAGGGGGGATATGATAGAGGTGTTTAAAATCATGAGAGGTCTAGAACGGGTATATGTGAATTGGTTATTTACTCTTTCAGATAATAGAAAGACTAGAGGGCACTCCATGAAGTTAGCATGTGGCACATTTAAAACTAATCGGAGAAACTTCTTTTTCACTCAACGCACAATTAAACTCTGGAATTAGTTGCCAGAGGATGTGGTTAGTGCAGTTAGTATAGCTATGTTTAAAAAAGGATTGGATAAGTTCTTGGAGGAGAAGTAGATTACCTGCTATTCATTAAGTTGACTTAGAAAATAGCCACTGCTATTACTAGCAACAGTAGCATGGAATAGACTTGGTTTTTGGGTACTTGCCAGGTTCTTATGGCCTGGATTGGCCACTGTTGGAAACAGGATGCTGGGCTTGATGGACCCTTGGTCTGACCCAGCATGGCATGTTGTTGTGTTCTTATATTAACTGTTCAGTGGCTGCTTTCTGCGCCAAAATATTGCATCGGCCCCAATAAGTGCTGAAGGTAAAATAGATTAAAAATTCAGTTTTCTTTCAGACAAGACCCCATAACTATAGTAAATATAAACTTTTAAAATAATTTTATTTAACACTAAAAAGTAAGCAATGTAAGCAAATGATTTACTTATAACTAGGATGCAACAGAAAAAATGGAAATTTTCAGCACTCTGTGTTGCATCCCTTCCGTTGGTGCCCTATGTACCTGCTTACTTTTCTTTATGGTTAATCCAGGTCTGCCCTCTCCCCCTCCCCCCCCCCCTGCAATGCCATAGCTACGCCCCTGGTGTTGAGTGTGAGTGATTGTGTGAAGGTGTAACACAGAGACAGGAATCAAGAAGCAAACAATAATAAAATTAGATCGAGAAGAGGGATTTGTATATATTCTAATGGAGATTCTGCTATTTGTAGAAGAAAAATGCACTTTATAAGATGATGGCAAATCACCATGGAAAAGTGTCATTGGTGCTTTAAATATAATTTTTGCTTGGAATACTTTAGGAAGTCTTTCAGATTAGCAGAAGGGTGCTGATCAGCTAATTATAATTGAGGGGGTATTATTAGTGTTAAAGATAAGAGCTTGACAATGAAACAAAGAACTGCGGCACTAGTCTTATCAATCAAACCACGAAACAAAAAAGACAAAGTAGAATAAATTCCAATGCTGTGCAGACCACACTCAAAATCAAAAAATTCTCGATTTTAAATGATACCGCATCAGCAAGCCAGACGACGGCAGTGATAAACACTTGCCGTCCGGACTACTC
This sequence comes from Rhinatrema bivittatum, assembly GCF_901001135.1. Classification (NCBI taxonomy): domain Eukaryota; kingdom Metazoa; phylum Chordata; class Amphibia; order Gymnophiona; family Rhinatrematidae; genus Rhinatrema; species Rhinatrema bivittatum. The sequence continues at coordinate 365,600,807 of NC_042618.1, forward strand.
GTCACTTGCGGTTAGATGTTTTAAAGTATATATTTTAAGTGTGATTCAAAACAGTCTTAGAATATCAGCTGGTCCCTGAGAATAAGCTTCAGAAGTTGAATCCCCGACAGCGGCCGGTGTTTCGCGATACTAAGATCGCTTCCTCAGGAGTGCTTTATAAATTGTTGAAAAGGGTGCTGACAAACAGAAAATCAAAATGTCAAGAAATTGAAAAACTCGGAAACCAAGTTACTTATCTTAAAGCGGCACAGCTACACAAACCTTCTATGTGGACTGCGCCCCCAGGAGGATATCCTGAGAGGGACCACTGGCTAGGCTTGGGTATGGAGACAGACACAGATAGTTCTTTTATTAGACAGGTTAATAGAACCACCAGAGGTGGCAGCAATAAGCTGATATGTCCGGCAGGGCTGAAGTCCCTCAGGAACTGGAACAGTGATCCCAGGGTTGCTGAGCTGTAGAGAAACTTATAGTGAGTAGACAGGGTATGCTGTGTTCATAGCCAAAACTGGATGACAAAACTCACATAAGGTCTTAAGGAAGCTCAGTAGCTGGAAAGGGTTAGGCCCTCGAGCAGCGAGTACCTGGTTCCAGGGAAAGCTCTGAGAGAGCGATGGTAACTCACAAATGTCTGTATCTGTGATAGCTTCCAGGCAGTAGAGAATTTTCAGAGTGTTCAGGAACATGGGCCCTCGAGGAGCGAGTACCGGTTTCTATCTGTAATCTGAAATAAAGAAAAGAGAGCGAGGCCCCCGAGGAGCAGGTACCCCTGGTAAGTCCGAGGAGGCAGAGTAGCTTGGAACGAATCCTTGCTAACCTGATTCGTTAGCAAATACTGAGACCTTTTATATTGGAAGCGGATTAGTCATCTCAGGGGGACGCCCCCGAGGTTCACTCCCTTGCTGGTACATCAATAGGAGCGCACGTGCCCTACGTCATCAGGCAACATGCCGGATCCGCAGTGTCGTGCTGGTCCGGGGACGCCGGAGGGAGACGGCAAGAAGACGCCACGGCAGCTAACCGTCCATCAGACCCAGAGGGAGTTGCCACAGAGGTGAAAAGGGCAGAGTGAGGGCGTCGAGCAGACGGACGCAACAGTACCCCCCTTCAAAGGGCAATCTCCTCTTCGGGTACCAGGCTTAGGTTTCAAAGGATGTGCGAGGTGAAACTGATGAAGCATCTCTTTATCCAAGATATTGGTCTGAGGCTCCCAAGTGATCAAATCGGGGCCGAAGCCTTCCCAAATCAGAAGGTATACAAAAGTCTTGCCTCTGTAACGAACATCCAGAATCTCTTTGATCTTGAGTTCTAATTTGTCTTCTGCAATGGTGACAGATGGATCTTGAGATTTGGAAGAATCTTTCAGAGTGTACATTGATGATATCAGCAGCAATGGGTAGAGCTGCTGTGGACGTCACTGAGGAATTCAGTGGAAGTGGTGATGTTGAAGAATGTCCAAAATCCACTTCTAAAGATGACTCTCCAGTAGAAGATGCTGGATGAGGATGGTATTTAGCAGCAATAGCTAACTGCTATAGATGCCACTGAGACTTCAACGGAAGTGGTGATGTTGGGGTACGTCCAACCCCACGTCTAAAGGTAACTCTTCAGTAATGTAACTGGATGAGATGTTGAATTCAGCAGCAATAGCTCAGCTGCTATGACGTCACTGAACCTTCAGTGGAAGTGGCAATGTTGGAGTCCGTCCAACCCCACTTCTAAGGGTACATCTTCAGTAATGTAACTGGATGAGATGTTGAATTCAGCAGCAATAACTTAGCTGCTATGGACGTCACAGAACCTTCAACAGAAGTGGCAATGTTGGGGTACGTCCAAAAACTCACTTCTGGATAACTCTTCCGTAGATGAAGCTGGAAGAGAGATGGTAGCAGCACCAGCAATTCAAACAGGCTGGTAGCTAGAGATATCTTCTTCGGATCTAATTGTGCTGTAGTTCTTCAGACACGACTTCCGAGTGAAACAATCGTAGCAGATATCTCTAAGTTATAGTCCGTGAAGACGGTAAAGATGTAGAGCGCCATCTAGCCATGGTGAACATAGCAACCACTATGAATATCAGCAGCCAGGAGTAGAATTGCTGTGGACGTCATTAAGATCCTCAAGAGAAGTGGCGATGTAAAGGAACGTTCAAAGCCCACTTCAAGTTGCGATGCAATAATAGATCTTCTAATTTGATGAAGGGACTCCTCAGGTCTTCCACAAGACGTCTGAGAATAATGAGAATAAAGTTGCCTCCTGCCCCTGAGTCCAACAGGGCAGGGGTCCGAACCGTAGCTGGTTCAGAGGTCACAGAGACTGAACGAGAGAGAGCGGAGGAGATAACGCAATATGGCCCAAGAACAGTCCTCCCGCGGGACTTAGGCCCGTCCGTTTCCCAGACGAATGGGGCATGTAGAGACATCATGGCCGGGCTGACCACAGTAAATGCACAGGCCGCGTTTCTTCCGAAATCTTCTCTCTTTTGAGGTCAAGTGACCATGACCAAGTTGCATCGGTTCATCTTTATCAACAGCAGGAATTGTTGGACCCATCCGAGGTGCAGGGGTACTGGCCTGTTTCAACCCAGTTAACACCTTAGACCGGAGTTCCTTCACCTTGTCTCGGAGCCGACAATCCATCCGAGTAGCCAAGGCTATCAATTCTTCCAGCGAGTCAGGTGTCTGGCGAGCGGCCAGCTCGTCTTTCAAGCGGGTATCCAGGCCTCTGCAGAAGAGAGTCTTGAGACATCTGGGGTCCCAGTTAAGTTCCGCTGCAAGTCTTAAATTCTATGGCAAATTCAGCCAATGATCTGTTGCCTTGCTTCAAGTCCACTAAAGCAAACCCGGCAACAGACATACGAGCAGGGTCATAAAAAATGGATTTAAACAAGTCCATAAATCCTTCTATGTCTTGCAAAATAGGGTCCTTGCGTTCCCACAAGGTAGATGCCCACGACAAGGCTCTCCCATCCAAGTATGACAGGATGTAGGTGGTCTTAGAGAGGCCCTTGGGAAACAATGAAGGCTGTAAGGTGAAATGCATGCTGCACTGGTTCAAAAAGCCCTGCGTCTTCTGGAGTTCTCCGGAGAAGCGAATAGGAGCAGCCAGTTTGAGCCCGACATCTAAAGAAGGAGGAACCTTTTAACACTAGTCCGCCCTGAAGCAGCATTTTCATAGCAAAACGTTGGCCACGTTGGCGGCGGTCAAACAGACCCTTTGAGTTGGAGGCCTGGCAGCGCGGCAAAACAAGAGTTTTACATTGCAAGCGCCAGATAAGTGCCCTGCTACAAAATCATAAAAATTGTCGGGATTGTTAAGGAGTATTGGACATTAGAAGCACAAACATGCGCTTTACAAAATGACACAATTGTCATTTGTTGGAGGTTTGAAAGAAAAAAAGAAATTTGCAAGAAGGGCTACTACGAAAGAAATTTAATTCTTGTTGCAGAGAAAAGTGTTGAATGGTGTCATTTGGTTTATGAGCCAGTGATGAATAAGAATATATAAATCACAATGTCCCAGCATTTAAAATACAGCTGAATAATAATGAATAAATCATAAAGACTATAACAGCTGAAGACAAGTGCCAATGTTAAAAAAGAAAAAGACATTATCATTTAAGTTGGAGATATAATGAGAAAGCCACGATTTTTGGAGAAATATGATAACATCATAAGGATCATATAAAGTAAAAACATTGGCATTTAAGTTGTAACTGTAGACAAAGCAGTAAACAATAATCGAGTTATAAGGAATGTAATTTTTCCAATCTAGATAAATATTGTCAACAGAAATTCATCAAATAACAGGTTAACATCAAATTATAGTGACACCGTTATAAGAACACATTATAATAAAACAAACAAGAAATAGTCTCTTTAAGTAATTTTATTAAAATAAAAATAAGAGACTGAAACAATTGGCTTCAAAGTAGTTTCTGAATATTCAGATCTCTTGCCAATACTGAGGTCTTTTCTCTAAAATAAAAATAGTTGAGTTACATTGAGAGAAATAAAGTTCTATGATTTTAGATAGAGATAATACTGAAGATTTAAGTTGATTCTCAGCAACAAACATACAGCTAATTATTTTTCATATTCTCATGAATCTCTGCCATGTTTCCTGATCCAAGTCTTCACTTCCTCGCTGGAGTCTGCTTCGCTTACAGCGTGGTCCGCGACCAGCCATGGATGGCTGTGTAGGGCGCGCTGCGGTGCAGTACTCAACCCATACTAGTACCTGTATCCCGAGTCCTCATCCTCACCTGAGTATCCTGAGTTCTTGTCCTTGTCTGAGTATCCTGAATCCTCTTCTTCGCCTGAGTACCCTGAGTCCTTATTATCCACATCTGAGCATCCTGAATCTTCGTCCTCGTCTGAACATCCTGAATCCTTGTCTGAGTTCTATGTGCCTTGTCTCGTCCAAGTCTCCAAGTATCCTCGTCTTGTTCCTGTTCCAGTACCATCACCTGTCCTCGACCTTGTCCGTCCTGTCGCATCTGCCGTTTCCACGTGGCAGGTCCGAGAGGGCTATCGAGTGGCCGGAGGGCTACCCCAGAGACCAGCATTGCATTGTTGGGTCTCTTCTGGTGCATTCAGGTTCGGCAGAGGTCAGGGATCTTGGTCTTCAGCCTGTCCGCCCATGCTTGGACATGTCTTGCCTGCCTCGGCGCTTCCACAGAGCTCCTCTGCAGTCGCGCCGTGGTCCAAGGGCATACCAATCCCCCGGAATCGGGACCGCTCCCTAGCACTCCCTCAACAGCAACTGGAAATTAACAATATCCGGATAAACGATACGAAGGAGGTTTCTGCAGTGTCAATCTGGGAAGGCCTTAAAGCAGTAGTCCAGGGGCATCTGATTGCAAGAGCATAAGAAAAAAATAAAAAAATAAGCAAAGATGCGATCTCAAAGGGAAAATTAGTAAATTAGAAGCCCAGCATAAAAGGACCAAGAAATCAGATGATTTACGGCACTTATATTTAGCTAGACAGGAGCTGCAGAACTTAAATCTATCTGAGATTTCATACTATTTAAATTTATTAAAGCAGCGCTTTTTTGAGGGTGGGAATAAAGCCAGAAAACTTTTAGCACAATCCTTAAAAAAGCAGAGGATATCTGCCCAAATTCTTAAAATTAAGGATGATCAGACACTATGGGCAAATTCACTAAAATCTGGCAACCTTACGAAGACTGGGTAAAGAAAGTTATTGAATGATGTATGCGTTACAGAGGTGGTATGGAATATTTAATATATTTAATAGTCGATCCTATAATTTTCTTCTTATAGGCAGATACTTATTATAATTATATAAAAGGTGATGGATGATCAAAACGGGAGGGACAGTAGGGAAGGGATGGGAAAACTATAAAATGTTTGGTCAGTATTGTGTATTCTTATTAAGATGTTACATGCATACGGGGCTGTATATGTCTTGTACTTGGTTTGGCCTTAAACTTTAAATGGATAAAAAAAAAAAAAAAGAACTTGCGATTTCCTATCACAGCTCAATCCCGGTTAAGTTACTAGCAGCAGTACTTAAGGCGCATTTTCCTTCTTTCTCAAAAATATAGCCTGCAATAGTCTTAGCAATAACGAATACCTTCCATTAAGAACAGTTAAAATATGTTCTCAAGTGTCTCGTTTTGATTATTTCCTAAAGCAAAAACGGGAAAGGGTCAAATGAGAGACACAAGTAGAAGATCTCTGGAAAAAGAAGTCGTGGGCTGAGAGATTTAAAACATAGCCGACTCCCCCATGGATGCACCACTATTCATGGTATTAAGTGAAGCAGTCAAACTTGCAAAACGGCGAAAAAAAAACACATTAAAAAACACAGAACCGATTAATAGCAATTTTTTTCTCTGGCTCATTTCGCAGTGACTCACACGGAAAAAATGCAATCGGATGGAAAAGCCAAAGTATCCGCAACCTGACAAGAGAAGGAATGGGGTGGGGATGGGAGGGATCCTGTACAAACATATGCGATTGGTCCAACACACATATTGCCCCGCCCGGCTGAGATCATTGGCAACCTGACGGGATTTTAACGACATTTGGGAACCCGAGAAACAAAAAGCACCTATCACCAGCCACTACTGTCTAGTCGCACACCCACTTAACTATCACCCTTTCTTTCTGAGCGAGATGCCGCCCATCCCTATTTTTGGGTCTCTCGCGGGGGAGAAGGCGGGTCTCTAGTGCTAATGCGCGAGTTCTCATTGGTTTATAGCCAGAAGTTGCGTTTCTCACGTTCGGTCGCTCATTGGTTGGCCGGCAGAAGGAGTCGTGCGCAAAGCGGCGGGTTGTGGGGTCGTGTGCAAACCGCATGTGGCGCAGCGAGGAGGAACCGAAAATAAACAGGGGAGGAGAGAAAGCGCGAGCGTCTGAGGTGAGTGACTAGGCGGGAATGGTGCGGTATCTGCCGGGTCTGGTACCGGGAAGACTTGACCGGGCTTGCTAATATCGAGACCGAGTTTCAAGGAGTGGTGTGGATCGCTTATAGCCTTCGGGGGATTGAGCTGCTCTTACTCCGAAGTAAACAAGTGGGTTTGATGGCGGCGCATTGGGGCCTACTGCGTCAGGCCTTGTGCGGGAAGCGCAATTGAAGGGCGGCTTTGCGGTGTGATGGGTGTTTCAGGCTTTGGGGGGGGTGGGGAAGCGCGGTGTACAACATTGTATGAATTGATGCATTCTGCTGTGGCCTGGGACGCTGGAGAGCGCCGTGGAGGTGCTGGGCCCAGTTCTGGGCTGGCACCATTGTGGGGAAGGCGGGAAGCTTTACTAGGAAGAGGAGTGTAGCCTGATGTCGGTGACTTTTACTCCTATTTTGGGCGCGAATTTTTTTTTTTGTTGGACTAGAGTAGTAAGTGATTAAATGTTCCCGCGCCCACTGTCTCGTTTAACCCCTTTTGCGGCCTAGGAAAAGGATGGAGGCCATGTGCCTGTCTCACAGTGGATAGACTCGGAGAAACTTTTTTTTTTTTAGGTTGCCGCCACCGGAAGAGCGCTTATTTGAGCGGCTATTTAATTAGAGGTTTAGGCGTTAAAACATCTATATTAGCCGATTGATCTATTTTGTTTCTTGCGAAAGTGTAAAACTCATACAAGTTACTGTACTGAAACAAATCTTACACTATCTTAATCTTTTTTTTTTTTAAAGCTAGACTTCATTTCAGTTTGTAAATCGTTTGTAGGTTGTGTTAATATTGGATGAACGGTTTGACATTTTGTTTTCAAGCTGCAACGTGGAAACTCGGTCGATTTCTAGTTATGTAGTATTAGATTGTGTGCGGTGTTCCTGAAAGAACATAGTACGTACGTGCACAGCCATGATGAAATCGTTGGAAACTCAGCGGAGCTGTTGAGCTCGTGGTATTTCCTAATAAGGAGGGAATGAGAAATTTTCTTTGCTTGAAAGGCACATAAATACCACTGTGTAGTAATCACTTTAAAGATTTGAAAACGTTATAGACTTGCTATTACGTACTTGGATGCAAGTTGCACGTACCTAAAATATGTTGGAAGCTTTCAAAGGTATTTTTTGGGGCTGTATGGATTTACAGGCTAGTGGTAAAGGCAGGGAGGACCTAGGTTTTGTAAGAGCCATAGAAGACGAGGCCTGGAATAGCCTTCCAGGGAAGGAGGCGGAGGCCATCGCCGTAAGGGGAGTTAACATGCTTGGGGCAGCTATGGAAGGCGGAGGTACAAAGACATGGGGAGGTAATGGTGTTTTTAAGTATGAGCTTCTCTACCGAACGTGATAGAGAACCAGAGAATAGAATTAATTTAGCACATGATGTAGCACTTGGTCGTCGTATGCCGACGTCTTACTATTTTTGCTATGCTTCTTTATTTATAAACTTGACAGTTAATAACCTAGTTATGCTTTTTAAAGTATTCGAACGTATGCCATGGAAAACGTGCCTCATTTTTTAGATTTTTTTTTTTTAAATATTACTTCTGTTTCAGAAATTTTTCCAAAAGATTTTCTGAGGAGTAAATTGAGACCCAGGTTTCTGTCAACTACTACATAAATTGTACAATAAGTAGGGCTTTCTTGATGAGCTCATTTCTAAACTCTTTGGGGGGTGGGAGTTACTTATCTGAATATTAAAGTATCTGAAATCTAACACAAGTTAATTTTGACTTAGTGTGGTAAGCTAATTATATGCTAATGCATTCAGAGTTTAAAAATGCCCAGACCAGAAAATGTGCACAAAGAAAAAGCGCACACTCACAGGTTTTATGTGGATAGATTTTTTTTTAATGCACAGAAAACATACTTTTTGCACACATTATGGGATTTTTAATAAGGTGCATAAAATACTAAAGTCCTGATAGTAACTTATTTTTGCTAGTGGACGTGTACTAGCACTGGAAACTTTATTCCATTTCAAAACAGGAGTAAAATTTCCAGTGTTAAGACATCAGGAGTTACACTGGTGTGTGCCTCTGGGGGTTCATTTGTAATTAAGGCATTAGTTTGGGATTTCCATGTGAGAGCATTGATCAGTATATTCAGTTCTATGCTCTAAAGAGTTGTAAACAAAACTACTTGATGCATTGAGTATTGTTTGATTTATTTTAATTAAAAAAAAGTGCACTTTGCTGAATGCACAATACATCGTGCCCTTTGTTTGGCATACCTGCACTAGAATTGAGGCCTTTTATCTGTGCATGAATAGAGAACTTATTAGTTGGATTCCTATACCTGAAACGTTTCTGGTCTCCTACATCTTTTGTAGTTTTATAGAATCTGATTCCTGGGAGCAAATTGTTAAAGACATAGTAAGTAATTCATTCTGATTTTCATTAGCATCTTCATGTTTTACTTGTGATTTTTGCTATGGTGGGTAATGTACAATGCTATGAGGGAATCTGCAGAAGTGAGCCAGGATTGTACAATTTTTGTTTTTTTTAAACACTTCCGGTGCTTGCTCATTTAAATATCGAAATAAAGAATCATGACACTTTTTTCTTGTGATACTCTGTGAAAGATCTTGTACTTGATAACAAAAATGTTGAATCATTAATGAGCTGTTTCAAGATGAGTTCTTCAGTTCATTAGCAATTGTGCATTAGTTTTGCGAATGACTTTACAAATGGAAAATTGCATTAAGATGGCAAAATAGCACACAACATATCACAATAGCAAATTTAATCTTCCCATTTTAATGTGCATAAACAGATATGCAAAACCATTCATAGCTTAGTACATTAGCCTCATAGGGCCCAATAAAGTGTTTAGCAGTGGATAAGTAGGTCTTACTGGCTATCTAGTTGTCTGCTGAAAATCAGTAATCTGGGTGGTACTACTTGAACCAGTTATCTTAACCAGATAAGTAGCAATATTCATTTTTATCTGGTTAAGTTAATCAGATAAGTTAGATCAGCCATAGAGCTGATTTAACTTAATCCAGCTAAGAAGCCCCTTGACCACAGATATTCAGTGGCATATCCATGCTGCTAAATATTCTTTGTAATTAAATTACTTACCTGCCCAGTGCTCAATATCCGGCCCATAGTGGCTTGTAAAAGTAATATGTTCTAGACTGAATACATTCCAGAGTCTGTTCAAATTTAACAAAACTTTCAACCACACCTGCAGATTGTCTTTGAAAGGTGACTTTTTTTTTAAGATTTTCTGCAAACTACTTTAAAGCCTTGGGCTTTCTTGGAAAAATGGGTTAAAAATTCTAGTTTACTAAAAGACTGATCTCTGGCATGTTTCCTTTTCTAACAATGAAATATATTTAAACATTTTTATGTTAACAGATTCTTTAAAAATGTGTAAACATGTAATACTTGACAATATTGAACATTTAACACTTGAATGTTTAGGTTGTATTTGCCAGTTGCTAGTAGTGAAACAATGAAAGTGGCTGCAGAGCTTGCAAGCTCATTTTTAAAAGGAGGAGCCTTGAGAAGTTTCTCTTTAAAAAATTTGGCCTGTGCGCACATTGCGGGTACCAATTACATTCTTTTTGTGCCTGTATTGAAATGAAGTTTAAATCGGGAAATTTTGTGCAGAGATTTGATTAGTCTCTTCTATGTAATTTCCTCTCACAATCTGTCTATAACCACCTTTTCTGGTAAGTACTTGGGGAGAGGGGGGGATAAACTGCCCACTAGCTCATGCCTGTAAAAAGGTTTACCCATATAAATCACTTTTAGTGCCAACATACAGGCAGATACAGTACAGTGTGCTCCACCGGAGCGCACTGTTAACCCGCAATTGGACACGCATTTCGACACGCTAGCTTTACCCCTTATTCGAATAGTAAGGGGTAATAGCGCGTCAAACGCACGCCCAACCCCCTCGAACCTAATAGCGCCCGCAACATGCAAATGCATGTTGATGGCCCTATTAGGTATTCCTGCGTGATTCAGAAAGCAAAATGTGCAGCCAAGCCGCACATTTTACTTTCAGAAATTAGTGCCTACCCAAAGGTAGGGGTTAATTTCTCTGTGTACCGGGAAAGTGCCCAGAAAAGCAGTAAAATCTGCTTTTCTGGGCACCCTCTGACTTAATATCATGGAGATATTAAGTTGGAGGTCCTGAAAGTTTAAAAGAAAAAAAATGTTGAGATCAGCCCGCTGCTCACGGGTTGAAAACCGGACGCTCAATCTTGCCGGTTTCCAAATCCGTAGCTGTCAGCGGGTTTGAGAACCGATGCCGGCAAAATTGACCGTTGGCTGTCAAACCTACTGACAGCCGCCGCGCTTGTCCAAAAAGAGGCGTTAGGGACGAGCTAGTGTCCCTAGCGCCTCTTTTTACTGCGGGCCCTCATTTGAATATAGAATCACGTGCTGGGAGAGCAGGCATTCGCCCGCTGTCTCGTGACTTTTACTGTATAGGTCCGCTAGTGACTAGGTTTTATTACCAAGGCTTAAGTATTTTTTAGTGATCTAAAAACACAATTCTGTGCTGTAAAAATGGTGGTTTAATGTAAAGCAAGTGGTGCTGAATGCAAGGTGTAAAGCTGCCCCCCCCCCCCCCCCCCCAGACAACTTTTCAGCCATTTGTTTTTCATTTGAGAAGAGGCTTATCAAATGCTATTAATGTCTATATGTGATCATGTGTAGGTTTACTTGGAACTTGATTTTAAAAAGCATTTACATGCTTAAAATTGGGTTTTGCACATGCAAATACTTTACTCGTGTATGTGGGCTTTTAAAATTGCTACAATATATGCCATTGAATTGTCCATAGGATATTCATGAGTAAGTACATTTTACACATGTAAAAGGCTTTCACATTGCTACAATAGTATATTAACATTATGCACGCAACTCCTTTTAAACATTACCTCCTTTGTATGAGGCGTGTCCTTGGGCAGACACCAGAACCTGGAGTTCTGAGTTGCTGAGCACTTTTTTGGGAGGGGGGGTCAAGTTGGCAAGTCTGCTATATGAAATGCATGAAGGTTCAAACCAGGCTAAGTAGAATATTTTTTTATTCATTTTAGTTAATACCAGCAAATAGAACAGCACATTAGTCTTGACATACTGTTTTTAACAAGCTTACTAACTTCTTATTTCTTTTTTTCCTATATTATTCCAAAACTTCATATACATGAACATGTGTGAAATCCAGCTATCCAACTGGTTTGATAGCACAGAAACAGGTTTGAATAACCTATTTTAAATTTCACCTAATGGGTTCCTTACTTGTTCATTATATGTGAACTTTGGAAAACTTAGACTTTTTTTTTAATATTCCTACTAAATACCATATGATAGGTCTAAAGGAACCAGATGAATTGTCTTATTTTTAAAAATCCTTTTTATGAAGGAAACTGCAAACTTCTTTGTCATGGTGGATTTGGTAGTGATGCGTGAAATCATAACTTGGCCATACATTGGCAAATATCATCAAGATTTTAAATCACCATTCTTGATCATGACTTGACTTTTATGGACTCTTGTGTTAAGTTAAATATTGGAAGGGCTGGAATAATCGTGGGAGCCAAGTCGCATAGGAATCTAAAATTTGGGCATTGAGATGCTGCTAGAGCTAAATCTAGGAGCAATCTCTGGTGGGGCCACATTGAAGAGGCTGAATGCATGACGAGCGAAGAGGCAGAAAAATGTCATTGGCTGCTAACAATTTTTTGGCTGAACCCTAGACTTCCACCCTGATACTGGCATTCGGCATCTGATTCTATATGGTGCCTCAGTTCTGTCCCTTTTTTTTTTTTTTTTTTTATATAATGTGCTCCACATGCTCATGACTATGAATAAACCTTTCTGTTAAGCTTTTACATTCCACAAACTTTAACTGGAGGGGTATAGCAGAGTTTTTTGTTTTTTGTTTTTTTTTTTAATGAATATGCATCCATTTGACAACTGTTATACTTCAAATTAAGTACTTTCCTAGATATATATTTACATTAATGATGCTGTTAGATTTTAGTAATGCGATGTAGTAGGGTGTTTGTTTTTTTAAATGTTTCACACATTCATCTAAAGTCTATTAAGTGAATTGCGAACATTGCCTTACGAATGTGCTGCTAATGTTAAATGTCAGCCAATCTGATGACTTGATAAGTGACTGACTTTTGACATTTATTTATTTTAAAATGTTTTCTATACCGGTATTTGGATACCAACATATCTGTTCACAATGTAAAAAAGTTAAACTACTAAACAATATAAAATAAAACATCCATGGATTCATTCATACATTATTAAAATACAATTTCATTTTAAACTCCATTCATACACACAACCAATCAAAACATTGCTCTTCCAGTGCTGTCTGTTAGAATATTTCTGTTGCTATCGTGGTACTATGCTTTTCTAGTCTCAAATGCCTGCTGAAATAACCAGGCTTTAATTTTCTTCTTAAATTGTGCTGTATTTGCTTCCAATCTCAACTCTGTGGGTAAACTTCCAAATCGTTGAGCCAGCTAGAGATAATGCTCTTTCCCTTACTGATGTCAGCTTTGCAGATACCAAAGATTGAGTTGATAACAGGCCCTTATTGGCTGACCTTAAATTTCTCTGTGGTACGTTGGTACGAGTAGCCTTATTGCTGCATTCAGCCATTCTACCTTCTCATTACTAATAGCCTTATGTAGGATGTTTAACACTTTGTATTGCACTCTATCGGAAGCCAATGCAGTTCCATCAAGCAAGTTACCCCGATTCTTGTTTACCCAGACTGCAAAGATCACTGCCCTGTTGGATGTTGTCTGAATGCAAATCATCTTTTCCACATTTCCCCTTGCCGTCAGTACGGAGACATTCAATGTTGGAGCTGCATTAACTGTGTGAAGGCTTATTGAACAAGGGTAGTAATCACCAGGTAGTAGCAGAAAGCATCTCGTTTGAGGGAAAGATGTTCATGAAAAACTGGTGGACTCTCCATGAGTAGGAGATGCCCTTTTGGGGGGGGGGGGTGAGGATTTGTGTGGTGGTTTGTTTGTGTTTTTTTAAATTTTGATTCTTGGCTACATCTTATGTTTAGAAATATAAACTTTAGCAGTGAATAGGACCTACAGCTACTTTAAATCTTGTGCTTGCTGTTTGGATACACCCTATGACACTTTCCCATGCATATTGATAGTTAAAAGTAAATCACTATCTATCTTACAGTTCATGCATGGTGCCAAAATTCATGGGTATTCAGTGTTTTCAAATCATCAGTACTCTGTTCTTTAGTTTGGGGGTAGGATTTTGTGGTCAGCAATTTCCTCATTCTCTTTCAGACTTTGAGCTCAGTTGGAACTGGTCCTTACTGGAGTGGTGGTGTCATGAGCCTTCACAGCTACCTGTGTCTAGTTTCCTTTTATTTTAGCCCACTTTCTATATAGCCCAAATGTTAGTAACAGCCCTTTTGAGGGGGAGACTGCAGTCCCCGCCACTATGCATACACTCAGTCTAACTTGGCACAGTCGTGTGGTGACTGAGAAATACCCTGCCCTTACCCTCTAAAAGCCCCCGGGCTATGAATACCACTGCTGCTGTAGCATCCTTGGCCTACCTAGCCAACTGATCTCTGAAATCTAAGTCTGTTTAGCATGACAGCATGCAATGGCATCACTTTATTCAAATAAATGGACCAATGATCACGGAGCCCCACCCACCAGGCTTACTTTTTAAGATTATCTAGAATGAATATCCATGGAATCTTTGCATACAAGCAAGTTTGCTTACCGTAAGCGGTGTTTCCGTAGATAGCAGGATGAGTTAGCCATGCTGTCATGGGATCTGTCAATCAGGCCCATGACAACATGGCTAATTCAGCCCTGCTATCAACGGGAAAACTGGGTTTTAAAAGAAACCATATCTTTTATCGTGCATATCCAGAAAAACAGATTTGTTAGGTGGGGCTTAAAGACCAGGTCCTCCTTATTTTGCCCATAGCTGGAGACAAACTAGCAGGCTTATTGCCTGCCATTGGGTCCACGTAAAAAGATGAGCATTAAAACCAAAATCAGCACAGTTTTGTTTTGTGTGGCTTTTTTTGTTTGTTTTTTTTATACAGAAGCTAAATTTTTTTTTTTAACTTACAATGCTGTAAACATTTTAATTTCTAATGTACAAAGAAATCAGCACTCAGCAAAAACTTTTTTGGTTCACACATTTTCTAAGCACAAATACTTTCTGTATAGAAAGCATTTTTATTTATAAATCACATTTGGTAGAAAGCATGTTCACCAACCATCAGAAGTCCAGCTTCTGTCCATAGATTTAACATTAGTCCTAGAAACTTAACTCTGAGTCAGAGGTGAAGTAAAGTTTCAAGTGCTAAGAAAAGAAGGTAAGCAGCACACCTCTCTGTTGGAGGGTTATAGCTAATGCAATCATTAGCATGATATTTCCATGCAAGGGCAGTAACTTAAATACAAGTGCATTAAAGTTGCACATTGGTACTGAAGTTTATGTCAGGATTAAACTGCGTTGTGTGCTTGCACTTTTTTGCACCTGCCTCAATAACATAGTTGACTTGCTTGAGTTTGTGAAAGAGGGAGGAAAACATTAGGTGAGAATGTGAATGTTATGGTGAGGATAGGGGGAGAAAAAAGGGAAGGAATTAACTGCAGAGAGAAGTGATTAATCTGTTTGGATTTGCAGTGAAAAATACCCTCGAAGTTGATTTAAAATTGCATGTGTTGGTGACAATTATTCTAAACCATTGATGAACTACTTTTTATTTTTAAAAGCTTTATTGCCTGCTAGGCAAGTCATTACTCTTTGCTCAACTGCTAGAGACAGGAGACATCCCCTCTATCAGACTTTGTATAAGGGGGAGAGGTCAGAGGCTCTGATCACTTCTGTCTGCCATAGCTGTAGACAAGGCCTGAGTGACTTCTCCTTGCTTCCAGAGTTGGTGTGGCCTGAGCCTGGTGGACTAACTAATGGAACAGCCTTTCAGGATTGATTTTTCACAGCATAGCTGCCTCCTAGCCTCAGGTAGGCACTAGGCTGTGGGTCCCTGCTCTTAAGGCCCTAAGGAGTTGCATCTTCCCAAATCTGGGTTTGGTCCTTGCCTCTTCTCCCTCATTTCTCTCACTCCACTGACTGCGTTACAGCTTGCCTTCCTGCTTTGTTGACGTGCCCTACAGTGGGCCTTAGTAAAGTGTTAAAAAAAAAAAAAGGGGTGGGGGCGTAGGAGGTAGGCTTGTTATCCTTTTGTGACAGGAGAGGTTCCAACAAGGCACAATATGTGAGAGTACCTGGTGAAGGGGGGAGGACACTGAAAATATGCCACATTTGCAAGGAGTGTGAGAGCAGGTACTGACCATAGGGTTCATAGGCAAAAAAAAAAATGAGCCTGCAGCATGACTCCCGTAAACAAGATTAAGGGGTACTTCTGTAGAGCTTGGCCTAACAGTAGAGGGGAAGTGCTTCATTGTGCACAAGGGCCATGGATGCACTACCTGTGGTAACAAAGTGCACAGTAGCAGGCTCCTTCAGTCTGTGATGGACTGAAGGCAGATCCCCATAAGGGCCCAGCAGAATGCCATTGTGTTCGGGTGAAGTATTATGGGAAGGGGGCATAGTCAGGACAAAGGCTCTGAGCACCCATAAGGAAGGAGAGACCCTAATCCCAGCTAGCAGCAGCAGTCCCTCTCCCTGAAGGGGACACTGAAGAGCCCCAACCTCAGAGGGCCCCCCCCAATCTGTGTTAGGCAGAAAACATGCAAGACCCAAGAACCTGAAACCATATTCACTAGGGTTGTAACTCCTAAATAGCCCTGGGATCCCATGGTACTTAGAGGCTTATGAGGACTCTCCAGCCTGATAAAGGAGAGTGGATGCCCTAGTGTCCAGGGTAGTGTATAAAACTACTATCCTGGTGGAAGGGGGAACCTCCCTGAAGGACTCATATGGACAGGAAGATGCAGTCCCCAAACAGCCTCTTTCACAGGATATGTGGTAAGGATGACCCCTGCATTGGCTCAGCAGTTGCCAGAAAATCAGGATCCAGCTATGTTTAGAATTGGCCTTGATCTTCTAGACAGACATTTGTTTGACCTAGTCAGGCTTTTGGCTAGGTCAATAGATTTAAGAAATGGCAACCAGAAGGCTGCTGTGGCTTGGAGGCTAGGCAGCAGGTTAGGCTTTGAAAACATGGTTGTGCAAGCTTCTCTTTAAGAGAGACTGGGGAAGAACTAGAAAATCTGGTGAAGGACCTGGATAAGACCAGGCTGTAGAGGTTGCCAGAAGACAAGATAGCCATGGCAATGCACGGCGGTTTAGAAGGCAGGTCATATACCAACAGAAGAACTGGGACCTCTGCATCACAAGGCCCTAGAGGTAGACTCCAGTTCTCTTATGGGGCTAAGAGGCCGAGGACTAATTTGGCTGTACCTGTGGGTGGCAGTTAATCTGCACAATGATATATTGGGAGGGCCCCTCCATTAAGAGTCCCAGATGGTGGTAGAAGGGGGCAATGTTAGCAAAGCTCAAATTTTATTTTTTTTTTTCTGGATTTAGGGGAGCCTGTGCTCAAGGGCACTACCCTACATATAAAGGGGTTCACTTTAAGTGTAGCAGACAGGAAACTGTTCCTGCAAAATTTGAAAGGGCTTGAAAGTAGTAGTTCATTCCCACCCTGAAGAAATTTGGGGGAAACCTTAAGTTTGAGTAGCAAGGATAAGGTAGGACAGGGTAGTTTGACCTACATGGAATTAGTTTAAACTTTTCTTTGACAGGCAGATTTTTTTTTTTGAGTAAGGTTCCAGAAAGTGTTCCTACACAAATAGGTGGGACAAGTAAGACGTTGCCTAATCAGCAAAGCAGGGGTCCCTGTTCCTGAAGGCAAGCTGGGACGAATCCAAGGGGCCCCAAATCATAGCACCATCAAGTGCACAAACTGGCCAGGTTGAGGGTTTGGAGGTGCATAGTGGTGCTATGGAAATGGACCTGCTGAATGTAGAGGTGCTTAAGCAGTCTACTCAAATATCAGATGGTGCCAGGGCTGGGCCTGTTGGTAGGAAGATTTCCAGTTCCATCTTGAGTTATGGCTTGACCCTTGAGGGGACATCTGCAAAGCAGAGGATATTCACAGGCAGTAGTAACCTTATTGCTAAAGGCCCACAAGATTTCAACCTCCTTAACATTGATTAACCTCCAGACACTAATATGAGTGGTTTGCCAGGAGGAGGGAATTTCTCTCTGGCAGGCAGACATCACAAACATCCTGGACTTCCTGCAGAAGGGTTGATAAGGGCTTAGCCCTAAAGTCCAAAAGAGTACTGGTGACAGCCATTGCATGTTTAGAGGCCTTGTTGCAGGCTCTCAGGTTGCTAACTACCCAGATGCTTTCTAAAGAAGGCAACGCATATCAGACTTTCAGATAATCTTCTTTCTATAGTATTGAAGGCTCTGGTAAGAGCCTCTCTCGAACTTATTGAAGACGGCTTTCTTGGTCATAATATACTTAGCTAGATATGTCGAGTTGCAGAGAGCCTTATATGGTAATATCATGTCATGCGATACTTAAGCCAGACCATCCTTTCTCCTCAAATTGACCTCTGCCTTTCATCTAAATCAAGAAGTCTTGCTGGCTATCAGGGGAAAAGAGGGCAAGGGCAGTCTGCAGTTATTGGATTTCCAGCATGGTGGTACTGGGATCTAAAGTTGACCAATCCATTCAGGAAAACATTTTGTCCTATATGGGGGATCCCAAGAGTGAGTCATCCTCCTTGATATGGTAGATTTAGAGGCTATCTCTTCAGCATATTTACTCAGTGGTAAACAGGTCCTACAGGTGTCCTCAGAAGTCTCATAAGTTTCCCCAGGGGAGAACTCTGGAGCTGCAACCTTATTGCTGCACTACAGGATGGATATTTTTAAGCAAAGGAGGGAAGTGGCTGTTGGGGCTGGGAAGGCCTGGTCTTCCTCCTGTCCTACATAGGAAACTGCTTTGATACATTCCAGGAGTAATGGACTAGTCTAGCAGACAAGGGAAGCAAAGTTATGCTTAACTGATGATTCGTTCCTTGGTGCTGCTATACCAGTCCAGGCTCCCCCTGGAAGACGGGGGGCCATACCTAGCAGCAAATGGCCTTTCCTGCTGCTGCTTGCTTCCTCCGACACTCGCTCTCCTCTGTGCCCGAAGGAGGGAGGATCTAAAAAGAACAAAGGGACTACTGGAGGGGAGGGGCTTTCTTGTCTGATTGCTTTAACAGACTGAGCCTCTGACTGCTTCTCCTTTATGAATAGCTTTCCCTCTAGAATGTTTGAAACTTGGGTCAGCAAGATTACCAACTGTCTTCTGTATTGGTTCATCTTGATGAAGTAGGTGAAGGTCTTTGTCTTCTCTATGCAGGGCATATCGGTGAAGCTAGCACTTGAGCTGCTAAGGGATATCCTCCAGGCAAAAAGGGTACAGGACTATGGATGAGTTGTATGACCTGTGTCCCACTCACAAATAGGCTGGTTCTGAATGCACCCAGGCTAGGGCCAATGTTACACTAGTTCCTGTTTCTTACAGAACTAAAGAGAACCATTGTGCTCTGCCATACTAGGACAGGATTCCCAGTTCTTAGACAAATACTTTCTAAACTTTTTTTTTTTTATATTTATCTTCAGTGTGGATTTACATTCTTCCATGCTCCTGCCTGTTCACCAAACAGATGCAGGTCCACATATGCACACTAAAATTCTAGATACCTTCCATCTGAGCCCATTGCTTGGTACAGAGCTGCAAGCCTGTATCATGATGTACATCCCTTGTTTTTAGATTGTCCTTGAGGCATCTACTTCCCCACCAGTCTCTGGTGGTGGAATCTGCTCTCAGGAAGGCGAAGAGGTCTTGTACTCATGCTTTGGCCCTTCCAGGCTGTGAGCACAGCTCTCAGTGCCCTGGGATGGAAAGTCTTCCAGGGCTTCCTCACTGTCTGGGGATGGGTCCGGAACTACTACAGTCAATAGCTCCCCGGATCTATGCATCTCTGAGATGGCTTCTCCACAAGGGCACCTGAGGGGCTCCTGCTCAGACTTCCCCTGGGATTAACATGGACCCAGGGAACCTTCTCCTGGTTAGAATTTTTCCAAGGGCTGCAAGCCTTTGTTCAGGCACAGTCATCCCCGGCTGCGCCCCGGGCTCAACCCCTGCCAGAAGCACAAGATCCTTCTGGCCCTGCTTGGATGCCTCGCCTAACAAAAAGAATTTCCCTGACAGGGACCCAGACACCACAGATGGCGACTGCTCCCTGGAAGAAGGAGAAATTCCTCCAGGCCTGGAACCATACCAAACCATGCTTCACTTCTTCCACAAGGATGCCCTTGTTTCCCAGACCCTGAAGACTGGGTATTCTAGGCACGGATCCTATGGTGGAACCAAAGAAGAACCCCATCCCGGTGTCCCTTCATAAAGCCTCATGCTACATCCCAATGATGGAAACCATCCAGGAACTGGTTGACCTGGAGTGGGATGCCCCGGAGGCTAGCTTAAAAGGGGATCGGGCCTTGGAAGCCCTATACTCTCTGGAACCAGCGACCAAGGAACGCCTGCGTTTCCCAAAAGTGGATGCCATGATCCGTGCCGTCTCAAGGCGAACCATTACCGTTGAGGGAGAGGCTGCATTGAAAGATACTCAGGATAGATGATTGGAATCCACTCTTAAGCAGGCCTTCACAACAGCAATGACAATGCAGATTGCTTCCTGCTGCACACTGGCGGCACATTCCTGCTTGCTCCTCTTGAGAGGGGCAAATAACTCCGGAACGTATACCGTGAGACTATGGAACCTGCAGCAGCCTTTCTGACAGACGCAAGCTCAGATCTGGTGCATACCTCAGCGAGAGGAGCAGCCAGAAGACAACTATGGCTGCGGAATTGGTCTGCTGATGCAACCTCTAGAGCGAATCTTACAGGAATGCCTTTTAAAAGGATCTCTTAGTCGGAAGCGAATTGGCGAAGTTAGCCAGCAAATGGGGTGAATCCCCAGTGCCTCGGCTACCAGAAGACAGGAGTAAAAGATCTGTGCGCCCTTCCTCCAGAAGAACCAAGGGCAGAGGCTCTCACAACCCTTTAGACCCAACAGGAACTCGCAGTTCCAGGCACTTCGTCCCTCCGGAAGGTCCCATCCCTTTCGGAACCAACAGACCCAGGGGCAGGCTCCAGCCTGCTCCCCAATGAGAATGGGCCGACCCATCCACAAGAAGAAGAAATGGGGGTTGACTTGCCCTAGTCTACCAAAGATGGGTCAAGATCATGTCCGACAAATGGGTACTAAACATCGGTTGAAGGTTCTGCAGCATCCCTCCAGACAAATTTGTCACCTTGCCACTCCCACACAGACTGGCAGTGGAAGACACTGACAAAACTGCTCAACCTGAAGGCAATAACTCCGGTTCCTACCCCCCCAACAAAATACGGGGTGCTATTCCATCTGTTATTCCCAAGAAAGAAGGATCATTCTGACCCATCTTGGGTCTTGAATGTCAACAGTCCTCTGTGGATACTACACTTCTGCATGGAGACTCTTCGTTCCTTAATGGCAGTACAACCAGGAGAGTTTCTAACTTCCCTGGGCCTCTCCGAAGCCTACCTTCATATTCCAGTCCAAGATCACCAGTGCTTTCTACACTTTTGTGATACTGGGTCACCATTACTAGTTCTGAGCACTACCTTTTCGGCCTAGCAACTGCCCCAGAATATTCACACAAATTATGGTGGTCGTGGTGGCAACAGTGAGGAAGGGATTTTGGAACACCCTTACCTGGACGACTGGCTGATCAGGGTAAAGTCCTTCGGAAGAGAGCCGGCAGGTGACCAGAAGAATCAAGAACCTACTGCAGGAACTTGGTTGGGTTGTGAACACGGGCAAGAGCAGCCTGCAGCCCTGTCAATCTCTCTAGAGTACCTGGGGGCCCATTTCGACACCAAACAGAACAGTATTTCTTCCCCCCCCCCCCCCCCCAAACTACTAGCAGAGGTATGTTCTCAGCCTCAGTGGTGGCTGCAAGAAGACCACCTAAGCATAGTAAGCCTATCCCCACTGAACTGGATCTTGCTCACCATGGATGCGAGCCTGTGAGGGTGGGGAGCCCACTATCAGGAACTGATGGCCCAGGGACAATGGAACATAAACCGCCTAGAAGCTCGAGCAGTCAGACTAGCCTGCCTGCGATTCAGCCACAGACTCCAAGGCAAAGTGATTTGAGTAATGTCTGACAGTGCTACAACGGTTGCTTACATCAACTGCCAGGGAGGAACCATGAGCCAGCAGGTGTCTCTGGAGGTAGACCCTCTCATGGCATGGGTGGAGATAAACCTACAAGGGATCCTCTGCCTCCCACATCACAGGAAAAGACGTCTCAGCAGACTTCCTAGCAGAGAGCCTGGACCTGGGGGAATGGTTGCTGTCTACCACAGCCTTCCAACTGATAGTAACCTTTGCTGGTTGGGCCGGCTGGCTCAACAGGGAAGGCATCTGCCTTACACCCAGATCCAGGACTGTTCAAATCCCGACTGGGGACTTGTGGGGAAAAATCTGTAAATTTCTACTTGAGTTTCCGAGTGTCTAAGAGTCCTCTCCAAGACTGGACCCTGGAGAGGCTGAGGTTTGGAGTCTAGCGAACAGAGAAGCATCACAAGGACTCTCTTAAAGAAGCACAGTTACTCAAAGGCCGTGATTAACACCCTGCTCCGAGCACACAAGTTCCCCCACATCCCTGTCATACTATGGATCTGGAGAGTATTCGAAGCCTGGTGTGAGGACTGCGGGATTCTCCTGCGGACAGCCAAGATTCCCATGATTCTGGAGAAGGGGTTGTCACTCAAACTCCCTCAAGGTCCAAGTAGCCACACTGGCCTGCTTCAGAGCAGAAGTGGACGATATGTCTATCAACCCATCCAGACTTGTCCTGCTTCCTGAAGGGGTCAAATTCCAACCAAACCTAAAGTGGCCGGTGCCTCTATGGAATCTCAATCTAGTATTAGACTTCCTAGCTGGGGCTTCCTTCAGACCAACATGTGGTCTGTCACTATGCCTCTTAACATTGAAAACTGCATTCCTGGTGGCAATATGTTCAGCTCGTCGCATCTCCGAACTACAGGCTCTATCCTGTCGGGAACCGTTCCTTTAGGTTCACACCTGGAATCATATAACTGTGCACTGTCCCCTCTTTCCAAAAGTGGTTTCTGAGTTTCACTTGAACCAAACCATCTCGCTACCAACTCCGGATGAACTTAAGGACTCTGAAGACTCTCACCTTCTTTGCCTCCTGAATGTCGGCAGACTCCTGATGCAATCCCTGGAAAGATCTGAACCGATGTGCAAAACGGACTGCTTGTTTGTTCTTCACAGTGGGAAGAAACAAGAAGCGGCCTCGCGGTCGACCAGCAACCATAACCCGCTGGATAAAAGAATCAAGGCAGCCTACATAGAGGCAGGAAAGCCCTTACCTCTACGGGTTAAGGCTCATTCTGAGGGCCCAGGCTGTCTCCTGGGCAGAAACCAAGCTGCTGTCGCCCGCAGAGATTTGTCAGGAGGCGACGTGGTCCTCCATACACCTCCAGGTTCTGCCGCTTGGATGTTCAGGCCCGGGAAGACGCGGCCTTCACAAGGACAGTATTAAGTGGGCCACGGGCAGCCTCCCGCCCTGTCCGGAAGTAGCTTTTGTACATCCCATTGGTCCTGAGTCCATGTGGCTACACGCTAGGAAATGGAGAAATTACTTACTTGATTTTTATTTCTTAGTGTAGACAGATGGACTCAGCATCCCGCCTACGGCTGCCCTGGAAAAGGAGAACCTCCTGAATGCAAATACAGGTAAGCCGTGGCGTACCCCTAGTTCAAGACACCCACAGTTTGTCCGGTGTTGGCGTTAATTAGTTGAGTGCACTGGTGCTCTCCAGTCTGGAAATTAGTTGAACCAGTTCAAGTTTTACTCAAGTTTAATCAAGTTATTTAAGCAAAGATATATCCACAATGGCTTTTCGAAGAGAATGCTGAAGAGCTGAGGTTGCTGCAGGGGTATATCTAGAGTGAGGTCAGCTTTGAAATCTGATTTAGTCTCCTATCTGCTAGCAGAAGAGCACAATACCCGTTGGTCCTGAGTCCATCTGCGTACACTAAAGAAAACAAAATTATCAGGTAAATAATTTATCCATTTGCAACGTACAAGCATGTTGCACAAAGTTTCAATATTAGTGTTCAAACCTTTATTACCTCTCCTTTCTCTTTGCTCCTGATGAGTGGGTTTGGTTTTTTTTGCCTTTGTTTTGGCAGAGGCTCTAAGTCTTTGTGTCCCTGTATTGTGTGAGGTTATTGCAGGAAGTCAGATCCATATGTACACATGAAGAATAAATCTGATTGTTCTTGCTGATTTTAGCATTTGTTTGTTTGGCAAAGGCTGTAGTTAGGTATTTGTGTCGTTGAGAATTTCAGTAACTGACTGCTTCAAGTCAGGGCAGTGCTCCTTCTGACCTTAGGCAAGTCAGTTTGCCGACCATTGCCTCTGGTACAAACAAATGAGCACAGTGGCTTGTGTGTATAACTCCAAGCAGAAAGAATAAACAGACGTGCAAGCATTTTGCACACAATTATATTAAAGAGAATGATGTGTTACAGGCCTGATTAGATCAAGTTAGGTATGTATACTGTATTATACAGTAAAATCTAAAAATGTACTTCAAACTGAGTATGGCAAACATCTAGAACCATCATGTGCATGAAAATATGCAGCTATGTTTTAGGCTCTATAATTGAAAGAAAAGTTAAGATTTACTTACAATACAAATTAAAATCTTTCACATTTTGTCAGCTATTTTTACAGGTATTTGACATTCACATCAAAGTACAGGTTCACTCGAACTGCTGCAGGCATATTGTTATACAATTGAGAGGTGTGAAGGCTCTCACAATCAATGTACCTGATCATAGCAGGTTGCATTTCCATCATTTATGATTCAGTGTTATGGAATTGCAATACATATAGGTGAGTACAGATAGAAGTCAGTGCTGCAGAAGATGAATCAGGATGAGCAGAAAGAGGGAAACATTCACTAGGCACATATGCCGCCAGCTGTTTTAAAGTGTGGCCATATGTGGAGCAAATCTGAATATTGGGGGGGGGGGGGGGGGGTTTAACATTTTCAGACATATTATATGATTAATATAATGTATCTGCCAGGTAAGTACAGCCAGAAATAGAAATACTTGTAGGCCCAACTCGAATTAATTACATTGTAGATATGTACAATACTGAACCATAAATGATGGAACTGCAACCTGCTATGATCAGGTACACAAATCGTGAGCCTTCACGTTTCTCACTTGTATAACAATAGTTTTAGTGAAACTGTACTTTGATGTGAATGTCAAATACCTGTAAAAATAGCTGACGAAATGTGAAAGATTTTAATTTGTATTGTAAGTGAATCTTAACTTTTCTTTCAATTATAGAGCCTAAAACATAGCTGCATATTTTCATGCACGTGATGGTTCTAGATATTTGCCATACCCAGCAGTTTGAAGTACATTTTAGGTTTTACTGTACATATACAATCCATGTTTTGACTCTAGTTTTCAATGATTTTGTTGGTTATTGCATCTAGTTCTGTTTACTTGAAAAACATTTACTATCAGTAAACCAAAACCCTACAATGAGTGTTCATTGAAAATCATATACTAACAGTAAAGAAATCACTTGTCAGACTTTATCATCAAAACTTAAATTTGACAATGGTTATTTTTTTTGTCTGTACTTATTAGTGTCAATTTATACACATGATTTTTTTTTCTTTCAGTTATAGAGCCTAAGACATAGGTGCATGAAACCATGCACACTGGTTATTCTAGAGTACAGACTATTTCGGTGGGTCTAGTGTTTAAACTGATTTATTCACCTGTGGGGGAAAAATCCAGGAATGTATGTTTGGAAATTGGTTTAAACTTTTCAATAGTTAAATACTTAAAACATGTTTAAATATTCTATATATAATTGGCATAGTTACTTACCAAGTGTATGTATACTGTTTATAATTTTACTGCCTTGCAGTTTGTTACACCATACATACTCTAAAATTCCTTTTTGCTTACCACCATCTCAGATTTTAGAAGTTGTGTATGTAGATGTTAAATCAGTCTTTCTGCTATACTAGTCTGGTATGTTTGGGTTTGTTCCTGTTCAGCTGATGGAAGCAGAGCTTATACTGTGTGTGGGAACCAGTTAAGTCAATATCTAGCTCCAGCTGTTGGAAGACCACTTAATACCGTAGTTCCCATCTTCTGTGGCACTTAAGTTATCCCAGGACAAGCAGGATGCTAGTCCTCACATATGGGTGACATCAGTAATGGAGCCCTATGTACGGAAAACTTCTTTAAAAGTTTCTATGAAACTTTTGACTGGCACCGGAGTGCCTACTGAGCATGCCCAGCATGCTATGATATTCCCTGCCACAGGGGTCTCTCTTCAGTCTTCTTTTTTCCGCGAAGCAGTTAGCATCGCGGGCTATTAGGAGTCTTGAGGTGATTTTCACCTTGTACGAAATTTGATCAGCCGCAGGGGTTTTTCGATTTTATTACCGGCGGTAACTTTTTTCTGTTATCGATTCCCGGCTGGGAGCGATAACTCTGGGGGTTTTTGCCGTCGACGGCCGTCCGGCGCCATGGCCTCCGGCTTCAAAAAGTGCCCTAACTGCACAAGAACTATGTCGATTACCGACCCACATTTTCAATGTGTTCTTTGCTTAGGCAAAGACCACAACATTCAAATGTGTAAGTCTTGTGCTGAAATGACCAGTAAAGGTCGTCGTTTAAGGGCTGAGAAAATGGAGCAGCTTTTCTCCATACAGCTACTTCCACGGGCATCTACTTCAACGCAGTCTTCTCCATCGGCTTCCTTTCACCAGCTTCTGTTGAAGAAAAAACATCCAGAAGCGGGAGACGCCGCAACTTCATCTCAGTCGATATCATCGAAGGCATCGACTGCTGGAAGCGAAAAACAAAAGGAGAAGCATCGCCATCGACGACGGCAGGAGACGATGACCGAAGAGACTTCCACAGGTACGGCCTCTCCGGCAAAGAAAACCCGGACGGAAACGGAGGCTCCAAGGCCTACTGCAGGGCGTTCCCCACCGATATCGGTGCCGGGTTCCGAACCTCCTCAGGGCTCTGAGGAGGTATCTGCATCGCCTCCACCGCCTCCCTCCACAGCTGCTCTGTTTTCACCAGCTGTGAGAGTGGAACTTGACTCCCTGATACGTCAAGCGGTGCAACAAGCGCTACGAGAGGCGATTCCACCATCGATGCCATCGCCGTCAATGCCCATTCCGAAGTCACGGACGATGACAGCGGAACCGGAGACTATTCCTACCCCGGTACAGTCACCGATGCTGCGTACGCCTCTACCGATTCCTTCCTCGGTGCCAGCGACTCCAACACCGGTTCCACCGGGGATGTCAACATCCTGCATCCAGTATTTAACAAACTGGACTCACTCCTGGACATTCTGACCAAACAACTACCAAAGGATCCAGTTCCAGGACCATCTGGTCTACCAAGGCAGTTGCCACTAGATCCAGTCCCAGGCCCATCTGGAGTACCAAGGCCTGTTAGGCCTCGCTCGCCTGTGCCACCACATCATGATCCTGGGGACTCTTCCTCTGAGTATTCTTCGGATGAAGAACTATTCTCAGAGCCCTCTCCGCCGGATGACCATAGAAAATCTCCACCGGAGGACCTCTCATTTACTAATTTCGTAAAGGAAATGGCAGACACCATCCCCTTTCCTATCCAGACGGAAGTAGATGAGAGGCAGAAGACTTTGGAAGTCCTACAATTTGTGGACCCTCCCAAAGAAATGTTGTCAATCCCGGTACATGAGGTTTTTCAGGAACTACAGCACAGAATTTGGGAGCACCCAAGTTCTGTACCAGCAGTGAACAAGAGGGCTGAAGCCACTTACCTGGTACAGCTTACTCCAGGATTCCAGAGGTCCCAACTGCCTCACCAATCAGTGGTGGTTGAGTCTGCCCAAAAGAAGGCAAAAATCCCATGCTTCCTTACCACCTGGAAAGGCAAGTAGATTCCTGGACACTTTAGGAAGAAAGATTTTCCAGGGTTCCATGCTGGTGTCAAAAATTTCTGCTTACCAGCTCTATATAAATCAATACCAAAGGAACTTGTGGAAACAGGTTCAGGACTCACGCTTTCTCTTCCAGAACAGTTTCAGGAGTCATTCCAAAATATCATACACAAGGGCCTTGACTCGGGCAAGCATGAAGTTCGAGCAACTTATGATTGCTTTGAAACAGCAGCAAGATTGTCAGCATCAGGCATAGCTGCGAGAAGATGGGCTTGGCTGAAAGCCTCGGATCTTCGCCCAGAGGTTCAGGAGCATTTATCTGATCTTCCATGTCTGGGGGATAACCTCTTTGGGGAGAAGATTAAGGAAGCTGTGGCAACCTTGAGGGACCGCACCGAAACCTTGAAACAATTATCCTCTCAGCCTCCAGAACCTCAAGTTTCTTCC
Source organism: Rhinatrema bivittatum (assembly GCF_901001135.1). Lineage (NCBI taxonomy): Eukaryota > Metazoa > Chordata > Amphibia > Gymnophiona > Rhinatrematidae > Rhinatrema > Rhinatrema bivittatum. The sequence continues at coordinate 365,628,750 of NC_042618.1, forward strand.
AGGAAATTTCCCAGACGTGACACTCGCAGACCGTACTACCGTCCACGTCGGTACTATCCCCCAGCAGGTAGGCCAAGAGCCAATCGCCCAACACAACGCCAACAGCCTAGGCAAAGGCCAACAAGACCTCAGCCACCTCCACAAACGACGACTACTTCTGGTTTCTGAAAAGCCCCAGAGAGCAGCAGCTACATCAACCCGTTTCAGGAAACACCAGTAGGAGGTCGCATACAGTACTTCCACAACAATTGGACCTCCATCACCACTGACCAGTGGGTGTTATCCATCATAACTCATGGTTACAGGCTGGATTTCTTAACTATCCCAAAAAAATCCACCACGTCACTCTTATACAATAAATCAACATTCCATAATTCTTCAAACAGAATTATCCACCCTTCTGAGAGCCAGGGCTATAGAACCAGTCCCTGGGCCTCAAAAGGGCAGAGGATTCTACTCCAGATATTTCCTCATTCCAAAGAAAACAGGAGGCCTTCGACCCATTCTAGACCTCAGAAATCTCAACAAATTCCTGAGAGAGGAAAAGTTCAGAATGGTATCCCTAGGCACCATTCTGCCTCTTCTTCAAAGGGGAGATTGGCTCTGCTCTCTGGATCTTCAAGATGCATACGCTCACATCCCCATCTATCCTCCTCATCACCAGTACCTGCGCTTTCGGATACTAAATCAGCATTTTCAATACAGAGTGCTGCCATTCGGCCTTGCATCAGCACCTCGAGTATTCACAAAGTGCATGGCTGCAGCAGTGGCACACCTCCACAAGCACAGAGTGCACATGTTCCCTTATCTGGACGATTGGCTCATCAAAAGTCAATCAAAAGAAGGAGCTCTCACTTCTCTCAAGCTCACTATCCAGGTGCTTCACTCCTTGGGATTCCTCATCAACTACCAGAAATCCCATCTGTCTCCAACTCATCTGATACAGTTCATAGGTGCAGAACTAAACACTACACTAGCAACGGCTTTTCTTCCAAGAGACCGTGCGCAAACACTTGTCCTGTTGACTCACAATCTTCGCAAACCATTCCAGGTAACCGCTCACCAATGCCTCATTCTTCTAGGGCATATGGCTTCCACAGTTCATGTCACTCCCATGGCCAGATTGACCATGCGCCTACTGCAATGGACACTCAAAGCACAGTGGATACAAGCCACTCAACCAATGTCTACTCCCATTCATATCACACCAGAACTCAGATCTGCACTCCTCTGGTGGACATCAATGGGCAACCTGCTCAAAGGCCTACCTTTCCAGCAGCCAGTTCCACAAGTGACTTTGACTACAGATGCATCCACCTTAGGATGGGGAGCACACATTGGTCATCTAAAGACACAGGGCAAGTGGACTCAGCTCGAAGCCTCTTTTCAAATAAACTTCCTAGAGCTTCGAGCTATGCGCTACATGCGTTCAAGGACTGCCTATCACACAAGACTGTTCTAATCCAAACGGACAACACAGTAGCCATGTGGTACATCAACAAACAAGGAGGGACAGGTTCTTATCTCCTTTGTCAAGAAGCAGCACAGATTTGGGACTGGGCCCTCACACACTCAATTTTTCTACGGGCCACCTACCTAGCAGGCATCCACAACACTGTAGCGGATCGCCTCAGTCGTCAGTTCCAACCGCACGAATGGTCCTTGGATCCAGCAATTGCATCCAAGATTTTCCAACGCTGGGGTCAACCGACGATAGATCTCTTTGCATCTCAACTCAACTACAAAGTGAGCAATTACTGCTCTCTCCTCTGGCAACAAAACAGCCTACCAAAGGACGCGTTTGCTCGCCATTGGAATTCAGGCCTGTTATACGCTTATCCACCGATACCACTCATAACCAAAACATTAGTGAAACTACAACAGGACAAGGGAACTATGATACTTATAGCCCCATATTGGCCTCAACAAGTATGGTTCCCCACACTGCTAGATCTCTGTCAGGGATCCAATTCGCCTGGGAGTAGCTCCCAATCTCATAACTCGGGAACAGGGTCAGTTGCGCCATCCCAACCTTCAATCCCTGTCCCTGACAGCATGGATGTTGAGAGCTTGATCTTACAACCTCTCAACCTTCCATCCGCTATATCTCAAGTACTTATAGCTGCACGTAAACCTTCCACTAGAAAGAATTATTCCTATAAATGGAAACTGTTTACGCTGTGGTGCACTCAGAAAGATTTAGATCCTTTCACTTGCCCCACTACCTCACTACTAGATTACCTTTACCATCTCTCAGACTCTGGTCTTAAGACATCGTCTGTAAGGGTACACTTAAGTGCAATCTCAGCTTATCATACCAAGCTCGGAGAGGCATCTATCTCTTCACAACCTCTCGTCAGTAAATTCATGAGAGGCCTAACTCACATAAAACCTCCAGTTCATACCCCATGCATACAATGGGATCTGAACGTGGTACTCACTAGACTTATGCGTTCTCCTTTTGAACCCATAAACACTTGTGACCTTAAATACCTTACTTGGAAAACTGTTTTCCTTATAGCCATTACATCAGCTAGAAGGGTCAGTGAATTACAAGCACTAGTCACATATGAACCTTTTACAAAGTTCCTCCATGACAGGGTAGTCCTACGGACACATCCAAAATTCCTTCCTAAGGTTGTCACGGAATTTCACTTGAACCAATCGATAGTTTTACCTACCTTCTTTCCTAGGCCTCACTCTCACCAGGGAGAAAGAGCCTTACACACTTTGGACTGTAAACGTGCGTTGTCCTTCTATTTAAACCGCACTACAGCCCAAAGAAAATCCAGTCAGCTGTTTGTATCCTATGATCCAAACAAACCAGGTAAAGCAGTGGGTAAACATACTCTGACAAATTGGTTAGCAGATTGCATACAATTTTGCTATGAAAAAGCAGGCCTTACTCTTCAAGGGCGAGTAAAAGCACACTCGGTAAGAGCGAAGTAAGGAGAAGTGGTGATCGTTGGAGACTTTAATATGCCAGATGTAGACTGGAGAATCCCATCTGCAGAATCTAATAGTAGAGAAATAGTAGATGCCCTGCAATTAGCTTTGTTCAAACAAATGGTAATGGAACCCACGAGAGAAGGAGCTATACTCGACTTAGTGCTCACTAATGGAGATAATGTCTCAGACGTCCAGGTGGGTGCCCACCTCAGCACCAGTGATCATCAAACGGTATGGTTTAATATCACAAAAAGGACACGGAAAAGAAGCACAAAAACCCAAGTTTTGATGTTCAAAAACACAGACTTTGATGAAATGGGGAAGTACCTGGAGGAAGAATTAAAAGGCTGGGAAAACGAGAGAGATGTGGATCAACAGTGGACCAATCTAAAAGGAGCAATCACCAAGGCAACTAATCTATATGTTAGAAAAGTAAAGAAAAGCAAAAGAAAAATGAAACCTATCTGGTTCTCAAAGGAGGTGGCTGACAAAATAAAGGCTAAAAGAACAGCGTTCAAGAAATATAAAAGATCCCAAAAGGAGGAACACAAAGAAGAATATCTGGTAGAACTGAGGGAGACGAAGAAATTAATCAAGATGGCAAAAAGTCAAGCGGAAGAGAGGATTGCCAAAGAGGTAAAGAGTGGTAACAAAACATTTTTCAGATACATCAGTGAAAAGAGAAAAGTTCAAAGTGGTATAGTGAAATTGAAAGGTGGAAAGGATCAATGTGTGGAGAGAGACGAAGAAATGGCAGAAATATTAAATGAATACTTCAGTTCTGTGTTCACTAAAGAGGACCCTGGAGAAGGACCGACACTAGTTAACAAGAAACTGGAGGGGAATGGAGTAGATGTAACTCCATTCACAGTAGAAAATGTATGGGAAGAGCTGGTGAAACTGAAAGTGGACAAAGCCATGGGGCCTGATGAAGTTCATCCCAGAATACTGAGGGAGCTCAGAGATGTGCTGGCGGGTCCGCTGTGTGACCTATTCAATAGATCCCTAGAAACGGGAGTGGTGCCGAATGATTGGAGGAGAGCGGTGGTGGTCCCGCTTCACAAGAGTGGGAACAGAGAAGAGGCTGGTAACTACAGACCGGTTAGCCTCACTTCAGTGGTGGGAAAAGTAATGGAGTCACTGTTGAAAGAGAGAATAGTGAACTATCTACAGTCGGGAGAATTGCTGGACCAGAGGCAGCATGGATTCACCATTGGAAGATCCTGTCAGACAAATCTGACTTTTTTGACTGGGTAACCAAGGAATTGGATCGAGGAAGAGCACTCGATGTCATCTACTTGGATTTCAGCAAAGCTTTTGACACTGTCCCGCACAGGAGACTGGTGAATAAAATGAAAAGCTTAGGAGTGAGTGCCGAGGTGGTGGCCTGGATTGCAAACTGGTTGACGGACAGAAGACAATGTGTGATGGTAAATGGAACTCTCTTTGAAGAGAGAGCGGTTTTAAGCGGTGTACCGCAGGGATCGGTGTTGGGACCGGTCCTTTTCAATATCTTTGTGAGCGACATTGCGGAAGGGATAGAAGGTAAGGTATGTCTTTTTGCGGATGACACTAAGATCTGCAACAGAGTGGACTCGCCGGAAGGAGTGGAGAGAATGAGACGGGATTTAAGGAAGATGGAAGAGTGGTCGAAGACATGGCAGCTGACATTCAATGCCAAGAAGTGCAAAGTCATGCATATGGGGAATGGAAATCCGAATGAACTGTATTCGATGGGGGGAGAAAGGCTGATGTGCACGGAGCAGGAGAGAGACCTTGGGGTGATGGTGTCTAATGATCTGAAGTCAGCGAAACAATGTGACAAGGCGATAGCTAAAGCCAGAAGAATGCTGGGCTGCATAGAGAGAGGAATATCGAGTAAGAAAAGGGAAGTGATTATCCCCTTGTACAGGTCCTTGGTGAGACCTCACCTGGAGTATTGTGTTCAGTTCTGGAGACCGTATCTCCGAAGAGACAGAGACAAGATGGAGGCGGTCCAGAGAAGGGTGACCAAAAAGGTGGAAGGTCTTCATCAAATGACTTATGAGGAGAGATTGAAGAATCTAAATATGTACACCCTGGAGGAAAGGAGGAGCAGAGGTGATATGATACAGACTTTCAGATACTTGAAAGGTTTTAATGATCCAAAGACAACGACAAACCTTTTCCATAGGAAAAAAATCAGCAGAACCAGGGGTCACGATTTGAAGCTCCAGGGAGGAAGATTCAGAACCAATGTCAGGAAGTATTTCTTCACGGAGAGGGTGGTGGATGCCTGGAATGCCCTTCCGGAGGAAGTGGTGAAGACCAGAACTGTGAAGGACTTCAAAGGGGCGTGGGATAAACACTGTGGATCCATAAAATCAAGAGGCCGTCAAAGAGTGGGTGGCTAGCCAGAATGACGGCTACTGCCTGGAGACAATACCCTTATTCAATAAACATACACATGGTTACTGTGACTCCAACATTGCTCTAAGCTACAACAGCAAGAGGAAATGTGGAAAAAAGGATTTGCACTCACAAAGTGGGGAGTAGCTGGCTTGTTACGGCGGTTACTACCCCAAACCAAATAAGCCTGATACTTCACTTTCAATGCATATCCAGCATAGCTCTCTGCTTCAACGGCAGGGGAGAAGAAAAACTGATACTTCACGCATATCCAGCATAGCTCCCTGCTTCAACGGCAGGGGAGAAGAAAACCTGATACTTCACGCATATCCAGCATAGCTCTCTGCTTCAACGGCAGGGGAGAAGAAAAACTGATACTTCACGCATATCCAGCATAGCTCTCTGCTTCAACGGCAGGGGAGAAGAAAAACTGATACTTCACGCATATCCAGCATAGCTCTCTGCTTCAACGGCAGGGGAGAAGAAAAACTGATACTACAAGCATATCCAGCATAGCTCCCTGCTTCAACAGCAGGGGAGAAGAAAAACAACCAATAAGGGCTGAACAACACAGTCTGGGTAAAACAAATAAGCATGGGTGTAGCTTGCTTATTGCGGCGGTTACTTCCCCTACTACCCATAACTAATCAAGCTTGATATTTCACTTGGTTGCAGCTCCATCACTGCTCTCTACATTAATGGTGGGGGTGGAAGGGAAATAGAACCAAAGAGCTAAGAGAAACAGATAAGTATGAGAAAAAAATGTGAAGCTTGCTGGGCAGACTGGATGGGCCGTTTGGTCTTCTTCTGCCGTCATTTCTATGTTTCTATGTAAAAGCACACTCAGTAAGAGCGATGTCAACTTCAGTAGCAAACCTTCGCTCTGTACCTATTCTGGACATTTGCAAAGCAGCAACATGGAGTTCTCTTCACACCTTTGCAGCTCACTACTGCTTAGACAAAGAGGGAAGACAAGATTCAGCCTACGGACAATCCGTCTTAAAGAACTTGTTTCCAGTTTAATCCCAACTCCTTCTACATCCAACCTGCTGTGATTTCGGCTGATTCATTTCAATAGCAATACCTTACGGTTACTTCAGCACAAAATGACTCAGCCTCTAGCTTGCTAATCACCCATATGTGAGGACTAGCATCCTGCTTGTCCTGGGATAAAGCAAAATTGCTTACCTTGTAATAGGTGTTATCCCAGGACAGCAGGATGCAGTCCTCATGAAACCCACCCGCCACCCCGCGGAGTTGGGTCCGATACGTTTTATTTATTTTTGGCTAACGCTTATTGCTACAAAACAAGACTGGAGAGACCCCTGTGGCAGGGAATATCATAGCATGCTGGGCATGCTCAGTAGGCACTCCGGTGCCAGTCAAAAGTTTCATAGAAACTTTTAAAGAAGTTTTCTGTACATAGGGCTCCATTACCGATGTCACCCATATGTGAGGACTACATCCTGCTGTCCTGGGATAACACCTATTACAAGGTAAGCAATTTTGCTATACATCAGCTGTTGCTTGAGGGCCATGCTCTTGCCCATGGGCCAGTGAAGTTAGCCTCTTATAACTGAAACCTCTTGCTGTAAATAAGGGAACTTGAGTCTCCCAAAGTGGTTTGTTTAGTTTGTTTTAAATTGTCTGTATTTAGCAAAGGGAAGAATCTTTAAGTTTTCCAAAGCTTTGAAATTCTTTGTATTTAACAGAGGAGAATTTCTGAACTTAGTTGCAGATTCCATGTTTAATTGCTTTATGAAGAAGGGCTTTGCTTTACCAACAATTTTATTTATTTTTTTTAAATTCAGCAGAAATCGGTTTTCTCCCCTTACCTTTTTTATAAAGAGATTTCAATATTTGAGACTTGTCAGACATCACCATTCTGGCAAGAGTTGCCAATCTTGCAGGTTCAGTGTCTGTAGCAAATGGGCAGCAGCAGACAATAGCTGTGTCTACTCTGCCTGCCTCTGAGGAGATAAAGGGCTCAAGTAAGTTAAAAGTGCGACTGTTTCAAAGCAGACTACTAGAGACTTACATTTTTAACAACCAGTGACTGCTGGGGCTCACTGGTGGGAAAAGATCTTGATGTGAGTGGGTAGGAAAAACATAATGCTGTTGTATAGAGCTGTCACTGAAAAATGAAGGAGAGGGAACATGCAATGGCTTTGAACAATTGAACATGTCTTTGTCAAAGTCTACCCCAAATACTGGGGAACAATCTAGGAAAGGGTGCACAAGATTTCCATTTGTAGCCATAGGACTGAACTAATATATGCTTACACCAGGGGTGGGCACTTCGGTCCTCGAGGGCCACAAACCAGTCTGGTTTTCAGGATATCCCTAATGAATATGCATGAGAGAGATTTGCATGCACTCTGCCTCAGTTGTATGCAAATCTGTCATGCATATTCATTAGGATATCCTAAAACTTCGACAGGTTTGTGGCCCTCAAGGACTGGAATTGCCCATCCCTGGCTTACACTATATACTTACAGAACACCTGCTGCCTTTCTAGATTTTCCTCTTCCTAATCACACTTCTGCTGGAGGGTGTGTGTGTGTGTGGGAGGGGGACATGTTCCTGATGGGAGTGTACCCTGGTGCAGAGTTCCTGAAAGAGGGTGGAATCAAAGGACATACTGGGACACCAAATGACTTTCCTATAACATGCCGCCTTGGGCTCTGGGTCGATTCAGTGGCAAGCTTAAGTTAAGTGACCATCTTATCCACATGGCTAGACTTAATATTGCATCATATTGGAAGTCTCAGCTGCTGATTTCTCATTGATTGAAGCAGGTTCACAATATAGCAGTCATTGAGAACTTCTTACAAAGATAAGAGGGCAAGCAGAATGGTAGTCCTCACACATGGGTGATACCTGATGGTGCCTGGCATGGAGAACAAAGTTTCTAGAAACCTTTGACTGGCACACTGAGCATGCCGCTAACCATACACTCACCCGGGGTCCCTCTTCAGTCGCGAAACTACTGCCTCTGCCTGGGGGCGTCTCATGGCGTCTGCGGTTGTGACCTGTGTGCTGTTGGGAACACCTCGATAAGATGGAAAAATTATTCGGCTCCAAAGGATTGGATCCATCATCAGCATCAGGAACCTCCACCCCTCTTGGTAAAGAGGTTCAAATTTCAACTCGTCACCACTGCACCTGCTTCCTGGACCCGATTTGGTAACCAGAGAGTGACCGTGGTCTGGTTACCAGAGAGTGACCATTCCCGCTTGGGTTACTCTCTTTTCCCCCTCTGTTTAGGGAAAAGACTGACCACTGAGAGCGATTGAAAAAGTCACCGTTCATTGTCAAAACCAGGCCACGGACTGGCATCTGCTTCAGGCAGAGGAAGCAGTTCCCTCCGGCCCCTCTGCAGCTTCCACTGACACTGGAGGAATCTGTGCACCCCCAGCTCCCTGGAGGATATCCTGATTCCACCTCCTCAAGCAGTCTTGGCAATGGCTGCTTTTGAGGAGGAGTTAGAAGTGCGTGTGGTTGGCGGTCAGCCGGGCCCTGCAAGACTTTGAGCCTTCAGTTCCACCAGGACTGCCATCGCCACAGGAGCCTACTCTGCTAGTGATTATGCCTTTACTGGAGTGGCTCTGTGCTGCTCAATGTCTTACCGACACAGCCAGCTCCAGTGCCCCAAGCCCCTTTGCAGCCAAAGGGGGCACTGCTGCCACCACCACCGGCCCCCATACCAGTGAGTGACTCCTCAGAGGAGGAAGGGCCATTGGGATTGATGGTGGCTCAGACACGGTGCTTTTGCCACCTTCTAGCTCTCCCAGGGCCATCAGCATCTGTTCCACTGGTGACTTCAGTGCTGTCAATCCCACCCCCACCCCCCCGACGCCTGCAGATCAGTCCACTCCTGCGACCTCAAAGCCCATCGGAGGCCCACATGCTGGATGCAGCTGGGTCTTCCAGCCTCCACATCCCCAGGGGATCACAGTGAAGGGGAGGCCCCATATGACTTCTAGGAAGGGGAGGCATCCATATTCTCTACTGAGGAATCAGAGGATCTTCCCTCTGAGCCTTCTCCTTCAGAGAAGCAGTGGAAATCTCCCCCAGAGGATCTCTCCTTCATGGGGTTTGAAGGCCATGGCAGAATCAATGCCTTTCCAAACTTTTAACTGATCAGGACTCTAGGCACAAGATGGTTGAGATTCTGCAAGTCAGGGATTCCCCGAAAGAGGTTGTGGCAGTACCTGTCCATGACATCTTCAGAGAGTTGGGGGCCTGCCTTTGGAAGCATCCCATATCGGTACCTCCTGTGAATTGTAAGACGGATGCAGTTTTCCTGGTCCAACCTACCAGTGGCTTTTAGCACCTCCAGCTTCCTGACCAGTCTGTAGTGGTAGAATTTGCCCTGAAGAAGGCAGAGGATCTGCACCTGTCTCTGGCCCCAGGCGAGAGCATTAGGGCCCTTGATGCCCTGGGTTGCTGCATTTTTCAGGGCACACTGATGGCCCGCATTGCTTGTTACCAGTTATATATGGGTCACTATTCCAGAAACCTGTGGAAATAGGCTCAGGAGTTCAGTTAGTGCCTGCTGCTACAATTCCAGGAGGAATTCCAAAAGTGCTTGTCATACTCAAAATGGCCTTGAGTATGACAAGTCTGCTTTGTCTATGACTTCTTCACGACAGTTATGAGAACCACTGCAGCAGGCATCAGGGCTTGGCGGGCCACGTGGCTGTGCCTCTGATCTTCATCCTGAAGTCCAGGACTGCCTGCTGGTTTGCTATTTTTGGGGGACAACCTGTTTGGAGACAGAATTCAGGAAGCAGTGGCACAGCTGAAGGACTATCAGGAGACCCTTCAGTAACGGTCAGCCCATTCCTCTGACATCCAGCCCCTCTGCAATATCAGTGGCCTTTTTTATTGGCCCCACAAATATTACCCACCAGCACAGAGGGCCAGGGCCCCACAACCTCCTGTCAGAGCGAGGCTGAGAGCCCCAAACTAAATGAACAGCTACAACCACACCACAGGGTTTTGACTGGCTGGCAGTCAGGGAGCATGAGCCAATATCCTCCACAGCATGCGGTGCTTGTCGTTTTGATGTTGACAAGGTGACTGTGTAGGCCCTCTGCTTTTCGGAAGGGGTATCATGTGTTTTACAATCCAGAAAACCATCCAGTAGAAAATATTCAGTGAATTCACCTCAGTGCCATCGGAGCGCGGATGATACTGCAATTTCTTGCCGTCCACTCGTGGGTTGATTCATGAGGGCTTATTACAGCTAAAGCAGCCTCCTGCTCGCCCTCCAGCAGTTTCCTGGGATCTCAACATGGTCCTCTCAACTCATGAAACTTCAGTTTGAGCTATTGCGATCTTGCAACCTGAAATACATTTCCTGGAAAATTGTTGTCTTGGTCGCGGTTACATTGGCTTGCAGAGTCTGTGAACTGCAAGCTCTGGTGTTGTATCTACCTTTATACAATATATTTTTTTTTGTGTCAAGGTGGTCCTATGAACGCACCTGAAGTTTCTTTCCTAAGGTGGTTTCAGAGTTCCATTTCAACCAGTCTATTGCCCTTTTTTCCCAAGGCCTCATGCTCACCAGGGTGAGCGTGCTCTACACACACTGGATTGCAAGAGGGTGCTAGCCTTTTACTTGGAACAGACAGCGCCTCACCGCATTTCCATTCAACTTTGTCTCCTTCAACAAAAACAGGTCAGGAGTCGTGGTGTCAAAGCAGACCCTATCCCATTGGGTAGTGGATTGTATTGCCCTCTGAGCTCAGGCAGGCTTGCAGCTGCTTGATTACGTCAAAGCTCACTCCGTATGAGCCACGTCAATCTCTGGTGGCTCGCTTGCATGCAGTTCTCATTCACGAGATCTGCAGGGTGGCGACCTGGCGCTTCCTCCACACATTTGCTTCCCAATATTGCCTAGACAAGGATGGGCAGGCAGGATTGTCAGTTTGGACAGTCTGTCCACCATAATCTTTCAGCCATAAAACCCAACTCACTCTGTGGGCCCTGACATTGGGTGCAGGCCTGCTCCTGTGATTGCTGCCGCTCTGGGTGTTCACGCTGTGCCACAGAACAGGTGCCATGTTCGAAGCGGCCTGAAGCTACTTAATCACCCATGTGTGAGGATTACCATCCTGCTTGTTGGAGAAAGCACAGTTTCTTAACTGTAACAGGTATTCTCCAAGGTCAGCAGGATGTTAGTTCTCACGAAACCTGCCTGCCACCGTACAGAGTTGGGTTTCTCTCAGGTTTTTTATTTCTTTTTTTTGCAAACTCTGTAATAAGACTGAAGAGGGACACCATGTGGTTAGCAGCATGCTATGTATGCTCAGTGTGCCAGTCAGTTTCCCATGCTGGCCTCCATCAGATGTCACCCTTGTGTGAGGCCTAACATCCTGGTGTCCTGGAGAACACCTGTTAAGCAAGTGTGTTTTCCATATCTTAACTTTATCATATAAAAACCTATTGGAAATATCTGAATGACAGAGGAGAATCCCTGGCTTGAAGTGGAGTGTTCTGTGCCTCTCACCTAGATTATTCAATGTGTTTTCTTCAATGTGCATGTACTCTTATAGACAATGGAACCTGTGATCTATGCATGTTTTGAGACACTATTGGAAGATACATTATCTATCTGCTTATGTGACTTTCTGCTTTGGTTTAGTCTCCTTTCAAATAATGGCTGCCATCTGTGTTAAAACAAACAAAAAAATAAACCCTGACAGCACAGAGCCATTTATTGGGAAAAGATCCCCCCTCATCTTCTCAAACTTAGTGTTCAAAGAGCAGATTCCTATGTCTCGGCTTATCCTTCCACCTTGTTGTTTCCTTGAATCTTTAGTTTCCTTCACTGGACATTGTTTCTTGCAGAAACAGTGATGCAAGAGAAAACCCCATGTTAAATGCACAGATGCAACCTGATCTATTCCACCTACTTTCAGCTAGGCATGAGGAGAGCAAGGCCATCCTCTCTTTACTTTGTATTATAGTTTATGTATTATACAGGGTATAATTTATGCCTAACATACCCGTTTTATTGCTCCTTTCACGTTATATATAGTTTGTTTTGCTTCCTTTTTGCTATTGTTCTATGTAAGGGCCTTGCCCAATAGTTCTTAGTTGTATGTACACAGATACGATGTGCAAACGGTTATCGGTATAGAAGAAATTCGAAATAAAAATAAATGTATATCAGCTAATAGATTCCTCCGGAGAAAACTTCTACAGGAAAGTGATTTTCTGAGGGGGAAGATGAACCTGAAATATGCCTATTCCATAGGGAGCAAATCTACAGAGTACCCAGGTGGTTAAGGTACTAAAGCTGTCAAAGCAAGTCTGAGGAGACCCCAGGCTGGGACCTAACAATTAAGGTTGTCAAAAGCTGCCAACTTCCTTTCTCCTCTATTCTGAAATTGAGAGAATGGGATTCTTCAGAATCGGGGTTTGTAAAACAGTTTCCCCAAGCCAAAGGAGGTCTAAGAGCACCTCTTTCAGAATCCTAAAGTAGATGCATTGGTATCTGCTTTATTGGGAAAACCATCATACTTGTGTAAGGTGGGGCATACTTAAAACCTATAGAATAGAGTTCTTGATGAAGCATTCCTCCTCTTCCCCCCCCCCCCCCCCCAAATATAGTTCAGCTGTTCAGCGAGGAATCTTGTTCAAGCTATGTATCTAGAGCACTTATGCTGGATTCATCAACTTTCAGAAGCTGAAGAGTCTGCAAGACTTGAATCAGCAGCAGCTTACCTTGCAGATGGTTTATACAATCTCACAAGGATTTTCTCAGTCTCCAGCCTTAACAGTAGGTTCCAGACACTGTCATAGACATTGGCTGTGGATTCATGATTGTAGGTTTGTCTCTGTGACCCTTTAAGAACATAAGAAGATGCCATAGTGGGTCATACCAAGGGTCCATCAAGCCCAGCATCCTGTTTCCAACAGTGCCCAATCCAGGCCATAAGAACCTGGCAAGTACCCAAAAACTGTCTATTCCATGTTACCGTTGCTAGTAATAGCAGTGGCTATTCTCTAAGTGAACTTAATAGAAGGTAATGGACTTCTCCTCCAAGAACTTATCCAATCCTTTTTTAAACACAGCTATACTAACTGCACTAACCACATCCTCTGGCAACAAATTCCAGAGTTTAATTGTGCGTTGAGTAAAAAAGAACTTTCTCAGATTAGTTTTAAATGTGCCCCCTAGTCTTTCTACTATCCGAAAGAGTAAATAACAGATTCACATCTACCCGTTCTAGACCTCTCATGATTTTAAACACCTCTATCATATCCCCCCTCAGCCGTCTCTTCTCCAAGCTGAAAAGTCCTAACCTCCTTAGTCTTTCCTCATAGGGGAGCTGTTCCATTCCCCTTATTTTGGTAGCACTTCTCTGTACCTTCTCAATCGCAATTATATCTTTTTTTTTTTTTTTTTGAGATGCGGCGACCGGAATTGTACACAGTATTCAAGGTGCGGTCTCACCATGGAGCGATAGAGGCATTATGATATTTTCTGTTTTATTCACCATTCCCTTTCTAATAATTCCCAACATTCTGTTTGCTTTTTTGACTGCTGCAGCACACGGAACCGATTTCAATGTGTTATCCACTATGACGCTTAGATCTCTATCTTGGGTTGTAGCACCTAATATGGAACCCAGCATTGTGTAATTATAGCATGGGTTATTTTTCTCTATATGCGTCACCTTGCACTTATCCACATTAAATTTCATCTGCCATTTGGATGCCCAATTTTCCAGTCTCACAAGGTCTTCCTGCAATTTATCACAGTCTGCTTGTGATTTAACTACTCTGAACAATTTTGTGTCATCTGCAATTTTGATTCTCACTCATCATATTTCTTTCCAGATCATTTATAAATATATTGAAAAGTAAGGGTCCCAATACAGATCCCTGAGGCACTCCACTGTCCTCTCCCTTCCACTAAGAAAATTGTCCATTTAATCCTACTGTTTCCTGTCTTTTAGCCAGTTTGCAATCCACGAAAGGACATCGCCACCTATCCCATGACTTTTTACTTTTCCTAGAAGCCTCTCATGAGGAACTTTGTCAAATGCCTTCTGAAAATCCAAGTATACTGCATCTAGCGGTTCACCTTTTATCCACATATTTATTAACTCCTTCAAAAAAAGTGAAGCAGATTTGTGAGGCAAGACTTGCTTTGAGTAAAGCCATGCTGACTTTGTTCCATTAAACAATGTCTTTCTCTATGTTCTGTGATTTTGATGTTTAGAACACTTTCCACTATTTTTCCTGGCACTGAAGTCAGGCTAACCGGTCTGTAGTTTCCCGGATCACCCTTGGAGCCCTTTTTAAATATTGGGGTTACATTTGCTATCCTCCAGTCTTCAGGTACATTGGATGATTTTAATGATAGGTTACAAATTTTTACTAATAAGTCTGAAATTTCATTTTTCAGTTCCTTCTGAACTCTCGGGTGTATACCATCCGGTCCAGATGATTTACTACTCTTCAGTTTCTCAATCAGGTCTACCACATCTTCTAGGTTCACAGTGACTTGATTCAGTCCATCTGAATCATTACCCATGAAAACCTTCTCCATTATGGGTACCTCCCCAACATCCTCTTCAGTAAACACTGAAGAAAAGAAATCATTTAAGCTTTCCGCGATGCCCTTATCTTCTCTAAGTGCCCCTTTAACCCCTCGATCATCTAATGATCCAACTGACTCCCTCACAGGCTTTCTGCTTCGGATATATTTAAAAAGGTTTACTGTGAGTTTTCGCCTCTACGGCCAACTTCTTTTCAAATTCTCTCTTAGCCCGACTTATCAATGTCTTACGTTTAACTTGCCAATGTTTATGCTTTATCCTATTTTCTTCTGTTGGATCATTCTTCCAATTTTTGAATGAAGATCTTTTGGCTAAAATAGCTTCTTTCACCTCCCCTTTTAACCATGCTGGTAATTGCTTTGCCTTCTTTCCACCTTCCTTAATATGTGGAATACATCTGGACTATGCTTCAAGAATGGTATTTTTTAACAATGACCACGCCTCTTGGACATTTTACTTTTGTAGCTGCTCCTTTCAGTTTTTTTCTAACAATTTTTCTCATTTTATCAAAGTTTCCCTTTTGAAAGTTTAGCATGAGAGCCTTGGATTTGCACACTGTTCCTCTTCCAGTCATGAATTCAAATTTGATCATATTATGATCACTATTGCCAAGCGGCCCCACCACTGTTACCTCTCACCAAGTCCTGTGCTCCACTGAGAATTAGATCTAAAATTGCTCCCTCTCTCGTTCGGTTCCTGAACCAATTGCTCCATAAAGCTATCATTTATTCCATCCAGGAACGTTATCTCTCTAGC
The DNA here is from genome assembly GCF_901001135.1 of Rhinatrema bivittatum. Lineage (NCBI taxonomy): Eukaryota > Metazoa > Chordata > Amphibia > Gymnophiona > Rhinatrematidae > Rhinatrema > Rhinatrema bivittatum. The sequence goes on from NC_042618.1 coordinate 365,644,424, forward strand.
GTGTCCCGATGATACATTTACCCAGTCTATATTGGGGTAATTGAAGTCTCCCGTTATTACTGCACTACCTATTTGGTTAGCTTCCCTAAATTCTCTTAGCATTTCACTGTCAGTCTCACCATCTTGACCAGGTGGACGGTAGTATACTCCTATCACTATAGTCTTCCCCGACACACAAGAGACTTCTACCCATAAAGATTCAATTGTGCATTTAGTCTCATGCAGGATCTTTATCCTGTTGGACTCTATGCCATCCCAGACACAAAGCGCACCTCCTCCCGGGTGCTCCTCTCTGTCATTGTGATATAATTTGTACCCCGGTATAGCACTGTCCCATTGGTTATCCTCTTTCCACCATGTCTCTGAGATGCCAATTAAGTCTGTCATCATTCAATGCTATACATTCTAATTCTCCCATCTTACTTCTTAGACTTCTGGCATTAGCATACAAACATTTCAAATTTGTTTTTGTTTGTATTTTCATTCTGCTTTTTAATTGATAGGGATAAGTTAGAATTTTTTAGCTCTGAGTTTTTAGTTACAGGCACGTGGACTATTTTTCTAATTATTGGAACCTCACTGTCAGGATGCCCTAATTCTAATGCATCATTAGATCCTTTGAAGATACCTCTCTCCGAACCATGCGCTGCTGAGCGACTGTCGGCTTTCCCCTTTGTTCTAGTTTAAAAGCTGCTATCTCCTTTCTAAAGGTTAGTGCCAGCAGTCTGGTTCCACCCTGGTTAAGGTGGAGCCCATCCCTTCGGAAGAGACTCCCTTCCCCCCCCTTCCCCAAAAGGTTCCCCAGTTCCTAACAAAACTGAATCCCTCTTCCTTGCACCATCGTCTCGTCCAATCATTGAGACTCCAGAGCGCTGCCTGCCTCTGGTGACCTGCGCGTGGAACAGGGAGCATTTCAGAGAATGCTATCCTGGAGGTTCTGGGTTTAAGCTTTCTACCGAAGAGCCTAAATTTGGCTTCCAGAACCTCCCTCCCACACTTTCCTGTGTCGTTGGTGCCTACATGTACGACAGTCGGCGGCTCCTCAGCACTGTCTAAAATCCTATCTAGGTGACGCGTGAGGTCTGCCACCTTCGCACCAGGTAGGCATGTTACCAGGCTATCCTCTCCCCACCAGCCACCCAGCTATCTACATTCCTAATAATTGAATCACCAACTATGATGGCCAACCTAACCCTTCCCTCCTGGGCAGTAGGCCCTGGGGAGATATCCTCAGTGTGAAAGGACAATGCATCACCTGGAGAGCAGGTCCTTGCTACAGGATCATTTCCTGCTGCACTTGGTTGATGCTCTCCCATCATGAGACCTTCTTCCAAGGCAGCACCAGGGCTTCCAGTCTGAAGTTGGGACTTGACTACTATGTCCCTGAAGGTCTCATCTATATACCCCTCTATCTGCCTCAGCTCCTCCAGGTCTGCCACTCTAGCCTCCAGAGATCGGACTCGTTCTCTGAGAGCCAGGAGCTCTTTGCATCGCATGCACATGTACAACTTCTCACCGGTGGGTAAAAAAAATCATACATGTGACACTCTATGTAAAAGACTGGGAAGACCCCCTCTTGCTGCTGCCTTCATCTCAATTTTGATCAGTTCCTGGTTAAGTTTTAGGTTGCTATGGGAGTAGGAATGTGTCTAACGTCCTTTAAATGTATTAGTGAATTCACTATGTGTCTGGTAGTGGCCTACTGGGGTCTGATCGAATTCTCAAAGTTTTTGTTGGTGTTTTGTTTTGGGTTTTTTTTTGGGGGGGGGGTGGCACCTGCCTATAAATTAAGGGATGAGCGAGGGGTGGGAGGGTTGGGAAATACAGACTAACTTCAGTTAGTCAGCCAGAGTGACTTACTGCTCTCTTGATTAACAAATGTTGGTACCTATTCAAACCCAATCACACTACCTCAACACCTTTCCAAGGTGAGTAACTGAGCTGAACTATTCAACCTTTTTACTTAGATATACACTGCTCCTAGCTTATTTCTAGCTTCTGGCTACTTTTTGGGGTTTGTTTTTTTTGTGGGGGTTGTTTTTTTTTTTTAAATACAAACACTCAGTTCTTTAAAAGTCTGCAGAACACTCAGTTCTGCAGACTTTTTAAAAAAAATAAAACACACTACCTACTGCTTACTAGCTGTTGTATTTTTATTCATACCTATTTTACTGTTAAGTTTTATTTAGTATTAATTTTTAACCTTTTTAATTGTTAAGGTTATTTACTGCTGTAAACCGTTTTGGTCAGTAAGCCTTACTGGAAAACGGTATATAAATTTGTATAAATAAATAGCTACCTTATTGACTGACTATTTAAAAAATACAAAGTCTAACTTGTTTGTTCATTGCCTTTCTGACTATTAAAAGCACAAACACACTAAATATTCCCAAATTGTTAACTTTGCCCCAATACTTTTAAAAAGACAATGTCTCAAGCAAAAACTTACTGATTCCTTTCAGCCACCAGCAAGGTGATCCTCTCCTCTCAGTGTTCCCTCTAAATTTGTCCAACTCCTCTTTGAGGAGTTGGACAAATTAGTAAAGAGAATCTAGGTCACATATGTTTACGAAAGGACAGAAGCAATGTGACTTTGGAGGTCTTGTAGAGCATGAAACAAATACTGAGACTACAGAAAAATACCATCCTGGGAGACAGGTTGTGAAACAATTATTCAGAACAATTGGCAGAATGAGGATACAAGACTGTCAACCTCATGTAAGAAACAATTATGGGCTAGGGATCCACTGTCTCTGATTCAGTCAACAGGGGGGGATGTTTACAGAACTTTTTCAGAGTGAATCCATATAACAGACCAGTGAGTCTTGGATATTATGATTGTTACTCTGTTTACTTTTAATCCAAAGAGATGGAACATATGGCCCAATCAAAGATCTAAAAAGTGTAAATGGGAGCCTACATGTTCCTCATTTTCAAATGGAAACACTTTGATCTTCTATATTATGGTTCGTAGACAGGAGCTTTTAACTTCACTAGATCTCAAGGAGGCCTAGTTCCATATCCCAGTAAGAGAATCATTAGATTTGTTTCTGCATAATCTGGAAGCTCAACCCATTCAGAGCATTCCCTTTTTGAATTAGCAACTGCACAGAGAAATGTTACTAAAGTAATGGTGGTAGAAGCAGCCTCCTTTAAAGAAAGGGATTATAGTTCATCCATGATTGGTTGGAGGTATTAGTCTAGGATGGATAGTCAATTACACAAAAAGCAATCTACGGTAGTCATGATCAAAAATTTATTGGGAGCAATTTTCAAAACCATGGAACACAACGGAAGCCTATCCAATCTGCAATGTAGCAACCAAAAGTAGATCGGTGAAAAGGAATCTTTATCCACAATGTATTGGCCCATCCTTTTCACCGATCTATCTACTCTTGGTCTGTGACTGAAGGCTAGAAAAGATTATCAACCAAGTGAAGTTCAGCATATTAATCCCAAGCACTTGGTGCTTCTGTTTTCACCTGTTGGACAATGGCAGCAGCCATAAATTGTTTCCTGGACCAAAAATGCACGAGACACCTGCAATGTGCTCTGCTGTTATGTTGGAGACAGCAACAAAGTTATGACTTCCAACTGCCCCTCCTAGTGTCTGTGAAGAAGAGCCTTCACTGGTGGTCAAACAAAGAATACTTGTCAAAAAGTGTATTACTAGATCCTCTAAAATGGATAGTCCTAGCTACAGATGCCAGTTTATTAGAATGGGGCTTGCATGGTCAACACTATCCAGGGTCAGTGGGGTCTAACATTCCACTTGGTGGATCAGCAGACTAGAGATGAGCAATTCAGTTAGCATTACTTTTTCTCCCTATCCTGAAAAGAAAAGTGGTCAGAGTTCTTTCACAATTCAATGATAGCCTATATAAACAAACAAGGAACGCAAAGCTAGGAGATTTCACAGGAGACTGACCCACTTTCAGTGGGCAGAGGACAATCTGCCACAACTCTCAGCACTACCTGTTGCAGGGAAAGAACATTAAGCAGACTTCCTTAGAACCAGGAGAATGTGAGTTGAGTAATACAGCCTTTCAGAGAATAGAACAGATGGAGCTATGCAAAAGTACAATGATCTTATAGCAGGCGCAAAGAACCTGATGCCAAATCCTTACATTAATACAAACATGGTCAGACAGATTTGGCATACCTGTCTGTGATTCCTGATAAGCTGTGTACTTTGAAAGAGGAGAAGGCACAAGTGGTTCTAGTGACACCAGACTGACTGACTACCTTGGTATGCAGATTTGATGAGGTTAAACATTATCCTCTATAATTGTCAAGATTCAAAGGCCCAATATTGATGGTAAAACCAACTCCTTTTTGTCTTACAGCATGACTCTTGAACTGTCAAAATTAAAAACAGACTTTTCCCACAGATTTAAACATTACTAAAGGCAAGAAAGCAAACTTCCATAACTTCTATGTACGCATTGCGCATAATTTTGTTTGGGTTTTTTTTTTATAACATTAGTCCATCTCTTGTGGGAAAACATATTTCAGATATTAGCCTTGTTACAGAAAGGTTTAGACAAACCTCTAGCACAACTCCTTGTCCAAGTTGCAGTCATATGGACAGATTCTGTAAAGTGTGCTTGGCCGAGTGCACTATTTAACACGTGGTTGGCTGCACGTTTTCGACACGCGTCTATTTCTATTACCCCTATATACTGTAAGGGGTTTAGCGTGCCCAAGGGCAGGTGTTAATTTATGAGCAGCCTGAAAAAATGTGCAGAAAATGCTACTTTTCTGTATACCCTCAGACTTCATATCACTAGGATATAAATTTGGAGGAACCAAAAATGTTGAACATTTTAAAAAGTGCTGTCTGGTTCAGTTAGGACGCTCAATTTTAATGGCATCCATTTTCCTAACTGATTATCAGTGGGTTCGGAAAAGCATCTGTTTCCTGAACCTGTTGACAGAGCCACTTCTTCTGGGCCAAGGAAGCACTACGGGAGTGTAATCTATCCTAGCACCTCATTTTAGCGCAAACCCTGATTTTTAAATATAGGATTGTGTGCCCAGGAAAGGTGACTGGGCGCACATTGGGAGAGCTGGTGCTCAACGCAGGTACCCGTTCTCCTGCTCTCACTGAATCTGCCTGAGTGTCTGAGGGAGAATTAAAGGACTGTCCATGGCATCTCATCCTGATGTGTGGGTGGGGTGTTTTTTAAGGAGTAAAGGTGTACATCCTTTCAAACCAAGATACTACAATGGAATCTGAATTTGGTTCTAAAAGCTTTAATAACCTCTCCATTTTAGCCTTTAGGAAAAGCCTTTATCATGGATCTCACTTTATTTTTTCTTTTCCATCACATTGACAAGATGAATTTCTGAAATTCTGGCTGCTCATGTAGATCAGAGATTCCCAAACCTCTTCTAGGGGACCCCCAGCCAATCAGGTTTTCAGCCTATCCATAATGAATATGCATGAGACAAAAATTGCATACTGTGGAGGTAGTGCATGCAAACCTCATGCATATTCGTGGTGGATAGCATGAAAACTTGACTGGCTGGGGATCTTCCAGGAGAGGGTTGGGAACCATTGATGTAGAGCCATTTTCAACTTAACAAATTGTCACTATAACCCTTTATTTTCATTCATACTGAAAGTAATTTCATCTTTTTGCTTTAACCAAACTACTTTGCCAGCCGCTCAAGGAATGTTAAGGGAAATCCTTTACAAATTTCTGGATGAAAGACTTTTTTAAATTAAATACTTAGAAGTTACAAATTCATTTCAAGACAGGTCATTTGTGGGTTTTTGGGAAGAGGACAAAGGGGAAGCAGCTTCTAAAGAAACAATAGCAAGATGGCTTAAAGACTTTCTTCAGATAGTCCACCCAGTCTTTCATTGCTATAGTCAAGAGTTCTACTCTTCCTGGGCATAGTTCACTATGCCAAAATCTGGGACTGGTGGGCCATGTCAAGGTTCAAGTTCTGAAGCCTTGACTGGTAGTAAAGCTACAATGTTGGGTTTTCATAATTTGGCACCCTCAATAGTATTTCTTTAAAGGCTTCTGATGCAAAGGTAACACTTGGATGATATCCTATGGAGTCTGAGGTACAGAAACAAAATGCCATATCTCCTAGGGCCTGCTAGTTTTGGTTCAGATTACCATTAAACACCAAAAACAGAAAAGGTTAGGTTGGCTTATCACCACCCAAGACAGCCTGTCAGCTTTGTTTTGTGTTTTGCCTTTTTTTTTGGTTAGGCAGTCTATAGCTTGGGAGACCCATGTGTGAGGACTGGCATCTGCTTGTCCTTGGAGAAAGATGTTTCTTAACTGCACAAGGTCAATCCTCAACACTCCACCTCTCCTTGAAGTTGGAGAAACCAAATCTTTATCATGGACAGAGGGGCCCTGCATGAGATACAGGGGAGTGGCTAGGGTTGGATATGCCCAAGTAGGGCATGCTCGAGGCTTTGAGGTCCTAGTTCTATGTAGAGCTCAATCTTATATCACCAGAGTATGAGGCCAGACATCTGTCTATTGGAGAAAACATTATAAGTAACATCACCACTTTTTTTTTTTCTTGGAGGATCTTTCTCTTTTCCCCCAATAGACTTGTTTCCATTGCTTTGTTATAAGAATACTAGCTCTTGCCTGGACTTGCCCCATCCTAAGTACCAGTGATTTCACTAAAAGGTGTTCGCTGCCTTCATCTGCTAATTGGGTGGCATAACTCATCTGGTAGGATTTAGGGAAAAAAAAATAGGTAAGACTAATTTAAAATTAAGAAATTGTGCTGTCTCTCAGAAGGGTGGACCATCTTTTGTTGAAAATAAACATAAAATAGTCTTTCATGAGTCATGTAAATCAAAAACTGGATCATTCAAACAATGGATCACAATTTTATTTTGTCATAGTATGTTAGTGGGGAAGCTTCTAAAGGCTATTTGCATAGTTGAGAGGAATTTTTTTGTTCTAAACTGGCATGAATGGCACAAACAAATTGTTTATTAGTTGGATTTTTGATTTTTCCTGTAGCTTTTCTCCTCCCATTGCAGAGAATTTTGAGAAATGATGGCTATCAAAACATTAATTTTATGCAAAGTATCAATTTAACTTGGCTTGCTCACTTTACAGGCCTCTGGTTGTTTTTAGGTTAAGCACTGATAAGTTTGAAGTTAAAACATTGTATAACTGATGTCAAGAGTGATATTTCTATTTATATTTTAGAGTATCTACCTGCAGTCATGAGCAGCAACGAATGTTTTAAGTGTGGACGTTCTGGACATTGGGCTCGAGAATGCCCTACTGGAGGTGGTCGTGGTCGTGGAGGAAGGAGCCGTGGCCGAGGTGGCTTCACTTCTTCCAGAGGTAAGAGAAACTGTATTTCTCAACTTTTTTTTTTCCTTTTTCATGAATTTTTGAACTTGCAGTTGTATTACATGATTAAAACATCAGTTTTTCTTTTTTTCTCCATTTAAAATAGGTTTCCAATTTATTTCTTCATCTCTTCCAGACATCTGTTATCGCTGTGGAGAGTCTGGCCATCTTGCCAAGGATTGTGAGCTTCAGGAGGATGGTATGTGATGTCATTTTGCTTGCGGCATCACCAAATAAAGCCTTCTAGGATTACTTCTCCACCCCTCCCCTCCCCCTTTGTTGGGGAATATTTTAAAATAGATACATTTGCTAGTAGAATGCTAGAAATTGCTGTTATACTACTGCTATTTACTAGTTGTATACTAAAATGTACCACTCATTACTAAAACAAGGTAACTTGAAGTGATGATTGCACTCAGGGATGAGGACAGGGCCCTTCTCTGAAATATTGAAAGGAGCACAGTCCCTCCTGGCTCAGCACTGAAATCTCTGCTGTGTAAGATGCTGCAGCACTGGGTCTGGAGCAGTTGTCCTGAGTTCTACCCCTTTTGCCCCACCTTCCCAAAAACAGTCCTGAATGGTAGGAAATAATTCTCTTACAGTATTCAGATTCTTTTATGAATTAAGGACCTTGCAAAAATTTAGGATGTTAGTTTTTGTACTGAAGTATTCAAAACCCTACTTTTATTTTTATTTTATTTTTTTTTATAAGTCTTTATTTGAACAGCATACACCATTCTCTGCTTCAAAAACTAAGACATGGGCAATTATGAATGTTAGAGAAACCAAAAAGCAAAATTTAGCAGATTAGGACCCAAAGTCTGCCAACTTTTACAATATTTTTATAAAGCCCCCATATATTTGGCTCTGACTAGTAAAGACTGGAAAATTTATATGGATCTCTGCCCCACCACATTTCAATTTGTGCAAAGAGTTGCTTTAATGTTTAGATTGCTGCATAGACCTGGACACCATTGTTCTATTTGAAAATATACTTGGCTGCTGGAAATTTGTGCTGGCAGGAATGTGGTGACACTCACACTTTCCTGCATATGTGGTGGCAATGTCAGTGTCCGTTTTTTCTGGTCCCGGGTCACGCAGGTTGTGGCTGATCTTGGGCATCCTGTCTTTTATTGGACCAGGTCTTGGGCTACTGGGCAGATGGTCTGGCTCTTCGATACCTGTCAAGCATATGCCGTTAGTCGGACAGCTGTTTCTAGCTGCTCGATTCACAATTGCTAAGTCTTTTTATATATTAAAAAAAATACTTGAGTAGCATATATTTCTCTTGCCTGGTATCTTTCTTCATATTCCCCTGCCTTAATGTATTAAAAAGCTCTATTATACTAGGAGTAGCATGTTGGGATTTTAGTATTGCCTTGTAATGATTTTTACATGCTAAATTCTATGTTAATGCAACTTTTGTTGGGAGTATATACAGTAAATATTCTTGTTTATGAAAATGTCATATTTTTCATCTTATTCATGGTAACATTTTGTTGAAAAACATGTTCAATCAGAGCAGTAACTTAAAGCAATTGCATGTGCATTCTATTCTCAAACTAAATATCTTGGGCATCACCAGGGTATATTCCTCCAGAACGCTAGCTTCCTGTTCTATGTAGCTTTACCCCCACAGGAGGTGACTTAATGCAATTGTACCTGTGCATAATTAATCAAATAACTTCTTTGTAGCCTGCTATAATTGTGGCAGAGGTGGCCATATTGCCAAGGATTGCAAGGAGCCCAGAAAGGAGCGAGAGCAGTGCTGCTACAACTGTGGCAAACCTGGCCATCTGGCTCGGGACTGTGATCATGCGGATGAGCAGAAATGTTATTCTTGTGGAGAATTCGGCCACATTCAGAAAGACTGCACCAAAGTCAAATGCTACAGGTGAGTTCTGCTTAGAATATATCCCATGGAACTGGTACAGCTAATGAGTTGTATCCAGGGTTAAAAATGAGATTGGTTCCTATAAAATAACCTGCAAAATGCCTAAATCTGCTTAAACTTTCACTAAACTGTGCTAAAAAGTCATTTCTGAAATGAAAAACAGTGAAGTGCAGTTTCCTGTGAAAGCTGTTGCAAAGGTTGTGTTCAATTGTAGAATATTGCTGCATTATTAAGATGCCCTGACATTTCAGTAAAACTTTAATTTACAGGAATGAAAATGTTGAAGCAAAATTTCATTCTTGATGCTGGAAATGTCATGCATACAGTGAAATGATTTTAGTATATTATGAAATATAAACCACTCTTGCATAGTTGAGTACATTCCTGTTTTTAAGTGATCTACACAGATCTGAAATTCTGGCTGAAACCAGCTTAACCTGAGACACTGCTACAATAATACATAAAATGGCAGTTAATTAAAGTTAGTCTGATTTATACTAATAAATCTAATGTATGAACTGAGAAACCACTTTCATAAGTACATTTGAAGTACTTGAAATATTTTGAGGGGTGATATGCTGTCCCTCTTAAATTTTAGGATTTATTCAGGAATAGAAACCACTTTCTATTGTCAAGACAATATGACATGTTTTGTTTGAATTGGGGGAATACCTAAGTTTTCACAGTTTGCTTAGTTAAGGATGTGTTAGAATTAGCTGTCTTGCATTAGTATAAAAACTTGTTGTTTTTCTGCTTAGAATATAGCCCATGTTTTTTTATTTTATATTTTGAGTAAATTTCTACTAGAACCTGTAACTTTTATACAAAGCAGCAGCCTGCTTAGATAGCATGGTATGCAATGCGCATGTTTAGTCATACAACCTGCCAAAAGCAATGTTTGAAACAAATTTTAGATTTTGCAAAGCCATTTTCAAGTCAACACTCTGGTCTTGTCCTGTTCCGTGTGACTTTGCAAGTCAACATGGCTTGTTATGTTTGGAAATTGCTTGTTGGCTTTGAAAGTTACACTGATTGTGAATATGAATCTTTGCAGGATGTGACCACTGAAAAATTCCCTTTGCAGGTAATTTGCCTTTTTTATTAATCCTATGATTATTGGTATTATGTACATAGTCAAGTTTTTGATATAGGCAACCTTTTCATAGAAAGTCTGACTATGCTATTTCTTTGGGACTTTACAACAGTGACTTTATTCATAATCTGTAATCATGTGGGCCCTATTGGGAACCACAATAATGACTAACCTGTTCTTGGCTATGAGGTCAAGTACACTGGAAGGACAGTGGGTGTGAAAGCTCAGTATGCAGCTGTGGGTCATATACCTGAGCAGTGTACAGAGACAAGACTTTCCTTGATAAAACGTGAAGTTAACTCTTTATTTTCATCAACCACTAATCAATTTAGGCTCAGACACTAACCAAACTGATTGTGACTGCAACAGCAATTTAGTAATAAATTGATCCCTAACATTAGAAGATTTGAGCTATGAGTGCAGACATGAACATCTTGTGATTTTTCAGTTCTTCAATATTCCTTTTTTTAGGTGTGGCGAGACTGGCCATGTAGCCATCAACTGCAGCAAGACAAGTGAAGTCAACTGTTATCGCTGTGGAGAGTCAGGGCACCTTGCACGGGAATGCACAATTGAAGCTACAGCTTAATATTTTCCTTTGTCGCCCCTCCTTTTTCTGATTTGATGGTTGTATTTTCTCTGAATCCTCTTCACTGGTCAAAGGTTGGCGGATAGAGTCTAGTCCCAGGCCAGTGAGCTTTACTTGACGTGTAAAAGGAGGAAAGGGGTGGAAAAATCGACTTTCTGCATTTAACTACAAAAAATGTTTATGTTTAGTTTGGTAGAGGTGTTATGTATAATGCTTTGTTAAAGAACCCCCTTTCCATGCCGCTGGTGAATAGGGATTAATAAGTGGGAGGAGTTATCAGACCAGTAAATCCTCACCAGGTTCCTGGGCAAGTGAACTTATGTGAGTGGAGATGTATATTTAAAAAAAAAAAAAAAAATCTTGGAAGTGTGAACTTCCCCAAGTAATTTAACTTTATTGCAATGATGGCCTTGGATTGTCTGACCTCAGAAGTTCATAACATCAAGTACATCTGTATCGGGCCCTCTACCTACAGTTTAAAGCGGAGTGCGAGTAAACAAAAAGCAAGATTTGCATTGCTAGTCGGTGGCCATGGGAGAGAAATCAGGACTAAAAACATAACAAAAATTCGGTCACTGAATATTATAACATTGCTGTCAATGGCAAGGTTTTGAATAAAATTCAGATGCTAAGAAACCTAAAGTCCAGAAAATACATCAGTGCAAATGGCAGAGAAAACAATTTGGAACTCTTCAGGAGTTAGAGAAATGTTTTCACAGAAATCAAGACGTTATTTTTGTATACTATATCACTTAGGCAACTGTTGAGTTTCATTTGCTTGTAATCAGTTTTTAAAGTCAGATGGTAAAAGCAACTGAAGTCATAGAATATAGAAATGTAATTTTAAACTATCAATAAAGCTGGAGGAGGAAGGGGAGTTTGACTAAAGCTTCTTTGTTTCAATTTTTTTTTTCTATTGCTTGTAGTGAATGGAACTAGGACATGCAAATGCTCTTTTATTAGTCTACAAATCCATTCTTCCATACTCTTCTTTTGTGCTACCCTCCTTTATACATAATGTAAAGTGAAAATTGTCAAACTAAATTTGAAAGGTTGTTCATGATTGTAGATTCCTCTCCTTACACTCTGCATCATTTATTTTACTTGTAGTTTAAGATGACTTCTTTACCATCAAACTTTTTGTATAAAAAGGTTCATGCAATGGGTTTCAGTGTATACAATGGATAAACCATACATTGGAAAGCTTATGCACTTGCTGTGAGTCAGCTATTAAACTGTTCTCCTGGGTTTGGTCTATACATATTAAAAAAAAAAAATTAAATTAAAGCTGTTTGGTTCTATAAGTACTATGTAGAATAGGATTGAAAAAAATAGTAATTGGACAAAGTTATGACTTGATCAGTGAACTAGTTCTCACAAAATCTTCTGCACTCGTGTAGTGTTCTGTGTAAATGGTACTCTGGAAGTGCTGCTTAAAAAAAAAAAAGCAAAAATTAATTACACGCAATGTAAGTAACAGAAGCTAGATTGACTGACTTAAATTGTTTTAATCTGTTTATGCTAAACATAAACTAAAGGTACAATAGGTGACTATATTAAGGAATACAACACAACCATTTGAAAAGCATCTATTCAAGAAAAAAAATGTGCAGGTTCCTCAGATGGTAGCTCAACTGAGGATTTATCCTCTTAATTGTCCCACCTATGTAATGCAAACATTGTAGCAACTGTACTTGACAAGAGGATGCAACAGCTGCCTCTGGTACCTGTGCAAATTCACTCTGGCTCCTAGCTCTTCTGTTGTAACATTTTTTTATTGGGTAAGACTGGGTCAACTGTCTCAGATTCTCTCAAGTGAGGGTAGGAAAACCATGGCGTCCAAAACATGGACTGCAACCACTTTCACGTTCTGCCCTTTTTCCACGACAGGATGGGACAGAAGGCAGTGGTGATGGCAATTGCCTGCCCATGTGAGAAGGTGTTGGTTAAATCAACCTGCTTAGGCTAGGATGGAACCATGGCAGGTGGGCTTGTCCTGGAATGGAGTAAAATGAGTGGGGGTGGTTCAGAGGAGGTTTTACTGTCTTGATATCCTATTACCATAGAGAAATTATGTATCAAAATAAAAATGTTATGCAAACTGCAAAGACAGAAGTTTATAACACCACAATATGATCAGCCTTTAAATTCTCAGAGGGCAAGCAGTATGAAGTCCTCACAAGTGAGTGATTTTATCCAATGGAGCCCTCCCTGGAACTTTATGAAAATGTTTCTAGAACTTACTGTACCCTACTGCAGTGGTCCCCAGCCCTCTCCTGGGGGCCCACCAGCCAGTCGGGTTTTCAGGATATCCACCATGCACATTTTCTCTCATGCATATTCATGGTGGATATCCTGAAATCCTGATTGGCTGGTGGGCCCCCAGGACAGGGTTGGGGACCACTGCCCTACTGGCTATGTGCAATTGGGATATCACATATCCATACAGGAGCCCCTCACTCTTCTGCAGAGCAACCACTCATGGCCTTCTGCTTGTCTTGGGGATGTCTTCCACTGACTAATCTGGCAGGCATTATTTAGGGGCACTGCAGTCTGTCATTCTTTCCCCCCCCCAAATATTTCCATTCCATTGTTGTGCCTGGTGATTGCACTGAAGGGCATAGATTGCTCAGTCTTCAAGTTAGAATTTTGCCTCCTTGGTTTTTCATCCAGTCATGGAGATGTCCGCCCATGGCTTCAAATAATGCCCCCTGTTTGACAGTGTCATGTCTATGATAGATATATCCTATACCTCTGGCCCATTGCATGATATCCTAGCATGTTAATACACAATTTCCTAGTGTGTAGACAGATGGACTCAGGACCAATGGGTATAGCATACTCCTGCTAGCAGTTGGAAACGGATCAGATTTCAATCTGACATCAGCCCCTAGTACATATACCCTTGCAGGAAGTGCAGCTCTTCAGTATTTTCAGTCTCCATAGCAGTTAGGGACTATCTGCACGCTCACAGCGTTGGAACCAAATTCAAAGGTGAAAAAGCCAAATTTTAAAGAAGAAACCTACCTGAAGACTAGCCCCGCTCTCCTGTGGTGATACCCTCGGGTCCCTCCCCCAGGTGAGATTCCAGAGGTGATTTCCATGGTCCCTCTGAGGTAAGTCTTGGTCTGGCAGCCGAATCACAGTGAGGACCTAGCCCCAATCCTCAGGCGTGGCTGAGAGGCAGCAGGTGCACCCTCGAACGCAGCGGTGAAGGTATTTGGCCCCCCCAGCCGGAGACCACCCGGGAAGCACCGAAGACAAGGCAGAAATGTGCTTGAATCCGATCTCCGAGGATAGAGGAGCACAGGTCATCAGCCAGGACCAGTGCCACCGGGGTGATCCGCCCTAGCAGGGCCGGGCTCCAGCTATTTCCAAGGGTCTACCCATGTGGAGACTCTTCAAGGGGTTCGCCATATTGCCAGTGTGCTCGCCGTCACCATCTTGGCCCTATTCGCCTAGCCGTTCGGCCCGAGCACACAATTCCGAGCTAGGCACACAAAGCACTTGTGCGCATACACTTACGTGCAAATAAAACCTTGCGTGCACAAGTTGCACGCACAGAGCCGAGCACGTATCTACTGGATGCACAGCTGCGCGCACAACTTACACGCTCATCTTGAGCGCATAAGAGCTTGCGCGTCGACAGCCATGGCACTACCAGAAACAGGGATAAAGGCTCAAGGCCTCTCCCCAGCATGCCACATCTGGGCCACACAAAGCGAGGAGGCTGCAGTGTGAGGAGGCCCTGGGAGCTCCAGTCCCACCCAGGGCAGAGTTCTAGCTCCTCAGGGGGTACCCCAGACCTAGCAGATCCCAGGGGGACCTCCTCACAGATGGGGACTCCCAAGGAACCAGCACCCCTCATCTTGGACCCAGTGTCTCTCATGGGTGGAGTTCTTAAAGGTGATTCACGCCTCTGTTCAAATGCAAACTGAACCTCTGGCTGACCAGCCACATGCTCCACCAGAGGACCCAGAAGCCCCACCTATGGGGACACTGACATATCTGAGGAGGAGGAAGCCAAACCCCTAGAAGAGGGGGAGCTCCCCTTGAGGACAGAGCCTCACCGAACCATGAGACACTTCTTCACAAAGGACGAGCTCCCAGACCTGGTCAACCTATGTCTGACAGAGCTCGCTATCCCGGGCCTAGGTACTTTGGGGGAACTTAAACCAAACCCCCTGCTGGAGGGTCTTTGCCAGACTTCTCGCCACTTCCCTCTGTTTCAATCAGCACAACAGCTGATTGACCTGGAATGGAATGCTCCGGAGTCCACATTCAAAGGGGGATGAGCTTTGGCAGCCCTGTACCCGGCAACCAAAGATCTTGCGTGCCCAAGAGTTGATGCCATGGTCTGCGCGGTCTCCAAGCGCACTACCATTCCAGTGGAGGGAGGAGCTGCGCTCCAAGGATGCACATGACAGTCGGCTGGAGTCCATCCTCAGTCATTTGACGTAGCCGCTATGTCTCTACAAATTGCGGCCTGCTGCACCGTGGTGACACGTGCCTGCTTATCACAAAGCAGGAACAACACCCTGGGAGAAGACATGGAACCAGCAGTATCATTCCTAGCGGACGCTGCCTCCGACCTAGTGCGAACAGTGGCCAGAAGAGTGTCATCTGCGGTGGCGGCCAGGAGGCAACTCTGGCTCCGAAGCTGGTCGGTCGACGCATCTTCCAAAACGCGCCTCACAAGGATGCCTTGTTCGGCAGTGAACTAGAGAAACTGGTTGACAAATGGGCCGAGGCCCCATTGCCAAACCAGCGACCCTTCCCCAGGTCCTCCAGGGGCAGAAGTTCACAGCGCTTCAATCCTTACAGGAGCAACTATCAAGCGCCCCGCCCTGCAGGCAGGAACCAGTCCTTTCGGAACAAGCACAACAAGAGGGGAACCAGCTCGGGTACAGGCCCCAGCCGCACCCCACAATGAGATTCAGCCGACCGTCCAAGGGAAGAAGCCATAGGGGGCAGATTAGCCCTGTTCTACCACAGATGGGTCAAGAACTTCGGACAAGTGGGTCCTAGCCATCATTCAGGAGGGGTACTACCTGGATTTTCTACGAACCCCTCCGGCCAAGTTCATGGAGTCCCCTGCCACGACCTCTTCAAGAGGGCAGCAGTGGAAGCTACACTGTCCAGACTACTGGCCCTTGAAGCCATAACCCCACTGCCTCCACAAACAAATACTGGACATAAAATAAATAGAATAATAGTCTCCAAGAAATAGGGAACATTCAGGACCATCCTGGACCTCAAGTCTGTCAACTGCCACCTGAGGATTCCCTGCTTCTGCATGGAAACCCTACGATCCGTCATAAGGGTAATACAACCGGGAAAGTTTCTCACATCCCTGGATCTTTCGGAGGCCTACCTACACATCCCATTTCATCAGGAACACCAGCGCTACCTATGCTTCAGTCCTGAACCATCACTACCAGTTCCAGGCACTACCCTTCAGGTTAGCCACAGCACTCTGGACATTCACCAAGGTAATAGTAGTGGTGGAGGCAACACTGAGGAAGGAAGGAATCCTCATTCACCCTTACCTGGACGATTGGCTGATCAGGGCAAAGTCACCAGAGGAAAGCTGCCAAGCAACCAGCAGAGTCATAACTCTACTGGAGAGCCTAGGATGGGTGGTCAACACAAACAAAAGCTCCCTACAGCCCTCACAATCGCTGGAATACCTTTGAGTCAGAGTTGACACCAAAGAGGACAAGGTCAGCCTGACCCCCACAAGATCACAATTGTGGAACTGGCTGACTATCCTCGTCCCAGAGCATGGTATTACCTGCAAGTCCGCAGGCTGATGGCATCTACCCTGGAAGTTGTGCCTTGGGCGCGAGCCCACTTGAGGCCCCTACAGCGCTCACTTCTATCACAGTGGAGCCCACGGTCCCAGAACTACACCATACGTCTTCTCACTCCCGGGCAGAGTTCGGACCCAGCTATGGTGGTGGCTGCAGGCCAGCCACATGAGCCGAGAATAAAGACTATCCTCCCTAACCTGGACCCTACTCACCACAGATGCCAGTCTGAGGACAGGGAGCATACTGCGAGGACTTAACCGCCCAAGGGCAGTGGAATGCAGAAGAGGTGGGATGGAACATCAACTGCCTAAAAGCACGGGCAGTCAGACCAGCCTGTCTGCGGTTCGCTCACAGACTTCGAAACAAAGCGGTCAGAGTAATGTCGGACAATGCCACGACGGTGGCCTACATCAACCTGCAGGGGGGAACCAGAAGCCAACAGGTGTCCCTAGAAATAGACCCTCTGGTGTGGGTGGAAGCAAATCTCCAGGAGATCTCTGCCATCCACGTTGCCGGGAAAGACAACATCATGGCAGACTTCCTCAGCAGGGAAAGTCTAGACCCAGGAGAATGGAGGCGGTCATCCTCAGCCTTCAAAATGATAGTGAATCGGTGGGGGATACTGGACATGGACCTTCTGGCAAACAGATCCAATGCCCAAGTATCCAGATACTTCATCCGCAGGTGTGAACCGCAGTCCCAAGGGATCGATGCCCTGGTACAGACCTGGCCACCGGGCACCCTACTATACACCTTCCCGCCGTGGCCCCTATTGGGCGCAATCATTCACAAGATACAACTACGCAGGTGGCTAGTTCTGGTGGCTCCGGATTAGCCAAGAAGACCCTGGTACGCAGACATGAGAAGACTGCTGGCAGGGAACCCCCTACCCCTGCCCCCATACAGGGACCTGTTACAACAAGGTCTGATCTTCCACGAGGACCCAGCTCAATTCTCTTATGGTCTGGCCCTTCAGAGGGCCTGCCTGAGAGAGATCGGATACTCGGGGGTGGTAATCGACACTCTCCTCTGAGCACGCAAGTTCTCCACATCCTTAACATACATAAGGAGCTGGAGAGTATTTGAAGCCTGGTGCGAAGACCACAACATCAAGCCATGCTCATTTTTAAAGTTCCCGTGATCCTGCAATTCTTACAGAATGGAGTATAGAAGGGTCTGTCCCTCAACTCCATCAAGGTACAGGTGCCTACATTATCATGCTACAGCTCCAAGAGCGAGGGCGACAGCATAGCCTCTCACCTGGACGTGTCACGCTTCCTGAAAGGAGTCAAACACATTCGCTCACCACTAAAGTGGCTGGTACATCTGTGGAACCTCAATCTAGTTTTGGATTTCCTAGTGGGAACCACCTTTAGACCCCTCCAAGGCCTGTCCCTCCGCCTGTTAACCTTTAAAGACTGTGTTTTTGCTGGCAGTGTGTTCAGCCCGCCGCATCTCGGAACTACAAGCACTGTTCTGCTGTGAGCCGTTCCTCAGGCTCACAGCAGAACAGGGTCCATCCAACTATGCACGGTTCTCTCCTTCCTCCCCAAAGTGGTCTCACACTTCCACCTTAACCAGACCATCTCGCTACCAATGACGGATGGCTTGAAGAAGCCCGTAGTCTACACCACCTCAACAGTGGCAGACTCATATCCAGATACCTGGAAACGTCGGAACCTGTATGAAAAACGGACCGCCTTTTCAGCCTTCACAGTGGAAAGAGACAAGGGGAAGCGGCCTCACGGGCAATCATCGTCCACTGGATCAAGGAAGTCATCAAGGCAGCCTATGTGGAAGCAGGCAAGCCACCACCTCTATACGTCAAGGCCCATTCTACCAGAGCCCAGGCAGTATCCTGGGCAGAAACTAGAATGCTGATAGATGCAGGGCGGCTACATGGTCCTCTATCCATCCCTTCTCCAGATTCTATCATCTGGATGTTCAGGCTCGGGAGGACACAGCATTTGCAACGGCAATACTAAGTGGGTCACGGGCAGCCTCCCACCCAGTTTGGGAGTAGCTTTTATACATCCCATTGGTCCTGAGTCCATCTGCTACATGCCAGGAAATGGAGAAATTACTTACCTGATAATTTCATTTTCCTTAGTGTAGACAGTTGGACTCAGCATCCCACCCTTGGCTGCTGTTATGCATGGTCTTTCCAATGATTCAAGGGTAAGCCATATTTTCATTTACCTTGGGCATCCACCCTGCCTTCTGTCGACGCTTTCCGGTTAAGTCACTGGTGGGCTCCAGCTCAGAGGGACTGAATCAAATCATGGTGAACCTAGAAGATGTGGTGGACCTGATTGACAAACTGAAGAGTAGTAAATCGCCTGGACTGGATGGTATACACCCCAGAGTTCTGATGGAACTAAATGAAATTTCAGACCTATTAGTAAAAATTTGTAACCTATCATTAAAATCATCCATTGTACCTGAAGACTGGAGGATAGCACATGTAATACCAATATTTAAAAAGGGCTCCAGGGGCGATCCGGGAAACTACAGCCCAGTTGGTCTGACTTCAGTGCCAGGAAAAATAGTGGAAAGTGTTCTAAACAAAATCATAGAACATATAGAAAGACATGGTTTAATGGAACAAAATCAGCATAGCTTTACCCAAGGTAAGTTTTGCCTTACAAATCTTCACTTTTTTGAAGGAGTTAAACATGTGGATAAAGGTGAACCGGTAGATGTAGTGTATTTGGATTTTCAGAAAGTGTTTGACAGAGTTCCTCCTGAGAGGCTTCTAGGAAAAGTAAAAAGTCATGGGATAGGTGGCGATGTCCTTTTGTGGACTGCAAACTGGCTAAAAGACAGGAAACAGTAGGATTAAATGGACAATTTTCTCAGTGGAAGGGAGTGGACTGCCTCAGGGATCTTTATTGGGACCCTTACTTTTCAATATATTTATAAATGATCTGGAAAGAAATACAAGTGAGGTAATCAGATTTGCAGATGACACAAAATTGTTCAGAGTAATTAAATCACAAGCAGATTGTGATAAATTGCAGGAAGACCTTGTGAGATTGGAAAATTGGGCATCCAAATGGTAGATGAAATTTAATGTGGATAGGTGCAAGGTGATGCATATAGGGAAAAAATAACCCATGCTATAATTACACAATGTTGGGTTCCATATTGAGTGCTACAACCCAAGAAAGAGATCTAGGCGTCATAGTGGATAACACATTGAAATAGTCTGTTCAGTGTGCTGCGGCAGTCAAAAAAGCAAACAATGTTGGGAATTATTAGAAAGGGAATGGTGAATAAAATGGAAAATACAAATGCATTATGATATCGCTCCATGGTGAGACCGCACCTTGAATACTGTGTACAGTTCTGGTCGCTGCATCTAAAAAAAGATATAATTGCGATGGAGAAGGTACAGAGAAGGGCTACCAAAATGATAAGGGGAATGGAACAGCTCCCTTATGAAGAAAGACTAAAGAGGTTAGGACTAGTCAGCTTGGCGAAGAGCCGGCTGAGGGGGGATATGATAGAGATGTTTAAAATCATGAGAGGTCTAGAACGGGTAGATGTGAATCGGTTATTTACTCTTTCGGATAATAGAAAGGCTAGGGGGCACTCTATGAAGTTAGCATGGGGCACATTTAAAACTAATCGGAGAAAGTTTGTTTTTTTTTTTTACTCAATGCACAATTAAACTCTGGAATTTGTTGCCAGAGGATGTTGTTAGTGCAGTTAGTATATCTGTGTTTAAAAAAGGATTGGATAAGTTCTTGGAGGAGAAGTCCATTACCTGCTATTAAGTTCACTTAGAGAATAACACTAATAGCATGGAATAGACTTAGTTTTTGGGTACTTACCAGGTTCTTATGGCCTGGATTGGCCACTGTTGGAAACAGGATGCTGGGCTTGATGGACCCTTGGTCTGACCCAGTATGGCATTTTCTTATGTTCTTATAGTCAATCAACCAGTTCAAGTAAATCATGTTAATCAAGTTTTGAACATTTAACCAAGTTATGAAGTTATTCAAGTTAACCAAATTGTTAAGTTAATCAGTCAGTCACACGTATCCACAATGCTTTTTGAGGAGAATACTGAAGAGCTGCACTTCCTGTAGGGGTATATGTACTAGGGGCTGAAGTGAAATTGAAATCTGATCCGTCTCCAACTGCTAACAGGAGTACGCTATACCCATTGGTCCTGAGTCCATCTGTCGACACTAAGGAAAACAAAATTATCAGGTAAGTAATTTCTCTACTATGATGCTGAGGGGGTACTGGTCCTGCATAAGAGCTCATGGAGCACTTATGACACCATGCATTGGGCCTGACAGCATAAATACAAGGCACCCAGGAGCTGCACCGGATGCTGGTGATGCCTCAGTATTAAGAGGGCATTAAGCTCTCTCTAGTTCTAGCATCAAAGACTGCAGACACATGCCCTCATCTAACTTCCTGTCTAAAGACCAAGAGTTTGGCTACTCCTGCATTGGAGTTCTGAGGCTGAGTGTCAAGTGAAGGCAAAGAAGCATCAGAGCACAATACTGGGAACAGGGATGTTCTGGCTTTGGCCATAAAGCTCCCAAAGCATTGCCCTGAAGAAGAGAGCTCATACAAATTCATTTGTGAGACTTGACTGTCGTAAAGGGCTCAAGTGTTTTGCCATTAATACACCTCTGTTCTAGGACAAGCAGGATGGTAGTCCTTGCATATGGGTGACATCATCTGATGGAGCCCAGCACACACAACTTTTGTCAGTTTTTAGAAACTTGACTGGCCCACTGAGCAGTGGGTCCAGGTGAGGTCCCCTTTCAGTCTCTTTCTGTGGTGCAGTTGCCTTGTGGTTCTTGGTGCTCTGCTTTTTTTTTGGTCTAGGGATTTTTCCTGTTCCATCAAGGGGGTCCCTCTTTGCGGTGGTTGCCTCCTCAGCATGGTAGGTAGAAAACATTTTTACTTCCTTTCCCAACATCCCATTTCTCAGTGGCCCCTGGTCATCCCCACCGATTATCTGCCAGGTTCCATGCCTCTTCAGAGAACAGAGGAAGTACTGCTGACGCCTCGTCCCCCTCCCACAGTCCTGGCTTTGCCAGACTTCCAGTAGGAGTTGGACTGCATGTTGTAGAGTGCAGTACTCTGAGCTCTGCGAAGCATTGAGCCTCTGCTGGCTAGGGTGCCCCTGCTTGAGTGTCTGGACGTCTCCAGTGTGCTCATGATGCAACTATTGACAGAGGGACCTTTTGGTTCCCCAGCAGCCACTGATGCCCCCTCAGGAGTGATTCCCATTATTGATTCCTCAGAGGAGGAAGATGTGGCTGGTGCTGTGTTTCCAAAGCCTCTGTACCCCAAGCCATTGCCTGGGCCGTGTGGCCTCTGGTTCCCCTATTTTATGGGGGGACAGTCTACTCCCACTGTGCCCTCGCTACCTTCTGAGCCCAGGGCTAGGGTTCTCCATAGGCCTCACGCAAGCCCCACGATGGCCTTAGTAACAAGGGCCCTTATGACTCATTTGGGGGATGGTTCCTCATTCTTTGCCTGAATTCTTGGATGACCCCCTTTCCGAGCCTTCCCCACAGGAGGAAAGGTGCCAGCGCCCCCCCCCCCCCCCCCCCTTGAGGACCTCTCCTTTGTGGGGTTGGTCGGGCCCATGGCTGAAGCTATTCCCTTCCAGCTTCTCATGGAGGATGTGCGATACAAGATGTTGGAAGTACTCTAATTTGTCGACAATCCTAAGGAAATAATAGAGGTTCCCATCCGTGGCACCTTTAAGGATCTTCTCCTTCAGACGTGGGAACACCTAATCTCCATATCTCCAGTCAATAGGAAGGCAGACACCACCTGTTTCTTACACTAGGCATTGGAGATTTAAGAGGAGTCAGCTGTGGAGTCTGCCTCAAGAAGGCCAAATGCTCCTGCACCCATGCCTCTGCCCCTTCGGGGTGAGAACATAGGGAGCTAGATGCTCATAGCCTGTATTGCTGCTTGCCAGTTGTATATGAACCAATACAACTGAAACCTGTGGAAGCAGGTCCCGGACCTCACAGCTTGCTGCAACAGGAGTTGCTCTCTGCTATTGTCCTGCAGTGTCTGGAGGCTGGCCAACACAAGGGGAGATCCACCTACAGTGTGTTTGAGACAGCGGCCCGGGTAGTCTAGGTGGGCATTGGTGCCTGTAGAATGGTCTGGCTCTGGCTTTCAACCCCCATCCAGAGATGCAGGAGAAGCTGGCCTTCAACCCCCATCCAGAGATGCAGGAGAAGCTGGCTGACCTCCATGCAGCAGGTGACAACTGTTTTGGGGCAAGGTCAGAGATGCAGTAGGTCAGTTGAAGGACCACCACGCAGTCCTCAATCAGGCCTCCGCTAGCAAATCTTCCAGGCCATTTTCAGACTGCTTCCAGAGAACTCTCCCCCATGTCAATCGTGAGCTTCGTCTGCACAGCGGGTCATACTTCGGACAGAACTCTCCACCCTTCTAACAGGAGTGGTAGAGCCTGTTCCTCGTCCTCAGCAGGTTTACGCCCCATTCTCAACCTCAGGGTGTTGAACAAATTTCTCTTAAAAGTTCAAGATGGTTTCTGTGGGCACTCTAATCCCCCTTCTCAAAAGAGGAGACTGGCTCTGCTCCCTTGATCTCAAGGAAGCTTACACTCACATAGCTATTTTCCCCAGCCACAGAAAATACCACCACCTCGTGGTGGGGAAGGCTCACTACCAGTACAAGGTGCTGCCTTTTGGGTTGGCCTCTACCCCTTGTGTGTTCACCAAATGCCTAGCAGTGGTGGATGTGTACCTCAGGCACTGTGTGGTGCCAGTCTTCCCATACCTGGATGACTGGTTGAGTGACTCCATGCACAGGGGCACTGAACACTTTAGCCCTGACCGTGAGGACACTGCAATCCATGGGGGTTTAACTACCCAAAGTCTCACCTCTGCTAGTCTCCCCAACTGGACTTTATAGGAGCCAGGCTGGACATGGTGCAGGTGAAAGCTATTGTCCTCGCCTTGTTAGCAACCTTCATGCACAGCAGCCAGCATGTGAGTTCCCACCTTCTGCTCCTTTTGTTGGGCCACATGGTGGCTTCAGTCCGTTACCCCATTTGTCTGCTTGTGTATGCAAGGGCACAATGGACCTTGCATTCACCATAGCAACAGACCTCCCAGGAGCTTGAGACCTGTCTCTGTCACAGAACCTCTGAGGGCATCTCTGTCCTGTTGGGAAAACCCCTCCAAATTGGAGGGGACTTTCCTTCCAGGCTATCCTGCCTCAACTGGTCCTTACCACCCCCTCTCCTCCGGGCTGGAGAGCCCATGTGGACAGCCTCCACATGCAGGGTCTCTGGACCGCTCAAGAATTCTGTCGGATAAACATTTTAGAGCTTCGGGTGATCCGTTACACCCTCTGCGTGTTCCGGGACCTGTCACCTCACAAGGAAGTTCTGAGTCTGATAGACAACCAAATCATGATATATATCAACAAGCAGGGAGGGATGGGATTTGTTACTCCTCTGTCACAAGGTAATGCAGAGGTGTCCTGGGCCTTGTCAGAGGGGATGTTCCTACGAGTGACGTACCTGCCTGGGACTCTGAAAGTACTGGTGGACCAGCTGAGCCACTCTTTTCAGCTGCACGAGTGGTCCCTAAATCTAGTGATTGCAGCCAGGATTTTTCATTGGTGGGGTACCCCAGATGTGGACATCTTTGCCTCCCCATTCAACTACAAGGTGAGCATTTTCTGCTCCCTGTTGTGTGTGTGTCCTTGGATAGCTTCTCCCTTCACTGAGGGAAGGGTTTCCTGTACACTTATCCTTCTCTTGAAGACACTATTGAAACGTCAGCAGGACAGAGGGTCCATGATACTCATGGCACCCTATTGGCCCCAGCAGATCTGGTTCCCTCTCCTTCAGGATCCCATTCGGCTGGCAGCCGTTGCAACTCTGATAACCAGGGCACTCTGCCATCCGAACCTCCGGGTTTTGGCCCTAATGTGTGCATGTTGAGCGCCTAGTTCTTCAGCCCCGGCCCTCTCAGCAAGGGTCTCCCAGGTGCTGGTGGCTTCTAGAAAGCCTTCCACCAGGAAGTCTTATAGGTTGAAATGGAGCAGATTCTCCAGCTGATCCATTCACATGTGCTCCTTCCTGAGTTTTTGTACTACTTGGAGTACCTTTCCCAGTCTGGGCTTCAAACCAGCTTAGAGTTCATCTTAGCTCGCTGGCACACACTAATAGCACTATCACTGGCACACCCATCTCAGTGTGGCCTTTAGTTTGTCGCTTATGAGGGGTCTGTTTGAAGCCCCCCCCCCCTTTTTTTTTTTTTTTTTTTGTGTCCTGGGACCTCAACATTATCCTGATGCAGCTCATGCATCCTCCCTTCAAGCCATTGTGTTCCTGCGACCTGAAGTTTCTCACTTGGAAAGCTATATTCCTAGTGGCGATTACTTTGGCTTGTAGAGTCAGCGAGCTTTGGGCCTTGGTTACGTACCCACTATACATGAGCTTTTTTCATGATCGTCTGGTCTTGCATACACACCCCAAGTTCTTGCCTAAGGTCGAGAGTGATTTCTACATCATTTAGGCAATTGTTTTACCCACCTTCTTTCCCAGCCCTCATTCCCATCCAGGGGCAATGGGCTCTTCATACTTTGGCCTATAAGAGGGCCTTGGCTTTCTATTTAGGATGGACAGCTGGTCACAGGCAGACCACTCCGCTTTATGTCCTATGCTACCACTAGATTGGTAGTGGCAGTAGGTAAACAGACTATCCAACTGCCTGGTGCCTTGCATCGCCTTCTGCTATGCGCAAGCTTGCTTTATCCCAGGACAAGCAGGATGATAGTCCTCACATATGGGTGACATCAGATGGAGCCCTGGTATGGAAAACTTCTGTCAAGAGTTTCTAGAAACTTTTGGCTGGCACTGTGGGCCTACTGAGCATGCCCAGCATGCCATGATATTCTCAGCCACATGGGTCTCCCTTCAGTCTCTTTTTTTTTTTTCTTTTTTTCCCGCCTTGCTGTAGCAAAGCAGTTCAGGAGCTCTGGAAAAAGAATTGTCTCACATTTTCTCAGAGAAGAAAACTTTTTCTTTTCACATTTTCAGTCACATTTCTCTCATAATTGGGTCTCCCTTCGACATAGTCTTGGTGAGTACATTTTTCAGATAGTTTTGATCGATTCCGATCATCCCACTGTCTATTCCCGCCACTTATCGACCGTCATTAGGCCATAACTTTATCATGGCATCAAGGTTTTAAAAATGTCCGGATTGCAACCGGACTATGTCCATTACTGACCCGCATTATGTATGTGTTCTCTGCCTGGGATCAGGCCACGACGTCCGGGCTTGCTCAACCTGTGCCCAGATGACACCGAAGGGTAGGCGTGCCTGTTTGGATAAGATGGAAGAATTATTAAAAAAGATTTCATCGTCGACGTCGTCCCCAAGAATAACACCTCCCGAGGTAACCAAACATGGAGGTGAAACACGGGCCGATGACCGTCCGTCACTGGCACAGTCGATATCATCGCTAGCATCGTCTTCGACATCGAAAAGTCATCGGGAGAAAAAGCAGCATCGCCATCGATCCAATGCCCAAGAAAGTCCATGTACTAGAGCCAACTCCACCAGCTGTACACTAAGAACCGCGGCGCTCTCCACCGGGCTTGGTGTCAGAGGACGTGCCATTAGCGCCATCAGTGCCTTCCCCAGTAGCAGTGGATACTGCCCTGATTTCAAGGGAAGAAGTGACTACTTTAGTCCAACAGGCCGTCGTTGAGGCTCTGAAGAACCTACAGCCTCCGACAGTGCCATTGGTGCCGGCACTGACATCGGAGCAGTCGATTTTCCAGCTTTTGCGGAATAGACTAGTTGCCTTATTACTAGCTTTTCCGACGGCACAGACTCCATCGATGTAGCCATCAATGCCGATACCCCCACCGATGACTCCAGCCATGCCGGCTCTCAGATCATCAGAGGATGACGGCGGAAACTCCGATTCTGCCCCAGGACCATCGGGGTTCCATCGACATCGAGTCCCGAAGACACCCTCGATGCCTTTCAAGGACACATCGATGCCAATCCATCCAGGTCCATCGGAGGATACAAGGCATCGATTTCCATAGAGTCCCATCGATTTCCCCATCGATGCCCTCACTTCAAACGATGCCACAACACATCCCAACAAAGGCTGTGTTTAAATCCTCAATATACACCTTGGAAGGATGTTGACACAGAGTCAGAGGAACTGCAATCAGAACCCTCTCCACCAGAGGAGAGAAAGAAATCCCCTCCAGAAGATTTGTCATTTACAAATTTTATCAAAGAAATGGCAGATACAATTCCATTTGAATTAATCACAGAGGAGGATACTAGACATAAGGCTCCAGATGTACTGCAGTTTGTGGATGCACCAAAGGAAATTATGGCTATCCCAATCCATCAAGTAAGGAATTTAGGTGTCCTACTCGACCCCAATCTGAACCTCAAAAACCATATCACCTCTGTCATCAAGGGAGGTTTCTACAAACTCATGATCCTAAAAAAATTCAAGCCCCTTCTCCATACCCATGACCTCAAAACTGTCATACAAGCCACCTTAACATCTAAGCTAGACTACTGCAACTCCCTGTATCTGGGCCTTCCCTCCTCCTCTATCAGACCCCTCCAGGTACTGCAAAATGCCACTGCAAGGATCATCAGCAACTCACGCAAATCAGATCATATTACCCCTATCCTCAAAAACCTTCACTGGCTCCCTATCCCCTACCGCATCCTGTTCAAAGCCATCACCATTACACACAAAGCCATTTACAACCACAACTCCTCCTGGCTTAATGAACCCCTCCAACCCACACAACCCTCACGCCCGACCAGAACAATTCATAAATGTACTCTCCTAGTTCCCTCTCTCAAAAAAGCCCGCCTCTCGACCACCAGGAATCGCGCCTTCTCCATTGCCGGCCCTAAGCTCTGGAATGAACTACCGCCCAACCTCCGTATGGAACCCTGCCCCTTCAAATTTAGAAAACAGTTAAAAACATGGCTCTTCCATCAAGCCTTCCCAGATTAACATTTTCACCCCCCAGACCCCCGGTAACCCCCCCCCCCCCCCCCCCTTTGTATAATTGCATATGTGTATAACGGTATATTCACTTAATCGTATAACTGCCCCCACCCTTTCGATTCCTGGCTCCATTTGTATATTATTTATAGTATATCTTGTGCTCCTTTGCATTTAATTAACCTTGTTACTGTTCCTCTCGCCTTCTCCCCTATCCTATCTTAGTTTGGGGTCTCCCCCTCAGACCCCTCGTTCTTAGTTTTCCCCCCACCCCCTGTTATTTGTATTTTCTACCTTTTGTTACAATGTAAACCGATATGATGTGTATTTTAATGTCGGTATAGAAAAGTTGTTAAATAAAAATAAATAAATAAATCAGTCAAGTCCTTTTGGAATTGCAACAACAAATGTGGGAACACCCCTGCTCAATCCCTGCAGTGAATCGGAGAACAGATGCCATTATTTCCAGTATAACTCCAACTCCTTCTACATCCATCCTGCTGTGATTTCAGGCTGCCTCATTCTTTCCAGCAGTACACCAGTTGTGCTCGTTGGACAAGTTGTATGCTGTTGGTACAATATAAGAATGACTCAGCCTGTAGCTTGCTAATCACCCATATGTGAGGACTATCATCCTGCTTGTCCTGGGATAAAGCAAAATTGCTTACTTTGTAATAGGTGTTATCCCAGGACAGCAGGATGTAGTCCTCACAGAACCAACCCACCTCCCCGCGGTGTTGGGTCCGATACGTTTTATTAATTTATTTTTTTAGCTCACACATATTTCTACAAATGAGACTGAAGGGAGACTCCTGTGGCTGAGAATATCATGGCATGCTGGGCGTTTCGGGGGCAGGCCTGGGGGCGTGGTGCCGGCTCGGGGGTGTGGTCGAGGCCTACGGACTAGCCCCCGGGTTGGGTGATGGCGCGCCAGCAGCCCGCTGGTGCGCGCAGATTTACTTCTGCTTTTAGCAGGCGTAAATCTGCCATTTACTGCTTTTAGCAGGTGTAAATCTTCCAACAAAGGTAAGGGGGGGTTTAGATAGGGCCGGGGGGGGGGGGGGGGGGGGAGGTGGGGGGAGGGCGAAGGAAAGTTCCCTCCGAGGCCGCTCCGAAATCGGAGCGGCCTCGGAGGGAACAGGCAGCGCACGCTGGGCTCGGCGCGCGCAGGTTGCACAAATGTGCACCCCCTTGCGCGCGCCGACCCCGGATTTTATAAGATACACGCGGCTACGCGCATATCTTATAAAATCCAGTGTACTTTTGTTCGCGCCTGGTGCGCGAACAAAAGTACGCGATCGTGCAAATTTTTAAAATCTACCCCAAAGTGTCTGGCGGTGGCAGTGGCCCATTTACGCAAGACGGGAATACATGTCTTTCCGTATCTCTCAAACTAACAATCAATCTGCTTCACTCGTTGGGCTTTATAATAAATTACCCAAAATCCCACCTGCTACCATCTCACCTTCTACAATTCATCGGAGCAGAACTGAATACCACCGTGTCCAAAGCCTTCCTCCCAAAAGACCACGCAGAGACTCTGTCCACTTTAGTGAACTCTCTGCGCACAAAGCAAACAGCGACAGCTCATCAGTTCCTCACTCTACTCGGCCACATGGCTTCCACAGTTCATGTCACTTCTATGGCCAGATTAGCCATGAGAATAACGCAATGGACATTGAAATCTCAGTGGCTCCAAGCCATTCAACCACTGTCGTTTCCAACTCACATATCCCACCAGTTACGTTTATCTCTCCTCTGGTGGCCGAACACGAACAATTTGCTCAAAGGCCTACCTTTCCAGCAACCAGTTCCGCAAGTAACTTTAACTACAGATGTATCCACCTTGGGTTGGGGAGTACCTACAGAAGGTCTTCAGACTCAAAATACTTGGACAACACTTGAAGCAACTTTCCAAATAAACATCTTGGCGCTTTGAGCTATACGTTATGCTCTCTATGCATTCAAAGACTGCCTTTCACACAAGACTGTGCTAATACAAACAGACAACACAGTTGCCATGTGGCACCTGAACAAACAGGGAGGCACGGACTCTTATCTCCTTTACCAAGAAGCCGCACAAATTTGGGACTGGGCCCTGAGACATTCCATGTTTCTCCGGGCCACTTATCTGGCGGGCATTCACAACGTAGTTGCAGACCGCCTAAGTCGTCAGTTCCAACCCCACAAGTGGTCCCTGGATCCTTCAGTAGCGACCAGGATATTCCAACATTGGGGTCAACCAACAATGGACCTCTCTGCATCTGAGATGAATCACAAAGTGGACAGATTCTGCTCCCTGCACAAGCAGGAAACCAGCCATGGATGCCGTTGCTCATCCCTGGAACTCAGGTCTTTTTTATGCGTATCCCTTGATACCGCTCATAACCAAAACTCTAGTGAAGCTACAACAGGACAAAGGGTCAATGATACTCATAACCCCATATTGGCCTCGACAAGTATGGTTTCCCATACTCCGTGACCTCTTGAGCAGGGAACCAATTCGCCTGGGCACAGCCCTCACTCTCGTAACTCAAGATCAGGACAGATTGTGCCATCCCAACCTTCAAACCCTATCCCCTCACCGCCTGGATGTTGAAAGCTTGATCCTGCAACCACTCAATCTTTCAACTAATGTCTCTCAAGTGCTTGTAGCTTCATGAAAGCCTTCCACCCAAAACTCCTATCATTGTAAGTGGAAAAGGTTCACGACGTGGTGCACACAGAAAAGTATTGACCCTTTTTCCTGCCCTACATCCTCTTTACTAGATTATCTCTGGCACCTTTCAGACTCTGGTCTCCAGACTTCATCAGTGCGATATCAGTCTACCACAAAGGAATAGGGGATGCCACGATATCAGCGCAACCCCTTGTCAGTAGGTTTATGATAGATTTAATTAAGCTTAAACCCCCTCTGCAGCCACCAGTTACAGAATGGGACCTTAATGTGGTACTCGCAAGGCTCATGCGTTCTCCTTTTGAACCCATAGATTCATGCGATTTTAAATTTCTTACATGGAAAGTTCTTTTTCTAGTAGCTATTACATCTGCTAGAAGAGTTAGTGAGTTACAAGCACTTGTAACATACCATATACTAGGTTCCTACATGACCGTGTGGTACTCCGTACTCACCCTAAATTCCTTCCAAGGTGATTATTGACTTCCACTTGAATCGGTCAATAAATTTGCCCACATTCTTTCCAAGACCCCACTTGCTTCAAGGTGAAAGAGTTTTGCACACCTTAGACTATAAATGCACGCTAGCATATTATCTAGAACGCACTAAAGTCTATAGGAAGTCTACCCAGCTCTTTGTTTCCTTTGACAAAAACAAACCGGGTAACGCAGTGGGCAAACAAACACTCTCTAACTGGCTAGCAGACTGTATTGATTTCTGCTATGAAAAAGCGGGCCTTTCTCTCCAGGGACGAGTAAAGGTGCACTCAGTTAGAGCAACGATAACCTCAGTAGCACATTATCGTTCAGTTCCGGTTGCTGACATCTGCAAGGCTGCAACATGGACCTCTCTTCTTACATTTGCCGCTCATTACGGCCTGGACAAGGAAGGACGACAAGATTCAGCCTTTGGACAATTTGTCTAAGAACTTATTTCCAGTATAACCCCAACTTCTTCCACATCCAACCTGCTGTGATTTCAAGCTGCCTCATTTTTTCCAACAGTACACCAGTTGTTGTGCCCGATGCACAAGTTGCATGCTGTTGGTACAACACAAAGATAACTCAGCCTGTAGCTTGCTAATCACCCATATGTGAGGACTATCATCCTGCTTGTCCTGGGATGAAGCAAAATTGCTTACCTGTAATAGGTGTTATCCCAGGACAGCAGGATGTAGCCCTCACGAAACCCACCCGACACCCCGCGGAGTTGGGTCCGAAACGTTTTATTATTTTATTTTTGCTACCACTTATTGCTACAAACGAGACTGAAGAGAGATCCCTGTGGCTTGAGGGATCATGGCATGCTGGGCATGCTCAGTGTACCAGTCAAAAGTTTTCTGTGATAGGGCTCCTTCCAGTAACGTCACCCATATGTAAAGACTACATCCTGCTGTCCTGGAATAATACCTACTACAGGTAAGCAATTTTGCTGTACAAATACCTCTTGTAGATTAAGGCTGGTAAATATTGCACTCTGCAAAGTATAAGTATGGATATGTTTTATCATGATAGGGTGGTACTGTGCCCTCCTTTCTGCCTAAGGTAGTGTCTGAATTCAATCTTACTTAGTGGGTCATCCTTCCACCATTCCTTCCCAAGCCCCATTTCCACCAACATGAACTTGCACTGTAGGAGAGCCTTGACTTTCTACCTGGAGTGAACTGAAGGCAATAGCAATTCCTCCCACCTTTTTTGTTTCTGATGCTGCTACCAACCTGGGAATGCCCTTGCCACACCCTCTTTTAATGGCTAGCAGGTAGCATTTTCTTCTGTTTGTCTAGGTGCGATTGAATTGGATGGACCATGTCAAGGCTCAGTGTCAGTAGCCCACCTATGATCGGTCTCCATAGACATCTGTGATGTGGAGTTCCCTCCACCGATTCACACTGCACTATTGCTGGGAACAGGCACTTATGATGTGAGAAGATTCTACACGTTAGAGAGTGCACAAAACAGACTGAACTTATCTCCATTCCTACTTTGGGCATATTGTTTTTGTTACAGACTGTCCCTTTTATCTATCTTCAGTTACGTTGTGTCACCTGAACAGCAGAAGGTGCACTGTGCAAAGACCATATGCTCTCTATAAAGCCTTGTCTCTCAGGTGTACATAAAGACACAAAGGGTGCTTCTTTGTTAAATAATATTTTGTGCTTTTTCTGAAAACTACATTAGTTGTGAATAAGACACCCTATGCAGCACTGTGTACATTTTGCTGATAGGCTGTGTCTGTAAAGCTCTGTCTCTGGCTCCTCTGCACACAAAATGCACGTGCAAGTTCCCACACCCATGTACCCATGGTGTCTACTTCAGCCACTAATAGACCCTTCTTCAGCTGTGGTGGGATGGGACCA
The DNA here is from genome assembly GCF_901001135.1 of Rhinatrema bivittatum. NCBI lineage: Eukaryota > Metazoa > Chordata > Amphibia > Gymnophiona > Rhinatrematidae > Rhinatrema > Rhinatrema bivittatum. Next base: position 365,677,228 of record NC_042618.1, read on the forward strand.
GTGGTGGCCATCCTGCAGGCCTCTTCTGGTATCGTGCAGCCCTCATTACATGAGTCTTGAGCCCTAAGTTGGTGTCCCATGGCTTACATAATCGGGGCTGCATGTGGATTGTGAACTGGTTAAAAGACAGGAAAGAGAGTAAGACTAACCAGTCCCTTCTCTCAAAAGAGGATGGTAAATAGTGCAGTGCCCCAGCAATCTGTATGGGAACTGATGCTTTTTAACCTTCTATTACTCACAAAAACACACCTGGCATATGTAAATTTTTTAGGCACACTCTGTTGCTCACTTCAAATGATTGTACCATTGGCACACCAAATCCTTTTTTAGAGAAAAGAGGATGGTTTCATACGTTTGTCAATAGGCAACCCTCCTTCGGTGCCTTCCTTTTTTAATCATTAACTCACCCTCCATCCTCCCTTTCTTTTATTGAAAATGTGAATTTTTTTTAAAAAAATTTTGATAGTGGGCAACAGGTTACCTTTATTCTTTTTGTCTTTTATTTAAACTTATTTTAACTTATGTCCATATAATATCTTCGAGTGAAACCACACTTCTTACTTGTATAATAAACCGTCAGACAAAAGATTGAATTTTACTTAGCTTTGAACTGTCTCAATGTCCATTCTTGCTTCATAAAGAATCCCATTTCAAGAATCCCGAATCCTGACTTTTGCAAGTTTCGACACCCAATGTCTTCATCAGGGATTGTTTCCCCCTTTATTCTTCCTTTTTCTTTTATGAAATTCAAAGCAATGTTTCTCGTATTCAACCGCTTCTTCCAGTCTCAATTCGGTGCTCCACAAGCCTCCATATAATGCTGGCTCTGACGGTACTCAACTCTCATTCACTTCCTGCTTGCTGTTTAAAGAACTCCCCGGATACCGGCTCGACCAATCATAGCCTGTTAAACCAGAGACATCCTATCCAATTGCTCGTTGAACCCTGCTGGCTGTTCAGAGCTTAATTTAAAAATCCATGCTTGCTCCCGATAGTTTAGCAATAACAGACTCCCCTGTTTTTCTTCGTCGATGTTATCAATCACCGTCCATCTTAGTTGGTCATATGTATGATTAGCCTCCATACAATGAAGTACTATAGGTGCTGTTACCGTGCAGGTGTTTAATCGGGAACGGTGCTCCACTATCCGTACTTTGACTGGCCGACTGGTACGGCCAACATATACCTTTGGGCAGGGACATATTATTACATATATTACTGCTTTAGTAATACAGTCTGTTGTGAATTTTCTGTGTACTTTGTATCCAGTAACTGGATGAATCGACTCCTCTCCCTCAATTGTAGTGTCGCAAACAGTGCAATTCCCACATTTACTGTGGTACCCTCTACCACAGGGCTTCTTCATCTTCTGCTGTGCGTGCACTACTTGATCCCGGATGTTCCTCCCTCTCTGTGTTGTCATGAGGGGTTCCTCTTCCAAAATCTTATAGAGTGCCACTATATGCCAATGTTTTCTAATGGACGTCTTGATGGCTGCTGTGGATGTGCTTTGTGGCAATGTGCATACCAATCGATTCTGTTCCTTAATGGGTTTGTACTGCAACAAAGCCTCTCTATCACTATATCTAGCTCTTTTGTAAGCTTTCTTTACTACACTCCTCGGGTATCCTCTTTCCAAAAAATCTTTGGCTTAAAATGTCAGCTTGTGTTTTAAATTCTTCTAACATGGCACAAATTCGGCGTATCCGAAAAAATTGGGAGACCGGAAGCCCTCGCTTGAACTCCACCAGGTGATAGCTCTCATAACGGAGCAGATTATTTCTGTCCGTGGATTTTCTATTGACTAGTATGGAGTATGTTATTTTCAGTTTTGATCATCACATCCAAATAAGCAATGCTTTTTGTACTACAGTCATGGGTGAATTTCAAGTTACCATCCAGTGTGTTAATCCATGTCACAAATGTGGTCAGTTGTTCACTGGTCCCCTGCCATATAAAGAAAACATCATCAATAAACCTGTACCAGTGATTGAATACGAGAAACACTGCTTTGAATTTCATAAAAAAGAAAAAGGAAGAACAAAGGGGGAAACAATCCCTGATGAAGACATTGGATGTCGAAACTTGCCCAAGTCGGGATTCTTGAAACGGGATTCTTTATGAAGCAAGAATGGACATTGAGACAGGAGATCGACTGCAGGAGGTCGTTCAGCGGCGGTCCGGAACCCCCGCTGAACGACCTCCTGCAGTCGATCTCCTGCCAGCGCCATTTTCCGTACGGAAAACGATTCGCGGCAAGAAATCGCTTCCTGAACCCCGCTGGACTCCCAGAAACTTTTGGCCAGCTTGGGGGGGCCTCCTGACCCCCACAAGACTTGCCAAAAGTCCAGCGGGGGTCCGGAATGACCTCCTGCGTCGAATCGTTTTTGTCTATGGCCGCCGCCATTTTGCGGCGGCCATTTTGCAAAATGGCGCCGGCTGAAGACAAAAGGATTCAATTGAGGGGGCCGTTCCGGACCGCCGCCGTTCTGGACCACCGCTGGATCCCCAGGTAATTTAAAGCATTTGGGGGGGGGGGGATTTAATTTAAAGGGTCGGGGGTGGGTTTTAGGGGGTTTTAGTGTGCCGGTTTTCCTGCCCTCCCCCTTCCCCCGATTTACGATTTTTTAACGATAAATCGGGGGAATTGGTATTGTATCGTGGCCCTAACGATTTTTGACAATTTAAAATATATCGGACGATATTTTAAATCGTCAAAAAACGATTCACATCCCTAGTCGCCAGTCTATATGGTTGGGAAGCGCTCTGTCTCCGGAAGTCGGTACAGGGTCAATGGTCCCCGCAGGAGGTTTCTTGGTCGACTGGAGACCAGTGTGGTCCGTCTGGCTCTACAGGCTTTTCTCCCACTAGTTCGCGGAAAGTCCGTCAGGGCTCTCTCAGACAACGCGACCACGGTGGCTTACATCAATCGTCAGGGGGGAACCAAGAGTCAATCAGTTGCGACTGAAGCTCGACACTTGATAGCATGGGCAGAAAAGCATTTGTGCAGCATAGTGGCCTCACACATTGCTGGGGTAGAGAATATTCATGCAGATTTTCTCAGTCGCAATTGGCTGGACCCCGGAGAGTGGGAACTCTTGGAGGACACGTATCGACTCATTTGTACACGGTGGGGAACCCCTGCCTTGGACTTGATGGCAACCTTCAAGAATATAAAAGCTCCTCGTTTCTTCGCTCGAGGCAGGGAGACAGCAGCGGAGGGCATGGACGCTCTAGCACTGCCGTGGCCGACGGATGTACTACTATATGTGTTCCCTCCGTGGCCACTCATCAGCAGGGTGTTACAGCTAATAGAGTTACACCCGGCAGAAGTGGTACTCGTCGCTCCCGAATGGCCATGTCGTCCGTGGTTTGCGGATCTACTGAATCTGGCGTTGGAGGAACCCATTCGTTTTCCGTATGTGCCAGATCTTCTGCATCAGGGGCCCATTTGTTTCGACCAGGTCGATCGCTTTTGTCTAGTGGCATGGCTTTTGAGAGGCAAAGGTTGAAGTCCAAGGGATATTCGGATGCGGTGGTAACCACTCTTCTATGATCCCGGAAAGCGTCTACGTTGTTATCTTATGTGCGGGTCTGGAAGTTATTTTAATCATGGTGCCTTACTCGGGAGGTGGTCCCTACTCGGGCGACCGTGTCGGATATCTTACAATTTCTTTAGGATGGTTTGACTAAGGGACTCTCGTGTAGTTCGTTGCGGGTCCAAGTAGCGACACTGGGTTCTTTGCACGGTCGGATTCAGGGGACGTCTTTGGCGGCTCATCCGGATGTAGTGCGGTTTCTTAAGGGGGTAAAGCATTTACGTCCGCCATTTCGGCAGCCTTGTCCATCCTGGAATTTGAATGTGGTCCTTAAGGCGTTGTGCGGCGCTACCTTTGAGCCTATTCGTAAAGTCACCTTGAAAGATTTAACTTTGAAGGTGGTGTTTTTAGTGGCTATCGTTTCGGCACGGCGGATTTCCGAGCTTCAGGCCCTGTCTTGCCGGGAGCCTTTTTTGCGAATTTCAGAGTCGGGAGTTTCGCTTCGCACGGTACCCTCTTTTCTGCCCAAGGTGGTTTCTTCTTTTCATGTAAATCAGACGGTCGAGCTGCCATCGTTTTTGGATTTGGACAGCTCGGATCCGTTGTCTAAGGAGCTCCGAAAATTGGATGTGAGGCAAACGCTGTTGCGCTATTTGGAAGTGACCAATGCGTTCAGGGTCTCAGACCATCTATTCGACCTTTGGAGTGGTCCTAGATGAGGTAATGCTGCTTCTAAGGCTACAATTGCTCATTGGTTGAAGGAGACCATAAGTTCGGCGTATCTAGTGCAGGGAAGGTCTCTGCCATTGGGTCTCCGCGCTCATTCTACTCGCTCTCAGGCCACATCCTGGGCGGAATGTCAGCAAATTTCTACAGAGGAGATTTGTAGGGCGACCACATGGAAGTCTTTGCATATGTTTGCCAGACATTATCGTCTGGATGTTAAGGCTCCAGGACATGCTGGATTTGGGGAAGGAGTGCTCAGAGCGGGCCTCTCCGGATCCCATCCCAAGTAAGGTAAGCTCTGGTACATCCCAGGAGTCTGGACTGATCCGGGTACATACAGGGAAAAGAAAATTGGTTTTTACCTGATAATTTTCGTTCCTGTAGTACCACTCATCAGTCCAGAGTCCCGCCCGGTCATGCTGTTAGCAACGGGAGAGGCCGTACTGTGTGTGTCCATTTTTTTAGTCATAGTACTATTCAGTATTTTTCTGTTATCGATGGCACGGATTCTGTTCCCAGTTGGGGGTTTTTTGAGCCGGTGTAAATATTAGTCGTTTTCGGTATATAGTTAGTTGGAGATGTTTGGTTAATCTATTCTGCTTTGACATTACGTAATACTGCCAGACTGTAGGTGGCACCAGCCTAGATATAGCGGAGTTTTGGTTTGTAAACTTCTGTCTCCATCTGCTAGAGGGGGGGGGGGGGGGGGGGGGCAAAACCCAGGAGTCTGGACTGATCCGTGGTACTACAGGAACGAAAATTATCAGGTAAGAACCAATTTTCTTTTTTTTCCCCCTCAGTCTACCCACAATAACAAAGCAAAATCAGGTTTGTAGAAATTTGTGCAACATAAGAAAAATGGAAATATTACATTTACATAAGTATTCAGACCCTTTACCTTGTTGAGGCACCTTTTGCAGTGATTACAACCTCAAGTGATCTTGGGTCTGATGCTGCAATCTTAGTACACCTGGCTTTGGGCATTTTCCTTTCAAGCTCTGTCAGGTTGCAGGGGGAATGTCGAAGCACAGCTATTTTCAGGTCTCTACAGATGTGCGATCAGATTCAAGTCTGGGCTCTGGCTGCGCAACTCAAGGACATTCAGCGACTTGTACTGAAGCCACTCCTGCACTGTCTTAGCTGTGTGCTTAAGGGTGTTTTCCTGTTTGAAGGTGAATAGTTGCTCTACTCTGACAGCCAGAATGCTCTGGAGCAGGTTTTCATCAATGATCTTTGTTCATCTTTCCCTTGATCCACTTCCTGCAGCTGAAAGAAATCCCCATGGCATGCTGCCACCATCATGCTTTTCTGTAGGTCTGGTATTTGCTAAGTGATGGGTGGTGCCTGGCATTTAGGCCAAAGAGGTCAATCTTAGTTTCATCAGACCAGAGAATCTTGTTTCTCATGCTTTATGTTTCTTAAGTGCATTTTGGAAAACTCCAAACAGGCTGTCCTATGTGCCTTTTATTGAGGAGTGGCTTAAGTCTGGCCACTCTTATCATAAAGGCCTGATTGGTGGAGTGCTGCACCGATGGTTTTTTTGGAAAATTCTCCCATAGCTGCAGCTCTGTCAGACCATCAGGTTCTTGGTCACCTCCCGGAACAAGGCCCTTCTTGGATTGCTCAGTTTGGGTGAGCATCCAGCTCTAGGAAGAGTGTTGGTGATTCCAAACTTCTTACATTTAAGAATGATGGAGGCCACGGTGTTCTTCAGGACCTTCAATGCTGTAGCATTATTTTTTTGTACTCTTCCCCAGATCTGGGCCTTGACACAATTCTGTCCCAGAGGTCTACAGACAATGCCTTTGACTTCATAGCTTTGATTTTGCTATGACATGCACTGTCAACTGTGGGACCTTAAACAGGTTTTCCTAGCGTGTAGCAGATGGACTCAGGACCAATGGGTATAGTGTACTCCTGATAGCAGTTGGAGATGGATCAGATTTCAATCTGACGTCAGCCCTAGTACATATACCCCTGCAGGAAGTGCAGCTCTTCAGTATTTTCCGTCTCCATAGCAGTTCGGGACTCTATGCACACTAGTACAGCGTTAGAGTAATTTAGCAAAGAAAACAAAAACAAGAAGAAATTTTACCCCTACAGATGAGCCTCCCTCCCCCAGTTGAGAATTCCCGAGGTGATTTCCGCGATCCCTCGGAGGTAAGCCTTGGCCCGACGGCCGACCCTCGGCGGGGACCTAGCCCCTGACATCGGGTAAGGCTGAGAGGCAGTGGGTGCAACTTCGAGCATGGCGGTGAAGGGCCCTGTTTTTATGCGCACAAGCCATGGCACCACCAGAAAAGAAGCTCAAGACTCAGGGCCTTTGCCCAGCATGCCACATTAGAGCTGCACAGCATGAGGAGGCCACTGCCCTGTGTATACAGTGAGAGGAGGCCCTGGGGGATCCAGCCCATGGCCCTCAGCCAGTACCGGGTTCCAGCTTCTCGAACAGTACGCCGGACCTAGCATCTCCCAGCGGGACCCTCCCTCAAACGGCACTCCCCAGGGACACAGCGCCTCTTAATTTAGACCCAGCATCTATCTCCTGAGTGGAATTCTTCAAAGGCCTGTATACCTTCGTCCACATGCAACCGGGGCCTCCGATAATACAGCCACAACCTCCACCAGAGGACCTCAACATCCCGGGACCCTCTATGCCCAGGGAAAGTGATTCCACCACCCAGAAGCCCCACCTTCGGGGACACGGACAACTCAGATGAGGAATCAGAACCCCTAGAGGAAGGGGAACTCCCCCCGGGGACAGAGCCCCACCGAACCATGAGGTGCTTCTTCACCAAGGACGAGCTTCCAGACCTGGTCACACACAGCCTGAAAGAGCTCGCTATCCTGGGCACAAGCGCCTCGGGGTAACTTAAGACGAACTCCCTCCTACAGGAACTCCGTCAATCCTCCCATCATTTCCCACTATTACAAGCCGTCCAGCAGCTAATTGACCTGGAATGGGATACCCCGGAGACTACATTCAAAGGGGGGCGTGTCCTGGCAGCCATGTACCCTCTGGACCCAGCTGCCAAAGATCTCCTGGCATGTCCGAAAGTGGATGCCTTGGTCTGTGCGGTCTCAAAGCGCACTACTATCCCAGTTGAGGGAGGAGCAGCACTCAAGGATGCTCAAGACAGACGTCTGGAATCCATCCTCAAACAGTCTTTTGACATCTCCGCTATGTCTCTACAGATCGCGGCCTGTTGTGCCTTGGTGACACGCGCCTGCTTATCACAGACCGGGAACAATACTCCTGGGGAAGCCCTGGAACCAGTAGTATCATTCCTCACTGATGCCACTTCTGATCTGGTGCGCACCGCAGCTAGAGGAGTGTCATCAGCCATGGCAGCCAGAAGACAACTCTGGCTCCGAAGCTGGTCGGCCAACGCATCTTCCAAAACAAGACTCACAAGGATGCCCTTCAAGGGAACTCTCCTGTTTGGAAGCAAACTAGAGAAGCTAGCCAACAAATGGGGCGAATCCCCACTGCCGCGGCTACTGGAGGACAGGAATAAGAGAAACCAGCTACCCTTCCCCCGAACTTCCAGGGGCAGAGGATCACAGCGCTTCAACCCATACAGAAGCACATATCAAGTGGCTCGCCCCGCAGGCAGGAGCCAGTCCTTTCAGAACAAGCACAACAAAAGGGGAGCTGGCTCAGGCCCAGCCGCACCCCACAATGAAAATCAGCCGACCCGTCCAAAGGCAGAAGCCATAGGGAGCAGACTTGCCCTATTCTACCAAAGATGGGTTGAGAACTTCGGACAAGTGGGTCCTAGCCATCATTCGAGAGGGATATTACCTGGATTTCCACCACCTCCCTCTGGAGAAGTTTGTGGAATCCCCCTGCCACGACCCTTCCAAGAGGATGGCAGTGGAAGCTACACTGACTAGATTGCTAGCCTTAGAGGCTATAACACCGGTGCCCGCACAACAAATAAATACTGGTCATTATTCCATCTATTTTATCGTTCCCAAGAAAGAAGGAACGTTCCGGCCCATCCTGGACCTCAAGTCGGTCAACCGCCACCTGAACATTCCTCGCTTATGCATGGAAACCCTACGCTCGGTAATAAGGGCGATACAACTGGGAGAGTTCCTTACATCCCTGGATCTGTCGGAAGCCTACCTACACATTCCAATCCATCAAGAGCATCAGCGTTTTCTACGCTTCACGATTCTGGACCGTCACTACCAGTTCCGGGCACTACCATTCGGGTGGACGTTCACCAAGATCATGGTGGTAGTAGCAACACTGAGGAAGGAAGGAATCCTCGTACACCCTTATCTAGACGATTGGCTGATCAGGGCGAAATCCCCAGAGGAAAGTCACCAGACAACCAACAGAGTCAAAACTCTACTGGAGAGCCTCGGATGGGTGGTCAACACAAACAAGAGCTGTCTGCAGCCCTCCCAATCTCTAGAATACTTGGGGGTCCGATTCGACACCAAACAAGACAAGGTCATCCTGACACTAACAAGGAGATCAAAACTGATGACCCAGTTGCGAACCCTGTTGAGCGAGCTTCATCCCACGGTATGGGTCTACCTCCAAGTCCTCGGCCTCATGGCATCCACACTGGAAGTAGTGCCACGGGCAAGAGCTCACATGAGACCCCTACAGTGCTCACTACTATCACGATGGAATCCGCTGTCCCAGAACTACACCGTACATCTTCAGCTCCCAGACAAAATTTGGACCCAACTATGATGGTGGCTACAAGAAGGCCATCTGAGCCAGGGAATGAGACTATCCTCACCAACCTGGATCCTGCTCACCATGGACGCCAGCCTACGAAGATGGGGAGCACACAGCCAGGAGCTAACCGCCCAGGGGCAATGGAACAAAGAAGAGTCGGGATGGAACATCAATCGCCTAGTAGCCCGGGCAGTCAGACTAGCCTGCCTACTCCGAGACAAATCAGTCAGAGTAATGTTGGACAACGCCACAACAGTGGCCTACATCAACCGTCAGGGAGGAACCAGAAGCCAACAGGTGTCTCTGGAAGTAGACCCCCCTAATGTCATGGGCGGAAGCGAACCTTCAAGAGATCTCAGCCATCCACATTGCAGAGAAAGACAACGTCGCTGCGGATTACTTCAGCAGAGAAAGTCTAGACCCAGGAGAATGAAGGCTGTCGACCACAGCATTCCAATTGATAGTAAAACTTTGGGGAACACCAACCATGGACCTCCTGGCAAACCGGTCCAATGCCCAAGTACCCAGCTTCTTCAGCCGCAGGTGGGAACCTCAGTCCCAGGGAATCGATGCCCTGGTACAGACCTGGCCACAGGAAACTCTATTATATGCCTTCCCGCCATGGCCCCTATTGGGCGCAATCATCCACAAGATAGAACACCACAAAGGACCAGTACTTCTAGTGGCCCCGGACTGGCCAAAAAGACTGTGGTATGCAGACATGTGAAGGCTGCTGACAGGGAGCCCCCTCCCACTACCACCACACAGGGACCTGCTCCAACAAGGGCTGATCCTCCACGAGGATCCAGCTCGATTCTCTCTTACGGCCTGGCCATTGAGAGGACTTGCCTGAGGAAGAGCGGATACTCAGGGGCAGTAATTGACACCCTGCTCCGAGCACGCAAGTTCTCCACATCCCTAACATACAAAAGGATTTGGAGAGTATTCGAAGCCTGGTGTGAGGAACGCAGCATCATTCCACTCTCAGTCAAAATTCCTGCGATTTTGGAATTCCTGCAGCACGGACTACAGAAGGGATTGTCTCTCAACTCCATCAAGGTGCAGATGGCCGCATTGTCATGCTACGGAACGAGGAGTGAGAGCGGCAGCCTAGCCTCTCACCCGGATGTCTCCCGCTTTCTGAAAGGAGTCAAGCAAATCCGACCACACCTAAAATGGCCGGTGCCTCTTTGGAACCTCAACCTGGTCCTAGATTTCTTAGCAGGAGCCTCCTTCAACCTCTTCGCGGCCTGTCTCTCCGACTATTAACACTGAAGACAGCCTTCCTGGTGGTAGTCTGTTCGGCCCGTCGTATCTCCAAGCTTCAAGGACTGTCCTGCTGGGAGCCGTTCCTCAGACTCACCCTGGGAACCATCCAGTTACGCACGGTCCCGTCCTTCCTCCCCAAAGTGGTTTCTCACTTCCATCTCAAACAAACCATCTCGCTACCATCGCCAGATGAGCATACGTATTCGGAAGAGTCTTGTAGTCTACGCCACCTCAACGTCGGCAGACTCCTAGTCTGATACCTGCAAAGGTCGGAATCCATACGAAAGACGGACCATCTATTTGTCCTTCACAGCGGGAAGAAGCAAGGGGAAGCGGCCTCGTGAGCAACCATAGCCCGCTGGATCAAAGAAGTCATCAAGGCGACCTACGTAGAAGCAGGCAAGCCACCGCCTTTACAAGTCAAGGCCCATTCCACTAGAGCCCAGGCAGTGTCCTGGGCGGAAACCAAGATGCTGTCACCCGCCGAGATCTGTCGGGCGGCGACATGGTCCTCCATCCACACCTTCTCTAGGTTTTACCGCCTGGATGTTCAGGCTCAAGAGGACACAGCATTTGCAAGGGCAGTCTCCCACCCAGTTCGGGAGTAGCATTTATACATCCCATTAGTCTTGAGTCCATCTGCTACACGCTAGGAAATGGAGAAATTACTTACTTTATCATTTTGTTTTCCCTGGTGTAGACAGATGGACTCAGCATCCCACCCACGGCTGCCGTTATTCAAGGAATTCTCGGGTGACAACCCGACAGCGAGTGATTCACGGGTAAGCCATGCTTTCCCCCAACTAGGACACCCATCCTACCGGGTGTCACTGTTTCTCGGTTGAGGGCACTGGCGGTCTCCAACCAATTCAACCAGTTCAAAATAATCAAGTTAATCAAGTTATAAAGTTAATCAAGTTATTCAAGTTATTCAGTCATGCATATATCCACAATTGCTGTTCGAGGAGAATACTGAAGAGCTGCACTTCCTGCAGGGGTATATGTACTAGGGCTGACGTCAGATTGAAATCTGATCCATCTCCAACTGCTATCAGGAGTACACTATATCCATTGGTCCTGAGTCCATCTGTCTACACTAAGGAAAATGAAATTATCTGCAATTGTGGATATATGCATGACTGAATAACTTGATTATTTTGAACTGGTTGAATTGGTTATAGCTGGAAACCGCCAGTGCCCTCAACCGACAAACGTTGACACCCAGTAGGATGGATGTCCTAGTTGGGGGAAGGAATAGCCTAGTGGTTAGAGCAGTGGGCTACAAACCAGGAGACCAGGATTCAAGTCCCACTGTTGCTCCTTGTGACCTTAGGCAAGTCACTTTACCCTCCATTGCCTCAGGTACAACAACTTAGATTATAAGCCCTCTGGGGATAGGGAAATACATACTACCTGAATGTAAACCAATGTGTCAGTATATAAAAATAATAAATAAATAAGGTAAGTAATTTCACCAGTGTGTTTTTCCAAATCATGGCCGATCAATTGAATTTTACCAGAGGTGGACTCCAATCAAGTTGGAGAAACATGTCAAGGATGATCAATGGAAACAGGATGCACCTGAGCTCAAATTTGAGTGTCAGCGAAGTAAACTTATGTGGTTGGGGACCCTGGCACTTGCTTGGGCGTGTAAATACTTAACATTTCAAGTGCCCTTCCCGGAACGCCCATGCTCTGCCCAGACCATGGCCATGCCATACCCCTTTTTTTTTTAACTTTTTGATTTGTGCGCCTACGGGGAGATACGCATCTACTTGGGTGCTTCTTAAAATCTGCATGGTGCGAGCCTGCCCGCCACACATAGGGCTTTTAAAATTTGCCTGCGAATGGGAGAAAAGTGTTAGTAAATCAGTCCCCAAGTTTGTAGCTGAGGCAACAGAGGGTGAAGTGACTAACAAAGTCACAAAGTAGCAGCTGGATTTTGAACCCTGGTTTCTCCAGTTCATAGCTTACGCTGCTGCTATTATGCCATCACGCTTGTAATGAGAGATCCTTAAGAGGCATCTGCAAGGTGTATAGAATAAAGTACTTGTTAGAAGCATAAGGAAAAATGTAGTGGGACAAGAAAAACTATGCTCTGCCCTGGGTGGAGTTTAGGTAAAAGGGAAAATGATTGTTCTGAAAATAATCAAACTTTGCAGAATGCACCAATGTCTGAAATTCTATTTCTACCAAAGGAGAAATAGAATTTAGCACTTAATTTCTTCCTTTGGAAGTTATGAATTTTCTCCCTGTGTGCTTCCCTAAACTCCTCAAATAAAAGGGTGCAGGAAATAGCAGTGTTCAGCTTAGCTTTTTCAGCATGTGGAAGAAATAATTTAAAAAAAAACAAAAAAAAAACCTGCTGCTTGAAAAGGCTCCTGCATGCTGATTTTAAGCATGTTTCTAGCACTAAAGCAGTCTTTGAAAGTTACTACAGATGCAGTCTCAATTTAAAATCCTCTTAAGAATGCATTCTGTTGTAAAACAATCTGTGGGTGCATAAAGGAGGCAATGACATTCTTAACTTCTGGGAATCATTCAGAACTGCATTCCTGTCTACTTACCTTTGTGACTGCACAGGAACAATTTAAACAAAATTATCCTTTCCATATGAATTGAATTGTGTATATGTTACACAGAAATAAATTATTTAAAGTATCAGTGTGTGTAGTTGCTGTTACTTTGCATAATCCACACAATTACTTTTTATTTTTTTTACTTTGTGTACTGCAATTCAGTTAAAAACATCAAACTGATATAAAAGACAGCATGTGGGTCTGCAGCAGTTTTAGTTTAATTTAATACCTTTCTTCCCATCAAGAACCAAGGTGGTGTACATATAAAATACATGTAAAACAAGTTAACGTTTTTTATTTTTGGGTTTTTTTTTCCAGAGTTTATAAACATGGAAAGACAGATGATCTGGCTGAGCTGATAGACTCTTTTTTTTAACCTAGTTTTCTGCTCCTTAAGACCTTTTTGCTCAGAAGTAGGGCTGAAATCTGGTACTGTTAATCTTTATGCACAACTATGTAGGGCTTTTTTTTTTTTTTTTCCTTTAGTGTCTCTCCTTCCTGTTTACGGTCCAGTCATTGTAGTAGCACTGCTAACTTAGGGCTACCAGGTCTGGAACACTCGAAGCATGGGCTGCAAAACTGGTTACTAGTTGTTAACATTGTGAGATGACAGATTCCATTTCTCTCCAAGGGCCATGAATACTACCTCTGTGGCATCTGTATCTCTGTCTGACCTGAGAAGCATAAGCAAAAGAGCTGAAAAGAGAATTGGAAGGTGGGATCTAGCTTATGGTAGTGTGCAGCACTGCTACTGAGCCACAGCGCTTGATCCAACTCCCTTCTATACTGATGCTTTAGTTATATCTGGAACAACTACAATGAAGGATTTAAAATTATGGATGATTATGAAAAATTAATTAGACAAACTAAGCAGCTGGGCCATCAAATATCAGTATGATTTAAAAAAAAAATAAAGTGCTGAATCCTTTCATGCATGCCTTGGTGCATGTGATTGGAGTTTATCCTATTGACAGTAGATTAGAAATTAAAGGATTCTAGTTTTGTTTTACTAATTGTTATAGTATTGTTTTATCCTGCATAGAATCTTAATGATGTAGCCAGTCATGAAAACATTTGGTATTGGTGTCACACTAGAGCTAATTCAAAGCTGTGGTAGATTGATAGATTGTACCAAACCTTGGATATGCAAGTTTGTGTACTGTAAATAGTTTGCTGTAGATAGCAGCATAAATTAGGCATGGTATGTGGATGAGGTCATTCTGCAGCACAGAACAGACTTGCCTCTCCTAGCTAGTAGAGCTTTTAGGTCTGAGCAAATGTGGAAATTTGCCTTAGAGTCTGTCAATTTTAGAGCTAACATAACTAGGTATTAGAATCTCCAGGGAGGAGGGTGGGAATTTACAATGGCTAATTCATCCAGCTATCTCTGGAAACACTGTTTATGATAAGCAAACATTTTCTGTTGATAAGCAGGGCTGAGTTAGCCAAAATAGGGGGAGTCCCAAGCGGAAGGGTTGTAGTGGTCTCCACTATGGAGAGTACACTGGGTGAACAGGCTGTTCAAAAATGCTTGTCTGAATTTGTCATTCCTTGAGAAGTTGTCCAGACAGTAATGATACTTAGTGCACATCTTTAACGACCAAGTTGCAACTTTGCAAATCTCTTACGGGCCGATACAGTAAAATGCACGGGAGAGCCGGCGCTCCGAGGCGAGTGTCTGCTCTCCCGACGCGCGCCCAGGCCACTCTCCTGGGCACGCGATTTTGTATTTAAATGAGGGCCCGTGTAATGAGGCGCTAGGGACACTAGCTCGTCCCTAGTGCCTCCTTATTAACAGAAGCGGCAGCTGTCAGCGGGTTTGACAGCCGACACTTAATTTTACCGGCGTCGGTTGTTGAACTCGCTGACAGCCACAGGTTCAGAAAATGGACGCCAGCAAAATTGAGTGTCAATCTTCCAACCGCGAGTGGTGGGGGCTTCCGACTTAATATCGCTATGATATTAAGTCAGAGGGTGTACAGAAAAGCAGTTTTTTCTGCTTTTCTGTACACTTTCCTGGTGCCGGCCGAAATTAACTCCTGCCTTTGGGCAGGCATTAATTTCTGAGAGTAAAATTTAAGGGGACAAGCCAAGGTGGATTTAGTCAAGGGGGTCTTGCCTCACCAATCTAATACCTTTTTTTTTAAGGTATAAATAAAGATGTGCATAAAGATGGGCCAGTTGATATAGTGTATCTGGATTTTCAGAAAGCAATTGACAAATTTTCTCATGAAAGACTTCTGAGGAAATGTAAAAAAAAATCATGGAATAAGGCAATGGCCTATTATCGATTGGGAACTGGCTAAAAAATAAACATAATAGGGCTAAATGATCAGTTTTCTCTATAAAGAAAGATGAATAATGGACTACACCAGGGATCTGTTCTGGGACCATTGCTTTTTAACATATTTATAAGAGACTTGGAAATGGGAATAGCGAGTGAGATGATCAGTTGCAGATCAGAGAAAATTATTCAAAGCTGTTAAATGACAGGATGATTGCAAGAGGACCTTGTGAGACTTGGCATGCAAATAGCAGATAACATTTAATGTGGACAAGTGAAAAGTGATGCACTTAGGGAAGAGCGATCTAAATTATAGTTACCCAATGCAAGGTACCACATTAGGAGTCCCCGCTCAGGAAAAGGATGTAGGTGTCATTTTGCATGATGTGTTAATCCTCTGCTCAATGTGCGGTGGCAGCCAAGAAAGCAAAACGAATCCTAGGAATTATTAGGAAAAGAATAGAGAATAAAACAAACTATTATAATGCCTCCAAATTGCACCATGATATGACTATATCTTGAGTATTGTGTGCAATTCTGTTCACCGTATCTCAAAAAAGATATAGCAGAATTAGAAAAATTATAGAAAAGGGCGACCAGAATGATAAAAGGGATGGCACAATTCCCCCTATGAAGAAAGGCTAAAGAGAGTAGGGCTCTTTGGCTTGGAGAAAAGACGACTGAGGGGGGGTATGATAGAGGGCTATAAAATAATGATCAGAATGTAATGGGTGAATGCAAATTGGTTGTTTATTCTTTCCAAAAGCTCTAAGACTAGGAGATGTAATGAAGTTACTAAATAGTACATTTTAAAACAAATAGAAAATATTTTTTTACTCAGTGTATAATTAAGCTCTGGAATTTATTGGTAGATGATGAGAAAGCTGTTAGTGTAGCGGGGTTTAAAAATGGTTTGGACAAGTTCCTGGACGAAAAGTCTATAAACCATTATTAAGATGGACTAGAGGAAATCCACTGCTTATCCTTGGGATAAGCATCATGGAATCTATGTACCTACTTGTGACCTAGATTGGCCACTGTTGGAAACAGGAAACTGGGCTTGATTGACCTTTGGTCTGACCCATTATGGCAAGTCTTATATTCTTATGTAACAGTTGTTGAGAGCTTGTATGTGTGTGTCTGGTGCAAAGAGTTCCTGGCTTTCAGAACAAATCTGATCTCTCTCTGGAGGCTAGAGTAGCAGAGCTGGAGGAGCTGAGGTGCCCTTCAGGGATATAGTAGCCAATTACCAACACCAGTCCGACAGCCCCTGTACTGCTTTGGAGGATCAAATTCACCTGGTTGGACAGCATTACTTAGTATAACAGGAAGTGATTCTGTAACAAGGACCTGCTTTTCAGGTGATACAATATCCTTTTTTTTTTTTTTTTTTTTACCAAGGATGAGTTTCTAAGGACTAGTACCTAAGAGGGAAGGGTTAGGTTGGCTGTTATAGTTGATTATTAGGAATATAGATAAGTGGGTGGCTGGTGAACATGAAGATTGCTTGGAAACTTCTGCACTTGGTGCAAAGATGGTGGACCCTATGCATCAACTAGATAGTATTATAGACAGTGCTCTGAAGGAGCCGGCTGTCATGGTACATGTGAGCACCAATGACATAGGAAGATATGGGAGGGAGGTTTTGGAAGCCCAATTCAGACTCAGATAGAAAGTTGAAATCCAGAATCTTCAGAGTAGTATTCTCTAAAATGTTTCCTGTTCCATGTGCAGGACCCTAGAGTCTCAATGCATGGATATGATGATGATGCAGGGAAGAGGGCTTTAGTTGTGTTAGGAACTGAACAACATTTTGGGGATGGGACCCCTGTTAATTAATAAATAGATTAATACTAACAAAAAACCATACTTTTGAAATGTGTGTATCCTAATGCCAAAAGTGTAAAAAGTAAGATGGAAGAATTAGAATGTATAGCACTGATTGAAGGTAGACATAATTGGCACTTCAGAGACCTGGTGAAAGGATAACCAATGAGATGGTGCTATACTAGGATACAAATTATATTGAAATGATAGGGTGAATCACCTTGGTGAAGAGGGATGGCCCTTTATGATAGGGATGGCATAGAGTCCAGCAGGATAAAGATCTTGCAAGAGATTAAATGCACTAGTGGAATTTGCATGTGTGATGGCAAAGAATAGAGGGGTGAGGGTATACTACTGCCACCTAGCCAAAATGAACAAATGGATGATGAAATACTAACAGAAATTAGGGAAACTAACAAATTTGACAGCACAATAATAATGGGAGATTTCAATTACCCCACTGTTGACTGGTTAAATGCAACATCAGGACATGCTAGGGAGGTAAAGCTTCTAGATAAAATAAATAACTGCTTCATGGAGGAATTGGCCTGGGAGCCATTTTAGACCTAATTCTTAGTGGAAGACGGGCTTTGGTGCAATAGCTAAGGATGGTGTGGGGCCACTCTGCAACAGCGATCACAGTGGGATAAAATTTGACATAATGAATACAGGGACTACATAAAGTAAATCTACAGCTTTAGCATAAAACTTAAAAGGGAGACTGAAAATAGAAAAAAAACCTGAAAGCTGCAGCTGCAAAGAGTTTACATCAAGTGTGGTCATTGCTTGAAAATAACATCTTGGAAGCCCAGTCCAGATGTATACTACACATTAAAAAAAAAAAGTGGAAGTAAGGCCGAATGACTGCTGACATGGTTAAAAGCTGAGGTGAAGGAGACCACGTGATGTGGTGCAGCTGAACGGACGTCTCCCGGGTCAGCTCTTGCCACCATTCACCACAATCCACCAATATACTCCACTCCAGTCATCGAAAAACTTCAGCTAGCTCCGCATTGAGTGCCCTACATGTCTATCGACAAATTCATGCTAAAATCTAACGCTGGCATGCCCCTGAAAGGAGAGAGAAAGGAAAAGGAAAAAACTAAGGATGCTGGGGACAAGATGGCGCCGCCGGTAGGCCGCAGTCCCTCCTCCCCACAGAACACCGCATCCTGCATGGAGCTATTAAATGACACAATAAAACAGGTCACGGACGCAGTGGTACAAGCATTAGACACCAGATTTTTGGACCTAACGGCAAAATTTCAGGAAATGAAACAATCGAGGAACTACACCCCTGCATGGACTTAGTGGAAGCTCGAGTCTCAGACTTGGAGGACGACCGAGCCTCGACAACAGCTAAAATCTCCGTTTTGGAAAAGCAAATTTCAACCTACGAGGAAAAACTCGACGACCTTGAGAACAGGGCTCGTCGGAACAATGTCAGATTTCTGGGCTTACCTGAATCCATAGAAGAAGTAAATCTGGCGAATGTTCTCTCAAAATGGCTGCCGGAGGCATTGGAGCTCCTGGACTTAGCTACCTCCCTTCACATTGAACGAGCGCACCGACTAGGTAGGAGGAAGGAGGGGGACAACAGACCACGAATGGTTATAGCCCGTTTCTTAAATTGGGCACAGAAACAACAAATATTGCAGGCTTACCGTACCAACCGAAATTTAAAGTATCAAACGGAGACGGTCCGGGTATTTCAAGATTTCTCCGTACAGTTAACTCAAAAACGGAAAGCATTTAGCCCACTCTGTTCGAATTTATACCAGAAGAATATTCGCTTTCAACTGCAATACCCGGCAAATCTCAAAATTTGGTATAAAGGGAAACCACAACTTTTTACGGACCTCACCTCCGCAACTGAATTCGCAACAGGGATCATGGCAGAATGAGTTACATCTGGGGCAGCCCAAGTTAATGCCAAGTGACGTTAGTCGAATCTTGATGGCTAATGAGGCTTATCCCCCAAATAATATTAGCTATGCAATTTGGAATTATTGACCATTTTTTTTTGATGTCGTAATGTTTCTTTTATGGAAAGACGCTTAAAGTTTGCTGGGGCCGCACTGTGCGCTGCGGCCTTCACCACGAGGCCTAAGGACCAGGACTGCATTCTGTATGGAGGTTTTTTTTCCCTTTTCCTTTGGCTAGGTGGGCTTATGACGGCGGGCTTGCCGACGGACCTCAAAAAAAAACAAACCAAAAAACAAAACAAATAAGACAAAAAGGCTTAGCGCCATGGAACTTTCCGCTGCGCTGCGGATTTTCTTTTATTACACAGAGATGCGGCCCTAACCTTGACGGATGAAGCTCCTGGACGTGGATAAGTTTGAACGTATGACTATTGCAATGTGGAACTTTATTATCCTTATCTATCTTGGGGCTTTGACATTAAGCGGCCGCTCGTGATGCAGCTGGTTATTATGCTGTTTTCTTATCTGAGTTTCTACAATTTAGTAGTAGTTTCTCCAGTTTTCTCTTTTAGGTGGAATGGTGGCAAAACACATCATTAGTGCTCTCCAGACCCTCTTCTCTAGTCAGAGGAGAGTTTATACATAAATGAGTATTAGGGGTTTGGGATATGGGGAGACAGGGTTGGGGATTAAGGGAATGAGGGGGGGTAAAGGGAGGGAGGGGGGGATGGGAAAGGGCAGTGTAATTGCAAAATGTTATGGTATGATCTCGAAGGTTTCATTGTACGATTCGTATTTCTCTGTTGGCTGAGTGGTTCCATGGCTTGTGGACCTACTATTGAAGTCCTAAGAGAGAGGATGCTAGGCTGGGGGCATCCCTCTCAAATCTGGTTTTGTACCTTTTCATTGCTGGGTTTTCTGAAGTTAGTATGCCCAAGTTAATATCATGGAATGTTAATGGCCTGGGAACACCAATCAAAAGGAAGAAAGTATTATCCCATCTTAAACATTTACGGGCTGAGATAGCCTGCTTACAGGAAACTCACCTGACAGATTTAGAGAGTCAAAAATTGCAAAGAGAATGGGTGAATACATGTGTTTATGCTTCAGCGGTACACAGGAAAGGGGGGGTCGCAATTCTAATACATAAATCGGCCAAATTCCAAATTATTCAGAGTATGCCTGACCCGGACGGGCGGTACATTTTGTTAATTGGCCTATGGAACAATACTTTAACTACTATCTGCAATATTTATGCACCAAATGACTATTCACATGATTTTTTTGTTACTATGACCAATCTGTTACACACTCACGGACAGGGCGCGATCTATCTTGTGGGGGATTTCAATTGTCTCTCAGACCCTTCGTGTGACAAATCCCCCCCACAGAACATGCTTCCGGGAAAAAAGAAAAAGGGGGTAGCTTACCTGTGTCACCATTTGGGTCTCTTGGATGTATGGCGGACACTACACCCCAGTGAAAAAGATTATACTCACATCTCCAGGGCCCATGGGACATTATCCCGCATTGATTACATACTAATTTCACAATCACAGTTTTTTCATATAGTTGAGGCAAAAATTGAACAGCAAGCCATATCAGATCATGCCCCAATTTCGATCACTTTAGGCTCCCCCTCACCAAGTCATAGCGCCCGGCAGTGGCGTTTTCCTAGTTTTTTAAAAAATGATGTTAAGTTTCAAGCTATGTTACGAGAAAAATGGAAGGATTATGCCACTCACAACCACCAACATGTAGATAACCCCCAACTCTTCTGGGAAACGGGGAAGGCTGTAATCCGAGGTGAGATTATTGCATATGTACACTTCCGTAACAAACAATTGAATCAAGATATTCTTCTTTTAGAAACCCTGCTCCAACAAGCTAAACGGCAATTGAATCAACGTAATGTACCTAGTCACCGGAACGATTATTATAGTCTCCTGGGAAGACTAAATACCTTACTACACACACGAGCGCTTCATTACCTTCAGAAAGGGGAACAACATTATTTCCGGTTTGGAAACAAACCAGGAAAACTAATGGCAAACTTAATAAAGGCAAAGCGACCACACTCTTTCATTGCGACTTTGAAAACTAAATCGGGTGAGACCACGAACAATGAAAAAGAGATTTGTGACCTACTCCTACACCAGCCGGGCCAGGCATTGTACACGCCTGGCCCGGCTGGTGACCGTAGTGGAGATGACTTGTTCTTTCAGGATGTCTCCTTACCGACACTAACAGCGGCACAGCTTATATTTTTGAACAGACCTATACAGAACTATGAGGTATTACAGACTATAGCAGCTACCAAGCCAGGGAAGTCCCCTGGCCCTGATGGTCTCCCTTATGATTTTTATAAAATATTGCAAATGCACATTAGTATCCACTTAACAGCCTACTATACGGAGGGCCTGAAACAAAATTGTTTCCCTGAGCACTTTAATGAAGCGTACATTACGGTTCTTCCCAAACCAGGAAAGGACTCACAACAACCCTCCTCTTATAGACCGATATCTTTACTGAATTGTGATTTTAAAATTTTAACAAAAATTCTGGCCGACCGTTTGAAAGTTTTCCTCACTACTCTAGCATCACACCACCAAACAGGTTTTGTCAGGGAAAGAAACCCCACTGCAAATATAATTAAACTTATCACGGCCCAACATATCTGTCAACACCAAGACATTGCAGCATTGGCCATAGGGTTTGACTCCGAAAAGGCCTTTGACCGGGTGGCGTGGCCTTACCTATACTCTGTTCTACAACGTTTTGGCCTTAGGGGTGATTTCCTCCAATACATCTCTTTACTGTACCACAACCCTACCGCACGCATTTTGGCTAATGGCTGCCTATCGGAGGCAGTCCAAATACAGAGGGGAGTTCGGCATGGGTGCACGCTGTCCCCTCTTTTATATATCCTTTATATTGATCCCCTGCTACGAAAAATTGATGCCTGCCCAGAGATAAAAGGATTTGGAGGACCGACTCAAATTTTCAAGATAGCCGCTTTTGCGGACGATCTTTTGGTATTCCTTACACAACCATTATGTTCACTACCAGTCGTCCTAGAGCTATTAGATGAGTTTGGTTGTTTCTCCTGTCTTAAGATAAACTACGAGAAATCAGAAGCCATAGATGTAACTGGCTATGTACATGCTGCCTGGCCAGGAGACTTCCCGCTTCACTGGGTGACGAGCAGTCTCAAATACTTAGGGGTAAATATTCCCACTAATATAAACCATTTATATAAAGCTAATATCAAACCTCTGATGGTAACCACACGAACTGCGCTAAAGAGATGGATGAATTTACCATTGTCTTTAACAGGCCGTATACAATTATTTAAAATGATTCTGCTCCCTAAATGGCTATATGTCTTACAGCTGTTACCACTTTGGATTACCAAAGGTGATCATACCCAACTGAACAGAAGTCTCAGATTGTTTCTCTGGAAGGGGAAAAAAGCTAGAATACCTTTAACTGTCTTAGCACGTCCGATGGATCAAGGGGGGCTAGATTGCCCAGATTTACAAATATATAATTTGGCTTGTAGTCATAGACATGTAAGAGACTGGGTGTTTGCTACATCAACTTTCACTCCCCATAAATACCTCCTAGAGTGGTATGGAGTCTCATCACTAAACCCTTTGTTACAGATTGATACCTGCCAGATTCCTCACTACCTTAGAGCCCAAGAATTCTTACACACCAGTCGGAAAGCGTGGTATAAGTTGTGTCATTTGGGCAAGATTCCACACCGATTGACATCTATGCTTACCATTATCAGACATGACCTTTTTCCACCAGGACAAGAGAAGGGGGTTTTTCACAGATGGGGAGCTCTAGGTCTTCATTTCATATCGGACCTGTCAGACAGAGTGACGAGGGAGGTTCTCCCCTTTCACACCCTTCAGCATCTCTTTCATATACCGGTTACAGATTATTATGCTTATCTGCAAGTGCACCACTTTATTTACACAGAGCGACTCCGATTGGCAGTGACAGTTGAAACTCAGAAGCTCAGTGATTTATTGCAGACAAAAAAAAATAATAAACCCAACACTTCCTATTATTATAAAGAGCTTATTAGACAGAAGGACACACATGTCCTCGCCCAACTTCATAGACGGTGGGTGGAGTGGTCACTGTTCTCTTTAACACTCTCTGAGTTTGAGACATGTTTTACAGATTTATTAGGAGTGTCGGAGAATGTCCTTTTACGGGAAACTGGCTATAGATTTCTTTGGCAGAGTTACATCACCCCCTCAAGAGCACAGCAAATGCGTATTACACAGACTAGTCAATGCCCGAAATGCTCCAGTACTATCACTGTTTTTGGGAATGTAGGGTGATATACCATTTTTGGGGATTGATTCGTCGAGCCTGTCAAAAAATTTTGAAAAAATTTCTCCATTTTGACCCCACATTATGGTTATTTGGCCTGGACCCCTCAGACCGCTTACATTTAACACCACAGGAACGTCTGTTTCTCATGAAGGCAAGTCTTATGGGGAAAAAGGTTATTTTGGCTAATTGGTTACATACGGGAAATCTGAATTATGACCAATGGTTTCAACGAATGCTGAGCCTTTGTTCCATGGAATATGCTGTTCTCAATGATGTTATGCCAAGGAGATCTATAGCTACAAAGAAGATATGGTCTGGTTTTATCCGACACTTGCCTTCTAGTACAAGCACCATCCAGGATCCGTGGAGTACTGCTTTGCCTCCTGAACGAGATGATACCATACGGACTGAAGTGGAGGACCATTGATCACCTACGAGATCAACGATCATACATTCTGAAACTGTATACAAATTTGAGGGGGGGGGGAAAGGAAAGGGGAAAGTGGGGGGGAACTGTTTGAGCATTGTTGTATATGGTTTAGTTGGATGATGTATGCATTTAAAAAACCTTAATAAAACATAGTTTCAAAAAAAAAAAAAAAAAAAGCTGAGGTGAAAGGCTATTTTAGCCAAAATGTCTTCTTTCAAAAATTGGAAAAAAAGATCCATCTGTAAATATAAGCACAAGCATTGTCAAATTAGATGTAAAATATTGATAAGATGAGCTAAAAGAGAATTTGAAAAGAAGCTGGCCTTAGAGGAAAAAATTCATAATAACTTTTTAAAATATATTGGAAACAGGAAGCCTGAGAGGGAGTCAGTTGATCAAAAGTTTAAAGGGGCATTAAAGGATGATAAGCCTAATGCAGAAAGACTGAATGCATTTTTTTTGCTTCGATGTTTGTTGGGGAGATACCCCTGATGGAAGAGTAATCAGTAAAACTGTAAATCAGTGGAGGTATTGAGAACAGCTATGGTGAAAGTTATTAAATATTCCTCTTTGACCAGTCCAACTACCTAGGTTTATGCTCTCCCATCAGCAGCAGGAGCCAGAGAACAAAAGAATTGCTGATGTCATCCCTTATAGGGTCTTTTGTGATATCAGCCTGCTGGTATTCTCTGACTTCAGGAGATGGTAGGTAGATGTCCTGTGCTGAGAGGTGAAGCCAGGCCTAGGCTGGGTGAAGAGGAAGAAGATTTGGATGCTTTTGGGGTGACAATCCTTGGGGCTGATCCACCCTTGTTGATGAGCATAGCCTTGGACCTGGGGGCATTTAGGTGTATGGAGCTGACTGGATTAGCTGTCTTACCTTTCATCCATTGAGTGAAGTCCACTTTTTCCCTTCCCTTTTTGGTGTGCCAATTTTCCTCTTACCCTCTCCCTGTATCCTCAGCCTTATCCCCTATCTCTATTGCTTAATTGTCCTCTGCCCACACTGCTGCTTCCACGCATGGGGCTCTATGAATAAAGTTGAGAAAATGAGTTGACAGCAAGCTTTCGGTATGATCGCAGTAATGGAGGAGAGGTCATGACAGTGCTAGAAGCCGGGTAGGGCTGTGGCAGATGCTGCAGGCAACCACAGTTCAAGGGGGTTACACAATAGTAGGGCCAGTTTTGAAAAATATTCTTGCTGGCATGCTAGCAGCTGTGACACGTACAGTGGCCATATTGGAGCTGTGTGGTCCAGAAAAGATGAATATGGGGCCCTCTGTTCTTTTGCCAGTGGTTCCTGGGGAAAAGCTGAGCTCCTGGGGCTTCCCGGGGACTCCATTTTCCTCTAGTTCTGCATCAGCCTTTTCCCTGTCAGTGGAGGCTTTCTCCTTTGTCTCTCAAATTTGTCCTTTTATTGCACAAAGCTTTTTGTTTGGGTAGAATGCAAGTGCAAGGCCTTCTACATTTTCCTCTCCTTGGAGTGTTATCTATGGTCTGGGGAGAAGAAGACTGAGATCCAGAGAAGGAGAAATCCTCAAAATCTGGTTCATCAGTAATCTTACTTAAGGTGGGCCGGAAGAATGATAGTGGGGAAGATTGTTGGAGAATTTTTACAGCGAAGAGGACAAATCTTTGGTGATTTGTTTATTTAGGAAGGAGCTGTCTCCTTAATTGCTCAAGCACTGCAGATTTTGAAAACTGCAGAGAAGAAGGGGGAAGAAGATAAGATGGCAGATGATACTATCATGGCAGACAGGAAAAAACCTGTGAAAGCTTTCCCTATGCACAGGGCAATCAAGAAGTTAAGAACATAAGAAATTGCCTTACTGGGTCAGACCAAGGGTCCATTAAGCCCAGCATCCTGTTTCCAACAGTGGCCAAACCAGGCTACAAAAACCTGGCAAGTACCCAAACACTAAGAAGATCCCATGCTACTGATGCCAGTAGTAGCAGAAGCCATTTCCTAAGCTAACTCCTCCAAGAACTTATCCAAACCTTTTTTAAACCCAGCTACACTAACTGCACTAACCACATCCTCTGGCAACAAATTCCAGAGCTTAATTGTGCGTTGAGTGAAAAATAATTTTCTCCGATTAGTTTTAAATGTGCTATTTGCTAACTTCATGGAGTGTCTCTTTGTTCTTCTATTATCCAAAAGTGTAAATAACCGATTTACATCTACCCGTTCTAGACCTCTCATGATTTTAAAGACCTCCATCATATCCCCCCTCAGCTGCCTCTTCTCCAAGCTGAACAGCCCTAACCTCTTTAGCATTTCCTCATAGGGGAGATGTTCCATCCCATATATCATTTTGGTCGCCCTTCTCTGTACCTTCTCCAGTGCAACTATATCTTTTTTGAGATGCAGTGACCAGAACTATACACAGTACTCAAGGTGCGATCTCACTAGGGAGTGATTCAGAGGCATTATGACATTTTCTGTTTTATTCATCATTCCCTTCCTAATAATTCCTAACATTCTGTTTGCTTTTCTGACTGCTGCACCACACTGAACTGATGATTTCAATGTATTATCCATTGTGATGCCTAGATATTTTTCCTGGGTTAAGCTCTTAATATGGAACCAAAGATCATGTAACTTCTGCATGGGTAATTTTTCCCTATATGCAACACCTTGCACTTGTCCACATCTGCCATTTGGATGCCCAATCTTCCAGTCTCGCAAGGTCCTCCTGCAATTTATCACAATCCACTTGTGATTTAATTACTCTGAATAATTTTGTATCTGCAAATTTGATAACTCACTCATCGTATTCCTTTCCAGATCATTTATAAATATACTGAAAAGCACCAGTCCAAGTACAGATCCCTGAGGCACTCCACGGTTTACCCTTTTCCACTGAGAAAATTGACCATTTAATTCTACTCTGTTTCCTGTCTTTTAACCAGTTTGTAATCCACAAAAGGACATCGCCTCCTATCCCAAGACTTTATAGTTTTCTTTGAAGCCTCTTATGAGGGACTTTGTCAAACGCCTTCTGAAAATCCAAATACACTACATCTACCGGTTCACCTTTATCCACATGTTTATTAACCCCTTCAAAAAAAATGAAGCAGATTTGTGAGGCAAGACTTCCCTTGGGTAAATCCATGTTGACTGTGTTCCATTAAACCACATCTTTTTATATGCTCTCTAATTTTGATCTTTAGAATCGTTTCCACTATTTTTCCTGCCACTGAAGTCAGGCTCAATGGTCTATAGTTTCTCGGATCACTCCTGGAGACCTTTTTAAATATTGGGGTTACATTGGCCACCCTCCAGTCTTTAGGTACAATGGATGATTTTAATGATAGGTTAGAAATTTTTACTAATAGATCTGAAATTTCATTTTTTAGTTCCTTCAGAACCCTGGGATGCATACCATCTGGTCAGGGTGATTTGCTACTCTTTAGTTTGTCAATCTGGCCTACTATTTCTTCCAGGTTCACATTGATTTGGTTCAGTTCATCTGACTCATCACCCTTGAAAACCATCTCCGAAACTGGTAATTCACCAACATCCTCAGTAAACACAGAAGCTAAGAATTCATTTAGTTTTTCTGCAATGGCCTCATCTTCCCTAAGAGCCCCTTTAACCCCTTGGTCATCTAGCGGTCCAACCAACTCCCTCACAGGTTTCTTACTTCTGATATATTTTATAAAGTTTTTATTATGAGTTTTTGCCTCTACGGCTAACTTAATTTCCAATTCCCTCTTTGCCTCTCTTATCAATGTTTACACTTAACTTGACAATGCTAATGCTTTTTCCTATTTTCTTCAGATGGATCCTTCTTCCAATTTTTGAAGGATTTTTTTTTGGCTAAAATAACCTCTTTCACCTCACCTTTTAACCATGCCAATAATCATTTTGCCTTCCTTCCACCTTTCTTAATGCGTGGAGTACATCTGGACTGCGCGTCTAAGATTGTATTTTTAAACAATGTCCATGCCTGTTGAACACTTTTAACATTTGCAGCTGCACCTTTCAGGTTTTTTTCTAACTATTTACCTCATTGTATCAGTTTCCCTTTTGAAAATTTAGCGTTAGAGCTGTAGATTTACTTATTGTCCCCCTTCCAGTTATTAGTTCAAATTTGATCATGTTATGATCACTATTGCCAAGTGGCCCCACCACCATTGCGTCTCTCACCAAATCCTGCGTTCCACTAGGAATTAAATCTAAAATAGCTCCCTCTCTCGTTGGTTCCTGAACCAATTGTTCCATGAAGCAGTCGTTTATTCCATCCAGGACCTTTATGTCTCTAGCATATCGTGATGTTACATTTACCCAGTCAATATTGGGGTAATTGAAATCTAGAGAGAAAAGAAGCAAAACCTTGCACATAAGCAAGTATCACAGTACGCTGGTGCAGGATAAAGATTTAATCACCATTAATTTCTATGGTATACTTTACTTGAAAAATTGAACATCAAGGATATATATAGTTCAAACAGGCAACTCCATGAATTCCAAGTAGTACTTTAAACTCGGTCCCCCGACACGGTCCCGTGTTTCGCCAGGCTGCGTCGGGGGGGACCAGGGGTACATTCAAATCTCTAAAATGTCACCCGGGCGCTCCGGGTGACATTTTAGAGATTTGAATGTACCCCTGGTCCCCCCCGACGCAGCCTGGCGAAACACGGGACCGTGTCGGGGGACCGAGTTTAAAGTACTACTTGGAATTCATGGAGTTGCCTGTTTGAACTATATATATCCTTGATGTTCAATTTTTCAAGTAAAGTATACCATAGAAATTAATGGTGATTAAATCTTTATCCTGCACCAGCGTACTGTGGTAATTGAAATCTCCCATTATTACTGCACTGCCAAATTGGTTAGCCTCCCTGATTTCTCTTAGCATTTCATCATCTGTCTTACCATTTTGTCCAGGTGGATGGTAGTATACTCCTATCACTTATACTCTTACCCAACACACATGGGATTTCTAGATTGTACTGAGCACTTAGGCCAGGATTCATCATTCTTCGCAGAATGATGAATCCTGCGAAAGCAGGGGGGCGAAGGGGGGGGGGGGGGAAAGGCCTGCGAAAGCCCTGAGCATTCGCACCATGGCGGTGCGCCAGTTGCCGGCTTTCGCACCGAATAGTGCCACCGTGAAAGGTGGTGCTATTTGGTGCACTACTGCCAACTCTTCCCTCCCCACCCCGCCTCCTCCCCTCCCCCTAATTTGCATCCTATCACGCGAAAAGGCCCTTTTCGTGTGCGATAGGGGTTTATCGTGTGCGTTAGGGCCCTAACACACGCGATAAACGCTTAGAAAATAACCCCCTCAGTCTCTTGTATGATCTTTATCCTGTTGGACTCTATACCCTCCAGGATATAAAGTGCCACCCCCCCACCAAGTTGATCCTCCCTATCATTGCAATATAATTTGTACCCTGATATAGCACTGTCCCATTGGTTATCCTCCTTCCACCAGGTCTCTGAAATGCCAATTAAGTCAATCTTATCATTTACTGCTATACACTCTAACTCTCCCATCTTACTTCTTAGACTTCTGGCATTGACATACAGACTTTTCAAACTGTGTTATTTGTTTATATTAACAGCCTGCTTTTCAATTGATAGTGATAATTTGGAAATCTTTAGTTCAGGTGATTTTTTACGTATAGGCATGTGGACTATGTTTGCTTTTATTAGAACCTCTGTTGGGATGCCCTAACTCTCCTGTTTCATTAGTATCCTTCAAGTTGATCTCTTTTGACTGGGATTCACCTTATGCTAGCATCTTCTGCTAGCGGATGAGGGAGAAGTTAAGGGTCAAGCAAGTGGATGCATTGGTTTGTACATTCACAAGAAAGATCACTATATTCCTGTAGAGGGGAGCACAGCCTTCAAGGATGCACAGGATCAGGCGATCTAATCCTTGCTTAGCAGGCCTTTTGAGACCTCTGGGCTAGATCTGCAAGCTTAGTATATAAAGAAGCCTTCGCTTTCAGTTTAAACCAATTTTCACCCATAAATTCCCAGATTCTTCCAAAAGTGATAATCCTAATTTTAGTCTAATTTTAGACTGAGTAAATAGCAGCTCCAGAGCTACAGATACAATCTCTCAAGGGCTTCAGCAACTGATGGACGCCAGTGTGGCCAAAGCACCTGCAGCATTTCAAGTCCCAACCCCCACCAGCGAAATCGCTTGTTCTCCCATGCTGCTGATATGGCACTAGAGAGTGAGCGCCAGACTCCCCCTCCTCCCAAGCAGCCAAACTGCCTGCTGCTTGATGCTGCCAATGCAGCATTGGAAGTGGGCCATGCCCACCATAAGCATTTCCTAGCAGGATCCCTGGCACTCACACAAAATCAGCACACCACAGGGGGGGGGGAAAGGAGAGAAGAAAATTCCAAGGCCTTGCTACAAGGCCAAAAGTATGTCAAGTTTAACCTTAAATTTCATTGGGCTCAATTTACAAGAAATCACATGACATACAAGAATGGCTATTAATCAATTATACTTAGGGAATAGCCACTGCTATTAATTGCATCAGTAGCATGGGATCTTCTTAGTGTTTGAGTAATTGCGAGGTTCTTGTGGCCTGGTTTTGGCCTCTGTTGGAAACAGGATGCTGGGCTTGATGGACCCTTGGTCTCACCCAGCATGTCAATTTCTTATGTTCTTTCTTATGTTCGTATGTTAATGAGCTGGCATGGTACTGTCAGGATCTGCTTTGCTCTCAGGCTCTGCCTACCATACAGAAATCAGGATGGGGTAGGGCCTGAGAGCAGAGCAGATGCTGACTTAGTCTCATACTGGCTCATTAACATTCAGCTACAGTTGCTTCGCTCCCAGAGATCGTGTCTTGGGACCGACCCCCATGGGGAAAAAAGTCCATAGTGTGAGGATACCAATCGTAGTAGTGTTGCTGGTTGGTAGGAAGGAGGGAGAGAGAGGGAGGAATTTCCTATCCTTTTTTTGTAATGATGAGCTAGTGGCAGATTAGGTGGGAGGAAAGAAGAGGGATTTAAAAAAAAAATTTTTTCTTTTAATAGCAACTTGTGGCTGACTGGATGGTGAAGTGAAAGAGGGAGGGATTATTTTGTAATGATCAACTGATGGCTGGCTTGGAGGAAGAGGGAGATTATATTTTTTCTTTTCTAAGTGTAATACTGTTGATTATCTGGGAGAGGGAAGGGGGAAGACTGCTTTTTTTTTTTTTTTAATAAGAACAATTTAAAAAAAAATAAATTCTTAAACTGTCTGGTCACCTTCAGCTGCAAAGCTGACCCATGAGATAAAAGACCAGGTTGGGAAATAGTATACCCCCTTGCTCTTTCATTTTCTGGGTGACTCTCCCATCCACTATCCCCTCCTTCACTCATCAATATTGCAACTGCCCCATGTAATTTAATGAAGTAGCTTGCTGGTCCTTGGCAAACACTACCCTAGGCCAGAGCTTCTCAATCACTGTGCCATGGCGCACTAGTGTGCCGCAGCAAGATTCTTCCTGTGCTGCGGTGGTCTCCCTTACAATCATGATAGGGTTTCAGCATCTTCTGGCATGTCATCAACCTTGATAGGTTCTATGCTCAAGCCTGTAGCTTTTGATCCTCCCCTTGTTAAGCACAAAATTACACTTTATGACGCTTACCCAGGGATACAAGAACACTTAGATTTTGTTGAAAGTATCATTTTTTATTGATCAATATAAGTATTCTTGGGAGATGCTGATCCACTTCTCTGACAAACTGACCACCAGCATCTCATTGTATACATGAACTGATCCTTCTTTTATAGGTAAAATACAATATAGTACTAGGTTAGAAATTCTAAAAGTGTGTGAGTACCCAGAGAATCATTTACATTGATTGTCATGTCAACAGCATGATAGATTATCCCTAAACTACTCTGATTATTTCTCCAAGGCGGGGCCCATTTACCATCACTCTTTAGATAGTCCTTTGTTCTGTTAGAATCTTGCTGGTCAGGGCAATTATCACATCTTAGGCTGTGTTTACAGATGCCACTGTAAATGGTGCCCCTGTAGTGACAGTCTAGCCTGAAGTTCCAACCATTTCCTTCTGCTTTTGTGACCCTATAATTAGGCATCACAAAGTGTCTCCAGCTTTAACTGCTGTCCAGGTGTCCTTGGAATTCCTGCAGGTTAGGCTCAGTAAGACATTTAAAGTTCACATAGCCAGGAAGGCTAAGATAGCAGAGGATTCTGGGTCAGTTGCTGTCTCCATGTTGGTCTCAAGCTGAGGCATACATATCACCCTTGAATCCTTCTCTACCCTGCTTGTGACCAGGGCGAACTGGCCTACTGGGGGATCGAACATGCCCCAGTAGGCTGGTCATGTGATCTCCCCCCCAGCTCCTACTTTGCATTGTGGCTGTGTCCCCGTGTTGGAGTGGTAGCCAGTGCCAGCATAGCTGCACATTACACTTGCAGCCTGACCTGACTGCTTTGGTTCTTCCTAGTTTATCTTGCACTGCTGCATTCCTCCAAAGCTGGCTGGCACCAGGTAAGTCTGCCTGACCACTTAGTTGCCTGCATATGTGACCCCCAAAAATGTTGTTGGTCACATGCTGCAGTAAAACTATTAAAGGTTCACCTCCTGTTTAAAAAAAAAAATGCTACTACTGTACTACAGACCCCGTGGTGGTGTGGCTATAGTGAAGGCCCACCATCTTCCCACGTTCTTTGGTTGCTAACTCTCCATCTTTCTTGATGAATCAAGGTGTGGGCGATGACCAAAAAAAACAGTAAGATGGTGAGCCAGTCCTGCATTAGAGCCGGGCCATTGCTGGACCAGGCACCAGCCAAGCGGTTGATTAGACGCCCATCTCCACTGTCCGTCACACCTACGGCGCTTCTACCATTAGTATGACAAGCTGCAAAATTTTAAGGTGGCAGAAAGTGACCCTGCAGGCAGCAAACACCCCTGTGGCCTTTTTTTTTTTATATAAATGCAAATGTGGCCCAGGCTCAGTGGGGTAACGAGCATTAGATGAAAAGCTGATGGGGTTCCCACCCACTCTCCGCCAGCAAGGTAAGAACCCGCACATGGGGCTGCCAGGTAGTGACGTGCTAGCAGGGATCTGACACCCTGCCATCAAGAAGAGTATTTGCACAGGGGCACTCAAAGATGTTGAAGAAGACCATGCAGTGGGATGGCTGGGCCCAAATCCAATGGTGACATACCGTAGCTGCTGCAGGAAGAAAGAAGACAACTGGAGAGGCTGACTCAAATGGGAGATGAGGTGAGGGAAGGGAAGAAGTGACTCAGAGGAAGGGAGAGAATGACTGGCTGGGAGGGTAGGGGAAGGGGTGAGTGAAAATTGGGAGGGAAGGATAGTGAGTGAGAAGGAAGGAAATGGGGTGAATGGGAAGAGGAGTATGAGAGCTGAGGACTGGAGATGAGAGAAGGGAATGAGTTACAGATGAGTAAAGGAAGGAAATGGTGTGTGAAGGAGGTGAAGGAAGGGGAGCAAGTGAGAGAAAAGGGAGAGAATGGAGGTGAGACGGGAGTTTGAAAGAGGATGTGAGAAAGGGGAGGGAAGGGGTTGGTGATGGTGAATGAGTGGGTGTTGAACTGTGAGTAATCACTGCAGCACATGTGTGCACAGGGACATTCACACAGATCTGCTGGGGGCAGGGCTGCTATGCAGACATCAAGGAGAGAGACAGGCACAGCGGAGCCACACTGTGGGGCTAGAGAGGAAAAAAAAGAGCAGCAGCAGTGGCAGGGTGGGGTTCTCTGAGCCTTAGCAGCAAAAGGATTAAAATGAGCAGCAGTGGCAGTGACAGGGCTCATGGGATTTCTCTCACTGCACTATCAATGGAAAGTGGCCAAGGCTAGGGGGAAGTAGGAGAGAAAGGAGCAGCATGGGTTTCAGGGCAGGTAGTGCAACAAAGGGGAGAGAGCAAGTTTATGTGTCTGTGCGTGTATGAGGGGGAGAGAGCCAGTTAACTGAGTATGTGTGCATATGAGGAAAAGAGAGCCTGTGTCTGTGCATGTATGGGGGGAGAGAGCCAGTTGACTGAGTATGTTTGTATATGAGGGGGTGAGAGCCAGTGTGTGTGTGTGTGTGTGCACGCATGAGGGGGCGAGAGCCAGTGAATGTGTGTATGTTGTGTGTGTATGAGAGGGAGAAAGCCTGTGTGTGTGCGCAAGAGAGGGAGAGAGCCAGTGTGTGTGTGTGTGTAAGAGAGGGAGAGAGCCAGTGTGTGTGTGTATGATGGGGAGAGAACCAGTGGGTGTATATGTGTGACTTTGAGAGTGAACATATATGATTGTGTTTGAGAGAATGAATGTGTATGTTTGAGAGAAGATAAAGTTTAATGTAAACCAGCATGATGTGATGCCTATCGTGAATGCCAGTATAAAAAAACACTAAATAAATAAATAAATAAATAAAGTTTGTTCACCCTCCTTCACAACAATCTCAGAATGACTGGAAATCAAAAAGTTACCAGGTGTGGATGGCAGGGGAATTTTTTCATCCCTATTTTAATTATTGGGTAGTATTTGATGTCTGTTGTTTTGAAATATTTACGTTTGGTAAATTTTTAAACGAGACTATGCTGCTTTCACCACATCAGCTGGCAACAAATTTTACAGTGTAGTGTGCTGGGTGAAAAAATAGTTTCTCCAATTTGGTTTAAAAGTGGCATTTATTAGCTTCATGGAGAGTCTGCTGATGTTAGTTCTGTTTGAAAGGGTGAATAACTGTTCTCTATTTCCCCTTCAAGATTTTATGGACCTCTCTTATCATCTCCCAGTAGTCCCTTCTTCTGGGAACAGTTTTAAATAAATTGTTTGACTGCCCTGTGAGGTTTTGACATATCTGACAGGTGTTTAGGAAAAAAAGGTTTATAATCTCCTTTATAAGCTGGATGTAATGAGTGTTAGTTTTCATAATAAAACTTTAATTTTCTGTAATTGTTTAAAATATTTGGTAAACCAGTTTAATTCTGTAAATGATTTTAAAAGCACTATATATTAAATTAGTGATAATTTTTCTATCCATGTGAGAAAAGGTGAATTTTATTTCTCATTATTGGCCAGTCAGTGAACGGACAACCAAAGGGTCTGAATTAGTACTAGTTTGAAACTTGTGTGCAGTAGCTCCATTCATCAGGGCTTCAACTGGCTACTGTCCATTTGCACATCTTTCATAATCATTCAGAATTCAGTTACCTTTCATACTTGTAAAAAAAATGTAAAAAAAAATAAATATATATATATATATATATATAAAGCATTGAGAATCTCTGCCCTAGGCGCTTGACTGGTCTGCCTAATGGCACAACCGGTGCTAAAAATGATGTTTCTTCTCTTTTTTGCAAGCTGTCATGCAGTGTCCTCAGGAAAAATAAAGTAGTGTGGAAATCCATTTAACAGTTAGCAAGTTGCCCTAGTTCGGAAAAAAATTGTACAGCACAGCAAGGTCTTGTGTTAGTGTTATTATTGTTAGTGGGTCTCTAACAAATAAAATTCATTTGGGGGAGGGGAGAAGTGGGGATATATCCGCCGCTGGTGGTGATAGGGTTTCTAGCCACGCCGTCAGTCAAAGCTTTCAACGCCCCCTAAAACAATGCGCCTGAAAAAAGTGCGAGGAATTCAGCTGAGCTCCGAGAGGGCAATTGAAACCCTGATCATGTGACCCTTGGTCACCAAACAGTATTGCCAGTTCCCATCTTTCAAACGAGAGTCGGAGAGAGCTTGAAGGCAGTGGCAAAGAAAGGCTGGCAGGCGCCTTTCGGTAAGGACCAATGAACAAAAATCACAATCCAGAGGTATGAAAGCTAAAACATTCTGAAATGTGAAACGTTGTTTCAATCGATGGCATCGTATTTGTGATCTTATGCCATATGAAGCGTTTGAACTTGTTAAACTTTGAACCTATTTGTTTATTTTTCTTATTATTTTACTAGATCCCCCTTCCTCTTAGTTATTTTTTTTTAGCTGCCAGAGAGAATACTTACACTCATGATGATTATTTGTTTGTTTGTTTTTTTAGTGATTTTAGGCTATTTTATTCGATGTATTCTATATCTCTGTTTCTTTATTTTATATATTGCATCTGTTGCCCCTCGCTTCGAACACACATTGGAAAGACTGGTGATAAGTTGAAATAGTAAATAAATAATAAGCTATTGCATTTTTGTTTTTATCCACATAAGTGCAGAAGTGAAACATATTTCTAGGAAGCATTACATAGCTCCAGAACACTGATGTTGATCCTTCCTTTTGCACGGTAAATAAACCAAATGTTTTACAAGGGAACCAGGCGACTCTCTCTCTCTCTCTCTCTCTGTAGTAGGTGCCTGTGGGTCCGACAGCTGCTGAATATTCATTCAGCACGTTCAGACTGTGCAAGAGGTTCACAGAAGTGTATATGCCCTTTTTTTTTCCTTCTGGCACACTGATGCTTATGCCCTGGTGCAATCTATGTAATTGTAAGAGCAATAAATACAGAGTTTTTGAAATGGGGGGAAAACTAGCTGCCAAGGTACAAACAAGCAAGCAAGTCAGTCCTAGGAAAATATTGTCTCTTTTGCGCCTCGATGGTAAGATCCTCTTTCCAGAGACCTTTAAAAATAAGATAAAAAGAGAAGCGGATTCTACTATAGCTAGAGCTCACAGTTTTGTTTTGTTTTCGTGGAGATTTTATCGAGCCCCAGAGTCCGGCAGAGTCTCATAGCTGCCAATTGTACTGATGTCTCGCTATGGTAGCAGCAAAGCAATTTTGGATGACAAATTTTTTTATCTGAAAATCACAGAAGCCACACTACTGCTAGCAACAAGCAGAAGTTGTCACTACGGGCAGATTTGAGCCCCGCTCCCTTTCCGGGACTCACCAAATTAAAATCCCCGAAAGCTACTGCATAAGCCTGAGCCATAGCTTGCTGCAGGCAGGGCTATGTTATGAAACAGTATTACTTTAAAGTACAGTATGCATTAAATGCATCTGTTTTACTGTATGACTTTTTTTTTGATTAAATACAATTTTATACTTTAATAACTAATTATCCGTATGAAAATGATTCATTTAGCCCTATTGGAAATAATGTTCATAGGTGATTTCAATTTGATTAATTCATTTAATTTTAATTGCAGGGCTTTTATATATGGCTGTAATAAGGCTGCCTTTTTAAGGTGGAAGATAGATTGGCAAGTTAAAATGACATTGATGTTATACATCCAAGTGATCCCTGGAGACAAGATAATAGTTGGGTGAAGGTAACAGGATTGAAAACAAAGACCCTTACATTTCCCATATTTCTAGCAGCCTTTCCCCAGGAAGACATACTCGGATCCACATGTTATGTGCCAGACCAGAAATGAATCCTGAACAAAAGGTGGAGGTGGTATCTGAAAGGGAACCAGAATCAGGCACTACTACTTCTCAGGCAGAAGAACCCTTGAAGGACTTAGGAGTGCTGGCTGGCAAAGATGAATACAAATCTGACACAGCATCAGATGATTTGTCTTCTCAGGTAGAACCATCAAAGATACAAGAGGAGACAACTGGAAGTGAGAACTACATGACTGAATTGGAATCAGAAGCTCTTCGTCAGTTAGAACCTGTAGAGAACCTGAAGGAGATGTCTGGAATTGGGGATAACATGAATGAACCAGAACTGGAGTCTCTTCTTCAGCTAGAAGCATCAAACTGCCTGAAGATGTTTGGAACTGGAGATGGCATGAATGAACCAGAATTGGAGGCTCTTCCTCAAGTAGAACCTGTAGAGAGCCTGATGGAGATGACTGAAATTGGGAACGACTTGACTAATCCAGAACCAGAAATGCTTCCTCCTCAGGTAGAAGCATCAAACAGCCTGAAGGAGATGACTGGGATGGGGGATGACATGACTAAACCAAAACCGAAGGATCTTTCTCCTCAGGTTGAAATATCAAAGAGCCAGAAAGAGATGGCTGGAAGTAGGGATCACATGAATGAGCTTCTGATTCTGGTTCATCATCAAGCCCAAAAAGAAACCAGTAGTGAGGATTTATTAAACACGTCTGCTGATACATTTACAAACAGCCTGAGAGACCTAGTTGGTGAAAAGCTAAATGGAGAAAGTTACGAGGAGAGGACTTCAGACCAAAGTAAAAACAGAAGACAAATTATATTAAGAGAAATGAACAACACTTCAGATGAAACCACAGGTAGTAAACTGATGGAAGAAGAAAATATTGCTAATGTGAATGATATGATGAAGAAGGACAAAACTGGAGGAACCTTGCAGGTTGGGTTATCTGATCTGACGTCGGATAATCAGCTACATAGGACTTCAATTCAAAGCAATCTTCAACTTAATCTTCCAGTCAACAAGCTAAGGAATCTGAAATTGTTAAATCTAAAACTGAAGCATAAAAACCATCATGATGACATTCATAACCAATCACTTGCAGATCTGACTGATTTTGCTACAGACACTGATGAAAATGATCCTTCACACCAAACAGAGGATAATAAGAGAAATGACACCCATGGAAAGGAACTAGGAATAGAGCCTGCCCAGAATTCATCTTTGATTGAACTGCTCTCCCTATGTCATCTCAAACTAGAGCAACTGGAGGACCTGAAGCACTCCTCAAAGGAACTGGCCACAAAAGTAAGAGCTGTGCATTTCATACACTAAAGGGGCAATTTTTAAATAGCCCCCATAGCTGCAAAGTACAAGGGCTTGTGTGCTTGCAGGCAGTTTGTCTTTCAACCTGAGCTAGCGTAATGTACACGTGTAGAGAAGATGTGCATACTTTGCACCTGCTATTTCTGCAGGCGACGGTGGAAGGCACCCAGGGAATGTCTTTTCTTTTTAGACTGGCTAAAAGTATGCAAGCTACTGAAGCCCTTAGAGCAATATTTAGTAGAGATGTGAATCTTGTGCCAGATCATCTTAACGATCAGGTTCGGCTGGGGGGGGTGGGGAAATCTGATCGATAAGATATGTGAATTGGAATCGTTTCCGATTCCAATTCACATCGCTAATTTTTTTTTTTAGGGAGGCCCGCGCCGCTAAAAAAAAAACCCACCCGACTCATCAGCCCCTATTATGTATAATAGGGGCTGATGAGTAAAGATGGCCGGCGCCATCTTTAAAGATGGCGCTGGCCATCCAGTGCTCCTACCATGTGACAGGGGCCGGCCAATGGCACGGATACCCTGTCACATGGTAAGGGCAAAGGGGCATCGGTGCCATTTTTTTTAGCGCAGCTGATGCCTGGAAACAGGAAATTGCTCCCCGAGGCCCCCCTGGACCACCAGGTAATTTTAAAAGGTTTGGGGGGGATCGGGAGGGTGGGTCGATTTAAAGGGTCGGGTGGTTTTTTTTTTATAGGGCCATTGGCGCCATTTTAATTAGTGGCAGCCAAAATGGCACCGATGGCCCGAGAGCGGGAGATCACGCCGGGACCCCCCCCCACTGGACCACCAGGTAATTTAACATTTTGGGGGGGTTCGGGAGGGTGGGGGAGGGTAAGGAATTGGTTTTAAAGGGTTGGGGTGGGTTTAGGGGTTGTTTTGGTGTGCCGGTTTTCCCGCCCTCCCCCAAATAATTCCCGTGCCCTATTTAACGATTTAGGATGATTTATGACGATAAATCGGGGGCATTTGTATTGTATCGTGCACTCTGACGATTTAGGACGATTTTAAAATTATCTGATGATAATTTTAATCGTTCAAAAACGATTCACATCCCTAATATTTAGACCAGCCAAGTTACTCGGGTACATTGCCTTTTTGCCCCGATAAATGACTTTGCAAATTGTCCTTTTAGCAGACTATTTTTGCTAGTTTCACATCCTGTTGTTATGATAGGGTGAGCCTACAGGCTCCATGTCAGGACAGGCTGAGTCAGTCCTGTTTTTTTAAGCAGTCACTTGTTAAGAAATAGATCTCAAGGGATATAAACCAGAACTGACTCAGCCAGTCCCTTTGGGAGGTATAGGCTTACAGGTGTGATGAGATTTTCTTTCAGTCCATAGATTCATAGGACATGAACAGAGATAAAGACCAGAAGGCCCAAGTCATCTCCTTTCACAGTGCCAAAGAGTTGATTTCCCTTCATTTTATCACACCAAGGTATTCTCTGTGCTTCTCCCAGACCTTCTCGAATACAGTGCTGGTTTTCCTTCAGCACTTTTCCTGTGAGCACGTTCCGTGCATCCACCACCTTTTTTGTGAAGAAATATTATTTTCTAGAATCCAGTGGGTTGCATGGTTTTACCAGGTGATTGTGTCAAACAAAGCTGATTAATTTCTTGCATTGGGCGACTAGAGAATTAGATCAAGGATTTGCACAAGATGTGATTTTCCGTGGATTTCAACAAAACCCCACAGGAAGCTCATAAATAAATAAACTGAGCAGCCTGAGGGCGGGCCTCAACGTGGAGGACTGGATTAGAAACTGGTGGAGTCATAGACAAGAGAATAGTGTAAATGGAATTTTCTCTGAGGAAAGAAGGGTAATTAGTGGAGTGACACAAAGATCTGTTCCGGGGCCCATATGTTCAATTTCTTTGTTAGCAATGTTGCGGAAGAGTTAGAAGGAAACGTTTTCTTTTTTTTTGCAGATGTCAGTAAGATCTTCAACAGAGTTCATCCCCCTGAGAGAATAGATAGAATAAAAAGCAATCTAAGAAAGCCAGAGGAGTGGCTGGGGGCTTGGCAGTTATGATTCAAGGCAAAAAAAAAAAAAAAAAGTGCAGAATCCATGCATTTGGGGTGCAAAAATCCAAGGGAGCAGTGTATGACGTGGAGTCAGATTGATACTGATATGCACCCACCGAGAAAGAGAGCTTGGGGTTGTTATGTCTGATGATCTCAAGGGGTGAAAACAATGTGATAAAGCAATGGCCAGAACCAGAGGGATGCCGGGGTATGTACAGGCTGGAATAACCTGCAGGAAAAAGGAGGTGATAATGTCTCTGTTTAGATAATTGGAGAGATGTCATGTAGGATATTTTGTCCAATTCTGAAGGTTGTACCTCAATAGGGGTGTGCATGCTGAATGGTTTCATTTTGTTTCCATATCTGGGTTGGGGTTTTTTTTTCCATTTTTTTAAATGTAATTTCATGTTTTAATGTTTCTGTGTGCACTATTTGTATACAGCATGCACTGAAAGCTGACAGCCACCCCATACAGATTAAACCCATAGCTTGGAGGGGGGGCGGCTGTCATTTAAGCCGCTAGGCCAGGGGTGGGCAATTCCGGTCCTCGAGGGCTGCAAACCAATCGGGTTTTCAGGATATCCTTAATGAATATGCATGAGAGAGATCTGCATACACACTGCCTCAGTTGTATGCAAATCTATTTCATGCATATTCATTAGGGGTATCCTGAAAACCCGACTGGTTTGCAGCCCTCGAGGACCGGACTTGCCCACCCCTGCACTAGGCTCACAAGTTTATTTATTTATTTATTTATTTTTAATGAGTGCTGCAGCACAACTTAACTGGCTATTTTCTTTTGAATATAGCTGGTTATGGCTTAAGTTATCTAGCTAACTGTAACCAAATAACTTTAGACCTGCTCTCTTGAGTTAGCCCTTTTCTTAAAAACAACCCTAAAAAAATTAAAACCCCTCCTACAACTCAACAATTTCCGTACAGTACTCCAATCTACTATCTTTTTGAAAATCGACTACTGCAACGCCATCCTTCTAGGCCTTCCCAAAAACACGACCTACCCCCTCCAAATGCTACAAAATGCTGCTGCCCGAATTCTCACCAGCACCTGTAAAAATGAACATATCACCCCTGTCCTTAAGGAACTACACTGGCTCCCAATCTCATCCTGGATCCTATACAAGACCCTCACATTCATACATAAATTCCTACATAATCAAAATATGCAATGGTTCAACGATTCCTTACTATTTCGCACCCCCACAAGACCCATGAGAAATCAATACCTGCAACACGCATCTTACCACCACCAAAGATTGTGCACTTTTTATTGCAGGACCTGCACTATGGAATACCATGCCTACCGACCTGTGACAAGAACACTGCCCAAAAAGATTTAAACAGAAACTAAAGACCTAGCTATTCAAGCAGGCATATACCTGAATTTCTCTCTCTAACCCTCCTCTCTCAAGTCATCCTTATCTATACTCTCCATCCTTTCTACCCAACCCCGCCCTTCGAAATATCTCATGTCTTCACCATATTACTCCCCTTGGAGAAATGCCTTTTCATATCCCACCTTGACCTCTCCTGACCCTTTATACCATACCTCACCTCCAAACCCTATCCTTATCATAGATATGCATTCCCCTCTATTGCTATATCTTTAGTTACTGTAAATATTTGAACACTGTACTGTAAATATTTAGACACTGTTTCTCACCAGGCACTGTTCTAAATTAGTTCTAAAATGTTTGAATTTTAGTTCCCTGTAAAGCCTTTTACGCTGCATTCATGTTCCGTGTAAACCGATGTGATGTTCCCAACGAATGTCGGTCTATAAAAACCGTTAAATAAATAAATAAATAAATAAACAAAACAATAATGCAATCTTGTAAAAATATTCTGTAACTGGAAGGTTTAAAAATGTGCCTTCATATTGGCTTTTGTTTCAGTGATCATCAAAAAAATGATTTCACTTGAGGAAAGTGTTGTGGGTGAACACGTTTGCTGTCAACCATGACAAAAGTAAATAGCTATTTTCTCCCTCTTTCTTTTTTGCACTAGTTACTTTCTGTCTCTGTTGGCATGAGACTATGTAAACATATTGAAGTTAACTGGATAAGTTATTTGGTTAACTCAGCACATCCTGGAATGCCTTAACACACTCTTTTCTTATTCGGTTAAATCTTAGCCAGATAATCAAAGGAAATATTAAAAACTTACAGATAACTTGTGGGTTATCTGACTAAATGGCTTTGAATATTGACCTCTCGCTGATTATATCAGGGTTCACAGGTTATTACAACACTGAGCTTGCAGCAACAACAATAACAAAACACTCTTCCTCCAATAATTCTCTTCTCAGAGTGGAATAACTTCTTCATTCTTATTGCCTGTACAGGCGCAGCTACAAAGGTAAAAATTGTGCAAGAGGCATGGTCATTGTTAAAAAATACCATCCTAGAAGCACAGTCCAAATGTATTCCACACATTAAGAACGGTGGAAAGAAGGCAAAACGATCACCGGCATGGTTAAAAGGGGAGGTGAAAGAAGCTATTTTAGCCAAAAGATCTTCATTCAAAAATTGGATGGATCCAACAGAAGAAAATAGGATAATGCATAAGCATTGGCAAGTTAAATTGATAAGACAGGCTAAGAGAGAATTTGAAAAGAAGTTGGCCATAGAGGCAAAAACTCACAGTAAAAACTTTTTAAAATATATCCGAAGCAGAAAGCCTGTGAGGGAGTCAGTTGGACCATTAAATGATTGAGGGGTTAAAGGGGCAATTAGAGAAAAGGCCATCGCGGAAAGATTAAATGATTTTTTTGCTTCAGTGATTACTGAAGAGGATGTTGGGGAGATACCCGTATCAAAGAAGGTTTTCATGGGTAATGATTCAGATGGACTGAACCAAATCACGGTGAACCTAGAAGATGTGTTAGGCCTGATTGACAAACTGAAGAGTAGTAAATCACCTAGACTGGATGGTATACACCCCAGGGTTCTGAAGGAACTAAAAAATGAAATTTCAGACCTATTAGTAAAAATTTGTAACCTATCATTAAAATCATCCATTGTACCTGAAGACTGGAGGGTAGCTAATGCAACCCCCAATATTTAAAAAGGGCTCCAGGGGCGATCCGGGAAACTACAGACTGGTTAGCCTGACTTCAGTGCCAGGAAAAATAGTGGAAAGTGTTCTAAATATCAAAATCACAGAACATATAGAAAGACACGGTTTAATGGAACAAAGTCAGCATGGCTTTACCCAAGGCAAGTCTTGCCTCACAAATCTGCTTCACTTTTTTGAATGAGTTAATAAACATGTAGATAAAGGTGAACCGGTAGATGTAGTATATTTGGATTTTCAGAAGGTGTTTGACAAAGTTCCTCATGAGAGGCTTCTAGGAAAAGTAAAAAGTCATGGGATAGGTGGCGATGTCCTTTCGTGGATTACAAACTGGCTAAAAGACAGTAAACAGAAAGTAGGATTAAATGGACAATTTTCTCAGTGGAAGAGAGTGGGCAGTGGAGTGCCTCAGGGATCTGTATTGGTTCCCGTACTTTTCAATATATTTATAAATGATCTGGAAAGAAATATGACGAGTGAGATAATCAAATTTGCAGATGATACAAAATTGTTCAGAGTAGTTAAATCACAAGCAGATTGTGAAAAATTGCAGGAAGACCTTGTGAGACTGGAAAATTGGGCATCGAAATGGCAGATGAAATTTAATGTGTATAAGTGCAAGGTGGATGCATATAGTGAAAAATAACCCATGCTGTAGTTACACAATGTTAGGTTCCATATTAGGAGCTACCACTCAAGAAAGAGATCTAGGCGTCATAGTGGATAACACATTGAAATCGCCAGTTCAGTGTGCTGCGGCAGT
Source organism: Rhinatrema bivittatum (assembly GCF_901001135.1). Lineage (NCBI taxonomy): Eukaryota > Metazoa > Chordata > Amphibia > Gymnophiona > Rhinatrematidae > Rhinatrema > Rhinatrema bivittatum. Next base: position 365,721,370 of record NC_042618.1, read on the forward strand.
CAAAAAAGCAAACAGAATGTTGGGAATTATTAGAAAGGGAATGGTGAATAAAACAGAAAATGTCATCATGCCTCTGTATCGCTCCATGGTGAGACCGCACCTTGAATACTGTGTACAGTTCTGGTCGCCGCATCTTAAAAAAGATATAGTTGCGATGGAGAAGGTACAGAGAAGGGCGACCAAAATGATAAAGGGAATGGAACAGCTCCCCTATGAGGAAAGACTAAAGAGGTTAGGACTAGTCAGCTTGGAGAAGAGACGGCTGAGGTGGGATATCATAAAGGTGTTTAAAATCATGAGAGTTCTAGAACGGGTTAATGTGAATCAGTTATTTACTCTTTCGGATAATAGAAAGACTAGGGGGCACTCCATGAAGTTAGCATGTGGCACATTTAAAACTAATCAGAGAAAGTTCTTTTTCACTCAACGCACAATTAAACTCTGGAATTTGTTGCCAGAGGATGTGGTTAGTGCAGTTAGTGTAGCTGTATTTAAAAAAGAATTGGATAAGTTCTTGGAGAAGTCCATTACTTGCTATTAATTAAGTTGACTTAGAAAATAGCCACTGCTATTACTAGCATGGAATAGTCTTAGTTTTTGGGTACTTGCCAGGTACTTATGGCCTGGATTGGTCACTGTTGGAAACAGGATGCTGGGCTTGATGGACCCTTGGTCTGACCCAGCAAAGCATGTTCTTATGTTCCTGCTTTTATAGGGACTAGACAGTCCTTTTTCATCAGGAAGAGATAATATTCAGTACTCACACACCTCCTACATCTTCTTCCCTGGTCAGAGAATGGGGTTCCACCAATTTTGCAATCCACGAGTCCTCTCTGATGGATCGATGGCACTTCCCATGAGTCTAGTGGTGAAATTCTGGAGCTATGGACTTGCTAGACATTAACCAGTGCTACAGGGAAGGATTCCCCCACTCTGGCTTCTCTCCAGCTTCTAGCCCCACTTCCAAATGAAAGAAAAGACTCTGCGCTCTATTTATTTTATTTTTTTATATTCTGCTTTTTGGCACTTACATTATATTGGCTCCAGGGAAGCTCCTCCTTTTGCTTCTCCCTCAAACAAGACCATTAAAGGAATATACCAAATTCCTTTAATAAACTTCTACTATACCATATTCCCATAACCCATCAGTAAAGGATAAGTGACATGCCTTAACATTTTCCTAAGGGCAATTTCTAGTGAGCGGGTTTTGATGTAGGGCCCCTGTCACACTGCAGGGTTCTAAACTGCTTCTTCTGAAGATTGCTAGTCTTCCAATTCTGCATATGCTTTGATTTCTTCAAGATCTGGTAGCTGTAATGTGATGCACTGTTACTGCAATTAACAAACTGTGAGCTCCTGAAGTCCATGGCCTCTGGCCCTGCTGTCTTTGGCATCTAAAACATGGTTCATGAGGGGAAGGTGGGTACCTGAGCACTGGGGGATTCACTCCTGAGACCGCCTCATTGGCCAGGGCTATCTCACTTCAGGCACGGTCCTTTTCTCTTCCAGGGTTGGAAAAAGATTTAGAAAATGTAGGTGCCAGACAAACGTTTTCAGAGCCAGGGGGCAAAAAAATCTTTATAGTTTGTTTTTATTAACTCTTTTGTTTGCTTTTTAGTCTAATTCTTTTTTTTTTTTTTTTTGCTTGTTTTTCTTTTGCTTGTCCTTTCTTCCCCCTTGCTCACATCCTTCCTTCTACAGCTTGTTCCTGGCCAACCCCAGGCACTGGTATTGGTTCATTGCCTGACCCTATCCTCCTCACCTAGTCTGGGGCTGCCATGACGCAGGACAGCCTAGAGCATGGTTTGAGTCATGGCCCTCCCTGAACACAGCGTTCCATCCCCAGAGCCCTTCTCAAAAGTGTACATTTATATTGGCTTCTATTTCAGTGGCCACCAAAAAACTGATTTCACGTGAGAAAAGTGTTGGTTATGGCTTTGCTATGGTCAATATTTACTGCATGGGTGAATACGTTTTACTGTTAACCTCAACAAAAGTAAACAGCTGTTTGTTCCCTCTTTCTTCTAGCATTAGTCACTTTCTGTCTCTGTTGGTATGAGACTACATACAAATTGTCAGCCTTAGCCTGAGTGGCAATATGTGACTTTTTGCATGTTTTTTTTCTCTCTTAGCTTTGGGAGACCAAGGAGACTGTTGTGTACCTGAAGCAAAAAGTATCAGAATTGGAAATGGAAAATTCTCAGAAAGAGCAGGCAAGCAGACTTCTCTCTGAGGAACTGACAGAGTCGAAGAGCTTGCTTTGTGAAAAAAATAAGGAGATTGCACACATGAAAATGCTGATCAGAAACTTAAACAACCAACTACAGAAGAAACACAATGACTTGTTTCTTAACAAAAAATCCCATGAGAAGAAAGGGCAACTGGACAAAGATTCAGAGATGTCATTGAAAAAAGACCATCCAAGTAATTCCAAGATCTGTGTCCTTCTGTGAATCTCAGGACATCATAAACGCTGTCCAAATTTCTATTTTATTTTTGTATGTTATTGATGCATATCCCATGAAAATGGAAGACTACACACTTCAAAATAGACTGGGATGCTGTTAAAGTGCATTTATTAGTATGGGGCTTGATTCACCCAAATTATGGATGTAGAAAATTTTCCTTCACTGCTGCTGCTTTCAGTACCGATAGTCACAGCAGGTGCTCCAGGGCCCATCTCATTCAGCCTGGGAGTAAGACAGTGGCTGTGTACAATATGGGGCGGATTTTAAAAGGGTTACGCACGTAATATAAGTGCATAACCATTTAAAAACCCTCCTGTGTGCACCGAGTCTATTTTGCATAGGCCCGGCAACGCGCGCAAGCCCCGGGACGCGTGTATGTCCCGGGACTTGAAAAAGGGGGCGGGGCGTGGGCGGGCCGGGGTGGAGGCAGGGCCGGAGCCTCCAGGCCGGCCGTTGGCTGGCGCGCGCAACCTACACTTGCCCTGAGGCAGGCATTACTTAGAAGTTAAAGGTAAGGGGGGGTTTAGGTAGGGCTGGAGGGTGGAAGGAAAGTTCCCTCCGAGGCCGCTCCGATTTCGGAGCGGCCTCGGAGGGAACGGAGGAAGGCTGCACGGCTCGGCTCGGCGCGTGCAAGTTGCACAATTGTGCACCCCCTTGCGCTCGCCGACCCTGGATTTTATAACATGCGCGTGGCTGCGCGCGCATGTTATAAAATCGGGCGTAGATTTTATCGTGCCGGGTTGTGCGCACTAATCTACGCCCGTGCACATTTCTTAAAATCCGGCCCTATGTGTGCTGCACAAAGCAGGTCCCAGTTATTCATGCCACTGCATGCTACCCATTAGTTAGCACACTCCAGGACTCATACTGTAGCTAGGAAGACGAGTCATACATGATTACATGTTCTCAGACGGGAGCTCCTTCATGTTTAAGAGCCACCAATGGAGTTTCTTGTTGGTATGAGGTGCTGAGAGTAGAGCCCAGGTCTGGATCTGAACATCAGGCAGTGATTTTTTTATGGCACACCTGATTGGGTCTGAAGGCACACTGGCTGGGAAACGCCGAGTAAGGATACACTCACATGCATGCAACATCCAAAAAATGGAAGTAAAATCTCATCCCCATTACACATTTTACCCTGGCTTCACAGTGTTATCAACTGCACCTCACATTAAGGAAGAACAGTTACTTCACAAACAACATGATAGTATTTTTTTTATTACTTTGAAGCTAGGATTGGATGCCTTTGTAAACTACTTGGGAAGAAACTCTGGTGAATTCTTAAATCCACCCCCAAATCTCTTCCCAAAAATTGATGTGAAACTACTCTGAAGGATTCACCACATGCTAACCCCTTGAAAGCTAAGAACAGACTAGATACAGTAATTTATTGTATAAAGGGGAAGAGGATGGGAAAAGCAATGCTCATCTCCCTATCACAATAGAGCCATCCCTGATCTTCAAAATGCCATAATCTGAAATACACAACAGGAAAGACACATTACCAATTGCACAACACATTCACACACATACATTCCACTGCATGACCCTGAAGAAATATCTACAGACAAGTAGATTTTGTTGAAAGTTTTTCTTCTTGCAAATAAATGTTTTATATTTTGTATATTTGTTTGTCAGTACTTCATGGCTGCTACATGATTTTTTAAATATTCTGTGACAGACAAGGTAAATGTTGACCTGCTTGTCATGGTGTAGTGTGTGTGATAAGAAAGAAGGGTATGAGCAAGTTATATGTGCAATAATTTGCATGGTTGAGAAATGACTGGATATTCTAGTACTATCTAGTACTGTGAGTTGTTATTGTGGGTGTGTCATACACGGTAATGTAGTTGTGTTGTATGACAGTACTGTATGACTGATAAATTTGTAGCACATCAGTGCTAGTGAATACAGGGTAACATGGTAGTGTGCTGTATGTTTTCAGTCTTTCACTTTGAAAGACTGAAAAAAGAATGTAGATGCCAATAGAAAATATGTATAGGTTTTAAGCTATGACAGAGTGAAAGAGAGAATAAGGTTGTGGTAGAGAGGTGGGTGCATAGTGTTAAAGTTGGATTTAAAAGGCAAGTACCACAGTCTATGAGAGAAAATATTTTATAAGTTGTTTTTGCATGAGAAACTAAGTCCAATGTTTAAACACAGAGGAAGGCACTAATCTTTTTGTATTAAATCACTGGAGCGCCTCCTATTGAGAGCTCATAATAGTAATTAATCAAAAGAGAGTCATGGAATAGGTTAGGATAGACTGAAAAACTACCTTTAGTCCAACTATCTTTCCTTTTCTTTACAAGCATAAAAAAATGTGAATGTGTCAAAATAGCTCTCAAATGGGCCGATTCAGTAAAAGTCGCGGGAGAGCGGCCACTCATCTGTGTGCACGATTCAGGGGGGAAGAAGATGCAAATTAGGGCCCGCGGTAAAAAGAGGCGCTGGGGACACTAGCGCGTCCCTAGCGCCTCCTTTTTGACAGGAGCGGCGGCTGTCAGCGGGTTTGACAGCAGACTCTCAATTTTTCCGGCATCGGATCTCGAGCCCGCTGACAGCCACAGGTTCGGAAAACGGACGCCGGATAAATTGAGCGTCCGTCTTCTGACCCGTGGGTTGCCGGCCGATGAAAATTTTTTTTTCATTTTTGATTTTTTTTAAATTTTGGGGCCTCTGACTTAATATCACTATGATATTAAGTCAGAGGGTGTACATTAAAGCAGTTTTTTCTGCTTTTCTGTACACTTTCCTGGTGCTGGCCGAAATTAACTCCTGCCTTTGGGCAGGCGTTAATTTCTGAGAGTAAAATGTGCGGCTTTGGCTGCACATTTTACTTTCGGGATCGCGCAGGAATAACTAATAGGGCCATCAACATGCATTTGCATATTGCGGGCACTATTAGTCTCGGGGTGGGGAGTTGGACACGCATTTTTGACGCACTATTACCCCTTACTATATAAGGGGTAAAGCTAGCGCGTCGAAAACCCACGTCTAAACCCGGGCTGTATCGGCCCGATAGGAAGTAGTGGGCATTGCATGGCTGCAGCAGCTCTCCAGCCTGGACTTCCCAAGCCTTAAACAGGATTCAATTTATTTGGATCTGAGGCCTGCAGCAGGTAGACAAAAGGCACGTATGGCTTTGGTTGAATAGTTCTTTGTAGAGAGAGTGGAAGGTGTAAATTGAGTCTCAATGGATGAATCCTTCTGCTGTAGCCCCCACATTTCTTTCTTCTAATAGTTGCTATTCAAATTTTTCCCCACTCTGCATTTTTCAGAGGGAAAAAAGACTTTGGGTGAATCTAGTCGATGTTGAACATCACCTTGCGTTTCATCTCCTCCTACTGTATTTCCGTGGAACCTGGATTCTGTGAAGGAGGTATCTGTGATAGTGAATGAGTGGGCAGTGGCACAGGAGTTATTTTATTGTCAATAACACCTCTACTGAAGCATTCACCTCTTTCACTAATTAATTCTGAACACGATAAGAATATAATTCAAAACTGCACCATAAAATAATAGAGACGAAACTTATGCATAGTCTTTGTCATCCATGAATCTGTCATACTTTCTTCCTACTTCAGACATAATATAGTGAAGAAATGATTCGTTCTGATATGGTGACGTGAGTGTGAGTGCATTGATTCCTATGGAAATAGAGGTTCATGAGCACACATCCTTGACCTTGTACATCTTCTTTAAATAGCTTTAGGAATGGTGCTCTGATGCTTTGTAATCATCTCATACAATTGTGTAGGAAGAGCCTCTGCACTGTTTACAAAGAGGGGTGCAACAGGCTACTCACCAGTCTGTAATTATAACTATACAAACATTCCTTTTCTACATCATTCAGTAAAAAATGGTTGAGCATCTCGTTGCTGTTTATTTTCACATCTCTTAATAAAGTAAAATTGTAAATAATTAAGAGCCATTTTAGTCTTCTACTGTTTCTCTTCTTGGCACAAGTGGTTTAACACTAACATTCTGGCTTACAGACTGCTGTAGCAAACAGAAATGAATGCCTGCATTTCATTTACATTATTTTGTCAGATATTCAGCTCACTCTTAGTTTTTAATTAAAAAAAAAAAAAAAAAAAAAAAAAGATTCTACATTTGTCTGCATTTGGAAGTGTTGTGGTATTTTTGGATGGCACATTTCATATTCCCCATGGTGTTAGCAGCCCCACCTGCAGATCTGCAAGCTGACTTTCAAAGAAACACTGTCCGTGAAGATTCCCAGTGAAATTCCTGTGGCAGCCTGGTGCCAAGGAGATTCCTTGCTGGTGCAAATTAGGTGGAGAAAATAATTTATGGGGATTTCAAAAGTGGGTCCTTCCTTAACCTGTTTCCCCTCTCCTCCCACCCCAACATTGCCCCTTTTTTCTGCAGAGAGAGAGGAGGGTCATTTTCAGAGGGGGGTTTTCTTGGGAATCCCTTTGAAAACTGACCCTTTCATTTTTAAGAAGCAAAGTACTTCCTCCATTATATCGGGAGGACGTGAAGACATTTTACAAATACTAAAATTCTAAATGAAGCAAATGTAAACCCAAGGGAACATTATAAAAAAAATGTCCTTGAATAAAGGACAATAAACAAAAAAATTATCAAGTGATACTTTCTTGCTGCATTGATATTGCATTTCTTCACTAATCTTTCAGGGGCTGCCACTTCCTTCCCCAGGTCAGAACAAAATGAGCAGATCACAACCAAAGATGACATTTCCTGAACAGACAAGTGAAATCCTGGATTTTATTACAAATGGGGGCGTGACAGGGAAAGTGGGGGAGTGGGGTTTGATGAGGTTGTAGACTGATAAGAAGGCAACAAAGAGCTACAAAATCATGTCTGGTATTGAGTTACAAATCCTAAGACACTGTAGCTATTTTTATGTCAATATTGAAACGTTTGATCATTATAATTTCATATGGCTAACGGTCCTGCATCTCCCTTTTATTGTCCTGTTAATAAGGCCACTGATGTAATGGTCTGGTCCCGAAAAAGTTCTCAGGGAAGTGTTCCTTGCTTTTCTTTGTGATGTGTAATCTTGCTGTTGAGTAGGTTTAGTTCTGGCCTGTTTTGCCAGTGTAGCATCCAGACATACATATTCCTGCATTAATAAAACAGGATCTGGAGTGGGAAATTCTGAACAATCCAGGAATGTAAGACATTTGAAGTTAACATGGTCAAGCACTTCAGTACTAGCATAAGAGGACTTAACAGAGACTTGTAATCTAAACTCACTAGCAGATATACTTTTGTGCCTGTCACTATCTTTTCAGTTTTAAATCAATTAATTTTTTATGTAGTTGTCTAGTGCCAGTTCACATGCTTTAGAATTTCTGGTGCTAGGATAATGTACTGACATCAGAAACCAATTGCTAATGGTAACCAGTACTTGCACTGGAGGATAGACACAGGGACCTTTTTTTTCCCACAAGGGGGACAATTAAGCTTGATGGCCCAAGTATGGCAATTCTTACATTCTTAGGATGCTCCGATAAGGTAACACTATACCTTTATTTTACCGCAGATTTCACAGTCAAACAAGTAGTTAGGTTCTTAAGGATGTTCACATTAATCAAAGACAGAAATGTTGTCAATATTTACAACAGAACAAAAAAGTCATTAGTTCTGACCACCATAGTTTAAATTGCATTTCTTATTTCCCCTGTGATATAATGAAGACACCTGCTCCTCCTTACTAGAGGGCCAGCTCTCCAAAATATCTCAGCTCATCTGCTGGAGATATGGTTCCAAACCAATAGGAATAGCTTCTGTTTAGGACACATTACCCAACAGTGTCCTGCCCAGTCAGTTAAGTCTTACAGTTTGTTAGAAGCGGGCCAACAATAAAACACTTGAGATATCTCAATTCTTACCTAAAAGAGCATGACTACTGGATTCTCAGGGATATTTGTTCCCATGTGGAAGGTACTTGCAGATCTCATGTCTTGGTGATGCAGGGCTAAAATGATATTAATCCACCTCAGACAACATTCCCTCTAAGATATGTAGAATGCCCACCTTTCTGTCCTGCCAGATGTGCTCTTGATTCCAGCCATCCCACAGTTTAAACTGTGCAGGTCCAACAGTTCCCATAGACTACAGGGCTCTGTGCAGTTTAAATCACAGGCCAGATGGAGGGCACCTGGTGAAGGAAAAGGTGTCAGTAGTCTTCTGTGCACCTTACAGCAGTGGTTCCCAACCTGGGGTCCATGAGACCATCACAGGGTGTCCACCAGAAATGATGCAATCAAACTGCTGCTGCTTAAAACAACTGTAGACCAACCTCACCGCTGAGGAGCTCTGCGCTAAGGCTGCTGCTGGCTGATCCCACTGCCTGATCCTATGCTGCCCATGTCAAGAGTAGAGGACGATCACAGTCTCAAGGGGGATTACTTAGGAAGTTGCCATGAGAGGGGAGGGAGAGCAGGAGAGAAAGCACATAGATAGGGGCCAAGAAGGATTCACCCTTAAAGGGACCAGGAGGAAGATGTCCAGGGAAAAGAACAGAAGACACTAGGGAAGTAGTTAAGGGTGGTGGTGGTGGTGGGGAATCAGACCAGGAGGGAGAGGACTGGAGAAGGTCTCATGGGGTGAGATGGCAGGAGGGCATGCAAGCAAGACAGGAGTGAAGGCACTCCAGAAGGGAGCATATGGGGAGGCTAGGAAGAAGAGGACCAGGGAACAGTTGCAGGAGGGAGATGGCAAAAGGAAAGGCACTCAGGAAGGGGGCAAGGGTGATGGCAAGCAGGGCAGGAATGAAAGCATTCTGGAAGGGGCCATGGGGGAGAGCAGGAGGGAGAGAACCAATGGAGACCACAAAGAGAGAGGACAGGAGGGAAGGAACTTGAGAAGGGGTGGCATCTGGAGACCCCAAAAGATCTCCAGGGTCCCAGGTCCAATCCTGAAGAGCCACAGTCTAGAGTAGGCATGGGGCCAGATCCCACCAGGCTGGAAGAAAGAATAGAGCCTGGCGTGGGGTCTGCTGTTGGAGCTGCAAGGACAGCCATTCACTGCTGCCCAGATAATAACTCGGGTTAACAAGGCAGCTGATGCAGAGTTCACTGGTGCCAGGGCAGAGTTGTAGAGATAGCGGACCTCACTGGAACAGGCACTGGAGCTGTGGCGATACCTGGCACTGACTTCACTTTACAAATTATTTTCCTCTTCTGCTGTAGAAAGGGGAGAAACTATTAATTTTTTAAACTATATAATACAAACAAAACTGATATTGGGCTTTTTCGCCTAGAATAGAAGAAGACTTTGATCTCTGGATCATTACATGTATTCCAACATGATGAACATTATTTTGGATCATCTGTCCATGATGTTACCTGAGTGTTGAAAGCTTTCCAACATCATGAACAGAATTTGTTTTGATTCATTTTTCTATGGTGATAATTTATAAATATGATGTACTGCTAGTTGGGTTCCTTTGTATATTTTGGGTGAACAGTTTCATTATAATACGTATAAGAACATAAGAAAATGCCATACTGGGTCAGACCAAGGATCCATCAAGCCCAGCATCCTGTTTCCAACAGTGGTCAATCCAGGCTACAAGTACCTGACAAGTACCCAACAACTAGGTATATCCCATGCTACTGATGCTAGTATTTTTTAAGTCAACTTGATTAATAGCAGGTAATGGACTTCTTCTCCAAGAACTTATCCAAACCTTTTTTTAATCCAACTACACTAACTGCACTAACCACATCCCCTGGCAACAAATGCCAGAGTTTAATTGTGCGTTGAGTGAAAAAGAATTTTCTCCGATTAGTTTTAAATGTGCTACATGTTAACTTCATGGAGTGCCCCCTAGTCCTTCTATTATCCAAAAGAGTAAATAGCCGGTTCACATTTACCCATTCTAGACCTCTCATGATTTTAAAGACCTCTATCATATCCGCCCCTCGGAATTGTCCCCTCGGCACTCCTCCATATTCTGCCTCGCAATCCCCGCTCCTCGGGGCCTGCTCTGCGCTCCACCACAGTGAGTTCCTACTCTGGCACTTGCACCCACATCCCAGCCTCTCTCTCTCTCCGTACTCTCTGGGCTGTGTCATCTGCTACTACAGACCTCGCTTCCCGGTGAGGCCCAGTGGGGCTACTCCCGACTCTCACCTCGGGCCAAGGGCCCACTAACCCACGGATCCTAATGGTCTTTATATTTGACATATTTACATTTTATATTTGTATGTCCCTGGGTTTGTTGACTTTGGACTTTAGGCAAATTGAAGAAGCAACTAGCTATTTGTTTTTATTTACAATTGAACCCAGAAAGCAGAAATGAAACTTAATGCTAACCTTTAACATACTGGTCAATTTTTAACATACTTTTTTTTAGCATTTCAACAGCCTTGGCTATTTCTACAAGTCTGATCTGTACAATCTCATTGTGCTGTAATTATCTTTCTGTTTCTTCACTACTACCAAACTACTCTGGTTTCAAACAAATCCTCTCAAAGCACTCTTACACAATTCTGGGTAGGAAGTCGGAGATCAAGGAATAGGGAGAAATGGCAGAGCAAGAAGGTTAATGAATGTAGCTGCATTACAGAAAAGTCTCTTGTATGATCCAAAGCTGTCAGGAAATATCTGGGTTTGGCAATCAGGGCCATCTCTGAGAGAAGATGCATGCTTGGAGAGCCAAGACCAGTGGAGTCCAGGGGCTGGAGAAGAATCAGGGGAGAAGCATGAGGCAGGAACACTGGAACTGGACATAAACAGGACACAGAAAATTGGACTGAAAGACAGGAAGGTTTATCAAGCAGGAACACAGTTACAGGAAATCAGGAGTCACACAGATAGTGCTTCCATGGGGCCAGTTGCCAAGAGGGTTGTTGGGCCAGCAAAGGTATGTCAGGTTAGAGCTCTTTATATATAGCCCTCAATTTGGGACACTAGACTGGTCCAGTAGGAAGCCTGCATGGGTGTGTCGGACTCTCCAGGAAAACAGAATAAAAATACTAAAACAACCTGAAGAGCCAGCAACTTCTACAAATCTGTGGCAGGTCCATGGTCTGGAATCCCCAGTGTGTCCCAACCTCATCAACCCTGATAGCTGACAATAAAACATCAGCTTTTTCTGTCAGTATAATAAGATTTCCCCTCACTTAGTCATCAACGTTTATTTTCCAGCAGGATATTTCAAAGAGTATTACAATAGCCTAGACAGATTCAGCATATAGGGAATGTGGTGTAAATTACAATGCGTACAATTTACACTGAAGGAGAGTTAAAGTATATTACAAACACAGTGTAAGGGGACAAATAGATGGATGACTGCACATAAGCAAGAGAGATGAAGGTGTGAGTCCGGCAGGCAAGGTAAGAGGATGCTGAGTATGTGGCTCAAACACTCCTTAAGGATCTTAATAGGCAAGTTTGCCCTGGTACAAATATAATAGAAAACACACTCAAGTATTTTAAAGAAATATCTAAAGAGCTGGAAGAACCATCTTTTATTTATAGTAGGAAAAATTCCTGATATGCTTAATGCCCTGTATAGGTAATCATAAGCCCATTAGTTTTTAATCTTCATTACAATGTAAAATGTAAAGGAACTGTTTGAGAATGAGAAATGACTACTTACCTGATAATTTCCTTTTCTTTAGGATAGTCAGATGAATCCAGAACCAGTGAGTTATGCACCTCTACCAGCAGATGGAGACAGAGTAAAGCTGACATCACAGTATATGTATTCCTTCAGTGACATCATCCTGCCAGTATTCTTTTTAAAAGTTAACTGCGGACAGACTAGCAAAAACTTGATTAGTAACAGATAATCATTTCAGTTCTCAGCCAACAGGAAACAGTGAGCTCAGACAAAAAATGCATCAACATTAGTCTAGGGTCTAGACTAATATTTACTAGTAACCCCTGGAACACGTAGCCACACAGGAGGACCATAGCCCAATCATTTAGCAGCCGAGGGTGAGAAGCTGGATTCATCTATCTTATAGAAAAGGAAATTATCAGGTTAGTAATTTCTCATTTCTTAGCGTTTAGTCTGATGAATCCAAAACCAGTGGGATGTACCCAAGCTACTCCTGAATAGGCTGCCCATTTCAATCAAACCCACACGTGCAAAGGCTGCGTCATGTCAGGCATGCACATCCATCTGGAAAGGGTGTATAAAGAGGACCACGTCGCAGCTCAGCAAATGTTGACAGGAGACAACAATCTAACTTCTGCCCATGACACTGCCTGAGACCTAGAGGAATGAGCTCTAACCTGACTAGGCAATGGTTGTTCAGCATCCATGTATACAGCTGTGACTACCTCCTTAATCCAACGAGTTATTGTAGCCCACAAAGCCGGCTCGTCCTGTTTACTACCACTGTGGAGGACAAACAGGCAACCTGTCTTCCTGAGAGGTTTAGAAATCTCCAGATACCTCACGATATATCTTTTAACAAACAAAGTTCGCAACAGGTGATATTCCTCTGCATCTCTTTCCCTATCCAGAGATGGCAGGGAAATGGACAGATTCAAGTGAAAATCTTAGACCACTTTTGGCAAAAACGAAAGAATAGTACGCAGCTGTATCGCCCCCAGAGTCACTCGATTGAATGGTTCTCGGCAAGACAAGGCCTGCAGCTCACATATTCGACGTGCAGAACAAATCACTACAAGAAACACCATTTTCAAGGTCAGTCACCACAAGCGAGCCCTTCTCAAGGGCCATACCGTAAGACAAAATCGAGTCGGATCTTCATGAAGAACAGGACCCTGCCACAGCAGATTCCTGTGTTCCAGAAACCAGAGAGGGGGGGGGGGGGGGGGGTCTACCAGAAGACTTTGCAGATCCATATACCATAGTCCCCCAAGTCACTCTGATGCCACCAGAAACACCATCCCTCTGTGATTTCGACTCTCCAAACTATTCTGCCCAACAGGGGGGAATGGCATACAGCAGCTTGACCTCCAGCCATTCCTGCATGAGAACATCGATACGCAATGACTTCGGATCTCTCCTGCGACTGAAGAATCGAGGAACCTTCGCATTACAAGAAGTCACTAGCAGATCTTAAAATGGAAGACCTCAATGATCCACTATCAGCTGAATCACCTCGTCTGACAATACCCATTCTCCTGGGTCCAGACACTGTCTGCTGAGAAAGTCTGCTCTTACATTGTCTTTACCTGCACTGTGCAAGGCTGAGACCTCCTGAAGAAGCACTTCTACCCATTTCACAAGTCGGCCTATCTCCTGCCACACTTTCTGGCTCTTGGTTTCTCCCTGCCAATTGATGTAAGCCACTGTCGTTACACTGTCCAGCATTATCCAGACTGCTTGACCCTGCAACCTGTCACTGAACTGGAAGCATGCCAACCGGACTGCCCGGGCTTCCAGCCAACTGATGTTTCAGACAGCCTCTTCTGCACTCCAGCGCCCTTGCACTGTCAATTTCTGACAGTGAGCTCCCCATCCCTGGAGGCTCACGTCTGTCATGAGTACTAATTAATCCGGTGATTTTAGGGAAATTCCTTTTCTTAGATGATCCACTTGTAACCACCACTGGTGTAGTTGAAGCAGACCTCCATCGGCTGGTGGAGCCGAATCTAATAGTCCTGAGTCTGAGGGCTCCAACGAGACAGCAGGGAGCACTGAAGAGGACGTGCCCTCACCCATGGCACCACTTCAAGGGTCGCTGCCATCAGTCCAAGCACCTGTAGATAGGACCACACTGTAAGGCATATTGCGTCAGCAATATATACAATTGCGCCATCAATTTTTAATATGACCTTCTGGCAGGAAATCCCTGCCCTGCTTTGTGTTGAATTGAACACTGAGATATTCTAGCGACTGAGATAGCTGAAGACTGCTCTTAGCCAGGTTCACCACTCAACCGAGCTCCTGCAACAGATAGATCACCTTGCAAGTCACCAGGTGGCTCTCTTCCAGAGACTTGACCTGAATCAGCCAAATCATCCATGCACGGGTGTACCAGATCCCATCCTTTTCAACTCCACTGCCACCACCACCATAACCTTAGAAAAAGTTCAGGGTGCAGTAGCCATACCTAAAAGTAGCACCCAAAATTGATAATGACATCCCAAAACCATAAATCGCACAAAATATTGGTGCTCTAGTTGGACAGGAATATGCAGGTATGCCTTGGAAAGATCCAAGGAGGTCAGAAATCCCCTTGACTTCACGGCCATTATCACTGAGTGCAATGTTTCCATGCGAAAATGAGTCAACCGCAAATGATGGTTGACCCCTTTGAGATCCAGGATAGGACGAAAGGAGCCTTGGGCACAATGAAATAAATGGAATATTGTCCCGTATTTTCTAGAGACGTGGGCCCTGGAACCACAGCCCTCAGTCTGAGGAGCCTTGACAATGTACACTCCACTGCCTTCTTCTGCTGGGAGTGGCAAGGAGATACCATGAACGCATCCTGAGGAAAACTGCAAAGCTCCAGCGCATATCCCTCTCGAATCACCTCCAGGACCCACTGGTCTGATGTGATGTTGACCCAACTCTGTTAAAAGAGAGAGAGGCACCTGTTCCCGGGGGTGGATAAGCCTACTCATTTGGGAGGCTCTGGAGGTTCTGCTACCCGAGCCTGTGCCCTATCTGGGCTGTCTGGGACAAAAGGACTGAGACCCACCGAAAAATTGAGTCCTCTGAAAGGTTGCTCCTCTGTAGGGTTGAAAGCGCTTGGATCCCCTAGCACGACTTCTCATGCTAAAGGAGCATGGAGTCTGCTTCTTATCCTCTAGCAAACGAGGAACTAGGGATTCACCCCACTTATTAGCCAGTTTCTCCAACTTGCTCCCAAACAAGAGCAAGCCTTTAAAGGTCAGTTTTGTAAGGTTAGCCTTGGAGGTCGCATCAGCCGACCAATTTCTCAGCCATAACTGCTATTAACGAAGCCACCCCTCTAGCTGAGGTGCGGCCCAAATTGCAGACTGCATCTGCCAAAAAGGCAGCTGCTGGCTCCATAACTGCCCTGGAATTCACTCCAGATTCATCGACCTCCTGACTCCCTTAACTCCCTCTTGAGCTACCATCCCCTGCTGACAAACCAGTTAAGGGAGTTCCAATGTCAGGCACCCCTCCTGACATGATTTTAACCAGGCTTACTAAAATCAGAAAAAGGTAATTCTCCCTGAGCCTCCAAGCAGCGCTGGCACAAGTTAGAGGGCACGCCAGGCTGAGATGCTCGAATATGACAGACAACACAGAGGGAAATGCGCTTAGGTTTCAAAGCTATAGGCGCCATCAGTCTATCAGTACGCTTAACAGGTGACTGAAAGATATGTGTTCAGCTGAATTCACGGTGTAAAATATGTGTGTCCAAAATTTAGGAATCCAAAACTTAGGCTTCCCAAGGCTAGGTGTCCCAAATCTAGGTGCCCAAATTTTAGGAGTTCCAAATTGTGTGTACAGGAAGCCACCCCTCTGGCTTAAGTGCACGCCCAACAGATGCTGCTATAACCTGGATGCCCAAGCAGGCGTCCGACTAAGCATCTGAAAACTGGACGTACAACTTGGATGCACAGTCAGATGCACTTGTATGAACCAATGATCCTGAAGAGGGCAGCCTAACGCACAGGAAAAAGCGTGCAAAAACGCCACTGTGGCAGCCTAACGCACAGAGAAAAGCCTAAGAGTGGGGTCTAGCCCAAAAATGGCTGCTCAACCCACCAGGCTGTCCACATTCCTTAACTTCCCTCAGGGGCAGGAACGAACGTCGGAATGGCATGCCAAGCACAGAGATTGTAGGAAGGAAACCCTACAAACTCCTCTGTCTTTTTTTTTTTTAAAGCTTTACCTGTGCTCACTCCATCCCGACTGAGTGCAGAGATGGTCTCCAGCTGCGGCAGGAGAGGGCATATACCATCACCACCGCGCTCGGCTTCTTGCACCCGCTGCCTTTCAGCTGTTTAACAGCTAAGTCCATGCACTCATTTGAGGGTCCACAGAAATCACCTCAAGAATTCTCAACTGGAGACGGGACCATTTTGTATCACCGCAGGAGAGCAGAGTGAATTAATTTTCCTTTCTTTTTCTCCTTCTAAAACTTTAAGCAATCCCCAGTAGGGAGATGTACATCCACCATCTGCTGGAGACGAAGAATACTGGCAGGCTGAAGTCACTTCAGGGGTATATATACTGTGATGTCAGTTTTGCTTCGTCTCCATCAGATGGTTCTGGAATCATCTGACTAGACACCAAGAAATGGTGAAGTTATGACTAACACATTCTGAAAGTGTCCTTTAAACACATTTCATACATTCTCTTCATAAACTTATCTCAGTTTCTTTTAAGTCATTTTCATTTTTAGTATAATAAAGGAAAAAAGAAAAATATATGCTTTCCCAAGGAGTAACTCACTGCAGTGATAATTTTAAGAACTTCAAACATGCTTCTCAGCTATGTTGCTCTTTCTTCTGATTTTCCTTTACATCATGCCTGATGCAGACCTTGATTCGGCATCACCTGGCTGCATCAGAGGAAGTTTTTCAATAAGAAAGGAGGATTAGCCTAGTGGTTGAAATAGTAGGCTGAGAACCACGGAAGCCAGGGTTCAAATCTCACTGATGCTCAGTTTACCTTGGGCAAATCACTTCCCCCTCTATTGCCTTACCTACAAACTTAGGGCCTCATTTACATAGCATTTTTCCCACAGACACAGAATGGAATAAAAGCCTTACAGGCCGATTCAGTAAAAGTCGTGGGAGAGCCGGCGAGCACCATCTCTCCCGGCGCACGCACAGGCCACTCTCCTGTGCTCGCGATTCAGGGGGGGAAGAACATGCAAATTAGGGCCCGCGGTAAAAAGAGGCGCTAGGGACACTAGCGCGTCCCTAACGCCTCCTTTTTGACAGGAGTGGCGGCTGTCAGCGGGTTTGACAGCCGACGCTCAATTTTTCCGGCATCAGTTCTCGAGCCTGCTGACAGCTATGGATTCGGAAAACGGACTCTGGCTAAATTGAGCGTCCGTCTTCCGACCCGCGGGCCGCCGGCCGATTTAAAATTTTTTTTTTAATTTAAAATTTTTTTTTAAATTTTGGGGCCTCCGACTTAATATCGCTATGATATTAAGTCGGAGGGTGTACAGAAAAGCAGTTTTTTCTGCTTTTCTGTACATTTCCCTGGTGCTGGCCGAAATTAACGCCAGCCACCGGAGCGCACTGTACTGTATCGGCCCATTAGTAAATAGGGCCCTTAGATTGTGAGCATCCTGGGAACAGGGAAATATCGACTGTACCTGAATGTAACTTACTTTGCGCTACCAACAAAAAGGTGTATGCTAAATAAATAAATTAAAAAAAAAGTATTGCAGAAGAATATAGTGTGTTCTACATCAATTAGGCACAAAACTGTAGTGGGTAAAAAGTATCAGCATTGAGAAGAAGATTAATTTAAGAGGGGTAGGAGAAGTATCAGAGAGGGAAAAGGAGAAGAAACTGTGTAGGAAGGGGAATGGAAATGGGAGGGAGCCAGCTTGGTTTTCAGCTGGGTATGCTGTGGAGGCAGAGTTCACAGCCCTTCAGGGGAGAAGGTCATAGTAATTGTGCCATGCTGGGCACTTAGGAGCTGATTTCAGTGCCAGTCACTGTCACTGTGATGCGTGGTCTAAATTTGGGAGGGAATATAAAAACTGGCAAAACTGTGAATGAGGGCTTATGGTGCCAGACTGCAGCTCTGGTTCTGATTGAGCAGAAAGACCCCAGAGGAGCATGAAAAAACTGCTGGGCCAGATAAAAAAAAAAAAAATACAAGAAATGGGAGGGAGAAGGTGGAGAGGAATCTGGAAAAGGCAGAAGGGAGAGCAATCATTGAAGCACCATTCCATCATATATGAAACTAGGTTGAATTTCTTTTTCCATGTATGGCCAGATTGAAAAACAGGATAATGTTCTTTTTTTTTTAAGAATGACATAGCACAATTTTAGTAAAAATAAGACTGTCCTGGGCAACCATTAACATTAAAAAAAAAAAAAAAAAATCCTCCCCCATATACCCTCAAGTGCCAGTTTATAAATATTCTAGTTCCCCCACTGATACTCCTTGTGACCTTGGGTGACTCATTTCATCTCCCTTTGCCTTGGGTACTCAAAGGTGAATTTTCAAAATGTTCCACATTTAAAAATTAGCATGTACTTGCATATGTAGCCTCTACTCACGTATTCCATATTTTATAAAAATCCAAAATATGCACATATGTTCATTTTTGCATGCACATAGATGCGAATTAAAAAAAAAGGGGGGGGGGGGGTCTAGGAGAATTTGAGGCCAACAGTTAAAATGCACTTTCTTTCGTACATTTTCCAACTTACTCGCATTTTTTTATGCCTGCTACTTAAGTCATATTAAACATGTTTATTGTGTTGCACTGACTGGGTGGGAGGTCAAGCTGAAGAACCAGGAGGGTGTCGATTAGCTGCAGGACTGAAAAAACAGGTGGACTAATTGGTAAAACTAGCACTTTCATCAATGCACGCTTGTTATAAAATACACCAACTTACATGCATAACATATACGCATGTTTATTTTACAAATAGGTAGATAAAGTATGCACGTTCAAAGCATTGATATACCTCAGTCATTCCCAACCCTCTCTTGGAGGCACACCTATCCTATAAGGTTTTCAGGATATCCATAATTCATATGCATGAGATAAATTTTCCTAAGTTGGAGACCTGTGCAAATATCCCTCATGCATATTTATTGCAGCAATTCTGAAAACCTGACTGGCTAGGTGTGCCTCCAGGAGAGGGTTAGGAAACACTGATATACGTGGTTTCAATGCACTGCATGCATTCGGATGTAAACCTACATACGCACTTATATTGTGGGGTAGAGATACACGTATTTTATAAATGGCATATTTCATATATGCATGTTATAAAATACTATAGTAAATCTACACGTGGCCACATGCACACGTGTATGCCACTGCACATAGTTGTCTGAAAGTTATCCTCTCCGATTGTAAACTCCTTGGAGTAGGGACTTATTGTACCTAAATTTGAATAATGCTGTAAGCCATCTCAAGCATCACTGGGAAAAGGCCAACTAAATATCCAAAATACGTTTTCCTGTACTTTGGTATAGTTTTTTTTGGGTTTTTTTTTTAAACGTGCAGAATACTTTGGCAAGGGGGTTATAACAACTTCCAAAGAGCCCAGATAGCTGAATGAAGGTCACAAACACTTTGAATAGAGAAACTGCACTCAAGGGAGAAGGCTGGATAAGATTTCTTTGCTGAATGGCTGAAATAAGAATCCTGGTGGCTGCCAGGAATGGCTTTGTCAGCAGCCCTGAGCCTGTCACGGAGCTGCGCCAGTAGTAGATACAGTGACACTGCTCATTATTATCTTCAGCAGGCCTACAGCTAACCTGGGAGATTGTGTTCTGAACCAAGCCGGGCACACAGAACCCCCCCTTCCCTTTCAAAGTAGCCCTACGATGAAAAGCCCGAGGCGGGGTACTCTTGTCAAGAAGAGCTAAGAATAACGCTTCATAAATCTTGTACAGCCAGCACAGAAAAGTTTTACTGGGTGCTTGATGAATGCTCCTCGGAAAGAAGTGGTTTTGTAGAGGCTATTTACGGTTAGAATGAGGGCTGAGGGCTTTATTTTGAGATGGCCTACCTATAAAAGCAACGGACAGTTCACTATCACTCATGTGATCATATCAAAGCTTAATGTTATCCAGAAATACATCTAGAAAGGCATCTATTCAACTTTTTCTTAGGTCACATTAAAGGATCATTAAACTTGTGTATTGAATCCCCTCTGCTAGCCATAAATTATAATTGGGTTTTGATTTTAAAATAACTATACTTTTCCTGTTTTGTTTCTCCTCTTCTTGCCTGATGTTTGAAAAATAAGAATTAAAAAGCAAGCATTTTGATAAAAATTAGAAGAATGAACAGCAGGTGAGGGATGGAGTGGAACAGCAATACTTGGTGAAGGTAACCAGCTAATTCAGCCAGTTAAAACAAACAAATCATTGGAACTCTCCCCACCTTTTGTCATTCTGCTCTTTATTTCATTCCTAACGAGACATTAGGGTTTAAAAGGTTTAGAAGCTCCTTCAATTTAGCCACTACCACCACTATGGGGCAAAGTGAAACGTTACTGCAGTGGCCCTTTAACAGAACACCTGAACAAAGCATCCAGAGCTAAAGAATAGATCTGGGGGAAGAAATCAATACAAATAGAGGGGCGTGCCATAATAAAGAGTACACACCTTTTATCGGGGCTGGGAAAATGCCATCAGCCAGGGCCCTCTGCATCCAGGAAAAGAGCTGGGCTTGAGCCGAGCAGAACAGAAGCTAGACCTGGGTGGGAAAGGAGCCCCCACTACTGGTAATGAGAGGAGGAGCTGTTGAACCTGGGCTGAAGACTTAGGGAGGGGGTGGGGGGACACTGCTGCCGCAGGCTGGCCACACGGAGGGAGAGGTTGGAGGGGAGAAATGGGAAAGAGGAAGGTGGTAGGACAAAAAGCAAGATAAAAACCAAAAAAAGAAAAATAAACATACAAGGAAAGCCGGACACCCAGTATATCAGGGCTTCTCAAACCCATCCTGGGGACCCCCACAGCCAGTCGGGATTTCAGGATATCCACAATGAATATGCATGCCATGGAGACAGAATAGGCAAATTTCCCTCTTGCATATTCACTGTGGATATCCTGAAAATGCAACAGGCTGTGGGGTCCCCCAGGACGGGTTTGGGAAGCCCTGCAGTACATACTAGTTTCTCTCATGCATATTCACTGTGGATATCCTAAAACCCCGACAGGCTATAGGGTCCCCAGGTCAACTTTAGGAAGCCCAACAATAAAGTGTGTTCAGACATGGCAAGGCATTGCTTTTTGAAAATATCTTCTTGCAATTTCATTTACACATCAAAGTTCAGGGTATACCCTACTGTTCTGTATACATTACAATGAAATATGATCAAAGCCTACAGGCTAGATAGAGGAAGCAGCAGGGACAGAATCACCTCCTTAAAGCAGGTGACTCAACCACCAGTAAGGCAATAACCCTCATGGCAGGTAAAAGTATTCCACAAAAATATTGAACTATGAACCTTTATAGAGGGAAGAAAACGTGTTGGAAAACAGTTTTGAGAGAGTACAGGGAGGTTTTAGGCCCACAGGGTCTTTGTAGCCACATACCCGCAAGTCCATTTTTAAAGCAGAACTCTCCCCAGTTTCCCCTTTAAAAATCACTTCCCCAGCGAGGGCTGTGAGTTCAGAAGTACCTGCAGAGTTTACAGATGCAAGGTCCCAGGCAGGAAGTATGCACAGGGCGGGGGGGGGGGGGGGGTGTTCTATCATTAAGTAAGGTGAGGCAGCTGCCTCAGGTGGCAACATTTTGGGGGGGGGGCAGCAAAAAGTGCCCCTCCCCCACCCCAAAACACTCTGGCAATGGCCACCTTATCTGGCCGCAGATGTGATTACTGAAGTGCCTGCAGGATTCAGAAGAGGGGCTTGGTGGGGGCGAGGTGAACCCCATCCCACTGCAGCTGAAGAAGGGTCAGGTGGGACTGTGGCAGACCCTATCCTGCTGCGGCTGACGAGAATACTGGCAGTGGATCTGCAGTGGATCCCATCCCAGCGCAGCTTGAAGAAAGGCCCAGCGGGGCCACGGTGGGCCCCATCCTGCTGTGGCCGGAGATGGGAGTTCTGCAAGTGTTTAGCAGCTAAAACAACGTTTTTTGACCCCTGAAGAAGATATTTCTTCGAAACGTGGCCAGATCTGGTCCTTGAAAATTTGGAATGTTGTTTGTATTGATTGACTGCGACTTTGTAGTTAAGTGGTTTTTATTTTCAAATGTTTAAAAAAAATCCTGAATCATTTGGAGGTTAGTGGTAGTGTTGATAATTATAATAGGAACCTCATATAAATTGGCTTAAAGGTAGCCATGTATGAAATTAACCACCTTCTTCTTTTCATTCCTGGAGTGGATAGTCATTGGATTAGGATACTCTCTTTCTGTGCCATCTAGTGGGGTGGATTCAAACCCTTCTTTCTTTTTTATTTTTGTACCACTAGCCACCAGGAGAGAGGGGAAACAACTTTAGGGCATAAGGGTGAACCATCCAATCACAGAATTATTCCCTTCTACTCTCCTCCCTCTCTATTTATTTTAATGAGAAGGCTCTGGACTGGTCTGTCAGAAATCTAGGAAAGGAATTTAACAAATACGTTTAAATTTTACCTTCCTTTTTGTCCTGCAGACCAGTCCAGACAAGCAGAATGTGCCCAAGTAGTGTCTACGTCAAACGTGTATATGTTAGATAGAGTAAGAACTCAAACGCCTCTAGGACTTTCCGGCCAAACATCGAGTCCTCTCTTGACTGCAAATCCAATTTGTAATGCTTTACAAAAAAATACAATGACGACCATTTCCTGTGGGAAAATTAACTTATGTTCTGCCTAGGAAGAAGCCTGCTCTCTGGTTGAATAAGCCTTCAAACTAGCTGGCACCTGTCTATCTTACCCAATGTAGGCTGCTATTATTGCTTCCTTGATCCATCTCACAATTGATGCTTGTCCCTTCCTTTGGTCTCCAAACAGCACAAACAACTTGTTCAACTCCCTAAAGTTGTTTATGACCTTGAGGTATCTTAACAGGGCCCTCCTGACATCCAGCAGATTCAGGCTTCTCCTTGATCTTCTGTACTCTGTTTGGTAAATTTGGAGAGAAATATTTTTTGATTCATATGGAACTCTGATACAATCTTACAGGCTAATCTTAAAATGAGCACAAGCACCCATACAAGTGGGTATGGGTGCATGAGCAGACATACACTGCAATTTTAAATCATGTGCGTACTTGCATGCATATGATTTATAATCTGCCTACTGCACGTAAGTATGATCCTAATTTTAAGTGGCTACTCGAGCAAATGTACTTTACATATCTTTCTTAGGACTTTGCTGGCTTGTGTAAAGGACATTCCCACTTTTTCCAATTATTCCACCAGTTTGCTCAATCAATCTCGAGGTCACCCAGACCCCTCTGGTTCTTCATCCTGCACTCCCCCCAGTTGACCCAAATTTCTCACTCAGGCATGTTAAGCCTAACACACAATTTCTGCAGTCTTACTCCTCATCAAGAGCAATATACGTGGCTAACAAGCCGCTGCATGCTGCAGCCTCTGGTTTTAAAATATGGATTTACACATGTAACTGTTAGCCCCTCCCTGGAAGGCCCATGCCCTGACCCTTTCCTGACCTCCCTTCTTTTAGTTTGTGCAAGCGCATATGCGTACATAATTAACGGCTTTTAAAATACGGGTTGCTCACATGCGGCCCACATACTCGCGCATTTATGGGCCTTTTGGCCCAAGCAATGCTTTTAAAATTTGACCCTTAGAACATCGGGTAAGGGTCTCTACATGATAGTGCCTGTAACTCTGAAATTCTCCTGGCCAGGCATATTGCTACCAAAAAATAATAGTTTTATCGTTACATCCTTCAAGGAAGCTTCCCTTAAGGGTTCAAAGAGTGCTTTTGTTAAGGCCCTCAAAACTAAATTCAGACCCCGAAGCTGGAATTACTTGCCAAGCAGGAGGGTACACATGCTTCACTGCCCTGAGGAAACATGACATATTGGGATGGGTACTCAATGGGGACCTCTCCACCTGGCTTCTATAATATATTAGTGCTGCTACGTGCAGTTTCAATGAGTTTAATGCCAACCCCTTATCTAGGCCTTCTTGTAGAAATTCTAGTATTCTTCTTATGTATGATCAGAATAGGGCAATCTTCCTTCTTCTGCACCAGAATACTCACCATACCTTGCTATATGCCAGGGAGATGGCCTTCAACAGAGTTGACAATCACCGCATTTGAACAGCATGGTCCTTTAACTTCCTCCTTTCAATAGCCAGGCTGTAAGATAATAAGGGCTTGGATTTCCATGACCACCAGCCCATGATGGAAGCCTTTGATTTCTGCTAGCCTGAACAGTGCCCTCCTTTTTTGGCCTTATTAGGTTCCTCTACCAAGGGCACCTGGATCAATTCGGCACTACTAGGATAACCCATCCTTCTTTCTCTGAAGTGTCCTTCAATCACTGGCAGTGGTGAGAAAACAGAGTAACTTGTTGATGGCCATGGCTGAGCCCTTCTCCCGAGTTTAGCTGAAACATTTCTTGGCCTCAGCGTTTTGAAGGGTCACCATCAAATCCCTGTGGAGCTGTCCCCAAGCTTCCACTATTCTCACAAATACATCTTCTGACAGCTCCCACACTCCAGGATCCAACGTGTGTCGTCTGTGTTAATCTGCCTGTTGGTTGCCCACCCCCGCTACATGGCTCATTGATCGACCTCTTAGGTGAGCCTCTGCCCAGCTCATCAGGATCCTTGTTTCCTTATGTAGCTGTGAGCTCTGGGTGCTTCCTTGTTTGTTCACATACGCTACTACTGTGGCACTGTCCATCAGCACCTTTACCACTTCTCCCTTCAGCCTGGGGAGGAACTTGCTGAGGACCAATCTGATTGCTTTCATCTCCAAGTAGTTTATTGATCAGGAGGCCTTGGTCACCAACCAAGGTTTTCATGGGTAATGATTCAGATGGACTGAATCAAATCACGGTGAACCTAGAAGATGTGGTAGGCCTGATTGACAAACTGAAGAGTAGTAAATCACCTGGACCGGATGGTATACACCCCAGAGTTCTGAAGGAACTAAAAAATGAAATTTCAGACCTATTAGTAAAAATTTGTAACTTATCATTAAAATCATCCATTGTACCTGAAGACTGGAGGATAGCAAATGTAACCCCAATATTTAAAAAGGGCTCCAGGGGCGATCCGGGAAACTACAGACCGGTTAGCCTGACTTCAGTGCCAGGAAAAATAGTGGAAAGTGTTCTAAACATCAAAATCACAGAACATATAGAAAGACATGGTTTAATGGAACAAAGTCAGCATGGCTTTACCCAGGGCAAGTCTTGCCTCACAAATCTGCTTCACATTTTTGAAGGAGTTAATAAACATGTGGATAAAGATGAACCGGTAGATATAGTATACTTGGATTTTCAGAAGGCGTTTGACAAAGTTCCTCATGAGAGGCTTCTAGGAAAAGTAAAAAGTCATGGGATAGGTGGCGATGTCCTTTCGTGGATTGCAAACTGGCTAAAAGACAGGAAACAGAGAGTAGGATTAAATGGGCAATTTTCTCAGTGGAAGGGAATGGACAGTGGAGTGCCTCAGGGATCTGTATTGGGACCCTTACTGTTCAATATATTTATAAATGATCTGGAAAGAAATACGACGAGTGAGATAATCAAATTTGCAGATGACACAAAATTGTTCAGAGTAGTTAAATCACAAGCAGATTGTGATAAATTGCAGGAAGACCTTGTGAGACTGGAAAATTGGGCATCCAAATGGCAGATTAAATTTAATGTGGATAAGTGCAAGGTGATGCATATATGGAAAAATAACCCATGCTATAATTACACGATGTTGGGTTCCATATTAGGTGCTACAACCCAAGAAAGAGATCTAGGTGTCATAGTGGATAACACATTGAAATCGTCGGTTCAGTGTGCTGCGGCAGTCAAAAAAGCAAACAGAATGTTGGGAATTATTAGAAAAGGAATGATGAATAAAACGGAAAATGTCATAATGCCTCTGTATCGCTCCATGGTGAGACCGCACCTTGAATACTGTGTACAATTCTGGTCGCCGCATCTCAGAAAAGATATAATTGCGATGGAGAAGGTACAGAGAAGGGCTACCAAAATGATAAGGGGAATGGAACAACTCCCCTATGAGGAAAGACTAAAGAGGTTAGGACTTTTCAGCTTGGAGAAGAGACGACTGAGGGGGGATATGATAGAGGTGTTTAAAATCATGAGAGGTCTAGAACGGGTAGATGTGAATCGGTTATTTACTCTTTCGGATAGTAGAAAGACTAGGGGACACTCCATGAAGTTAGCATGGGGCACATTTAAAACTAATCGGAGAAAGTTCTTTTTTACTCAACGCACAATTAAACTCTGGAATTTGTTGCCAGAGAATGTGGTTCGTGCAGTTAGTATAGCTGTGTTTAAAAAAGGATTGGATAAGTTCTTGGAGGAGAAGTCCATTACCTGCTATTAAGTTCACTTAGAGAATAGCCACTGCCATTAGCAATGGTTACATGGAATAGACTTAGTTTTTGGGTACTTGCCAGGTTCTTATGGCCTGGATTGGCCACTGTTGGAAACAGGATGCTGGGCTTGATGGACCCTTGGTCTGACCCAGTATGGCATTTTCTTATGTTCTTAACCACTTGCTTTATGCCATCTGTCCTTCACAGTGTACTCCCCAGACTACGGGACTGGCATCTGTCATCACTGTTACCCATGCAGTTGGATCTAGAGTCACGCCTGCCAACATACTGTCATCGTTCATCCACCATCAGAGGCTGTCCTTGACCACTTCTGGCAGTGATAACTTCTTGTCGTACCTCTGGCACTGAGGGCACTATCTTGCTAACAGGGCACTCTGTAAAGGGTGCATATGGACCCTCGCCCAGAGAACCAAATCTATGGCAGCTACCATCAAACCCAATATTTGCAGATAACATCTCATCCTAGACTTCTTGCCTGATAATAATTTTCTCAATTCTTTCTGGGTCAAAAAGACTTTCCCTAATCTTGAATCAAAATGTGCCCAAGATATACCCAGGGACTGGGAAGGTTCCAATTGTCTCTTGGTCTCATTCACAACTGATCCTAAGATTTCAAGGAGTTGCCTCACCCT
Source organism: Rhinatrema bivittatum (assembly GCF_901001135.1). NCBI lineage: Eukaryota > Metazoa > Chordata > Amphibia > Gymnophiona > Rhinatrematidae > Rhinatrema > Rhinatrema bivittatum. Next base: position 365,748,586 of record NC_042618.1, read on the forward strand.
CAGAGTGGACCTCTTGCTTTCCTGCAATGATCTAGCCATGACTAGTCAATTGTCTTGGTAAGGGTGAACCAATATTCCTTCCTTTTTTAGTGTTGCCACTGCATCTATCATTAATTTACTATTGATTTGATACAGAAGAAAGCTAATTAAAAACAAGAGTCAATAAGGTAAGTAAATAAGTAGTTGTAATTAGATTAATTGTGTTTTAAGGGTTGCTGATAGACAAATATAAAATAAATCAATAGACTAAAAGTACTTTAGATTAGCTTTACAGCCCTACTCACTTAGAAAATATAAATAGATAAATCAACAAAATTAAGATGCAGATAGTAGTCCAACAGCAAGAGGAAGGCTATCCAGTGTTTTGCACTGACTGCCACATGTATGAGTATCTCCCAGTTGGTGAGCGTTGCATGTGTGCACTAGGTGCAAAGAGCTCCTAGCCCTCAGAGACTGAGTCCCATCTCTGCGATTAATCAAGTTGATGTAGGGAATAGCCACTGCTATTCCTGGCATTAGTAGCATGGGATCCACTTGCCAGGTACTTGTATCCTGGATTGGCCACTGTTGGAAACAAATGCTGGGCTTGATGGAAACAAATGCTGGGCTTGATGGACCCTTGGTCTGACCCAGTATGGCAACTTCTTAAGTTTTTAAAGAACAGAGCAGAAAGATCCCAAATTACCCCGTCAACTGATAGGTGGGTTATTAATAAAAACAAAAAACATATTTTGAAATGTCTGTGTACAAATGCTAGAAGTCTAAAAAATAAGATGGGAGAATTAGAATGTATAGCACTGAATGAAGAGAGAGCTACAATTGGTATTTTAGAAACCTGGTAAAAGGAGGATAACCAATGGGACACTGTGATACTAGGTACAAATTATATCGAAATGATAGGATGGATGATGGTGAGGGGTGGCACTACATATTAAAGAAGGCATTGAGACAAACAGGATGCAAGTTCTGCAGGAAACAAAATGCAATGTTGAATTTTTATGGATAAAAATTCCAGGTGTCTCCTTTGTTTATCCTTATCAAGTTCTTAACCAATCATTATGCAGGTAACGAGGAAGCCCCTACCAAGTCCAAATGGGATTTTTAAAAAAATAATATTTATATTAGAAAGGCTTATCAGATACACTATATAGGAACAACTATAAGACAATCATGAATCATGAAACCCATCCCACTGAACCAATTGAACAGTTCAATAATAATTCAATAACATGAGCCAATGAAAAGAGAAGATGTCATATATCCAGACATAGCTTAGTTGGAAAGATCCGCCATTGGTTGACTGCATGTCACTCTGATCAAATCTTTGAATATATTAGCGAATTTTGCTCTATAGTTCCACTGGTAAAGATTTCAAGGAGCTTGATCAATAGAGTCATTCTTTATTGTGCGATGTGCTGGTATCACGTGCGGTAGGGCCTTATTGCACGCGATACCGGCTGCATCTTAAAGGGGCTGTGGCGGGAAACTTCGGCCCAGCCCCTATCGATGATGTCAGGATTGAGGGGTATTTAAACCCTGCCTCAGTCCTCAGTTCTTCGCCTTAGCAACAGGTCGTCTCCTTGGAGTGCTAGTTGCTGTGTTCCTTCGCTTCCTGATCCAGTTCCTGATGCAACTCCTATCCCAGTTCCTGACCTAGCTCCTGATCCAATTCCTGACCTTGCTCCTTCCTTCGTACTCCAGTTCCTGAGTTCCTCTTCGGCTTGATCTCCTGGTACCGACCCCTGGCTTGCTCCTCCATCTTCGCTTGTCTGCTGCCCGTCTCGACCCCATGCCTGGTTTCCTCGTCTCTACCCGCCTGCTGCCTGCCCCAGATTCTCAGATCGGACTCTCGTTCTGCTTCTCTGCTGCCTGCCCAGACCCGGACTCCTGACCTTGTCGTCATCTCTCTGCTCCTGCTTCGCCGAGGCAACCCGCACCTAAGTCCTGCTGGCCCTGGTATCCAAGGGCTCAACCTGCGGGGAATGAGGGCTGGTTTAGGTGAAGCTCCAGTTGGGTTGACCTCACCTTCACCACCTACCGGTGACAGGAACCACTGAGGGCCTTCCCTCTGTGGTGGCGCTAACATCCGTCCCGGCTCAAGGGTCCACAACCTTAACACTGTTTTCCAGTAGGAACACCTTTAATATGCTTATCTAGTTTTATTTTAAGGATGAGCAGTTCCAGAGTGAGACGCAACAGAAGTGGCGACAGAGGGCACACTTGTCTAGTTCCTCTGCCCAATGTAAAAATCTCAAAATGTTCCATTTATTGAGATAAATGCTGTAGGGTTTTTAGAAAGTAGGTGGATAGCTGCTTGTAGGAAACCTGTAAAACCACATTCCTTAGATACTGTGTGGAGAAAGCTCCTCGACACTGTCAAACGCCTTCTCCATATCAAAGCTTATTACCATAGGATCCCTACGTTTAACCTGCTTACAACTGTCCAGCGACAGTAACAGCCTACAAATATATCATTGATGATCATTTCCCATACACAAATTCCGTTTGATCTGGAGAAATTAAGCATGGCCTGAGGATGATTCCACAGTTGATCCCAAAATCTCTGCACGATCACACAATCCCTCCACATTTGAATATAGGATGCTTGAGATCTCAGCCCCTCCAACATAACAGACTAGAGGTACTGAAACTTGAGTAAAATAAAAGATCTCTAAAAATATGATGTAAATGTTTTAACATCAATTCTCTAACCTTACTGCAACGGGACAATTTAAGATTTTTTCTCTACATCTCCCTCCATTTATCCTTACCATAGTCTAGGGATAAGTACCGTAATTATTCCATTTTTGAATCATCAGGGCCAGAGTTTCTGGATCACGAACCTCCTCAATTAAATGTGCATATAATCTAGATAACATTTTAGGTTGGAATTGCAGTTTAGTTAATAATCTTTAAGATCATGAGAGGTCTTGAACGAATAGATGTGACTCGGTTATTTACACTTTCGAATAATAGAAGGACTAGGGGGCATTCCATAAAGTTAGCAAGAGGCACATTTAAGACTAATCGCAGAAAATTCTTTTTCACTCAACGCACAATAAAGCTCTGGAATTTGTTGCCAGAGGATGGGGTTTGTGCAGTTAGTGTAGCTGGGTTCAAAAAAGGTTTGGAAAAGAAGTTGGAGGAGAAGTCCATTAACGGCTATTAATCAAGTTTACTTAGGGAATAGCCACTGCTATTAATTGCATCAGTAGCACGGGATCTTCTTAGTGTTTGGGTAATTGACAGGTTCTTGGGCCTCTGATTTCTCTGATTTGGCCTCTGTTGGAAACAGGATGCTGGGCTTGATGGACCCTGGGTCTGACCCAGCATGGCAATTTCTTAAGTTCTAGCCCAGTGTGATGATGGAGCCATGCTTCAGCATTAAGCGTGAAACATCTCTCCCAAACTGTAGATATATGTATCTAATATGGTTCAGAATTCCAAAATCAACTTGCATTTGGGAAAAAGGAATACAGCCCTATTCTGTCCACAGCTGATCCAGAAATAATAACCCCTTTTCATACCAACTTCCCATATCAACAGACATAGAAACCTTAGATAAAGGATTCCCTTTCAAAAAGGACAGTGGTGATACTTCATTCATGTTAACCTTCAACACTGTATTTGCTGTATAACAAATACATAATGTATATGTAATAAAATGGGGTTATACTTTGTTAGTTTTATATATGTCAGGGAAGAAGAAAATATTGTAAGCAGGGCAGGCAAGTCCACTTCTCCCAATAGAGAACTTTCCAGAGAACCCCAAAAAGGACAACAAGAGAAATTAAGCCATCCCAAAAGTCTTGCTGCAAGATAACAGTAATATAAATCAGGGATATCTAAATCCCTTCACCTTTCAGAAACCGTAAGATCTGCAATTTAATCCACAGTCATTTTCCTCCAAAGAAAAGATGATATTGGTCCATACAATTCCTTAAAGACCTTTTTTGGAATATGACATAGTAAATGGTGGAAAAGATATAACAGTTTTAGTAATACCATCATTTTCATCACATATGCTCTCCCCAAAAGTGACAGTGGGAAGTCTGTCCACCTAAGCAAATCGGATTGAATATTTTTGATAACCTTGGGGTAAATTCAGCTGATATAGATCTCTCAAATTAGCAGAAATATGAATTCCCAGATATTTAATCTCTGACCTTACTAGAGTAAAAGCACCCGCATCAAAACCTGGGTCATTGTCTGGACCTATTGAGAATATTAAGGATTTAGTATAATTAATTTTTTATCCCGTTAATAGCCCATATTTATCAATAAGGGATACCAGGGCCAGAAAGGAAACAGCAGGTTGAATAAGTGTGAAAAGTAGGCTGAGTGGTTATATATATCATGTCACATAACACTCGACACACAAGCTGGTAAAGCAAAACTTAGTTTATTAAATGTTGTAAATATATGGTATGAAATCAGTAAAGAGCGGAGGAGTAGTCTAGTGGTTAGAGAAGTGAGCTACGAAGTGGGGAGACCACTGTCACTCCTTGTGACTTGGGCAAGTCACTTTACCCTCCATTACCGCAGATATAAACTTACCCCTAGATTCATCAAAATGCTATATTAAAGCTTGGATAACGCCCACGCTAATAAAAAGGGGTGTGTTTATGGAAATTTTAGAATTACCACACCATGCGATAACATATCACATCAGTAGTATCACGTGGTGCAGTAAACTTCTTGTGTCCCACACTATTTCCTATTTCGCATCTTGCGCTGAGAGAGAGAGAGAGAGAATGTGCACCTATCCATAAGGCCCTAATAGCAGTCAAGAATTTATCTCTCTATAGGAGGGCCATCTAATAGCTCGAGGAGAGGTATTGGTGCTGGTTTAGAGTTTAGAGGCCAGTTTTCCATGCAGAGAGAGACCTACGAACAGCACAGTACACCTCAGTGAAGATTTGACATCATTTGGAGTGAGGAAAGTCTCACAAAGATGACATTTCTACTATGTTATCTCACCCTAGCTTGATGGACAGGGTACCATAGGGCCAATTGTTTAACAGCTTGAGCAATCTCAGCTCCCGTGAAATGAGAATTGAGATCATTATGCATCTCCACTGAGAATTTAGGGAGCTGAGCTCAATGCAAAAAATCCTCTCTCTCTCCCTCAGAGGCTCTCATGGGATAGGTGTTCAAAATAAGTTTTAAATTCCGATAAAATGTGTGAAGTAGAGTATACCAGATTATCTGTAGAACCTTTTAAAGCTTCTATGACTGTGAAGGATTGCTTGATATTAACTAAGCGAGCCAATAAGGTACTAGCTTTATTTGCTTGTTCAGAATACCTTTGTTTTGTGAAGCAATATGTTTATCTATATTTTTTATTTTTAGTTTAGACAATTTGTCTCTAGCTAATTATAAAGCTCTATATGGTTTTTTTTTTCAAACAATCTGTTTTATGTCTATTTTCTGGTTCCAATATCTTATTTTGTAGTTCCACCTGAGCCTTCTGAATTTCTCTCTTTTTGTGGCTGGTGAAAGAAATAATTTCATCTCTAAGAACTGTCTTCAGTGTTTCCCAACGCAGCGGTGAGTCATAATCAGTAACAGGATGATGAGAATGAAAATTCTGAAGTTTTTCTGATTAAATGATCAAAATCCTCCCGTTTCAAGTATGATAAATTAAGTCTCCATCTATTACATGTACCTCTGTTATTATTAAAATCTCTTAAAGATATTGGGTGATGGATCTGATAAATATGCATATAGGATGTCACAATCTATACTATTCCCAAGTATAAAAAGGACTGCATAAGATAAAATCTATTCTACTGTATGTACCTTGTCTCGGTGATATGTATAATCCCGACTAGAGGGATACCTCACTCTCCAAATATCTTGTAAATCATAAAACTGAATATTCTGGAGAGCCAATGGAATCAGAAGAGCCACACCAGAGGTATGTGAACTGTCCAAGTCTGTGTTGAGACATACATTCCAATTTTGACCCATATTGACGTTAGTTATTGAAAAAGATTTAAGTCTATCAAGTAGGGATGCAAAGAAATCTTCTGAGTACTGGTCGGAACCATATACACTAACTAAAACTAAGGTGGTACCATATAAGTCACCTTCCAGTATGACATATCTCCCATCTGGGTCTCTAAATTTTCTTTGTATTATGAATGGTATATTTTTATTTATCAGTATACAAGTACCTCTACTACAAGTCAAATAGGATGATGCAACAACTGTTCCAAAACATTTTGCCAATTTACCATGCTCCTTAGACATCATATGAGTTTCCTAGAGAAACTCTTAAGAAATTGTAATATATGAGTTCTTTTAATTGGAATGGACAAGCCCCACATGTTAAGAGATAGTTTTCTAAAGCTTGATTAAGCCACTTTTATCAATCAAAATATTTAATAAAAAAAATACCATCTATAAAAATATGTCAGAGGGATGACAAACAAAAATAAATCATATTCCTGACTAACCAATAATAGCTCAGTTTTACCACTATGAATTCTTGGTAAAATTGTTTATAAAATTCCAATGGAAAGCCATCAGGTCTTGGACTTTTACGTAAAGCCAGTTGTTTAATAGCTTGAGCAGTCTCAGCTCCCATGAAAAGAGAAATGAGATCATTATGCCAATCTGGGGCCACCAAAAGAACAGTGTTGGCTTGACTTGCAATCTTCTGAATGATCCTGCCTATCAGAGGCTACGGTGGGAAAGCATACAGCAGGCTACCCCACGGCCACACCTGCCCAGTGCTTTCAGGTCCAGTCTGTAACTGAAAAAATGCGGAACTTTTGCGTTGTTGGAGGTTGCCAGCAAGTTTAGGAACGGGCAGCCCCAGCACTCCACAATGAACTGAAAGGCTTTGTCTGCTAGCTCCCACATTCCTGAGTCCAAGTTCTTCCTGCTGAGAAAGTCGGCTCTGACATTGTCCTTTCTGGCAATGTGAGAGGCAGATATGCCTAGTATATGTTGCTCCGCCCATACCATGAGTGCATCTATCTCTTCTGACACCTGTTGACTCTTGGTTCTGCCCTGATGATTGATGTAGGCCACCGTCTTCGCATTGACTGACATTATCTGGACAACCTGCGCCTTTAAACACTCGGCGAACTGCAAGCATGCTAGATGAACTGCCTGAGCTTCCAAACGGTTGATGGTCCACTGCCACTCCTCGGCATTCCAGCGACCTTGTACCATCAACCTCTGATAGTGAGCCTCTTAACCCAGAAGGCTTGCATCTGTTGTGAGCACTAACCAATCTGGCATTTCCGAGGAAACTCCCTTCCTGAGATGATATGCCTGAAAGCACCACCAATGGAAGGAGAAGTCTCATTGTGTACTCCTGTGACTGTGGGCTCCAGCAAGAAAGCAACGCACATTGAAGAGATCACATATGAGTTCTTGCCCATGGAACTACTTCCAATGTGGCCGCCATCAAATCCAGAACCTGTAAATAAGACCACACCTTCAGGCGAGCAGCACTTATCAGAACGTGAGCTTGAGCAATCAACTTTTGAATTCAACTCTCCAACAGAAATAATGTGCCCTGCTTCGTATCGAAGCAAACACCGAGATACTCCAGTGAGATGGCTGTAAGCTACTCTTGGGTAGGTTCAGCATCCAGCCTAGCTCCTGTAGTAAGGAGGCTAACTTGCGAGAAGCCCAGAGACTTTCTTCCACGCTCTTGGCATGAATCAGTCAGTCATCCAGGTATGGGTGCACCAGAATGCCACACTTGCGCAAGAACGGCGCTACCACCACCATGACCTTGGAGAAGGTTCTGGGTGCAGTGGCCAGCCGAAGGGCAAGGCCTGAAACTGGTAATGGCAACCCAGAATGGCAAACCATAGGAACTGCTGATGTTCCCAGCGAATGGAAATATGCAGATATGCCTCCTTTAGATCCAGAGATGTGAGGTATTCTTCTGAATGTACTGCCATTATGACGGAGGGTACAGTTTCCATTTGGAAATGAGTGACCCGCAAATGAGGACTGACTTCCTTAAGATCCAGGATGGGTCAAAAGGACCCCTATTTCTTGGATATGACAAAATAGATGGAATAGTGGACCGTATTTTGCTACAATTTCAGATCAGGAATCACGAACTTCAGGACTAATTGTCTTCTTAATGTAGTGTCCATTGCCACCCTCTTCTAAGGGGAGTTGCATGGAGATATAAAGGCATCTGGAAGAATGCAAAGAAATTCTGGAGCATAGCCATCCCAAATCACTTCAAGGACCCATTGATCCGATGTAATCTGGACGATAAAAGTGAGACAGGCGCCCGCCTAGCTCCTGCACCAACAGGTGAGCCTGCAAATGTTCATTGTGAATATCAAGAGGCTCCACTCCTGGAGCCTGCATCTTTCCGAGGCTTTCTGGGGCAAAAGGCCTCAGACCTACAGAAGGGGAAAGGATCTCTGAGAAGATGCTCCCTTATAAGGATGAAGTCGCCTGTAGTCATGAGAGCAGCCACTTGCCTGAAAGGGACAAGAAACCGGCTTCTTGTTCTCTGGCAAACGAGGGACCTGGGCTTCCCCCCATCTATTTGCTATCTTTTCCAACTAACTGCCAAACAAAAGGGAACCTTTGAAGGGCAGCTTGGTGAGACTGGACTTAGAAATAGTGTTGGCTGACCAATTACACAGCCACAGCTGCCGTCTAGCCACTATCATGGAAGCAACTCCTCTGGCAGCTGTGTGAACCAGGTCACATCACACATCAGCCAAGAAGGCATCCCCCAGTTCTATCACCGAAATGGATCCGCCAGAGTCTTGCAAAAGATGCAAGGTAGCTTGGGCAACCAAGGCACAACAAGAAGCAATCTGTAAATTCATTGCCATGGCCTCAAAGGCTTGCTTAAGGATAGCCTCAATCCTTCTATCCTGAGCATCCTTTAGAGCTGCCCCTCTTTCCACTGGGATGGTGGTTCAGCTAGTGACAGAACACACCAAAGCATCTACCTTTTGGAAATGCAACTGCTCTCCAGCTTGTGGATCCAAGGGGTATAAACCCAGGTGTGTGTGCCCCCCTTTAAAGGTCACCTCTGGCGCACTCCATTCAAGGTCAATCAACTCCTGAATAGCATCTAGGAGCAGAAAGAAACACAGCGCCTTGCGTAGGGTGACCAATATGGGGGTCCTTCTTCTGCACACCCTAAGTCACTCCCAGCCACTCCAAGAGTATTCAGAGTCTGAGACATCAGACCCGGCAACTCATCTCAATGGAAGAAACGGAGAAGAGTTCTGTGTGGTTCTAAATCCGGGGGAATCTCCCCTTCCTCAAGAGGGGAGCAACCCAAATCATAATCAGTGTCATCTTGATCTACATCAACTTGAACATCATCAGGATGCGCAGTGCCACAGCATTTGCCCGTGGTGGCAGACACAAGGAAACTTTGAGCATGCAATCCTAATTTAGAAGGTATTGCCGACTCAGGAGGATGCCCCTATAGAAAGGTCAATCACATGAAAAAAAAATCCAGCTCTATGAGAACTCTATAAAAGGAAAAGTCTAGCAACCGTCATATCTGGCCACATATGCTTAATGGCTTATAATGTCAAGCCCGTGTAGCACTGGGCTTGTCTAATCATAGGTTGCATGAGACTTATGAATTCTCTAGACAGAGCTATGTAAGAAAGGCAAGCAGTGTGATATAACTAATGCGTGCACTTATCTTGATCCACAACTCTGTTTGACAAACAGACCGCTGAAAGGCTGCACTTTGTACATCATTTTAGCAGACACTGCCATCAGCGCATGGACTGATCATAGACAGCCACAGAAATTCATTTGGAGGATTCATTCCAGGACCCTGCATACTATCTTTTCGAGTTGTGGATCAAGATAAGTGCACACATTAGTTATATCACACTGCTTGCATTTCTTACATAGCTCTGTCTAGAGAATTCATAAGTCTCACGCAACCTATGATTAGACAAGCCCAGTGCTACACGGGCTTGACATTATAAGCCATTAAGCATATGTGGCCAGATATGACGGTTGCTAGACTTTTCCTTTTATAGACTTCTCATAGAGCTGGATTTTTTTCTTGTGATTGATCTCTATTTTTCAGCTCCCCCTGGGTCTTTTATATTCCTATAGAAAGGTCTGCAATCCCTGGAAGAATTCCACCCAGAAAAAGGAGGATGGCTCCATACCAGGCCCCTTAGGCCAAAACTTGATGTCCTGAAGATGACTCAGCCAGTATATGAACCGAAGAAGGAGACAACCATGTCATGTCGCCTTCGACTCCACTCCCCTCAGACCGAGGGGATGGAATAGTGTCGGCAAAATCAGAAGGAGGCAAATCTCCTCGAGTAGCAAGCAGTGCTGACACAGGTTGTAGAAAGCTCCAGCTGTATCACCCTTATGTGGCACAAATGGCTAAGCACTTCAACTTCTTTGACGCCAGCGCTATGGTTTTTATGTGCTCAATACACATGCAGCAGTCAGGTACGTGCTTAACTACAGGCAGTTATGTGCTTAGCAAAAATGCACAAAATGCGCCAAAATGCGTGCACAGAAAATGCACATGTACACACACACAAAACACGCTCAGCGACACACTTAACTATGCACACAACATATGCACACAACAGGAGACGTAGATTTAGGAAAACAAGAAGGTACACAGGCGTGCACCATCACACAAAAAACGTGCAAAGGAACCGCCACAGTCTACTGCGTGGCCTGGGAAGGAAGCCTAAGAGTGGGGCCTAGCCAAAAGGCTGCTCAACCCACTGTGCCTGAGCTGCCTCTGCACCTCACGAAACTCCCCAGAGACATGAGTGGGAGATGCCGAACATCGAGGAGGACTCGGTAGGAAGTAGCCTCACTAAAAGACTTCTGTTTTGTTTTTCTTTTTTTTAAATAAAAACTTTTACCTGAGCTTAGCCCTCCCTGTCTGAAAGCAGGAACAGGTTCCAGACTACAGGGGGAGAGGGGGAAAGCCTTCACTGCTGAGCCTCTCTCGGCCTGCAACCACCCCAGAACAAAGCTACCAGATTGAAGGACCTCAATTGAGAGAGGGACCCAATGGTATCACCTCAGGCAATCCATACTAGGGAAATGCATGTCCACATCTGCTGGAGATGGAGAATACTGGCAGGCTGATGGGGCAGGACTATATATTTGTGACATCAGCTTGTTACTCCATCTCTGTCTGCTGGCAGAGGTGCATAACCCACTGGTGGGGACTGACCTGCATGCAGAGGAACAGTGGTTTGGCCCCTAGGCTGGTAAAAGCAAATTTTTTTCAGAGTAAAGAAGTTTGAGACCTACCAGTCATGACATGAAGCTCCAAAAGGGTGGATTAAGAAGTTACAACAGAAAACATGTCTTCACAGAAAGGGTAGAGAATGCATGAAATAACTTCCCTGTGGAAGTGACAGAGGCAAAATTAATACCATTTCAAGAAATCATGGGATAAATAAGGAGGATCATTAATTGCAAAGAAGTGAGAGGAAAGAGATCAATTGGAGTCTAAGGCCTTATCTGCTATTATTTTGTTTCTATGTTTTTCTAATAGTGAAGCGTGGCAATAAATGTTGCATTTGCAAAAACCCCATCATCGTGGATATTAAACAGCATTTCCAAGTGGTTCTGAAATTTGACAGTTGAAAACTGGCAACTCTAAGCCAGACTCTGAGTACCAGACACCTGAAGGAGCTAACCACTGGTTGTCAAGGTGATAGTTGGCCTTGGTGAAGGCTCTATAACATGGAAAAAAAAACCAAAAAACAAGCTGTTATAAACAAAAGCTCATGAGGCCAGCCTTAGGCCCTGGAGGACTCTGTGCTATATATTCCTCCCTACTTTAGAGATCCGAAGGTGGGGATTTCCCCTCTCCCCACATGAGAGCTACAGGATGGCACATGTGCAGCCACACCAATTGCCTGGCCCAAACATCATCCCCGAAGGCTCACTGTCCTATAGCTAAGCAGATGCCAGTTCTCACTGATCTAAGCCCCAAAATGTTTTGTCAACTCCTATTTGAAGAAAGTTATTAGATCCACTGTGAAAAGTCTTCAGATTGGATAAAAAGTAGTCGTACAGTGGCGTCAGAAGCGTTAGTGAGCCTAGTGATAGGGAACGAGGGATGGATCACACTCATATACATTCTCCTGCTCTATCAGAAACTAACACACACAAACTTGCATTCTCTCGGTCACACACACACACTTTGTTAGACATGCTCAGAGACTGACACACTCTCAGATACAGATACACACACATATATATACAGAGTATGCAAATATTTCTCATGCATATTCATTAAGGATATCCTGAAAACCCGATTGGCTGGGGTCCCATAGGCTCAATTTGAGCACTCCTGGGCTAACCAAGGGCATACAGCATCAACATATAAAGGTCTACACTTGCTGCTAGCCCTTACCTTTGCACTTCCTCCTCCTTCTTCAGGACACTCATTGTACTGCCCTCCTCCGAGATCAGTCCTGCCAGTTCACAGAGGCCTTACTAACATGGCACAGAACTTCCCCTATCAGTAGCATAGCAAAAAAACAAACAAAAAAAAATTACCGAAGATAAAACATAGCCCTCTCCATGTCTTCTATTTTGCTGCTGCTCTTAGTCTGTCATAAAGTGATGATAGTTCTTGCAGCGCCTGCTTTTTTTTTTTTGGCTACCTGCAATTTGCTCTCCTTCTAGCAGAGAGCTTAGCAGTGATGTAATTAAATTCTCTGGCGTGGGAGAGGGGAGAGACTAGGGGAAAGCGTGTTTTAAGGATTGCCAGCATGGCGCTCTAGCCAAAAGAGGTCTCTCTTGCAGCACTCTAGCCAGAGGTTTCATTCTTCCACTTTTCTGCTTCCAGGTATGATCTATAATTAAGGAACCCCATGGAAATTTTAGAACTGTGAGAGTCGCTAGATTTGTAGCTAAATTGTCGAAAAATAGTTAAATTAGCTCCATTTCATTCACAAATCTAAAATCTCAATTTCATTAAAAAAAATCACCAGATCTAGCTACAAAATCACTAAATCTGCAACACTGGGCTACAAAAGATCAATAAGAAACTGCTGGGTCGGAAAAAAAAAAAGAGGAAGCGCAGCAGGATTCACGTGATCTGTTTCCATGACAATGAACAGCGGCGGCAGAAGAGAACCTCTAAACTTTCACGGCGCCTGTGCTTGGTGTTCGTCACATCCGGTGGCGGCCTAAGTTGGGAAGGAAGTATATTGTGCGTGAGCCCCGACTGGCAACATGGTAAGTGTTGGGAGATTGTTGCAGTGTGAATGTGTAGGCAATGCTGTTGTGTTCTCCGGGACTGCTGAGCCTTCCCGTGGTTCTCGTGGCAAGTGCCTGTGTTGTCAGGTGATAGCCGGTGCAGATGTGCCAGCGAGCGAATTGGGTGCGATGTGAGACGAGAATACGTTTGTTTAAATATGCAAACTTTTGGCACTATGTCGAGCCTTTCCATGGACAAAGTTATATTTCAGAAAAGTATTAACATTCGAAGGTCTGTTGTATTCAAATAAAAAATGTTTCATAAATGTGAGGACAGGCTTTCTCTCTTAATGTGTTTATCTTTTTCAGAAGTGCAGTGTTACCCTGCTATACTAGACAGAAAGTGATCTACAGAAACAAAGATAATAATCTTATTAAATTCACATAGAAAGGAACTTTTCACACCACCGCTCTATGCAATGGGGACTAATAAAAAAAAATGTATGGTTCAATACTGCTGATCACAATCCCTACTCTCGGGGAGCAAATGGCAATATATGTGATCACAACTATGGATAAGCCACATTACAAAATATAATGGTAAAGCATCCAAACATGCACTCCAACCCCAAAACCTCATAAAAATAGCATACATTAAATCAGCAAAGCCTGAAAATAATCACCTTCAGTGCTAACTTAAAAATACTGTAACAGCTAAAAAAGCAGCCAAGAGAGCATAAATTATACTACCCAGTTCTCCTGGTTCTGCGACTGAAGGAGCTCCTAAAGGCATTACCTCTTTGCTACACTTCTTCAGGAGCATCCCACCAGTATTGCTATCCTCCCTTTTGCTCTCTGATTTATATGGTCATTTAGAGGAAGCTGCCCTTGATCTGACTTATAGTGAGAAAACAATTGAGAAAGATAACATGTACGCAAACTTTCTCATGGCTCTTCTTATCACCTGTAAAATATTTTATGAATGCACTAGGAAATCTGTTTTTCTTTAAATAGTGCTTGTGACATGTTATAGTATTAGACTGTATACGAACTTGATTATAGAGGTATAATTTACTGCATCTAGAATTCTAATTTGCATCTTTTTTATTTCTTTCTTGAATAGGCTCGAAATGCAGAAAAGGCCATGTAAGTACAACTCTATAAGTGATCTTAAAACAAAATATATTTTATTACTTATTACTAAAAAGACAAATATGAAAAACAAAATACCATGCTAATTGGTTGTAGATATAGCTAGTAAAAATTCACTTTTCAAGTAAACTGGAAATGGTAGATCCTGAGGCAATTGTATCAGTAGAACATGTCTGAACCATCTTACTTTCTTTCTTTCTTAAAAAAAAATAATTGGTCAGGGTCCCAAAAAATGCCCTTATCAGGTGAATTTTAAAGTTAATTCAGCTTTAATTTTAAAACATTCTGTTTTATAGCCATGAATCTTACTTTTGGCCTGTGTAAATTGAGGCACTTCTGGATATAACTGAATTTTAAATCCCCCAAATTTGAAGCTTAGTTTTTGAAGAGAGAATCTTAATATCTAGACCTCTTAGTGTCCAAGGTAAAAAGTAAAGTAACAGTTTATTCCCCCAAAAGATTAGGCACTTCAAATTTTTGAGAGATTAATATCTGGGTCAGTTGTTTCACTTTATAACTGTTGTGAGGGATGGAATGTCTTGTCTTCTTTACAGCTTTAAAAAAAAATGTTTAACCTTCAGAAGAAGTCTATTTAACCTTACATTTTTAATGATGAGTTTTCCATTTTTTCTATTTTTTTATTTTAATCCCAATATTGCCTTTAAAAATAGTGGTGGTAACAGACTGAATTGGTCAAAGCTTTTTGTGTTGGATCTTAAAGTTGATCTGAATTTTATTCAGTGTGGAAGCCTAAAAGGAGATTAGAATTTTTAAATCAGTAACTGATTTCTGCAAACAACTTCAGTTGGAAATAAGGACTTGTCAGGGCTGGCTTTAAGGCAAGTGTTACTCTGGGTGAAAATCACTGATGGCACTCCTCCTTTTCCCATACCCCCCCCCCCCCCTTTCAGGTTTAGCATGGAGTAGTGTGTGGTAGGGAGGAGACGAGTCAGATGTACACAAGCTTTTTCTGTACTTCCCCAAATTGACATGAGGTGGAGGCGGTGGGGACACATCCCTGACTCTCACACTCATTCTCTTATATATACACTCTCTCTTCTTTCTCTCTTCCCAGCAATCACATGTTTCCTAGCATGTAGCCAGATGGACTCAGGACCCAATGGGTTATGTGCTACCCTGCTAACAGATGGAGATGGAGTCAGGTTTCAAAGTGACGTCATCTTAGATATACTGAATAGCTAGGTCACTGCAGGGATATCTCCATCTTCTAGCAGATGTGGACTGTTTTTTCCTATTGGGAACAAGATTCTCTTTGGAACTGGACAAATTTACTGCTAAATTTGAGAAATATTGAGCCCTGCTCTCCTGCGGTGATAAATAATGGACCCCTCCCCCAGTTGAGAATTCCTGAGGTGATTTCCGAGATCCCTCAGAGGTGAGCCTTGGTCCGGTAGCCAGTTCCCTGCATGGACTTGCTGCTGAAGCAGCGGGAAGGCAGCGGGTGCAGGAAGCTGAGCGCAGCGGTGACAGCCTATGCCCTCTCCCCCCGCAGCCGGAGACTGTCTCTGTACTCGGCCAGTAAGCGCTGAGCCCAGGTAAGTAAGAAGAACTCCTCCGATCCAGAGACATGGAAGGGCCTTGATAAGTCTTTCTTCCGGTCTCCTTGCTCGGCGAGCCGTACCGATGATGTTCCCAATAGAGATGTGAATCGTGTGATCGATCGTCTTAACGATCTATTTCGGCTGGGGGGGAGGGAATCTTTATGTCGCGGTTTTGTTTTTTAAAATATCGTGTAAATCGGGGGAGGGCGGGAAAACCGGCACACTAAAACATCCCTAAAACCCACCCCGACCCTTTAAAATAAATCCCCCACCCTCCCGAACCCCCCAAAATGCCTTAAATTACCTGGGGTCCAGAGGGAGGGTCCCGGTGTGATCTTTTACTCTCGGACCTCCGGTGCGTTGTAGAAATGGCGCCGGCGCTACCTTTGCCCTGTCATATGACAGCAGGGCAAAGGTAGCGCCGGCGCCATTTTGTTTTTTTGTCCCCCGACGTCAGGAGCATAGGAGATCGCTCCCGGACCCTCGCTGGACCCCCAGGGACTTTTGGCCAGCTTGGGGGGGCCTCCTGACCCCCACAAGACTTGCCAAAAGTCCAGCGGGGGTCCGGGAACGACCTCCTAAACTCGAATCGTTTTGCCGTACAGCAAAATGGCGCCGACCGTACGGCATGGAGGCCCCCCCAAGCTGGCCAAAAGTCCCTGGGGGTCCAGCGGGGGTCCGGGAGCGATCTCCTGGACGCGTGACGTCGGGAGCTAGGAATCAAAATGGCGCCGGCGCTACCTTTGCCCTGTCACATGAAAAGGGCAAAGGGCCACCGGCGTCATTTCTCTTCATAGCAGCCGTGGGCAGAGAGCGGGACATCGCGCCGGGATCATCGCGCCGGGACCCCAGGTCATTTAAAACATTTTGGGGGGGTTCGGGAGGGTGGGGGTTTGTTTTAAAGGTTCGGGGTGGGTGTTAGAGTTTTTTTGGTGTGCTGGTTTTCCCACCCCCCTTTTTAACGATACAATACAAACACCCCTGACGATAAATCGTGCACTCTAACGATTTTGGACGATTTTAAAATTATCTGACGATAATTTTAATCGTTCAAAAACGATTCACATCCCTAGTTCCCAATCCTGCTGCGGCATGGGAAGGGGGTTCCGAGTGGGTTGAGCACCCCCCCTGATGGGCTAGGCCCCGCTTCAGGCTCGGTGGACATTCCACGTGGTAGGCGCCATCTTCCCCCACCTTCCGTCGGTGCAGGCCAGCCCTGTTGTGCACCTAATATGTGCGTTGGTGCGCGCGGAGGTGCACAAGGGCCTGTGTGCGTGTTTCCTGAGCGCCTATTGTACCCAGATGTGTGAGCATTCCTGAGCACCTATCGCACCCTGAAGGTGGGTGCATCTCGGCGCGCCTACATGCCCTTAGGGGCACGTGCTCCTACGCGCATAACTGCACGCACTCCTGAGCGCATAACTGCACGGCATCCTGGGCATATATCTAGTCACCTAACTGAGAGCACAACTGAGCGCATAATTGCGCACAGACTCCCACGCACAACCAGATGCCTCACACACGGGGCAGAATGTGCGCACTTAAGTTCAGGCGTTAACCAGCAGGATCTATGGCTCCAGCAGTTAAGAAGCACAAGCGCATTCCCTTTGTGCTGCCTGCCATATTAGGGCTGCACAGTCTGACCTTAAATCTGTCCTGTCAGCACCCAGGGAGGACTGGACTCTGAGTTTCTCCAAGTCTGGCCCTTCCCTGTCTGAGGATGGGTTGGCCACAACCTTATCTGGTAGCGCTCCGGATCTAAGCAACCCTGGGGCTGTGTCCTCCCCTGGAGAAGGCAGTTCAGCGACACCTACCCTAGTTTTCCCTGGGCTAGGTATGGACCCGGCGACCTTTTCTTGGTTGGAATACTTCCAGGGCCTCCAAGCTTTTGATCACGCGCAGTCAGCTGCTGCCCTTGCCCGGTCTGAGCCCCAATGGGGAGGGACTCGTCCCCCCAAACCTACCAGCATACCTCGGGACATGCCTCGCCTCACTCGGACAAGGACCTGGACGACAATGGGGTTGCAGACTCATTGGAGGACGGGGAAATCCTGCCAGGCCTGGAACCGTACCGGACCGGACCATGCTATGTTTTTTCCACAGAGATGAATTGCTGGCCCTAGTCTCCCAGACCCTGAAGACTCTGAGAGTGTTTGGCTCGGACTCTGTCAGAACCAAAAAGGAACCTCATTTTGGTGTGTCTACAGAAATCCTCTTACTATTTCCTGATGCTGGAAGCCATCCAGGAATTGATTGACTTGGAGTGGGATGCCCCAGAAGCCAGTTTTAAAGGAGGTTGGGCCTTGGAGGCCCTTTACCCACTGGACCCGGTGGCTAAGGAATGCCTGCGTTTCTCGAAAGTGGATGCTCTGATCTGCGCTGTCTCGAAGCGGACAACTATCTCAGTTGTCCGCTTCGAGAGCGGCCTTGAAATATGCACACAAGTGGTTGGAGTCCATCCTTAAGCAAGCCTTTGACGCGACAGCATTGACTACAGATTTCCTCCTGCTGTGCCTTGGTGGCTCGTTTATGTCTGTTTCTCGAGAGAGAGGCTGATAGCTCAGGGGTTCCTTCCCCCGAGGCGATGGAACTCACCGCGGCTTTCCTAGTGGATGCAAGCTCTGATCTAGTGCGCACCTCGGCCAAAGGAGTAGCCTCAGTAGTGGTGGCCAGAAGACGGCTATGGCTGAGAAATTGTTCAGTGGACGTGACCTCTAAGGCAAACCTCACAAAGATGCCCTTTAAGGGATCCCTTCTATTCGGAAGCGAATTGGAAAAGCTGTCCAGTAAATGGGGTGAAGCTCCAGTGCCTCGGCTACTGGAAAATAGGAAGAAAAGGTCACAATGCCCCTCGCCCAAGAGGGGTTGGGCCAGGGGCTCCCAGCGCTTCCGGCCCTACAGAAACTCTCCATTCCAGACATGTCGACCCCCGGGAAGGTCTCAGCCCTTTCAGAACCGGCAATCAAAAAGAGGAATTGGTTTGGGCTCCGGTTTGGCCCCATCTGTCCAATGAAGTTGGGCCGACCCATCCATGGGACGAGGAGATAGGGGGCCAACTATCCCTTTTCTATCAGAGGTAGATCAAGATCACTTCAGACAATGTTTACTGGACATCATACGAAAAGGATATGCCCTAGAATTTCGCAGCATCCCTCGGGACGTGTTCATGATGTCACATTCCCACTCCCAGCACAAAAGATTGGCAGTGGAATCCACATTTAGTAAGGCTTCTCAGTTTGAGGGCTATAGTCTCAGTACCCACACCCCAGGAAAATATGGGGTGTTATTCCATCTATTTCATCATACCCAAGAAGGAAGGGTCATTTTGCCCCATCCTGGACCTTAAGAGTGTCAATCGTCATCTGCGGGTAATCCACTTTCGCATGGAAACTCTTCGCTCCATCAAAATAGCCGTTCAACCTGGAGAGTTCTTAATATCCCTGGACCTCTCGGAGGCCTACCTTTATATCCCTATCCATCAAGACCACCAGCATTTTTCTATGCTTTGCAGTACTCAGCCGCCATTATCAGTTCTGGGTGTTGCCCTTCAGCCTGGCAACCGCCCCCCCCCCCCCCCCCCCTCCCCAACCACACACACACACACACGATTGCTCGTCAAGGTAATGGTGTTCATAGTAGCAGCACTGACGAAAGAAGGGATCCTGGTACACTCTTACTTAGATGACTGGCTGATCAGGGCGAAGTCGTTGGAAGAGAGTCTCCAGGCGACCAATAGGGTCAGGTCCCTGCTTCAGGAACTCGGTTGGGTAGTGAACATGGACAAGAGCAGTCTCAAGACCTCCCAGTCCATAGAGTACCTGGGAGACTGGTTCAACACCAAACAGGACAAGATATTCCTCTCTCCCTCGAGGATAAGGAAACTGATCTGCCAAGTGTGACAACTAACGAACACAATGCGCCCCAGGGTGTAGAACTATCTCCAGATCCTCGGCTTGATGGCATCAACAATGGAGATAGTATCGTGGACGCACATGAGACCACTTCAACACTCCCTGCTGTCACGTTGGAATTCACTGTCTCAAGACTACTTGATTCGCTTCCACTTACCGATGGAAGTATGCTCTCGGCTCCAGTGGTGGCTACAGGAGGTGCATCTAAGCAAGGGTGTAAGCCTGTCCCCACCGAGCTGGCTAGTTCTCATGATGGATGTGAGCCTCCGAGGGTGGGGAGCCCACTGTCAGGAACTGACAACCCAGGGGCGATGAACCAAGGAAGGAGGCGCGCTGGAACAAAAACCACCTAGAAGCCAGAGCGGTCAGATTAGCGTATCTACAATTCAGCCACAGGCTTTGAAGTCAAGCAGTCTGCGTGATGTCGGACAACACAACAATGGTTGCCTATATCGACCACCAGGGAGGAACCAAAAGCCACCAAGTGCCTCTGGAGATAGTCCCCCTTATAGAATGGGCAGAGCTAAATCAAGTGATTTTGGCCTCCCACATAGTGGGACAAGAAAACGTCAGGGCAGTCTTCCTCAGCAGGGAGAGTCTGGATCCAGGAGAATGGACGTTATCGACCAGAGCCTTTCAGCTTGCCATAGATCGCTGGGGCCTCCCATCCATTGACCTGCTGGCCACATCTCTCAATACGAAAGTCCCTCGATTCTTCAGTCACAAAAGAGATTAGCGCTCTCAGGGAATCAACTCCCTGGTCCAGATCTGGCCAGAGGAGGTCTTACTGTATGCCTTCCCTCCATGGCATCTGCAGGGCAAGGTCATCCAGAAGATCGAACGACACAGAGGGCTAGTCCTTCTGGTGGCCCCAGACTGGCCCAGATGCCTGTGGTACTCAAACTTGCAGAGGCTTCTGGTACAGACCCCCCTATGCTTCCCCTTACAAAAGGACCTTCTCCAGCAGAGTCCGATCCTTCACGAGGATCCGGCTCGGTTTTGTCTTACGGTCTGGCCCTTGAGAGGGCTTGCCTGAGGAAGCATGGATACTAGGCAGGCGTTAATAGTCACCTTGCTCCATGCACGGAAGTTCCTCACATGCACCAGGGACGTCAAGATCTGGATAGTTTTTGAGGCCTGGTGTGACGAATGCGGGGTGCCCCCTCAGATGACAAAGATCCCCTTGATCCTGGAATTCCTACAGGATGGCCTAAACAAGGGACTGTCCTCAACTCCTTGAAGGTTCAGGTGGTGGCTCTCTTCTGTTTCAGAGATGAGGTTAACGGAGCCTGCTTATCGACGCATCTGGACATGGCTCGTTTCCTGACAGGAGTTAAACACCTCTGACCACCCTGAAAGTGTCTGGTCCCCCTATGGAACCTCAACCTTGTTTTGGACTTCTTGGCAGGGCTTTTGTTTCGGCCGCTGTGCACTCTGTCCCTATGCCTGCTAACACTGAAGATCGTATTCTTGGTGGCGATATGCTCTGTTCGTCACATATCTGAACTACAGGCGCTGTCATGTCAGGAGCCATTCCTTCGACTGACTCCAGGAACATTGCAACTTTGCACCGTTCCTTCCTTCCTTATCAAAGGTAGTCTCAGAGTTTCACATGAACCAGTCCATTTCCTTGCTTTCCCTAGATAACGCGCAAAGACTCGGAAGACTACCGCCTCCTAAGCCACTTAAACATCAGCAGGCTATTAGTACGGTATCTAGAACGTACAGAACCGGTGGTCAAGACTGACTTCTTATCTGTTCTTTACGGGAGAAGGAAACAAGGTGAAGCAGCTTCACAAGCTACCATAGCCTGCTGGATCAAGGAAGTACTCACAGGAGCCTCCGTAGAAGCAGGGAAGCCTCTACCCCTTCAGGTGAAAGCTCATTCCACTAGGGCCCAGGCAGAATCCTGGGCGGAAGCTAAGCTACTGTCTCCCGTCAACAATTGCCGAGCTGCGACGTGGTCTTTCTTGCACACCTTTTCCAGGTTCTACTGCCTGGACGTCCAAGCCCAAAAGGACACAGTCTTTGCGAGGGCAGTGCTAACTGGACCACGGGCAATCTTCTGCCCCATCCGGGAGTAGCTTTTGTACATCCCATTGATCCTGAGTCCATCTGGCTACACACTAGGAAATGGCGAAATTACTTACCTTATAGTTTTGTTTTCCTTAGTGTAGACAGATGGACTGAGCATCCCACCCACGGCTGCCCATGAACAGTGCCCAGGAATCATACATGAACCTCCCTACCCATGGATTGGGGTTGCTATAAGTTGGCAGGGATTCAGCGCTTATGTCTGGTTGGTCACGGTTACAGGCCTTCAAGATTTTAATCAAGTTTTTTCAATAGTTAGTCCACAATGGCTTTTTTTTTTTTTGTTTAAACATTTTTTTTTGTCAATCTATAGTTATACATATCAATACAGTAACCACAAGATAACATTACAGCATTATTAGAACACAAGTGTTAAAAAAAACACTAAAACAAGATGATTGACCATTGTGGTATATATGTAGAAACTATCTCCCCCCCCCCCCCCCCCCACACACACACACAACCAGATTCATGACCATTGTGGTATATATGTAGAAACTATCCCCCAACCCCCCCACCCCCACACACAAACAACCAGATTCACGCCATTAAGAATGAAGAGAAAGAGAGAAGAAAAACATAAGAAAAAGAATGAGGGAAATATAGACATATATATGTAAACAATATACCTGGGAGAAATAGACCAAAAGTCCAATCGTGCATCAATGTTTAGCAAGAACATTAGGTACATGCAGCTTATACTATCATCACAATGACTTTTGAAGAGGATACTGAATGGCTGAGGTCACTGCAGGGTATATGTAAGGTGATGTCAGATTTGAAACCTGACTCCGTCTCCATCTGCTGGCAGGGGAGCATAACCCACTGGTCCTGAGTCTATCTGTCTAAACTAAGGAAAACAAAATTATCAGGTAAGTAATATCTCAATTTCCGAGTCTGAACTCTGGTCCTGTGTTACCAGTGGTGTCTCTAAACAAGGACTTTTTTTGTTTGTGTGTTTTTTTTGAGGCGGGGAGAGAACAAGCTAGGTGTGGAAGAAAGCAAGCCAAAGTGACATTTCACACATCACAACCATCCCCATAGCGCAGCCATTGCCTTTAAAATAACTATAAAATAGCTCTACAAGAAAGTCCCAGGGATCTTCTCTTCAAAGATACCTGTGACTGTTTGCCCAGGAGCCATTTCTCACAGCTTCTCCCATCAAGCGAGCAACCTTTGCAAACTCATAATTATACACTTAGGCTTAGATTTAAATTCTAACTTTGCACAATGCACATAATTATTATAAGCTCTGTCTACTTACTGGAACAGAAATACACATAGGCAGTAATAGGTTAATCCCCCAAAAAATTCTTGTGGAGGATTTAAGCACTCTTTCTGAGCAAGTCCAACTTACTGTCAATCTGATACAGCTTCTGCAATCAGCACTGCCTTAGCTGATGCTACCAGTTTGAGTTCTGCTGATCATGACAGTTCTCCCTCCTTTCTCGTAGGGGCTCCTGGAGCTGGTCCATTGTGGAAGAAGTGGATTAGGAAGACATTTGAGAGAGGAAGAAGTCAGAAGGAGGGAGGGGAGCAAAGAAAAATGAACAAAAAAAGCAAATGAGAAAATGAGGCAGGGAGGGAACAGACACACGTGGACTGTATAGTAACTAGTAGAGCCTGAGCCGTCACTAACAGGTTTATGGTGGGATTCTTGAGGGTGGACTGTCTTGAAAGGATCTTGCCCTTTGATAAAAAAAAAAAAAAGGAGTTTTGCCTTCGGGCGTGTCAAAGAAATATATAAACATGACAGCAGATAAGGACTGAAAGGCTCCTCCAGTTTGCTTTCTGTTTATAATTCTATAGACCTCTTAGTTAATCTTGTGTTTTCCTGTCAATTTTTTTTTTTTTTGCCCAGCAGTTTCCTCCTATGTCTTTGGGCTTCTAATTCTGTCAAAACTGGCCTCTATTGGGCTGAGGCATCCTAAACCTTTATTCACAACTATCTGGGGATTTTTTTTTCTTTATAATTATGTTCACGTCTAACTCCAAATTATTCCAATCATTGGAGGGAATGGATGTCATGCACTGGGGCTCCTTTAGGAACCCTGCATTCATGGGCCCTAAATCTGGCCACTAGGTGTTGCCATTGCACAATAACTGGGACTCACTGCCAAGAGCTGGGAATGCTGCCTCTGAAGCATCCCCAGTCCCAGAGAGCCTGGGGAGCAGACAACCTAACCCAGGTCCTCTGACCTCCATATGAGCCACTGGGCTGGTCAGGCTTTCTGTCACTTTTGGAGCTAAAGATCCTCTTTGCTTATCCCATGTCTTCCGGAATTTTGTTTTTGCTCTACTATTTTCTCTACGAGGTTGTTCCAATACTCTCTTTCCTTGAAGAAATATTTTCTTTATACTATTTTTGTCTACCCACTTTGTCGCCTAGCGTGATCTCCTGTTCTAAATCTTCTCATCCGCTGAAAAACATTTGCTTTTTGTACATTACTAATACTTTTGAGTATTTTAATGTCTCAATCATATCCCCTTTTCCTCACTTCTCTTCAAGAGTATACATATTTAGTTCCTTTAGTAAATCATCTGGACCGGATGGTATACATCCCAGAGTTCTGAAGGAACTAAAAAATGAAATTTCAGACCTATTAGTAAAAATTTGTAACCTATCATTAAAATCATCCATTGTATCTGAAGACTGGAGGATAGCTAATGTAACCCCCATATTTAAAAAGGGCTCAGGGGAGATCCGGGAAACTACAGACCGGTTAGCCTGACTTCAGTGCCAGGAAAAATAGTGGAAAGTGTTCTAAACATCAAAATCACAGAACATATAGAAAGTCATGGTTTAATGGAACAAAGTCAGCATGGCTTTACCCAAGGCAAGTCTTGCCTCACAAATCTGCTTCACTTATTTGAACGAGTTAATAAAAATGTAGATAAAGGTGAACAGGTAGATGTAGTGTACTTGGATTTTCAGAAGCATTTGACAAAGTTCCTCATGAGAGGCTTCTAGGAAAAGTAAAAAGTCACGGGATAGGTGGCGATGTCCTTTCGTGGATTACAAACTGGCTAAAAGACAGGAAACAGAGAGTAGGATTAAATGGACAATTTTCTCAGTGGAAGGGAGTGGGGCAGTGGAGTGCCTCAGGGATATGTACTGGGACCCTGACTTTTCAATATATTTATAAATTATCTGGAAAGAAATACAAGTGAGGTAATCAAATTTGCAGATACAAAATTGTTCAGAGTAGTTAAATCACAAGCAGATTGTGATAAATTGCAGGAAGACCTTGTGAGGCTGGAAAATTGGGCATCTAAATGGCAGATGAAATTTAATGTGGACAAGTGCAAGGTGATGCATATAGGGAAAAATAACCCATGCTATAGTTACACAATGTTAGGTTCCATATTAGGTGCTACTACCCAAGAAAGAGATCTAGGCATCATAGTGGATAACACATTGAAATCATCGGGTCAGTGTGCTGCGGCAGTCTAAAAAGCAAACAGAATGTTGGGAATTATTAGAAAGGGAATTGTGAATAAAACGGAAAATGTCATAATGCCTCTGTATCGCTCCATGGTGAGACCGCACCTTGAATATTGTGTACAATTCTGGTCGCCGCATCTCAAAAAAGATATAGTTGCGATGGAGAAGGTACAGAGAGGGGCAACCAAAATGATAAAGGGGATGGAACAGCTCCCCTATGAGGAAAGACTAAAGAGGTTAGGACTTTTCAGCTTGGAGAAGAGACAGCTGAGGGGGGATATGATAGAGGTGTTTAAAATCATGAGAGGTCTAGAACGGGTAGATGTGAATCGGTTTTTTTACTCTTTCGGATAATAGAGAGACTTGGGGGCACGCCATGAAGTTAGCATGTGGCACATTTAAAACTAATCGGAGAAAGTTCTTTTTCACTCAACGCACAATTAAACTCTGGAATTTGTTGCCAGAGGATGTGGTTAGTGCAGTTAGTATAGCTGTGTTTAAAAAAGGATTGGATAAGTTCTTGGACGATAAGTCCATTACCTGCTATTAATTAAGTTGACTTAGATAATAACCACCGCTGTTACTAGCAACGGTAACATGGAATAGACTTAGTTTTTGGGTACTTGCCAGGTTCTAATGGCCTGGATTGGCCACTGTTGGAAACAGGATGCTGGGCTGGATGGACCCTTGGTCTGACCCAGTATGGCATGTTCTTATGTTCTTATGTTCTTATCAGTTTGTAAAGGCTTTTGGTCTAGATTCTTCACTATTTTTTGTCATCTCTTCTCTGGACAAGATTTACATTGGGTACAAAACCTATTGCAATTATCAAAGCATAGCGGGACTCATTTTTATGCTTATTTTTATTCCTAAATGTAGATATATACATATTAGGGATGTGAATCGTGTCCTCGATCGTCTTAACGATCGATTTCGGCTGGGAGGGGGAGGGAATCGTATTGTTGCCGTTTGGGGGGGTAAAATATCGTGAAAAATCGTGAAAAATCGTTAA
The DNA here is from genome assembly GCF_901001135.1 of Rhinatrema bivittatum. Lineage (NCBI taxonomy): Eukaryota > Metazoa > Chordata > Amphibia > Gymnophiona > Rhinatrematidae > Rhinatrema > Rhinatrema bivittatum. The sequence continues at coordinate 365,774,938 of NC_042618.1, forward strand.
AAATCGAAAAACCGGCACATTAAAACCCCCTAAAACCCACCCCCGACCCTTTAAATTAAATCCCCCACCCTCCCGAACCCCCCCCCAAATAACTTAAATAACCTGCGGGTCCAGCGGCGGTCCGGAACGGCAGCGGTCCGGAACGGGCTCCTGCTCTGAATCTTGTCGTCTTCAGCCGGTGCCATTTTCCAAAATGGCGCCGAAAAATGGCGGCGGCCATAGACGAAAAAGATTGGACGGCAGGAGGTCCTTCCGGACCCCCGCTGGACTTTTGGCAAGTCTCGTGGGGGTCAGGAGGCCCCCCACAAGCTGGCCAAAAGTTCCTGGAGGTCCAGCGGGGGTCAGGGAGCGATTTCCCGCCGCGAATCGTTTTCGTACGGAAAATGGCGCCGGCAGGAGATCGACTGCAGGAGGTCGTTCAGCGAGGCGCCGGAACCCTCGCTGAACGACCTCCTGCAGTCGATCTCCTGCCGGCGCCATTTTCCGTACGAAAACGATTCGCGGCGGGAAATCGCTCCCTGACCCCCGCTGGACCTCCAGGAACTTTTGGCCAGCTTGTGGGGGGCCTCCTGACCCCCACGAGACTTGCCAAAAGTCCAGCGGGGGTCCGGAAGGACCTCCTGCCGTCCAATCTTTTTCGTCTATGGCCGCCGCCATTTTTCAGCGCCATTTTGGAAAATGGCGCCGGCTGAAGACGACAAGATTCAGAGCAGGAGCCCGTTCCGGACCGCTGCCGTTCCGGACCGCCGCTGGACCCGCAGGTTATTTAAGTTATTTGGGGGGGGGTTCAGGAGGGTGGGGGATTTAATTTAAAGGGTCGGGGGTGGGTTTTAGGGGGTTTTAGTGTGCCGGCTCACGATTCTAACGATTTATAACGATAAATCGTTAGAATCTGTATTGTATTGTGTTCCATAACGGTTTAAGACGATATTAAAATTATCGGACGATAATTTTAATCGTCCTAAAACGATTCACATCCCTAATACATATATTCTTTTTGCTAAATAATAATCTAAATTTCTTTATTGCATTTCAGGACGGCCTTGGCAAGGTTTCGTCAAGCACAACTTGAGGATGGAAAAGTTAAGGTGGGAAAGAAACAAAAAGAAGTCTGCCATTGGCCTCACTTTAGAGTGCTAATGGATGAAGTGGCCTTTTTGTTGATAGTTCTGAGAATAGGAACTGATCTGAAAGAGCAGGAAGACCTGGCAATGGCTGGTGTGTATACAGCTACACAGACACTGAGGCCAGAAGCCCATGAAATCTATCTGTACTATGCCATTAGACATTCTAGAGGGTATTATTGCTCTTATTGAGCAGGAGAAATCCAAAGCACAAGTATATGAGCTAGTGCTGCACTTTGAACGGTTAGTAAAAACCACAAGAAGTGCAGACAATATTTTGTTGATCCGAAAGGGTGTTTTTTTTTAATATGTATTGATATGGCAACTCCACTGTTAATTATAATATTCCAATGCAAAGTCAGGGTCCCCCAACACGAACTCCGTGTTTTGCCAACTGGCTGCGTCGGGAGGGACAACACCGTTAAACCAAATGTTCTTATCAGTATACAAGTAGAGAGTTACTCCACTCTCTACTTGTATACTGATAAGAACATTTGGTTACTCCACTCTCTACTTGTATACTGATAAGAACTTTTGGTTTAATGGTGTTGTCCCTCCCGACGCAACCAGATGGCGAATCACGGGGTCCGTGTCGGGGGACCCTGACTTTGCATTGGAATATTATAATTAACAGTGGAGTTGCCATATCAATACATATAAAAAAAAAACCAAAAAACCCTTTCGGATCAACAAAATATTGTTTGCACTTATTGAGCCGGGCAATATTCAGATCAACAAAAACAGAAACATAACACATTTTGGTGGAAAACATTAGAGATGAGAGAATTTAAGACTAAGAACTTTCTGTGAAAGCTGGGCTAGAAAGTGCTGGAATTTGATAGCAGCTATTGCCGTTTTTATGTGTGAGGCATACATATGCCTGGAGGGCATACTGACTGTAAGGTTGTTTGTTTCAGCAGATTTTATGAGCTCTTTTATTACAAATCTTAAAGATCATTTTGATTCTTTACTGTTGCGTTGTTAAACCACATTTTCTGACAGAATAAGAAAATGTGCGTTAAACATAATATATTGTCCAAAACTAGTGCATTAGGGTTATGGCTATATCAAAACATTATTATGTTTCTGTAATTGAAGCCATGTATTCTATGTGTTGTCCTCTTGTTTTTATTTCTGAGTAGTATATTGAGAAAACATTCTATTTTATTTTATTTTTAACATTGTGCTACTTTTGCAGAGAGAACATCTGCTAGAGCTGTGACACCGTTTTTTCTTGTTTGGCAATATTGGGTAATTGGCAGATGTTCTGATGTAACAAACAGAGAGCATAACTTCTCAGTCTATTTTTATTGATAAGCAACTGTTGAAAGCTAATCTTTAAAAAGTGATCTATTTCAGAAGTCATGGGCATACACATGTTCATTTAAAATCTTAGTTTTAGTCTTTTTTCAGTGTAAACCTACCTATAAACAATTATAGCTGATCACAGCATTCTGTATTTTACCTCCTTTGAGGTCTCCTTTAAGGAAACTCGTGTAGAGGTTTCTCATACCAACCAGTACAGCAGCATCTTATTTGCCATTGCAAGACCTCCTATGCAGAGAGGTGAAGCTGGCAAAATAAACATAGAAACAGAAATTACGGCAGAAAAGACCAAATGGTCCATCCAGTCTGTCCAGCAAGCTTATGGGAGTATCTGCTGTGCTGTGCAGGTTGCCCCCATGCTTATCAGTTTCCTAGACTGTAAATGTCAGGGCTCTCGGTTGCTGTTTTAATCCAATTCCCCGTAATAAGAGGAGTTTTGAAATGCTTGAAATACATGGGCCACATTGGTCCTGGATGTACCTTCCTTTTAAAATCTTGTAGCAATAATATTAAAAACAGAAGAAAAAGGGTACAAAACATAAAAATGTCACATCTTCAAAAACCAATCATAAAATATTAAAGAATGGCATCAGATGTAACTGGTTTAGCTTGTTATACATCCACCGCCTCTCGCCTCGCAATGGGCCACAAGCAGTATTAGCAATGAATACCTACAGTTTCATTCATTTGCCAATTCAAAAATCACTTTTAATTAAACTTAAAATGCCTCTTATCCTGGATTAAAAATCATTCAAAAACACACTCAAAGCATATCTCCCACCACTAATGAAGGGCTATTTTAGTTTACCAGCAATAATAATAATTGCTTCGGAAGTGAAATAGGAAGCATAAAGAAAAAGATGCTAAATTGGCAGCTCTACATAGTTAAGACAGAATTATTTGTTTCTGGCCTACAGGAGAGAAGACCATTTCTAGCATCGGAGTGCAATGAGTTGCCAAAAGCTGAGAAATGGAGACGGCAGGTTTGTACTGTAAACATACTGGAGTATTTTTCCTTATGTGGTTGATTCTACTTTATTGTACAGTGTTTTCTTTAATAGGCTGGATTAGAGGGAGTCTCCAGGTGGTGCTCTTAATCTTATGTTTGCATGTTAGTACTCTTGAGTCCCAAGACTGTATTTTGTTCAGCATTTTGTACCTTTTGAGAAGAGTTCATGCAAGACCAGAATAATTTTGGTTCATACATCAGCTACTTGCGACTAAACTATTACACAATCCTAATAGAGCAAGCGTGATTGTAAATGATAATGTAATTCTTGATCAGCGTTTATTCCCTGTACGTACCCGGATCAGTCCAGACCGTTGGTTATGCCTCTCTTCCAGCATATGGAGACAGGGAAAAACTTGTGAGGCACCCCCTCTTGGACTGGTGTGCCACCTGTGATCCTTCAGTATTTCTCTGTCTCCAGTAGATGAAGGTGGCAGAACCTGCGGTCCTGATCCTTCGACAAATAAAAAAGAAACGCATTTTACCTTCAGTTGTGAAGGTTACTGTGCCTTTAAATTTTTCCTTTGGCTAGATCAACTAGTTTACATTTTTTTTTTAATTAGAAACACTTCTCTCCTCCTGATGAGTAAGTCCTCCCAAGGGGTTGGAACCTATCCCCCTTGGTAGTAGGCCCGGCTGGGGTTGGTGACCCTGTGAGCCAGTTTTCCCAGAGCTGGTACTTCACACCGGTGAGTAAGAGGGATTTACCGGTGGGCCAGTCCCTTCCACTAACAACCCAGAGACGGTTACATTCCTCTGGTGAGACCTGTGCTGTATATTTCGTCCCAGGGACGTTTATTTTCCTTCCCTTGGTTGATTGAGGACAGCGTGCAAAAAAAAAAAACAAACCAAAAGGAAGCAAAACAAAGAAAGCACTTAGCTGCCAGGTCTCCTGGGCCTCTGGAGGTAATATTTTGGCGTTTTTTTGTTTCCCTCGTCACAGCTCCGTAGGGATGCTGTGGGGATCGCGGTGTTCAACTTGCGGGGAGCCAGCTGTGCGGGGGCGTCTGGGAGCGGCAGCGGGGCTTCTTTATCGTGGGCCCGAGGTGCAGGAAAGAAGCTGCATGCTCGGAAGCCTCGGCCTGCCCCGTTCCCGATCAGTGCGGGAATGGCGGCAATTTTGGATCCCCCTCGCTCTTATTCAGTGCTGTGCTTGGGGGGAGGGGATTTCCCTCCGCAGCTTTCTCCGCCGAATCTGAACTCTGAGAGACTTTAGGGCTCAGTGCCTGCTTCCCCCCCCCCTCCCCCCCTGGTTTGGGATTGCCCCCGGGGGGGGGGGGGGGGCCTTGAAGAGACAGCACCCTTTTTCTTCGCAATTTGTGTTGTTGCTGCATAAAGCATGTCTTGAGGTAGAGGCTGGTTTTCAGTTGCCGGAGCCTCCGCCCCCGAAGGTTTCTAAACCCACGGAAGGCCTGGACACCCCCAGAATTCGAATGGTCCAGGGGGCTTCGGAGGAGTCAGGGGCTCCGCTAGCCAAACAGTTGGATCTCTCATCGCAGGACCCTATCAGCTCGGATGAGGGAACTGAAAGTTCCGTCCCGGTGGAGGGGGATGAACCGCGGGTGCTCAGGTTATTTTGAAGAGATGAACTTGATCCTCTGATCCCTCATGTTCTGGTGGAGCTGGGAATCCAGGCTCCACAGCCAGTTTCAGAGCCTTACATGGTGGATCCCACCCTATCGGGTCTTCGGGCTCCTCCTAAGACTTTTCCTTTCCACCCGATGCTACTGCAGCTCATGACCCAGGAGTGGGACACTCCGGAGGCCAGTCTATGAGTAGGGCGAGCTATGGAGAAGCTTTATCCGCTGTCGGAGGAGTCGGATTTTCTTAAAGTTCCTAAGGTGGACGCGGCCGTTTCAGCCATCACCAAGCGGACAACTATTCCTATGGCAGGGGTGGCTGTGCTTAAGGATCTCTAGGATAGGAAGCTTGAAGTCCTTCTTCAGCGGATTTTTGAGGTTTCGGTGCTTGGTGTCCGAGCGGCAGTCTGCAGTAGTCTCATGCAGCAGGCAACTCTGAGATGGGTGCAGCAGTTGCTCACTGCGCAGGAACTTTCCCCAGCGGAGACGGAGCAGGCGGAGCATGTGGAGGTGGCTATAGTGTATACCGCAGATGCTCTGTATGATATCCTTCGTACTTCCTCACGCACAATGGTCTCTGCAGTTTCGGCTAGGAGGCTTCTATGGCTCTGCAATTGGTCCGCTGACGTCTCTTCCAAGTCCTAGTTGGGAGCTCTTCCATTTAAAGGAAAATTCTTATTCAGTGACTATCTGGAAACTCTCATCAAGTCCCTAGGGGACAATAAAGGGTACAAGCTTCCAGAGGACAAGCCTAGTTCTTTAGGACCTTCGGTTATCTCGTCCCTGTTTTTGTAGACCATGCCGTTTTCGGCAGGGCAGAGTCCCCTCCTTCGCTCTGCGACAGCTGTCAGCAAGGTCTCAGTCTTGGGCTCATTCCTTTCACAGCCGCAGACCTCCCTGTGACAGGGTCCTTCAGGGATCTTGCGGCAACAAGTCTTCCCAATGAAGGTGTGCTGACCCACTCCTCCGTTCCGGTGATAGGCGGTCATCTTTCGCTATTTTTCAAGGAATGGGTCAAGATTACTTTGGACCAGTGGGTTCTAAGCAACATCGAATGCGGCTACGCTTTAGATTTTGCTCGCCCGCTGCGAGAGCTGTTTTTGGTGTCTCCCTGCGGGTCCCAGGCAAAGCAAAAAGTGGTAAATCAAACCTTGTGTCAGTTGAAAGCCCTGGGGGCCATTGTTCTGGTTCCTCCGGCCAAACATAGGACCAGCAGGTACTCCATATATTTCGTAGTTCCCAAGAAAGAAGGCTCCTTCCGCCCGGTATTGGACCTGAAGAAGGTGAACAAAGCGCTTCGGGTGCCTCGTTTTCTCATGGAAACTCCTCGATCTGTCATTGTGGCTGTCCGCTCAGGCGAATATTTGGCCTTGTTGGATCTGACGGAGACGTATCTTCATATAGGGATCTGCGAGCATCATCGGAGGCTTCTGAGGTTTATGATCCTCTGCGAACATTATCAATTCCAAGCGCTTCCGTTCGGTTTGGTGACGGCTCCCCGGGTCTTCACAAAGATGATGATGGTGGTAGTAGTAGCAGCGGCTCTCAGGCGAGAAGGAATTTTGGTTCATACCTACTTGGACAATTGGCTCATTTGAGCGAAGTCAGAGGAGCTTTGCCAGCTGGCAGTTCGCTCGGTATTGCAGCATCTTCTTCATTCTCTCGGATGGGTCGTCAATTTTTCCAAGAGCCATTTAGTCCCGTCCCAGATGCTTGACTTGGGAGCACGGCTCGACACCTCTATTGGCAAAGTTTTTCTCATGCAGGAGCGGATCGACAAACTAACAACTGAGATTCAGTGGCTGTTGACCCTGCCAATGCCTAAGGTATGGGATTACTTGCAGGTGCTTGGTTCTATGGCATCTACTCTGGAACTAGTCCCCTGGGCCTTTGCTCATTTGAGACCCTTGCAGAGGGTGTTGCTTTCCCTTTGGGATCCCAAGTCAGAAGAATTCCAGATACCCCTACCGCTCATGGATCTTGCCAGAGCCAGTCTCAGCTGGTGGTTGGTTCCCGACCACTTATGGTGCGGGGTGGACCTGGAGGGAACCCCAGTGGGTAATTGTAATGATGGATGCCAGCCTCTCCAGTTGGGGAGCGGTTTGCCAATCGCAGTCGGCGCAAGGTCGATGGACACAGGTATATGTAGTGCTGACGTCAGACTGAAATCTAACTCCATCTCCAACTGCTATCAGGAGCACACTATACCCATTGGTCCTGAGTTCATCTGTCTACACTAAGGAAAATGAAATTCAGGTAAGTAATTTCTCCAATACTCTGGTCCTTCCGTGGCCCCGCAACATTCTGCTTTACATTTTTCCTCCCTGGCCGTTGGTGGGCAAAGCCTTAAGAATAGAGACCCACCCAGGGTCGGTCATCCTCATAGCCCCGGAATGGCCACAGAGGCCGTGGTTCGCGGATTCGGTCAACTTGGCGGTGGACGGCCCCCTTTGTCTCAATCATCTTCCAAATCTTCTTTCACAGGATCCAGTATTTTTCGATCAGGAGCTCGCTTTTGTCTAGCAGCCTGGCTTCTGAAAGGAGGCAGTTGAGGAAGACAGGTTATCCTGATGCTGTCATTTCCACTCTCTTACAGGCATGAAAGACATCTACTTCGCTCACATATGTTAGAGTCTGGAAAGTTTTCGATTCTTGGTGTAGCAGGTTGGTTGTGCCCCTGCGACGAGCCTCCATATTCTGGCTTTCTTACAAGAGGGGATGAAGAAAGGCCTGGCGTACAGTTCTCTCCAGGTTCGGGTAGCGGCCCTGGGCTGTTTAAGGGGAAAGGTTGATGGGGCATCCCTGGCAGCCCATCCTGACGTAGTCTGTTTTCTGAGGGGTGCCAAGCATTTGAACCCTCCAGTTCGGCCAGTGTGTCCTTCCTGGAGTCTGAATCTGGGGCTTGTGCGGCCTTCCTTTTGATCCTCTCAAACGGGCAACTCTAAAAGACCTGACGCTCAAGATGGTCTTTCTAGTGGATATCTGCTCGGCAACACGAATATCGGAGATTCAAGCATTGTCCTGTAGGGAGCCCTTTCTGCTGATTTCTGATTCGGGAGTGTCTCTACTAACAGTACCTTCTTTTCTACCGAAGGTTGTGTCAGGTTTTCACTTGAATCAATCCATGGAGTTGCCGGCTTTTCCAGATTTGGATCCTAATTCCCCCTAGGCTCACAACTTGTGGAAATTGGATGTCTGGCAGCTTCTTCGTTATTTAGAGGTGACTAATGCTTTTCGGTTGTTGGACCATCTCTTTGTCTTATGGAGCGGTCCTAAAAAAGGACATAAGGCCTTCAAAGCTACCACTGCTCGCTGGTTGAAGGAAGTTATAGCTTCGGCATATATATGTCACGGACGACCAGTGCCGGATGGTCTAAAAGCTCATTCTATCAGATCTCAGGTGGCATCCTGGACAGAGAGTCATTTGGTCTCACCGCAAGATATTTGTAGAGCAGCTACTTGGAAGTCTCTACACACTTCGCTAAGCATTACCATTTTGACGTCCGGGATCCGAATGTTGACTGTTTTCGCAGCAGCATTCTTCGAGCGGGACTCTCCAGGTTCCACCCCGTGTCGTGCAGCTTGGGTACATCCCAGCGGTCTGCACTGATCCGGATACGTACAGGGAAAGGAAAATTGGTTCTTACCTGCTAACTTTCATTCCTGTAGTACCACGGATCAGTACAGACGCCCGCCCAGGATAGTCTGGCCTGGAGAGTCCGTTTGGCATATGTATTTTGTCCTTTTCATTCTGCAGAGTATCTTGAAGAGAGAGACGACAATGAAAATGTACATAGTTACAGAGTTTACTGTTAGGCTGCTGTTTGGTTTAGCCATTGGTTATTAAATTTGGTTCATTCTGCTATGGCATTGATTATACTGAAGGATCGCAGGTGGCACACCAGTCCAAGAGGGGGTGCCATGCAAGTTTTTCTCTGTCTCCATCTGCTGGAAGGGAGGCATAACCAGCGGTCTGGACTGATCCGTGGTACTACAGGAACGAAAATTAGCAGGTAAGAACCAATTTTCCTTTTTGATTATAGAGTAATTGACCTTTCCTCTTCATCCTGCCAGTAGGTGGAGGCAGAGAACATCCATTTTTTTTTTTTTTTTAAACTTTTTATTTATCAGTGAGAGAGGCAGCACTACAGAGTATGTGTGACATAGGTGAAGATATGGTATACAGGCAAATTCGTGCAACAGAACAGACACCAAACAAGATGATAGAGAGCAATATACAATGAATAATGAGCACCAGTGAACTGGACACCATAGTATAAACCCATATCTTTAGGATTGACTGTTCCAGTACTCTCAAAAACTTTCCCATATCTTATCGTATAGAGCCTGGTTATGTTTCGGCATGTACGTGAGCCTTTCTATAGTAGCAATATCAAACATTTGCTTGTGCCACACTTCAATAGCAGGGGCAGACTTTCACAGCAAGGTAAGTCATCCAGCATGAATTAAATGATTCACTAGAACCTTTTTACTAGTTGAAAGGATACAGTCCTCCCATCTCCCCAGCAGACAAAGCCCAGGCATCAATCCAATGCTTGTCTTCACCATTTTGGAAATAGGTCCCCAGATACCCTTCCAAAAGGCTGCAACCAGCAGGCATTCCCACCACGGGTGAAAATAGGACCTGTCCAGGCTGCAGCCTCTCCACCACAACCTGAAGTAACTGTTAGAGAATTTAGCATAGAAAAGGGGAACTGATATGCTCGGTGCAACAGCTTAACCATCAGTTCCACCCTTTGCCTGCAAATAGAAATTTTATGGGCTTTCTGCCATATCCCCTTCCAATCCATTTCCTCTTATTCCACCTGCAGGTCTCTATTCCAAAGCCCTATCAACGCAAGAGGAGGCTCTTTAGCAACCAGACAACCCATAATGGCCTTATAAAGCTGAGATAAACCACACCTAGGAATATCCTCACATAAAAAGACCCCCTCAAGGATGAAAGGCACCACCCGTGCTCCCTATGACCGTGGAGCTCATCCAGTAGCTTATTGTAGTAATCTCTGGAATTCTCTCCAATTAAGAATTCATCGCAGAAATCCGAAAAGGACTTTAAACTCAGTACTCTCCTCCTGCCATAGCTGCCTCTCAAATTTCAAGCCCATTCCCCACCACTCAGCTTTCCTACAAAAAGTGTGTAAAGAGAGAAATGGGTTGCCCCACAGGGGAGAAAGAGAGGAGACCTCCGCTGATGAAATGCCAACTGCTTTACCCCCCGAAGCTTCAGTGTATGCGACAGCAACAGGGCAACTCTGCTGACCTGTTGCAGCCATGTCTCTAATGAATACCAGGGGTTGGATGGATCCCTGTACAGCCAGGTGCACAGTCCCTACAAATGGGCAGCCCAGTAATAGGCCCTCAAGTTGGGGAGGTCCATGCCACCCTCCATCTTTTGCCTTCACAGAGCGTGAAGCCTAGTATGCGGGTGCCGATTTTTTTTTTCCAGATATATTTAGAAATCATACCATTAAGGTTGGCGAAAAAGTTGTTGGGTAGAAAACAAGGAACATGCTGAAACATGTACATTAGGCGAGGCAAGATAATCATTTTCAAAATAATAATCCTACCCACCCAAGACAGAAAATGATCATTCCAATCTCTTAGGTCTCTCTGTATTTTATCAATCATGTGCACTATGTTGATCTTATATAGATCATTGGGATCCTTGGAAATAAAATTACTCAGATATTTGAAACCCTGAAAACAGCATGTAATATCTTCACCTGTGGTAAGTCCAATAGGAAACACCTCAGACTTCTGAAGGTTTACCTTATATCCAGACAAGTTGCCATATTCAACTATGATTCGCAACAACTTGAATCCTGAAACTCCGCATTAGAGGAAAAACCAAAGCCCATAATCTAGAGTGAAATAATGTGCTCACTTGCTCCAGCTCTAAATCCTGATACAGTAGGACATGTATGAATCTTGAACCAAGACTTCAATAACTAGGTCAAATAATAGAGGGGAAAGTGGACAAACCTTCCTGATACCCCTAGAGATAGGAAAAGGCTGAGAACTGTACTCTTTGGTAAACACCCTGACCCTAGGATGAACATTTAGGGTTCTTATCCAAGCACTAAACAGAGAGGGGGGGGGGAATATGAAATTTTTTTAATACAGAGAACAGAAAGGGCCAGCTTACGCTGTTGAGTCTTCTTGGTGTCCAGGGTAGTCATCATACCCACTCTCTTATTCCTCTTAGCCAGGGCCATTATATTGAATAACTGAAGAGTGTTTACAGTGGATTGCCTGCCCTTAACAAACCCCATCCAGTGGACCAGGTGCTCCAGAACAGACTCAGACCTCATCTGCAGCACCTTAGCCAAACTTTCACATCTGCATTCAGCAGTGAGATTAACCTGTACGAGCCTGGATCCAAAGTGTCCCTTCGTTTTTTATGAATAAGCACAATGTTGTCCTCAAGAAGCATACTTGGGAAAGGCTTGTAAGTGAGAAAATATATTTGTCATAAAGGGAGCTAACTCAGACTCAAAGCGTTTATAGAACTCCAAAGAGAACCCATGCTGGCTGGGGCACTTCCCGTTGGGCAGCTCGGCAAAAGCTTTGAAAAATTCAGCAGCAGAGATGGGGGCAGACAAACGTTCCACCTGCTACTCCAATAACACTGGCAAAGTGATCCGGCTCAGAAATGTATTGATCTCATCTAGACTGCAAGTGTCTGAGGTGCTATAAAGGGTTCCATTCTAAAAGGGTCGGAAGACTTCATTAATTGCCAAGAGATCATGCCCCCTCTCTCATCCTAAATAGTACTGATAAACTCATTTGCTGTCTTATTACATAAAGAGCATGCCCTCCCCGCCCCCCCCCCCCCCCCCCCAAATCTTATTTCCATGTTCATAGAACTTCTGTCTTGAGAATTTGAGGGATTTTTGTATTTTCCTGGTTTGGACATTTTGCATCTCCTATCTAAGAGCAGCTAGGTCCCAGTAAACTCTAGGGGAGCAGGAAGCTTTTGTGTTGCACCTCCAGTAACTTAATATGCCCCTCTAATGAATTTTCTCGGTGACTGCGCAGCCTGTTCACATTGCTGGAATAATTGATTATAGTGCCTCTCAAAACTGCCTTAAGGGTCTCCCATAGTGTAACCGGGGATAGGGTAGCATTCTCATGGATTTGCTGGAAATCTCTAACTGCTTTCACAGTCATTTCACAAAATTAGATCCTGACCTAAAAGCAAAGTGTTAAAGCGCCAGGTCTTGGACGAAGGCAGAGTCTGTGAAATATTCAGTGGTAGCATGACTGGATGGTGGTAAGATATGACAGGGCAGAATATCCATGGGCCTGGCCAACTCTGCAGAACTCTGCTGAGCAAAGAAAAAAATCCGTATGACTGTGCTATGCCTGGGAGAGAAGAAAGTCTTCCTTTTTTGTCTGATGTCATGCTTCCCTATATATTCTGGAATAGCTGTACCAGAAAGGGATAAAGGGGGGCCAGCAGATCAGTGAAAGAGAGAGGAGCATAAATAGCAGTTGCAACCCTCCACACCACTGCCTCCCCACCTCGACAAGTGATATTGGAATGAGGCAAGAAGCAAACGGAGCTCAATAGCTGACTCGTTTGTTTGTGGTGTGAGGCACAGGAAACCAATTGTGGAGAAACAAAGTACAGTGGGGAATGTTGGAAACCAGAAGCTGAGAGAACAGTGCTAACGAGAAAGCAGTGTTACTGGGGAAGGAGCCGATCCCTGTGCAGTGGGTATGCCAAGGGGAGATGATCTGTGTTAGATTCCTGGAGAGAGATGAGAGCACAAATGAGGTAGGTCACAGGAGGGCAGTGTTAAATGCTCGGGACAGGCAGAAGAAGAAGAAATGGATTTCGCCACAGAATTAATTCTCCCAATGCATAAAACATACAAGGGAGTGAAAGGGAAAGCTGGCAGTGGAAGCAAAGGTCCCAGACTGCCTCCAGGAGCTCCTAGTGAACATGAGGCAGGCTTCAAAAGGCCTTGGTGGAGAGAGAGGTATTGCATCCCTCAGTAGGTTCACCGAAAATCTCCTCTTTACAATTGAGTCCTCAGTCATGGCACAGAAGACCTGAGGCTCGGGGGGGATTCTGGGGAAGGAAGCTAAGGATGCTGGAGTAAGGCTGATAAGAAAGAAGAGCTGGGCACACTCATTGTAAAATGGTGCAAGCATTCGATCTCATGAAAGAAAAGAAAAAGAGAGGGGGTGGAGATCCAATCCTAGTGAGAATTGAAAGCCCTCCAGCACCTTCCCCCTCCATGCGGCCATTAAGGAAATGATTATGGCAGTATGGGAAACCCCAGATACAGCCCTGAGAGCTAGAGGCACAATGGGGGGCAGGTTGTACCCATTGCTACAGAAGTAAATAGACCAGTTGTTTAGTCCCTAAATTAGATACCCCAGTTGTGGCTGTGACTAAAAAGTATTCTAGTGCAGGTTCGGAAGATAGAATCTCTTCTGAAGAGGTCGTTTGAGTTGGCCAGTTCAGACAGCAGTTTGTGACTGGTATGTATGCAGGGCAGTGGTAAAATGGCTGTAGCAATGGTGGATAGGCAAGGACGAGTTTGATTAGGAGAACGATTCTGAAACTTCCAAGGTGGAATCAGGGTAAGCATTGGTGGCAGACATGATGTATAATTTTAATCAGGTCCTCATCCAAACAAGTGGCAATGGTAATCATGACTAGAAGAATCCTTTGAATGTGGCAATGGCCAGTGGACTTACCATCTCAGGTCCACTTGAGTAAACTGCCCTTTAAGGGTTGGCTGTTTAGTAAAGAGCTAGGACAGCTCGTTAAGGAGCTAGAGGATTCAAAATCTTGGAGACTGCTAGAGGACAAGGCCGAGTGTCGACAAGGACTCTTAAGAGATGCCCCAGAGAATACACACAATATAAAGTGGTGAAGGGGGTCATCCCCACAAGAGGAGGGGAAGGCACGATTCAGGCAAAATTTTCAGGGGAGCCAAAGAATCCATGAGCGAGTCTCCCAAAATTTGGGAGCTCTCAGAGGAGCCAAATGAAGTTTTGGGGGTCGATGCCTCAATCCCCCTAAGTAAATGGCCACTTGAGATTTTATGAGGAGTTGGAACCATGTCATGAAGGACAAATGACCCTAGAGGTTGTTCGGCAGGGCTATGCCCTCAAACTGTTTGCTTCTATTCCAAAATATATATGGCTTCCCCCTGTATGTCTCAAGTAATAGAGCCATCCAATCAATTGTAGAAAAGCTACTTTTTTTCTGGAAGCCTCTTGAAGTCAGTCTGTCTTGAAGAATTGAGTTTCAGGTTTTTGTGTCCTGTGATACACTATGCTGCTTTTACTCATATAGTTGATATTGGACCAATGGGAGAATGATATGTGATGGACAGTTGGCCTCGGTGCATTGTGAAACCATTTTTATTTTCTGAAATTATTCTGGCTCGGTTTGCCTCCAGAGAATGCAAATTTATCTATCAATATATATTTTTTTTATAACAGATCATTGGTGAAATTTCCAAGAAAGTGGCACAGATTCAAAATGGTAAGCAAATTTCTGTGTGAAGTTAGACTTTGGTTTTGTTGGCCAAGAAGTTTTGGACACTCCAGTAAAGTCTTCCTGATTATTAGTGTTTATCTGGCTTGGTTTTACTCCTCCTTTAGAATTACCAATACCAAGCTATCCTGGGAACTGAAAAACCCCAAAACAAATAAAAACAAAAACAATGCACTTGCATCAGCAATATGCAAGAATCTCCCTATTAGAAAACATAATAGGAAGGCTTCCCGAGAACTGAGGGGTTATACTCCTGTTTGCGGGCAGTGAGTCTTGATGCCGCTCTTTCTTTGGTGTCTTGTGGACCAATCCTTAAACACTTTAGGGATTGTATTCAGTGATATATCTCAGTACAAATTCTTCAGGAAAATACAGTAGCTTAGCTTATAAGTTGTGTGTTTTTTTTTATATAACGAGATAAAAGTCCAAATTTTGTGTGTTCATTCGTATGCATACGTATCATTTGTAGTGCGATTGTTAAGCTAAGTTATCCATTTCTTGTATTTTGTAAAGAAATCAGGATTTATTGCTACATTGAGTCAATGGATTTGGGACTAAAAGCAGCATACTCTTTAACAGTTTTAGTCAATTTGAGAGAGGAATACAGTTTCCCTCTAGTTGCCAGAGAAGTTTTGCATGCCTTTTTGTTTCTTGCACTTGGTGGAAGAAAAATGCTTTTCTAAATACTTTGTAAGGATCCTCTTTAAATATGGCCAATAGTGCACGCCTTCAATTTTCTTGCCCCCCACCTGCAGCCACACCTCTCCTGCATTGTGAAATACAATACAGTCATACTTAGCAGGAAAAGAGAGAGAAATACATCCGTTCCAGAACTGTTTAGGAAAACCCAATGCTGTTAAGTAGAAAAAATAAAAGAGAAATTCCTCTGGTGCTGAGGGAAAACTGTAACAACCTTTTAAGGAAATGTCACTAATGTATATTGTCTTTTTGATTGAAGCTGGTTTAGGTGAATTCAGGATTCGTGACTTAAATGATGAAATTAACAAACTCCTAAGAGAAAAGGGACACTGGGAAGTCCGAATAAAGGAATTGGGAGGTCCTGATTATGCAGTAAGTAGATATCATTATTTCTTAAAATATATTTGACTGCTCATGCTGCCCTACTGTTGCAAATTCATGTGCTTAAACTGTGCAATTACACTTCATGAATACTGAGCCACTAGCAATTAATGGAGAGGCTAAATGAGATGGCTAAGGAATGGCGAAAGCTGTAAGGCCTCGATTCTGCTGAATTCTGGAACTGTTTGGCCTATGGCACTTTTTTCTTGTTTAATTGTGCTGAGGATATTCAGTTCGTTCTCCTGGGCATCATTTGCACAAGCTTCAAAGCCTAGGGGCCTATAATAATATTTCTGCTTTGTCTTGACAAAGGAGGAGGAGGAACTGGAAGATGAGCTGCTATAGCACTTTGGTTAAGGTGTGCTCTAGGAATCTGGTGGGTGGTGAAAACTTTTTTCAGAATAGAGTACCAGGCACATTCCACGTGATCACTGAAATAAATTCCAAGGATCTAGTGGGTTACATCCCACATTGCTACAAGAGAAGCTGGCAGAACTGACATTTTGTCACATTAACATTCAATGAATCAGTAAGGGTAGGGAGAGCTCTGAATAACTGAAAGATGGGAAACTTTACACTATCACGCCCATGAGTACAGGCCAGTAAACATCAGCACATTAAACAAAACACTTAGAAAATGTTAAGTTAGTACATAACTTTTTTTTTTTTTAATAAGAGCAATTTGGATTCAAGTCAATATTACGTCAAGGAAGGAAGGTCATACCATATTAATTTTGGAAACTTTTCAGAAAATCTTCTAAATCTCTGGACCGCATCTACCAGTACGTTATGGGGCAATTTTCAAACTGCTGCATTGCTGCAAAGTCTGCAGGTACTTTATACCCCAAGGTCTGTGCACCAGGTTTCAAAGGAAAAGTGCATACATAAGGAAAAAGTACATGCAGAGATCTGAACCTGTTGTTTCTGCGGCTAATTTTTCCAAACAAAACTATGCACACTATTTTCTTCCCTTGCCTAACCTTGCCCAGGGAATTTCTCTGCTACAGTGCAGGTAAAAGTAAATGCCTTATGTAGCTCCTTGAGTACTTTTATCTGCAGACAAGCAATTTATATGAGTAACACACTTTCCCTGTACATACCCAGATCAGTCAAGACTCCTGGGTTTTACTTCCCTTCCAGCAGATGGAGATAGAGACATTTTTACAGCCACTGGCATATAACCTGGTGTAGCACCTGCAGTCCCTCAGTATTTCTCTGTCTCCAGCAGATGGAAGAGGTGCAAAACTTGCAGTTCTGAACCTCAAAAAAAATTTTTTTTTTAAATGAGAAAGTATAGTGAGCGGATAGAAGATCCCCTCCTAGGAGGTCTGCTGGTCCTGATGGGACCATCCCTCCTGGTCATAGGCTCGAAGGAGCAGGGGTTGCGGAGTCTTAGCAGGCAGAGCATCTGGAAGCTGTGGTTGCATATGGTGCTGACGCCTTATGACCTCATTCGTACTTCATCCAGAATGATCATTTCAGCGGTTTCCAACAGGAGACTTGTTTGGTTGCAGAACTGGTCTGCTGATGTTTCCTCAAAGGCTCAGCTCAGGGTATTGCCATTTAAGGGCAAGCTTCTTTTTGGTGAAGGCTTGGATCAGCTGATTAAGCTGTTGGGAGAGAAAAAGGTTCATAGATTGCTGGAGGACAAGCCCAAGGGCGTCTAAGGGATCCTTTCAGTCTTGCTCCCGGTTTCAGGGGCAAAGGCGCTTCAGGCAGAGTAGAGCTCCGGTTACTGGTCAGCGGCAGGCCTCGGAGAGGTCGCAGTCTGGAGTTAATCCCTTTGGACCCGCAGACCTTGTAGGGATGGCTCAGCCAGAGTTATGGTAGAGCTAAACCCTCACAATGAAGCAAGGCTGGTCCACTCCTCTGTCCTGGTGATAGGAAGTTGTCTTTTTCTCATTTTTACGAGGAGTAGGCCAAGATCACATCAGACCGATGGGTTCTAAGTGTGATAGCACACATTTACGCTTTAGAATTTGCTCATCCGCTGTGAAGCCTCTTCATGGTGTCTCCCTGTGCCGTGATGGAAAAGAAGCGAATCATTCTTCAGACTCTAGGTGTCAGCTGGGGGCCATAGTTCTGGTACCTCCGCAGGAGCAAAGAATGGTTAGTTACGCCATTTATTTTGTGGTGCCGAAAAAGGACAGGGCGTTCCGCCCAATATTGGACTTAAAGAAGATGAATCTGGCTCTCAAAGTTCTTCATTTTCAAATGGAAACTTTGCATTCCGTCATCGCGGCGGTTCGAAGAGGAGAGTTTTTGGCATTCTTGGACCATCAGAGATATCTCCGGTTCATGGTCCTAGGATAGCATTTTTAATTTTGCGCCCTTCCATTCAGCTAGACCACAGCTCCCCAGACCTTCACCAAGGAGATGTTGGTGGTAGCAGCGGCCCTCAGGAAAGAGGGTGTGCTTGTTTATCCATATCTGGACGACTGGCTGATTTCGAGCAAAGTCGGAAGATCTGTACAAGCAGGTGATGAAAGAAATGATGCGCCACTTGCAGTCATTGGGTTGGATAGTGAACTTATCCAAGAGCCAGCTTCTCCCCTCCCAAGTATTGGAATTTCTGGGAGCACGTTTCGATACCCAAGTGGAGAAGGTTTTTCTCAAGGAGGAGCGTATGGTGTAGAGTCTCTTTACAGGCCCATTTGCCTAGGGTATGGGATTTATACAGGTTCTCTGCTCTATGGCATCTACCTTGGAACTCATTCCCTGGGCATTTGCTCATATGCGCCCACTTCAGCAGGTGTTGCTATTCTGGTGGGATCCATTATCGGAACAGTTTTATCTTCCCCCACCGCCTACCAATTCAGCAAGGTTCAGTCTGTCATGATGGCTTTCTCGCTGCCATTTGAGTCATGGAGTAGACTTGGAGGTTCCTCAATGGATGGTGGTGACTACTGATGCCAGCCTCTCCAGTTGGGGAGCAGTCTGCCAGTCTTAGGCCAAGGTCAATGGACGTCAGAGGAAATGTCATGGTCCATCAATCGTCTCGAGACAAGTGGTGCATTTTTACCTCTGCGCCACCATCCGGTCAGGGTTCGGACCGACAATGCGACGACGTTGGCCTACATCAGCCGCCAAGGGGGGACCAAGAGTCGAACAGTGGCTCAGGAGGCGGAGATGTTCATGTGTTGGGCAGAGCAGCATCTGTCATTGATAGCAGCCTCCTACATTTCAGGGTCCGACAATGTGCAGACCGACTTTCTCAGCCGACAGCAGGTGGATCCTGGAGAATGGGATGTCTCGGAAGAAGCGATGAGTCTCATTACCTGCAGATGGGGTGTTCCTCATATGGATCTAAAGGCGACTTAGCGGAATGCCAAAGCTCCTCGATTCTTCAGTTGCAGGAGAGAGCGAGGAGCGGAAGGCATTGATGACCTGGTTCTTCCTTGGCCAAGCAACAGTCTGATCTACGTGTTTCCACTGTGGCCTCTGGTGGGCAAGATAGGAGAAAAGAGGTACATCCAGGAAAAGTATTCCTGGTGGCTCTAGAGTGACCTCTGAGTCCTTGGTTCACGGATTTGGTCAATCTGGCGCTGGATGGCCCTTTGAGACTGGGCCATCTTCCAAACTTGCTTCATCAGGGACCCATATTTTTAGATCAGGCAGATCGCTTTTGTCTAGTGACTTGGCTTTTGAAAGGCAGCAATTTAAGAAAGAAGGGATATCCTGAGGATGTCATTATTTATTTTATTTATTTTATTTGACAATTTTTATATACCGACGTTCTGGTAACAATGTTACCAATCACTTCGGTTTACATGGAACTTAGAAATGACTTAACAAGAATGTCTTACAGAGAACAGGGAAACTATGGAACTTGGAAAACATTGAACAGAATAAATAATAACTTCTACAATATACAATATATACATTTTTTTATTTTTTTTTTAACTAGCAGACCTCCTATAAATTAGGTTAATCATTACTACTCTGCTGCAGGCTCGAAAGTCTTCCACTTCTCTGGCGTATGTCAAGGTGTGGAGGATTTTCGAGTCTATCTGAGGTGAGCTTCAGTGGTGCTGACCTTGGCTTTTCTGCAGAAAGGGTTGACAAAAGATTGTCTTTCAACTCCCTAAGAGTTCGGGTTGTGGATCTGGGCTGTTTTCAAGTCCAGATTCATGGGAAGCTTATGGCGTCACGTCTGGATGTGGAGCATTTTCTCAGGGGGCGAAGCATTTGTGGCATCTTAGGTCAGTGTGTCCCTCTTGAAGTCTTAATTTGGTTCTCAAAGGCATGTGTGTGGTGCCATTTGAGCCTCTCAAAAGGGCTACCTTAAAGGATTTCACTTTGAAGGTGGTTTTCTTGATGGCTATTTGTTCTGCCAGAAGGGTCTGTGAAGTTCAAGCCCTGTCCTGCAGAGAGCCTTTCTTACGGATCTCAGATTTGGGGGGCTCGTTGAGGACGGTTCCGTCTTTTCTATCTAAGATGGTTTCAGCATTCCACTTAAGTCAATCAGTGGAATTTCTGACTTTTCCAGATCAGGAGCCTGGAATGCCTAAGGCGTTTGGATGTCAGATGCGCCTTGTTACGTTACCTGGAGGTTACTAACTGTTTCAGATTGTTGGATCACCTTTTTTGTGCTGTGTAGTGGTGCGAAAAGGGGTCAGAAGACTTTGAAAGCCATGACTGCGTGTTGGTTGAAGGTGGCCATTGGTTCCACTTACATTTGTTGCAGTCGTCCTGTCCCGGAGTGGTTAAAGGCTCATTCAACCAGGTCCCAGGTGGCCGCCTGGGCAGAATGTTGGCTAGTGCCCCACAAGAGATTTGCAGGGCAGCAACTTGAAAATCTTTGCATACCTTTGCCAGACACTATAGATTGGACGTTCAGGTGCTGGAAGTTGCTAGTTTCAGAGAGAGTGTCCTTTGAGTGGGACGCTTTCGTGTCCTTTGAGTGGGACTCTCAAATCCCACCCAGTTTAGGGAAGCTTTGGGACATCCCAGGAGTCTGGACTAATCTGGGTATGTACAGGGAAAGGAAAATTGGTTCTTACCTGCTAATTTTTGTTCCTGTAGTACCATAGGTCAGTCTAGAGTCCCACCGAAGGGGTGTGTGCTTTTGGAGAGTCCGCTTGATCTGGCTTTTTGTCTGTTGTCCTCATTGTCTGAAGAATGGCACAGGCTTCTTTTTTACTGTGAAGTTTTAAGTTCATTTATGGTGTTGTGGTGATTTTCCTCTGCTCGTTAGAGAGGTTGCTTCTACAGTTTGTTAGGAGTGTTTTTACTGTATCAGCTTTGGTACATAGTAATACTGAGGGACTGCAGGTGCTACCCCAGTTTATATGCTAGTGGCTGTAAAAATTTCTCTGTCTCCATCTGCTGAAAGGGAGGCAAAACCCAGGAGTAGACTGATCTGTGGTACTACAGGAATGAAAATTAGCAGGTAAGAGCCAATTTTCCTTTTTACATGCAGAAATCCCTTGGAAAATTGACCTGCCTATTGATACTGTGTTATAAAGGAGGCTGTTGGAGAAAGCTGAAAAAAACAAATTAAAAAGGAAGCCACATAAATGGATTACTGATTTATTCGTAAAAGTAGGTAGCAGGGCCTTTTTGTTGGACTAACTCAGTACATGTCTGACTAGGTTTTGAGAGCTGTGTTTTCTTTACTGACCTGATGATGACCTGTGTTATTTCTGCTCACCACATTTCAAAAAAAGATGGAGCAGAATTTAAAAAGTGCAGAGAAGGGCAACAAAAATGATTAAGGGGATGTAACAGCTACCTTATAAAAGGCTGAATAGGATAGGACTCTCTAGCTTGGAGAATAGTCTACAGAGAGGGAATATGATAGAAGTTTATAGAATCATCAGTGGTGTGGAACAAGTTGATACGGAATGGCTATTTAATTTTTCCAAAAGTAATTGGGCTATGGGACATGAATGAAACTTAACAGATAGCAGATTTAAAACAAATTCTAGAAAGTATTTTTTTTTCAGTTAATGCATAATTTAAACTATAGAATTGGCTTCCAGAAAATGTGGTGAAGGCTGGTAATATAAAAAATTTGGATTAGTTCCTAGTGGGCAGGTCCCTTAGCCATTATTTAGCCAGGAAGCCTTAGGTGTCTCTACCTCCTGCTTCTAGGAATGAGCAGCATGGAATGGGCTTCCCTATTTGGGATCTGATGGGTACTGCAAATGACATGGACTGGCCACTATCTGAGACAAGATGCTGGACTTAATGGACATTGATCTGACCCACTATGGCACTTATGTTCTTAAAATGGGAATGTAGCTCTTGAAAGCAAGTCACAAATGTATTAAGTATGTGCAATAAAAGGTATGATCGACAACATGTTTGACCTTTTATTTCTACCTATTCAAGTGGACTAACAAGGCAACCACAAATTTTAACTCATAAAAGTAAAAAAAAAAAAAAAAAGTCATTGTCCTGCTCATACCCAGAACAGTCCAGACAAGTAGGTTTATCCATCCCAGCAGATGGAGGCAGAGAACAAAACTTTGAGGCACTGCTACATATCCAAAAGTGCCACCTGCAGACCCTCAGTATTTCTCCTGTCTCCAGCAGATGATAGAGGTGCAAACCTGTAGTCTGACACACAAATAAATAAATAAAAAGGAGATTGGATTGGAGGAGTTTAAGTTTGGGCTTCCTGAGGTGCTAGGTACCTTTGTGGACCATCCCTCGGGTTGAGTCAGGCATTCTCTCTCTCGCTCTCGCACACACCGGAGGACTTCATACCGAGGGGCCTGGCTCCCTCTTGCCCTCTGAGGTCTCTTTCTGCGAGCCATGGTCTTGGAGACACAGTGGAGCTCACTGTTTTTCCCTGGAGGGGAAACTTGCTTGCTTGTCCCTTTACACAGGGAGTGCGGCATGAATTTGGTTCCTGCTTCAGGGATGGCGCCTAAATTCCGAATGTTGCAGGGTAGGGCCTGCGTGCTCTGATCGGAAAGGCTGATGATTGCGAAGGAGGGAACCTCCGCGGGTTCAGCAAAAGACGAGAGGGCTTCTGGGTCATTGGGAGCCATGGCTGCAGGCCTGCGGCTGTGAGCCCGGGGTCTGGGAGGATTCATCGAGATGCTGGGATGTTTGGCGTCATGTATGAAATGCACATCATGAGCTGCGTCAAACATCCTGTCAGACCTGCAGGGAAAGATGTTTGCCCCTTAATTCAACTGCACTCTGCTTCTGCTCCAGGAGCGATAAGGCGCTTTGATGTATGGGCAGTGAGCACGTGTGGGGCGCACAGAAGCGTGACACTGGCTGGGATTGCGGCAAACATCTTGTCTGACCTGTGGGGGTAAGACGGTCGCGCCTTAATGCAGCTGCACTCTGCCCGGGACCGGGAGGGCTCAGTGAGGCAATATGATGTTGGAGCGGCGTGCATGTGTGGAGCGTGCAAAAGCATAACACTGACTGGACCGTGGAAAACATCCTGTCGGGCCTGTGTGAAAGGCGTTTGTACTTTAGCGCAGCTGCACTCTTCCCTCATAGCGTCTCTGGGGGCAAAGGAGGCTCGTTGGAGACTGAGGGGAGGTGAATCCATGCCGCATCCATGAAGGCAGGGAAGCCTTCATGGATGCGGCATCAGCGGCAGCCATGTTGTCACGTGGTAGGAAACCGAATGGTTCAGGGAAGGCCAGAGGTTCCCCACCTCCACAGTATCCCCTGGTTCAGAGTATTTCTGAAACCCGGGTTAGTGTGGGGGGAGCAGGTGGAGGAGATGGTAGCTGGTTTTCACCAGTGACTCAGAGTTCTTCTCCGCGGACATTGCCCTGCTCCTGCATTTGGTGGATTTTGGCCAGGCGGGGAGCAAGAGGAAAAGTGACTCTGGTTCACAAGTCTAGCACCCGGCAGAATTGACCACAGGGAAGTCGGGCAGTTTTCTTCACTGTATAGACCTCTGAGGGGGGCCTTTAGGCAATGTTAAAGGGACCTTCTTGGACAGGAGGGGGATCTTCTTGGATTCTGATGCTTCTCAGGAGGTGCTGGCAGAGAACCCTACCGGGGAGGGGTCCAGGGTCCGTCTGAGGAATGGTGTTCCAGATGTGGACAGGACCTCTGTCTGTTCCACAGGAGACCCTGGTGGTGGAAAAGGCTGACTCTAGAGGGGCTCACTCAATCTGGCCAGAGGGGGTACATTCTTTCATCCCTCAGGTTCTGGACGAATGGTGGATTAAGGTTGCGCAGGAGGATTCGGATAATGAAGGGGGGACCTGGTCCTGGATAGGCTGCGGGATTCCCCAGAGATGTTTTCCTGTGACTATAATGATGAGCAAGCTGGTACTCCAGAAGTGCGATACTTTGGAAGGCAATGGTGAAGTTTTATCCTTTGCCGGAGGAGAGCTTGGAGCTCCTGAGGCTGCCGAATGTGGCCAAGAAGACTTCCGTTCTTGTAAGGGGGTCCGTGGCATTCAAGGATGCTTTGGACTGGAAGTTGGAGATGTTCAGGTTTGTGGCCTTGAGACGTCCAGTGGCTATTTGCAGTAGCTAGATGCAATCAGGGTGCAGAAAGTGCAGGAGAAGGACGCTGTTTCTTCGGCTGGTTCTTGGCATGCAGTCCACATGGAAAGCAGGGCAGCCTAGGTGGTAGATGTGCTGTATGGTTTCATAGGTCTTCACCATGAATATGAGCTCCTCGGTGGGAACTCAGGCCCAAGTTGCAGCTCTGTAGATGCCGGAGGATAGGAAGACCGGCAAGAGAAATTTTCCACCTTGCTCTGGGATCAGAGATACAAGATGTCGTCCCCACAGGAATGCTTCTTTTTCCTTGCAAGGCTCGGGACGACAGTAGTCCTTTCAGAAGGCACGAAGGCCTGGCTGTGATAATTCCGGTCAAGGGGCCGGAGGAAATGAAGGTTTGCAAGGAGGCTAGTCTGGTCCCCTTCTCCGTGGAGACCATCGGAGGGAGATTGACCCTCTTCTTACAAGGAATGGTCCAAGATCTTGACATATCAAGGAGTTCTGGAGGTAATAGGAGACGCTATGCTACGTAGTGTTTTTCTTTGGATGTCCTGGCAGAGGTGTATCTCTGTATTTCCATTCGGAAAAAGCATCAGAAGTTTCTTTGGGTCATGGTGCTGGGACAGCATTTCCGATTCTGGGTTCTTCCCTTCGACTTGGCCATGACCCCACAAAACTTCACGAACGTGATAGTGATGGTGGCGGCAGCCTTACAGTGCAAAGGTATTTTGGTCTGGGTGATTGGCTCATTCGAATGAAGATGCAGGAGGAATGCGTTCGGTCGCTCCAGCGAGTTATGAACGCCTTGCGGTCACTGGATTGAGTGATAGATGTGGCGAATAGTCACTTAGTGCCGACCCAGTAGTTGGAGTATATAGTGGCACTTTTCGATACCCGGAGACGCAGGGTGTTCCTGACCTCTGCAAAGTTGTCTGAGTTACAGGCGCAGGTAACGCGTCTGCTTCGTCTGTTGGTGCCAACGGTTTGGGACTATTTGCAGGTCCTAGGGTCCATGTCTTCCCTGTTGGATTTGGTTCCATGGACCTTCACAGACATGAGTCCGTTGCAGAAGGCGCTCTTGTACAGGTGGATGGTTTGTGTGTTTTCGGACAATGCGACCATGGTGGCATACATCATCATTCGGTAAGGAGGGGCAAGGAGTCATGCGGTGGCTCTGGAGGCTCGACAGTTGTGTGGGCAAAAAAGCCATCTCGAGGGATTACCGGCTTCCCTCGTCGTAGGTGCGGACAACATGCAAGCAGATTTCCACAGCAAATGGATCCAAGGAAATGGGGGGTGTTCCGGGAAACTGGAGATCGTATCTGTGCCTGGTGGGGTGTTTCCCAGCTGGGTCTCAAGGCGATGTGTGCTAGCGCAAAGACGGCGAGATTTTTCACTTGCAGAAGAGAGGTAGGCACTGTGGCTCTGGATGCTGTTTCCTTCCTAGCCACTTGTTGGTCCAGTTTTGCGGTGCATAGATTCTCCTCCAGGGACGGTGGTGCTAGTGGCGCCAGAGTGGTTGTGGCAACCATGGTTCACAGATCTAGTACATCTCACAGAGGGACCTCTGGTTAGCCCACCTGCCATGCTTGCTTCGGTAGGGTCCCATATTTTTGGATTGGGAGGATCACTTTTGTCTCACAGCTTGGCTTTGAGAGGTGGCGGTTGCACCTGACAGGCTATTCGGATCCGGTTATTTCCATGCTCCTCCAAGCTTGAAGGTCCTCTCTGTCCCTGGCATATGTCAGGGTCTGGAAGGTTTTTTGAGTCGTGGTGTCTGCAACGGCTGTTGGATCCCCTGGCTGTGAATATTCCACCTATCTTAGCCTTTTTGCAGCAGGGTTTAGGTATCCGCCTTGGGTTCCCTTAGGGGTAGGTTGCGGGGGAGTTTTTGGCCTCCTATCCTGAGGTGACATGATTCTTGAAGGGGGTTAAGCATTTGTACCCTTCCGGTCGGAAGTTATGCCTGGATTGGAACATCAGTTTAGTTCTGCGAGGGCTCTGTGGTGCTCCTTTTTCAGCATTTAAGAAGAGCGACTTTGAAGGTCCTGACTTTGAAGACTGTATGTCTGGTGGCCATATGTTCAGCCAAACGGATTTCGGAATTACAGGTGTTGTCTTGCAGGGATCCTTTTTTGTGTATCTCTAATGATGGAGTATCATTGCAAACAGTCCCCTCTTACCGAAGGTGGTGGTGTTTTTCATGTTAATCAGAAGGTGGATCTTCCGGGCATGTGGAGAGGTCTAAGGATTCCTCTCAGGATAGCTAGCTGCATCTTTTGGATTTTGTTGCAGTATCTGAAGGTTGCTAATAGTTTTCAGCAATCAGATCATCTTTTTTGTGTTGCTCAGTGATGCAAAGAAAAGGGGATAAGGCCTCTAAAGCCTTGATTCCTTGGCTGAAGGAGACCATTTGCTCCGCTTATATTTGTCACACAGTTCCAGTCACACAGTTCCAGTGGGACTAAAAGCGCATTCTGCAAGAGCGCAGGCAGCCTCCTGGGCAGTGTCACTTGTTGTCTCTCCAGGAGATTTGTAGGGCTACGGTGTGGTCTCACGTTTTACTTTCACCAGGCATTACTGTTTGGATGTGCAGGCGCAGGATGAGGTGTCATTTGTGAGTGTGTTCTTTGTGCGGGTCTTTTGGGTTCCCGTCCAGTTTTAAGGGTGCTTGGGTACATCCCACTTATCTGGACTGATCTGGGTATGAACAGGAAAGGAAAATTGGTTCTACCTGCTAATTTTCATTTCTGAAATACCATAGATCAGTCCAGAGACCCACCCCGTCGTTGCTCAAGTACTTAATAATTTCCCGTTGGTCGGTGTACCATGGTTTCAAGGAGGTTTTTTGAAACTTGAGCATTTGTTGAGATCAGACTGTTTTTTGTTTTCTGGACATATAAGAAGGCTCTTGTTCCGGGGATTCCAACCCCGAGTTGCCTGTTCGCTCTAGAATGGGTTTTTTTAAGGATTAATCTTTGGCTTGTGTGCAGGTCAATAGTGAGGGTCTGCAGGTGGCATTCTCAGATATGTAGCAGTGCCTCAAAGTTTTGTTCTCTGCCTCCATCTGCTAGTAGGGATGTAAAACCCACTCGTCTGGAGTGAAGTAGAAAAAAGAAAAATTAAAAATACGGTAGACCAGACAAAAAAGAACAAAATAGCCAGGAATTTTTTTTTTTCAATTTCCCTGACTCCTAAAAGATCTTTGGCTGGCACCTATGTTTTCTAAATATGTTTCCACTTCAGAATAAGACTGACCATCGTTTGACTGTGCATGCATGCTAATATCGTCACTGTGCAGTGTTAAATGAGCATTGGCAGTATAAACTACAGCTGAAATAAAAGGAAGAGACACTTAGGTTGATCGCAATTCAGTGGCAGTGTTTTCTTGCTGCCATGCGGAGGTGCCTAGATTTGATTCCCAGCTCTGATCTTCCATCGCCTGGGCTCGCCAGGGCTAGGGATGCCGTGGAGACTGCACTCATAGCCTCTGCTGCGGAGGGACTCTTAGTCATTGCACAATGGTGAGGCCCAATGGCTGGATTTAGAACTCAAGAGTGCAGGGTTCCAGAAGAGATGCTGATGCTGCAGTGACTGGACTAAAGTCAGTCATGCGTGGATATAAAATAGAGGAAGAAATCTCTGGTCAATAGCAAATAAAGGTTCATGGTGCCAGATCCCAGTTCTGGTTCCTACTGGGCCGGAAGCACAAAGTAGCATAAGAAATTACCAGCTCAAAATGGAAAAAGTGAGAATGAGATTAACAAAGTTATTGCCATTGACCCATGCTTGGCACTCCCATGGAACGATTAACAGAATGCATGGCACAAAATTTAAGGTTTCCAAGATCAGTTAAGCAGAGGGAGAATTCCTAACATTAGCTCCCAATTTGCAGCGGCTTTATCTACTATTTAAATATGATATTTATGCTGTATTGTGTTATACACCCTCAATGTGTGTATTAGTGTTTAGTTGACATAGTGGTTGACCATGCTATAATGCTGCTTTAACTTTCTAGTATCCGTGATGCTTCCACTAACTCTACCTGCCCTCACAAAGGGAGAATGAAATGAACCTAAATGCCATGCTGGGTCAGACCAAGGTCCATCATGTGATGTCTACTCTTCTTTGGGGTTATTTTTTGTTGCTGATTTCATTGTCAGCTTGTTAGTTTAACACATTTACCTTGTCCCAGTGACCTGTGCTGATCAGTCTGCACTTGGAAATTGATTCAAATCATCTGACTTATTGCACCATCTGCCATGTGAAACCCTTGTGGTGTACACATAGCAAATCAATCCTAGTGTAATAGGTTCTCCATAGTACAACGTGAACACATACAGAGACAAAGTTATTTAGATGAATACCAATGAGTGGAACAATGAAATAATTGAATAATTGAATCACAAAAAGGCTGATCATTTAATTTGATTATTTAATCCACTATGACTAACCATATGCCAAGAGAAGATGAATTGTTCTAAACGTAATAATGTTTGTGATATATCCCTAATATACAAAAAATGGAGCAAAAGAATTGCACTCCAAAAATTCAATATAAACACATCCAAGGAAGTGCAAGAAATTAAGCAAGGTCCAATTCAATTCGTAAGTCCAGTAGCTTTATTTAAGGTTTTTCAAAAACAGACAACTCCATTGCTCATCTTGTCAAATTACAGTTCTCATTAGGGTGATTCGCCGAACAGGCTGCGTCGGGATGGATAACAATTTCAGTAATTAAAAATAAAGTCAAAAAACAAATAACCTCAAGCAAGGACCAAAAAGAAAGGTTTACCGTGACAAATTTCGCCAATTGTAAATGACAGCTCAGTCTAACAATTCATGTAGCAAGGAGAGCGGACGGCAGAGACTGAGGCAAACGTTTAAAGAGACCATAAGAAATGGCGCGAAAATTCAAATCAATGAGAGGGCTCCAACCCATCACAGTTCCAACCAATCCTAGGGAGTAACAGGCATACATGAAAACAAAGTGCAGTTGATAGGCAACAGGTAAAGGATTAAACATTTTAAACAAAATATTGCCATTCTATTTCTATGTTTAAGCCTTTAGGTACCAGACAGTCCAATCTATGAATCCATTTCTGCTCTTTACGTATTAGTATTTCTGAAAAGTTGCCTCCCCGAGACCGGGGAGACAACACATCGATCATAAAAAAACTTTAAATCAGATTCAGAGTGTGAACTAGACAGCCAATGTGATACAAGGGGTGCAGATTCGCGGCCAATCCTAATACTGGAACGATGTTCTATGATCCGCGTATGGACCGAACGGATAATTTTACCCACATATAGTTTTGAACATGGGCATAGAATTATATAAATCACCCCTTTTGTTTGACAAGTAGAGGAAAAAATCAGCTTGTATTTGAAATGGGAAATCGGACATCAGAAGGGTACATTAATTGTATACTGCCATTTTCTACTTATGTACGGGATATCATTACCATTATAAGCCGTCATTGGCCTATTCTGTCTTTACACAAGTTTTTTGATCGCCCCCCTCAGGTTTTCTTTTTGTTGGGGCAGAAATTTGAAGGACGTTTTGGTTCATTCACATCTAAGTGATCCGGTTTTGCCAGTCACCCAAAATAATTTTTCAGGTCATCAATCATGCGGACACTGCTCGGTCTGTTCTCACGCACTATCTATAGTCACTTTTGAACATCTGATTTCCCATTTCAAATACAAGCTGAATTTTTCCTCTACTTGAGTCTCTGTTCGCCCATGTTTTGTTGGGGATTGTTAATTTAGACATCTTGGCTTGGGTACAGGTGAGTACTGAGGGACTACAGGAGGCACTCTCGGGTATGTAGCAGTGCCTCAGAGTTTTTTCTGCCTCCATCTGCTGGTAGGGATGCATAAACCCACTTGTCTGGACTGATCTGTGGTACTACATGAATGAAAATTAGCAGGTAAGAATCAATTGTTCTATATATAATTCTTGAATTCTATTATTTATAGTAACATGGTAAATGATGGCAAATAAAGACCCAAATGGGCCATCCAGTCTGTCCAGCAGAAGAACAAGTTTTTTGAACTCTGCAAATATTGACTGTTCATTTTCTTCCGATATAGTCCTTAAAGAAATAGATGCATTTTTCTTGTGTGTAAAATATAACTTATCTTATGATATCAATCCTTAAACAATTATGACAATTTTAAATATACATTTTATTTATTTTTCTCAGTTGACAAGCAAGGATGAATTAGTCATGACGTGTGTGATGTCATTGACACCACTGAACGGACCTTTCTTTTAAAGCTCAAAGAGTTTTTGCATGTGCAGGAATGCCTACGTGAATGTTGCCTCTTGAACACCCCTGTCTTTTTTTTTTTTTCTTGTTTGATATCTTCAATACATTTGTTCCTTTAAAATGTTTTCAGTTATTGCCTATGTGCCTAGGCAGTTCTCCAAACAGCACTTTTTCAGTGCTTTAAAAAAAATAAAATTCTTCACAAGAAGTCTAGCTCCAAGAAGCCTACTATGAGTAGCTTCAAAGGCTATGTATGTAGTAGGAAAATGTCCATTACAGAAACCACAAATATTAACTGCACTGTGATCGTTAGAGGGATTTATCGATAATGACAATAAAAATATATAATAATTATCACCTCTTATTGTATGGAAAACCAGTTTACCAACCCAATTTTCAACTATCATCTCCCTGATAAGGGTTCTATATATTTTTGTATGTTGAAAAATGAAATGTACATGAAAATTTTTTGTGAAGGGAAGGAAAGTTTCATATCATCGTGTGATAACCCCCATAGGATAACATTCCAACACTGTAATCATCAACAATCCTCCTCCATCCACATTTATTTATATATATATATATATATATATATATATATATATATATATATATATTCTTCGTGTAGTGTGATACAGTGATAAACTTTAAAAAAGAAAACTTATTTCTGGTTAGTAGAAGAAGAAAAATAATGTCCCGACTTATCTGGTTGTGAATAATGACCCGACGAGGCCATGTTTCAGATCCAAATAGGATCTTTCTTCAGGGGATATATCCTTCTTTTGTCCGTTGGTGTTAATGAAAAGTTATCTATATGAACCGGTAGTTTTGATCATCTGTTCCTTGCCGCTTGAAACCTTCAAAGCAAGTCACCGCTTGTGACCTTTAATGCTAGTGAATTCAGCCCTGCTTGTTGACAGAGAAAGTAAGTTTACTTATTGTAAATGTTCTTCTCCATAGACAGCAGGATGAATTAGCCATGTTAAATATCTACCTGCCTACCTGGAGAGTTGACTACTTTGCTAGACATGGCTGTAAATAGAACTGAAGGTGGCCATGAAGCAATGCCTGCATGGGAATTCCCATATATGCTCAGTAGAAAAAAAGCTCTATGGGTTTAGAGAGATGGGTCCATTTGGTGCCATCGGTTGACGTCACCCACATGTCATGGCTGATTCATCCTGCTGTCCACAGAGTGCACAGCTTAAGAAAAGCAAACTTGCTATTCAAAACGCTTATATTCCACTTTTTTCAATTTATCTTATAGAAAGTGGATTACATGAAAAACATAAAACTATTCTTATAACAAACTGTGGTTTATTAGACAAAACAAGCAAACGTGAAAGACATTGATGGTGCTCTTTGTCAGTTCTTATGGCAGACTAAAAATATTTCTCAATCAAAACCTAGATCTATTGAAAACGCTTTATTTAAACAAGTATGTTTCGAGCCTCCTCTTAAAATTCAGTAAATCAGATTCTAGTATAAGGGTCTTCGGAAGACTGTTCGAGTGGTGCTGCACATAAAAAGGCCCTATATCGAGCTAGTTGTAACCAGAATTCTCTTACTGCCGGAGTGACTAGTTTCTGTTGGTCAATCAACTACAAAGCCCAGATTGGAATATGGATTATTAAATATTTTTCTAAATAGTCAGGGCCATTATCCTGTAATGTCCTAAATTTAGCATCAAAAACTTGAACTTCACTCTAATAGCTATCAGCAGCCAATGGACTTCCATCAAGGTTGGAATAATATGCTCTCTTTCCACATCCCATGTTCAAATGAGCGCTGGTATTTTGAGCTATTTGAAGTACCCTTTAGGTACTTATTTGGGGAGCCAAAATAAATGTCACTGCAATAATCTAATGATGATAAAATCAGAGCTTGTGCTATCAAACAAAATTCATTTTGATTGAGAACAAACATTGGGTGACTGACCAATTTTATTTTATAAAAAGATGATTCTAATATGGGATTTAAAACTAAGTTTAGTTTCTAAAATGTTCCCTAGGTACCTAACTTCCTTTAAAAGATCTCTCTTTAATCAGAAACAGTTCGGTTCTAGAGAAGTTTAAAACCAGCTTATTTATGGTCATCCATTTTTTGACTTCCTGCAAACTTTAATCAGTCTGTTTTGCCTGCACCAAAGGACTAACTGGAAATAAAAGCTGAATATCATTTGTGTAAAATTTATAAAATATGCTAGATTAAATAAAATGGCTGATAAGGCTGACAGTTTCAGAACTCCAGTTGTTAGAGGCTTTGCAGTGAAAATATTTTCATTAAGCTTAATCTGAAAAATAAACAGTACAGCAGAGGGATTGAAACACAGCACATCCCAGATCAGGATGTTGTAGAACTCTGGTTAGGGGTTAGGTTCTCTATTGGGTTGCTCAAATAGTCTAAGGTTCTGGGTCTGAACATGCTATAGATAAACATCTATATTTAGCAATTTATTACTCATCTAAATTTATTGCTTACAGGGCACTCAGCTTAAACCTGAGTATGAAATCAAGTTGTTTAAAAGAAAGAAAGGTCTATAATCCACTGTTGAATATGTTGATCTATTCAGCAAATAGTAATGCCCATCTGTTATCAATTAAAAATATTTTTTTTTAATTCTGTAAACTGTCCATGTGGCTTCCCATCTCTCTGGGAGCAATCATATTGACTATTGAGCCACAAATGACATGATATGACTAATTTGGTTCATGCAGACTGTGTGATTCTATAGCCAATATAGCCTACCTGCAATTAACATTAGGAATGTACATTTGTTTTGTTACTTTATATGCATATACATTTTATGCGCATAAAATCACATAAAACAAAATTTAAAAATTCAACTAAAATAACAAGAGAAACACAATGAATAAAATATTTTCATTGCTCATCCTTAACATGTGACCTGTGTTCCATGCATTGTTTGCAGTTTAAAAATGATAAATACAGTAAATAGTTGTATTTTTTTTATTTGATACTTCTCTTTGAAACATGTGCTGCCAAAATCAGGTGTACTGCATGTTGTGTGGGTTTGTTTGTTTCTTTTTTACTGCTTCTGGTCATTTTTCTATTCTTACAAAGATTAACATCGACATGAGTCTCATACAGCAGGGAGGCAAATGAGTCTACTGACGGTTGTGCTCCCAGGTTTCCAGTTAAACCTTTTATGGACCTTCCTCAAGGTCCTTGTCAACACAAATATATGTAATGCGTAAGAGTGCACGCGGACACTGCTGTAAATAAACACAGTGATGACTATGTGTTTATTCTGGAAGAGATTACATGTAAGCTGGACATACATTTAACTGCATAAAAAATGAAGAAATCAGAAAATCAAAGAAGCAATGTTTGATAAGATGTGATAAGAACCCCTTAAGTCATGTAATGACCTTATTGTATACAACTATTTGTGTGTTCTGTTTTATTGTGCCAACTTCATTTGTAGTTAGAGGGGCAGGGATGAGGTTCTGCAACACATGCTGCTGTGATTGGTGGCTTTGATTTTAAATGGAGAATTGGGAAAGGGGGATCGGAAGACTGAAGGCACTCCAATCATTGACTTTACAGAGAAGGGGGGGGAAAAAGTACCATTGTTAATGACAATGAACAAGTTAAAATTTGTGATGCTTCTCTTGAAATGTTTGTGTAAAACTGACAAACAATTAGCTCCTGATTTCAGCTTTGAAAAGATCACATTCTACTTCTGATTCCATTCACACCATGCAGTAATTGTGTATGTATTTTAACAGACTGACTTGAATAGTAAACTAGAGTAGACATGACCAGGAAGTCATTAACAGCCATGCAGTTGCAACAAACATCTGGACTGGAATACTGCTCTGCAGCATGCAGTGCTTTGGTTCTAGTGCTGTGCAACTTTTGTTTTTCAAATTCTTTGCTGGCTCTTGGCTGTCCAGATGACCGTGCAGGTTCCATAGTGGTATATACAAAAGAAGCTCTATCATGTACCTGTTTATATTGTTGACTCCTTTTGCAAAGCACTTCAACCTGACCGCCTTAAAAATTGACCAATTTGATTTGCCTTCCACCCACCATGGGCATGTAGTTTTAAAGTTTATCGCTTTGTAGGGCCAAAAGAGGAAAATAATGAAAGGTAACAGAAAAAAAAACTATTTTTCCCTCTTTTTTTTTTTTGTCTTTCCATTAAAGCGAATTGGCCCCAAGATGTTGGATCATGAAGGAAAGGAAGTTCCAGGAAACAGAGGTTACAAATATTTTGGAGCAGCGAAAGATTTGCCTGGTGTGCGAGAACTATTTGAGAAAGAGCGTAAGTAATTGAGGACCTTTCTCAGTCAAATTATCTTATTTCTTGGTAGTGGCTGGCCCTAATCCCCATGGGTTTTGTAACAGAGGTGCACAACTCTGACATGCAAGAGAGGATTCTGATTTCTGTTTGATGCTCTCTGACCTCCAATGTGTATTCTCAGGCTAATCTGATGAAACAATAACTGGATCATCCTGCCCTAGGAGAGTAAACTTTTTTGCTTGTTTATATTCCCCACTAATCATGGTGTTGCATACCTTTTGATAATAAATGAGTTTTCTGAACAGTTTGGAAAACTAAAATTCACAGCTCTTGAAGATGTAGAACTCTGCTGATTTGTTTCTTCCCATCTCAATAGTTTTAAAGAATATTCTCTGTGCCCCTAAACCTTTGTGATATTTGTTTGTCCCTTACAGACTGCTAGTTGTGCTGCAATTAAGTTCAATGTGAATATTTCCATTTGGGTACTTTGGATGACAAGTTCAAACCAAAGTAGTTAAAGGCTCCTGAAGCCCTGGGGGGGGGGGGGGAGGATATTTCATTATCCCAGGACAAAGCAGGATGATAGTCCTCACATGTGGGTGACGTCACTGGACGGAGCCCTATCACGGAAAACTTTCTGTCAAAGTTTCTAGAAACCTTTGACTGGCACACTGAGCATGCCCAGCATGTCATGATCCATCGAGCTACAGGGGTCTCCCTTCAGTCTTCGTTTTTCCGCGCTGCAGTTAGCATCGCGGTGAAGGAGCCCTGTGTAACTTTTCTCACACAAATTACTAAGAGAAAAAAAGTTTAAAATTTCTCATTTCATCCCCTTCATAGGGGTCTCCCTGTCTTCACCGACCTGTGAGTACTTGTATTTTCCTGCTCGATTCCGGTTAAACAAAATTTTTCTTTCAGAAGGCCATCGACGGCTGTCCGGCCTTCATAATGGCAATGGGTTTTAAAAAGTGCCCGAACTGCCCTCGCACTATGTCTATCACCAACCCGCATGTCCAGTGTGTGCTGTGCTTGGGTGAATCTCATAATGTGTCCTCCTGTCCACAATGCGCCAAAATGACGGCCAAAGGCAGGTGAGCCCATCAGGAGAAGATGGAAAATCTCTTCCATATTCCAATTAATACCATCAACGTCGACATCGACTCAGTCGTCTCCAGCTGGAGTGGCTAAAAAATTAGTTGTTCGAAAGCAACGTCCTGACGGTTCCGGTGACAGATTATCACAGACTCCATCCCGGTTGTCGGTAAAATCTATGTCTGTGCTTGAAAAGAAAAGCTCTGAATATAGGGAGAAGCATAGTCATCGACGGACGTAGACAACCGATGTCGCACCGATTCCGGGGAGAACCATTGCCGAAAAGGTCTCGAGTGGAAGAGCCATCGATGCCTTCGATGCCTCTCGCTCCAAGGCTTTCCCCACCGGTAACAGTGCTGTGTACCGAGCCACCACAGGGACCTGTGGAAGTGCCGGTTCTGCCTTCTCTGCCACCCCCTATAGCTGCTCTGACCTCACCAGCTATACGGGAGGAACTGGATGGTTTTATCCGCCAGGCAGTTAAAGATGTTCTCCGAGACCGTCAACCATCGATGCCATCTGAGCAGATACCCATGCCGATGCCAGCACTGATGCCGGACCTTTCAATCTTCGCACCAATTCTTTCGAAGCTCGATGCCCTCATCGGTGCTCTCCCGATACCACCAGCGACACCGAAAATGCCGATCCCCGTGAGTGAAAACGATCACTCCGGGGTTTTTCCAATGCCTGAACCCATTCCAGGGCCATCTGGGATTTCTCGGCCAAGAATTCTGATATCTCCATTAATGCCTTTTTCATCTCCATCAATGCCTTTTTCTCATCCATCGATGCCATCACCGCAAAAACCATCAATGCCTTTGTTTATACCACATTCCACTCTTCCATGACGCCCCTCATCAGACACCTGGGAGGAGGGAGACACTGATACCTCATCAGAAGATGGTACTGTCTGAGCCATCCCCATCTGAAGAAAGGAGGAAGTTGCCTCCAGAGGACCTCTCCTTTTCAAACTTTGTGAAGGAGATGGCTGATACCATTCCTTTTCAACTAACAGCAGCAGAGGATACCAGACAGAATACCCTGGAGGTTCTGCAGTTTGTGGATCCTCCTAAAGAGGTTCTAGCAATTCCAATCCATGAAGTCCTGGTCAACCTGCAACACAGACTGTTTGAACACCCATGTTCTATCCCACCGGTGAACAAGAGGATGGATGCCACATACCTAGTTCAACATATTCCAGGTTACCAAAAGGCCCAACTCCCATACCAATCTGTGGTGGTAGAATCCGCCCAGAAGAAGTCAAAGAGGATACGTCCCCACTTATCGACACATCCTGGCAAAGAACAAATGTTCTTAGATACCCTGGGCAGAAAGGTCTTTCAGGGTTCAATTATATATGACCTAGTACCAACAGAATCTCTGGAAGCAGATGCAACAACTGTCAGAGTCCTTACCTCAACAGTATCAAGAGTCATCATACACAAGGGCCTAGAAGCAGGCAAACATGAAGTCCATGCAGCCTATGATAGTTTTGACACCTCATCTAGGATGGCTGCAACAGGAATCAGTGCACGTAGATGGGCCTGGCTAAAAGCCTCTGACCTCAGGCCTGAGCTTCAGGAAAAGCTAGCAGATCTGCCTTGTGCTGGTGACAACCTTTTTGGGGGAAAGGTTCAAGATGCAGTGGCGCAGCTAGAAGAACACTCTGAAACTCTGCACCAACTCTCTGTTGTTCCAACGGAAACGCCATCTTCACGTAGAACAGTACGAAAAGACACCAGGAAACCCTATTACCGACCACGGAGGTATTATCCACCAGTTCCCGGTAGTAGAGCATCCAGACCAGCACAGAGAATTCAACCTAGGCAACCAAGAGCACCTAGGCCTCAACCGCCACCTCAAACGGGCCCGGCATCAGGATTTTGAGAAGCCACCAGAGGACAGCAGCCACTCCACCAACCCGATCCCAAATCTACCAGTGGGAGGTCGGGTATCTTTCTTTCAACCCAATTGGTCAAACATTACCACAGATCAATGGGTACTATCCATTATAACACAAGGTTACCAACTGGATTTTCTCACCGTACCAAAAGACTCTCCACCAAAGTCTCTTTGGATACACAAAGATCATATCACTCTCCTGCACACAGAATTATCTACCTTTCTGAGAGCCAGTGCCGTGGAACCAGTTCCCCGACCTCATTATTGTTTGGACAAGGAAGGATGGAAAGATTCAGCCTACGGACAATCTGTCTTAAAGAACTTGTTTCCTACATAATCCCAACTCCTTCCGCATCCAACCTGCTGTGATTTCAGGCTGCCTCATTTTTTCCAACAGTTCTCCAGTTGTTGTGCACATTGCACAAGTTGTTTGCTGTTGGTCCAATACAAGAATGACTCAGCCTGTAGCTTGCTAATCACCCACATGTGAGGACTATCATCCTGCTTGTCCTGGGATAAAGCAAAATTGCTTACCTGTAATAGGTGTTATCCCAGGACAGCAAGATGTAGTCCTCACGAAACCCACCCACCATCCCGCGGAGTTGGGCCCGATCCGTTTTATTTTATTTTTTCCTAACGCATATTGCTCCATACGAGACCGAAGGGAGACCCTGTGGCTCGAGGGATCAGGGCATGCTCAGTGTGCCAGTCAAAAGTTTCTAGAAACTTTGACAGAAAGTTTTCCGTGATAGGGCTCCATCCAGCGACTTCACCCACATGTGAGGACTACATCCTGCTGTCTTGGGATAATACCTATTACAGGTAAGCAATTTTGCTTTACTTCAGTCTGAGTCATTTATTTGGGATGCTGCACGGTTCTGAGACTACCTTTAAAATATAGCACAATGTCACTATATTTTATTTATTTTTGTATTTCTAGACTTCTCCCAAAAACAGTTACAAATTGCTAAACAATAGTTTAAAAAATTAATACAAATCCATAAAATCATATCAACATAACTAAAATAAATATAAAACATAAAAGATCCTGAAATAACAGAATCTGAAAAAGAGTAAAAAAAACAAAAAAAACCACAACTGCAACCAATAATGGCAAAATTGCATCACAGTCATGTTAGTCTGTATTTGCAATGTCAAATGTGATTATAACAGATGTTTACCTTTTGTTTTGCATTAATTACTCCCTTCTGACATTATACTTGAGGGTAAGGAGCTGACAGTAAGGGTTGCCGAACACATAGCATTTCTGCCTTTAAGTGTTTTAGGAAACTCTTGTTCTCAGTGAATCAAGTTGCAACGTTCAGGCTTTTACTAAATTTCTCCAAGTTGTCTTGTCGGTAATTTAAAGGTAAATTTTAAGACCTGCGTGCGATTCCCGGCGCGTGCAAACAAGACGTGCGCATGTTATAAAATCCGTTACCCATGCACACGATTTTTATATCTGCGCGCGCATAAGGCGGGGAATTTTATATCATGCATGTGGTGACGTGATAGATCCTAATCCCAGTTCCCTCCCAGTCCGCTCCAATAAAGGAGCGGACTGGGAGGGAACTTCCTAAACCCCCTACCTAACCTGTTTCCCTTTTTCTCTACTAACCCTGATCCCTAAACTCCCGCTGCCTACCGTGGTTTGGTTTTTTTTTTTGTTTTAATACTTGCTGCTGCCTCAGAGAGCATGTAAGTTGCGTGGGTCTGTCCTTTCTGGCACATGCTTCAGGCGGACAGTGCCTTAATGGCGCTGTCCCGGTCTGCCCCTTTCTCCCTAACCCGTTCTTTGCGTACCGGGAGATATGCGCATGGCGCAAGCATTTGAAAATCTGCACTGTGCATGTGCATAATCTCTCTGTATAGGCGCACGTAGGCCTTTTAAAATTCAGCCTTTAGAATGCAGTATATTTGTATTGTATTGACACATATATTTACATTCTGCTTGGTAAATCACCTGTGCAGGTGGCTGTATAGAAACAAATAATATAGGAGACAATATGGAGCCTTGTACACCCCACTGTAAAACAAAACAAAAAAGCAGCATAGATAGAGTATTTACCTAAGAAATTATCTAAGGTCAACTTTTGTTTAAAAAAAAACAAAACAACCCACTTGAAACCATATTAAGGCCTTGCCTTCAGTACTGTGGACCTGCAACTGTGCCAGCAAAGTGCTATGGTACATGGTATCAAAAGCTGCTAGAGAGATTAAGTGAATTCTTTGGTCTTTACTGAAGAAGATGTAAGGCACATATCCATGTCAGAAGTGATATATTTAAAGGTATGATTCAGAGGAACTGAAACAAATCTCAGTAAACCTGGAAGATGTACTAAGGCAAATTGACAAACTAGAGAGTAACAAATCACCTGGACCAGATGGTATACATCTCAGAGTGCTGAAAGAACTGAAAAATGAAATTGCAGACCTTCTGTACGCTAATCACCTGTAGCACTTGAAGACTTGGAGGGTGGCCAATGTAATGTTGGATTTTAAAAAGGGTCCCAGGGTTGATCCAAGAAACTACAAATAGATGAGCCTGATGTCAGTGCTGGAAGAAATGATTGAAACTATTCTAAAGAACATCATGGATTTAGCCAAGGGGAAGTCTTGTCTTACCAATTTGTAACTTTTTTTTTTTTTTAATCATGAATAAATATGTGAATAAAACATGAGCCAGTTGATATAGTGTATCTGGATTTTCAGAAAGCATTTAACAGAGAACCTCATAAGATTCTTGAGGAAATTAGTGTCTTGGGATAGAAGGCAATGTTCTGTTGTGGACTGAGAACTAGTTAAAAGACAGAACATATTCAAACTGATGATGGGAAGATGCTATCCCTAGAGTCCTTATAGAATAGGTTGCGGAGGCACCCTTTAGATGCTTTTAGTTATTTTACTTCCCTAAAATTTGAGAACCTTATTGCTATGGGTTGGAGGAACTGTACAGGAATCGTTAGACTTTAAGATCTTAGTAAACATTCCTTATCTGTTACGAGGTCCTTCATAATTGCCTTTGATACTTATTCTTTAGATAATTTATGGAATAAATGGACCAAGAATTGTAGGTTATAATACCTTTTGAATCTTTTATTGCATGTCTCATAATATCTATACAATCACAAAAAATATGCATATGCAGGAAACACAATATAAAATCATATCTAGGTATTATGTTTCTAAGAGACATGCCTACTTGATGGGTCTAGCAGAGTCTGATTTATGTTTGAAACGTAATGTGATGGAGGGTTCTTTGTCATGCATTTTGGTCCTGTAGAAAAATCCAGCAGTTTTGGAAACAAGTTTATGATTATGTTGAAAAGATACTGTCATTGTGTCTGCCTTTTAATGATTTTGATCGCAGTCTTTGGTTTGCTGCCCACTGATGGATGTGGGTTGGCAATACAATCTCTGTGAATTGCAAAGATGTTTCTCTTGGCCAGGATGGCTATTCTTCATTATTGGAGAGAGGAATCTGAGCCTTCTTTTACTTATTGGAGGAATACCATACATAATCTCCTGGTTCTGGAACTTCTTGTTAGGAAAACCAGTTCTCCTAGAGGAGAACATTTTTTTTTTTAGACATTTGGATGCTGTATATATCATTTTTGCAACAAAGTGCTTGTTAATACAGTTTTAAATACATAATGAGTGACTTACGGAGATGTTTGTTATGCTATTAGTCTGTTCTCACTGTATTCTTCAAAGGGGAGGGAGTTCTTTTGGGTTTCTTTTATTGGATGCAGTGATTGATTTACATGTGTGTTTGACATACTTAGAACAAAAGACACCAAACTCAGCTTTTCTGTTTTCTATTTTGTACTTTGTAAATTGCCTAATTGTGAGTTAATAAACAGATTTAAACATAAAAGATAGAAACAAGAGAGGAGGGCTAAATGGTCAATTTTCTCAAAGGAGAAAGGTGAATGAATAGTGGAGTGTCCCAGGGATCTATACTAGGACCACTGCTTTTTAACATATTCATTAATGACATAGAGATGGGAACAACGTGTGAGGTGATCAAATTTGTTGATACAAAATTATTCAAAGTTGTTAAATCACAAGAGAATTGTAAGAAATTGAAGAGTCTAGCTGGGAGACTGGGCATCCAAATGGCAGATGACATTTAATTTGGGCACGTGCAAAGTGAACCATGTAGGGAAGAGCAACCCAAATTATAGCTACACAATGCAAGGTTCCACATTGGAAGTCACCATCCATGAAAAGGATCTAGGCGTCGTCGTGGATAATTTGTTGAAATTCTATGCTCAGTGGGCAGTGGTGACCAAGAAAGCAAATAGAATGCTAGAAATTATTAGGAAAGGAATGGAGAATACAAGAGACTATCATAATGCTTCTGTATCCACTCCATGGTGTGACTGTACCTTGATTGTGTGCAGTTCTAGTCACCGCATCGCAAAAAGATATAGCAGAATTAGAAAAGGTACAGAGAAGAGCAACCAAAATGATAAAGGGAATGGAACAATTTTCTCATGAAGAAAGGCTTTTCAGTTTCGTGAAGAGAGGGCTGAGGAGAGAGATATGATAGAGGTCCACAAAATGAGTGGAATGGAACGGGTAAATGTGAATCGCTTGTTTACTCTTTCAAAAAGAACAAATACTAGGGGGCATTCAATGAAGTTATTTGGTTATACATTTAAGACAAATAGGAGAAAATATTTTTTTACTCAATGAACATTTAACTCTGGAATTCATTGCCAGAGGATGTGGTGAAAGGCTGTGAGTGTAGCTGAATTTAAAAAAGGTTTGGACAAGTCCATAAACCATTATTAAATTGTACTTGGGGAAATCCACTGCTTTCCCCTGGGATAAGCAGCATGGAATCATTTGATCTTTTGGGATCCTGCCAGGTACTTGTGACTTGGAATGACCATTGTTGGAAACAGGATATTGAAGTTGATGAATCTTTGGTCTGACCCAGTATGGCAAATCTTATGTTCTTAAACTAATCTTATATCTAGATGTCTATGAACATCATCCATCAGAACTACAAGTGTTGTCTCAGCACTAAACACAGCATGGAAACCTGATTGCCCATTAGCCTGAAGCTTTTTCTCATCTTAACTTCAAGGTCACTGCTCTTTCTATAAGTTTACCAACGAATAACAGATGGGATATGGAACTATAATTACTAAATGCATGGGGTTCAAGGTTATTTTTCTTAAGAGTTGGACAAATGTTTGTTTCAGTTTTGTTGGAAAAATCCCTTCTGGCAAAGAAGCATTAATAAGAGGAATCAATGGGCTCTCTTTATCCTGTTTAATCAGAGCAGCAGAAATAAAATTTTGAGGGATGCTGCTTGGTTTTAGTCAAAATAGAATCTGGTTCCTTCTATGTTATCAAAAGCAGAACATAGAACCCAGTTCATTTATCATTGATGTATAAATGCTATCCATTATCTCTTGCGTAAAGGAACCATTGACATATTCCATCCTAGTCAACCCTCCAGCTATGACAGTCCTGAATCGAGGTCCTTATGAGGACCTCGCCTTCTATTCAATCATCTATTACAATTGATGGGATTGTATCCAGTGGGGTGTTATCTAAACCTTACCTAATATCATACATCTTTTATTTATTTATTTTTTTTTTTAATTTTTATTTATGCATTTTAACAAAATTACAAGTATCCACTTGTTAAAGAAATCTCTTATATACAGAAAGAAAAAGTTTTAAAGAAATTCTAATATTACATTACTTATTCTGTATCATAAGCAAATAGAAGAAATACAGAGGGAGAGCAGATTAAAGGAGCGAATATCGTTAAACAAGAAAAAATAAATCTCAAGTCTTTCTGACTATCTGAGTGGGGCCCCCACTACTTAAATCAATCACTCCAAACAGCAGAATCATATGGAATTTGGGTGGGTGTCCAGGAAGGACCTAAGTTGCATTGGTACAAAGAAAACATACCTCTGACCCTGAAAAAATATACAACATTTACAGGGAAATTGCAACTTAAAGGTAGCCCCCTTTTGTACAACTTCCGCTTTCATATTAAGAAACTCTTTTCTTCTTACTTGAGTTTGCTTAACTAAATCCTGATAGCAGCGTATTTTTTGCCCAAAGAAGGAAACCTGACTATTTCTAAAGTATTGCTTAAAGATATTGTTCTTGTCCATCAAAAATGTAAAAGTTACCAATAAAGGTCTCTGATGTGGAACTATCATCTCCTGTGATGATTCTAGTAATGTTGTCATATCCAATAAAGGTTGATCTTCCATA
The DNA here is from genome assembly GCF_901001135.1 of Rhinatrema bivittatum. NCBI lineage: Eukaryota > Metazoa > Chordata > Amphibia > Gymnophiona > Rhinatrematidae > Rhinatrema > Rhinatrema bivittatum. The sequence continues at coordinate 365,818,825 of NC_042618.1, forward strand.
TCTGTCCGAATGTTCTCATTTGGATATAGATAGTATGCTTTAGTTATTACTGGTTTAACTTCATCCGGAACTTTAAGCACTTGCGACACATACAATTTAAATAAATCCAATGGTGAAACGTTTTTTAACACAGAAAATTAAGAAATCTTAAATTGTGTGCCCTTAAATTGTTCTCAATTTTTTCTTATCGTTTGTTCACCACTTCTTCATTCTGGATCAAAGATGTTTGGATATTTCCCATTTCAACAACAGAGGTTTCTAACTTATCTATTTTATTATTTTGAGTCAATATTTCTGTTGCATTATGTTGGACTTGTTTTTTTATTTCCAATACTTCCTTTGTTAGTCCCAAAATAGCCTTTTCCAAGGACTGAAGAGCATTCCATATTGAACCAAGTGTTATTTCAGGGTCTCTTGTTAAAAGAAATCCTTCCTTAGTTACCTCCTGGTCTGCCCCTCTTTCCATTCCTGCTGCTAGACCGTCGCCCTCACCCAGGCTCGAGGAATCAAGCCTCACAGCCATTTTCAACCCCTCTCCCTTTTCTCCTTGGGGGTGGTCTACCTTAGCTTCTGGCTCCAGCTTGGTAAGTCCTTTAGTTGTTTCTTGTCCTGCTGCTTCAGCCTCTCTCCGGAGACCCTCCGTCGGGCTTGCAGTTTCCTTCGATCTTCCTTCCTCGTCTCGGCCTGGGGGCGCCGGTGTCAATGGAGATCCGGGGCTTAGTGATGTCTCGGTCGGGGAAGTAGGTATCCGCTCCAATGCCTGTTCCCCAGCGACCCGTTCTGCCAGCGTAAGTGGTGGCAGCGTGGCGAAGAAGCTCCCTATCCTGGGTTGTGTTGTCTCCACCGGTGTGGAGGTAACCTCTCCACCCCGGACCCGGGCTTTGTGCTTGGTGTGCGGCATCAGAAACGGCCTCTAAAAGAAAATGAAACCGGAGCTCCTCTCAGCGTGACCGCTCAGATCGCCATCTTGGAAAGCTCTGGTCACCCTCCCTGCTTTATTTTTTTTTAATAAAGTAATTAGCACACTCATTACCAGAATATCTTTATCCCTTTATAGGACCTGCTGAATGCTCCTTTGAGCTTTGCAAGTTCTTCACTGTTTGAAAGCTTGCATAGTCTTACTAGCTTGAGCTAGTTTTTTAAAGAAAAAACTTTTCTTTGTCTGTTTCCCTTACTTTATTTTATATATATATATATATATATATATATATATATATATATATATAGTTCTATGTACACCATATTTATGGTAATTCTGGTTATATGTAAACCGAAGCGATATGTACCAGTACATGATCTTCGGTATATAAAAAGTCTTAAATAAATAAATAAATATAAATAAATAAAAAAAAAATATATATTTATTTATTTATTTTTTTTTTAATAAATCTCTCTTTGGCCCTATATGATTTCTGCGATACTCCATCCAACTCTCAGCCCTTATGTTTTAATCCTCTTAGCTCAGCAATCCCACTCTACCTTGAAGTTGAGTTAATGCTTCCCTAATTTTAATAAAAAGTGAGTGAAACCCACTAGCCACCAGAAAGCTATCACACAGTTCTGAAAACGATTCTCACCTATCCTCTCTCCCCATCTACCAGATAAACCTCAACCCCAGTGCTGCCAGTGCCCTATGTCTGGAATGAAGGAGCAGTAGGATACCCTAGGATTCTTACCTAATGGCGAAATAGGAGGCAAAGCCACCATTGGCAAGCCAAGATCTCTGCACATGTCCCTCCACACCTTAATGGTGTACAAACGTGTAGGGTGACTATGGAAAATTATTTCTTGGCATTGTAAGCAGCAAAGGCAGCTCGAACTCTGCAGTCTCTGCCCATTCTAACTGCACCCACCCCATATTGACATCTACACTATGGGGTGGATTTTAAGAGCCCTGCTCGCCTAAATCCGCCCAAATCCGGGCGGATTTAGGCGAGCAGGGCCCTGCACGCCGGTAAGCCTATTTTACATAGGCCTACCGGCGCGCGCAGAGCCCCGGACTCACGTAAGTCCCGGGGTTTTCGGAGGGGGCGTGTCGGGGGGGGTAGGCCTGAACCCGCGCGGTGTTTTCGGGGCGTGTCGGGAGCGTTCAGGGGCGGTCCGGGGGCAGTGGCTACGGCCTGGGGCGGTCCGGGGGCGTGGCCGCGCCCTCCGTACCCGCCCCCAGGTCCGCGTCCCGGCGTGCAGGAGGCCCGCTGACGCGCGGGGATTTACGCCTCCCTCTGGGAGGCGTAAATCCCCCGACAAAGGTAAAGGGGGGGGGCTTAGACAGGGCCGGGTGGGTGGGTTAGGTAGGGGAAGGTGAGGTGAGGGGAGGGCAAAAGGAAGTTCCCTCCGAGGCCGCTCCGATTTCGGAGCGGCCTCGGAGGGAACGGGGGTAGGCTGCGCGGCTCGGCGCGCGCCGGCTATACAAAATCGATAGCCTTGCGCGCGCGCCGATCCAGGTTTTTAGCAGATACGCACGGCTCCGCGCGTATCTACTAAAATCCAGCGTACTTTTGTTTGCGCCTGGAGCGCAAACAAAAGTAGGCCTATTCGCGGAGTATGAAAATCTGCCCCTATACCAATACTGGCTGCTCAATAATAACTAAAAGTCAGGTAACCCCATGCTGCCCTGCTTCTTAGGCTGGTATAGAACATCCATTGAAATGCGTGTCACTACCCCCTGCCAAATAGAAAAGCGCATCATAGCCTGGAGAGGGTGCACATCCCTAATCAAATTTATAAGACCCACCCGCAAAATGAACAGATTCATCCATTCTTTGAAGTCTCTCTTGAACATTGTCCAGCACAGGAACATAATTTAATTTCTATAAAATTGAAAATCTGAGACATCTCAACTCCAAGATAAGTAAACCCTTCAGAGACCCTAGAGAAAAGTAACAGACACCTAGTAAGATACTTTGCCCCCAGACTCAGCAACTTGGATTTTGCAAAGTTAATCTTGTAGCCAGAGCCTGCCCTATAGTACCCTAGAAGCTTCGTTAAACTTGGACCCGACACATCCACCTGAGTCAAAATGAGCAGAATATCATCCGTGTACAGGGATACTTTATGTTCATCTCTTTCAACCTTAAATCCTGAAATTGATGAACTATCCCTGGTCATTTGAGCTAAGGATTCTATTGCCAAATTTAAAAAGAAAAAGAGGGGACATCCCTGCCTAGTTCTGCAAGCAATGGGAAACCAGTAGGTCGGATTTTAAAAAGGTTACGCGTGCAAATCCGGAGAATTTATGCACGTAACCTGTCTTACACGCGCTGGGCCTAAAGCCCCGGGACGCGTGTAAGTCCTGGGCTTTACAAAAGGGGCGGTCCAGGACGGGGCCTGAGGCCTCTGACAGAGTGGCCATTGCTGCTGTGTCAGAGGATTGCCTGCCGGTGCGTGCAACTTGCGCCTGCCCGGAGGCAGGTATAAAAGGTAAGACAATGGGGGGGGGGGGGGGGGTGTTACAGTTAGGGCTAGGAGGGGGAAAGGTTAGGGAAAGGGGTGGGAAGGTCAGGTTAGGGGGAGGGAACGGGGGAAGGCAGTGCGGCTCGGCGCGCGCAAGGGGCACAACTGTGCACCCCCTTGCATGCGTCGACCCCGGATTTAAAATTGGACGTACATGTGCGCGTGCGCTTCTTTTAAAATCTACTCCAAGGCTTGCAAAAATCATCAACCTACACAAAAGCCTTCAGCAAGTAATAAAGCTTTAAGCCAACAATTGGATTCCTTTGGAAACCCAAATTGCATACAGCACTTCAAACGGATAAGACCATTGAATCCTGTCAAAAGTCTTATTTGCATCTAGGGATAGTACCATGCCTGTCATTTTCCTAGCTTTGGTAATGTGCAGCAAGTTAAACAGCCTCTGTGTATTATGCACTGAATAGCAACTTTTCAGAAATCCTGTCTGATCTTCCTGTAACAACTGGGACATAAGATATTCTATACACAGCTGCAACGCCTTGGCCAATATTTTCCCATCCCCACTGAGCAGTGATATAGGCTGATATGTACCCACATCAGACTCATCCCCTCTTTTTTTATTTTTTTTTATTTTATAAAGAAGTGTTATACTAGCCTCACTGAGCTCTGCCATAGCTGATGGGGGACAGGGGTCCCCTGAAGAAAATTAAACAATTCAGCCAATATTGGTGTCGCATCATCATAGAAACATAGAAATGACGGCAGAAGAAGCCAAACGGCCCATCTAGTCTGCCCAGCAAGCTTTAAATTTTTTTTTTTTCCTCATACTTCTGTTAGTCTTGGCTCTTAGTAACCTTTTGGTTCTATTTCCCTTCCACTCCTACCATTAACGCAGAGAGCAGTGTTGGAACTGCATCTAAGTGAATATCTAGCTTAATTAGTCAGGGGTAGTAGCCGCTGCAATAAGCAAGCTACACCCATGCCTATCCGCTTACCCAGACTATCAGGTCGATACAGTAACGTTGAGTTAAAGATTCCCGGTCTGTAACGTGCTGGGAGCGCACAATACAGACGAGTAAGGCCATCCAGCGATACAGTCTCCAGTTTCACGCGTCCTTAGCGCTTCCTAAACCCTTTCCTAAACCCTTTCCGCACCCAGCATGTAAATGAACGAAAAAGCTGTATAATGAAGGAATTAGCTATTCCGCTGCGATACTGTAATGGGCGCTGATATTATCTCCTCCGTAACCCGCTGTTCTGCCGCGGCCTTAACCTGCTAGTTTACCGCCTCCCCCTAGTAGGAGTTAGTGTAGTGTAAAAACATTGCTTACCCGCCCTGGTCCCGTCCGGTCTCCTGCAGCCCCGTCCGGTCCCCTCCTCCCGAAGCAAAAAAAAAACAAACTAAAAAGTAGCAAGGCTCGGGCCTGCTATGGTAAGTGTAAAAAGTGTTAAAAACAAAAAACCTGTGTGTTATATAAAAAAATAAAACAATTTTAAATACCTGTCGGAGGGCCGTGGGTCCAGGCGGCAGGTGGGCGGCGGGCAGCCATCAGCGGCATCCGGTAGTCCCTTCTCCCTTCCTCCCTCCCTCCCCTGCCTGGATGAGCACCAAAATCGCATGGGCGGGTCGGCAGCGGGGGGCGGCAGCAGGATCCGGGAGCGGCGGGTAGGCAGCGGCAGCAGGGTCCGGGGGGGGCAGCGGCAGCGGGATCCAGGGGCGGCAGCGAGATCCGGGGAGCGAGTAGTGGCAGCGTGTTCGATCGGGCAGGCAGGTAGGTGGCAAAATAAAGATGGCCGCCTGCATGGGAAAATCGTGCAATTGGCCGCTGAAGACGTGACGTCACGACGTTTGGCGTCACGGGGTGTGACGTCACGTCTTCAGCGGCCAATTGCACGATTTTCCCATGCAGGCGGCCATCTTTATTTTGCCACCTACCTGCCTGCCCGATCGAACACGCTGCCCGCCTACCCGCCGCCCCCCCCCCCCCCCCCCCCCGCTGCCGACCCGCCCGTGCGATTTTGGCGCTCATCCAGGCAGGGGAGGGAGGGAGGAAGGGAGAAGGGACTACCGGATGCCGCTGATGGCTGTCCGCCGCCCACCGGCCGCCTGGACCCACGGCCCTCCGACAGGTATTTAAAATTGTTTTATTTTTTTATATAACACACAGGTTTTTTGTTTTTTACACTTTTTTACACTTCCTGGTGCCTGTCATTTCAAATGTCATTTGAAATGACAGGTACCAGCGCACCCAGGTTACTGTATAGGCGCTGTTACAGCGCCTATACAGTAAAATGGGTTGCGCGGGCATAACCCTTCCCTAACGCTTCACAGCCGCGGCATGCATTTGCATGCGATTAGAGGAGAGTATCGGGGAGTTAGTGAAGAGAACTGTGCGTGCGGGGAGGAAGGGTGCGCCTGACACTGCCGCACTGTTTTTACCGCGGCCTTACTGTATCGAGCCGTATGTAATTCAGTCCTTGTTGGTTGTTGTCTGTATATAGATCTACTTTTCTTCATTCAAGACCCTTCTTATAAAACTCTAATTGATATTCATCGGAACCAGGGCTCTTTACTCCCAGCAGCGCCCCACTCGCCAAGACTAAGAGAAATAACTCCAGTTTTAAGTCCTATGCTCAATATACATTTCCACCAAGCTAATATTAGCAAACCAATAAGGTAAAGAATCAGAAGTTACTTTTCAAAGTGAAAACTGCCCACAAGACTGATTACCAGAATTTATGACCACAACAAGGGCTGAACCTGCCCCTCCAGCTGAGCTGGCTTTTAATGTTGCTGGCACCAGAGGTTGACGTCATGGGTGGGCAGATTTTCTCATCAGTAGCAGCAGTGTTTTGGTAGAAACTGGTAAAGTCCTGGGCAGGTCGTCGCTGGTAGAGAGAGGACACTGCGAGAGGCAGGCAACCTTTAAGCCAGATCCCAGCTGAAAGTGCAGGTAGGCTCCCCTGGGCTGACTTTTAGCATTGCTGGCACCAGACACTGGCAACAGTTTCTAGGCAGGTTCCTTCGGGAAATTCTTTCATAGAAATAGTGGTATAATTAGGGCAATTAAGAGTTTTTGAAAGAGGCATCATGTTTGTTGTAAGCATTGGGGATAGTTTAAGCCAGAATCCATTATTTCCTAGCAAGCTACTTGCTGTACTCTTTCAAGGCTCATACTATCCTTTAAGGCTTTGATAAGCGTTTTTAGAGGACTGGAGTAAACATAGACAGAATTATCTCTGAAGATAAGTGAGACCAGAATGTTTGTTTTTCTTCCTTGTAAAACCATGGAGAGCATTTCTGCCTGACCACTTCTTAGCTAGCACGGTATAAGTTCAGCCTTAACTCTTTTTCAAACCAAGTACAGTGGACCCTTGACTTACAAACGCAATTCGTTCCAGAAGGCTGGTTGTAACTCAAGTTGGTTGTAAGTCAAGACTATTTTTTCCATAAGAAATCATGGAAATATTGTACCCATAATGCGTTCAGAACCTCCCAAAGCACCCCGAATTACCAGAAACACCAATCCTTTTCCTAGTGTACTCACCAAAAAGTTATAAAATATGCATAGCCTACCAGAAACAACAATTTCATACTATACTCACCATTAAAGTTGACATCTTTGGCTTGCAGGAAGGGGAGGGGGGGGGGATGAAATGGAAGGTGGTTATTGTTCAGAAGGAGAGTCCCCTTCCATAAGAACATCAGGAATCTAGCTCTCTGGTGTCCTTTCTCTCCTTGGGAGAGACTAGCCCACTAGAACCTGCTTCTGGCTCACTCGGTCTCAACGTTTTCGCAACTAAAAACTAGTCTAAGGTTGTCTGTTACTGTCTTTTCTTCAACACTGTTTGTAGTATGACATGATATCATTAAGCAAGTGAATGCAATGATTGGCTTTTTCTCTATCTGGGTGGGTCTTATCTACAAATGTTTGTAGCTCTGTCCATTTTTTTAGGATTTCCTTAATTTCAGAAGAGGAAAATTGCTGCACTGATTGTTGATCCTCCCCCTCCTCTTCAGAAAGCTCCTCGGCTGCCATTCTCTGTTGCTCAGCCAGAAGTTGCTGAAGTTCCTCTGTAGACAATTCCTCTGAGTGTTACTCCACCAGATCCTCAATATTACCACTGTCTACCTGCAAACCTATGGACTCGGCTATAGTGACAATGTCATCAACCACAGGGTCCGTTGCAGGTTCAGGCTCCTCTACAAACCTTCAAAGTCTCTCTCCTCTATAATTTTAGGCCACACTTTCTTCCAGGCAGATCTCAGTGTCCTTAGAGAGACATTGGCCCACTGATATCATCTGGAAGCACTTCTGGAACAGTTCCTTGGTGTATAGCTTCTTAAAGTTAGCTATAACCTGCTGGTCCGTAGGCTGCTGTAGAGGAGTTGTATTAGGTGGGAGGAACTCTACTGTGAGCCATGGGAATTCTTCAGCCAACTCGTCTTCTAAGTCTCGTGGGTGAGCAGGAGCATTGTCCATGATGAGGAGAGCCTTGAGTGGTAAGCCTTTGTCCTCTAGATATTTTTTAACAGTAGGACAGAAAACCTCCCTGATCTACTCAAGAAAAAGTACTCTTGTTACCCACACTTTTCTGTTAGATCTCCACATGATCCCCTAGCCTATTCTTCATGACGTTCAGTTTTCTGAACACTCTAGAGGTCTGAGTGATAAACCAAGAGAGGCTTTATCTTGAGGTCACCACTCGCATTGGCACATAGCAATAAGGTTAGCCTATCCTTCATAGGCTTGTGGCCTGGCATTTTCTTCTCTTCCTGGGTAATGTATGTTCTCCTGGGCATTTTCTTCCAGAAAAGCCCATTTTCAATCCAGTTGAAAACTTGGTGACTGCAAAAGCCATTTCTCTGTGTCATTGTTTCGAAGTGGGGTATGTAATTTTCAGCAGCCTTTTTATCAGCATAAGTGTCAGAGCTGCTTCACCGTGCCTAGCTATGCTATGAACACCAGTTCTCGCTTTAAAATTGTGAAACCACCCCTTACTGGCACGAAATGTTTCACCATGTTCACTTGTTGATGGCTTATCCTTTACAAGATCTGCATTTATAGTCCTAGCTTTTTCACAAATGATAGACTCAGGCTATCACCTGCCATCTGCCTTTCGTTTATCCACACTAACAATAGCCTTTCTACCTCGACTAACACTGTTGATCGTGATTTACTAATTTGAGTAACACCTTTAACAACAGTAACTTCCTTGTACAAATCTTTTCTTTGTAAGATTTTCGAGATGGTGGATTTTGACATGCTGTATATAGTAGCGAGATCGGTCACTCGAATGTCACTCTCATATTTCTGCACAATTTCCTTCTTCTTTTCGATTGACCCCCAAGTCCTGTATTATTGTGCTGAGGAGAAAGGGAAAGAGTGCCTGGAGAAAACGGGGGTAGTGCAAGGGAGGGGAAAGCAAAGGAAAGTAAAAATAAAAGGAATAAAGCCAAAAAGGAAAACTAAAAGTTAGACACAAGTATAAAGAGCAAAATTGGAATTTCTTTTCCTCTTGCAAAAAGGTGAAAACATAATAAGGAAAAATTTCTCTCTTAAAAAAATGTTTGGCTCACATCTAAGTTTTCAAAATATTTCTCCAAGCTTGTGGGTTATGCAATCCCAGCTTGATGCCAATCAGTCATTTCCAGAGCTTTCCAAGAATTCTTGAAAAACACCTCTGAGCAAGTTGTGGTAGTTCCCACATTCCTGTGGTCCCCATAGCATGCCTCAGTTCTGTCAGTAGGTTAACAAGCTCAACTCCAAAAGAGGATGAGAATATAATAGCAAATAAAGACTAAGGGGCGGATTTTAAAACCCCTGCGCGCAGGCGCGCCTATAGCCCCGGGACGCGCGTAAGTCCCGGGGCTTTCGAAACGGGGAGGGAGGGGGGCAGGCCCGGGGTGTGGCGCCGGCCCGGGGGCGTGGCCGAGGCCTCCGGACCACGCCCCCGGGACCGGAGGATGGAGCGGGGCTGCCGGCGACGCGCGCAAAGTTACGCCTGCTGAAAGCAGGCGTAACTTTGCCGACAAAGGTAAGGGGGGGGGTTTAGGTGGGGGGAGGGCGAAGAAAGGTTCCCTCCGAGGCCGCTCCGAAATCGGAGCGGCCTCGGAGGGAACAGGCAGGCCGCGCTGGGCTCGGCATGCGCAGGTTGCACAAATGTGCACCCCCTTGCGCGCGCCGACCCCGGATTTTATAAGATACGTGCGTATCTTATAAAATCTGGTGTACTTTTGTTCGCGCCACCGGTGCGAACAAAAGTACCCGCACGTGTAGTGTTTGAAAATCCGCCCCTAAGATCCCCAAAAAGAGGGGAGAAGATGATGAGTCTCTGTTGTAGGAGAACATAGGATGCATGTGTAGCACTAAGTTCTTGTGTTAGTTTCTGTTCACTTAGAGATTCATTGAAACATATAATTTGATCAGGGATGCCTAAACTTTTGCACACAACTGTATTTTTCAAGCCAGCATTAATATTCCAAAAGACCCCCACAAAACCACACACAAAAATGCAACAAATTCAATTTAGAAAAAAAGCCACTTTCTCCCCACCCCCATACACATATTCAATATTGAAATTCAAGCTATGGTGGTGTCTAGAATTTAGCAAAAAAATCAAAACAAAACACCTAATTTTCAGAAGGATTAACGCAGGAAAATTGGATTTTGGAAATTGCTTGGAGATATGCCATTTTTACATGCGTAAATCCTTTGAAAATGACCCCCTGAGGTTGCTCAGCTTTAGCAAGAATATAATATTTTACTATTTGTTTGGCCTGGGGTTTTGACACATTGGAGATTGAGGAATACATTTTTATGGGTGAATAGAACTAAAAAATAGTTGGATGTTTGACTTGACATGATTATTCCAGTGACTGGCACAATTATATTTTAGTGAATGCATGGCTATGCTTTACATGATCATACTTTATACCTTTAGCATCTTGGTATTTAACAGTTACTTACCTGATTTCCACTGGTGTGAATTCAGCTTGGTGTGTAATCTTTGACATAATTGGCTCTCTTTATTTGTCTCTTTATTTTTGTTGTGTCAATAGCTAGCCAGGAATTGATGTCAAAAGTTTAATAGTCAAGTAGTTAAAACAAGTCTCATGATTACAAGTTGATATTGATAATGATAATACTTGTGGAAAATGACAGCAAAGAATTCAGTGTCAAAGCTAGAAACATGAAAAGTATTTGTATTTATTTAAATGTATTAGTTTCCCAGTTTCTAAGGAACCATTTGTATGCTTTGCTTGAAGAATTTTTTTTAATGGAGAGTCTTTGCTTTGGTTTGCTTTGTGAAATTGCTAAGGCCAACCCTGGAGATAGTATAATTATATCTGTTGGGAATAAAGCTTGGCTGAATTATTAGATATTGGTAGGGTCTCAAATGTCTCTTAACAGGCCTGCCCAAGAATATTGGAGGAAGCTATTAAATGGTGCACACACACAGAGTCTAGGAGATCAAAGATACAGCAACTACACATTAAAAAAAAAAAAGGAAACATCATGCATTTGGTCAAAGATCTGGTAACAGTAATTTAAGCCAAAAATGTGAAATTATTCATTTGGGATAAGAAATCCAAGTAGTAATTTTCTGCTGTGCCATCTGCTTCTTTGTGTATTCTCTCTCTCTCTCTCAAAGACATTTGATGTGATTAGGTGAGAATAAGTTAATGATATTATTATTACATTTCTTCAGCTCTCCCTCCTCCAAGGAAGACTCGAGCTGAGCTTATGAAAGATATTGATGCAGAATATTATGGCTACAGAGATGAAGATGATGGGGTCTTAGTGCCTTTGGAGCAGGAGCATGAAAAACAAGGTTAGCAATGTTAATTCATTTTAAATTCTCTAGACATGAGTCACATGACATGGTGGAGGGGTAAGATGTGCTTTTGTTGAGCTCCACGTCCCCTCCCTCTAGAAGAGCTATTTTTTTTTTTAAGTTTCATTTGGGTTTTTTTTGGTGCTCGGGAGATCGCTACTCTACCTGCACTAGTTTGTCGAGATCTGTTATTATTTGAATGTATGGCCGTGAAACCGCAACACTGAGGCCCAGAAAAGCTCAAGCCTGCAGAGTCTAAAATGGCGAATGGCCCAAGCGCTCCTCAGAGCGCCAGGACATTAAGGTAATGGACGTAGTTGAGGTTGTTGTAGCGGCACTGGATGAAAAATTTGAAAAATTATATGGAAAATTTGAGGACATAACCCAGTTGTTTGCGAATTCAGCAACGCGCTTCCAGGAGATGGAAACCCGCATAACTGGCGGAGGAACAAGCAGACATTTTGGTGAAACAACTTGCTGCTGTACAAGCAGAAGCAAACAAGCTAGAAAGCTTGACGATTTAGAAAACAGATCTCAGTGGGGAAACTTACGATTTAAAGGTTTCCCTGAAACCATTTGAGATCTTTCTGAGCTTTTGGAGAGTTGGTTACTGCATGTCTTGGATCTTTCTACTAAGCATTGCGTCCTCAGAATCGAATGTGCTCACCAGCTTGGCAGAGATCGGACAAGAGGAGCAGGCCACGTCCAGTTATAGCTAAATTGTTGAATTCTGCCCACAAAATGGATATTCTCCAGGCGTAAAAATCGCAAGATTGACTACGAGGGCGTGCCGATTCTGATATTTCAAGATTATTCAACATTTGGTGGGCGGCACAACGGAAAGTTTTAGCCCCGATTTGAACGAAATTGGTGCAGCATAAAATCCCTTTTTTGTTGCGATACCCTGCGAAATTAAAAATCACATGGCAGAATGTTTCTCATTTTTATGACACTGCAGATGCAGCTTCCCAATTTCTGTAAACTGTGGAGCAGCGATCTCCTGTGTGAGACTTTTGTGAACTGATTTGCAGCGGATTCTTGGGTTATTTTTATCTCACCTATTTTTTTTTTTTTTGTGAAGCATTGGCAGTGTTTATAGCCTTATCTTGGCGCCTTGTTCATTGTTTATTATTGTTTCGGGCGTGGGACTGGCCTAGTTTAGCGAATGCCTTTTTGAAGACCACAAGGGTGTAATTTGGCACTGATCTCTTTGGACTGTTGGACATAGTCTTAGTACTATTTTGTTTTGCCGACTTAAGTCTGTGTTCGGATTATTTTTTTACAGTTTCTGTGTGGTATTGTCGCTAGTTCATATAACTGCCTTGTGACTGATAAATGTTTTTCATTGTAGGAAAACCTAGGCTGTATTCTTAGTAATGCCAGCATATTGTTCATTCACTTGCTTGTTCTTGATGGTCAATAAAAATTCTCCTTTTTTTTTTTTCTTCTTTTTTCTTTCTCTTCTTTATTCCCTCCCTAATAGGATATTGTCTAGAGCAGTGATTCTCAACCAGCGTGTGTCGCCAAGCAGTGGCAGGTGTGTCGCATGCTACTGGTTTCTCGTTGTTCTTCTCTCCTCTTCCTTCACTGAGCGAGAGACGGACAATCTTCCATTGCTGCCGTTGCTGCCCGGGCTATCAGCACGTTCGAGCCCGGATGAGAACAGCAGCAGTGTTAGTGGAGACTGGCAACTGCAGCTGGCCTTTTCTTCTTCCTGCACCTACCCCTGTGGCCCGGAACAGGAAGTGATGTGCAGTGAGGTGCACGGGAAGAAGAAAGAGCCGTGCCGTATGGAAAAGTAGCGGCGGCAGCATCGGCCCCAACCAGTAGCGTGGGCCAGAGCAAAATCTGAAGCAGTCGGCAAAAGAGAAGGCAGAATTAGCCTCCCGTGGCTGATGGGATTCTTCTCTCTTGACATGAGGGAGCTAGAGGAGGAGGCTGCTGCAGCTACCATTTGTGCTCGGGGGGGGGGGGGGGGGGCAGGGGCAGGAAGAGAGTCAGACAGCCTGTCTGTAAGTGAGAGCATGTATGTGTGATTGAGAGTGCGTATGTGTTACTGTGATTGAGAGCCTGTGTGTAAGTGAGAGCATTTGAGATCTATGTAAGTGTGTGTGAAAGAGAGCATGTGTGTAATTGAGAGAAACTGGTCAGAGAGGTGATGTCTCTCATTTATACACACAATGGAAGTGACTGGTCAGGGAGATGACTGGAGTGTGTGTGTGTGTGTGTGTGTGTGTGTGAGAGAGAAAGAAAGTGATTATGGGAATGAGAAGCCTGTGCATGTGGAGAGAGCTAGCATAGGAGTGAGAAACCTGGGTGTGTGTGTGAGACAGCATGGGAGTGAGAAGCCTGTATATGTAAGATAGAACATGGGAGTGGGAAGCTTGTGTGTGTGTGTGTGTGCATGAGAGAGAGAGACTGTTCGGGAAGGTGACTGATGTGTGTATGTGTAAGAGAGAGACTGATCTGGAGATGATTGGTGTGTGAGAGACAGAAGCTGGTATGTGTGTGTGAGAGAGAAAGAAAGTGATTATGGGAATGAGAATCCTGTGCATGTGGAAAGAGCTAGCATAGGAGTGAGAAACGTGGGTGTGTGTGTGAGAAGCCTGTATATGTAAGATAGAACATGGAAGTGGGAAGCCTGTGTGTGAGTGTGCGTGCGCATGAGAGAGACTGTTCGGGAAGGTGACTGTGTAAGAGAGACTGGTCGGGAGATGATTGGTGTGTGAAAGTGTGATTGGTGTGTGAAAGACAGAAACTGGTCATGGGGGAGTGACTGGTATGTGTGTGTGAGAGACAGAGACTGTTCGTGGGCCCTAAGGAAGAAGACTGAGTGTAGAGCTTCAGCCACTACTGCTTCTGGTGTGTGCTATTGACCTGCATGGAAGAGGAGTAGGAGAGCTGCTGTAGGGGATTAGTAAAGGTGGCTTTTTAAGTTTATTTTTCTTGATTGACTGCCATTTTAATTACTGAATATTATGTGATGTGTCTGCTGTTTTGAAATATTTTATTGGTGTTTGGAGAATTTTAAATTTTTATGAGTTTTAAATTGTTGGATGATGTTCTGTTCATAGTTGTTTTGAAACATTTATTCTGCTTATTAGTATAGTTATGCAGTTATTTCTGTGTTGGGATCTATAGCTGCTTGGCTAGTTCTGTTTTCCTAATAGGAGGTGTATTGGTGTTTAGGGCCTGATTTAATATTTGTAGTGTTGCCTTTTCATAGCTAGGGTTGCGCCTGTTTGAGTGTATTCCATAATACAGGTGTAACTGTGTGCAGATTAGTTTATGTGCATTACTGCAGATCCTGGGAGTATGTTAGGTCGGTTCTGTGTATGTGACTGAGGTGAGGTATCTTACTAGCATTAAGTGTTTGTATCAGTCTTATTTGTTGTGTTTTCTCAAGAGGACATGCATTGGTGATAAACTGCTGTCTTTTCATAAGCAGGGCTATTGAGTCTAGTAGTAGGAGTTTGTGTTGCTGTTACTGAGATGACACTAAAACCAGAATATCTTTTTTTGTAAGGTGAGTTGTATAGGGAATGTCATAATTCTGCTTTACATCCATTATTGTGGGTCAGGGGTATTCCTGTGGATGCAAACTGTACTTTTACATTTAGCCCCATGATGGTCATGTGTTCAGTGTATCACGCATGTGAGAACCATCTGTCAGGTGTGTCCCGACAGAAAAAAGGTTGAGAACCACTGTCTAGAGGGAGAGGATGTCCCATGTCTGATACGGGCTTTGCTCTCTATGTGTAGGGAAAGGGGTCTTAGGTTGGGGGAAGGGCAGGGGGAATGGGAGGGTTTCATAGAAAGATATATGCTTGGTTAATTGTTTTGTTGACTCTGATTCACATATTACTATTTGGTGGGGTATATTGTTACTATCATTTTTCCACTGACCCAAGTCTGGACCCTGGCTGGGAGGTCTGGACTTTTTGTTGCTGGTTATTTTCTTTGTCTTTGTCACAGAAAGAATGGGGATGACAAGATGTCTTCACATTTGAGATTTTAGTCTTGGAATGTGTCGGGAGTGGGATCGGTGGTTAAACGTTATAAAATTTTGCAATCCTTACAACGACATAAAGTACAGGTTGCTTTATTACAGGAAACTAAGTTAGACCGTGGGGGGGGAGCATCAAAAGTTGCATCATATGTGGGTGGGTCAAGTGTTTTCAGCGCAATCTTCTTCTAGGGTCACTGGGGTGGCGATACTATTTGGAAAGCAGGTTTCATTTAAACCTGAACAGGTAGTGTTCAATGATAATGGATGATATCTTATACTTATTGGGAGGTTAAGTGGACAACTGGTAATGATTTGTAACACATATGCTCCGAATATTTATCAACATGCTTTTTTTGTTCAAGTGTCAAAATGAATTGCTGAACATATCCAGGGTTGCCTGCTTATAGGAGGTGACCATCACCAGGCTAAATGTAAACAAACACTCTGCATTCCACAGGAACACCCTCGACACCCCCCCCCCCCAACAATGGGTGCAGAGCAGAACTAGGACATTCCCCGTTCAATTTACCATACAAAAAAAGATTTCTGTTGACATCGCAATAACAGCAACATAAACATCTCTCCTACTAGGTGCAATAGCCCTCCTTTTTGAAAAAACAGTAATTTACCACCAATGCATGTTCTATTGAGAAAACACAACAAATATTAATACAAATGCCTACATGCTTGTAAAATACTTCACCTCGGCCACACACATAGAATCAACCTTCACCAAGTACAGAAAGACCACAAATTACAAATATGGAAACAGAAACTGGAATGGAAACCCGAAAAAGCCACTCTGCATCCTGTGCAAAACAAAAATATAGCACCTATCAGACTTCCAGCATCTGAAATAATGTACACAAACTAATGTGCACAAAGTTACACCTGCATTGTGGAACTCAAACAGTAACAACCCTACCTATGAAAAGGCAGCACTGCAAAAATTACATCAGGCCCTAAACACCAATACACCTCCTATTAGGAAAACAGGCCAAGCTGCTATAGATCCCTACCAAGAAACTATAAGCTCACAGAACACCTTTAGCTGGATCACACATGCAGAACACAGACAGACCCTAACCAAATACAGAATAAAGTGACCATAAAGCTAATGTTTTTGTTTTTGCATTGTTTTACTGCATACAGAGTTAGGCTTCTTGCTGTTTCCATTTCAGTTTTTGTCTCCACATTTCTATTTATACATTCCCCGAGAAATATAAAATAATCTAAAACTAGAATATAATAAATGTTTCAAAACAACTGATAAATGTCCAATCATTAAAAAATTTCAAAATTATTAAAAATTCTCCAAACACCAATAAACTATTTCTAACAGCAGACACATCACATAATACCTAATAATTAAAATGGCAGTCAATCAAGAAAGATAAACTTAAAAAGCCACCTTTACTTACCCTTTCCAGTAACTCTCGTACTCCTTTCCATTGTAGGCCACTCACTCACCAGAAGCAGCAAGGGCTGCTGAAGCTCTGTCTTCACGCTCTTCTTCTTAAGGCCCATGACTAGTCTATCTCACACACACCAGTCACCTGCCTGAGCAATTTCTCTCGCGCTCACACACACACACCAGTCACCTGCCTGAGCAATTTCTCTCGCGCTCACACACACACACCAGCCACCTGCCTGAGCAATTTCTCTCGCACTCACACACACACACCAGCCACCTGCCTGACCAATTTCTCTCGCACTCACACACACACACCAGCCACCTGCCTGACCAATTTCTCTCGCGCTCACACACACACACACATACACCAGTCACCTGCCTGACCAATTTCTCTCGCGCACACACACACACCAGTCACCTGCCTGAGCAATTTCTCTTGCGCTCACACACACACACCAGTCACCTGCCTGAGCAATTTCTCTCGCGCTCACACACACACACACACCAGCCACCTGCCTGACCAATTTCTCTCGCGCTCACACACACACACCAGCCACCTGCCTGACCAATTTCTCTCGCGCTCACACACACACTCAGGTCACCTGCCTGACCAATTTCTCTCGCGCTCACACACACACACACACACATACACACAGGTCACCTGCCTGACCAATTTCTCTCGCGTTCACACACTCGTCACCTGCCTGACCAATTTCTCTCGCGCTCACACACACACACACACACACAGGTCACTTGCCTGACCAATTTCTCTCGCGCTCACACACACACACACAGGTCACCTGCCTGACCAATTTCTCTCGCGTTCACACACACGTCACCTGCCTGACCAATTTCTCTCGCGCTCACACACAAATCACCTGCCTGACCAATTTCTCTCGCGCTCACACACACACCAGTCACCTGCCTGACCAAACTCTCTCTCTCTCTCTCTCGCTCACACACACACACACCAGTCACCTGCCTGACCAATTTCTCTTGCTCACACACACACACATACACATTTATCTTACTTACACACACATTCTCTCATACACTTACACACATGCTGACTCACTCTCTGTCTCACTCACCCTTACCCACAGCACATATAGCAGCTACAGCACAAGGTAGCCGGTTTGCTGCTATTAAAAGCAGAGTCCTGACAGGCTGGAAACTGCAGCAGGAGCGACCTCCCCAGCCCCACAGCGCTAAGAAGACAGCACTCAGCTGTTTGCTTGTGCTGCATTCAATCGCGGCACAGAGCAATCAGCTGAGATTGTAATTTTATTCTTTTCTCCCCACCCCAGCCTTTTTTTTTTTTTTTTTTTGCAGTTTATTATAATTTTATATTTTCTTGCAGGTGTTGTGCTGGCGAGAGAAGGGGAGTTCAGAGCCGGGGGGGGGCAGCGGTGCCGTGCTCCTTCTGCAGTAGCAGCATGCAGGCATGACCTTTTCTTCTTCCCAAGTGCCCGGTAGACATCACTTCCTCTTCCAGGCCACAGGGGCGGGACGAAGAAAAGGTCACGTTCCTGTTGCCGTCCTCCACAAAAAAATGCTGCCGTTCCCCTCAGGGCTTTAATGTGCTGAATGCCCGGGCAGGATCGGCAGCAGTGTTCATCTCGCTTAGGTGAAAGCGGGGGAAGAGCAGCGGGTGCTTTGCGACACACCGGTTGAGAACCGCTGGTTTGGATGATTAGAGAAGAAACACAAAGCAAAATATTGTTAATTTTCCTTGCTATTGTGTATCCACATGTCGTTTTCAATAAACACATTTCTACAAAAAAATTCTCTAGGCACTTCTCGAGGCAAAAATTATGGTCAACAAGCTGTATTTGGAGAATGTTTTTTCTCATATAACATAGCTAGCCAGATACTTATGTAATCAAATTTAGCTGTTCTTTGACAAGAAATTCTCCAGGCATTTAGCCAGCATAGAGATGAGTAATTGGAATAAAGTAAACTTCAGTGTTTACAATAGCAGCTTACTTGTTCTCTTTTTGCTAACTAGTGTTTTGTAGCCATCATTGATGATTTGGTTTATTCATTCAATGTAGTATTGAGTAAACCAGGAAGGAAAGTTCAAAGCAGCTTTAATATGATTATGCACAAATCCCATCAGTTTAGCGCAATATGAAGAATCTGTTTTCACTCATCTATTGCTCAGATGATGGAAAACATGATTGCAAAAATTAGCAATCTTTTGGTAGTAATATAGAGCAATTCATATAAGATATTACTTTGCTGTTTTGCTTCTATTTTTACATGGATTCAGTAAAAAAAACAAAACAAAAACAAAAAAAAAAACCTCGATTGTGCTACACCAGAAACTTTAAAAGAACCGCCCTAAAATAATTTTGCTCTCTGAATTATGGCTGTAGAGTCCCAGTGTCATTTTACTGTTCACATAGGTAAATATGCAGTCAAATTGTGACTGCTTACAAAAATATAGCAACTTGACAGCTTGCTATAGATTGCAACGCTATTGGGGAAACATCCACAGATGAGGTGAAGAACCGTACTTTGGCACATGGCCATATTTTAATGTAGCTAATATACAATATGGACAGATTTAGCACAAATCAGTAGAATCTGAATAAACAAGATGATAGACAGATCTAATTCCCGTCCCAGCTCAGGGAATTATAATCCTTCTCAATGTACTGAAATAATGTAAAGTGTGTAGATGGGAGTTTAAAAAAAAAAAAAGAAAGAAAAAACATGATCAAGCATACATGACGGTATGCCTCCATGATTGCTTGACTGTAACTTTAGATTGGTAATGCTATAGTAGACTCTCTTTAAAACATGCTTGAAGAACTTTACAGGATATGGAAGACAGGAGTGCTTGATCTCTTTTATATCAATGTGTGCAGAAACCTGCTTTTGCCTTTACCCTTAGTTATTGCAGAAGCTGTGGAAAGATGGAAGGCAGAGAAAGAAAATCAGCTTGCGAGAGGAGACAAAGCAGAAGAGGAGGACATCAACATTTATGCAGTTAATAATGATGAGGTATTGAAGTGATGAAATCATTACCAGCTTTTTAGTGTCAGCTCATACTTTTAACATTTTAGTGATCATAAGTTATAGAAGGCTTTTATTTTCTTTGACTGAGATTTATTTGACTACCATTCGCATGATTTCCATTGTAAAAATATTCAGGCCGATGAAATATCGGCGCGCATTAAACGAGCACTCATGCTCGGGGCAGGCGTTAATTTTGGCAAGTAACAATTTTGGCATGGGGGAGAATAGATAATAGCCTCATCAACATGCATTTACATGTGATGAGAGCTATTACCTATGCACGTATTTTGGACATGCTAACCCCCGTTTTGCATCGGGGGTATGGACGCGCGTCCAAAACACATGTCCAATCACACATTGAGGCAGCGCACGGTACGACATCGACCTGCTTGTTTGCTAGCATTTCTTTTCATATCTTCATTTAACAAAACCTCTACCATATTATTTTGTTTTTAATATAGTACAGCATTATCAAAACAGTTTTGAGTACCAGTAGGTGCTAACTCCTAGAAGAGTCCCTTGCTTGCCTTCCATTGGTTACTAGCACTGTAGTATCAGTGAGATTTCTGATGGCATCATAAAAGCTCCGAGTATGAATGATAGTTATAAACCCTCTTTTCCTAATACTTTTCATGATTTTTTAGGAATCCAGAGCCATATAATCTTTTCATACCAGAATACAGAGTTCTAACACAAACTGTATATACCAAAAAAGCTCAGTGTCTCCTCCTAGCTGCAAATGAACTTTATCCCAGTAGCAGGGGTGGTAAATAAATCATAAACTTCTTTCTCTAACTGTTTCTGTTTCCAAAACAACAGCCTCTATATTGAATTAAATGGAAGTTGAAATAATGGCCAACAGATCCTGGGTCTCTCTTGTTCTGGTCAAATCTTTGCATCATCAGTTGGGTACTTTTACAGTGGCATCCTATTGGTAATCCAGGGACATGAATAGGAGCAGGAAAAAGTGAACTGACAAGCATGACAGATATTTTGTCTTCCCAATTATTTAAAAAATTGACATTTTTGATTGTACAGTGAGTAGGAGATATTGCTGCTTTATAATATGTGGTCTCTTTGGCATCTGCTACCTTCAAGATAGTGTACTAATTTATGTCGACTACGTTTTAAAGCTATTAACCATAAAAAATGTGTGCTCTTCACTTTATTTTTGACCTGGCTGTGAACATTGCCTCTGTGCATTCACGACCCTGGCTAACCCAGCGAAGGGAAGATCTGAACTGGAAAATAAACCCAGGTTTCTCCACATGACAGTGTTGCAGCATTGTTACTGATCTACCAGGCTTGCCCCTAACTTTTTTGTTTTCATGGTGTTGAAATTTGAACTTTACTTGGTTTTCATAATCACTCTTGTTGTTCACTAGGGCCCATGCCCTCAGTTTATGATGCTGATAGTAGCTGTCATCTGGTGTATCTTTTACACGTCAGTCACTTTTGCTTGACTAGTTTGTAGAAAATATTTTGTTCTTAGTAAATTTTCATCCCAGTTTACATTTCCTCTCTTAGTTTTAATATCCATTTGTTGGGATTTGAGGCAGGCTATCACCAGGACAAAATATTGCATTAGGTTCACTCTTAGCACTTGACAGACATCTGTAGTTAAACTAATCCTGTGAATGGTAAAAGCTCAGAAGGGAGTGGCAGTCTGTAAATTGCAGTAATTATAGACATTGGTGGTGCATTAGAATACAATGTGCACTGCCATGCTAAGGACCTGGGTTTAATTCCTAGGTCAGGTCTTCTAGTCCCTGGGTCTGTTAGGGCTAAGGATGCTGTGGAAGCTCCCTCCGTGGAAGGAGGGAGCCTCATCCATTGCTCATTTGTGAGTGACGGCTTATGGTACTGTAGCCTCATGTAGGCTGCTTGCAATTAAACTGGAAGCTCAAAAGAGCAGGGCAAAAAAAAAAAAAAGGTATAATGAGGCTGATATTTTGTGCTATTTAGATGGATAAATAAGGACTTACCCAGGTAGGTGGCAGCTGCTGAATGTCTGGCTATGTTCAGTGGCTGCCACTTAGCCATATAAGTATTTATCTGGCTAAATAGTTGGATAAGTTGGGGGTGGGCAATGGGTGGATCAAGGTGGGGCAATTTATTCAGTTATCTTAATCGGATAAGTTATATCCAGATAACTTAGATAACCAGATATCTTTTGAATATTGGGCCCATTTTGCTTCTGCCCACCCTGAATCAAAGTGCATGTGTACTGAGTTCTGGAGAGAAAAATAGTCAGTGGCCCTTGGCTGAGTACTGCTGCTGCGATGGCTGGACTAATTTGGGAAAAAAAATAGTGGTTATAAAAAAAAAAAAAGAGAGAAAAATCCCCCCAGGTAGTTGCAAATAAATACTTGTGTCTCTGTAGCCCAATAGAGGCTGATTCCAGTTGAGCTTAGAAGCCCAGGGGAGCTGGAAGAAAAACAAGACAACCCATGCTGTATGTTATAAACATAAAGTGATCAGAAGCATTCACTTCAACAGGCCCTAATGGGCATGAGTGGATGCAATCTGGGTGAATGTTAGTTAAGCAGTTACTTGTTCTCTATAGTGATTGTATAGACATCTGAGCCTTCAGATTTCATTACCCTCTTATCACCATTGAGAAAAGGATATAATGTTCCCTAATATATTCCTCAGGACTGAGGGATTCAAGATGCTGTATAACAACATAAAATACTTGTGGAAGTTTATTTTTCCAGAGAGATTGCAGTATTATATGCTGCACTGTAACTGTGTCATGCACTGGCAGCCGAGCAGGTCAACATGCTTAGTTTTATTGAACTTGTTTTAATACCAGAATAGATCAAAACGTCCACACTTGGACCACAGAGATTAGTTATTCTTTGTGCAGTTTTTTTGTTGCTGTTAACGTGCAATGTCTGTTCTAATATTATAGTCCGATGAGGAAAATGACAAAGAAAAGGACGACGAAGAAGGCCAACAAACTTTTATTGCACATGTCCCAGTGCCATCGCAGCAAGAGGTGAGTAAGGAATCACTGATGAAGGACTCATATCTGTAGGAGTAGAGCGCATGACATGACAGAACAGGACAAGATTCTTTGGCTCATAAGCCTCAACATACATAAAGGTGTCTGTGTGCATCTCCGTGGTATTCATCCCTTGTCATTTAATTCTGCATCAGACCAGATCACAAATGTTAGCATTTTGTTCCATGTGAAGTTACTTAAAGAACAGAAGAGAAATAGGCTCCTGAGCCTTGGCATGAGTAACCCTATACATTTAGCTCTTGAGTACATACACGTATATAGGTTGATTGGTCTATTTAAACTTTTTTATTGTGTTAGAGGACATGGCAAAAGGCAGCAAGGTCTGGGAATGTCATAGAGGCAGTTCATGTTTGTCCCCAGAGGTTGAAGGTCAGGAGCTGTTGCATGGATGATCTATGGTGATGTGAAAACAACACTTGTAGGGAAAAGGATTTCTAAGCTCCTGAAGAAGTCAGGAGAAAACTTACGATCCACTTCCAGAAAAAGCACCCGGATTTGAACTTATTTTATTTTTGTGCATCATGTAGAAGAGAGGGTAATACATGTAGGCATGTTACATACATTTTAGAATTTCAGTTTTGTTCCTAGTTTAAAAAGAATAAAGACTAAATCAGTCTTCTAAATTTATTACTAGGCCTTGGTTTCTAGTCTGGTTCTGGATGCACACAGAAAATGCAGCTTGATAACCCAATTATGGATTAACGTGGTCTGAAAATGTGTTATAAGAGAAATCCCTCAAAAGAGATCATAGGAAAAACTAATCAGCTGGAACCTCACAGCAATAATGAACCCCTTCCACCCCATGCATACACACAAACATGGGGGAGAGTTTTTCTTACACACATGACAAAGCTGTGACCTAATCTCTTTCTCAAAGGGCAACAGACTTCTGTTTCCTGGCAAATATGTACAGTAATGTAAAAGTTAAAAGTTTATAGGTCTAATCACCCACTGGAAGGAATGTTGCTAATCAGTTACAGTATACTTTTTGAAGGACAAGGAAAACTGGATTCAAAGAAAATTTGTGGACGCTTCAGCGCTGCCCCATCTGTGTTAAATTCTCTGTGCTGAAGAAATTGCCAGACTTAAGATTGTGCTAGTGTGGTTTGCTTTAACCCACTGGCATAGAGGCCTCAAAAAAGGAAGGAAGTCTATCTTACTGCAGGTTCAGTGAGAACTCAGATTGCAGATTACAGATGCTTTCCATGCCTTGCTCTTCTACAAAATATTTATAATATACTTGTGGTGCAGGAGTACCCATGGACATCCAGAATAGGTATTAATATTAGTGAGGGGTTCCTCTGTAGCAAGGACCTTTTAATGGGATGGCAGATATATATAGGGGGCAAATAAATTCTGACTTAGGGACTCAATAGGGAGGGGTATAGAGTTGAGAATGAAACCTGGTCAAAGGGAAGTTAAATACCTTCAAAGTGCCTCAGTTTGCAAGAGGCGGCAGAGTCCAGAGGTTAGCAAGAAAAAAGCAAAATGGCGTGATCTGGATATCATTATGAACAGAGGTATCAGTTAAAGGAACTAGGGGAGGAGTCTTGGTTAGGTACTTAAATCCTTGACCACCTGAGAAGTGCCATGTGCATACAATAGGGGAGCAGGAACAGTTGCCCTGACAAAGAACTTTAATCCCTGGTTGAAAGATTAGTGCAGGGAAGGTTTGGGGTATATTGGTGACTGGGGATGTACCTGGGCTAGGTATGGACCCGGTGACCTTTCCTTGGATGGAATTCTTTCAGGGCCTTCAAGCCTTTGTTCAGGTGCAGTCAACTCCTGCCCCAGCCGGGAAGGCATTGTCCTTCCAGCCCTATCAGCATGCTTTGGGACATGCCTTACCTCACCAAAGGTATCCCTGATAGGGATCCAGACACCACGGACGACGAAAGGGATGCAGACTCATTGGAGGATGGGGAAATCCCTCCAGGCTTGGAGCCAAACTGAACCATGTTACAGTTTTTCCATAGAGATGAATTGCTGGCCCTGTTTCCAGACCCTGAAAACTCTGGGAGTTCCCGGCACGAACCCTATGATGGAACCAAAGAAGAATCCCATCCTGGTGTCTCTGTGGAAAGTCTCTTGCTATTTCCCAATGCTGGAAGCCATCCAGGAGTTGGTCTGTGCCGTTTCGAAGCAAACAGTTATCCCAGTGGTGGGAGGAGTGGCCTTGAAGGATGCGCACAATAGGTGGTTGGAGTCCATCCTTAAGCAAGCCTTTGGCGCGACAGCAATGACGCTATAGATTGCTTCCCTTTGTACCCTTTGGCTCACTCGTGTCTGCTTCTCGAGAGAGAGGCAGATAGCTCAGGGATGCATTCCAGAGAGGCAATGGAGCCCGCCGTGGCCCTCCGAGCGGATGCAAGCTCTGACCTAGTGCGTATCTTGGCCTGAGAAGTAGCCTCAGTGGTGGCGGCCAGAAGACAACTATGGCTGCGAAATTGGTCAGTGGGCGCGACCTATAAGGCAAACCTCACAAAGATGCCTCTTATTTGGAAGAGAATTGGTAAAGCTAGCCAGTAAGTGGGGTGAATCTCCAGTGCTTCAGCTACCGGAAGATAAGAAACAGAGGTTGCAGCGCCCCTCGTCCATGAGGGGTCGAGCCAGGGTCTCCCAGGGCTTTTGGCCCTACAGAAATTTGTCATTTTAGACATCCTGGCCCTTAGGAAGGTCTCTCGGTCCTTTTGGAGCCAACAATCAAAAAGAGGAAATGGTTCGGGATCAGGTTCGGTCCGAACTTCCCAATGAAGTTTTACCGATCCATCCACCAGATGAGGAGATAGAATAGGAATATCTGACCCCCCTATCAGCTGTGGGTCGAGATCACGTCAGACAAATGGGTACTATGAGAAGGATATGCTCTGGAATTTCGCAGCATTTCTTGGGACATGTTTATGATGTCACCTTGCCTCTCCCAACACAAGAAACTGGCAGTGGAGTCTACCTTGATAAGGCTTCTCAGGAAAATATGGGTCGTTATTCCATCTATTTCATCGTACCCAAGAAGGGAGGGTTCCTTTCGCCCCATCCTGGACCTCAAGAGCATCAATCGTCCTCCTTGGGAAAGGGCAGTTCGGCGCCTACCCCAGTTCCTCCTGTGGATAATTCATTTCTCCTTGGAAACTTTGTTCCATCACAACGGCCATACAACTAAGAGAGTTCTTAACCTTCCTGGACCTTTCAGAGGCCTACCTTCATATTCCAATCCGTCAAGAACACCAGCGTTTCCTACACTTTGTGGTACTAGGCCACCATTATCACTTCCAGACTTTGCCCTTCGGCCTGGCCACTGCCCTGAGAACATTCTCCAAAATTATGGTGGTCGTAGTGACAGCACTGAGGAAAAAAGGGAATCCTGGTGCACCCTTACTTGGACGACTGGCTGATCTGTGTGAAGTTGTTGGAAGAGAGCCTCCAGGTGACCAGCAGAGTCATGTCCCTGCTTCAGGAACTTGGGTTGTGAACATGGACAAAAGCAGCCTCAAGCTCTCCCAGTCCTTAGAGTACCTGGGAGTCCAGTTCAACACCAAGCAGGGAAAAGTCTTCCTCCCACCCTCGAGGATAAGGAAGCTGATGTGCCAAGTGCGTCTGTTAGCGAACACAGTGCGCCCCACGGTGTGGAACTATCTTCAGGTCCTCAGCCTGATGGCGTCAACCCTGGAGGTAGTCCCATGGGCAAGGGCACATATTTATTGATTGATTGATTGGCTTTTATAGACCGGTATTCGTAAGAACATCATATCGGTTTACATGAAACTTGAGAAAAAACAGAATTACAATTAACAGGGTATAAAAACTGGGAGGGGGATCAAAACGAAGTCAGAAAGCAACATTGCAGGTTTAAAATGCTAAATAAGTTGTCAACAAGGATGGATAGAGATTGTACAGGGCATTTAAAACTCGAAAAGGAGATACAATGTTTGTAAGGCATCTTACAACTATGAGTGTGCTGAGAGGGAGTTGACGCTCTGGATCTTACGGGGAGAGGGAGGGGCATGGTAGAGTCAAAGATTAGGGCAAGGTAAGAGCAGGTGCGGGGAGGAGATATTTATTCTGGGAAGGCTTGTTTAAAGAGCCATGTCTTTAGATTTTTTTTTTTTTTTTTTAAATTTTTGTGAGCATGGCTCCAGGCGAAGGTCTGACGGCATAGAGTTCCAGAGGGTGGGTCCTGCGATGGAGAGGGCGTGCTCTTTTGTGGAGAGCAGGCGGTAGGTTTTTGGAGAGGGGGTGTGTAGCGTACCTTTGTATGCTATTCTGGGTGGGGTGGTTGGAGGAATGAAGGCGTAGGGAATTGCCAAGCCAGTGCTTATTGCAGTTGTGAATGGTTTTGTGTATGATAGAGATTTTTGTAAAGGATACGGGAGGATATTGGGAGCCAGTGGAGTTCCTTGAGGATAGGGGTAATGTGATCTGATTTGCAGGTGTTGGTAAGAATTCTAGCTGCAGCATTTTGGTGGATTCAGGGAGGCCAAGGAGTAAAGAATTACAGTAGTCAATTTTTGATAGGATAGCGGCCTGAAGTACTGTGCGGAAACCACTATGATGGAGGAGGGGCCACTCCAGTGCTCCCTGCTGTCACGTTTGAATCCACTGTCTCAAGACTACTTGATTCGCCTCCACCTACAAATGGAAGTATGCTCTCTGCTCCAGTGATAGCTACAGGAAGTTTACCTAAGCAAGGGTGTAAGCCTGTCTCCACCGAAGTGGCTAGTCCTCACGATGGCCACAAGCCTCCAAGGGTGGGGAGCTCACTGTCAGGAATTGACAATCCGGGGGTGATGGACCAAGGAAGAGGCGAACTGGAACATAAACTGCCTGGAAGCCCAAGCGGTCAAGTTAGCATGTCTTCAATTCAGCCACAGACTCCAGGGCCAGGTGGTCTGGGTGATGTCTTACAATGCAATAATGGTAGCCTACATCAGCCGCCAGGGAGGAACCAGAAGCCGCCAAGTGTCTCTGGAAATAGATCCCCTTATGGAATGGGCGGAGTTAAATCTACAGGGGATCTCGGCCTACCACATCACAGCAAAAGACAACTTCAAAATAGAGTTTCTCAGCAGGGAGAGTCTGGATCCAGGAGAATGAGCATTGTCGACCAGAGCCTTCCAGCTCCTGGTAGATTGCTGGGGCTTCCCATCCATCGACCTGCTGGCCGCATCTCACAATGCGAAGGTCTCCTGATTCTTCAAACACAGAAGAGATCAGCTCTCCCAAGGGATCGACGCCCTTGTCCAGACTTGACCAAAGGAAGACTTACTGTTTGCCTCCCCCCCCCCCCCACCCCCGTGACCTTTGCTGGGCAAGGTCATTCGCAAGATCTCACGACAGAGGATTAGTCCTTCTAGTGGCCCCGAATTGGCCCAGACGCCTGTGGTATGCACACAAGCGGAGGCTTCTGGTAAAGTGCCCCCTATGCCACCCTCCGCATAGGGATTTGCTCCAGCAAGGTCCAATCCTTCACGAGGACCCAACTCTGTTTTGGCTTACGGTCTGGCCCTTGAGAGGGCTCACCCAATGAAGCGTGGATATTCGGTGGCAGTAATTGCCACTTTGCAGGGTGCCCCCCTCGGACGACCAAAATCCTCATGGTTCTGCAATTTTTACAGGACGGTCCTAATAAAGGGTTGTCCCTCAACTCCTTGAAAGTCCAGGTTGCAGTTCTCTCCTGTTTCAGAGGAGAGGTGAATGGAGCCTGCCTGTTCATACATCCGGACTTGACCCATTTCCTAAAAGGGGTTAAACACCTCCAACCACCCTTAAGGTGGCCGGTCCCCCTATGGAATCTCAATCTAGTATTGGACTTTTTAGCAGGGCCTTCCTTTCGGCAGCTGCGCAGTCTGTCCCTTCGCCTGTTAACGCTGAAGACTGTATTGTTTGGCGATATGCTCGGCTCGTCGCATCTCTGAATTCTAGGCGTTGTTAGGTCGTAAGCCATTCCTCCAGTTGATTCCAGAAGTGTTACAGCTTCGCACCGTTCCATCCTTCTTGCCAAAGGTAGTCTTGGAATTTCACTTGAATCAGTCCATTTCCTTGCCATCCCTAGATAGACACAAGGACACGGAAGACTACTACCTCCTACGCCACTTAAACATCAGTAGACTATTAGCACGGTATCTGGAAATCTCGGAAACGGTGAGCAAGACGGACCACTTGTTTGTTTTTAACGGTGGAAGGAAACAAGGTGAAGCAGCTTCATGAGCTACCATAGCTCGCTGGATCCAAGGAAGTGATCACGGGAGCTTATGTAGAGGCAGGGAAGCCATTACCCTTTCAGGTTATAGCTCATTCCACTTGAGCCTAGACAGTATCCTGGGAGGAAGCTACTCTGCTGTCTCCTGTCGACATCTGCCGAACAGCGACTTGGTCTTCCTTGCACACCTTCTCCAGGATCTATCGCCTGGACGTCCAAGCCGGAGAGGATGCAGCCTGTGCAAGGGCGGTGCTAACTGGACTGCGGACAGCCTCCCATCCCATTCATGAGTAAGTTTTTGTTCATCACATTGGTCCTGAGTCCATCTGGCTATACGCTAGGAAATAGAGAAATTACTTACCTGATAATTTCATTTTCCTTAGTGTAGACAGATGGGACTCAGCATCCCACCCATGGCTGCCCATGAGGTGAATCTCTATTCCAAGAGATTACGGGTAATCTGTCACCCTATCCCTAGATCAGGGCATCTATAATATCGCTGGGATTCAGCGCTTATGTTTGGTTGAGTACAGTTATGGTCATCTGTTTTTTGTTGGGGTTTTTTTTTTTTTTAATCAAGTTTCAAGTTTTTTATCGTGTTACTATTGAAAAACTTGATTAAAATTTGATTATGTCCACAATGGCTTTTGAAGGGAATACTGAATGGCTGAGGTCACTGCAGGGGTATATCTAAGGTAAGTAATTTCTCCATTCAAAACAATTGGTTAAAACAATAATAGGTAATGTTTAATAATGGGTTTAAAAAAGGTTTGAATAAGTTCCTAGAAGAAAAATCCATAAACTGCTATTAATCAGTAAGGAATAGTAGCTTGAGATCTATTTAATGTTTAGGTACATGCCAAGTACTTGTGACTTGGATTAACCATTGTTGGAAATAGGATGCTGGGCTTGATGAATCACTGGTCTGACCCAGTATAGCAATTCTTATGTTCTTATTCCAGAATATAAACACTTCAGAAGAGGCACAATAAGAAAAGAAAATAGGGGGGACAGGGCACTAGTTCTTTTTATATTATGAACATATTAGTAACGACTGGGAGAGCAGGGAGAAACTAAATTATTGTAGGTTGCCCTGGAAAAACCTAAAAAGATTCTATAATATAGGAGACCTCCAGCACAGAGAAAAAAGTTGGATTCAAACAGAATTAGAGGCATCAGCTTGGACAGTGCACAAAGGGGAGATATTGCTCATAGATGACATCAGTTTACCAGATGTGAATTGGAGCCTACCTACTGAAGTATAAACTAAGAGTGAAAGAAGTCCTGGATGAATTCTTCAGGCAGTTAATTGAAAAGTTCATTTGAGGAAATACTATACTTGATCTGGTACTTACAAATGTAGACCATATCATGACCTCATTTTAGGGAAGTTTTAGGGATTAGTGAGATTTGATATCTTTGTTCAAGAATGTCGGTATAGAAAAATTCGAAATAAATAAATAAATAAATCATCTTTTAATGCGATTCAGTATTAGATTCTGATCTGAAGAAGGGGTCTTTCCAAGATTTTGTTCAGAGGATGGCTTAATTTTACCAGAGCACCATCCTATCATCCCGCCTGTTTGAAGCCAGCCAGAATGTTTTTGCCCTTATAGCTGTTGGCAACACTCATCCACCTTCTTTTTCCAGGAAGTGTAAAAGACAATGTGGAGCATTGCACACACTGTACTTCTTGTCAGTAAGAAGGTGGACATAATGTATTGTGTGAAGATGGTGAATAAATTTGACAGATCCTAATTTCCACACCAAAATGTGGTCAGCATATTTTTCTTAAAAAGGACCAAGAAGGTTACGAACATGCACCTGCTTTCCCTGGGCATGATTTTCAAACTCTGGATGCTTTTCAGAGAAAGTACGATCAGAATGTTATACTCTAATTACACACATTGGCCTTCAAGATTTACTAATACGATACTTGCACACAGTCCTGGAAGGAGCCCAGGATTTCACCCATTATCTCATTCAAGAGAAAAAGGCAGACGCTATCAACTATTGGAGAACAGTGAGGAGTGCCAAAAGCATCTGATTCTCAAGACTCTTGTCCTTGAGTAACACAAATCGGTTTGGATTTCAGAATTTCCATATTGAATATTCATGAAATATATTTGATCTAAAAACGAGGTTAACTTCCATAATGTGGCTGTCCTGAAAATCAGACATGAGGACTGGCATTTATTTGTTTACTAATGTGAATAAGTTATTAATCTGATGATAAGTTTCAGTGCAACTAATGACAATATGAACTACATTTCTCAGTAAATAAGTAGAGTAAGTTTAGCCACAAAAATGTGTCATCTGATGGTGCTGAGATGGAAAAGTTTTCTCAGAGGGGCGGATTTTCAGAGCCCTGCTCGCGTAAATCCGCCCAAAACCGGGCGGATTTACGCGAGCAGGGCCCTGCGCGCCGGGAAGCCTATTTTACATAGGCCTCCCGGCGCGCGCAGAGCCCCGGGACTCGCGTAAGTCCCGGGGTTCTCGGAGGGGGGCGTGTCGGGGGCGTGTCGGGGGGCGGGCCCGGTCGTCGCGGCGTTCCGGGGGCGTGTCGGCAGCGTTTTGGGGGCGGGTACGGGGGCGTGGCTACGGCCCGGGGGCGTGGCCGCGCCCTCCGTACCCGCCCCCAGGTCGCGGCCCGGCGCGCAGCAGGCCCGCTGGCGCGCGGGGATTTACGTCTCCCTCCGGGAGGCGTAAATCCCCCGACAAAGGTAAGGGGGGGTGTAGACAGGGCCGGGTGGGTGGGTTAGGTAGGGGAAGGGAGGGTAAGGTGAGGGGAGGGCAAAGGAAAGTTCCCTCCGAGGCCGCTCCGATTTCGGAGCGGCCTTGGAGGGAACGGGGGGAGGCAGCGCGGCTCGGCGCGCGCAGGCTATACAAAATCGATAGCCTTGCGCGCGCCGATCCGGGATTTTAGTGGATACGCGCGGCTCCGCGCGTATCTACTAAAATCCAGCGTACTTTTGCTTGAGTCTGATGCGCAAGCAAAAGTAGGCTGATCGCGCTTCTTTTAAAATCTACCCCAGAGTGCAGAAAGACTATGAAAGTCTCTCTGAGCATGCATGGACCTTCCCACTCAACAGCCCGAAATCCTCGAAGATGACGCACTTTCATAATCACTGCTGGAGATGCCTCAGGCCTTCCTTCAACATGACAAACTATGCCCATTTTGTGCGCATGTCTCTCAGGGCTAGGAGATCCAGAGGCACATGCTCTACTTCCTAGAATCTCCTTACACTTTGTCATATGCAAACAGGGGAAAGCCTACATTTGCAGAGGGACATTCACCCAAGATAAAGAAGGCAAAGTTCTTTCATGCTTGGAGCCAGGACTTGACACAGTCTTGACACAAGTGCCGTTCACCCTCCAGTAAAGAGGGAGGTAAGTTGAATTCTTCCATGCCAAAGGATATCGGTGTGGAACAAGAGAGAAGAGGCTCTCTGGGCTGATGATCACTGGCTCAGTCCTCCAAATTTCATGGCACAGAAATAAGATCAGCATGGGAGTTGTCACTATCCGCTGAATCTCTTTTCAGCATAGACAGCTGGTGCCATTGACTAACGTGGTGTTGATGCCTTGTTGGTATAAAATCATCTTGGCACCAATGTTTTCCCCTTCAGTATCAAGTAGATAAAAAAGGCTGGAAATACTCTAGCAAAATCTTGGCTGAGAGGGGGGGAAAGTCTTCAATAAAAATGTCAGTTTTGGTCCCAGAATCAGATGGTCCCTCTCTGGGAATTCCTTCTGCTCCAATGGACCATCAACTTCTTAAGAAAATGTGTGAAGTCTTTGTAAAGAATTATTTTACTGATATGCTGAAGTTGCCCCCTCCTGCTTCATTCAGCAAAAGTGTCCTCTGTTTTGGACACCTTGGCTTCAGAGCTGTATATCAAATCCACTATTCTGCCATATCAACACACAGATGAAATGGTCCAAACCTACTCAGTATCTCAGGAGGTTTTGTCCTTGACAGGAGAAGAACTCTATCAAAATATCTGATTCCAGAAAAGGCTCTTTCCCTGTACGTACCCAGATCAGTCCAGACTCCTGGGTTTGCCGCCCCCCCCCAGCAGATGGAGACAGAAGTTTACTAAACAAACTCCTCCTCATATAGGCTGGTGCCACCTACAGTCTGGCAGTATTCTTCTGTCTCCAGCAGGTGGAGGACATGCCAAACCTACAGTCTGATGGGGCCTAGACTAGGGTTTTAGTTAGGCAAGAATTTAAACAAACTTTAACCAAAATTTAAAAAAAAAAAAAGTTTTAGGGACAAGTTCGTTGGAGACCGACCGCAGTGTGTTCCTGCAGGTCACGGTCTCTTGCCTCCCGGGGGGGGTTGCGAGGTCCTGAGGGGGACCATCCTCCCTGGTTACAGAGGATGGGTGTTGGGAGTTGAGGACCCGTGTTTGCCAACACACCTTACCACTGGGGGTGATACCGGGGAGCCCGGCCCACTCCCCCCAGTGGATTCAGGACCCAGGCGGCTGGACAGGTACCTTTCAAAAAAAAAAAAAAAAATTTTTTTTCTTCTTTCCTGCATTTCGTCTCCCGTTGTCCCTCCGTTCGTGGTGGGATAGTTAGGCACCGTTTCGCCGTGTTTTCGGGGGGGGGGGGGGGGTGGTAGGTGTTAGTTTTGTTTGCCTGCCCGACCATGCCACGTCCGGCCGCGTGTCGGACCTGTGGCGCAGCGTGAGCGTGCGAGAGTCTTTGTGCTGCCTGCGCCTCCGGAGGTGAAGGTGCCTCCGTGCCACCAAAATGGGTGGTCCTACAGGTCCAGACACTGATGGGAGCATATGGGGAGCTGCCTGCCGCGATTCCTGACCCCGGGAAGCGCGGGAACGGGCGCCATTTTGGGTCCCTCGGGGTCGGCGATCCCGATGGCAGCCACTATTTTGTCTCCTTTGGGGATAGGGGACGCTGCAGTGCAGGCGTTTACAGGGGAGGAGGGCCTTCCCCCGAGTTTGTCTCTTCAACGCAGAGTCCCCAAGGGGGACAGACCTGCGCCTAGTGACAGAGTAACTGTGAATGCTCCAGTGGCACAGGACACGGATGATATGTCTTCAGAGTCCTCTTTTTCTTCGGATTTCGTCCTTCTAATGCATAAGGCCTTTAAGGCCCGGAGGGCACATAAGAGAAAATCCCCTCCCCTGGAATCCCAGCCCCTTCCTACAAAACGGCCTCGGGGCCCTCCTAATGCAGGGACCTTGGCTGACCAGAGACCAGAGCCCCTAAGGACCCTGGTGCCTGACCCTGAGCCTTCCTCAGATTGAGGAATCGGAGGACCCGGACAAACGGGAGTTACCTCCTCAGCCCCTCAGGGGGTGGAGGGAGAGGCCGAGACGCAGCAGGGCGGGCTCTGAGGGGTTCATGGGGCGGACGGGGATGATCGAAGGTGGTCCGGCTGTTTCGCAGGGATGAGTTAGGGCCTCTCATTCCGGCTATTTTGGGGGAGCTCGGGATTCAGCTGCCTCAGGTGGAGTCACGCCTAGGAGCTACGGACCCTGTGGTCCTGGGTTTCTGGGGGCCGCCTTCGTCTTTCCCTTTTCATTTTTCAGCCATAGATTTGCTGTTTAAGGAGTGGGACATTCTGGATTTGGGGCTGAAGTTGGCGAAGGCGATGGACAAGTTATACCCCTTGCCCGAGGAGGCTTTGGAACTTTTGCGGGTTCCTACGGTGGATTCAGCAGTGGCGGTGGTCACGAAGAAGACCATCATCCAGGTTACGGGGGGCATGGCCCTTAAGGACGTGCAGGATCGTAAACTGGAAGTCCAGCTTAAAAAGATTTTTGAGGTTTCTGCCCTAGGGATCCGGGTAGTGATGTGTAGCAATTTTTTATTGAGGGCAGGTCTATGCTGGGTACAGCAGCTACTGGCCAATGACTCTGTCACAGGAGGAAGTTCTTCAGGCGGTATTAGTCAATACCCGCGCCGCAGCGTTCTGTAATATCTGTAGTGGATGAATCGATGATTTAGGTAGGCCTAACATAGTAGAATTGCAGTAATCAATACCTGTAAATAACATCACCTGAAGTACATATCTAAAATTGTCTCTAGAAAGTAACGGTTTCAAACGTTTAAGCATCCTCAATTTACCGAAGCCTTCATTAACTTTCTTTTTGATATGAGCCTTTAGGTTCATCTCAAAATCTATAAGTAAACCTAAATTCCTAGCCACATCGACCAGTTTAAAACAAGTATCATCATTTAGCACTACAGATTTCTGTTCTGAAAACACATTTTTCCTATCTAAAACCATAAATACTGACTTATCTAAATTTAAAATTAATTTCAATTGAATTAACAATTGACTAATGATGATCAAATACATCTGAATGCTTTTAAAAGTGTCTTCTAGACTCCCTACAATTGGAATTAAAATTTGGATATCATCTGCATAGACATAATAGATGAGATTAAGACCAGTTAAAAGATGACACAATGGCAATAAATATTAAAAAGGGTCGCGGAGAGGGCGGAACCCTGTGGTACTCCGGTTTCTAAGTCTATTTTAGCAGACATCTTATTTTTAATTTTTACTGAGAAAGTCCTATTATCTTGTGGTACCCAAGAAGGAAGGAACCCTTTGTCCTATTCTCGATTTTGAGTGGGTCAACAGATGTCTACGGATTCCTCGATTCCGAATGGAAACTCTACGGTCCGTCATTGCATCGGTGTGACGGGGGGAATTTCTAGCCTCGCTGGATCTCACCTGCACATCGCCATCCGTGCAGATCAACGTTATTTAAGGTTCTTCGTTTTGGGGTGCCACTATCAATTCTGCGCTCTGCCGTTCGGCCTCACCACGGCACCCAGGACTTTCACCAAGGTCGTGGTAGTGGTGGTAGTGCAGCTCCGCAAGGAGGGATACCTAGTACATCCGTATTTGGACGATTGGCTGATTAGGACGAAGTCGGAATTGCGGTGCCAGGAAGTGATCACTCATGTACTACAGTTGCTAAAGTCGTTAGGTTGGGTAGTCAACCCGGTCACCTGATCCCCTCCCAATCATTGGAGTTTTTGGGAGCTCTGTTCTGGTGGCAGGGTACAGTGTCCCTCATGGAGGAACGCCGGGTTACACTTCAGCGGCAAGTACGGGCCGTGCTAGCCAATCCCTCTCCAATTGTTTGGGATTACTTGCAGGTACTGGGTTCCATGACTTCGACTCTGGAGTTGGTCCCTTGGGCCTTCGCTCATATGCGACCTTTACAGTCAGCTTTACTCTCCCGCTGGAACCCTGTCTCAGAACAGTTCCATATTGGGTTACCTCTGACAGGTTCAGCTCGTTCCAGCCTGACCTGGTGGCTCAACCCGGACAACTTACGGCGGGGAGGACCTCTGGTCATTCCGGACTGGACGGTGGTCACCACAGATTCCAGCCTTTATGGTTGGGGAGCGGTCTGTCAGAGGACGTCCATGTAGGGCAGGTGGTCCACACAGGAGGCTCGGTGGTTTATCAGTTGGCTGGAGACCAGAGTGGTGAGGTTGGCACTGCAGGCATTCCTGCCGATTCTCAGCGGCAAGTTGGTGCGCATTCTGTCTGACAATGCGATCACAATGGCCTACATCAACCGTCGGGGGGGGGGGAACCAGAAGTCAACCAGTAGCATTGGAAGCTCGGTTACTGATCGCTTGGGCGGAACACAATCTGTTCAGCATAGCGGCCTCTCACATTGCCAGGATCGACAACGTGCGAGCAGACTACCTCAGTCGACATTACCTAGATCCCGGAGAATGGGAACTTGCAGACGAAGCCTTTCATCACATTTGTACCCATTGGGGAACACCTTGGATGGATCGAACGGCAACGTTTTGGAACACCAAGGCACCGCAATTCTTTGCCCGGCGTAGGGAGCCATGCGCGGAGGGCGTGGACGCGTTGGTTCTCTCCTGGCCACAAGAAATACTACTGTATGTTTCCTCCTTGGCCTCTCATCGGACGAAATCTTCGCAGGATAGAAGTGCATCCGTCTGAGGTCATTCTCGTCGCTCCTGAATGGCCGAGGCGTCCATGGTTCGCGGATCTGATCAATCTGGCGATCGACAGTCCCCTGAGGTTCCCGGACCTGCCGGATCTACTCCACCAGGGTCCAGTTTATTTCGATTAGGTCGAATGCTTTTGTCTAGCAGTATAGCTTTTGAGAGGAAACGTTTGACATCCCAGGGGTATTCGGATGCGGAGATATCTACCATGTTACAGTCCCGTAAGGTTTCCAGTTCCTTATCTTATGTCAGGGTCTGGAAGGTTTTCGATACTTGGCGTCTCGCCAGAGGAGTTCAGTCTACCCAGGCCGGAGTCTCGGAGGTGTTGAGCTTCCTTCAAGAGGGTTTATCAAAGGATTGTCCTGGAGTTCGTTACGAGTGCAGGTGGTCGCGATTGGTTCCCTGCGCAGTAACATACGTGGACTAAGCCTGACGGCACACCCGTTTTTTATGCGGGGTAAAGCAATTGAGACCTCCTGTACGGGATCCATGACAGTCTTGGAATTTAAATTTGGTCCTCAAAGCCTTGTGTTCGGCACCTTTTGAGCCTTTGCGTAGGGTGATGTTGAAAGATCTCATCTTGAAGGTTGTATTTTTGGTGGCTATTGCCTCCACTCGCCGACTATCAGAGCTTCAAGCGTTGTCGTGTAGGGAGCCCTTTTTGAGGACCTCTGATTTGGGTGTTTCCTTGCGTACTGTTCCATCCTTTCTACCCAAGGTGGTGTCTTCTTTCCACTTGAATCAGTCAGTGGAACTGCCAGCTTTCTCTGAACAAGACAGGTCGGACCCCGCGTTTAAGGAGTTAAAGAAGTTGGATGTTTGCAGAGCTTTGCTCCGCTACCTGGAACTTACAAATGGTTCAGGGTATCTGATCATCTATTTGTACTCTGGAGTGGACCTCGTCAGGGTAATATGGCTTCCAAGACCACGATAGCTCGTTGGTTAAAGGAAACCATTAATTCGGCTTATCTGTTAAGAGGTCGACCATTGCTGGTGGGACTTCGGGCACACTCTACTCGATCTCAGGCTGCTTCCTGGGCAGAAAGTCATCAGGTGTCGCCAGAGGAAATCTGTAGGGCGGCTACATGGAAGTCTCTTCACACCTTTGCTAGACAATACCGTTTGGATGTTCAGGAGCCTGGGACAGGGACGTTCGGATCTGGGGTACTGCGTGCGGGCCTCTCCGGATCCCATCCCAAGTAGATAACGCTCTGGTACATTCCAGGAGTCTGGACTGATCCGGGTATGTACAGGGAAAGGAAAATTAGTATCCTTACCTGATAATTTTCATTCCTGTAGTACCACGGATCAGTCCAGAGTTCCGCCCTGATTTGGGGTTTTATCACTTTGGAGAGTCCCCGCTATTGTATTTCTGTCGCCTTTCTTGCAGATCGATTTGTTGTTCGACAGCACGTGGTTTCTGATCCCCGCTGGGGGTTCCATGAGTCCATTTTTTCCGGTGGTTCGGTTACTATATATAGTTAGTTGGGGTTTTTATAATCCATTCTGCTTTGACATTAAGTAATACTGCCAGACTGTAGGTGGCACCAGCCTATATGAGGTGGAGTTTGTTTAGTAAACTTCTGTCTCCATCTGCTAGGGAGGGGGCCAAACCCAAGAGTCTGGACTGATCTGTGGTACTACAGGAACGAAAATTATCAGGCAAGGATACTAATTTTCCTTTTATTTCCACTGCCTCACTCTTTTTGTTCAGGAGACTAATAATCGCAGGTCTTCCATCTGATCCTTTCCCTTGGCGGCCTAGCAGTACATCTCCACTTGAATATATATTCTACCCAACCTTTGCGCAGAAAATGGATAATGAAATTCCTTTTAGATTGCAGGAAGAATCAGAACCAAATGAAGATATCTTTGAGTTACTTAAATACATTCCACATCTAGGCAGATAGTGGCAGTTCCAGTGCACAGGCTGCTTCAGGAACTTCAGCTTAGAATGTGGCAAACACCAGTATCCATTCTCCCTATATCAGTAAAGTTAGATCTAAAATACAGAGTTCAGCCATTTCCAAGACATGATACAGTTTAACTCCTCATCACGTAGTAGAGAGATCGGCCTTAAGAAAGGTAAAGTATTCTAAGATGCATTCCAACACCCGTCTTGCGGGCCGATACAGTAAAGTCCGCTCTCCTGGCACACGCGATTCACTATTTAAATTAGGTCCGGCGGTAGATCCGGGTAAAAGGAGGCGCTAGGAACACTAGTGCGTCCCTAGCGCCTCCTTTTTGACAGGAGCGGCGGCTGTCAGCGGGTTTGACAGCCGATGCTCAATTTTGCCGGCGTCTGTTCTCGAGCCCGCTGACAGCCACGGGCTCGGAAACCGGACGCCGGCAAAATTGAGCGTCTGGTTTTCAGCCCGACAGCCGCAGGCCGAATTCATATATTTTTTTTTTTAACTTTTTTTTTACACTTCGGGACCTCCGACTTAATATCGCTATGATATTAAGTCAGAGGGTGCACAGAAAAGCAGTTTTTACTGCTTTTCTGTGCACTTTCCCGGTGCTGGAAGAAATTAGCGCCGACCTTTGGGTCGGCGCTAATTTCTGAAAGTAAAATGTGCGGCTTGGCTGCACATTTTACTTTCTATATCCCGCGCGCATACCTAATAGGGCCATCAACATGCATTTGCATGTTGAGGGCGCTATTAGGTGCCGCGGGTTGGACGCGCCTTTTCCTCCCCTTACTGAATAAGGGGTAAGGGAAAACGCGCATCCAATAGCAGGCTAACAGTGCGCTCCGTTGGAGCGCACTGTACTATATCAGCCTGTTGGTAAGGGTGCCAGGATGCTTGACATGTCAAAAAGTGACTTCCAAGGGGGCTATGCTAAGCTCCAGAATAATAGCTCATTAGTTGCATATGATTCAATGTATATGCACATTGATCTACAAAAATTATCTTTAGCAGTAGTACTTCTGATAGATAAGATGCACTGCTTCATTCTTCCTATTCAAGACTGTGGCAAACATCTAATAAGTTTGGCATATGTTGCCTACAACATTATTTCTAGGACTATGTCAGTAGCCATTGGATCCAGAAGCTTTGCTTGGTATAGTGCACCTGAGCTTCATGAGAAAATACACAAAAATTTAAGATGCTCCGTGCACGGTTGATGACTTTTTTTTTTCCCGGAGAGAAAGTAAAGGAAATCGTGAATGTTATTAAGGATCACTGTGCTACTCTCCTTAACCTTCCAACAGCTATGACAGAGCAACAGTCTACTCCTAGAAAGACTCAACCTCAAATCTATAGAAGTCAATATTACTACCAAAGAAGGAAGATACCAGCAGTACACATATCCTTGTTTCCAATAACAGCAGCAGCAAAACAGGCCACATA
The DNA here is from genome assembly GCF_901001135.1 of Rhinatrema bivittatum. Classification (NCBI taxonomy): domain Eukaryota; kingdom Metazoa; phylum Chordata; class Amphibia; order Gymnophiona; family Rhinatrematidae; genus Rhinatrema; species Rhinatrema bivittatum. The sequence continues at coordinate 365,859,091 of NC_042618.1, forward strand.
ATAGAGAGAGAAGGTAACCTAAACCTCTACAATGCAGCATGGATTCACCAGGGGAAGGTCCTTTCAAACACATCTGATTTTTTTTTTTTATTGGGTGACTAGAGAATTGGATCAAGGAAGAACACTTGATGTGATCTGCTTGGATTTCAGCAAAGCTTTTGATACACTCCTGCATTAGGAGATTCTTGAATAAAATAAGAAGCTTGGGAGTGGGCGCCAAAGTGGTGGAGTGAATTACAAACTGGTTGACTGACAGGAGACAGCATGTAATGGTAAATGGAATCTACTGTGAAGAAAGAACATTAAGTGGAGTGCTTCAAGGATAAGTTTTGGGACCAGTCCTTTTCAGTAACTTTGTGAATGACATTTCGGAGGGGATAAGAGGAAAAGTTTGCCTTTTTGCGGATGATGCTAAGATCTGCAACAGAGTGGACATGCCTGAAGGAGTAGAGAATGAAAAGTGATATAACAAAGCTTGAAGAGTGGTAGAAGGTTTAGCAGATGAGATTCAATGCCAAGAAGTATAGAGTCATGTATCAGGGGTGTAATAAACCAAAGAAAGCTGTATGCGATGGGGTGTGAAAGACTGATGTGCACAGACTAAGAAAGGGAACTTGGAGTAATAGTGTCTGGTGATCTGAAAGTGGTAAAGCAGTGTGACAGTGATGGCTAAAGCCAGAAGGATGCTGGGCTGCATAGAGAAAGGGGTAACCAGTAAGAAAAAGGATGCGATAAAGCCCTTATACAGGTCCTTGGTGAAACCTCACCTGGAGTATTGTGTTCAGTTTTGGAGAAGAAGTGGTCCAGAGAAAGCAGCCAAAATGGTGTGGGGTCTGTATCAAAGAGGATAGACTGAAGGATCTAAATATGTATACCCTGGAGGAGAGGAGGTGCAGGGCAGATATGCAGACCTTCAAATACCTGAAAGGTATTAATAATGCACAAACTTCAAACCTTTTCTGTTGTAAAGGTAACTGCAGAACTAAGTGTCACGAAATGAAATTCCAGGGGGGTCGATTCAGAACCAATATCAAGGAAATATTTCTTTACAGAGAGGATGGTGGATGCCTGGAATGCCCTCCTGGAAGAGGTGGTGAGGACAAAAACAGTAAATGAAGTCAAGACTATGGGGATAAACATTGCAGATCCCTAGAGGCTAGATGTTAGACATGAAGAAGGGGGTGCATGGGGGTAACCTGCATGGAGAGGCAGTTACTACCCTTAATGGAAGGCATGGGGATAACTTGCACGGAGTGGCAGTTACAACCAATAACAGAAAGCACGGGGTAACCTGCATGGAGCAGCAAGTTAATACCTTGAGCAACTTGCTGGACAGATTGGACGGACCACTTGGTCTTTATCTGCTGTCATTACTGTATAAGGGAGTCCCACTCATTGTGCAATGGTGACACACAGTGGCCAGATTTAGGGCCCATAATTGCAGGGTTCCAGGAGAAGTTCTGGTACATGGCCCTTTTCAAGGACATTTGCTGCATAACTAGACTAAAGTAAGTTGAGGGGCTTTAAAATGGTGGTGGTGGTGGGAAATCCCCAGGTAACTACAAATGAAAGCTTAAGGTACCTGATCCTAGTCCTGATTTCCAAAGGATCAGGAAGAAACTTCTGTGTCTTAAAAAAAAATCAAGCGTTTCAGAACAATAGAAAGAGTTGTAATATTTTGGAGTTGTTCGTCGTTCTTCACTGGTTTAAAAATGAGATGCAGAATGTTCTGCTTATCAAGCTAGATTAATTCAATGCTAATTATAAATGTTTTTGTTATGGTTTCTTGTATGTTTCACCTAGATTTAACAAGTGCATCACTTGAAATATGTTGACTGTTGAAAACCTAGCATTGTAAAAACTGATTGTAATGTTGTAAATGATGGCAGATAAATATCAAAATAGCCCATCAGGTCTGCCCAGTTGAGATTTGTACACTTTTGGTAGATATATAAATTCCCAGGTGCAACCCAACACAAATTCTGCCCTTTTCCATGCCTTTTACCTGACCTCTCAAATCTCTTCCCACCACTGCCCTCCCATATCTGTCTCAAGCATGCCCAAAATTAGTAATAGTGATGGCCTCCTCCACTTCCACTGGTAAGCCTTTTCAGGCCTTGCCATCTTAATTGTTTCTTCCAAGACCAATATTGAAGCCTACACTCAAGCCCCCTTCAATGTCTTATAAACAAGTTATCTTTTTAGTAATTTCCATTGCCACCAAGGTTAATGAGGCTATTATAAAATTAAAAAAATCTGATGGTCTTATTGTTATTATTGGAGTTTGGGTTTCAACCACAGTTCCTTTATGCAGCCTGATGCTGTTTGTACCACTGTTGTTTAGGGCTGTAACCACTGTTCTTTGCAGGTTACCTCTGTGCTTTCTTGGAGGCCCAATGCAATCGTATCCCTGCAGTTTAGGGTTGTAACTTGTTTAATGAAACAAAATTTACCTTTAACACAGTATAATGCAGTTTTAGGATGGCCCTTTGGCAGCAGTGCTGGGCCAAAGATCAGAATTTGATTGCTGAATTCTACTCCTCTTGCTCGAGCCAGCTCAGGCTGGCAGACACTGCAGAGACAGCATTTCACAGCCCTTGAGATGGAGGGAGTCCCATGCATTTTGCAACAAGGATTCCTGTTAGCTAGCTCAAGACTGTCCTTGTGCTGGGCTCCAAAGCAAACTGTAATCTATACCTCTTAGGAAGAAGTGTCACTAAGATGACAGGGCTGAATGGGAGGGGAATAAAATTAATGAAAAAAATCCCTGAATAATTGTGAATAAGTGCACCTTAGGTTAGGTGGGGCAGGTTCTGATTCACCTGACAGACCAAAGGAGCAGGATCAAGCTGCCCGGCTGAAAAAAAAACAATAAAATGTAGCCCTTAACTGCTAGTGACATTTTTATTGCAAATCTTGGGATTAACATTGGTGCATAATGCCAGTTTAGCCCCACATTTCCATATCTGGAAGTCAGCCCAGAAATGCTAAGAGTTTGAGGAAGCCATAAACTGACAAGTTATTACAGGAGCAGACTAAGAGCTTGATTTGCAAAGGCTTTTCTCCCATTTTGTGTCTATGGGAAGAAAGCTTAGTAAATCAGGCTGTAAGAGTTTAAGTATGACTTTGAGTTTTGTACTTCAGTATGCCCAGATGAGAAAGGCGATAGGGTGTGCATGCAAATCTCATTACAGTTTGCACTGTCAGTACTATCCTTCTAGTAACTATAGTCTCGAGAGTTCCAGTGACAGTCAGATTGTAAACTGATGCTTTTCCCATATTTTTTGTACTTGCAGATTGAAGAGGCTCTCGTGCGGAGAAAGAAAATAGAGCTTTTACAAAAGTACGCCAGCGAAACCCTCATGGCACAAAGTGAAGAAGCTAAATGCCTCCTTGGGATTTAGCATCCTTTTGCTATTAAAGTATTTTACTTTGCAGAAAATGAAACCTTTGTTAACAGAAATCTGAAAATCTGAATAACCCTGCTGATGTTTCTACAAAACTAAGCCCAGTGGTTAACATGGGCTGACTTGCTGAAAATATGAACTTGTTTACCAGCATGGTTGCTCTTTCGTCACAATTTCCAGACAAAGAATAACTCAGGTCTGTTTTATTTTCTGTTCTCAGTATGGAAGTGCTTCATTTAGGCTGTGGGAAAACTTTGTTTTGGGGGCTTTTGTCCTTGTAGCAAAGCCTGGGTTTCCCATCCGATTTGTCCCTGGCTTTTTTTTTTTTAAACTTTTCTAAGGTTGACCATTGAAACGGGGACTAGACTGTTGCCTTGAGTGCCAAAATGGAGATTAACCAACAGGGAATTACACCAGGATTGATGTGACTGTTGCTCTCCATTATTTTCTGAGACAATTTCACAACATACTAATCTGTGAACCAGGTCTACTAAATGCTATAAGTTATGTTCTCCTGGCAACAAAGACTGCATAGCTGTAGCTATATTTGATTTCTGAAATCAGGAAAATTAGAGTATAAAGTTTTCTAAAGTAATGTAAAATTAACCTCTATTTATTGTCTAAACCAGACAATTGTAAAAATAACGTGCTGCTGTTCTCTTTTGTTTTTTTGTTTGTTCGTGTTTGATGACTCATTGCTGAATATTTTGGCAGCTATTTTGTAAATACTTTTATAATATCAATTCAGTGAGAAACATTTTGAAATTTTTTTTAAATACAAAGAACAGTCTGTATTTTTAAGCTTGCTTAAATGTTTTCTTTCCTTTTCTGTCTGAGAGAAAAATTGCTAAATTTATAGATGTCTTAAGGGAAAAGCAGTTTTAAACCAACTGTTGAAGAAATTGCCTCTGGGCAGCAAGCACAGAGAGCTATATAGTTAGAATATTGACAGTATGTTGAAAGTCTCAACTCTTTATGCGGTAAAGAAAAAAAAATAGAATGTTAAGAACTATTCAGAAAGGAATAGAGAACAAAACTGTAAATCTATGGTGCGACCGCACCTTGAGTATTACGTGAGGAACTAGAAAAGGTGCAGAGAAGGGGGAGAATGGAAAGACTCCCTTATGAAAAAAAGGCTAAATAGTATGGAGAAGAGACATCAGATGTGATATAATAGAGGTTTATAAAATCATGAGTGAGGTAGAACAGATTTATTTATTTTATTTAAAATTTCTTAATATTCTGCTTTCTTCAGTTTCAGTTGATTAAAAGCAGTTGTACATGTCTAAAAATATTTTTAAAAAAGCATAAAATATCACAGATAAGAGGACAGATACTCATATAGCCTTTTAAAACACAGTGCCTTCAACTGTATAGCAAACTAAGTTATTTACTCTTTCAGGTAGTAGAAGGAATAGGGGACATTCCATGAAACAAATTGAAGATTCTCTGTCGACAAGCAGGGTTGAATTAGCTATGACATGGAGTGACATCATTTGATGACACCAAATGGACCCTTCTCTCATAGCTGATAGAGCTTTTGCTCTACTGAGCATGCAAGGGAGTTCCCACATGGATGCTGCCTAATAAGCCCCTCAGTAGTTTTTCCTCCAAGTTCCTGCATGGATGTGTATTTTCTCTCTCTCACCCCCTCCACTTTACGTTTTGGTATCTAGAAACGTTTGATCTCAACTTGTTCGAGTTGCCTCGCTGCCTCAGCAGCTCCTCAATAGTGCTTTTAACTGTTACAACAACAAAAAAAAAAAAAAAGAGGTAAAGTTATTATGTCCAGCTCCAAGAAGGACACACACAGTGTCTTCAAATACTGTGTGTGTAGCCAGAAGATGTCCTTAAACTGTTATAAGTTTCTGGGGCCAGACCACGATGCAGTTAATTGTAATGATTGTAGCCGGATGAAACCAAAGTTCCAGAGGAACAGGGTCTGGAACAGAACTTTCCAAAGTGTATGTCGCGACGCTTTAGTGTGTCGCCTGCAGTGTGCCGGTGTGTCGCGCAAGCCCGGTGCACATGACACACCGGCAAGTGGGAGCCAATGCGGCCGCCGGTGGACCTCATCCCACTGGCGGCTGAGCAGTGTAGTTTTGCTGGGTTGGGCTGTGCTGTGTCCCAGAGACACACAGCAGGAAGATTGGTAGGGCCGTGGTGGAGCTCACATCACCACGGCCCGAAGAAAAAGGGCACTTCTAAACATGCAGGTGCTCCGCCTCCTTCCTGCCCACGCGGCCCCGGAAGAAAAATGTTGCCAGAGCCGCACGGGCAGAAAGAAGGAGGAGGAGCATCAGCCGCGTGCAGAAGAGGAGCAGCGTTGTTGCAGCGTGCGAGAAGAGAAGGCGGCCCGGTAGCAGGGCCCTCACCGCGGATCGGCCCGAAAAGATCAGGGCCGCCGCTGCTGCTGCTGAGGATCGGCCCGAGAAGATCAGGGCTGCTGCAGATTGGCCTGAGAAGATCAGGGCCGCTGCTGCTGCTGCTGCGGATCGGCCCGAGAAGATCAGGGCCGCCGCTGCTGCGGATTGGCCCGAGAAGATCAGGGCCGCTGCAGAGCCCATCCTGCAGCGACCCGTGACGAGGAGGCCCCAGAGGTAAGAGAGAGGCTGAGGGACCGTAGAGTGTGTGTATGAGATGAGTTGAGAGATTGGGTGCGTGTATGAGGTGAGTTGAGAGATTGGGTGCGTGTATGAGGTGCGTTGAGAGATTGGGTGTGGGAGTGAGGACCTGAATGTTTGCAGAGACAGCATGTGAGAGCCTGTATGTGTGTGAGAGACACAGCATGTGATAGTGAGAGCCTGTGCTTGAGCAAGACAGCATGTGGGAGTGAGAGAGAGCCTGGGTGTGTGAGAGTCAGACAGCATGTGCAAGAGAGAAACTGTATGAATGATTGTATGAGTGAGAGCCTGTGTGTGAGAGAGAAAGCATGTGAGAATGATAACCTGACTGAATGTTTGAGGGAAGAAGATAGATGGAGAGAAAAGAAATAGAAAAAAAGACAATATGAAAGAAATTGGCAAAAAAATAGGGGAGGTGGAACAAAAAAGCCTGTGACCAACCTATTAGAAAACTAAGATCAGACAGCAAAGGTAAAAAAAAAAAAAAAGAAATTTCTTTTTACCGATTGGCACATGTAATCTTTGGTAATGTGCAAGAGTAGCACTTTCTCTATGCGGATTTCACAATGTACGAGATCAACATGGAGGAAGTGGAAACCCATGGGGCTTGCACAGAAGAGGCAGCAGAATGGGCTTCAGTGCCAATAGCAGCAATCAGCGCCTCCCCAATAGCCATGCGGCGACAGTGGCAGCAGAGGAATGAGAGAGGCTCTGAGGTTGCTGGCAAAAGAAAGAAAGGGGATCTGCCTTTAGTGTGTGGATGTGTATGAATGGGAGTCTGCCTGGGGGTGTATGTGTGTGAATGCATGGGTGCCTGCCTGAGGGTGTGTCTGTGTATGAGAATGTATGGGTGTCTTCCTGGGGTTTGTATGTGTGAGAATAGGTGCCGGCCTGTGTGTAGTATATGTGTGTGTGTGTAAGAATGAATTGGTGCCTGCCTGGGGGTCTGTGTGTGTGAGAATGAATGTGTGCATGCCTGGGGGATGGTGAGGGAGTGGTGTGAAAATGAATTGGAGCCTGCCTGGGGGTCAGTTTCAGTGTGTGAGAATGACTGGGCGGGTGTGTGTGTTTGTGTGAGAATGATTGGGAACTTGACTGGGAACTTGCCTGGGTGTGTGTGTTTGTGTGAGAATGATTGGGAACTTGCCGGGGTTTGTGTGTATGTGAGGGAGCCAGAGAGAGAGTGTGTATGAGAAAATCCAGGGGAGTAAGAGTTTGTGGGGGGGGGGGGGGGGGATGTGGAGGGGGAGAGAGTGTCTTAGAGCCTGAGAGTGTGTCAGTGTCTGTGAGAGCGAGAGGTTATGGTGGGTATAAGAGCATGAATGTGTATGTATGTGACAGTGTATGTGTGAGAGAGAATGGACATGTGAGTCTGTGAGAGAGGATAACCTCCTAATCCTGGACAATATCAGGGTGACTGGAAATCAAGAGCTCCCACGTATGGACAGCAGGGGCTTTTTAAAATCCTTATTAGTTTTAATTATTGGGTGTTGTTTGATATATGTGCTGTTTTGAAATATTTTATTGGTGTTTGGGAAATTGTAAAAAATGTATATGATTTTAATTAATAGAAATTCTATTTATCAGTAGTTTTAAAATATTCTTTTATTAGTATGGTTTTACTATTATAACTGTTGCTTTGTTTCTTGATTTTATTTGTTGTATGAGGAATGGTGGTTCTGTTTTTCCATTGTTAATACACAGAGTCTGGCTTCTTGGGGTTTCCATTTCAGTTTTTGTCTAATTTGTGCTCCTTTATTTTGTATTCTGTATTTGGTGAGGGTCTGTCTCTGCTCTGTGTGTGTGTGACCATTATGAGAGATTCTGCTAGCATAGGGATCTACAGCAATCTGGTTTGTTTTGTTTCCTCAGTAGGTGGTGTATTGGTATTCTAGGACCCAGTGTAATATTTACCCTTGCTTTTTCACAGTTAGGGTTATTGTTGTTTGAGTCCTTGGTGTTATTACTGTTATGTTACAATGGGATTGCAGTATAGATTTTGAGTGTCTTTTTTGCGAGGTTTTATTTTAGTTCACAATGTGCCTGGCAGTGGAAGGTGTTTGTGCTGCTGTTACTGTGAGGTGACGCCAGCATTTGAAAATATCTTTTAGTATGATGAGCTGTAAGGGAAACATCCAAACTCCATTGTTTGGGGGAATTTCAGTGGATGCACAGAATTACAGAACTGGAGGTGCAGGATTTATATTGACATTCTGTCCCTTCCTATAAATTCCAGACTTCACTCTCATAGCCTCATTCAACTAATTCTATATGGCTATCAAATAATTATATAGTGTGAAACTGGCCAGCTTTTTAAAATTATGCAGAAGACCCTTTGGACTTTATTAACACCAAATATTCAAAAGCTGTGTTCATCCCATCAAGCTCATATATCTCATTAAAGAGGTAAATTGAATAACACAATAACTTTGTTTTATTATTGTTACTCATAAATTATAACAATAACATTAATCTTGGAATATATAATATTTTTAATATAAACGAAAAGTTTTCACAAGATATGTTGTGTCGTGAAACATTTTATTATGTATATATTTAAGGAAATATACATAAATTGTCGAAATACATTTCATTCGTTTAACCTTTAACCTCTGGTTTGCTAGTAGACTGAATTACTGTGTCCCAAAATTATGTTTGTCTAAAAAGTGTGTCACCAACATGAAAAGTTTGGAAAGCTCTGGTCTGGAAGATGGAGGAACTTCGCAGGTTGTTGAGGAGCCAAAATCATTCCTCCTGGAGCAGGACCTCCTCAGGCACTGTCTGTGCAGAGCTAAGCAAGCACGCTTCAAGCAAAGCTCCCCCTTATGTGGTGCTAGTTCCCAAATCTACCACTCCGTTGGGGTCCAGTAAAGTACAGAAGCACTGAAAACAAGGGTCTTCGTAAGCCCCATGGGGCTTATAGATGCCCTAGTCTTTTGTACTCTTTCAAAGAATACAAAAACTAGGGGATACATAATGAAGTTACTAAGTGATATGTTTAAAACTAATAAAGAAAATGTTTTTACTCAATCCATAATTAAGCTCTGGAATTAGTTGCCTGAGAATGTAATAAAAGCTACTAATGTAGCTGCATTTTAAAAAGCTTATGGACTTTTCCTCTAGGATCTTGTTTAAAACTATTATTAAGGTGAAGTTGTAGAAATCCACTTCTTATCCCTGGGATAAGCAGCTTGGAATCTATCTAACCCTTGGGATCCTACCAGGTACTTATGATCTAGATAGGTTGCTATTGGAAACAGAATATTGGGTTTGATGAACCTTTGGTCTGACCCGATATGGCAAATCTTATGTAGAAGAACCTCTATGCATTGGTGCCAGAAGTGCAGTTGTCGCTGCCAAAGCTGACATTGGATTCAGGTCCATCGACGCACTCAGCACTGTTGCTGCATCCAGAGCTGAAACTACTGACACATTGGCCCTTGGTGTTTCAAGCCTCAATTCAGCCAGTGCAGCCGTTTGCTCCACTGAAGCATTCAGCATCAGGTCTTTCAGTACTCTATGCCTCTACATAATTGGAGCACCAGTCCTGGCTCTATCAATGCACTCAATGCATTCGAGGTGAAATGGTCAGACAGAGGCCCCAAAGGGGATTCTCTACACTTACATCGTGCTATCCCAAAGGCTGTATCTTCATATTTGCTTCATGAGAAGCTCTTCGCCTGGAGGCACCAGATCAAATATGCTCTGTAGTACCCCTGGTTTCCATGTATCCACTAGGTCAGTTGACCCAGGAGGGAGCCCCACCACTGGAAGCTTCTTAAGACAAATCTGTACTGGTTGCAGAAAAGGATGTCTCTTTTCCAACTCCTAGACATGTGACACAGCAGCCCATAAACCAGATAGTGGTTTTGGTGAAGACTTTCTTTACCTCACTGGCCTCTGGTAACAAGGAAGGCACTCTTCAACATCTCCTTTCTAGAGTGTCGGATTCCTCAGCAAGAGGAAGTTCCTCTTGCTGAGGAATCTAGCCAGTGTGAGGAAGGTTCTTCAGATGCCACTTTCTGGAGAAAGTCCCAGGAATATGGGCCTTCAAGACGACCAAGGACTCCACCCTGAACACCTCCAGTATCGTTGGAGTCCTGGGTTTAATGTTCCCTCAAGTCTGAGGAAGGGTCTATAGGGAGTCCCTCCGATCCCCTGCCTGATCTACCAGAGCACATATTGCCACCAGAAGACATCTTGTACTCCAAATTCTTGGACAAGTTGGGCAAGGTGTTGGGAATCAAATGTCCACAACAACAAAGACCTCCTCTCAGAGATCTTTGATTTTCTCTGGATTCTGGAAACTTTGAGCCCCCAGCAATCCCAGTGCAGTCAGTCCTACAGGATTTGCAAACAAGAATGCTCTTGTCTGTGCATTTTTTGTATCTAAAGAATCAGGTTTGGGGTTTTTTTTTGTGGAGGGGGGTGGAGGAATTTTTAGATGACTGTAAGACATCTGCTTAGCTTGTTTATAGCTGTTGGTGGGTCCGGCTGCATTGGTAGCACGAGCAGGACATGGTCTGAAGTATATGCTGAAGAATACTAGGGCTAACTGTACAAATTGTTACCTGTTGCACAGAAATGAATTGAATAAGGTTAGGACCTTGCTACTTAGGCTGGCCTCTGCTTGTCATGATAGAATATGATCTATAGTGTCAAAGGCTGCTAAGAAATTCAGTAGCAATAAAGTCACGACGTGGCATCTAGCATGGTATCTCAGGAGCTCCTCTAACTAGGGCAACGAGGACTATCTCTGTGCTGTGGCCTTCTCTGAACCTGAATTGATGATTCCAATATTTTCATCTAACATTTCATATAGTTGAACTCTTACTGTTTGTTCTACTAAGTTCCCTAGCAATGGGCTATTAAACACTCCGTCATAGCTTTTTTTTTTTTTTATATAAAGGGGGGTGGCTTTTTTTTTTTTTAGAGCTGTAGAAAGTGAGACCTCTGACGGAGAAATTTACAATGATGGAGGCCCAGGAGCTGAGGTACTTGCTTGGATGCTTTATTAAGGAGCGAGTGCTATGGCTATGGAAAGGTTTGTTTATTTTTTTTCTCTCTGTTGCAACATACTATTACTATTTGTAACTTTTAATAAAGTTAGATGGGAACGAAATAAAGCTATGGCATGTGCTAGAGATGCTGCAATCTACGTCCTCCACTATTATTTCTCTAGTACTGAACAGGAGCTGGTGTTTGTTTATGCTCTCAGTAACATAATTAATGTGAGGAGTCGAGATCTGCGCTTGGCTCTTACCATCCCTCCACAAGAAAAACATTTCACTTTCTGGCGTTATAAAAGGCCGCAGTTTATTAAACAATCCCTGAGCCGGTACAATAACCATCATGCTGACAACACGTCAGCTGAAACATTCCCCAAACCCACTTTCTCTTAAGCCATCACTCACCACCAAATCCCAGCAGTAAGCAAGACCCCCCCCCCCCTAATTGACTTGCCCCCGCCTCGTCCCAGCGAGGGCCAGCCATGGCCTTTGAGCTTTAGCCCCCAAGCTCATTCCAGCCTTCTCGTGCAGTAGCCCCCCGTGTCCTTTAAACAGCAAAATCTACAACATTGAACTTGGGCTCGGGTGCCACAAAACAAGGAAGTTCCTACTTCCTTGTCCCCCCATTGCGGCCCTTTATCTGCTGGTAATTACTGCCTCCAATCCTTCTTGCAGGGCATTATTAAATAAGTCCAACCCTATGTCAGATGCACCCCATCCTTTCTAAAAAAAAACAAAAACAACAAAAAACAACCCTTCTAGCATATCACCGGACCAGCCATGGTGCACCCAGAAACTCACCTTTCTCAACTACCCATCTTCCCATTTGTCTAACTTTTTTGACACCTCTCTTCCAGATTGGTTCATCCTTGAAATTAGGACGCACAATAATATTGGACCACCCCACCTGGACTCCTGGCCATTTTATCATTACCATCGCCAGGTCCTTTCGCATGGCTGAAATCAATTCCCTACACGATCCCTTGCCAATATCGTTCCCCCCCCCCCAAATGGACCAATAACTTGTTTGGGACTCTGTCCAATGCTACCTGCTCCTGCAAGAAGAATAACAAATTATTCCATCGCATACCCCGCTTTCCCAACCAACGCATCCTCCAATGAAGTTTCTCCAGTTGCAAATTCACTCCATAAGGCTGCTGTTCTGCCCGCTGCTCCGCCCACTAAATGAAGGAGTGGCCCACGATCCAAGCACACTCCTGTGTGTTGTAAACGGCTACTGGTTCTGCAAAAGAAGATACCCCTGTTACTACCCATGGTTTATTTATTTATTTCTTTTTATTCCCTAATGTAACGCCTGAAAGTATTAGACTTCCATCGTCCGATTGTCTTAATCTCTCCTTCAGCCAAGCCAATTTCCGCCGCTGTAGTGGCTGCCCCTATTCTAAAAGAATGCGAGCTATAGAAACTTGCTTCTCCTCCCATCACCTCCATACCATTTTTAACACCCTGGAAAACTGAAACTCGTGAGCGGCAGGCCAATTTCGTGTACTAAGAAAGAACCCCCTACCTTAGGCCTTGCCCTCTCGTATGCCTGCAAATTTCGAACTGGACATACTAATTCGTGCACCGCTCTTCCCATTCTAATCCAACAACCTTTCCCTAATTGATCTGTTTTAGATTTTTGTAAATAACACCTCTGCGCTATCCCTTTGTACCCAAACATGTTTCAACATCAATCCTGCCCCTCTGGCATTTACTTGCGAGCTGACCACTAACTCGCTAAGCCGCATCGCTCCAAAAAAGGCCAACGAGAAGGCCACCCTGAACAACAATACCTCGTACGCGGACCAACATACATCTTCCAAACACCTTGCCATTCTTAGTAAGTCCTCGTACCTTTTGGGACGCCTCCTATTCCCCCCCCCCCCCCCCCCAACCCTTCTCACATTTCCACCCTTGTAATACTCGCTTAACCCGAAAACCTAAGGCAGGATTCTTCCAACCTCTAAGCTTCTGGAAGAAAGCAAACCCTGCTAAGTGCAACCTTACCACTGCCAATGAATAGTCCTTGGACTTAGCCCATAAAATATATTGCACCACCGACTCATCTCTCACTGAGCCTCCATTTCATCCCCTCTCAATCAGCAATCTTGTTATTGCTCGATTCCCTGCTAGATAAGCCGCCCATATATTAGGTGCAACAGACTTTATTAGTTCCCATTCCTCTTTATCCCTATACTCCACAGGTACTCAGGACACTTCGTGTTTTCCTGGGCTCCTGGTGCAAGTGATCTGAAGACCTTCCACTTAAAACGAGAAAGGGCATCCGCTATAATATTTTCCACTCCAGGAATATGCTTAGCTGTAATCTGCACATTCAACTTCACAGGTACCTACTAATTCCCGTAACAAGGCAGAAACCATTAAACATTTGGCTGACAACCTATTTATAACCTGAACAACTCCCAGGTTGTCACACCAAAATACCACACACTTATTACTAAGTTCTGCACCCCAAATCACAAGTGCTAGAACAATTGGAAATAGCTCCAGGAACGTGATATTTTTTGTGATGCCTCCTACCATACAATCCTCGGGCCAAGGTTCAGCACACCATTTTCCTTGAAAGTAAACCCCGAATCCAGAAGACCCTGCTGCATCTGAAAACAATTCCAATTCTCTATTGCTCACTTCCTTATCCGGCATGATTCATACTCCATTAAATTCTTCCAAAAATACTTCCCAAACTTTCAACTCCTCCTTGATGGCTCGCATTACTCTGATGAAATGTTATGCTGCCTTAACCCCTGCAGTAACTGAAGACAGCCTCCTAATGAAAACCCTTCCCACCGGAATGACTCTACATGCAAAATTTAAAGCCCCTATCAAGGACTACATTTTCTTCAGGGTAATCTTCTTTGCCTACCCCACTTCCCTCGTTAGTATCTTTAATTTACTAACCTTATCTAAAGGCAGTCTGGACACTAAGGCCTCCATATCTATTTCAATCCCTGGGAAAGTTAACCTTGTGGCCGGCCCCTCTGTTTTTTCCTGTGCTATGGGCACCCCCAGTCTCTACACTACCTCCAAAAACCCTTCCAACAGTAACTTACACCGTACCGACTGTCCTCTTCCTATAAACAAGAAATCATTTAAGTAGTGTAACATACTTCTGTCCCCTGTCCTATTCTCCACCTCCCACTGTAAGAAAGTACTAAAGGCTTCAAAGTATGTGCAGGAGATAGCGCACCCCATCGGCAAACACCTATCCACGAAATACTTCCCTTCAAAAGAAAATCCCAACAATGGCAAGCTATCCGGATGAATTGGAAGCAGTCTAAACATGGACTCAATGTCCGCCTTAGCCAAAAGTGCACCCCTTCCTGTTGTTTGAACTACCTCCAACGCATAATTGAAGGAGGTTTAAAATCATTGGAGAAATTACTTACCTGATAATTTCGTTTTCCTTAGTGTAGACAGATGGACTCAGGACCAATGGGTATAGTGTGCTCCTGATAGCAGTTGGAGATGGAATCAGATTTCAATCTGACGTCAGCCCTAGTACATATACCCCTGCAGGAAGCCATGCTCCTCAGTATTCTCTTCGAAAAGCAATTGTGGATATATGTGTGACTGAATAACTTGATTAACTTGGTTAAGGTGATTAACTTGAACTGGTTGATGTAGTTATAGCTGGAGACCCAAACAATACTTTGTTATGGGCTTACCAATCCTCTCAATGTAACAGTACCAATAAACAACCCCAATATTAGAGGAACCTTTTACTCAAATATTCAAACATAAGAACATAAGAACATAAGAAAATGCCATACTGGGTCAGACCAAGGGTCCATCAAGCCCAGCATCCTGTTTCCAACAGTGGCCAATCCAGGCCACAAGAACCTGGCAAGTACCCAAAAACTAAGTCTATTCCATGTAACCATTGCTAATGGCAGTGGCTATTCTCTAAGTGAACTTAATAGCAGGTAATGGACTTCTCCTCCAAGAACTTATCCAATCCTTTTTTAAACACAGCTATACTACCTGCACGAACCACATTCTCTGGCAACAAATTCCAGAGTTTAATTGTGCGTTGAGTAAAAAAGAACTTTCTCCGATTAGTTTTAAATGTGCCCCATGCTAACTTCATGGAGTGCCCCCTAGTCCTTCTACTATCCGAAAGAGTAAATAACCGATTCACATCTACCCGTTCTAGACCTCTCATGATTTTAAACACCTCTATCATATCCCCCCTCAGTCGTCTCTTCTCCAAGCTGAAAAGTCCTAACCTCTTTAGTCTTTCCTCATAGGGGAGTTGTTCCATTCCCCTTATCATTTTGGTAGCCCTTCTCTGTACCTTCTCCATCGCAATTATATCTTTTTTGAGATGCGGCGACCAGAATTGTACACAGTATTCAAGGTGCGGTACACAGTATTCAAGGTGCGGTACACAGTATTCAAGGTGCGGTCTCACCATGGATCTTCAAATTGGGAACGGTTCAGCCTGGTGGAATGAATAAAGAAGTTGATTGGTTGGTGTACCGGGTAGGAAGTTGATTGGTGGCCAGCTAGAGCAGCGGTTCTCAACCGGTGTGTCGCAACACACTAGTGTGTCGCCAAGCACCGGCTGCTGTGTCGCATGCTCCCGGTCTCTCCCGCTGCTCTTTCTTCCCTGCTGCCATTGCCGCCGGGCTATCAACACGTTCAAGCCCAGTGGGAACGGCAGCAGTGCTAAAAAAAAAAGCTGTGGCACCCGTGGCTGGCCTTTTCTTCTTCCCGGTGTTTAGGGCCTGATTTAATATTTGTGGTGTTGCCTTTTCATAGCTAGGGTTGCTCCTGTTTGAGTATATTCCATAATACAGGTGTAACTGTGTGCGGATTAGTTTATGTGCATGACTACAGATCCTGGGAGTATGTTAGGTCGGTTCTGTGTCTGTTACCGAGATGAGATATTTTACTAGCATGTAAGAGTTTTATCAGTCTTATTTGTTGTGTTTTCTCAAGAGGACATGCATTGGTGGTAAACTGATGTCTTTTCATAAGTAGGGCTATTGAGCCTGGAAGTAGAAGGAGTTTGAGTTGCTGTTACTGAGATGACACCAGAACCAGAATATCTTTTTTGTAGGGTGAGTTGTATGGGGAATGTCATAATTCTGCTTTACATCCATTATTTTGGGTCAGGGGGGTTCCCTTGGATGCAAACTGTACTTTTACATCTAGCCCTGTGACGATCATGGGTCAGTGTGTCACGCATGTGAGAACCATCTGTCAGGTGTGTCCCGACAGAAAAAAGGTTGAGAACCACTGAGCTAGAGGATGAGATGTTTAAAAGACGTGACTCTGGAGGGGAGGGATTGAGCGTGAGAAGCGCCACTTGTGATTCGGTGTGCTGTGGGAAGGAGCCGGGTGCGGCCAGAAAACTGAAAGTAAGTTAGATCGATTGTTTGGTGGCTTTATAAGTGCAGTAAAAGTTGTTAAAATATTGTTTTGTAAGAATAAGTAAGTTTTTTTTATGCCTTATGTGATACGAAATCCCCTGAGGAAGGCGGACACAACCGCCGAAACATCAATGTTGGGAGTTTGAATAACGTGTATGCAGCAGCGGGATTAGTACTGCAATTGAAGCATAAGATCAATGGAGTGAATAGAAGGCTTTGGAATAACGTGTATGCAGTCGCAGAGTTCAAAACTGCAATCAAAGTACAACATCAATGTAGCGAGTATTCGCAGCAAAAGGCACCAGAGATTTTGATACAGAATAGCAGAAAAAAACAGCAAGTATAAAAGTGAAAGTGAATAGTGTAAAATTGGGAAGTAATATTAAGGAGATGTGTGGGATGTAATTTTAAATTTGGGGTCACGAGTGAAAAAGAAACATTTTTAAAAAAATGTTTGGTGAATAAATGAAATGGATGGGAAAAAGTAAATGAGGTAATTGACAGTGCTACATACACGAAACTGGTTGCAGCCCTATGTGGGCAAGAGCCAGAGGACTGTAAGGCACAAGAATTTTCTGATACAGTTTCCCAGAGCATGAATTTATAATTGTTTGAATATTTGAGTAAAAGGTTCCTCTAATATTGGGGTTGTTTATTGGTACTGTAGCTGGAGACCGCCAGTGCACTCAACTGAGAAACGCCAACACCCAGCAGGTATGGGTGTCTTAATTAGAGGGAAGCTGGGCTTACCCTTGTTTGTCTTGCTCTCGGGGACTGTCACCCGAGGTTTCCGTGTTTGCCGGCAGCCGTGGGCAGGATACTGAGTCCATCTGTCTACACTAAGGAAAATGAAATTATCAGGTAAGTAATTTCTCCATTTCCTAGAGTGTAGCAGATGGACTCGGGACCAATGGGATGTACAAAAGCTACTCCCAAACCGGGTGGGAGGCTGCTCTTGCGAAGGCTGTGTCCTCCTGAGCCTGAACATCCAGGTGGTAGAACCTAGAGAAGGTGTGAATGGAGGACCATGTCGCCACCTGACAGATCTTGGCGGGTGAAAGCATCTTGGTTTCCACCTAGGACACTACCTGGGCTCTAGTGGAATGGGCCTTGACTTGTAGAGGTGGGGGCTTGCCTGCCTCTATGTAGGCCGCCTTGATAACTTCTTTGATCCAGCGGGCTATGGTTGCCTGAGAGGCCGCTTCCCCTTGTTTCTTCCCGCTGTGAAGGACGAACAGGTGGTCATTCTTTCGTACGGATTCCGACCTTTCCAGGTATCGGACTAGGAGTCTGCCGAAGTTAAGATGGCGAAGGCGGCAAGATTCGTCCGAGTCCTTATGCTCGTCTGGCGATGGCAGCGAGATGGTTTGATTTAGATAGAAGTGCGAAACCACTTTTGGGAGGAAGGAGTGGGACCGTGCGTAGCTGTATGGATCCCGGTGTGAACCTGAGGAACGGTTCTAGACAGGACAGTGCTTGAAACTTGGGGCTGTGACGGGCCGAACAGACTGCCACTAGAAATGCAGTCTTCAATGTTAGTAGTCGGAGGGACAGACTGCGGGTGGGTCTGAAGGAGGCTCCTTCTAGGAAATCTAGGACTAGATTGAGATTCCATAGAGGTACCGGCCACTTTAGGAGTGGTCGGATCTGCTTGACCCCTTTCAGGAAGCGGGAGACGTCCGGGTGAGAGGCTAGGCTTATGCCCTCTACCTTGGCTGTGTAGCAGGCCAATGCAGCCACCTGCACCTTGATTGAGTTGAGAGACAACCCCTTCTGTAAGCCTTTCTGCAGGAATTCCAGAATCGCAGGAATTTTTTTTTTTTTTTTTTTGAATTTGACAATTTTTATTCCATTCAGAATGCAGACATATAACACAGAATCAGAACTGGAGCATTTACAAAACCATTAACACTGTAACCCCACCCCCCCCCCTCCCTCCCAGAGAGTGTCATATAAGTGCAAACAAACAAAACATCCCTATGATAAGTAACGCATACATGGATGAGGTGACAAAATATAATAACTGCAAGGAGCACCATCAGACAGGCGTACTCAAAAGCAGATGGTGAATGATACATACATGGAATAAATACACAGAAAGGCATACCTAAGCATATGAAAAGGTCTTCAGACTGAAAGGCTAGTTAGCCAGTAAGTTAGGAGTCACTGTGCCAGACCTAAGGAGTCAATAAAGGGTTTCCATGAAGCCAAAAAAGCAGGGAGACGATTATGTCTCGATGCCGTCAGGTGTTCCAGGCGGTAATAAGAATAAAGTTTACTTTCTATGTCCCGCAACGAGGGAAGAACCGCAGACTTCCAATGATAGGCTATGAGGGTACGTGCTGCTATAAATAATTGAGCACAAAACCGCTGGAACTTCCTGGGGATAGTATCCGGGAAAATGTGTAACAAAGCCACTGAGGCCGCAGGGGCAATAGCAATCTCTAAGAGCTTGCTCAGCCAGGTGAAATGTTCTGTCCACAAGGGACTGATGCTTGGACAAGCCCACCAAATATGTAAGTAGGTGCCAACAGCACCGCAGTTACGCCAGCACACCTGCCCTAGATTAGGGTAAAATTTATGCAGCTTGTCAGGGGTAAGATACCAACGATATATAATTTTAAAACAGTTCTCCTGAAGTCTGGCGGAGATCGAGCAGTGCCTGGCCTGTTTCAGAACGTCCTCCCATACTCGTGGCCCTAGCTGAACTTCCAGATCCTTTTCCCAGCATCTAACAAATGAACACTGTTCAGAATCGCAGGAATTTTGACTGTCCGCGGGATGATGTCACAGTCTTCACACCAGGCTTCGAATATTCTCCATATTCGTATGTAGGTTAGAGATGTGGAAAACTTGCGTGCTCAGAGCAGTGTGTCAATCACCGCCCCCGAGTATCCGCTCTCTTTCAGGCGTGTTCTCTCAATGGCCAGACCGTGAGAGAGAATTGAGCTGGGTCTTCCTGGAGAATTGGGTCTTGTTGGAGTAGATCCCTGTGTGGAGGTAGAGGGAGAGGGCTCCCTGTCAGTAGTCTTCGCATATCTGCGTACCACTGCCTTCTTGGTCAGTTGGGGCCACTAGAAATGCTGGGCCCCTGTGGTGTTCTATCTTGCAGATGATCCCGCCCAGTAGCGGCCACGGAGGGAAGGCATATAGCAGGATTTCCTGTGACCAGGCCTAAACGAGGGCATCAATCCCTTGGGATTGTGGTTCCCGTCTGCAACTGAAGAAGTTGGGAACTTGGGCGTTGAACCGGGTTGCCAGGAGGTCCATGGCTGGTGTTCCCCAGCGGTTTACTATCAACTGGAAGGCTGTGGCTGACAGCCTCCATTCCCCTGGGTCTAGACTTTCTCTGCTGAGGTAATCCACAGTGAAGTTGTCTTTTCCCTCAATGTGGGCGGCTGAAATCTCTTGTAGGTTTGATTCCACCCACGGCATTAGGGGGTCTATCTCCAGGGACACCTGTGGCTCCCCGGCGGTTGATGTAGGCAATTGTTGTGGTGTTGTCTGACATAACTCTGACCGATTCGCCCTGGAGTCTGTGAGTGAACCATAGGCAGGCTAGCCTGACTGCCGGTGCTTCCAGTTGGTTGATATCCCATCCCGACTCTTCCTTGTCCCATTGCCCCTGGGCGGTCAGTTCCTAGCAGTTTGCTCCCCACCCTCGTAGGCTCGCATCCGTGGTGAGCAGGATCCAGGTCAGTGGGGATAGCCTTATTCCCGTGCTCAGATGGTCTTCTTGTAGCTACCATTGTAGCTGGGTTCGAACTTCCTCCGGGAGCTGGAGGCGAATGGAGTAGTTCTGAGACATCTGATTCCATCATGACAGTAGAGAACACTGTAGGGGTTGCATGTGAGCTCTTGCCCATGGAACCACTTCCAGTGTGGATGTCATGAGACCGAGGACTTGGAGGTAGTCCCACACCTTGGGATGAAGACTGCTTAACAGTTTTCACAATTGGTTCATCAGTTTTGTTCTCCTTATAGGAGTCAGAATGACCTTGTCTTGTCTGGTGTTGAACCGGACTCCCAGCTATTCCAGAGATTGGGAGGGCTGCAGACAGCTCCTGTTTGTGTTGACCAGCCACCCGAGGTTCTCCAGTAGAGTTTTGACTCTCGTGGTCGCCTGATGACTTTCCCCTGGGGATTTGGCCCTGATCAGCCAATCGTCCAGATGTGGGTGTACGAGGATTCCTTCTTTCCTGTGTCGCCGCCACTACAACCATGATTTTGGTGAATGTTCGGGGTGCTGTGGCTAGCCCGAAGGGTAGTGCCCAAAACTGGTAGTGGTGGTCCAGGATCATGAAGCATAAAAAAAACACTATGCTCTTGATGGACCGGGATGTGCAGGTAGGCTTCTGACAGATCCAGGGATGTGAGAAATTCTCCCGGCTGTATCGCTCTTATGACTGAGCTTAGGGTTTCCATGCAGAAGCGAGGTATCCTCAGGTGGCGGTTGATGGACTTGAGGTCCAGGATGGGTCTGAATGTACCCTCTTTCTTGGGAACAATAAAATAGATGGAATAGTGCCCAGTATTTTGTTGATGCGTGGGCACCGGGGTTATGGCCTTTAAGTCGAGTAATTTGGTCGTGGCTTCCACTGCCGTCTTCTTGGAAGGGTTGTGGCAGGGAGATTTCACAAATTTGTCTGGAGGAATGTTGTGGAAGTCCAGATAATATCCCTCTCGGATGATGGTTAGGACCCACTTGTCCGAAGTTATCTCGACCCATCTGTGGTAGAATAGAGCCAGTCTGCCCCCTATGGCTTCTGCCTGTGGATGGGTCGGCTGATCTTCATTGTGGGGTGCAGCTGGGGCCTGGACCCTTGCCAGCTCCCCTTTTGCTGTGTTTGTTCTGAAAGGACTGGCCCCTCCCTGCGGGGCGAGATGCTTGATATGTACTTTTGTATGGTTTGAAGCGCTGTGATCCCCTGCCTTTGGCTCTTCGGGGGGAGGGACGCTGGCTTCTCTTGTTCTTGTCCTCCGGTAGCCGCGGTACTGGGGATTTGCCTCCTTTGTCGGCTAGCTTCTCCAGTTCGCTTCCGAACAGGAGGGTTCCCTTGAAGGCCATTCTCGTGAGTCTTGTCTTGGACGTCGCATCGGCTGACCAGTTTAGGAGCCAGAGTTGCCTTCGGGCTGCCCCAATGGACGAAACACCTCTGGCTGTGGTACGCACCAGGTCGGAGGTCTCATCCATGAGGGATGATACTGCTGGTTCTAGTGCTTCAACAGGTGTGATAGTGTTCCTGGTCTTTGATAAGCAGGCACGTGTTACCATGGCGCACAGCAGGCCGCGATCTGTAGTGACATAGCTGATACGTCGAAAGACTGTTTGAGGATGGATTCCAGACGTCTGTTCTGGGCATCCTTGAGTGCCGCTCCTCCCTCGACGGGGATGGTAGTGTGCTTTGCGACCGCGCAGACCATGGCAACCACTGTGGGAAATGCCAGGAGATCTTTGGCAGCGGGGTCCAGGGGGTATAGGGCTGCCAGGGTCTGTCCCCCCTTGAACGTGGCCTCCGGAGCCTCCCATTCCAGGTCAATCAGCTGTTGAATGGCTTGCAGCAAAGGGAAATGGCGGGAGGCCTGACTGAGTCCCTCGAGGAGGAGGTTCGTCTTCGGTTCTCCTGTGGCACTCATGCCTGGAATAGCGAGCTTTTTCAAGCTGTGAGCCACGAGGTCTGATAGTTAGTCTTTGGCGAAGAACCGCCTCATGGTTCGGTAAGGTTCCGTTCCTGGGGGAATTTCCCCTTCCTCCAGGGATTCTTGATCCTCGTCTGAGGTGCACATGTCCCCAATGTCAGGGCTTTAAGGCGGGAGAGGCGCTTCTCTGGGTTTAGAGGGTCCCGGGATGTTAGGGTCCTCTGGGAGAGGCTGTGGCTGTGTCATCGGAGGCGCCGATTGCATGTGGACAAAGGTATGTAAGCCTTTGAAGAATTCTATCCAGGCGAAAGATGCTGGGTCTAAATTGGGAGGTGCTGCATCCCCGGGGAGCCCCGTTTGAAGGAGGCTCCTGCTGGGGGTAGAGAGGTCCGGTGTACTGTCGGTGGATCCGGATCTCCGTACTGGCTGGGGAGGACCTTGTCCTGGTTCACCCAGGGCCTCCTTGCACTGTAGACACAGAGCCGTGGCCTCTTTGTGTTACGCAGCTCTTATGTGTCATGCTGGGCAGAGGACTTGAGCCTGGAGCTTCTTATCCGGTGGTGCCATGGCTTGTTCGTGTATGCGCTCCGGTCACGCAGAAATTGTGCATGTAGGTCAGATGCGCACTCAGGAAGATGTGTGCGCCGCCGTGCTCACAAATTTAACTTATGCGCCCAGCACAGTTGAGTGTGTGACTGTGCACTCGGCGCCCTCGCACACGTTGCTGTGCGCACGGCACTTATGCGCGTGCCGATGTGCGCCCGGCTCGTCTCTGGGCGCATGGATCAAATCGGCGGACAGGGCGGCGATCAAGGGAATATGGCGTCTGTGACCACGTGAGCAATATGACTATCACCTCAGAGGGTCTCCACGTGGGAGGACCCTCGTATCGGACCGGGGTCTAGCCCGGAACAGGGCCGATCAACCTGGTAGCACTGACGCCGGCTGGCGATCTATGTGGCTCTTCGAGCCTCGGAGACCGGAGACTTTTAGGAAGTTTTCTACCTTACCTTGTCTCGGCGTTTCCCGGTCTCGTTCTGGGCAGTCTCCAGCTGCGGGGGGAGAGGGAAAAGTACCTTTACCGCCACGCTCAAAGTTGCACCCGCTGCCTCTCAGCCGCACCCATTGCCGGGGGCTAAGTCCACACCGGGAACCGGCTACCGGCCTGAGGCCTACCTCTGAGGGATTGTGGAAATCACTTCAGGAATTCTCAACTGGGGGAGGGACCCATAGGTATCACTGCAGGAGAGCGGGGCTCATCTGTAGAGGTAAGATTTCTTCGTTTTGGATTTCTTTGCTTAGAATACTCTAACGCTGTGCAAGCGTGTATAGAGTCCCGAACTGCTATGGAGATAGAAGAATACTGAGGAGCATGGCATCCTGCAGGGGTATATGTACTAGGGCTGACGTCAGATTGAAATCTGATTCCGTCTCTAGCTATCAGGAGCACACTATACCCATTGGTCCTGAGTCCATCTGCTACATGCTAGGAAATGAGGGATTCACCTTTAGGGTAAGACAAGTTCAGAATCAGCCTGAATTTTTCTGTAACTTTTGTAGGTATAACTGCTAAAGGAGATAAATGCATTTTTAGAAAAGGAGGTTCACTGAAGGGCCCCGCTGCATGCCTGAGCTCCATTTCTTCCTGCACTTTCTTAACCGTAACCTCCCTCAACCTCACTACTGACCTAGCATTCCTAACTCTACCCCCCTCCCCAGGTCCTATATATGGTATTAAAAAATTTTTCTGAAAAACCCTTGGCTAATAAGACTGCTACCTTCTTGTTTGGATATTCTCTTAACCTCTGAAGCACCTCCCCTATGGGCGAAAATGCCTTTTTAAACTTCATTTTATTGCTTTCCACCTCTCCGAGGGGAAACCCCTTGACTAGTGGGGCATTTAATAGCTGGGTGGGCACCGTTACAAGTTGCACAGGTGTGCCTGAACATGCAATATCGGTGATTTTATTGTAACGCCAGCATAATCTGTGTGGCTTCTTCCAAGTTTACCTGTCATCCCTCCCTTTGGTGTAGTTCCAAAGCTCTGAAAGGAGTTAGATCCTATACCCATGTAGCTCGCCCCTCCTGCACTACCTACACTTTTAGGGATACTCGCACTCCTGTTCGTCATCTGTGTAAGTCACAGATTAATATCCTGAGTGCCCCAGGACATGTACTTGTTACCCTCCATCTTGTCGCGGAACTGCTCATCATCGTTGAGCCAAGCCCAACCTTCGTAGTCCCTGGATGCCCCCAAAATACTGTCAGCGTATGCCAACAGAGGCCCATATTGATGAGGTTCGTAATGCCCTACTATGCTGGCCAAGCATACAAATTCCTTCACCCAGTTCAAAATATTCTTGGCGAACTTACGCCTTTTCTCCCTCTCCTTTTTGCTTTTTTCTGTCCTTTATTCTCTCTGCATTTCCCTTCTAACAGCTTAAAAATATTAACATTTACCTTTTTTATCCTCCCTAAAGCTACTTTCCCCAAAGCACCCCTGAGGCTGTTAGTGATTAATCCTCCCCTGCTTGAAGGATCCTCTTCAGCTGACACCTGAAGAGGATCTGGGGGGTTTAACAGAGCTGTTTTACAGAGGTGTTACTTATCCGATACCCCCGACCTGGGGGCAGGGAGCTCAGCCTGTACCTGAAAACTCAGGCGCCTTCCTCTATCAGCCACACCAGATCGTTTTACATCCCGCCTTAAAGCAGGGGTTTTTTTGGAACTCCTACCTGGTGTTGGGGGTATGGCTTAACTTACTGCCCTTCCCCCCTCCCTGCTGACAGGATACACCCACCTTTAGCTGCAGGCACCATGAGAGCTGGTGTCGCGCGCGGGGGGGGGGGGAAGATGATCATTTCATCAGAGACATTCAGGGAAATCTCTGGGATATCCAACTCCTCACTACGAACTGGCAGGGAGAGGGGTAGGGGGCTGTATCTGGGCCGTTCTCAGCAGAAGCAGAGAAAGGTGAGAGGGGAGGTGGGGAAGCAGACGCGGGGGAAGGGGCCAACGGACTTGCCTGCTGCTGGTCCCTGACTCTATCAGGACTCCTCCCCTGCACTGATTTTTTTTCTTATACATAGAAGAACAAGGGCAGGGACAAGGAAACAGAACACTCTCCCGACAGCCCTGCCTGGCTGAATTTGGAGAAAAAAATGCAAGTACTTTAAATATAAATTCCCTGCGTATTTATTAAGAAAAAGCACAACTTGGAGGTCTGTGCAAAGCACTGCTGAGAGCAGAGGAGGAGGAGGGCAGCCTCATAACGGAAGCCGACGTGGTAGTCCACAGTTTAGACTTCCCCTCGTAGCCCGGCCTTCCTCCTAGCGTAATATCAGCTCCAGCCCGTTAGAGGAGAGAGGGCGGAGCGTGCCGACGCCAGGCGGCAGCTCATTGGCTGTTCAGGCTCGCCAACTGGGGCTCCCACTGGTTGCAGATATAGCTGGAGCCGGGACTAGCAGAGTTGTAGTATCTGGGTGGATTGGAGGGAGGGAGAGTGCATCTTGAGGGCTTTGAGGTTGAGCTATCGGACGCGGGTTAAGCTGCTTCTGCCCGCAGCGAGGTGGGGGGTGCTGCTGCTGTGGCCCGGGTATGAGAGGGTTACAGTGGCTACGGAGGATGGTGCGGGCCGCGGGCAGTAAGGCGCGGATGGTACCGAACCATGGGTTCTGCAGGGCTGCCGCTGACAATCAGGTAAGGATCAGGGTCTGGGGAAGAGGGGTTTAAGAAGCTCCGCACCCTGCCGCCATCTCTTTGGAGCCCTGTGAGGGAGGGGTTATGGAGATCTCACCCCAGGGATGTGGTTGGGCTTTGGAGGTGCAGGAATCCGTGCCTATCCTCTGTTTAGGGTTGTGGACGGGTACTTTAGGTACCAGCTCAATCCATCAAGTTTTCTGCCAAATCTTCTTGTAATTCTTTGCAATATACAAAAGATTTTTGTCTGGCGGGCAGGGGTAGTATGTCGAGGTAGAGCTTGGATTTCTCTTCCATCCCGGTTTAGGACACGTGGGGTGAAGACTACAGCTAGTCATTCTGGAGTTCTGATTCCCCCCCATCACACACACATACATTCTCTTTCTGATCTCTGACATCTTCTGCACAAGGGGAAACCAAGAAGAATTTGTCTTGAGATGTTTTGCACATGAAACCAAAGCCTTGCCTTTGTTTTAATTGCCAGTTTGAAGTTTTGTGATGCTGACAGCAAGATTCTGGCACTAATCTGAGCCATTGCACTAGGTTCACTCTTCCTGTAGTGTCCTAATTTATTGATTCCTGATTTATGAAGTATAAAATTATCTTAATTTTTGACATCTGGTTTATTGGCCTCTGTTTTATTTAACATTATTTGTCTTTGTAGATGCAAACCTTTTTTTTTTTTTTTATTGAACTAAAATATAATGCCTGAAATTTGAGACGATATAGGTGACACATTTGAAGAAGGAGAACTATGTGGTTTATAAGGCCATATATGATTTTTCTCTTTGTCTAATCCACTTATATAGATTCCACTTTTGTCAAGAACCAGTATGGATACTAGAAGGTTGTACTACTAATATTACATATAGACTAAGTTTAAAATGTACGCATGAGCTCCCATACACGTGCTGGAATTTTAAATCATGTGTGCATTTCACATGTAATATTTAAAATATGCCTCGCATGCATATGTGTGCTCTTAATTTTAAGCAGGAACTTGAGCAAACGTACTTTGCGTATGTTAAGAAATTCATGCCTTTTATGTGTGCAAGTAAGAGGATTTTAAAACATGCTCGGGTGAAGGATATAGCCAGTTTTACCAGTTAATCCACCAGTTTGCCCAGTCAATCTTGAGGTCATCCAGACCCCTCTGGTTCTTCATCCTGCATGCCCCCCACCCTCCTCCCCAGTTGATCCTTGTTGTGGAAACCCTAAAACAACTTGTGCAGACTTGCACCTCATCAGGAGCAGAAGTAAACCTTTGCTGACTAACAAGCCAGCGCGCTGCGGCCTCGGGTTTTTGTGCATAACAGCTGGCCCCATCCCTAACTCCACTTCTTTTCTGCCCCTTTTTTGTAACTTACTCGTAGGTGTATATAAGTGCGTAAATTGCAGCTTTTAAAATCCACCTTGCTCATGCCTGGTCTACATTTTATCACGAGCAATGTTTTTAAAATCCACCTTTTCAGATTAATTTAATCAAATCTGAAAAAATACAAACAGATAGAATGGAACAATTTGAAAACCAAATTAAGAGAGTTAATCTGAGGATTTTAAATTTCCCCAGAACCCATCTGATATCCCCAAGGGAAATGTTTAAGAGCTATCTTAGGAGTATATTAAAATATACAGATAAGGAGATGCCCAGGTTGTCTGGAATATATTATACTACTCAGACTACTAGAATAGGAGGAAATCAGGAACAAACGCAGGGAGAATTGGAGGAGGATGTAAATTTGTCGGAATTGTTGGAGAAATCTTCTGACATGGAAACAAAATCAAGAGCAACTTTGATAGTACAATTTATAGACATATCAGAAAGAGATTCTATATTTAGAACATATTTTAAATATCAGAAATCTAATTTTCATGGTTTTCCAGTAAGAATCTTTCCAGATATTGCCTATAGTACACAACTTAGAAGGAAGGAATTTTTAGCATTACGAGAAAGAGTTATTCAGAAAGGTGCTAAATTTCTTTTACGATTTCCTTGCCGATGTCTAGTAGTTTACCAGCATATGAAATTTATGTTTAATCAACCTGATCAGTTGCGCTTGTATTTGGACTCTTAACCCCTATAGTTATCCTTAGTAGGGGCATGTAGTTAGATAAATGCAGAAGACACAATATTAAGTGATTTTTTCTTTTTATTCTGCTCAGGAATCTTATGTTTAATAGGTTTCATTATTGCTAAAAAGAAAATTTCTATTTACAGATTTGTATGAGTAAATATTTCTGTTATGTTGTATTTTATGTAAAACTTTGGTATACAATATCTGATATTTCAATGTAAAAGAAAATGCTTAATAAAAATAAAATAAAATAAAAATAAATAAATAAAATCCACCTTTTACCGTTTTGACTCTTGACTAGTAGTTACCTTTTCATTCCCTGGTTGATAAACTTACTTCTTATCACTAACTGGGTATGCATAAGCTCTCATATTAACATACCAAACTGTAACTACTTTTTTTCTTTATTGCGCTACCTCACAGTGACCTTTGCTAATAGATTTTTCTGACTTATTTATTTTAGCATTCTCATAATTGCCCCTGTGATGACCACTGTGACTTTATTTACTTGAAATATTAAGAATGTAAACGTTAACCTGCTATAACATGCTTTGAGCTGTCTAGTGTAAAATAGATGACAGTGATGATATTACATAAGTTTAGGAATATCACTTTCGTCTCTCTCATTTTTTTATTTGTATTAGATTTTTGAGTATATTATATTTGTGAACCTGTATTTTGATAATTGGCCAGTTATCTAAAACTCAGTAATTGTACCTGTTCAATTGAAAAACCTAAAACAGAATGCGGGGATTCCAGGATTATAATTGTATAATGTGAGAGGGCTCTTGTAAAATACAAATGCCTTGTATTTGCAAGAACATTAGTGCCTTGCTGGGTCAGACCAAGGTGCATAGACCCCAGCATTCCAACAGTGGCCAGTCCGGATGACGAGTACCCAACAGATCCCAAATAATTGATCTAGTTCTTGTATCTCATTTACAAGGATAGATACTGGCTTTCCCAAGTCTGCTTGGCTAATAATAATTATTTATGGACTTTTCCTTCAGGAGCTTGTCTAATTCTCACAGGACAAGCAGGATGGTGGTCCTCACATATGGGGTGACGTCAGTGGATGGAGCCCTGTCATGGAAAACTTTTCTGTCAAAGTATCTATAAATCTTTGACTGACACTAGCACACTGAGTGCACTGAGCATGCTCAGCCTGCAATTATTCCTGTGACCTCAGTCTTCTTTTCTCCGCACCGCAGTTAGCATTGCGGTCAGGAGCTCTGTGAGAATTTCTCACAACTTTTCCTCACGGAAACACTTGAAGTTTTACTTCACAAAAACTTTTTCCCTGCATGGGTCTCCCTTCACATACATTTAATCGACACTTGAGTACTATGCCCTGTTTTTCGGTCGGTTCCTGTCATCTCACTAACTGTTTCCCAGGCCTACCAACCGAATTGCGGCCTTCCCTCTCCCTACTTTTCATCCTTAGTTAGCCCCACAAAGCCTGCGAGTGTCCTCCTGCGATCCTCCACCTGCTTATTAGGGCTAGTGGGATAGGGACATCCACGGTTACCATTGCCACCAGGACCGCTGTCTCTTCCCTCGGTACCTTCGTGCGGTCGATGCCCACATCGCTACCGTCTGTACCTCCATCCATGCCGTCCTGCCGCCATCGATGCCCACATCGATTTTGTCAGTGCCATCGATGCTTACATCCATGACACTGATCTCTCCATGAATTTCATCGATGCCGATGCCGTCGTTGCTCTGCCCGAGCCATCGACGCTTATATCGATGTTTTCAACAGTACTCTCGAGGCCACTTTCAATGCCACCATCGATACTGACATAACACCTAAATGCAATACCCTTGACTAAACACAATGCTCCATACTTAGAGTTCTTAACTAAAGCCCCGTATCATCCTACAGCACTACATATTGCCAGGAACAGTGCAGGCATGCTGATAGTCCGACACCACTTGCCATCCAAGACAGCGAGGACTTCCACCTCGGCGCTGGGGAAAGACCGGGCTGAGCACCGTGGCAATCATAGTCACCGGCACGGTGACCATCCGCCACTGAGGCAATCCAGGACATCGGTGCTATCCTACTCTGTGCTGGGGAATGACTGGGCCGAGCACCATCCCTACTGCCACCGCCTCTGCTCCACACAGCGGTGGCAGTCCTCTGTACTGGAGAATGAGTTCTGTGCTGGAGAATGAGCTCTGAGGGATTCCGCACTGGCATCAGGGTACATCGAGCCAGTTGCGAAGCAGGCCCGGGTTCACGAGTCATATGCTCCTCTGCTCCCGAGGCGTTCCCCACCGACATCAGTGCGGGGTTCTGAGCCACCACAAAATAATGTGGAAGCGCCAGACATGCCTAGCCTGTCTCCTCTGTAGCTGCGCTACCATACCAGATTACAGAGTCAGCAGACAGACATGTGGGTAAGATTTTTACCGCTCCCGCGGGAGACTAGCTAATATCCAGATTACATCAGCTCCGCCAGTTGGACACCTCCTGGTCTCCCAACTTGCCGGATATCAGAGTGGCCACCCCACTTAGTACCAGAGTTCAGGGTACAGTCCCCTGGATGCTACAAAGCGCAGGGGGGTGGGGAGAGGGGGGGGGTGAGTTTTAATCTTACTATTCTTTCTTTAAACAGAAACCAGATGCTCTCCATTCACCCTGGACCTCAGAAATGTCAACTTTCTTCAGAAGGGACAGGTAAAATGGTATTTCTCGTCACCATGCTTCCCTTACTGCGGTAAGTGGGTTGCCTCTCTCTAGTCTTTCTATGTGTTTCATAGTGAGTCAACAACATTCCAACCCCACGTTTGCGGGGTGCACTTGGGATTGGAATACCACATGTATTTCACCAAACTCACTAGCAGTGACTGTTGTTTCTCTACGGAGTAAAACATCATTCACGCTTTCCTTGCATGTATAACTGTCTAACAGCAGGCAATCCAAGCAAGGAGATCCATGACTCACTATAAATCTTCTACCTGGGATTGCAGTTTAACTACCATAAATCCCATATGGAACAGTTCTGGACACTACAGTCGCAACGACTTCCTGCCTACCAACCATGCAGACATACTGACATTTTCCTACACATCTCTGCGCGCATGCAACATAACCTCAGCCCCTCATTCTTTCAGGGATGGGCCACGAGGTGTTTTCACTATCCACTTATTCATCTGCCCAGAATGGCTATGAGTCAGATTCAGTAGAAATTTCAATGATCAGTGGCTTTAAGCTGTTCAACCGCTTTCTTCCCTGATCCATATTACTGATCTAGAACCAAGTCTTCAGATGGTTCTGGTCACAGTTGCATTTACTTAGGGTTGAAGAGTTCGAATTCACATCGTCCCAACCCAATATGCGTCTATTCCGCTCCATACAGGTTTTCACATCAACTTCCTGGAGCTTCCAGCCATGCGTTATGCCTTTTATGCTTAAAATTCTGCCTCTGTAACAAACCTTTGTGCATACAATACACAACCACGCATACAATACACAACCATGCATAACCTCTTAGCTGCTCTGCCAGGAAGCTGCGCAGTTTTAGCCTTTGGCCCTTGCACACTCCATGCATTCCCGGGCCACTTATCTAACAGACTTGCCGAACGCACTAGCAGACCTTATTCATAGATGTTTCCATCCTCTCGAATGGTCTCCGAGTACAGGTGTAGCGAGCAAATTCTTCTAGCGCTAAGGTCAACTGACCTTGCCCTCTGTGTCCAAACCGAACCTTATGGGGGACAGGTTCTACTCCCTACACATGTCTCAAAATGCGTTCCCATGGACGCCTTTGCTCGTTCTACAACAAAGGCCTCTTATATGTGTCTCTTTCGACGCCTCTCATAGCCAAAACTCTCATTAGGCTGCACCAGGACGGAGTTCACTGTTTCTCAGACCCACGTCCTGACCGAGACTAGTATGTTTCCCGTACTTCTCAATCTATCACACCAGTAACCAATTCGCCTTCTCACAGGTCAGTCTCACTGCGTTCCTTCGTGACTGAGTGTCCTATGTACTCAACCTCATAACCTTCTTAAGGTAGATGAGGCATCTCACCTTACTCAGATTACCCTCTGCCCACTTTTTCCCAACACCTCTCTCACCAGGGCGAGAGGGTTTTCCACTCCTTGGACTGTAAAAGTGTACTTGCATTCTATCTAGACCGCACTACACTCCATAGGAATTACACCTAACTCTTTCCTTCTTTGGCAAAAGCCAAGCTGCGAGTTCTAGTGGGCAAACAGACCTTTTTCCTCCTGATTAGCAAAAGGAAATAAGACCGCCACCAACAAGCAGACATTCCGCTACAACACTGTGTGAACGCACACACTGTTAGGGCCGTGCCAACCTCAGTAGCTCACCTTCAGTCGGTTGCCGCTTGTTAATATTTGTAAGGCTGTGACCTGGAGCTCTCTCCATACCTTCACAGCCCATTATTGCTTAGGTAAGACTGGCCGGCAAGCTTCTATGTTTGGCCAGTCCGTTTTACTCAACTTCTTTTTAGTTTAACTACCCAACATCCTTCCACCAACCCGTTAAGGGTTTCAGGATGCCCTCCTTACCAAATTCCACCCCCGTCATTGTGCCTGTTGCACGTCTTTGGTTGCAGTTGGTGCACAGCTCGGACATCCTCGGCTCGGTACTCACCCATATGTGAAGACTACCATCCTGCTTGTCCTGTGAGAAAGCAGAGTTGCTTACCTGTAACAGGTGTTCTCACAGGACAGCAGGATGTTAGTCCTCATGAAACCCACCCGCCACCCCGCGGAGTTGGGTTTACATACATTTTATTATTTTATTTTTCGCTTGCGCTTTCTGCTATACACGAGACTGAGGGGAGACACCTGTGGTCACAGGGATAATTGCAGGCTGAGCATGCTCAGTGCACTCAGTGTGCCAGTGTCAGTCAAAGCTTTATAGAAACTTTGACAGAAAAGTTTTCTGTGACAGGCCTCCGTCCACTGATGTCACCCCATATGTGAGGACTAACATCCTGCTGTCCTGTGAGAACACCTGTTACAGGTAAGCAACTCTGCTTTCTCTTTTGAATTCTACTATATTAGTTAGCTTGACCACATCGTCCAACAGCAGATTTCATAGCTTGATTACTCGCTGAGTGAAAAAATGCTTCCTGTGATTTAAGTCTACCTGTTGCTAGTTTCATTGCATGTTCCCTAGTCCTAGTGTGGTTTGAAAGGGTAAATAATCGTTCCCTATTGACCTGTTCCACTCCGCTCATGGTTTTATAAATTTTAGTCGATTATAGTCCTCTGCCAGGTGACCTTGCTGCTAGACTGGAGTTTGGACCACTCTATTATATCCCTGAAAGTCTCCTCTCTATACCTTTGTGTCTGCCGCGCTGGCCTCCAGATGTGGACTCTTTCTCTGAGATCCAGGAGCTTTTTGCAGCAGGTGTACGTATACAACCTCTCACTAACAGGTAGGTAATCATCTATGCAAAAGAGTGGATAGCCCCCCATCTCATGGGCTTCTGTCTGAGTTGATAAAAGTCTTAAAGGATGATTTTAAGGAGTAGGTATGTCTTAATTTAAGGGTTGTTAAATGTGATGAGGGTTTTTAAATTTATTTTAGGTGTCTTTTTAAAATCTGTGGTTTTAAATTTGATACTTTATTAATGTTATCTAGTGAATGAGCAGCAACAGCACAGCAATTAGCTGATCGCTAAAATCAGAGTTAATTTAATGTTATTTTGGGTGACTAATTGACTTATTTTGAAGACTTTCCTCCTAGTGGGGGTGATATCTATATATCAAAAAAATGGCTGGGTGGGAATCAAACTAGTAACTAGTTGCCCAGGAACCGGTACTCTCTCCTCAGATCAAGTAAGTTACTTTTGCAAACTCACAGTTCTAACACTGGCAAACCATATAAACAGCCATAATGCTTCAGATTATGCAAATCTGAATACTAATACTGAAATTGCTCCATTTGCAGGGATGCTATTACAGAGCTTTCTGTTGCTTGACAGTCTTGGTATCTTTTGGAAAGAGTAAAAAGCATACTTTTTGCAACAAAAAAAAAAAAAGGTTTTTTGTTGTTTTTATTTTTTTTCTTTTAAGAAAAATATACATGGAAAACAATACCATGAAGAAATAAATAGCTTAAGAAAAAAAAGAACATCCACTGCAAACTTCAGTCCACAATATGGTGGGGATAGGTGGAACCCTCAAATGCCGAGGAAATAATTAAACAAACAAAAACAAAACCCAGGAATATTAGCAAGAAACAGTGTTGTAGGCGTAAACTAAATAATGCATAAGAGAAGACTTAAATAACAGCAGAGGAAGTTGCCTCCAGCAAAGATACCAAAATAGGACGAGAGAAAACTTGTTTTTTTAGCGATAAACCGGGCTAGTTGGGCAGGAACATAAGAAACTTACTTCAACATCAGCTAATTTGACTCCACACTTACAGCGGATATTTAACCAGGGAAAACTCTCTAGTTGTAAAATCCTAGGTCTCATCAGCAGAAAATGTTTCCTCCTGAGTTGATTTAGCTACATGGGGGAATATGGCAACTTTCAAATTATAAAACAATAGATTTTTATGACACTACAGGCTCAATACATAATCCCTTTCAGAATCCACCACCTAATTAACCATTTAATGTAGAAAGTATAATTTCTTCATCACCTGATTTTAAAAAGCCTAGAAAACAGATAAAATAATCTGTCATTACTTTAAAATACAAAAGATCTTGCAGCACATCTCAGATGCTGCTTTTGCTTTCATGCACCTCAGTGTATTGAAATATAGTATTTAAATCATCCAAAACTAAAGCAGCAGTTCTCCTTTCTAAATTATAGAGACATTTGTGTGAGGTCAGGTAGTCCAACCAAATCTTCAGTTACTATATTTCTCAGAATTAGCTTAAAATGCTGCTGTTAACATTTTTAAAGATCTATTTAAAATCTGGTTCTTTGCTTATTAGTTTACAGCCATCATTTTGAGCACTATGAAAGGTGAGATCCTGTTGGCCAAATTGTTATAGTGCAAATGCACCTGGCAGAGAGAGAGAGAGAGAGAGGAGTGTGGAACCTCCCAGACCTCTGTGGAATTGAACAGGAAGAGAATAAATGCTCTAAAATTAAACATGGGAAAAATAGTTCGACGAAAAGAAATATGCAGAACATCTGGAGATTAGGACAAATATTTCAGCAACCGTTTCTGAATGTGTGGGAGAGACACTGCTGTTGTAAAGGGAACAACCGCAACAATATTTTTGTTCTGCTTTCATAAAAAAGGGATCTCTTTCCTGGAATTTCTGTCATTGTTGCTTGTTTTTTTATATTTTTCTGTAATTGGTTTCACTTCAGTGCATAGTTGGTGGTCTCCTAGGCCTGAGGCACCCCTGAACTTTGGTCTGCAAGTGCTGGAAATGGGCCTGGTTTTCAAGGCTTCCATAGTGAATATGCATGAGAGAGAGAGAGAGAGTCAAATGCAGTGTCAGACCAGGAGGGCTATTTGGCTGGAGTTTCAAACTTTAAAGGGGGCTTCAAATTACACGATTGTTGTTGTGTTTTGTTTTTTTTTTTAAATTTTTATTATGGCTGTGGGCCTTAAAAGCTCCAGCGAGAGGGCCAGTTTTACATGTGATTGAGCCAGGATAATGTTGCATAATTTGGTTATCCTGAAAAGCAGTCCTCTTTGTGACACTCTGGAATCAGTTTGCCATTCTTGGCCTGCAGCCAGAACTATCATGTGTCTGTTATATTTCACAGTTGGGTGATCCAGATGCATGTAAATAAACTGTAATTGAATCTAGGCACTCCTTTCTGGAATAAAAAGGTCCTTTCTTTGGGATCGTTTCACCCAGACTGAGGCTGCAACAAATCGTTATTCAGGAAGGCTGGTGAATAAAATATAGTGCTGTTTATTCCGAACTTGAGTAGAGGCTGTGTGAGAGAGACTGAATTGTGATAAGTTTGGCAATGATGAGCACATGGCAAAGCATTTGAAACCTGCTCTGTACCAAGCTCGAGAATGCATTTTCAGACTCATTACAGTATGCATGGCCCTTCACTAACCCTTTTCTGACATCTAAGCAGCTTGGTTGATGTGAAGAAACTGCACTGAAAATACAGAGCCCGTGACAACGGTGTGAGGGAAAAGCAAGAAGCCCAAAACATGCTTACCCATACTTCAGTCTTCACACTTTTGCAGCACTAGGCAGGGTCTTTTTTTTAATTTTTATTTTTTGAAGCATCTGTTAATAAGTTAGTGTTGATGGGAGTGTTGAGGTTGAAGAAACTGTGGGAATTGCTAGTTGTGAGCAAATAGTTCAGTTAGGTATCGCAGATCTTACTCTGTATACAGTTCATTTTATAGTATTTTGTATGATGTGTGCTGGGGGGGTCCAAGACTTTAAAAATATCACTTGCTATTCAATAAGATCACATTTGTGATGCTAATAAATATAGGACACCCCCCCCAGTATAGGGAACATTCTTATCAACAAGCTCAAAATATTTAGAGTATCTTTTGTAATATTGCCCTTATTTACTTCAACTTTTGTATAATAAATCCTGAGCTTTAACAATGCAGTAGTTTGTCCCTGCTAATATGGTTGTATTTGAATGAAAAAAGGGAAGGCATCTGATAATCTCTAATATGGAGAATCCTGTAGAGCATTTAATGTAAGGAATGTTGATGGCATGCCTTCTTTCTCTAAAAGATTCCTCTGTCAACCATCCAGTTCAGCTCTGACACATTTATCTCTTACATTCCACTTTTCTCTTTATTTTGCACCTCCGTGTGATGATTAGTCTGCCCAGACCCTTTGGTGATGGGTTAATTGACACTCGAGTACTTTATGGTGCAAGGAAGGTGATGGTTTTCTTAGAGCAACACCTAGGTTTCAGCTGGAAACCAGAACTTGGGTATTTGAAATTGAGTTAGCTTTGTAATAGGGACATATTGTGCTTGGTTAGTGTTTTTAGCCTCTGTTACAAACAGTCTAACTTCAGTTAGTCAGCCAGAGTGACTCACTGCTCTCTTGATTAACAAATGTTGGTCCCTTTTCAAACCCAATCACACTACCTCAACACCTTTCCAAGGTGAGTAACTGAGCTGAACTATTCAACTTTTTTACTTAGGTATACACTGCTCCTAGCTTATTTCTAGCTTCTGGCTTCTTTTTGGGGTGGTTTTTTTTTGTGGGGAGGGGGTTTCAATACATTCAGTTTGTATTAAATACAAACACTCAGTTCTTTTAAAAGTCTGCAGAACACTCCTGGAATTTCTGCAGGACGGCTTGAAGAAGGGGTTGTCTCTCAACTCCATCAAGGTTCAACTGGCCACGCTGGCCTGCTTCAGAGCCAAAGTGACAGCATCAGTCTATCTTCCCATCCAGACATCTCCCGCTTCCTGAGAGGGGTCAAACAAATCCGCCCACCACTAAAATGGCCGGTACCCCTATGGAATCTCAATCTAGTACTCTACTTCCTAGCGGGAGCTTCCTTCAGACCTTCTCGCAGTCTGTCCCTATGGCTCCTGACCTTGAAGACTGCATTCCTAGTGGCAATATGTTCAGCCCGTCGCATCTCCAAACTTCAAGCACTATCCTGTTGGGAACCGTTCCTCAGATTCACACCTGGATCCATACAGCTACGCACTGTCCCCTCCTTCCTTCCAAAGGTGGTTTCTCATTTCCATCTAAACCAAACCATCTCCAGACGAACATAATGACTCAGAAGACTCATGCCTTCTTCGCCATCTTAATGTCGACAAGACTCCTAGTCCGATACCTGGAAAGATCGGAATCCGTACGAAAGACGGACCACCTATTCATCCTTCACAGCTGGAAGAAACAAGGGGAAGCGGCCTTGCGGGCAACCATAACCCGCTGGATAAAAGAAGTAATCAAGGCGGCCTACATAGAGGCAGGCAAGCCTCCATCTCTACAAGTCAAGGCCCATTCCACCAGAGCCCAGGCAGTGTCCTGGGCAGAAACCAAGATGCTGTCACCTGCCGAGATCTGTAGGACGGCGACATGGTCCTCCATTCACACCTTCTCGAGGTTCTACCGCCTGGATGTTCAGGCCCGGGAGGATGCAGTATTCACAAGGGCAGTACTAAGTGGGCCACGGGCAGCCTCCCGCCCGGTTCAGGAGTAGCTTTTGTACATTCCATTGGTCCTGAGTCCATCTGCTACATGCTAGGAAATGGAGAAATTACTTACCTGATAATTTTGTTTTCCTTAGTGTAGACAGATGGACTCAGTATCCTGCCCATGGCTGCCTCAGAATACGGAAACCTCTGGTATCAATCCCCGAGAGCAAGACAAGCATGGGTAAGCCACGCATTATCCCTAGTTAGGATACCCATAGTTACCGGGTGTCGGCGTTTCTTGGTTGAGTGCACTGACAGTCTCCAGTTAAAATTCACGTCAACCAGTTCAAGTTAATCAAGTTATCCAAACACACACATATCCACAATTGCTTTTCGAGGAGAATACTGAAGAGCAGAGCTTCCTGCAGCGGTATATATAGTGCTGACATCAGATTGAAATCTGACTCAGTCTCCAACTGCTATCAGAAGCACACTATACCCATTGGTCCTGAGTCCATCTGCTACACTAAGGAAAACGAAATTATCAGGTAAGTAATTTCTCCATTACAAGCTAAAAAAGTTATACTAAAAATATAGTGCCTGGACTTCAATTTGTGCTGTTTTTGCTGAGTTAAATTCATGTTTGAAGGCTATTCCTTTGTTTTATTTTTTGTTGACTATTTGGTGCAGTTGTGATTGGAGCACTTCACAGGTAATGAAGTGCCGTAACTACTGTGCATCCTCTGTCTACAGAGTTAGGACCAGAGTGCAGCATACAGAAACTAAGTGTACTAAGCGTTTCTCCCCCCCCCCCCCCCCCCCCCCCCCCGACATCTTATTTATTTAAAAGGTTTATATACCGCGAAATGCACCAAAGTGTTCTAGGCGGTGCACAGCTTTCCATAAAATCATGAATTAAAACAATTCATATATTTAAAACATTAGACAGATACAATTGTACTAAAAACATGTTAAAACAATCAGCAATTATCAAATGCTTTTGTAAAGGGTAAGCTTTCAACTGCTTACAAAACATCTTTGCATCATCAATTAATCTTAAATATTGTGGATGGGTATTCCAAAGTTGTGGTCCAATATATGAAAAAGCCCAGTTTCGTGTTGCTGCTAAATGATAGTCCCTCAATACTGGTATTGTTAATAAATAACTTGCTTTTGATCATAAAGGCTGGGTAGGAGCATATTTTTGTATTAAGGACTATAAATAAGATGGTTGGCACATTTCAATGCTTTAAAAACTAACAATTAATTCATAAGAACATAAGAAATTGCCATGCTGGGACAGACCAAGGGTCCATCAAGCCCAGCATCCTGTTTCCAACAGAGGCCGAACCTGGCAATTACCCAAACACCAAGAAGATCCCATGCTACTGATGCAATTAATAGCAGTGGCTATTCCCTAAGTAAACTTGATTAATAGCCATTAATGGACTTCTCCTCCAAGAACTTATCCAAACCTTTTTTGAACCCAGCTACACTAACTGCACTAACCACACCCTCTGGCAACAAATTCCAGAGCTTAATTGTGTGATAAGTGAAAAAGATATTCAATCGGTAACTAGCACAACTGTTTGAGGAGGGGAGTATCGTTCTCTATGATTACAACACAATAACATACCTATGGCAGTATTCTGCAACAATTGAATGGATTTTAAATGACATTTTGGTAACCCAACTATTTATTTATTTATTTATTTATTTATTTATTTATTTAACCAACCTTATATACCGGCTTTCACATTCATTTCAAGGCGGTTTACATTGATTGAAATTGCAGTAGCAACCTTCAAACACATATATACTAAAAACACATCATTAAACATAATACATATCTACAATACATTAAAACCAAAGACTAACTGGCTAAAAATACATTAAACTAAGCTCTTCCAAATCTCAACAGTTCTGCCACATCTTCCCAGGTACCCCCTTCCCTCCGCCCATCCATCTACCCTCCATTGCAGTAATCTACTGTAATTAATAGAAAAGCCTGAATAATATTTCTAAAGTCAGCTACTTCCAGAATAAAACTCAAATGTCTCAACATACATAATTTGTAGAAACCAGATCTTAAAGCTGTCTTTATATGGTCAGTACATGTCAAAGAGGAATCCATTAACTTGAAGAAACCCCTAGGTGAAAAAACCAACAGTAACATTAAGGAAGCAGGAATTCACCTTATACAATCGTAGACATGTATATTCTTGTTCACATCCATTCTTTCTGTGGATTCAATTATCGGTCTTTCTCAATCCCCATCCGTTTTATAATCATCAGTCATCATAAAAAAAGTTTAAGAATGATTTCAGTGCACTTAAAAACTTGAACTTAACTTTTGAATCTTGTGTTCCAATAGCCGCCTGACACTGCTAGCACTTTTTAAGTGTTTCGATTGTCAAAAGGTGAATATGTCTGTCAGCACTGACAGCGTTTCTGGACTATCCGTTGCAAACTCTAGGTTCTGAATATTTTTTTTAAAAGGAATCAAACTATCATTAAAAACAAGATCAAAGCAGGAAAAGTTTAAAAACATTTTAGAAATTATCATTGCTTCTATATTTTTTAATTTAAAAATAACTGGTTAATATTAATCCAAGAGTATATAGACTTAAGACAATCTGTGTCCTTCGATAGTGTCTGAGTGAGATTGGCATCAATAGGAAAATACAGCTGGATGTTGTCTGCATAAATTTTAAAATATTGGAGCCATCATTTCCAAGATCTGATACAAAAGTGATTAGATAAATATTAAATATTGTGACTGACAATATACTTTCTTGGGGTTCTCCAACCTTAAATCTACATCATTCAGAACGTCCAGTGCTATTTTCCACATAAAACATTCTCCTTTGCAAATATGAAGCAATCCATGACTGAATTAGTCCCCCAATATCTAAATCAGCTATGCGTTTCAGTAACAGAATATGATTAACTGTCAACACTGAAGATAAATCTAAAAATAGGACTAAAACATTTTTGGCATCCAGTTGACGAAGTAAAAAATCAAAAGTTGACACCAAAAGAGTTTCAGTACTATGGCCAACTCTGAATCCACATTGATGGAGACTTAACACAATAGAAGCATTCAGAAAAGCCACCAATTGTTTATGTCCAGAGTCTTCAATCACCTTGGCCAGTGAAGAAAGATTTAAAATCTGCCTATAGCTAGAACATTCTTGTTTCAATATCGGTCTTAGCTTTTTTCAAAGAATCTGGAAAGACACCTATTTCTAAGGATTGATTAACCACAACTTGTAAAAATGGTAAAAATACATCCTTCCAACAATACAATGTACCTAATGACCTTGGGTCTAATGAACAGTAAGATTTTTTTTTCTAATCTAACTAAAGGTTGCTCTACTTCTAGAAAGGAAATGTAGCCAAATGAATCCCACTTAACTTTGAGCTCCTTAAAAGAAGAGCTAATTTGCAAATTAGGATCCATGACTATATTAGCTAGTAAATTATCAATCTTTGATTCAAAATAATTAGCGATTGACTAGATGGTATAATAGTCAAATTATTATCAATTGGATATTTAATTAGCCCCTGTACCAGACAGAAACGTTCATGAGGTCTGTTTAATAATGCATTTAATGATTTTTTTAATATTATTTTTTTTCCTTGCAGTAAAAATCTATATATTCTCCATGCTACTAAAAATGCTTTTTGATCTTTATCATAATGGCAGAAAGCATACCCCTATGTAAGCCCAACTAGTTTAAAGTTTACTTGAGATTGGTGGTAGGATTTGAATTAGGTTCCCTATGTTTTAAGGCTACACTCTCAAGCTTGAAATGAGATGTCATTGTTTTTATTTTAGAAACCTGAAGGTAGGATTAAGCAAGAAATCTGAATGATAATTTTTTGAATTGTCTTGATTCTTTGTTTAGCGAGAGAGCTTGTGAAGTGTTTTTTGTGCTCTGAAGAACTGGCTTGTGAAAAGTTGTTAAATCTTCTCGTGTCCATCCACCAAAGCACTAGTTCAGAGGTGGCCAACTCTGGTCTTCGAGAGCCACAAACAGGCCTGAGTTTCAGGATATCCACAATGAATATGCATGATAGAGATTTGCATGCACTGCCTCCATCTTATTGGCTTCAGTGCTATTGAGTTGGCCTCAGCAAGATCCAGCACCAGGCAGGGGCTATCCTCAGCAATGGGGAGTCCCTGTACCGGATTTCATATACATCTTGATTCAGAACCAAGGAAAATTGTCTTGAGATGTATATTTTTATTAATATAATGTAAGAAAACTGCTCAGTCCAGAGTTGGTTGATTTGCTGTTTTTTTGTTACATGGTTGTAGTGTCTGCATGATAAGAATATATAAGTACAGTCCACATAATGATTGGTAATGGCTGCATTCTATGAAACGCCGGAAAAGATGACTCAAATGCTTAGTGCTTTCATTCTACCTCTCTTCACAGCCCAGTGCTCAGCCTACCTTTGGCCTCCTGTTTGATATTGATGGAGTCCTGGTACGAGGAAAGATGCCGATACCTTCTGCAAAAAAAGCCTTTCAAAAGTTAGTGAATCCTCTGGGCCAGTTCCTGGTGCCAGTAGTGTTTGTCACCAACGCAGGGAACTGTCTTCGCCAGAAGAAAGCAGATCAGCTAACCCATGTTCTAGGTGTGCCAGTGAGTACCTTTTTGGCTTTACTATATAGGGCTTGTTGTTTTGGTAGTAGATGCGACACAAAAAGTGTTCTTGTACACCCTGGGATAGTTTTCCGTTGGGATTTGACACCGTGCCTTGCAGTGCACCCAGGCTGTGTTCTAATGACTAAGTAAAATAGAGCCAAAGATTGCAGAAGTAACAGTGATATCCTAGTCATTGCATGTCAGAGTGCAAATGAGAGCCAAAAGCTACAGGTTCCATGTCATAGGTAAAAGAGAGTTCCATGATGGTGATTCCTGGAATTTTTTACCATTATAACAAGTTTTTAAAGACTTACCACCAGTTGTCTCTTATGTTTCTGCTGTAGTAGGATCAAACATTTTGCGAAATCAAAGGTATATGCCATCTTTCTGACACTTCATATTTCAGTGTAGAGCTCCTCTAACATCGGAAAGTCTGAGAAGGCAAGGTACACTGGGTGGAGAAAACTACAGGCAAATCCCCCCCACACACAAACTTCTTATTTTTGTTAAGTAATGTAACTTTTGTGATGGTCATGAGATTTTGCATATAAGAT
Organism: Rhinatrema bivittatum; assembly: GCF_901001135.1. Lineage (NCBI taxonomy): Eukaryota > Metazoa > Chordata > Amphibia > Gymnophiona > Rhinatrematidae > Rhinatrema > Rhinatrema bivittatum. The sequence continues at coordinate 365,902,210 of NC_042618.1, forward strand.
TTATGGCATTAATAATGCCTTTTGTTTTTAGTTTAAACTGATTTGTATTAAAAAAAAAAAAAAATTCCTCTCAAACTGTTCAGTTTTTATTATTTTTCACTCTTAATTTGTAATGCTCAACAAACAGAATTTGTTTTGGTCTTGCAGACTTATAGGCCGATTCTGTAAAAAGTGCGGGAGAGCCGGCACTCCATGTTGAGCGCCCACTTCTCCGACGCTCGCCCAGGCACCCCTCCTGGGCGCGCTATACTCTATTCAAATTAGGTGTCAGGCTAATAAGGAGGCGCTAGGGATAATAGCGCGTCCCTAGCGCCTCCTTATTAGTGGAAGAGGCCCTTGCTGAAGGCAGTCCACGCCTGATGTAATCAGTTACTCCTGATCTGATGGATGACATAGATAAAGTCGCCCAAAGGAGGCCATCACCTAGCAAAGCACTGCCGCTTGCTGTCTGCACCACCTGGCTGGGAAGAATGTGGGAACCCTCGAAAGGAGAAGAAGGAAATGCACCAGCGCTAATGAAATGTTTCAACAACAACTCAGCAAAAAAGAAGACGAAGCAGATTTGTCATGCAAATGAGGGCACCTGCTGCAGGAGAAGTCTATGTGGAGGAGGGGGATTGCTAGTCATATGGAGCAGGATTGCTGTGGAGAGGATTTTATAGTCACTTGCAAAATGAACATTGCAAGGGAGCTCTTTTTTTTGTTTGTTTTTTTGTTTTGTGTATTTTGCAACTGATGGTGACCTGCCTAGCCGAACAAATGCAGCCGCCCTTTCGTCTGGTCATACGGGAACATTACCTGGGCCTCAAATACTCGCATTATACATCTATCTCTGATGGCTGGAAGTGGTCACATTTCCCAGTCCAACTGGTTCAGCTATTCCAGGCAAATATGACTTAACTAGATGGCTGCTTGTAAGGTGCACACATTTTTTTTTATTTGCAGAGTGGGATACTTCTGCAACTTCAGGTTGCTTAGATCTTAACTAATTTCTGAGAGTAAAATGTGCGGCTTGGCCGCACATTTTACTTTCTGTATTTCAGGTGACTTATAGGCTCATCAACATGCATTTGCATGTGATGAGCGCTTTTAGTTTCGGGGGGAGTTGGCTGCGCATTTTCCACATGCTATTATCCCTTACAGTATATGGGGTAATAATAGTGCATCTAAAACGCTCGGCCAAACGAAGGCTAAACGGTGCGCTGGGCCGAGCGCACCATTCTGTATTGGCCCGTTAGTAACTGGCTTGGACTCCTCTGTCCTTGTTGCTGAGTTGTTTACCTGCACACCCCAGCATGATCCGGACTTCATTTCTGGCTGCCCCTCCCTTCCCCTCCTCTGGTACAGGAGGAGAAGCTGAATGGCACTTCATATTTCTGTTTAACAAAATAAACTTCGATATTTACCCTGAAAATGCTAAGTTTTGTCTTTGCAGTGATTTTTCTCCCTTACTTATTTGTTGTTATAATAATCCCAGTTAAATTCCCAGGAAAAAAATGAAAATAAAACCTAAGAATGAAGAGCCTTGGGCAGAATTCCATAATCTAGTAAATACCAAAGGGATCGCAGAAACTGTTCTAACAAGGGAAATACCTAAAAAAAAAAACTTAGTTGGTCAACCTTTTATTCAAAAAATACTGCGTCAAAAATTACATTGTTTACTTTAAGAACAATACTTTGTCACTTAATGTGCTGTACAGGTGGCCACAATTGAAAGTCTTTTTTCTGATTGAAGCGTCTATAATATCAATATGGTATGCTTCCAATGGCTGACATGACTATCAACAATCTTGAGATAAGCAAGGTGGAGGTGTCGCCATGTGGCAGGACAGCGATCTGCTAATGACACAATAGCTTCTCTGAGCTCCTTAGAGAATCCATTTGGCGAAAGGAACAGTTTGTTCGCATCATTAATACGCCTACTTGGACCTTTGGTTATTGTTTACGACATTGTTTCTGGGATACTGTTTTGTTTTTTTTACACGCTAGCGGTAGACTTTGAGTCTTTAGTGTGTCTTTGTAGGTTTTTGGTCTTGTCTTTAGGGTTTGTGTATTGTCCTAGTATTTTCGTGTGCTTTTATGTATATTTTTCATGTTTCTTATAAGAGATTTTGTTTTGTATAGCACATTAAGTGACAAAGTATTGTTCTTAAAGTAAACAATGTAATCTTTTTACATTGTCAACCTTTTTATTCAAAAAATACTAACTGTATATACTGTTCTATGTAGAGAATGCCATAATTGCCAGTCACCCACTGCTCATGTTTACCTTCTGTTGAGAGGTGATGCATTATATGTTGTAACCTGCCCTGAGTACACTTTTCTTTGTAGAAAGAGCTTAGCCAAATATTATGTGTGTACTGAAAGTCAACTCTGATTCTTCGCAGATATCCCAAGAGCAAATTATGATGTCACACAGTCCTTTGCGGATGTTTAAACAATACCATGATAAACATGTTCTGGTGTCTGGACAAGGCCCGGTTCTTGATATTGCCAAGCAGTATCCTTTTGGAGTGTATGGCTTGTCATCCTGGAATCGTCCAAGAAAATTCTTGTTCACTTATGAGGCAAATTTTGACTTCTGGTCACTTCAGTATAAATTTGTTCTAGTTAATTGCTAGGATATTGTATCATTTGAAAAAAGGGTAACAAGATGTGAATGGAACCAGTGGCTTACGTAGGCCGCCTGTGCAATTTACAGCAGCATCAAATGGTTGTCTGGGTTGAAATTCCATTGCATCTTCCTTTTTTTTTTTTTTCCTGCCAGATGCTTTATTCTATGCTCCTTGCATAGAAATATTCAAGCCCTGTCGACCACTCAGCAGGAGGGGAGGGGATTATTAGTTCTGCTTTGTGTCACCCCATAGTTGCCACTTTACCTTTACATTAAGTTTACCAGAGAGCAACTGGTAGTGCCTACATATGACTTGGTAAAATTTTCAAATATGATGATTCTTTAATTTTAATTTTTATATCTATATAATGGAAGCAGAAAAAGGCAGAAATCTCAAATTTATTTTAAATTCATCATTACTAAGGCATAGTGTGTCAGAATAGGTTATGTAATATTAAAGTAATGCAAAACAGTATTGCTGTCGGCTTGTTCAAGCTAAATTTTAGAGAAAAACAACCATTCTCCATCTGTAAGAAGGGCTGAATTAGCCATTACATATGGATGATGTCATCTGGCGGTGCAAACCGGACCACTCTCTCTTAGCTAGTAAAAGTTTTACTTCCTGTTCGAGTGTTGTCTCATGAGCCCCCTCTTTTTTTTTTTTTTATATCTGAGCAACAATACCAGCACAGATGTACCTCTATCTCTTTCTATAAAAAGTCATAATTTTTGTCTTTAAAGTTGCCTCAGCAGCCCCCAAACAGCACTTTTCAGTGCTGCGTTTTCAAAAGAAAAGGAAAGGGGTTTTTTTTTGGGGGGGGGGGAGGGGTTTTCAGGATGTCTGGAAAGAAAAAGTCCACAGTCGGTAGATTCAAGGACTGTGTTTGTGGAAAGAAAATATCCATCATCGATGGACATGACCTCTGCTACCATTGTCTAGAACTGTACCATGACCAGACCAACTGTAATAACTGTGGACGGATGTCCCAGTGGACCCAAAGATCAAGGGCCTGGAAAATGGAGGAACTGGTATATCTCAGAAGCCGTGGTCTATTCTCCCGAAGTGCAGTCTTGACTGCCTTACCAGGCAGAACAGGCCAGTTCCTCAGGGTCTAGTAAGCAACATATTGAAGAAGAAGAGGCGCCACTCTCCTGAGCAGCCAGTGTGGAAAAAGCAGAGATTGTGTGGCGCATTGGCACACAAGCTCCTAGCCCCATCAGCACATAAATCCTCAACATACTCAATACATCGAACCCTGGAAGATGAAATGCATCTGTCCTCAACATCTTTACCATCAGGACAGGTGGTTCCATCATTGATGCATTATGTAGCAGTGCTTCCTATGCAGCTGTATGTGGGCTTGCACAGAATTTTGACAGGGGCAGAAGGGGATTATAATACCCTTATCCTCACCAATTACCAGAGACCTTTCTCCAACAAAATTAATGGGACAAGGACTATGCCTGGAGACTCCAGATCCAGTTTGTTCTGTGGTCTTCAATTGAAATTTTGCAGAGCCCAGATGATGTGCAAGATTCCATTGTTGTATTAGAAGAGGATGTTCCCTTGCCAATCAGACAGCACAGCTGATAAAAAAAAATTCTCATCCTTTTCTTGTGGCTAAGGATAAACAAGGTATCTTCCAACCTCCTTTCTAGAATATCAGATTTACTCGGAGTCCCAGTATTCCCAATTTAGGTGGATAGTCCATCAGAACCCCCACACAGTGGTTCAAGTCCAAGAAATTTGCTTGTAGCAGAGTCCAGCCAATCAGATGATGATCACCAGGGTTATACCATTCTGAGGCAACCAAGGACCCCTTCTCAGTCCTGGATCAGTGTGTTCACTCCACTCCAATTTGCTCTGAAGAGGAATGGACTGGGTGCCCTTCTAGACCCTTCAGAACACTAGTCTTCACTGGAAAAACTTTCTTACTTCAGATTTCTGGTCAGGCTGGGAAAAACAGTCAGTTAACATGCATAGGGACAAAGATCCTTGTGCAAACATCTTTTATCTCCTCCACATTCTGGAAACACTGGTGCAGCCAGCAGCAATCCTGATCCATGGAATCCTGCAAAAATTATAAACCATAATTTGAGAAAATTCTGTTTCTTGTGTCCCAGTAGCAAGGAAACTACACCAAGTATGAAGAACAAAATCTCCGGGGTTTAGAATGTGATCTACTTGGATTTCAGCAAAGTCTTTGATACGGTCCCGCATAGGAGGCTTGTGAATAAAATAAGCTTCGGAGTGAATGCCAAGGTGATTGCATGGATTACAAACTAGTTGACTGATAGGAGACAGTGTATAACGGTAAATGGAACCTACTCTGAAGAGAGAACTGTGTTAAGCGGAATGCCATGGGGATTGATTTATGGGACCGGTTCTGTTCGGTATCGTTGAGTGACATTGTAGAAGGGATAGAGGGTAAAGTTTGTCTATTTGTGGACGATACTGAGATCTGCAACAGAGTGGATACTTCTGAAGGAGTAGAGAGAATTAAAAGTGATTTAAGAAAGCTTGAAGAGTGGTTGACGATTTGGCAGCTGGGATTCAATGCCAAGAAGTGCAGAGTCATGCATCTGGGGTGTGGTAATCCAAAAGAGTTGTATATGATGGGGAATGAAACATTGATGTGCATGGACCAAGAGAGAGACCTTGGGGTAATAGTATATAGTGATCTGAAGATGGCAAATCAATATGACAAGGCGATAGCTAAAACCAGAAGAATGCTGGGCTGCATAAAGAGGAATAACCAGAAGGAAAAAGGAGATGATAATACCCTTGTATAGGTTCAGGGTGAGGCTTCACAGGGAGTACTGTGTTCATTTCTGGAACCCGTATCTCAAAGGATAGAGACAGGATGGAGGCTGTCCAGAAAAGGGTGACCAAAATAGTATGGGGGTCTATATTAGAAGACTTTTGAAGAGAGGCTGAAGGATCTAAATATGTATACCCTGGAAGAGAGGAGGTGCAGGGGAGATATGATACAGATCTTCAGATACCTGAAAGGTTTTAGTGATGAAAAGACTTCAAACCTTTTCTGTTGGAAAGGAAACAGTAGAACTAGGGGTCACAAAATGAAACTCCAGGGGGATAAATAAGAACCCACATCAGGAAATATTTCTTCATGGAGAGGGTGATGGATGCCGTTCTGGAGAAGGTGGTGCAGGAGAAAACAGTCAACAAATTCAAAGGGACATGGGATAAACACTGTGGATCCCTAGAGATTGGAGGATGGAATCTGCACAGAGTGGCAGTTACTACCCTTAACAGAAGGGATGGAGATTACTACCCTCCAATCAATAGTCTTGATGCAACTGCAACTTCGCTCCCCATTTCAGGGGGGGGGGGACTGAATAAAAACAACTACCAAGATGGACCCTGACTTTTACGATCTGGGGTACTGACACGCAGACATAAGGGAAAAAGCACAGGACGGCTTCTACGGCCAAGTCCTAAAGCAAAGAGCATCAAGCAGCATTGTCTGAATTACCAAGAAGGCTCCTCGTTTAGTAAAAATGTTTCTAGCAATAATTTGATATGGGTTTAACAGTTACTTGGTTTTGATGGTAAATATTATTACCCTTATCATAAGATTTGGGGGGTAAATGCATGTAGGGGTAGTTATTACCCTTGAGAGAAACATGGGGGTATCCTGCATGGAACTTGCTGGGCAGACTGGATGGGCCATCTGGTCCTTTTTCAGTCTTTATTACTATATTACAATTACCTTACCCATTAGTTAAAAGCAAAGAAAACGCAGATACTCCAGTACTCCGCTAGGGAAGGATGCCAGGCCACTGGACAACTTTGGTAAAAAGATTTTCCAAAGCCTATGCTTAATGCATGAACCCCTGCTCACGAGTTCTACATAGTTCAATTCTTATGAGTGTATACTAAAACTGAACTTCCTTCCACCTGATGAAGAGGGAGTTGCATACCCTCAGCCACTCTTAAATGCAGAAGAGTGTATACGCCATCTTTGATCCATCTACAAAACATTTGATATCATGATTCACACCCCAGCAGCGTCCATCGGGGTACGCTGTTTAGCTTGGTTGAGAGCCAGTAGCCTGAAAGATGATGATCACGAAAAGTTGGCAGAGACGAGCACCTTTTTATAGAAAAGCTTAGAGAAGTTGCTCAAGTAAAGAACCGAATATGGCAGTCCAGTCCCACTCTAATGGGACAAGAACAGTCTTCTGCAAGGAACCTTTCTACACTTTTAAAAGGCCATACTTCAGAAATGCTTTCTGGCAATTTCAGTTATACTGGATGCCGTTTCTTCTTCTGCAACACACATGACTTGAAAACATGAGCACCATCGATCTAAAACAAATTTAGCCAAAGCCTGGACCAATTTTTTTGACCACCTTTCAAACCCAGCACCCATCAGTTGGCTGATCAGGGCCTTCTTCTTATTCCCATTGTTAAAATTTGTCACTTGTAGACCATCCATTGTAGAGCATTTGCTGTCTCCGGCCCCACATTGTGGAATGAGTTATCCTTAGAATTGAGAACTCTCTCTGATTATAAATCTCTTAGAAAAAGTTGAAAGCGCATTATTTTGGTTTGGCTTTTCCTTGAAGTTTTACTAGTCATTTTTATGTTATTGCATTGTTTGTATCATTTAAATTTTAATATATATTGTTTGTTTATTTAACTGTTCACCATTTAGCACAGCTTTTCTGTTATAGGTGGTATAGAAACATTTGTAAATACAAATAAATAAATCCAGTACTACTTAGAGAAGTGGCACAAGATCATCAAAGATCACAGAGTTCTCAAGATTGTAGAGGCTGGATAACGCTTGCATTTCTTCCGGCTTCCTTCACTTCCTCATTGTTAAGCCTTCAATCCAGATCTGTCTCACTTGATGCAACTCCACCTGGAAATGGAGGTGCTTCTCAAATGGTGGGTGATAGTTGTTCCTCACAATCACCATGGCCAGGTGTTTTACTCTTGCTACTTCCTTATCTCAAACAAATCCAGGGATATGAGACCTATCTTGGATTTAAGAATAAAAAGAATTGCCCCACCCAGTTCTCCTCGTCATCCAGAAAGGGAGTAGGTGTGCATTTATTTATTTATTGAGTTTTATATACCATCATTCGGTTTTGCCATCATAATGGTTTACAAGTTTTGATCGAAGTAGGACATGTTAGAGAAGTAATACAGGCATTATAATACAAATGAGATAAAAGTTATCATTGGACGTATAACAAAATTTATGCTTTAACAGTATTCACTTGCTTCCTTCAGGGGAAGAGCATTCTCATTCAAACTGACAACAAAGTAACCATGTTCTTTGTGAACAAACAAGGACACACAGGGTTAAGGATTCTTTGCCATGAAGCGATTTAAACAGTTGGGAATAAGCATGCAAATATCAAGCTGTCTTGCACGTGACCTGCCTTCCAGACATCTCCAATATGTTGGCAGCTCACCTCAGCAGAGAGTTTCAACCACATGAATGGTCTCTACAGCAGTCAATAGCCAACAAACTATTCATTGGAGTCTCCCAGCAATCGACCTATTTGCCTTAAAGCAAAACAGGAAACTGGAAACGTTTTGCACTATTCTTCCAAGCAAATTCAGATGGCTTGGATGTTGAATGCTCAGTGAGTACCAGATTATTTTCTCAAGGAAGTTGAGGACATTCTAGTATTGGCTAGAAAACATCAACAAGAAGAGATTATAGTTTTAAATGGAAAAGGTTCTCCACATAGTGTCAGCACAGTACTCTGAATCCATTTGTATGCAAATCCAAAGAGTTAATGAACTATTTACTCATTCTTTCTGCTTCAGGTCTAAGCACCTCAGTGAGTGTACATCTCAACATCAGAGCAGTTTACCATGCTCAAATCTTCTCAACTTATCCGTTAGTATTCAAATTAATGGAAGTCTTATGGTATACTAAACCACCTGTTCCCTGGGATCTAAACATCGTTCGGGGACAATTGATGAAGCTACCATATGAACCATTGGAGTCTGCTTCTTTCAAGTTTCTAATTTGAAAAGCAATATTTCCGACAGAAGTAACATTGGCAAAAAGCATCTGAGAGCTTCGGGCTTTAGTTCTTTATCCTTCTTACAAACAGTTCTTCTACAGTAGGGTGGTTTGTATACTCACCCAGTGTTTCTACCAAAGATATTATCAGCTTTTCATGTTAATCAAGCCATCGTGTTACCTATGTTCTTCCCAAGACCATTTGCACACGAAGGAGAGCAAGCCCTTCATACCTTAGACCTGTAAAAGGACCTTGGCTTACTACATGGCTTACTACATGTTGGACTCTATACCTGGGAGGGTATAGAGTCCAACAGGATAAAGATCATACAAGAGACTAAATGCTCAGTAGAATCTATATGGGTAGAAATACCATGTGTGTTGGGTAAGAGTATAGTGATAGGAGTATACTACCGTCCACCTGGACAAAATGGTCTGACAGATGATGAAATGCTAAGAGAAATCAGGGAAGCAAACCAATTTGGCAGTGCAATAATAATGGGAGATTTCAATTACCAACCAAGCAGAGACGTAAAGCAGAAACGTCTTGCACATCAATCAAATCAAAAATTCCAGCGTGCAAGAAACAGGTAACCAAGTCCATCAGAAAACTTATAGTCAATTTTTTATTGAGATAATGCTTTTAGACAATCATTCCTGGCAACTCCATAGTTCTTCAAACATGCAAGTGAAAAGTCCCCCGACACGGTCCGTGTTTCGCGGTAGCTGCATCGGGAGGGACCCACGGTTAATGTTATCTTATATATTCATCGTCCACGATGAATATATAAGATAACATTAACCGTGGGTCCCTCCCGATGCAGCTACCGCGAAACACGGACCGTGTCGGGGGACTTTTCACTTGCATGTTTGAAGAACTATGGAGTTGCCAGGAATGATTGTCTAAAAGCATTATCTCAATAAAAAATTGACTATAAGTTTTCTGATGGACTTGGTTACCTGTTTCTTGCACGCTGGAATTTTAGATTTCAATTACCCCAATATTGACTGGGTAAATGTAACATCAGGACTTGCTTAGAGACACAAAGTTCCTGGATGTAATAAATGATTGCTTCTCAGGAACCAACAAGAGAGGGAGCTATTTTAGATTTAATTCTTAGTAGAACGCAGGATTTGGTGAGAGAGGTAACGGTGGTGGGGCCACTTGGCAACAGTGATCATAACATGATCAAATTTAAACTAATAACTGGAAGGGGGGACAATAAGTAAATCTGCAGCTCTAACACTAAACTTTCAAAAGGGAAACTTTGATAAAATGAGGAAAATAGTTAGAAAAAAACTGAAAGGTGCAGCTGCAAAGGTTAAGTGTTCAACAGGCTTGGACATTGTTTAAAAATACAATCCTAGAGGTGCAGTTCATATGTATTCCACACGTTAAGAAAGGTGGAAGGAAGGCAAAACGATTACAGTCATGGTTAAAAGGTGAGGTGAAAGAGGCTATTTTAGCCAAAAAAACATCCTTCAAAAATTGGAAGAAGGATCCATCTCAATAAAACAGGATAAAACATAAGCATTGTCAAGTTAAGTGTAAAACATTGATAAGACAGGCAAAGAGAGAATTTGAAATGAAGTTGGCCATAGAGGCAAAAACTCATAATAAAAACTTTTTAAAATATATCCAAAGCAAGAAACCTGTGAGGGAGTTGGTTGGACCATTAGATGACCGAGGGGTTAAAGGGGCTCTTAGGGAAGATAAGGCCATTGCAGAAATACTAAATGAATTCTTTGCTTCCGTGTTTACTATTGAGAATGTTGGGGAGATACCAGTTCCGGATATGGTTTTCAGGGGTGATGAGTCAGACGAACTGAACAAAATCACTGTGAACCTGGAAGATGTAGTAGGCCAGATTGACAAACTAAAGAGTAGCAAATCACCTGGACCGGATGGTATGCATCCTAGGGTACTGAAGGAACTAAAACATGAAATTTCTGATCTATTAGTTAAAATTTGTAACCTATCATTAAAATCATCCATTGTACCTGAAGACTGGAGGTTGGCCAATGTAACCCCAATATTTAAAAAAGGCTCCAGGGGCGATCCGGGTAACTATAGACCAGTGAGCCTAACATCAGTGCCGGGAAAAATAGTGGAAACTATTCTGAAGATCAAAATCGTAGAGCATATAGAAAGACATGATTTAATGGAACACAGTCAACATGGATTTATTCTAGGGAAGTCTTGCCTAACAAATCTGCTTCATTTTTTTGAAGGGGTTAATAAACATGTGGATAAAGGTGAACCTGTAGATGTAGTGTATTTGGATTTTCAGAAGGCGTTTGACAAAGTCCCTCATGAAAGCTTCTACGAAAACTAAAAAGTCATGGGATAGGAGGCGATGTCCTTTCGTGGATTACAAACTGGTTAAAAGACAGGAAACAGAGTAAGTTTAAATGGTCAATTTTCTCAGTGGAAAAGGGTAGACAGTGGAGTGCCTCAGGGATCTGTACTTGGACCGGTGCTTTTCAATATATATATATAAATGATCTGGAAAGGAATACGACGAGTGAGGTTATTAAATTTGCGGATGATACAAAATTATTCAGAGTAGTTAAATCACAAGCAGACTGTGATACGTTACAGGAGGACCTTGCAAGACTGGAAGATTGGGCATCCAAATGGCAGATGAAATTTAATGTGGACAAGTGCAAGGTGTTGCATATAGGGAAAAATGTATTTACATGATGCTGTATTTACATGATGTTAGGTTCCATATTAGGAGCTACCACCCAGGAAAAAGATCTAGGCATCATAGTGGATAATACTTTAAAATCGTCGGCTCAGTGTGCTGCAGCAGTCAAAAAAGCAAACAATGTTAGGAATTATTAGGAAGGGAATGGTTGTCATGATGCCTCTATATCGCTCCATGGTGAGACCACACCTTGAATACTGTGTACAATTCTGGTCGCTGCATCTGAAAAAAGATATAGTTGCAATGGAGAAGGTACAGAGAAGGGCAACCAAAATGATAATGGGGATGGAACAGCTCCCCTATGAGGAAAGGCTAAAGAGGTTAGGGTTGTTCAGCTTGGAGAAGAGACAGCTGAGGGGGGATATGATAGAGGTCTTTAAGATCATGAGAGTCTTGAAAGAGTAGATGTGACTTGGTTATTTACACTTTCAAATAATAGAAGGACTAGGGGGCATTCCATGAAGTTAGTAAGTAGCACATTTAAGACTAATCGGAGAAAATTCTTTTTCACTCAACGCACAATAAAGTTCTGGATTTTGTTGCCAGAGGATGTGGTTAGTGCAGGTAGTATAGCTGGGTTCAAAAAAGGTTTTGATAAGTTCTTGGAGGAGAATTCCATTAACGGTTATTAATCATGTTTACTTGGTGAATAGCCACTGCTATTAATTGCATCAGTAGCATGAGATCTTCTTAGTGTTTGGATAATTGCCAGGTTCTTGTGGCCTGGTTTGGCCTCTGTTGGAAACAGGATGCTGGGCTTGATGGACCCTTGGTCTGACCCAGCATGGCAATTTATGTTCTTAATTCTGCCACATCATCAGAATTCTCAACTTTTTGCCTTACGATCCCAATAGACTGGGCATAGCAGTAGCCAACTGTACATTGTCCAACCATCTAGCAGACTGCATTTCACATTGCTGTAGACTAGCAGACCTACAAATTAGATACCATCAACGCTTATCAAGTGAAAACCATGGCTGAGTCGGGTGGCTCATCAACAAACCATACCACTGGTAAGCATCTGCAAAGCTGCAACATGCTCATCAATACACATCTATGTGTCTCATTACTGTCTGGACAATTTTTCAAAGAGTGACTGTAAATTCGGACAAACAGTTTGGCATAGCATGTTCACTGTGGTAGCGTCCAAGATTGCTTGTTCAATAAATGCTCCTCTGCAACCCTCAGCTTGGGATTACCTCACATGTAATGGCTAATTCAGTTCTGCTTATCTCAGGGAAAAAACAAGTTTGTTACTGTAAACAGTGTTTTCCATAGATAGGATGACTTAGCCATACTAAGTACCTGTCTCTGTTCTTGGAGAGTCCACTACCTGCTGAAATTTGGCTCTAAAATTGACTGAGGCGACTCTCACAAGGTAATGCCTGAGCAGAAAGTCCCACCCATGCTGCTTAGAGCAAAAGCTCTACTAGCCCAGGTTTGGACGTGCATTTTCGACACGCTAGCTTTACCCCTTATACAGTAAGGGGTAATAGCACGTCAAAAACGTGCGTCCAACTCCTCCCGAAACTAATAGCGCTCGCAACATGCAAATGCATGTTGATGGCCCTATTAGTTATTCCCACGCAATACAGAAAGTAAAATGTACAGCCAAGCCATACATTTTACTCTCAGAAATTAACACCTGCCCAAAGGCTGGCGTTAATTTCTGCCGGCGCTGGGGAAGTGTGCAGAAAAAACTGCTTTTCTGTACACCCTCTGACTTAATATCTTAGCGATATTAAGTTGGAGGCCCCAAAAGTAAAAAAAAAAAAAAGTAAAAATTAAAAATCGGCCTGCGGGTCGGAAGACGGATGCTCAATTATGCCGGCATCCGTTTTCTGAACCCGTGGCTGTCAGCGGGTTTGAGAACCGACGCCGGCAAAACTGAGCTTTGGCTGTCAAACCCTCTGACAGCCGCTGCTCCTGTCAAAAAGGAGGCACTAGGGACGCGCTAGTGCCAGCTCTCCCGCGCGTTTTTCTGTATCGTCCTGTAAGAGAGAGAGTCCCATTCAGTGTCACCGGATGATGTTACCCACATATAATGGCTAATTCATCTTGCTATTTATGGAAAACAGTGTATGATAAGCAAACTTGCTTTTGTGCTGTTGGTTACATTTTTATCACCTTATAGCATGTGCGATTCTACTAAAGCAGAAGTAGAGGTAAAGAGAGGATTTTTCTATAGTTAAACACAATTCTTAACTTTCTCTTTTCTTTTGGTTTTCTTTTTCATTCCTGAGCAGATTTTGGTGTGTTAAAGTTTATCAAAGTTCCTGCTACCCTAGCCATGCCCATCATTAAGAAAGTAGGTTCTTTGCAGTGCTGCTGTTACTGATTCTGAGCAAAATCCCAGATAAACATCCACTAAGGCACTTGAAGCATTAATCCAGTGTAAACAGCTGAAAAGAAACTAAGCATCATAGTAAGGCACTGTATTTTATTTATATATAAAACAAAAAAAGATAGAGAAACTTTAGGACTCAAAGGAGATTTGGCAATAAGAGCAAAAGAAATAGACTAAGTGATCCTTTGAACTTAATGTCCCAACTAGCCTTTGGCATATTCCTGCCTCCTTAACTAGCTCTTTTTTAGTCTGGGTTTTTCACACCCTGTCACTATTGATGTACTACGTGAACAATTCCCTCTGTTGGATATGGTGGACCACAGCAGAAGACCAAAAATTCCAGTAAGTACATGGCTGTCGCATTGTCGTTTTACTAGCTGAATCCTTTGGCTGTTTCTGTGGTTTTATTTAATTCTAGGTATGGAGTAAGGGTGCATCTCTGTAATTTCACTAGAATGGCATTTAGAGTTGTAGGCACTGCTGGGTCAGGGTAACCAGTGTGTGGGGTATGTGCGCCATTGGATTCAACAGAATCTCTCCATGGTGCTAATGTCCAGATCTGGTTCACTTTGAACTTCTTTCAAAGGCAATTAAGATTCATCTGTCTTGGCAATGCTTAAAAAAAACATGGTTTGAAAAAGTGAACATTTGATCTCATTTATCATTTAGTTCTTTTTGGACAGACGCCTTGTCAGGGGATCATATTGAGTCCTGAAAATCTTGCCACTTTGCTGCAGTGCTTCAACGTAACTGGCTTGAAAGTGGGATAAGTTAATGTGCCATATGCTCTAAGGAAATTAATCTTTCTGTAACAGACCTAGAATAGTCAACAAGTGAGTACAAGCTTTTAACTCTTCAAGTCTGTTAAACAGGATTTCCACATGGAATTCAAGTCTCTTGATTATAGAATCAACTCCTTGTAAAAGGTCCGCTCTTAAATCCATGGGAAGGAAAGCATGTGGAATTTGGGAAAACTAGCTCCCTTTAAGCCAGGATTCTGAAGCGTCTCCGCTGTGTCTTCTGTGTCAGAATGTTGTAATGTTCATTTGGCTGCTGTTGACTGTGACACAGAGCAAGCAGCTGCCTCCGTTTCTCTTGTGTTGAATGTTTGCCACTGCTCTTGCACGTGGGAAGAAGTGTTTTGAATTTTTATTCCCAGACAGGATGTCTCTCTGAGCCTAGATAACTGCCAACTCTCTCATTGCAGCTTTCCCCAGCTGTGGATTTTCCCAAGATTGAGGGTTAGTGATGATTGTGTGTGTCTCTCTCTCTGTCTCTCTGTGATTGCATGCACCCCCTCTTCTGTATAAACTAATTCTAGTACGTTAGTCCCTCCTGCTTAAAACTTGTAATGCTCAAATTATTTGCTTTTTTGGGGGTGGGGTAAACTGAAATGATCTTGTTTAATTAAATAACAGTATAGATGATGATGACTCACTAAATAGAAAATCTAGAGCCGTGCTTCCACCTAGCTATCATTGTCATCTGTTAGATTGAAATATTTCCCTGCAAGTATGTTTTATTTTCAAATGAGAATTTTTGTTTTTGTTTTTATAGTAGTCTTTCCAGATTGTGAGGATTAGTGAATACCAGAAGCTCTGTGGCAGTCCCACCCCTTTGCCTGGGCTTAGTCAAAAGGATACGGGACATCCCTAATCAAAACAGTTTAAAAGTGATTTTCTTTTTTTTTGGAGCACGTAGGATACAGTTTAACATAATATGCCTGTGGAGAAGCATTTCAGTATCTCTGAGTTTTGGTTGGCTGACCTTGAAATGCTGTTTCAATTGAGACATTTTGAAAGCATAAGTGATGTTTCTTAGACACACACAGTGAATAAATCACATGCTTCTCCTACCAAGCATTTATGTTTTAATAGTGATAACCCTGCTGTGCTTTGTGTTAACTTTGTAAGCATTCTATTTCACATACTTTTTTCCTTTCTCTGTCTGTTTAGCTGTTGTCCTGTTTGGTGAACCAGTTAGGTGGGAAACCAACCTGCAGCTGATGGTTGACGTGCTCCTGACAGGTGGCTATCCTGGAAAGGCACCTCGACAGATTAGCTATCCACACATACCTCTGCTGGCCTGTAATATGGATCTCATGTGGATGGCCGAAGCCCAGTCCCCGAGGTAAGTAGTGTTAACTGGCCCTATGAAACCTTTGGAGTTCTGCAAGCTAAGAACCTAAGACTTGCCATGCAGGATCAGACCAAGGTCCACAGAGTCCCAGCATCCTGTCTCCAGCGTTTCAGCTGGTAACATTCATGTTGTAGGGATGCTTCAGGATGCATTCCTCCCCAGTGACTTTGGCTGTAATATTGTGTTCATGCAGAATTCAACTGCTCTTTTGTAATTATTGTTCAGGAGTGCGCTGCACAGTAGTTGTATGTTGCTACCACAGGGGAAAAAAAATCCCGTGTACCCCTTTTTTCTCTTCAATATAATTTGAAACCAAAGAAATCTTTTGAGTTCCCCCATGTGAGTCATCGCATGGTAAGGTGATGTTGACCTTTTACCTGTTGCTCTCACCAGTGGAATATAAATAAACTAGCTTTTAAGATCACACCCAAAGCCATGGTTTATATGAAATAGAAGCTGAGTGTTTTGTATTTCTGTGGGTGGCCTTTTGTTCCTTTCTGAGAAAAGGACACCTTCGTGAGCTTCGTTTTAAAGGGCTGGTGGCCTTTTATGGGCCACACTTATTTTTTTTGTTTTCAAAAGTATGCCTCCCTTCTTGTCTGTTTGCTTCTGCATCCTGTAGTGGTGTAATTGCTATCTACACCAGCAGATATTGTCACCAGAGAGGTCTTTACCTCTGTTCTTCCAATCCTGCTTCCCCTGAAGGAGGTGACTGCTGCCCTCATGGTTTTCTTAGTGTTGGCTCGTCCAAGGATTTGGGAATCGACCTTGAGTCTCCTGTATAGCAGCCTAGGGTGACCGATGATGACTCGAGGGTTAGAACATGATCCCAGTTCTTAAAGAGAAAATAAGTCTAAATGTGTTGCGCTTCTTGTCAGCAGAAACGAATAACCTTTTATGAAAGGGTAATTTCAAAGGTGTGCAAGAAGCAAACGTTTTTGTTTCTTTTTTAAATTTTATTTTGCTACTAAACTGAAGCTATCTCCTTAATATGTTAAGCTAGTGGGATATGTTTGTTCCGGTTATAATAGATAAATGCACTGCAGTCACATTAACCCCGCTGACTGAGCTTAGGTTGATCTAGGCCCAGGCCTTGGAAAAAGCAGACCAGCCTGCCCACCCCAGTTTTATCCCATTACAGTAACGCTGTCTTGGCCTGTCTTACAGGACCTTGACATTTTCAGCCTCTGGTACGGTGATAAAATGCAAAAATTAGAAACACTGACTACAGTGAACACTTCCGTTCAACACCTGTGAGTTTTGTTCGTGTAGTAATTCTCCACAAATCATCTTTTCTTTTAGAAATCCAATTTAACTTGGAGTTGTGTCATTATGATTAAAAAAATGACATGGCACAGTTTGTACGAGACAACTACAAAATGAAACTGTTTGAGAGGAGGAGAATGATGGCTTTATTTCAGTTATACTTATTAATCACCTTTACCACCTGCTTAGGGCAATTTTCAACATACCAACAAACTGCAGAACATTGGCATCATTAAAACATGTAATTAAAATTGCATAAAATTATAAACAGTTATACAATATAACTAAAACAGTAACAAAGCTACACAGTATTCTTGCCTGATAGCAAATACCTCACAGTTAATTTCCACTGTACCTTAAACATGTCGACTCTCTCTAATCTATTGGACTCACTATAATTTTTTCAAGATGCCTTGTGAAACATTCATGTTTTTACTGCTTTATGAAAGCATGTATAATCTTGTTCTCTCACCTCACTTGGGAGGCTATTTTCATAGATCTGGGCCAATGACCAGGGAAGCTCTAGTCTTTGGCCTTGCCCTCTGTAAATGGGCCTCCTGTCTTGGTTGAACAATCAGGAGGTTTGCTGACCTCAAACCCCACACAAATATTTAAGGGAGTAGTTTATTGGCAATATATCA
This sequence comes from Rhinatrema bivittatum, assembly GCF_901001135.1. NCBI lineage: Eukaryota > Metazoa > Chordata > Amphibia > Gymnophiona > Rhinatrematidae > Rhinatrema > Rhinatrema bivittatum. Next base: position 365,919,942 of record NC_042618.1, read on the forward strand.
TGGCCCCAATCCATTATTTTCCCTTTTTTATACACCAGTGTTTTAAACCTGCGCTGGTACTCAACTGAAAGCCAGTGTAGCTCCTTCAGTAAGGGAGAAACATGTTCCTAACAGTCAGACCTCCCAAAACCCTAGCCATCATGTTTAATAATGATTGTAGATTCTTTACAGCCCATTGCATCAAACCTACATAAACAGAATTGCAGTCACCTCTTAATGTTTTAGAGCCTAGATCGCTGTTACAAGATCCTTAAAGGATAAGCCTTAGTTGATGTAACATTCGCACATGGCCAAAAACGGATTTTATGAGAGCTAAGATCTGCACTTCAAATGTCAAATTTAGTATCCAGCCAAACTCCTAGATTTCAGACTGAACATTGCAGAGGGAGCAATGGATCATTTAAAAAAAAAAACAGACAAACCTCAAACCCTTTAAATCAATATGTGGCACCTCTTTACCTAATGGATAACAAAGGAGGTAGATGCCAAGGTCTTTTTCAATTCTTTATTGAAGTGGAGACGTGTCTAAAAAAATTACAGACCTCTTTACCTAACTACAGCACTTCAGTTTCACCAACTTACGTTTATTAACATGAAGCCGTTGCACTAGAATGGCCAACCACTTGTTAATTTCTCTTTCTTCTAATACTCCTTTAACCACAAAACAAAAATGCAGAGCAGCAATAGTGTAGTCCTGCCACCCTTACAATAAGGCATAAAGGTGCAATACCGATATTAAACAAATAGGGCTATGATATTGCACCTTGTGTCACTTCACATAACAAACTTTCCAGGAAGGGTAGGCGGGATTTGACTATATTCAGCCATCACTACTTGTGATCTCCCTTGGAGAAGTAATGCGAACATCGCTGTCCCACCCACCCACTCTTTCCACACTCAGTCGATTTAACATTAAAACATGGCTGACCAGCAAAAGCCACAGTCAAATCCAAAAGGATGACCACTGCCCTGTTTCTAGATGTGAAGAGTTTGGGTGTTATATGACTCCCTGGATCCAGACTGAAATGTATCCAGTACTTAACTGATTCTAGGAATTCGGAGAGCTGCGATGCCACGACTCTTTTTAATATACATATAGATGAAGCAGTGCTGTCTGCCACGGCTGAGAGAGGCACCATCTGTAATGCAATGCATGCCAGTCTTAGGTTCCTTGTTAATTGGTGCTAAGCATCGTCCAGATGTCTAGTTCTAGTATAAAGCGGGCCAGCCCAAAAAGATCAATTCCAAACCTTTAGCCCTTCTAAGGGACTTTATTCAGTACCATCCAGTTCCACGCTTTGGCAACATACAATTATAATTGGTGAAAGATGTGCTAGTATTTAAAAGATTAGACATTTTTAATGCTTAACTTCTGTGGCATTGTAGTTGTGCAGGCCACAAGTCCTAACCACTTGGGTGATTGCTTTATTGCAGTACATTTACCTATTTCATTCCCTGTCCTGTGTTGTAAAGTAACTAAATACCAAATTATATGTCTGATAACTAAGTAACTTTATTATCGGCTAATTATTGTGTAAGGGCACAATGGGGCCGATGCAATATAAAGTGCGGAAAGCGGGCGCTGAAAGGTCAGCGCCCACTTTCCTAATGCACACATGGCGCCCGCAAGGGGGGGGCGCCATGCAATACCCAAATTAGGGGGTCACGCTAGCAAGGAGGCGCTAGGGTTGCGACCTTAGCGCCTCCTTGCTAACGCGACCCCGCCGCGGCTGCCGGTTATGAAGACAGACGCCGGTAAACTCTGCGTCGGTTTTCAGAACCAGCCGTCTGTATGTCTCTGAGTTCCGGGTCCTCCAGGATGATAGAGACGTGGAGCGGCAAGGCTGACTGACTAATGCAGGACTCTGTGGTCAGTGAGGCCTGTACGTTCAAGCTTATATCAGCACAGGCCGAAGCTGGAGCTGTTTACTCGGGGGGGCACGCTAGCCCGTTTCGAGTCTGGTTTAATTAATTTTTTCCTCTGATTCTGAGGTGAAACTGGAACCGGAGTTAGTTGGGAAACTGTTAGTACTTGAGGAGGCTCCGGCTGGGGAACTGCGCCGACAATCTCTGCATCTGTTTTCATTGCAGACGGCCGGTTATGAAAACCGACGCCAAGTTTACCGGCGTTGGCCTTCATAACTCGGCGGTCTGCCGGATCTTTTTTTTTTTTAATTTTTTACTTAAGAAAAGAAGTACAGAAAAGCAGTTTTTTTTTCTACTTTTCTGTACACTTCTTTTACCTGCGCTCAGCTATTAACGCATGCTCCAGGCAGGTGTTAATAGCTGAGTGATAAATATGCATCTGAGACGCACATTTATTTTTTTGCATGTGGAGTGAATGAGTAATAGGCTCATTCACATATATTTGCAATTGATGAGTGCTATTACATTCACTCCACATCCGACACAGGTTAAATAGGTGCTAATCCACCCCCTAATACAATAGGAGGATTAGCGTTAGGGGGTGGATTAGCACCTATTTAACCTGCGTTGGAGTGCGGGTTATACAGTGTGCTCGGCTGAGCGCACTGTATTGCATCAGCCCCCATGTCTTGTAATTTGCTCCTTCTGAAAATGAAAACTACTGAAGACATATTTTTGGTTACGTGATATTTAACTTTGTAAAGACTGCTCTTAAACCTAAGAAACTTCAGATGAACTAATTTCATTCCTTTGTCAAGTTCAGCGTGCCAGAAATAGACTTCTAAATCTGCATCCAGGTTAAAACAGATTGAGGTGACACATCCAAGTCCAAAGTAATTCAAAAGGGAAGAAACTAGTTACACAGCAAAGCTCGTATTGCATTAAATAAAGCAGAGGGTCCCAACCAGTGTGTGGGGAAACCTCAGGTGTGCTGCCAAACTTTGTCCCCCTGCGGAAAGACAGGAGCAGGTCACAGCCGCTGCCAGCAAGGTCTTCTGTCTCTCTCTCTCTTTCTCCGCAAGGTGGTCTGCCAGCAGGAGGAGTCGACAAGCAGGGCTGCTTACCTGATGCCAACTCCTTTTGCCAGGATCCTGCTGAAATTGGAACTGCAGAGAGAGCCCAGTGGGTGTCACAAGACTACAGAGCTCCATGTAGCTCCCCCTTCAGCAAGAAACTGGCAGAAGAGAAGGCGGAAGCAGCAGCAACTGTTGATAAGGGTTGCTGCTTGCCAGATTCCTCTTGCCAGGTGGAGATGATCCAGAGGGAGAAAGGGAAGATGGTAATGCTATACTAGAGGTGGCAGGGAAGGATGGTGGTGACCCCAGGGGGTTCGGGAGGAGGGAAGGGATGGTTGTGTGCTGTGTGTTCTGTGGCATAAAAAAAAAAAAAGGTTGGATGCCACTAAAATAAAGAATCGCAGTATTGGCTGTAGTCTGAGTGAGCAAAGTCATGGAAGTGTTATGTAGAAGGGCAGCCACTGTTGAAGGCAAGGATGATTTAAAAGAATGTTATATAGGTGTGTGGTAACTTGGGCTGGCTGTGGCTGGGGAAACAGGCAATAAAATAAAGGAGGCAGACACTGGCTGTTTCCTTATGTACAATTTATTTACAGAAACAAATCAAAACAAAAAAAAGAAACTGCTCACGTCACAGTACTGGTATAAAACCCAATAAAATATGTGGTCTTGGTACATTCTGGCTTCCTTCCTGCTTCTCGGGGCCTCCTTAACCCTTCTAGGCCCTGAGTTGTTATGCTCTGGTGAAGGGCTGCTCCCATCACCCAGGATTCCTTATGGGTCTGGCTCTTAAGGAGGACCGGGGAAGACAGCTGTTACCCAGTCTCTTAAGGTGGAGTTTCTTGTAGAATCCCTCACATACCCTCCCCCTCAGCTCAGCCCTGTTGGGCTGAGCACCTGCCTACACCAGGGACACCGCTCTGGATAGGAAATCTACATTGCAATTTATTTTCCTGCTCTGTCGGATTTTATAGTTGAAGGGCTGTAGGGCCAGGAACTGTCTCATCACCCTCGTGTTGGACTCCTTGTCTGTTATGAGTGTGAACTGCTGTCCCATTAGGTAATAGCGCAAGTTCTCTAAGGCCCACTTGATTGCCACAGGGTGTTCTTATCATCCTTCTCGTGGACTAAGACTGCTCCCAAGCCTCCCTCTGAGGCATCGGTCTGCACTGTGAAGGGTTTGGTGAAGTCAAGAGCAAATTGCCTCTTTGAAAGCTTGGAAGGCGTTCTCTGCATCCTCTGACCACTGAACCTTTTCTGAAGCTTTCTTTATCAACAGCCTCGTGAGAAGCTGTGCCTTCTCTGTGAAATTCGGGATAAACCTTTGATAAAACCCCATGAGGCCTAGGCATGTTCTCGCTATTGCCTTTGCAGGATTGGCACCCAGGTGATTGCCTCTATCTTTATTTTATTTATTTTTTTAAAAACTCTTCTATACTGTCGTTGAGTTAGATAACCATCACAACGGTTTGCAAACAGGCACGATAATAAAAAAATATGATTGTATAGATTACAAATTAACCATGTGCCAAAATAGAACAGTAACAATTTAGTATAAAAAAACTGTGTGTGTAAGTTAAGCTTGTTTGTTAGGAACATATTAGGCGGTTTTAATTTAGCATTAAAATGCATTTGTAGGTTACAAGTAATAACTTCAAGTTTGGTGCGTCCTTATCATTCAACTGTTTTTCTCCTTATCTTCTGGGTCTGCGGATGGATCTTGCCCTTCCCTGGGATGTAGCCTAGATATTTGACTTCTTGCCCTCCCAGCAAGCACTTCTTTGGATTATCTGTTAGTCCTGATTTCCTCAGACTGGTTATATCTGGGCTATACACCATGATGTCATCCAAATAGGTGGCTGAGTATCCTTGATGTGGGTGGAGCAGGTGGTTGACTGAGCGTTGAAACATTGTGAGGGCGCTATGGAGTCCAAACAGAAGGACAATAAACTAGAAAGTCCCCCTGGTGACAAGAACACAGTCTTCTCCTTCGCCGCTGGTCCAGGGTAGAGATGAACTGGGCTGATCCCAGACATTCAATCAGTTCATCCACTCGTGGCCTCAGGTATATGTCGAGTTTTTAGACATTGTTGACCTTTTTTAAAGTCAATGCAGAACCTTATGCTCCCATCTGCTTCAGCACCAAATACAATATGTGAGGCCAGGTTACTGATATATTCCTCTATAACCCTGAGCTGGAGCATCTCCTTCATTTCGGTCTCAATGCACTGTGCCTGGCCTTGGGAATCAAATAGGGTCATTACTATACCACCATTCTAGGAGGCGTAATGGTGTCATGCTGCACCATGTGGGTACATCCTGGCAGATTTGAGAAAATCTTTGTTTTCTACCAGCTGCTTTAAGTCAGTTGTCTGTACAGTGGATAGCTGCTCTCCAGAAGGAACCTGGGCTAGGTCCACTTCAGGTCCAACCTCTGGGCCAAACTCTCCTCCTTGCACCATTCCTCATTCCTGTGCCACCCACGTCTTCATATGTTTATATGGTAAATTTGGTTTTCTTCCCTTTATCTGGCAGGGTTATTTTGTAGTCCACAGGCTCTGTTTTCTCTAGAACTTCACAGGGCCCTTGCCAATGGGCTAACAACTTGCTTTCTGAAGATGGGAGGAAGACAAGGATGGAGGGTCCCCTGGCTGGAATACTCTTTGAGCCAAGGGGCGATTGTAAGCTTGGGCTTGGTAACTCTGAGCCTTTTCTAGACATTCGCGGGCCACGTCCCCAGCCTTTTTAGGTGATCCTGCACTTGAACGTAATCAGTGAGGTTTTGCCCAGGGTTCGTTTCGTCCTCCCAAGTCTCACAAGCGACGTTCAAGATTCCTCACTGTTTCCTCCCATATAGTAACTCAAAAGGGGAAAATCCCATTGAGCTTTGTGGTACATTGCATACTGCGAACAGCACGTCTTCATCCACAAATTTATTCAACATTTGTTTGAGCATCTGATTGAAGTGCTCGACCAGGCTATCAGTCTGTGGGCGATACACCAAAGTACGCAGGGTTTTTACCTTGAGCAAGGTGAAAAGTTGTTTCATTACCTTGAAGACAAATGGGATTGTCTGATCTATCGGATCTCCTTGGGTAGTCCAAGTTGTTAAAAAAATAAATAAATAAAAATCTCCATTAGGGCAGTTGCCACCGTCGGGGGATGGGGTGTGTCATATTCCGTAGCAGTTCTGCCTCCAGGTATCTTGTGGTATAGTCCAAAATGACGAGGATATATTATTTCCTTGAGTAGATCTCTCTAATGGCCCACAAGATCCATGCCCACCCTTTCAAAAGGAGTTTTAGTTATGGGCATGAGTATGAGGTGTGTGAGTTTGCAGATAGGGCAGGACTGGCAATACAACTGGACCTGTTTTATGTAGGCCCAGCCAATAGAATTATGCTGGTATTTTTTTCCCCGGGTCTTTTCCTCCCCCCCCCCCCCCCCCCCATGTGCCCCTCTAGATGGTGGCTTTGTGCTAGATGCATGACCTGATGGTACGGTTTGGGAACTAGGAGTTGTCCTATAACTTCCCCCTCCGCACTTCCCTTTGTGACTCTAAAGTAAATTGCCTTTCATCAGGAAATAAGGAGGAAAGGGATCTATAAGTTGTGCTTCAGGGACTGCCTTTCCATCTACTCTCTGTATATGCTCCTGGGCCCACTTAAAGGACTCATTTTCCCTCTGGACCTTCCTGAAGCTCCCTGGGTTACTCCCATTTTCCCCCTCTCAAAAAGGGGCCCAGTAAGACATTCTGGGTGGGTGGTGGTTCTTCCTCTGATGCCAAACCCTTTTTCCCAGCTGCCTCTAAATTAGCAGCATAAGTGTATTTATCCTCTCATTGCTGCCTCCAGGATTTAGGAGTATTGGAGCCTTTATGAAAGAGATCTGGATCATCCAAGGGGATGAGTTCTGGAAAGACCCAATGCTTCATGGTTGTGACTGGACATACCAGTTGTGAGCTGGTTCCAGAGGCTCTTGAAGTTTGGACAGTCCCATCCTATGACCACAGGGTAGGGTAACCATGGAAGAACTCCCACCTCAATCGTATTTTGGCTGGTCAGGGTCTTCAGTCATTCCCGGCTTGTTGGATACTGTCGATGGTCCCCATGAATGCATGCTAGGGTCACTACTCTGTCATAGTTAGTTTGTACTCGCTTCACCAAGTCTCTTCGAATGAACATTTTCATACTCTAGAGTCCACTAATGCTTGGGTTGGAATGTCATTTAGCTCATCCGAAATTACAAAATTAGAAACTCGCTGGCTAGAGACATTCACGAAACTTATAAAAGTGTGGGGTCACGGAATTAATGCCAATTGGCTCTTCTATCCCGTGGTCTCGGGCAAAATTGCCCTTTTCTCCACAGTTGAAACATGGCGGTCTGGCTGGACACGTGCTCTGAGTCTTAGTACTCTGCTGTCCTTTATCTGGGTCGAGAAGCTTTTCTCAGGATCATGGGGACTCGGGCATGGTCTAGGGCTGATTATAGGCCTCCGCTACTTCCAGGGCCTTCTCGACTGTAAGGCTTGCGTGTTGGCAAACCCACTGCTGCATAGGTAGTTCAAGGCTGTCTAGGAACTGTTCCAAGAGAACCGCTTTGGCTATCTCCACCCCAGTTTTCCCTTCCAGGAGCAGCCACTTCTAGGCGCCATATTTAAGCCTGTGGAATAGGTTCCTTGAGTTTTCTCCAGTCTGCAGATCTCCCTGCCGAAATCACTGTCTGTAGGCTTCTGGGGTGAGGCCTGCTCTCTCCGGAATGGCTACCTTGACTTCCTGGTAGGTGGCCCTCCCTTCCAGATTGGCTGTTTGGAAGGAATCTTGATTGCTCCTGGTGAATAGATTCTCCAGATAGGTAGCCCACCTGTCGTTTGGCCAGCCTGCCAGTCAGGCGGTGCGTTCAAAGTTTTTCAGAAGTCCATCGGGCTCTTCTCCGGGGGTCATCTTAAATAGTGCTGATGACACGAGATGGATTGGATACAGCGGTTTGCACAGCTTGGGCTATCTGCATTAGCACCATTTGCTGCTGTACCACTTGCTCTGGCAATGCCTGCTGCTGAACAATTTGTATTTGCAGGGCATTCTGTAACTGTTACTGCCCTGTAGCATGGACTTGGATCATCTGCTCATCTTCCCTGCTTAATGAGCTGCCTCCAAATCCAGGAAAAGGAAGGGGGGGGGGGACGACAAATAAACCTGCTGGCCTGTTTGGCCCTTACTCACTGCTTGACTCCTGACTATACAGATGGGGCTATCCCCCTTGGCCTGTTATGCGAAGGATGAGTGAGTAGAAATGGGAGGGCCCAGGAAATAGGGAAAAATAAACTCTGCAGGGTTTTGGTTTTTTTTTTTTTTCTTTTGCTAGGGTTGTGGGCTTCTGCTTGTGCTTCCCCCTTAAGCAAGAGAATTCCACTTGTGCCATCATATGTGGTAACTTGGGCCAGCCGAGGCTGGAGAAACAGCCAGTAAGATAAAGGAGGCAGACACTGGCTATTTCCTTATATACAATTTATTTACAGAGATAAAGCAAAACAGAAAAAAAGAAACTGCTCACCTCGCAGTGCTGGTAACAAACCCAATCAAATATAAGTGGTTCTGGCATATTCTGGCTTCCTTCCTGCTTTTCAGGGCCTCCTTAACCCTGAAGTCTTATGCTCTGGTGAAGGGCTCCTCCCTTCACCCAAGACTCCCTGTGGATCTGGCTGAGGACTGGGACTGGGAAGACTGTTGTGCCTGGTCCCTTAAGGTGGTCTGAGGGAGTTTCTGTTAGACTACCTCACACACAGGCCCATACAGTAAACTGCGTGGGAAGGCGGCGCTCCGAGGCGAGCGCCCGCTCTCCCAACGCGCGCCCAGGCACTTCTCCTGGGCGCATGATGCAGTATTTAAATTAGGGCCTGCACTAATAAGGAGGCGGCGGCTGTCAGCGGGTCTGACAACCAACGCTTAATTTTACCGGTGTTGGTTGTCGAACCCACTGACGGAAAACGGACGTCGGCAAAATTGAGCGTCTGTTTTCCAACCTGCGGGCCTCGGGCAGATTTTTTTTTTTTTTTTTTTTTAAAGGGTTTTTTTTTTTTTTTAATTTTGGGGCCTCCACTTTAATATCGCTATGATATTAAGTCTGAGGGTGTACAGACAAGCATTTTTTTTTTGCTTTTCTGTACACTTGCCCGGTGCCTTCTGAAATTAACTCCTGCCTTTGGCAGGAGTTAATTTCTGAAAGTAAAATGTGCGGCTTAGCCGCACATTTTGCTTTCTGTATTGCAGGTGAATACCTAATAGGCTCATCAACATGCATTTGCATGTAATGAGCGCTATTAGTTGTGGGGGGGGGGGGTTGGCCGCCCGTTTTTGACACGCTATTACCCCTTGCTGTATAAGGGGTAAAAATAGCGCATCGAAAACACGCGGCCAAATGGGGGCTAACGGTGTGTTGGGCCGAGCACACCGTTCTGTATTGGCCTGAAAGTGGTTTACTTGGTAAAATCAACTAAATCATATTAAAACCAGTATAACTTCTAAAGTTTTTGGGTCAGCCTAACTATTCGGGGGGAGTGTTGTACGGTGCACTGCCATGTGGAAGGTCCAGATTTGATCCCGGAGTCGGGTCTTCTGCGCCTCAGATTGGGGTTCACATCCACAGCTGTTGGAATGGAGTGGGCCACACGGCCATGGCTCTATCAACTTTGGGCAGGTATTCTTATATGCAGCTGCAGCAACTAAATTACACATTTATGGTGATTACTCACTGCTCTTCTAACCTTCTCATGTTGCCAGCTGAAGTGCTCTGATTCTCCTGTTCCCCCTTTCTGTGCAGCTTACTTGGGGTGGAAGTTTTAAGCTGTAGCTTCTGTCTGAGCGAGCTACATACAAAAAAGCAACATCACCATGTACAGGCCCTCTTTTCTGCTGGACCTCCTTCCTCCATCAGCGTTGTTTCTTCTGCCCATGTGCAGTTGCTGGACCCTTGGTACTGCTGTGCTGTTGCCTCTCCTTGTTTCTAAGAGACCCCAGGGAGGAGGGAGCGAGGGTGGGGAGGTCACACCATCAGTACTGGTAAGTAGATGCTGGATGCCATTGACAGGGGATCAGGGAGGATGGGGGGGGGGGGGGAGAGCAAGAAGAGGGCAGGGTGGAGAGAGAACAAGAGAAGGACAGGGAAAAGGAGTAGGGGGATTCAGGGGAAAGGAGCTGGGGGAGGAGGCTAGTTGATTTGCTTGAGGTCCCCCCCCCCCTCTTCCCAGCACCCATGGTGGGGAGGGAGTCGTGCTCATTGCTGAAGGGTGATACCCAGTGACTGGATTGAGGAGGGCCCATGATTGCAGGGTTCTAGAAAGAGCCCTGGTGCATGGACCTCCTTGCTGAGGCTTGTCCTTGCAATGATTGAGCTGGACGAATTAAGAAGGGATATAAAATATGGCAAAAGTCGTTGGGTAGTTGTAAATGAAGGCTCAAGGCTTTGGGGATCCCAGGCCAAGTTCAGATTTGAGCCGGAGGCCCAAAGGTGCAGGAAATTTCTGGGTTAAAAAAAAAACAACAAAACAATCCCAAACCAACATTTCTTCTAAAGGTTAAAAAAGCGGAGTGTGTTTCAGATTAGAAGTAATTCTCCATAAAAAGAGACCTTTTTATATATAACCAGAGTTGTTCCTTACAGAGTTCTGAGAAGAATCAAGAGTCACAAATTTTATGACTCTCATCCTCACATTTTATTTTTTTTGAAATGCTATTCTTGGACAACTAAGTTGTTGACTTTGAAGGATTGCTGCAATGAAGGATTGGTTCTTGGTGCCCCCTGGCTGTTAAGACAAGTACATACCTGTAGTAATTGCAAATATCTCTTTAACTGTTGGTTGGTTTTTGCACTATAATTCCTAGAATGACCTGCCTAACTTTGCTTATTATTTTATCTGTATATCTTAACATTCTGTGCTGCAGCAATGCATTTTTTTCTGGTGAAAATAAAAGCACTTTGACTTGCAAACCTCGTTATTCTATCCATGTGTGAGTGCTCTCAATTTTTACAGAGTATGGTTTTCCTTGTCTTAGGTTTGGTCATGGAATCTTCATGGTGTGTCTTGAAAATATTTACAAAAAGATCACAGGCAAAGATCTGAAATATGAGGCCTTGATGGGAAAACCTAGTGACGTGACTTACCACTATGCAGAGTACCTGATCAGGACCCAGGCAACTGCAAGAGATTGGAAGAAGCCAATTCAGACACTCTATGCTGTTGGGTAAGCGGAGTGGCTCTTTCTGAAATCTTTATTAAAACCTCTTTTTAAGCTTAAAGTGATCTTGAGCATTCTAGTAAGAGTTTTGATCCCCTATTTATTTTTTTTATGGGGGGGACGGAGGTAAAATATCACATTCCAGTGATTATGCATTCCCACAAAGTATGGTTGTATCCGCTTCTAATGACCAAAAAAACATATCGCAATCTAATCCCTGTTTCTGTAAGCGGACAAGCAATTAACCCTTTGCTGGTAGCAGTCTGCTGTTTCCTGATTGATTACTAAATCTGTTACCTTCCCAATACAAGTGGGCTGTTTAATGAGGGATATTTTGATGCTATATATATTGTCTCTACCAGCAGGTTTGTCTCTGTATTCCATCTTTTTTTTACTGGGTTGAGGCATAAGGCAGATTAAGAGAAAGCAGTAAACATTTCGCACATGGATGATGTGTACATACAGATATGAGGTATACTGAACATATGATGGGATGGCAACTTTCAAACTGATGCATGGGTGCCCTTTGGCGCATGTGTGTTGGCATGCACCCAGATACATGCCCTTCCTGTTCATACCCCAGATCAGTCCAGACAAATGGGTATATGCATCCCTACCAGCAGATGGAGGCACAGAACAAAATTTTGAGGCACTGCTACATAACCGAGAGTGACACTTGCAGTTCCTCAGTATGTCTCCAGCAGATGAAAGAAGTGCAGACCTGCATTCTGATAGCTTGGAAAAAAAAAAAAAAGAGTGTGAAGAAGTTTTCAGGCCTGTTCTCAATTGCTGATTGGGGGCAGTTTGCCAGCTCGGCGAGGGGCTGAGTAGGGAACTGCGTGGCTCAGGATGTGTGCAGCACCTTGAGCTGGGATAGTGACAGCAGCGGTGTTTCTCTTTTCACGCCCGGGTTTATTTTTAGCTGCTGGTTATTTTTGTTCTCGATGCTGTCTCCCGCTGAGCACAGGAAAAGCCTGTCGGGCCTGTGGGGGAGGCAATACCACCTCAATTCAGCCCTTCTCTGCCCTGGCTGCGCCTGTGGAGGCAAGGGAGCCTCGGATCAGGGGTCAGGCGCTGCACATGTGCTGCAGACCCTGTGCAGGAGGCCCTGGGGGGGGGGGAGGGGCGTGGGTGAAAGAGATGGTGGCCATCTTAGCTGCACGTGGCAGGAGTCCTGCCATGGATGGAGAAGGCAGGGACTCCTCCCCCGCTTTCTCCTGTACACCAGGAATCTGGAGAAGGGGGGAAACGTGTCAGCAGACACAGGGGAGGACCCAGCACCCGCAGAGCAGGGAGACTGCGACACTTTCTGCAGATTTTGTGGTGTTACTGCATGAGGCCTATCTCGCCAAGAAGGAGCTGGCAGGTAGGTAGCCAGCCTTAGACTTCCCGGGGCAAGGCTAAGATATCTTGGGCTGAGGTGCCTACGAGGACGGGGACCATTTTGCGTTTGGGCCTGGATCGATCCCAAAGGGAGGAGGATTCCTCTGAAGATTCAGTTGGCACGGATCTGCAGGGCGATGATCCGCAAGGGGACCCACAAGTGGACCAGGGCACTGATCAGGGTGCAGACTCGGCAGCTGGTCCGATGGGTGACCTGGATGTAGATGAGGTCCCTCTGGTGGAAGTGAATGACCCGAGAGTAGTCAGGTTATTCCATAAGGAGAAATTGCGGACTCTCATCCCTCAGGTTCTGGAAGAGCTAGGGATTAAGGTTGCATAGGAGGATTCAGTCAATGAGGGGGTAAACCCGGTGTTGGTACAGACTGCATGGATCGCCGAGGGCATTCCTTTTGCTGAAGAAGGTGAAGAAGCTCATCATCCGGGAGTGGGATTTCCCGGAAGCTGGATTGAAGGTTGCCAGGGCTATGGCCAGGTTGGGTACCCTGCCAGAGGACTTCTTAGAGCTGAGGAAGCTGCCACAGGTGAATGCGATGGTGTTGACTGTGACAAAGAAAATGTCCATTCCTGTGGCAGGGTCGGCGGCCTTGAAGGATGTCCAGTACCGGAAGCTGGTACTGTTAGAGACTGTTTGAGGTCTCTGTTCTGAGGGCTTGTTTGTACTGGGTGCAAAACAAGATAAGGTCGAGGGGACCTGTGCGGATTTTGGCCAGGATGCTCGGTTGGAAGCAGGGGTGGCCTATGTGGCGGATGCCCTCTATGATATGCTTCATGCTTCGGCTAGGAATATGGGGTCCGCAGTAGCCATGCAAAGGCTCCTGTGGTTACATAATTGGTCGGCGGATGTTTGATCGAAGGCACATCTTTGTAATCTCCCCTTTAAAGGAAAGTTGTTTAGGGAGGATCTGGAGAAGCTGATGAAGCATTTGGCAGGTTCTAAAGGGAATAGACTGCTCGAGGATAAGAAGGGGAATGAGAAGACCTTCCTGCCTTGCACTTGCTTCCATGAGATGAGGAGAATTTGCTCCACCAGAAGTTCTTTCAGTTCCATGAAGAGCCAGGGTTCGGGAAGGCAACAGTCCTTTCGATGCACCCATAGGCCAGCCAGATTTAGTTCAGACAGGGTTCCAGAGGTGCAAAGTCCATCCAATGAAGGCAGGCTGGTTCACTCTTCCTTGGTGGCTGTCAGAGGAAGCCTGTCCCAGATTTACGAGGAGCGAACTAGAATCACTTCAAACAAGTGGGTGCTGGACGTAATAAGGCACGGCTACACTTTAGAATTTTCTCAAACCCCCCCCCCCCCCGCCCCCCCTCAAAGAGGCCTTTGTGGTGTCCCATTGTGCTTCGCCCATCTAGCAAGAGGCAGTAGGGGACACACTTCTGCAGCTGCAGGAATTGGAGGCTATCATCCTGGTGCCGTAATTGGAGCACAGTCAGGGGAGGTATTCCATGTAGTTTGTGGTTCCCAAGAAGGAGGGCTCATTTCGGCCCATTTTGGATCTGCAAAGGGTCAATGCAGCCTTGTGAGTGCCATGTTTTCGGATGGAAACGTTGCAGGTGGTGATTGCAGCAGAGTGCAAGGGAGAGTTTCTGGCCTCCTTGGATCTTATGGAGGCATATCTCCACATTCCCATGAGAACAGACCATTAGTTTCTTCGCTTCACGGTTCTAGGAGAGCATTTTCAGTTTCAAGCTATTCCCTTCAGGCTGGCTACTACTCCAAGACTGTTCACGAAGGTGATGGTGGTTGTGGCAGCAGCCCTCAGAAGAGAAGGGATACTGGTACATCTATACCTGGACGATTAGCTTGTTCGGGGAAAAGTCGGAGGTGGAGTGTCACTGTTCCATTTGGCGAGTGACAGAGTGCCTGGAGTCCCTGGGCTGGGTGATAAACCAGGCAAAGAGCCAACTGGAACCGTCCCAGACCTTGGATTATCTGGGAGCATGATTTGACACCAGGATAAGCAGGGTGTATCTTACCCCAGAAAGGGTGCTCAAGTTGCAGTCACAAGTGGTTCGGCTGCCAGTCCCCAAGGTCGGGGATTATCTGTAGGTGCTAGGGTCCTTGGCTTCTACTCTGGATTTGGTGCCATGGGCCTTTGCGCACATGCATCCACTTCAGAAGGAGCTCCTGTCCCATTGGAATCCATTGTAGGAGGAATTCCAGCTGCTGCTCCAGGAGGAATCCAGGTCCAGTCATGGCCCAATTTGCAGAAGGGAGTGGATCTGGAGGTTCCGGACTGGGTGGTAGTGACCATGGATGCCAGCTCAGTGGTTGGGGAGCAGTGTGTCAAGGATCTGCAACCCAAGGGCAGTGATCTCCAATGGAAGTGTCCTGGTCAATCAACCATATGGAAACAAGGGCGGTTTGGAGGGCACTGTTACTCTTTCTTCCTCTGATTCAGGGACGGGCGGTATGTATGTTCTTGGCAATGTGACGACAGTGGCCTATATCATTCGGCAGGGCGGAGCAAAGAGTCACTTGGTGGCTCAGGAGGTTCATGATCTCTTTGCCTGGGCAGAACTTCATCTAGCAGCTCTTGCAGCCTCTCACGTGGCAGGTGTGGATAATATGCAGGTGGATTATTTCAGGTGACAACAGCTGGACCCAGGAGAATGGGAGCTGTCAGCAGAGGCCTTTGTGCTTGTTCAGCGCAAGTGGGGCGAGCCCCAGTTTGATCTCATGGCAATGAGGAAGACTGCCAAGGCGGCCAAACTCTTCAGCCGAAGGAGGGAGTTCAATTCTGCAGGTATCAATGCCCTAGTTCAGCAGTGGCCAGAGAGGCTCCTGCTATATGTCTTTCCCCCTTGGCTGCTTGTAGGTCGGGTGTTGCTTCACATCGAGCAGCATCAAAGATGAGTGATCCTGGTGGCACTGGAGTGGCCATGCTGTCCATGGTTTGCGGATCTAGTTCAGCTAGTGGTAGACAGTCCCATTCAGTTAAGCCACCTGAGGGGAGTGCTATGTCAGGGACCCATCTTGTCGGAACAGGTGGATCGTTTCTGTCTAGTGGCTTGGCTTTTGAGAGGTGATGTTTACGCTTGAAGGGATATTCGGAGCCAGTGATTTCTACTTTTCTTCAGACTGGAAGATCCTCCACTTCTTTGGCATAGATCAGAGTTTGCCGAGTGTTTGAGTCCTGTTGTGAGATGCATGGCGAGGATCCCTTGCTAGCTGGCATTGCTCACATCTTGGCCTTTTTGCAAGTGGGCTTATCTAAGGGTTTAGCCTATCATTCACTCAGAGTTCATGTGGAAGCCTTGAATTGCTTCAGGGGAGGGTTGCAGGGCCGACTTTTAGCATCTCATCCAGACGTAGTATGTTTCCTTAAGGGAGCGAAGCATTCTTGTCCTCCAGTTCATAGGGTTTGTCCATCTTGGAATCTTAATTTGGTTCTTCGAGTGATGTGTGGTCCTTTTGAGCCTTTGAGAGAGGCTTATTTGAAGGATCTTACCCTGAAGATGGTGTTCCTGGTGGCGATTTGCTCAGCGAGACGAATTTCTGAGCTCCAAGCCTTATTGTGCAGAGATCCTTTTTTGAGAATTGATGGCGTTAATTCTGACGTTTTCCGAATGACGGTATATAAAACTCTATAAATAAATAAATAAATAAAATTTCCAATGATGGTGTCTCATAGAGTGCGGATTCTTCCTTTTTGCCCAAGGTAGTCTTGGCTTTTCATCTTAGCTAGACAATGGAGTTGCTGGGCTTTTCACACCTGACTTTTGATTCCTCCCATGCAAGGGAACTTCATCTTTTGAACGTGCATTGGGTTCTCCTAAGATATCTCAAGGTGACTAATGGATTTCAGTGCTCAGACAATCTGTTTGTGTTTAGTGGACCAAAGAAAGGTTGCAAAGCGACTAAGAGTACGATTGCTTGGTGGTTGAAGGAGGCGATAGTTTTGGCCTATATTTGTAAAGTTCGGTCAATCCTTGAGGGATTGCGGGCGCATTTCACTAGGGTACAGGCAGCCTCCTGGGTGGAGTGTCAGTTGGTGTCTCTGCAAGAGATTTGTCGAGCAGCAATGTGGTCCTCTTTGCACACTTTTACTAGACATTACCGTTTGGATGTCAGGGCCCCAGAGGAGGCCTTCTTTGAAGGTGTGCTGCATGTAGGTCTTTCGGGATCTCACCCAGTCTAGAGGCTTGGGTACATCCCACTTGTCTGGACTGATCTGGGGTATGAACAGGAAAGGAAAATTGGTTCTTACCAGTGAATTTTCATTCCTGGAATACTCCAGATCAGTCCAGACTCCCAGTCCATTATGATTATTTTTCGAAAGACCTCTCCTGATTCTGGATACTGCTGGTGATGCAGAATTTAAGTTTTGTGCTGCAGAATAAAACTGTATATAGTTCTCAGTTGGTTGAGACTTGAAATTCCTTTTTCTTGGTCCTAATTCAGGGGTCAGTTTGGTTGGGAGTTCCAACTTGTTCCCCAGCTCACTTTAGAGGGAGAGATCCTTGAGGTTTGGAGTTAGACATCTTGGCTTGGGTACAGGTCAATACTGAGGGACTGCAGGTGGCACTCTTAGTTATGTAGCAGTGCCTCAAAGTTTTTTCTGCCTCCATCTGCTGGTAGGGATGCATTAACCCACTTGTCTGGACTGATCTGTAGTACTCCAAGAATGAAAATTAGCAGGTAAGAACCAATTTTCCTGTTCTATAACTTGCATGCATGTTATAAAATAGCCTGGCCGCACACATATGTGCTCCTAATTTTAAGTGGACATGCGCCTAGGTGCACAAATCCTAATTCTGCTGCGTAAGTCAGGGTATTTTATAACTGGCATGCATTCCATGCCATTGCTAACTTCACCAGTTCGTTGACCAGTTTGCCCAGTTAAGAGCTAGGTCCTCCAAACCTCCCTGGTTTGATAGCCTACACTCCCCCAGTTACCACAGACCCTTTAAACCAAGTAGAAATGGCTAATTTATTTTACTTTTTAAGTTACACCTCCTCCATAGCAGAAGTAAAGTTACACGGCAGTGGACAGGGGCATGTAAGTGTTTAGATGCATGTCTCTTGGCCATGCCCTGAAATGCCCACACCGCACCCCCTTTTTTTGAAATCAAGCAAGATATGCACATAGTGGGAGATATATGCACATCTGGGTAGCTTTTAAAATTCAGTTGGCGCGCATAAGCCCGACTTGTGCGCCGGATTTTTAAAATTTCCTATCATGTATACATATAGATAAGCACCAGAAAATGCAAGATAAATATCATTAGGGAGAATCACTCAGGTGAACCTAGGGAAGGAATTTGTGGTCAACTGTTCAGGTAGACAAGGAGGTAAATGGTGCCTAGCAAATCGCATTGCTCCATCTTCCACAGGCAAACAGGGGGGATATGATAGAGGTCTTTAAGATCATGAGAGGTCTTGAACGAGTAGATGTGAATCGGTTATGTACACTTTCGGATAACAGAAGGACTAGGGGGCATTCCATGAAGTTAGCAAGTAGCACATTTAAGACTAATCGGAGAAAATTCTTTTTCACTCAATGCACAATTAAGCTTTGGAATTTGTTGCCAGAGCATGTAGTTAGTGCAGTTATTGTAGCTGGGTTCAAAAAAGGTTTGGATAAGTTCTTGAAGGAGAAGTCCATTAATAGCTATTAATCAAGTTTACTTAGGGAATAGCCACTGCTATTAATTGCATCAGTAGAATGGGATCTTCTTAGTGTTTGGGTAATTGCCAGGTTCTTGTGGCCTGGTTTTGGCCTCTGTTGGAAACAGGATGCTGGGCTTGATGGACCCTTGGTCTGACCCCGCATGGCATGTTCTTATGCAGTACTGGTACCTGTCTTTGCTGCATGTATACTTCTTGTACCTTGATCTTTCAAGAACGGAAGCATCTCTACCCAATTTCTGTTTTACTTAACTTCTGTGGTGATTTATCAATATAAAGAGAGGGTTGCTGAGAATGCCGTCCTCCATAGTCACATGTAGTAATGGATTTGGGCAGACAGCATCCCTAGCAACTGCTTTCTGTGTCCCACCTTCAAATCTTTCCGCCCTAGGCATAGGAGGCATAAACCCAGGCCTGGTCATTTGCAGCTGCCTCAAAAGAGAACGCATATTTTAATCCAGACAAAGTTGTCAGAATCCCAGTTGTGAAACTTGTAAGCCAGTAATTTTGCCTCAACAATTCTGTACTAAAATGAATAGTACATTTTTAGTAAAATGTTAATTCTATAGCTCTTTGCTGTCTTTTTTTTTTTTTTTCTCAGTGAGCGTTTAATTTCCTATCCTGCATTACGAAGATTTGTTCACCTGAAGCCAGAGAAGCTTGTTGAATGTATTCACTCCACCCTCTGTCCCCGTATCTCTGTTTAACAGAAAAGTCTTCTACTTCCCTTAATGTTTTTTTGGAGATAAACCTGATAGTCCCCTCCCCTCCCCTCCCCACCCCAACCCAACTAATATAAAATAATTTTGTGTTACTGAGCTAAGTTTCTTTCTGTACTGATCAAGCATTCCTTTTTATAGGGATAATCTAATGACAGATATCTACGGTGCTAACCTTTATAACCAGTACCTCCAAGAGGAGAGCTCAAGGAAAGGCTCAAAGGCCCGCATGCAAGCTGCTGCTGGGACACGCGCTGCAGCTGTCTCTCAAGAAGATGAACCAATCAATGCATGGGAAGGGGAGCTGTCAGCAACAAGTGCCACCAGCTGCAGGTCTATTCTTGTCTGCACGGGGATCTACGACCCTCGCCTAGAAGTGCCCTCAAATCCTAGCGACTGTATCACTGAGACAGTATTTCATGGACACAGAGATTTCAGGTTTGATCCTGCTTTGGTAGAGCCAGGCCATGTTGTGGAAGACGTCGATGCTGCTGTAGACCTGGTCTTCCAGCTGGAAACATTTTCACCTAAAGAATAAAAGGACTTATGATTTTTATACTTCATGTTACAGGCTCATACCTGGCTTTTCAGACAAAACTGGTTACTTTTTTTGAGCATATTTAAGTTTTTGCCAACCTCATGAGGTCCATATTCAGACACAGTCCAGCTAGCAAAGTTAGCTGGATAAACTTATCCGGCTAACTTCGGAGGTATATTCAATAGTGAAACCACACTATTGAATATAGCTGACTAACTAACTGTAGCCGCCTAACTTTAGGACAGACTTAGCCGGCTAACTCAACTCCTCCTAGTTACGCCCCTAACTTAGCCAGCTAAATTCTAGCCAGTTATCTTATTAGCCACTAGAATTTAGCCGGATAAGTTCCCAAATATTCATTGAGCCGGCTAACTAAATGCTTTTGAATATGGACCTCCATGTGTGATTGTTAAACATGTTAACAGCACTTTATTTCCATGTAGTTCTAACCCTTGCATGACATTGATATTTTAAATGTTCCCTATAATTTAATTCTAGTCTCTGTAGTGGTTAGTTATTATAGCATCATGCTAATGTTTCTAGTGCAGTCTTAATGTAGATTGATAAACAAATGCTCTGTATTTTTAACTTGATACATTATTCCTAATGTATCTTAGGGCATCAAAGTCTTAACTTACATGCAATATTCTTGCCTTGATATGAACGGGAAGGGAAGGATATCTTAATCCTTTCTAAGGCCACTAATGATTGCTGCAGGAATAGACCAGCAGGGGGTGCTGAAAGTAGTGCAGTTAGTACTTTGCCCCTGGTGTGTCTGTTGTTGACTATCCTTAGCGTTTTTCTGTTAGTTCAATACTACCTGCATTATCTAGAAAACTGCCTTCATACATATACATGTACATAAGTGTGTTTGTGTATGTGAAGATGGTTTTCTGGACAATGAGAGTATTGCACTGACAGTGTATCAAATGCTGTTGTGAGCCGTTCTTGATGACTGCCCAATCTGTTCATAAGAGGACTTCATAATAAGAGAAGGGCTGGGAAGACCTTCTACAGAGGTATGGAGCCAGGCAATTCTCTTTATAAACTGGAAAATAAAATCTTAAGTACAGTAGAAAATATCCTCCCGTTCAATGTAATAGACTAATCCACTGATGACCAACTTAATAAGGTGACATCTGTTTTGGAAGAGAAAGTGAGAGATTAATCTACATCTAATCAGATGATCTAACTACAGTGTAATGGGCATTATGAACAAAATATGTTAATGAAGCTACATGGTACCCTCTGTTTTAAAAGAGCTGCACTTATCTTTGCAGCATACAAAATTTATAACATTTACACAGTAATCAGAATTACTATCAGTTACTAGTTTGCAGTGTTTTGAGCAGCTCCTCTGGATCTGTGGAGGCATCAGTACTGTCAGATCTTGGGAGCTGCTTCAAGAATTGCAGTGATGCCTTAATAGTAGAATGGTTGATTAATATCAGGTGTTAGGAGTTCAACTGGGCACAGCTTCATGTACAAAAAAAAATAAAAAAAATATGTAGATTGTTTTTCTTATAACTCTTCTGTTAGCTCAAGAAGTATCTTTAGAATCCAGGTGATATACACAGGGCAAGGATTGCCCAACTCTTGACTTGAAGTTCAAATCCAGTTTGGCAGTTAAACTTTCCTTGAGATATGTAAGTGATGTTTGTTTGTTTTTTTGTTCACTGTAGCTCTTGTTTTTCAGTGGTACTTTGTTTTGATCTGTGTCCTTTCATTTAAGCAGTGATTTAACTTATTGGTCTGTTACATTTTTATCCTAAATGCTTTTATTGTTTTTAACAAATATGAGTAAACCTTTTTCTTTTTTAAAACATATTGTAGCATTTTAATTGTACAGTCTACTGTGAAATTTCAGTGGTACAGCTAGCCGAAGGACAAATAGCCAGTTATGAAGTCATTAGTGCAACAGCACAATCTAGATAAATGAGTTGCAAGTTTTCTGCAGTTCTAGATCCACATAATCTGTCTGCTGTGAGAAAGAATGATGACCTCCATGGGATGCAAATCTTCACTGGAAGTCAGGCACCCAAAGGCTGTACATCACACAGCAGCTTGGTCAATTCGGTATTGGTTATGAAGGATAGATTGAATGCAGCAAAACAAACTCTCTAGAATATGTGTAGATGCACTTCTCAAGATGTATCAAATAGTTCTAAAATGTTCACTTTTTTGTATATTTTGTAAATAATTGTTCATGGAACATTAATTTTTTACTCTTTCAACTAAATCTTCATTGGGATGATAGGCCAACCAAATGGCTTCATGGTAGTGCTGTCTGCTGCCATATAGAAAGCCCATGATTCAGTTCCCAAATTGAATCTTCTGTTCCCCAGGTTGACTGGTACTGGGGATGCTGTGGAGGCAGTATTCAGAGCTGCTGTGGGGAGGGAGTCATGGTCATTTCTTAAGGTTAACACCTGGTGGCTGGATTCAGGATCCATGATTTCAGGGTTCTGGGAAGAGCCTTGTTGCAATGTTTGGACTGTGTGAATTGGTAGGGGATATAAAATAGTGGAAAAAATCTCTGGGTAGTTGTAAATATGGGCTCATGGCACCAAGGATCCCAGCTCTGGTTTCGATTCAGCGGGAGAACCAAAGGATCTGGAAGAAACTAGCAGGTCAAAAAAGTAAAGGCTGTCCTTGAAAATTCTATTTTGGCACATCTTAAGGCTGGTAGGTACTATAAAAGTTCCAAAAATATCTCAAGACAAATATGAGGTTTAATTTTTTCCTGAGCTTGGATTACATGGAATCTGAATAGGTAAATAGGATTGTCAGTGGGTTAGGAAAAGGGACGGAAAATAGATGCTCGTAAAATTGAGCGACCCTTTTCCTAACCCACTGACAGCCACCTCTCCTGGGCATCTGCTGCCGAGGAAACGCTAGGGAGCGTACAGTTTGTCCCAAGCCTCCTTTTTACTGCAGCAGCCAATTTAAATATTAAATAGGGTGCCCCGGAGAGTGGGCACTTAATCATAAGCGCCTGTTTTCCCCACAACGATATTGCATTGGCCTGAGTGTGGTTCATTAGCAAACCTGTGGGTCTCTGTTTCCATCTGTTGGTTGGTGAGCATAATCTATGCACCTGGACTGGTCTGGCTAGATTAAGAGGAAATTATAATACATGGCACTAAAAATGTTAGATTAAAAAAAACCCAATCATTATGTGGTCTGGATTTGATAATATTTCTTTTTATATTATTAGTGTTTCTACCTATGACTGCTTTCACCTTTTTGGAAGTATTAAGTCTGAGGAAGTACAGAAAAGCAGTATTTTCTGCTTTTCTATACACTTTTTGGGCTGCTCAAAAATTAATGCTTGCTCTGGACAGGCGTTTATTTCTGAGGGTAAAAATGTCCATGTCGGGCGCACATTTTTTTTTTTCTAATTGGGGGAGATAACTAATACCCTCATCAACATGTATTTGTATGTGATGAGCGCTATTAGATTCACAGGGGGTTGGATGCGCTAATCCCGTTAGAGCATAAGGGGTTGTGGACGTGTGTCAAAAATGCACGTCCAACCATGAGTTAACAGGTGCACTGTACTGAGCACACTGTATTGCATCGGCTTGATTGTGCTCAAGTGTATGGATCACACTGGCAGGAGAATCCTCTCCGGGAATGTGGGGAAAAGAAGTAGGCTGATCAGCAATGAGAGAAGGGGGCGGCGGGGTGCCACATTTGGTTTCCTGGCTCAGCCTGTTTCCACTGGGAATGGTGGCCATGTTGGAATCACTGCAGGGGGGAGGATCAAATTCAGGGCTTCCCTCCTTGGTTCCAGTGAGTCAGAAATCAGCCACAGCCCTATCTGGAGCAGGGCTTTCATCAGCTTATAAAGAGAGGGAAGCAGTACGTCCCTAGGCTTGGGCTTCCATTTCCTCAGTTTTTAAGGTACCTACAAAAGGCTTTCTGCTTGGGGCAGTCCCTTCTAAGGTGTCTTCCCCCAAATTTCTGATATTGAGGGCAAGGGTCTGAAGAGGGTTAGGAGGCAAGAGGACATGAATGAAGAGATGGAGGATGCCACATCTTCAGGTCAGAGGGTTTCTTAGTGGATTTGAAGGTGCTGAGGGAGAGTGGCAGGGATTGTGACTTGGAGGAAGGAGATTTATCTTTGTGAAGATGAGGATGCTTCCGTGATGATTCATTTATTCCACAAAGAAGAGCTTTCGTCTCTAATTCCTCATTCACTTCAGGTTTTGAATATTATAGAAGAGAAAGGAGAGGAAGGTCCTAGTTCTTCTGAGGATCCTATTATGACAAGTTTAGGGAAGTCTAGTAGATCTTTTTCTTATTGTATCACTCACTTAAAGATTTAATCTATCAAGAATAAGATTGTCCAAAGGCCAGTTTTAAGGCGGACATTCTCTTTTAAAGCTGTATCCCAGGAGAGAGAAACTGGTGGTCCGAAAGGTGGATGAACTGGTTTGTGCAGCTGCCCTGAATGTGCAGGACAGAAAGAAGCCATCCTTGAGCAGGCCTTTGAGGCTTGTATGGTGCTGCAGATGGTGGCATATAGCTGTATTGCGGGTAGGGCAGAATTGCAATTGTCTCAGCAAGCTCAGGAAAGTTCCTTGGAAGGTAATTGTGCTTCAAGATAAGGGAGTCCAAATAGAACCAGGGGCTGCCTTTCTGGCAGATGCCTGCTTTGATTTAGTGCACAATTTGGCCAGGATATGGTCTCTCTTGTGTTGGCTAGACATTGCTGTGGTTGTGGAACTGGTTGGCAGAGTCAATTTCTAAGACAAATTTGACCAAGCTTCCATTTACGGGGAATCTGGTTTTTAGAGAGGAGCTCGAGAAGCTGGCAAAAGCCTAGGGGAGATCAAGGTGCCTAGGCTTCCAAAGAATAAATCAAAAGGATCCTTCCAGCAGTGGGCTTCCTGGAATCATTTTCGATAATGAGTAAATTGACTTGATCTTCAAGTGAGCAGAGATCTAGACCCTTTAGCAAGTTCTAGGCCTTTTGAAATTCCGAAGTAGGTAAAGAGGGAAGTTCAGGATCTGCAAGGACTTTCTGAAGCACCCAATTGAAGGTCTGAGGACCCATGTTCCAGTTCTGCAGTCAGTTGTCCAGTTTTTACAGGAAGGTTGTCAGGGAAATGCTTAATTATCATCTTTGCATAGGGGCTGTAGTTCTGATTCCAGTGGGACTGGGGTTCAGTATTTGATTTACTTTGTGGTTCCCAAATTAGGCTACCTTTCGTTCTTAGATTTGAAGTATTTCAATTAGGCTCTGAAAGTTCCCCATTTCAGATGGCAACATTAAAGTCTTTCATCGTGGTGGTGAGGCAAGTGGGGAGCATCTGATGAGGCATAGCTGCATATTCCCACAAAGGAAAATCATCAGAAGTATCTTTGTTTTGTAGTGCTAGGGCGTCATTTTCAATTTCAGGCTTCTACCCTTTAGTTTAGACATTGCCTGGAAGACCTTTTCCAAAGTGGTAGCGGTGGAGGCTGCTCTGCATTGATAAGGATGATGAACTAGAATTACTTATCTGGATGACTAGCTGATCCGTGTGATGTTAGTTCAGGAGAGTGAGATGGCTACAGTCAGGATTCTTCGTTACAAGAGCAGAGCTTACATAGAAACATAGAAATGACGGCAGAAGAAGACCAATCGGCCCATCCAGTCTGCCCAGCAAGCTTTCACACTATTTTTTTTCTTTTTTTCTCATACTTATCTGTTACTCTTGGCCCTTATTAGTAACTTTTTGGTTCTAGTTACCTTCCACCCCCGCCATTGATGTAGAGAGCAGTGCTGGAGCTACATCTAAGTGAAGTATCTAGCTTAATTGGTTAGGAGTAGTAACTGCTGCAATATGCAAGCTACTCCCACGCTTATTTGTTTACCCAGCCTGTGCCATTCAGTCCTTGTTGGTTGTTCTCTGAATATAATTCCTCTTTTCTTTATTCCCCCCTGCCGTTGAAGCAATGAGTTGCGCTGGATATGTATTCCAAGTGAAGTATCAGGCTTAATTGATTTCGGGGTAGTAACTGCCATAACAAGCAAGCTACACCCATAATTATTTGTTTACCCAGACTATGTAATTCAGCCCTTCTTGGTTGTTGCCTGAATATAAATCCTCTTTTCCTCTATCCCCCTGCCGTTGAAGAAGAGCTATGCTGGATATGCATTGAAAGTGAAGTATCAGTCTTTCCCCCCTGCCGTTGAAGCAGAGAACTATGTTGGATATGCATTGAAAGTGAAATATCAGACTTATTTGGTTTGGGGTAGTAACCGCCGCAACAAGCAAGCTCCTCCCCGCTTTTTTGTGAATGCAAATCCTTTTTACCACATTTCCTCTTGCTGTTGAAGCATAGAGCAATGCTGGAGTTGCAGTGACAGCGAGTATGTTTATTGAATAAGGGTATTAATCTCCAGGTAGTAGCTGTCATTCCTGCAAGCTACCCATCCTCTAGACTTTATGGATCCACAGTATTTATCCCATGCCCCTTTGAAATCCTTCACAGTTTTGGTCTTCATCACTTCCTCCGGAAGAGCATTCCAGGCATCCACCACCTCTCCGTGAAGAAATACTTCCTGACATTGGTTCTGAGTCTTCCTCCCTGGAGTTTCAAATCGTGACCCCTGGTTCTGATTTTTTTCCCAATGGAAAAGGTTTGTCATTGTCTTTAGATCATTAAAACCTTTCAAGTAATGAATTTCGCCAAGACAAGTTGCATCCTTCTTGGGGGTTTGGTTCAACATGTAGAGTGGTCAGGTACAGTTAATGAGCCAGAGTCAAGTGAGTTTGCTATTGCAAATGAGGTCTCTCACCATATGGAAATTATATTCAGGTGTTGGGGACCATGGCAGCAACCCTAAATCTAATTTCTTGGGTGAGAGCCCATGTGAGATTCTTACAGAGAGCTTTACTTTACTTTCCAGATGGAACTCGCTCAGGATTATTCAATGCCAAATCAGGCACAAGTGAGTTTGGACTGATGGTACTTGGATTCCCCTTTGTGGATTTTCCCAAGTCCATCTTAATAATGGTTTTCTTGACCAAATCTGCTGTGTATCCCTGGTATAAGCAGCATGGAATCTGTCAACCTTTTGGGATGCTGCCAGGAACTTGTGACCTGGATTAGTAACTGTTGGAAACAGGATCCTGGGTTTGATGGATCTTTGGTCTAACCCAGTAGGATAAATCTTATGTAAATTAAGGCTTACCTGATGATATTTTCCTTTCCTCGAGTCCAGCTAAACCAGTCCAGATGCATGGGCTATGCTCACCATCCAGCAAATGGAGACAGAGACTTAACAAGTTTGCTGATCTCAGCTTGCCAGTATACTCTGTAACAAGCTAATAATAATTTAGTAAATGTTTTCTCTGCCGCCCCCCCCCCCCCCCTCCTCAGGCAGATATGGCTTCTTAAAGATAAGAGTTCAACGCAAAACAACCAATCTCATGAAACAAATGGAAAAAACAGCTTTATCTCACTTCATGTATTTTACGACACACTTGTTTGGATACATTCAGTACTGTGAAATAGCTCCACATAATTGTGCAATGAAGCAAGACAACAGGAAGTGTTGGCATTGCATGCTTGTCTGTACTTCTTACAGTAGCATAGTGGTGCCATTTGCCTACGTGTATTATCTGCCTTTTGTGTTTTGACAATGCTGTGCTGGAACCATTGCCCCTATATTCAGACATGACTGCAGATTCTTCATTCCTGCATATAGTTCATAATGAAGATAAATTTACTTCAGGACTTTCATGTTCAAGTTAAGGAAGAATCAAAGAAGAAAACGCAACTATTTAGAAGCTCTTATTTTTTTTTCTCATTAGTTTATATAAACTCTCCTACCACCACCACCACTCCCCAAATAAGACCACAACATGTCATTTTGAAAAGTGGCCCCATGCAGCTGTGTCCCAAAGACTTAATCTCAGCAGGAACAAGAATGCTGCAAAGGACAGTATTGGGTGTTATTAAATAGTTCTGATCCGTAACATTAAAAACTAATTTGGCTTTTAGGACATAGAGACAGAATAAACCAATGTTTAAGTGGTTTTCCAATAAAGTTTGTTTGCACAGATTCTAAATGTCCCACCTGAGTTGGCCAGCTGGACGGAGAAGGCAAACCTAATGTTCTGAACCACACTTACAAGATTCTCTTCTTTGTGATGGGTGATAACATTCCTAGTTTCTTCAGTCTAGAAGTGTAACAGAATATAAATCTGTTTATCCAGTATAATGCAGGAGAGAGATTTAAACCTAATTCATGCATAATATTCATTGCAGCAGCTGTGACACCCTAACTGGATAGGTATGTCTCCAGGAGAGGGTTAGGAAACATTGTTACAGCCTATTCTACAGAGCTAGCTTTTGGCGTGGACAACCTGAGCAGGAATTGACTGGGTGAAAGCTGTGAGTGGGGGACTGAATGTGTGTGTGTGAGTGGATGAGAGATGTATGAAGTACCTGGAAATCTGATGGCAAAGGGGTAAGAGCTGAAGAAGGTGTAAAAGAAGGGAAAGGAGCGGTGAATGACAGGATGGGTAAGGTCGGTGGAGGTGGTGAGCTCGGAAGGTGGAAATTGAGGGGCGTCAAGGGAGCAATTGAAAGAAAAGAGGGAAATAAGATGAGGAAGGAGTGAAAGACTGAAGGGCTAGGGAGGAGGTGAGAGATGAAAAGCTAGGTAGGCAAGAGGTGAAAAAAAAAGAGGTTGAGAACAGAGGTGGAATGATGAAAATGGGGAAGTTGCAAGGCAGAAGATGTGGAAAATGAGAAGGGAGTGGTAAAGATGGGAGTGGGATAGCATGGTAACTAAAGAGGGGGGGAAAGCTTGGAAGAGTGGGAATGGTTGGGAAAGATTTAGTGTGGAGATGTTTTAGAACAGTGCTCCCCAAACCTGTCCTGGGGGCCCACCAGCCAGGCGGGTTTTCAGGATATCCTGCAAATTTTCTCTCGTGCATATTCATTGTGGATATCCTGAAAACCCGCCTGGCTGGTGGGCCCCCAGGACAGGGTTGGGGACCACTGTTATAGGAGGTGTGTTGGGGGTGTGTGTGTATTTTTTTGGGTTTTTTTTATGGTAGGGTGGGGAGGGAGAGAGGTGGAGAAGAACAAGAGCCAAAAGGCTGGAGCTAGTAGGCTGAGAGGGGAGGAGAGTTGGGGAGGTGTAAAATTATAGCATAAAAAAAGGCATGAAATCTAGCAGTCAATAAATAGCGCGGCAGAGAAAAGAGAGATAAATCTGAGTGAGAGATGTAGGGAAACATGAAAAAGATGGGGAGAAAATAAACAGAATACAGAAAGGAGATCCTGGAAAAGAAGAAACGAGCAAAGGAGAGAATGAGACCAGGAGCAATGCTATTAGAAAAATAAAATGTCCAGACACTAAAGTTTAGTGCAGGGGTGGCCAACTCCGGTCCTTGAAAGCCACATACATCCCAGGTTTTCAGGATATCCACCACGAATATGCATGAGATAGACTTGCATGCACTGCCTCCATTGTATGCAACTATATCTCATGTATTTATTATTATTATTATTATTTTTAATATATTGGCTTTCTTTCCTATATACATCAGACTTCCTTGGTGGTGGTAAATAACATTTTATCTAATCTTCTGGGGAGGGAAGGAGTGCTAGCACCAATAGTGACTAGAATGGTAAAAACCTAAATTTATCATGAGGGAGGGATATTTAGTAGGGGTTTGTGCCAAGGGGCGGGGGGACAGGTAGGAAAAATTCCTTAAAAGGGTGCAGATGGTGGCATGAGTGAAGTAGGCACTCTCACCTGCTAGGTAAACACCAATTTCAGTTTTCACAGAGGGCGCTGGCTCACCTCGAGCAGTGTTTCCCAAGCCAAGAACCATCAGTTCTCAGCGGGTGGGCCACAGAAAAGACATCAGTGCCTGATTCTCAGATCCAGATCAACACCTGGGCTCTGCCCGCAGCAGCTTTGCAGTAGCAACAGCCACCAGTGGTGGCTCTTAATTGTGCGGGAGCTCTTTTCTGAGCACATAGGTAGTGACGCATGCTTTTCCTTCCTGACTACAGCATGAGCCCCCGCCCTGTAGTTAAACTTATTAATGGGAAACAGGGAGAGCCAGGCCCTGCTTAGCACGGGACTCACAGTGCTGGCAGCATCTCCTCTTCCTTTGCCTGATCCCTCCTCCTTTTGAGAACTTCCAGCCTCTTTCTTATCTCCAGGCTAAGTGAGACGGGGAGAGTAACACTGAGTACTGTATATGACTTACTGAGAGCTGGGAGCAATGGCAGTGGAGGAGCTCTAGCAGCCAAGGTAACTGATTGAGCCAGCTGCCTGCCCCACATGGACTTCTGCCTTCTGTATGTGTATTTAGAAGGAGCTGCTCTGTGGATGGTTCCAAGTGTGTCTCTGCCTTCCCCTGCCTTTGTCTTAAAATATGGAAGAGGGACTGGTAGGGCTTTCAGTGCTTCCCTAGTTCTTCATTTGGCTATATGACTCTTCGGTGTCTATAGCACCTGCCCTGTGGAAGTTGTTGTACCACATAACATTTTATTAATGTAGGTGTGCCACATAACGTGAAAAGATTGGGAAACACTGGCCTGGAGCTGGTTCTGATGCTACAGCAAGTGCTGGCTCTTGGTGCAGCATGCATATGGCACAATATGAAACAATCTAGGAAAGGGATGATACTTTGCCTTGTCAGTGTGCACCTTTTGAAAGGTGGGAAAAGCAAATGATTTTCTACCCTCATGGTAGGGCTCATGAGGTCCTGAGCCTGTCTCAGACACCTTGTGCACTTAAGGTCTTTGCCCTCCTGGCTGATGAGAGCATCCAGTCTTGCCGCTGGATGGAATCTTAATTTTTAACCATATTAAAGGCTGCAAAAATATTTACATAGTTAGGTTGTGCTCATATTGATTTTGTATCCAAATAAAAATAGAAAACGGGTGATAATGTTCATTACATTAATCTCAGAATAAAAAGATGATTGTGTTTGGGTCTGGGGATAGATGGCTAGGGCAATGGTCCTAAATCCTGTCTTTTGTACAGTGTGCAGTCAGTTGGCTTTTCAGGTCTGTATTGAATATGCATGAGAGAAATTTGCATAAACTGGGCCTCCACTATACACAAATATCTCATGCATATTCATTGTGTATATCCTTAAACCCTTGACTGTTGCAAGCTCCTGTTGACAGATTTGGGAATTGCTGGCCTAGGAAGCTGTTGATTCCTATCTGGCAACTGTTCCCTTGCGATCATCTCTCCATAGAACAAATAGGTAAGGATTAGTCACTTTTCTTCTCTCATTTTTGTGCTTATCACAAAAGTCTGTAGCATATAGGGCCCTGTTGAAAAGCGGGGCTTAACTTCCCTTTGAATATAAAATGGCATTTTTACATTGTTTTAATTCAAAAGCAGTTAAAAGAAAGCTAGAAATAGGTAATAAATGGACTGCCATTTTGACCATAAAGCTGTTTTTGATTCTGGTCTGAAAGAAATATTTTGTGTCTCACTAATAGTTAATGTAGTACAACCAATGCAATTTGTGTATGTCTAGACTGAGTTCTAATTTTATATTAATGTGTGAAAACTGCCCACAGCAACAGGTCAAGGTCCTCAGCTCAAGGCAAGAAGCACTAAGTGCCCATTGCCTGGGCCATCATTAATAGTACAAATTGGAGTTCCACCCCTCATCCCTATCTTTCTAGCCTGTGGGCGGTGGTGCTTACTCCAGGTACCATCACTGCAGGTCTGCATGTGGGACTCTCCCTGTCTTTGTTACCATCCATTTTCTATCAGAGCAACTTTGGCTGAAGAATATAAACTACTAGGTTGGTGGACTTGGTTATAAAGGATGTATTAGTTAGTTCTCCCTATCTCCACCCTATTAAAGATGAAAAAGTGGGCTGCCAAGTTGCCCTTTAGTAGAAAGAAAAAAAAACCAGGAAAAGTTAGAAACTAAAATATACATGACACAGCTTGACAAGTGTAAACCAACACTGGTTCAAGGCATTAGGAGCTGTGATTTCTGCAGATAGACTCAGCTGTTAAGTCTTCCTTTCTTTATAGCTACACCAGTGATCCATAACAGTAACTGACTGAGTTTTCATCCTTCCTGTAACACTCAAAGTGCCTCATTTTCAGCAGGTCTCAAATGTTTTCTTTAACGCCTGAAAATGCACCAAACTGCCATGAAAGCTGTAAGTGCAGGAGCTTGCTTCTTTGGAGCATCCAGAGCCCATCATTCTTTTTCAGAGGTTTTCCATAATACAGTTTTACATGAAAGCTCATCAATCACTTCTTTCTTGTAGCCTTTTGGCTCAGTCCAGGCCCCATCACCTGGAGCATTGGTTAAATCTGTCCAGTTCACTCTCAGCTAAGCCTGTGACCAGCTTGGGTTTGCTCCCTGGGAGTTCAGGTCCGGAATGAAAAGGAAGACAAAAAAAAAAAAGGAGAACTCTGCTACTATTTTCAAGAAGTAATAACCCCCCTTTATTAGCCCCTAGTCGCAAAGTCCATCTACCCTGCAGCCTCTCCACCCAAAGCATGCATTTATACATAAAGCATTTCCTGTCAGCATTTCCCAGGCTGCATGCTACTTCCAGGCCCAGCAGGAAGTGCTGTAGCTGGACAGGCCACACAGCCAGGAAGAGCTACTCTTTCCCCTCCACACCAAAAGGGAAGAAGACAGCGTGCTTCGTCCGGTCCCTCTGCTTCCCTGCCCAAAGTTGTCATCCCACAGTGCATCACTTCTGTCATTTTCAGTTATTGAAAACATGAAGAACAGGCTTAGGGGGTTTCTCTTTTTTTTCTTTTTCAGTTTGATGACTTAAGCTTAATTTTTTTTTTTGTTTATGCATCTTCCAAATTTTAGATTTTACAATTTTAAAACTGGCAAAATTTGTAAGTGTAAGCTGCAGCCCTCTTCCCCCCCCTCCCCCCTCCCATGAGGGTTGACACTGTACTACAGAAATTAACACTAGTTTTACCTTTATATACGACCCGATCAGTCCAGGAACTCGCACTCGTTTGACTCAGAATAGAACAATCACTAGCAATCTTGGAAACTTAAGGGTAAATTTTAAAAGCTCGGCACGCACCAAAGATCTGCGTGTCTCTCGGGCCAGTGCGTTGCTGCTTGGATTTTAAAAAGCGTGCGAGTATATGCACAAAAAAACTTTGGAGGAAAAAAAATGGAGGGATATGGGCGTTCCAGGATTTTACCATTAAAACAGCCCATGACTCTTTACGTGCACAAGCACGTGCCAGAGTCCCTATCCGCATATCTTCTGCTATGGATGGAGTGTAACTAGTATAAAACAAAAAACAAGCTAGTGAGTGAGGTTTGAAGGGTTATGGCTAAAAGGGTAAAAAGGAGGCAGGTTAATTAAGGGGGTTAGGAAGTCCTAGCCTTGACCTGGGAGAACTGGGAACGGACTGGGGAGATTGGTGATTGCATTGGCGTGGTTGTCTAGTATAATCCTCCCCCCGCTCCCCCACTTGTGTGGTAGAGGCAAGCACATGCGCACATCCATTTAAAATTGTGCGCATATGTACGTTTGTACAGTCCATTTTATACCAGGCGTGCATATACATGCGTATGTTATAATATGGTCGCATTCTTTGACATGAGCCAGCATACGCGTGTGATTATGCGCCTGCGTGGCTGTTTAAAAGTTACTGCCCCTTTGTGCGTTCTTAACGCTCATGGTGATTAGTTTGGTAGGTATGAATAAATCAGAAGGATAACTCATCGCTTTAGCTGGAACTTGCTTATACATCATAAGCAATTCTAACTCAATAGCCCTTTGAGAACTGAGTCCGTCTAGTCGTACCACTTGCAGATTCTTGGTCCCTGAGCTGTGCGAGAAACTGGAAATACCAAACACTAACTCTCTCATATCCTTGCCTTGTTTACTGTTCCTATATCCAATCAACACCCTCTCTGTGCTAGTCTTATGCTATGACTTCCTGGTTTGGATGTTGATGGATGGATTCTTTTTTTTTTTCTGCAGCAGATTAGGTATGGTCCCACCTGATCTGACACAGTTACCTGTTCTGTGGAACAATGTCCTGCCTGTTTGTGTGATTTGTCCAAAGGCTATAGGTTGGGCATGCAATTTTTTCTAGTCATCTATGTTCACATCACATGGATTTTTGGAAATCTAAACTCATCAGATTTAAGTAGAATTAAGAACCATCTGAGTTCCTGGATGGAGCAGGGCCTTAATCTCTAGTACAAGGCTGGCTTGGGCTGGGAAGCAGTTCCGAGTGGTTATTGTGTGACAGTGGTACTGCCTCTATTCTACCGTCATCGTTCCGCTTCGAGTGGATATGGCTAAGAGTTGATGTCCTAAAGGGTTTGATGTCCTAAAGGGTTTTCCACATTTTGTGGCTTATGGGAAAAATGGTTGGTACATCTGGCTGGTACGTGCCCTCAAAAGGGGTTATGTGAACAGGAAATTACTTCCCATACAGCACCAACCGGTATAGCAAGTACCACAATCTGCTCTTTTGTGTGTGGTTATAAAAGGTCTTGATCTGAAAGCACACACTATGCATGTGGGCAGCAGTAAAAATGCTTAAATAGCTGCTCACAACCTGGGTTTCAGCTTCTACGAGAAAGCTGCTTATTATCTTCTAGCCAGCTGCAGATTAACAGTAAATAGCTGCCAACGAGCCACATATGTCATGAAAGGGCTTCTAGACATCTGAACTTCAGTTGTTCAGTTAGTTTTATAGTCAAGTAGTTTTGTTTTCTGCTGCCTGCTAACAAATTCTGCCACAGAATGGAAGAAATCCGGTTCTAGAAAACCGTCGAGGGCATTTAAAAACCAGTCAGTGGTAAAACTATACACAAGGCTCCGTGACCTCTGTCCAATGGAAGAACCAATGACTGACGCAAGTTGAGTCCAAGAATGTGTGTGCAGCCCTAGCTGAGGAGGGGGGGGGGGGGGCATAGGAGGCTCTTAGAGAATCACCATCTCTTCCTGCCTCTCCACCCCTTCCATACCACCGCAAATAAATAGGCGAACTACTCATTCAAAATTTTGATTTGAACTTTTTTTTTTTTTTTGGGGGGTGGGGAGGAGAACCAGTTCCATCACCACTAGGGCTGGGCTCAGGCACTATGAGCTTTCCTGTGCAACTACCCTGGGATTTTTTTTCCCCGATTTTGTATCCCTTTCCCACGCAGTCCTGTCATTATAGTGACAAATCGCGGCTGGGATGCTATGTTCCAGGGCTCCTTCTAGAACTCTGCAATCATGGACCCGTTGAGGCATCCTTTGATCTGTAATAACTGGAGACTAGAAACCCTGAAACTCTCTACTCTGCTCGTTTATTACTTCTAAATCATAAGGAAAGCGACCGGGGTAGACCACCTGCTGAAAAACCAAGTCATTTTGGTACTGTTTCGGAACTTTAGATGTTTGGGATATTCTTATCATTTTTTAAATTGTGTAACAGCAAAGTTAAATAAAAAAAATAAAAATTAAAAATTAAATCTGGTGCTGGGCCACCACTTGGCCTGAGAGCACCACTGTGGCTGACCCAGCCCACTCAGAAATTAGAAGAGGGGGAGGCTGGCAGCAGGGATGGGAGAAGGGAAGAAAGCTCAAATCCAAAGCACTATAAACAAAAAAGAAAATAGCAAAAGAAAAGGATTTTTTT
The DNA here is from genome assembly GCF_901001135.1 of Rhinatrema bivittatum. Classification (NCBI taxonomy): domain Eukaryota; kingdom Metazoa; phylum Chordata; class Amphibia; order Gymnophiona; family Rhinatrematidae; genus Rhinatrema; species Rhinatrema bivittatum. The sequence continues at coordinate 365,955,048 of NC_042618.1, forward strand.
TCAAATGGGAAAAAAATTGGTTGCTAAATAGGGGTGGAGAAATGTCTTCCGTATCTTACCTTGTACCACCCTACCAGATCCTTAAATGTTCCTATTATTGATAATCCAAAATAATAAGTGGATAGAAAGCTGACCCACAAATAAATAGGTAGAGAATAGAAGGTGCAGCCCATGTATTTAAAGGTGATCCTTAATTGGAAAATCAAACTTTGTTGAAAAAGACAGAATCACTTGCTGAGAAGATCCAGAAGGGATTTATTTGAGACATCCACCAAAGTAGCTCATGTCAGACTGCTTATATAAAAAAAAAAAAAAAAAAATGTTGTTCTGATGGATGCCTCAAATAAATCCCTTCTGGATCTTCTCAGCAAGTGATTCTGTCTTTTTCAACAAAGTTTGATTTTACAATTAAGGATCACCTTTAAATACACTGGCTGCACCTTCTATTCTCTGCCTATTTTTGATAAAGCACGTTAACTGTCTGACCCTGTGACGCTACAGCCAGTGATGTAAGTACCCTTTATTTTTAAAGTTATCTAGATTTACCACATCCCCTTATCATTTCTGTAAAATAAAGCAAGCTGATGTCAAAGTCATGACTGACAGGGAACGGCAGCGAGGCCCTGAAGCCGCGAGTAAACCTCAGCTCCTTGCCTGGGTCCTTTTCTTTGGCTAAATCTTGGACACTCATGCCCAGGAAACAGGGACTTATTCACGAGTACGTAATATAACGCACGTACATTAACTTGCATACTGGATGTAAGAATCAGGAGGCTAGCAATGAATGAAGGCAAACGAACCATGAAGCTTGTAGAACAACTTGAATTTGTAAAGCTTTGCAAACTTTAATAAAAATATTTTTTTTTAAAAGCAGACTTAAAACAGAAAGCAACAGACCTGCTGTGTTCAAGTAAACAGAAGCTTGAGGTTCTGAACAAAATTAACCAGGAGCCTCTACTCTCCTTCATGCCCCTGTTCTTCTGTGCAATCATCCAGTGCCCAACGAGTTCCAAGGTGCCTCCAAGCCACAGGAGGCAGCTGACAGAGCTCCTCCACTGGCTGAACAGGGCCTTGCTTTTGACACTAATAGCCAGTGGGTAAAAAAAAAAAACACGCAGCAAATCTCCAAATCATCTTGGGGTTTTTTTTTTCCCAATTGTAGAACCCATTGGAACTCTGTGTGGCTGAAGCTTGGAAACCAAGCTCTTCTATCACAAGTCCTCTCTTTAAAATTGACATTGGATTTTATGCAAGATTTTCTATTTATTTATTTGATTGATTGATTGCTTGCCAGGACAAAGCTTCCCTGCCTGCAACAGACAAAAGGTTGCCAATTAGTTCCAGATTTGCAGGCGACTGCTCCAGTCCTGATTTTATCCCACTTCATGCTGGGTAGGTGTACTCTTCTTTGGGTTATGCAAGAAGATAATCAGAACTACAAGTCCCAGCATGTACTGGGGTTAAAAGCAGGCCTGGAATGACTTGTCCTGAAAATTTAGAGCCAGCCAGCAACCCTGCCATGGACATTACCTCTGAGGTCTTGGGTGCAATGTCACAATTTATTCTTTGTGGGCAAGTTTCAAAAGGGAACATTTTCTTGATCTTTAAGAAACCTAAACCTTTTAAAACAAAAGCTCTGAATTTTGTACTTGATCCTTGGCACAGCATACCCAATGTTTGTTGCTGCCGCCAGTACATTCTGTAGCTTGGGGTATGTTTCAAAAGACAGCTTAAAGTATCAGCTTTTTACAATTAAATTGAAAAATACATTTATGCAACAAATCTATACTCTTTCTGTATATTACACGGTATAGAGTTGTTATGGAAATATATGTTTAAAGGTGCACATAATTTGAAAGGATGTAGAGTATATATTTTAAAAAATATATAAATATATAATCTTTCTGTCATTGGGGAAAATAGATGCTATCGTTTTGTGACAAACTCCAATCACAAACTTCTTGCACTGGAAATAGCTTGTGAACAAAATTTATAACTTACAAAATAAACATGTTATGTATGATGATAGCATGTTTGTGTGTTTTCACACACTTGATAGAAAATTTGCAAGAAACAGTACTGCACTTCTCCCTAATGAACCTATGCATACGTCCAGCACAGAAGCTTCGCCATTAAACTATACAGTACTATTTTTACTGAGGTTTACAAGAGTCGCATTTCATATCTTTGGAGCTCCCTCTTCAGTAACCAGTGTGCTGCGCTCAGGAATGTCATGAAAAGCTTCTAAGCCAGCCACAGCAATGCAAGACAGCTGGGGCAGCAGGGAAGCAAATGTGTTAATGGGCAGGCCTTGAGGAGAATCCCATCCACTCCGCTGGCTCTGGCAGCAACTGTCCCTCAGGAGGGTGGGTGGTAAGGTCAGGCTGAGCAATCTTTGCTTCTTTCTTCACGGCTAATGATGAGGGAGGGGGAATTATTTCTTACGACTCGCACAGGTTTAAAACTCTCCAGGAGGCAGGCATGAAAACTGTGCGTTGTGCAAAAGTCTCTGGAAAACTACATTCAACTCCAAAAACGGGGACGTCTGAACAATCCTGCTTGTTCAACAGAAAAGTCATTACATCACTAGAGGCTTGGTGTGACAAGCAGGAAGGCATCTGGCACTGCTCATCTGGCTTGGGCTCATGATGATGATGATGATGCAATTGTCAGTCGACAGACAATATCCACACCTGTCCCTTTTTCAAAAATTTTAAGTATGGACATTGCTATAGTCCTGTGTAGCAGAACTGTCAAGTATGTCGCCTTCAGAGAGTGGGTCCGTGAGCACATCAACTGTTGTATATGCAGGCATCTTGGTCTCAAGTTACTGGAATGCTTAAGAAATAGACTTGGAATTTATTTTTCCTGAAAAGGAACCATGAATTTAACTCAGTGTCTGATATCAAAGGTCCCTGGAAATAAGCATACTGCTATTGTACTATTTAGCAATTAGATCAGAAAAAAAACCCTACAGTCTTAGCAATGCCTAAAATCCAGTAAAATGTAAGGATAAAATCCAGCTATCGTCAACATCCACACCCCCAGTTTTCTTCCACTATGTCTTTGCTGTCAAGTTTTATGCTGTCTGTGGATTTTTCACTGAAGACCGGGCCTCCATGTCTCATCATGAGCTCTGTGGCCATCTTCACAAAAGCTTCTTCCACATTGCTGGAGTCCTTGGCTGAGGTCTCAATGGCACTGATGATATCATAGTGTTCAGCCAGCTTCTGTGCGTCTTCCAGCTGAACCTCTCTCAAGTCATACAGGTCGGACTTGTTTCCTGAGGAGAAATAATGAAATAATTTAGTTCCACTGCATCTTAACCAATATAGGAACCAGAACTGTTTGGTAGCTGTAATTAAGAGCACATAGTATAAAACATGGTTTCAAATGAAAAAAGCTTTTCTTAAGAACATTCTGTCTAAAGACATTTTATTCTGGTTTTTAAGAGCTTGTTTGCAGCTTTATGTAAAAGCTTTGAAACTAGATGGGGAGGGGGGAGGGGGAGACAAAGGACATCCATTATTGCTCAATGGCATCACCTAGTGGTCACATGTAGGATTCACAGTAGCTGGCTTCTGGAAGAAACTGTGATTTGTGGCTTCTGACCAAAGACTGTTAGGCACGAGATATCAAAATTGGGGTTTTCCCCCTAAGTAGGTGTGCATCAAGGCTCAATGTGTCATGACTCAACTATGGCTGGTTCTGACTAAGCTAGAAGCCCAAATTAACAAGAAGAAATGGGCAGGCCAACACCCCCAAGAAGCTGAGAACTGGGTGATGCGGTATCGTGTTGTTTACTAGTAATACTGCCTGCCGAGCACATATCATGTGATATACTTGGAATGAAGTAAAGCTTTTGACTCTGTTCCATGCAGGAGGCTCATAAATAAGCTGAGCAACCTGAGGGTGGGTTAGAAACTTGAACAATAGGCAACCAAGGAGCTTACTTAAAGGAGAGGTCATCAGTGGAGTGCCTCAGGGCTCAGGCTTGGGCTCCGTTCTATTTTTATAAGTGATATAGCAAGCAGGAAAGGTTTGTGTGGGTTGGTTTTTTTTTTGGCAGATAATATGCGTATCTGCAACAAAGCAGACACACCAGAGGAAGAAGAAAAAAAATGTGAGCTGGGAAAGTCTGAGCAATGTCATGAGTCAGGCAATTAGGATTTAATGCAAAAGAGTGTAATCATGCACCTGGGGTGCAGAAATCCAAGAGAACTGTTGGGCTTCGACTCCTGAGGGAGTAGGAGTTAGCAATCTGTTATGCTTCGACTCCTGAGGAAGGGAGGAGTTAGCAATCTTGTTATGCTTTGACTCCTGAGGGAGGAGGAGTTAGCAATCTTGTATGATCTACTCATCAAGAAGGGAGGAGTTAGCAATCTGAAATGAATCTGCTCCTGTGGAAGGAGGAGTAGCAATCTGATATGCTCAGCTCCTGTAGAGGGAGTAGTAAACAATCTGTTAGGGTTTAGACTGCGGAGTAGCAATCTGTTATGAATCTGTTGCTGAAGACTCCTGATGGAGAAGGAGTAGCAATCTGTTACCAGCGGAGTGCTTGGAGAGGACACTCAGCTGTAGAGGAATGTAGATAGGTGGATCCTTGGGCCGATGGCAGATGACTGCGCCCCCAGGAGGATATCCTGAGAGGGACCACCGGCTAGGCTTCAGTACGGAGACAGGATAGTAGAACCACCAGAGGTGGCAGTAGTGAGCTGCTATGCCCGGCAGGGCTGAAGTCCCTCAGGTACTGGAACAGCGATCCCAGGGTTGCTGAGCTGTAGAGAAACTATAGATAGTGAGTAGACAGGGTATGCTGTGTTCATAGCCAGAACTGGATGACAAAACTCACATAAGGTCTTTAGGAAGCTCAGTAGCTGGAAAGGGTTAGGCCCTCGAGGAGCGAGTACCTGGTTCCAGGGAAAGCTCTGAGAGAGCGATGGTAACTCACAAATGTCTGTATCTGTGATAGCTTCCAGGCAGTAGAGAATCTTCAGAGTGTTCAGGAACATGGGCCCTCGAGGAGCGAGTACCGGTTCCTATCTGCAATCTGAAATAAAGAAAAGAGAGCGAGGCTCCCGAGGAGCGGGTACCCCTGGTAAGTCCGAGGAGGCAGAGTAGCTTGGGAGTAAAGCCGAAGCAATCCCCCTTTGCTAATTCGATTAGTTTAGCGAATACTGAGACCTTTTATATTGGAAGCGGATTAGTCATCTCAGGGGGACGCCCCCGAGGTTCGCGCCCTTGCTGGTACATCAATCGGAGCGCGCGCCCTACGTCATCAGGAACATGGCGGATCTGTAGCGTTGAAACCGGTCCGGGGTCGCCGGAGGGAGACGGCAAGAAGACGCCGCGGCAGCTAACCGTCCATCAGACCCGGAGGGAGTCGCCACAGAGGTAAAGAGGGTGGAGGGAGGGCGTCGAGCAGCGACAGACGCAACAAGAACAGAACAAAATGGAGAATGAGGTACTGATGTACATCCTCCCTCCTATCCCCAGTTGCCTAGGGGCGCTGCCTTACTAAATCCAGCCCTGCCTAATCCACCGCTGCTTGTTAGGAGCAGGGAGGGTGTTTGCCAGTTTCACTGTCAGACTCCTTCCTCGGCAGTTCTTGCCAACAGTGAAAGTCAACTCACCAAAGCTGAGCAGGCAAGCACATTTCTTTCAATCCCTATGCATGAGATACATTCATGCATTCCACTGAGGTCCAGATTTAATGGTGCAAGGGGTTACTGTGGTAAGCCAGTACGAGCAGCCCTGCCCAGAGAAGGATTGCCTGGGGGTGCGGGGATTTTGCACTGCTGGAGCTGCTGCTATTACATGGACCCTAGGAAGGGGTTCGCAATTCACTACATTTTTTAAGGCGAGTGAGAGTAGGTGTTTGGGAAGGGAGGGAGGACCTCACCCCACCAGCCTGACCAGACCCAATCTTTTTTTCTTGCCCTCCTGCCTACTGCAGGTAGTTTAACGCCCGACGCATTTCCAGTGGTAAATGGAGATGTGCTAGGTAGCCTTCTCCTTTGCGTGCTTCCTTGCATTCCAGGATAATAGGTAATAAGGCTTATTATCCTGCAGTTTGCATGAGATGTGCTAAGCTTGATGGGAGATTATTAGCATGAGGTTTTTTTTTAACTGTTAAGGCCCTTATTACATATGTGGGCAATGTTAATGCCAAAAAAAGTTGCACTTAAAACCGAAATAAAAACCCATGATAAGCTCAGTTCAGTTTATTACATCGGCCCCACAGGACTCTGCAGCTTAACTCTCTTCAAAGTCTGACAAGCAATGAAAAGACTCTTGTAAAAGCTCGGCAAATACTTTTCATATTTTAACCTGTTACAATACTTTACTAGTACCTTTGTGCAGTGTGACCAGATGTACTCAATGCTGCACAGATATACACAAGAGACCAGCCCTTCTCTGTGGAGTTTCTAATCTAGTTAGGACATACAAACAAGGCATACAGACAAGACAAATAGTGGCTTCTGCTTAAAATCAACAAGGCCATGATAGCGAGGAACAAGAACCAGGTGTCATTTAAGAGGCAGGAGTAATTTGTCTAACTGAGTAAAACGGCAGGAAATCAGGCATCCGCCTCCTTAAAAGAATACATAAGAAAAGCAGGAAGTAGGGTGGATGGAAATCTAAGACTCATTTCTTCTTCAAAGCAATGGCAATCTGCCTCAGAGACATTAATTGGCACCAAGTGGGCTGCCTGTGCCTAGGGCTTGAGGGCCAAGGTGGGAAGATGAGCAGCAGGGAGTGGTCTTGGTTTTTATTGCAGAAAGACAGACACCAGGAGAAGAGCTGGGGATAACAGAAAAAGGGAAAAGGACAGTGATCACGGAGAAACTTGGTAAATCTGTCATACAGAAAGAAGCAAGAGTTGTCTAGAAAGTTGGGGAGGGTAGGACACAGTGCAGCAGAGAAAATACAGACATACCTTTTTTAGTCATGCATTTAGTGCGGCTGCAGTTTTTGCTCTATTATTACTGCTTTAACTTTCTGGATTTTTTTTTTTTTTTAAATGCAGGGCCTCCCAAAATCTGGCAAAGATAAGAAAGTTGCAAAACTCACCAATGAGCAACTGGACAATGCTGGACCCTGCATACTTTCGCACATCATCTATCCAGCGAGGAATGGACTGAAAGGATTCTCTCTTGCTAATATCATAGGCAATGATGGCGCCATTGGCACTCCGGTAGTAGCTTTGAGTGATTGTGCGGAATCTCTCCTGGCCTGCTGTGTCCCAGATCTGCAGCTAGAATAAACACCCATAAGGCCCGGTAAGTCACATAAGCACAGGGAAGTTCCCTTCACGAAAATCACATTTCTGGAAGGCAGCAGAATTGATAAGCTCTGTCAGTATAACCACAATTTTAGTGTTTGCGATGTACTGGATGGGGAATCTTCTACGCTAGTTATTTTGTAGCAAATATGTAGTAGCACTACTACATATTTGGGAGAAGACCCACGTGCACAGGCCAACTTCCTTCAGTATCCAAGAATTGTGTGAAAATCCTTTGGTGCACACCAAGAGTGTGTTGCTACCTTTTTGATTCTGGTTCAGCTTGATTTATAAACATCTTGATTTTGACCCAAAGCCTGTGTTTTGACTAGATTGTAAGCTCCACAGAGCAGGAATGGTTGCCTATTTTCTTCTGTACACATCTAGTAGCACTAAAAAAAGATGAAATTTAGTCTTACCTGTTAATTTCCTTTCCTTGAGTCCTGCTACACCAGACTAGAGGGGTTATCTCTGCCTGCTATCCAATTTTCGGTGACATCATCACTTGGTGTACAGACTGGTGCTGCATCAGCAATAGTCAGTAATCTTATATCAAAGCAATGGCAAATACTAGCTGCCCCTAAAACACAATTAACTTTAGGAACAATAAATAGAGATTTCATAAACAGGAGTGTCAGAGGAAATTCTCCTGTCTGTTTTTCCTGTTTAGAAAGCAAACTCTGCTCAGCAGGGACAATATCCCTTGTGTCTCTGTATCGCACTGTGTACACCAAGCAGTACCAAATGAGAGATAAATAGCAATGAAGATGCATCCTTGAGTGCATCTCAAAAGTGAAATCGAAATTTTCTGACATAACCAAGGTCTGCTACCAAAAATAAACATGCAGGCCCTGACTTTGAAGAAGGGTCCTAGACTGGTCTAGCAGGACACAAGGAAAGGAAATTAACAGGTAAGACTAAATTTCACCTTCCTTATCATTCTTCTACACCAATCCAGATTACTAGGACATTCCCAAGCCCATTCCATCACAGGTGGGAAGAAGACAGGGCTGCTCCAAGAACGCTTGCACATCTAATCTGTAGCATCTATGAGAGTCTGTAAAGACCAAGTGGCAGGCACTGCAGACTCTACTTCAGAGGAAGCCTGGCCCTCACTGAATCAGCACGAAGCACTCTCAGAATCTGTTGACCCTTCAACAAAGGTTGAGGGGATCATCTACTTGACTTTCAAGGACAATGACAATTATGAAGCTGCCTCACTCTGTGAGATTAGCTGAAAAAAGGCCTATCATTTAGTTGAAAGGGATCAAACACGTGAGGAAGGTTCAAGAACCTTTAATAAGAGGAGAGATTACCCTTAACATCACATTCCCCTTTATGGGATCCTGGAAGAGATGCTGCCTGTTTACTGAAGGCAAAACACAACTTTGGATAAGAAGGATGGCATGGATTAAAAGTGACCAACTCTGTGGAAAGACTAGGAGGGATCACTGCCATTTAAGGTCCATAACTCCGGGCACATGTCACCAGAGAGACAATTTTAAGGAATATCCTTTGAGAATGCGTGATGAAGCATCTCGAAAGGTGGAGACGAGTTCCAAGAACCAGATCCATTGGAGCACTGGAGCCCCAAGGAGAGGGCAAATATGCTTAACATTGAATTTACTGAATCTGATATCTGTACCATGAAATAGCTGCAAGTGGGGACCCCCCCACCCCGGTGGATCCCAAACCCTTTTGCGAAAAGGTTAGCATGGACACGATGTCTGCCCGCCAGGGTGAAACAGCCAGAGATTTGAAAGAAGCCACTAGTCTAATGAGAATCCTGCAGAAAGAGTTGGGAGAGGACCCACACGCACAAGCCTTGGACAGAGAGGGACCTGCCAAAGGCCCCACCTACCAGATTTCTCGAGCCTGGGAGCCACCTGTAGGGTTCTGAGCCTCCTCCCAGACCCTGCTCAATCAGGTCTAAAAGAGAACCCGGTAGTTACCAGATGCCGCTCAACCAGGCCCAAAAGGAGTTGAGTATTGCTGGGATGGTAATAAAATGGTTTGAATTATTCCTGGGTCCAAGTTGCATGGGCAAAAATATTTCTTCACCAAAGGTATGACCTGTGGAGTTCCACAAGGGTCGATTCTCTCAACTATTCAATTTTTTTTAGCCTCTTTACCAAATTTGATTCATGAACATGACTTTAGCTGTTATCCATATGCAGGTATTGGCTGCTTTCAACTCTATGCTGAAGAAGGCGAGGTTTAACCTCTGAATAAGATAGGTGGCTGTTGGATCATAGATTAAAGGTTAACCCCCCAACTTCAGAAGCCATTTGGTTTGGAAGATGTAAGTTTAATATCAAGTTGACCTCTCAAATGAAAGATGCTGGTATCCTTCTGGTTGAGGCAATTAAAATACTAGGAATGAATCTAGACAGTCATCTTTCTATGTTCAAACAAGTTGCATTGTTAACCAGATCAATATTTTTTTGTCTTCATATGCTTTGAATACTTAATCCGTTTCTTTAAATCTGATCAAGTTATGTTATCATATGCTTTAATTTTATCACATTTTGATTATTGTAATACATTGTACTTAGGTATTACTGAAACCAATCTGAAACAGATTCAGCTACTTCAGAACACAGCAGGAGGAATAATTTTTGGAGCTCCAAAATATGACCATGTTTTGCCCCTTCTTCAAGAACTTCACTGGATACAAATTCGGTGTAGGATTCTTTTTCAGTTAATTTGCCTTACATACAAGACAAATTTTCTTGCTTATAAACCATCATGATCTCTGACATCTTCTCAAATAGAACTTTTACACTTTCCTTCTCCTTGAGAGATTACCTTGGAAGCCACCAGACAAACTACCTTCCAATACCAGGTTCGTTTACTTTGGAACTCTTTCCCACTGGATTTAAGAACAGAGAAAACTTTAATGAAATTAATAAAGCTGGTGAAAGCCTGGCTTTTTAAACAGGTTTTTGACTGACTTGGCTTTTCTTTAGGTTTTTTTGTTTAGTTTTATGCTGTATGGTTTATACTATAATAGCTGTAACTTTTTAATTGATGATTTTTGTTATTGATTATATTAGTTTGATATTATGTGAAAGTTGGTATAGAAAAATAAATTAACATTACCAACCCGGAAGTCACTTAGTTACCTGACATTGCACATTCAGGTCCAAAAGGGAATCCTGGGAGTTATGATCCAGGTCTGCTACGCTAGGGGAACAATCACAAGAACCGTCTGTCCTAAGAGCCAAGATCCTGCTGCCCTGGGAGCAAATTCCACCAAAGACCAGGCCTGGACCTGATAGCCAAGAAATTTTATTGCACGAGTCCAGCATGTGTCCACCCTCTGCTGGAGACAGAGAAATACTGCAGCACCAGACTATATACAGTGATGATGCATTAAAAAGGGTGTGTCCTCTGACTCCATATGATAGTAGTTGGAGATACTAGTCTGGACTGGTGTAGCAGGATAAGGAATGGACTATTAATGGTACAGTGTCCTTACCATTGTGAGTACCTGATTATGTCATGGCTGGGCATTAAAAGATTAAGTTGCATGATGCTGTCTGGCCACAACAAAATACTTGATTTTTTTGACACATTTTGTACATTTAAAACAGAAAAGAAAAAAAAGGAGATTTAATCCAGTGGCCTGAAAATTAATCTTGGTTCACAACACTGCAATATTCCTTGGCATCCCTAGCCTATGTTCCTGCCTTATCTTTGGGAGTGTCTTCCTTTTGATTCTCCTATGGACAAACAACTAAGAAAATGAGTACTGGACTAAGGTAGAAGTTTCCTTCAATCCAAGAGCTTCCCGCTCGAGCCTTGGTTTGCAGAAATGGGAAGAGAGGTAGAAAGTCAACAGGTAGCTTAGAGGGCAAGAAATTGATCTGGTTTTCTGGATAACCAAAATTACCCTTGTTCTTAGACCACAGGCATGCAAATATATCTGATTATTCACTGTGTATATATCCTGAAAGCCAGGCTTGCTTGCAGCCCTTGCTGAGGACCTCTGAACCATAGGCCTTACTCCATAAACCCCAATTGCTTTTCAGGGAAACTCTGTTGTGTCAGCCACTGACAGATGACGGGCTTCTCTTGAAGCATGGAACAACTCTTCTTTCAGCTCGGTACTACAGTGAGCACATTTGTGCTGCCAAAATCTGTATAAAACACGTAAAGCCTCATTCAAGGAAGACTTTTTTATTTCCCCACATTCTGTGCTGGAGGGAAAAAATGTTTATGGAATAAGACCCACTGTTTCTACACCTTAAAGGATTAAAAAACTCGAAGGCAGGAGCAGCAAGTGGGCACGCTCTCGGAAGAAAGCAGCAGTGAGCTACTTCCCCTTGTGGTCGAGCACTCCACGCCATGCCTCAAGAGCATGTGCTGTTTGTGCAAAGTCGTTCTGGACTGCACGGAGTGGGGGGGTTTTTTTTTGGGTTAAGTTGACCTGAACGTAACAGTCCCCTCTTGCTTTTGTACCCTGATCGGCGTTGACGGCAACTCACAACCCCTTTGCTTCAGGATGTGTAACTGAGGTGCTCTCTGGGATAGGCACGACTGATTCAGGGCTTACTTTAACTTAGCAGACAAAACAACTTTAACAAAGCTGAGGCGGAGGGAGAGGACACTAAGGGCACAGCATTGTATGCTCCTATGGAACCTTTCCACTCACCTGACTTTCTCATTTCACCAACACTAGAAAATAAACAGAGCTATCAAACACTTACTTTTTATGATACGTGCCCTTTTATAAACCTAATGAGTCTGGCAGCAGAAGATACACTGAGCATCAGTGTACCTGCTCTCCACTTTGCCTCCTGTTTTTCCACCAGTTATTGTCAATCGTAACTAAAAGGCTGCAACAACGCTGGTATTAAAAAAAAAAAGTTACTGCGGTTGTTGCAAATCATTTTTCTACTCCTGGCCAAACTTTGACTACTTTGTTTTCCATCTCACTGCAACATGATTTGCAGATCACATCTGGCCACTGTGAAAAGTATGAAATGATTCTTTAAACCTTAAAATTATTGTAGCACGTGTTACACTAACACCCTGCAGGATGCACGTCACACTCTGGATCATCTGTAGAAGTGAGAAGACTTTCATTTGGACTGGATTCCCTCACTTTGTTCAAACATTGGTCCTATTTTGTTGCAGCCTTTTAAGGCGAGAGGACACCACAGTCAACCAAATGACATGCACAGCAGCAAACACTTAGGATTATGCTGAAAAGGTTACATGTGGCTCTGACTTGTGAGTACTTGAATGACCAAACCAAGCCTCTAAATACCGCACTGGGGATTACGGCCTTAGGGCAGCAATAACGTAAAACACCATCAGGTTAGGCAGGATGTAATCACCGGATTACTTAATAACGGAGCGCTGCTTGCTTACCAAGGCATTGCAAGACGCATTGCCAATGTCAGCAATTCAGAGGCTACCTGCAGAGCAATGTATTCAGAGACGAGCTAAAGAATCATTACGCTTTCTAAAGTGAATTACTATTTTGCTACTGCAGTAGAAGTGTGTACAGGATCTCAGTCCATGTTTAGAACTAAAAATGGTTACCATCTGATAAAAATTTGTGTAGTGGGAGTGTACTAAATTAGGTGATGGAGCTCTGATACTTTTAGTGAGTTCCACTGGGCCAGAGAGATTTTATAGTTAGTAGAAAGCAGATAGCTTTAGTACAAGTAGTGGGGGCTAGACAACCATGAAGTACAGTCAGTGTGGTTAAAATCTTTGTATAAGTGGGCCAACCCCAGTAGCATATGAGAGACCAGAATTCTCTGCCCAGAAATGGTTCCTTCGTGGGTCGACCAGAAACTAGGAGGTGTGCTGTGAAGATAGCAATTGCAGCTTCTGGAAAGGAGGCAGCTCCCAGCTATCGCTCAAAACAGCAACACCTACTGGCCAGGCTCAGGGTAGACTCATTCCAGGGCTCTAAAGAGAGATGCAGTCTGTGGGTCTGCAATGGCTGGGCTACCCGAGGGAGTGTTTCAAATGGGGTGTGTGTCTGTGTACGAAATCCTAGGATATAAAAACACAGAAAAAAATCAGTTAGTGTGGTAATATATAGCAGTTCTGCTCTAGGACACAATATCCTGAGTGATACTGAGGTGAGATTTCTAGTAGAAACTTGACTTGAAAGTTTTACATCAGTCAGCGTTCAGACTGTAACTTAAGATCATTTCATAGTAATTTAAACCCCAAAAGCCTGCTGCAACCAGAAGTACTGGGGATGGCAAGTGAAGCATGACTGAGGCAGACCATATCACAGCATAAGGGTAGCCAGTCACACACGCACTAAGCAAGGTCGCTGAACAGCCTTCATCAGCACACTAAGCCCTGCCCTTGGAAAGGCATCAAGAATGCCACCTTCTGAGCTTCAAACAGTTTTAAAATAGCAGCAGTAATTTGTAAGTTTGAGACATAAAAACAAGAGAACGCTGTTTCCGTCTCTCTCTCTCGCGCGCGCGTGTGTGTGTGTGTAGGCTAAGACTTCCACTTACTGTTCTGTGTGTTTAAGGGGTGGAGGACAGAGGGCCGAAGAGACCTCTCGGTGTGAAACGACTGCACTAACCTAGGACATGGAGCCGGGTCAATGCGCTTCAGCCAGGGCAGTCCGAACATCCCTCAGACGTTTTGTGAAAGCCCAAAGGGCGTGAAAATCATTTTCATTTTTCTCTCACATTTTCTAGCAATCCTACATGAACCTCTCCCCAGTCTTCTATCTCTTACCTCTACCGATTCACAGTAAACCTAGAGAACTTTGAGTTACTTAGGGATAGCTGTGATTCAGCCTGCCTATGCTTTTCTGTCTTTGGAAGGCATACAGACAGTGGCGTGGGGCAGAGTGCTCAGGAGCTGCTCATTTCTGTGGGGATCCGTAAACAAGAAATGAGCAGGGTCCATGGAAAGGAGCAGAGTTGCCCGCCGGTTTCTGCATGTGCCCGCCCCCTGCCCAACGCAATCTGCACCTTTTATCAGAAGGCACTGTATCTCCAGTGTTCCCCCTTACCGACACTGGTAGAAGAGAATCTTAAATAATCTACCCTATTGATTTAGGAGATCTTTCCAACTGATTTTGAGGGGTAGTTTCACGCTTGAATTTGGCCTGTTCACTTCATACTTGATAACTGTGATGATACTAAAAGCTAGTGTAGGGCAATCCCGGTGGCAAGGGCTGTGCGCTGCCAGGCTAGGGATGCTGTGAAGGGGAGGGGGGGAGAGACATTGATCACTACTCAGAGATGATTCCAGATTTAGGGCCACTGACTGTAGAGTTCTGGAAGAAACCCTGACCCAGGACCATTGCTGCAATGGCTGGAGTAAATGTAATTAGCGTGGGGATATCAAATCGGGGAAAAATCCTCAGGTAGCTGTGAATGAAGGCTCATGGTGCCAGATTCCAGCCCTGGTTCTGATTGAGCTGAAAGCCCAACTATCGGCCAAAAAGAAAAGCTAAGCATTGCCAGTTTTTGCTCATTTACTCAAAGTTCTCACGACTGGACCCGTACCCCCCAAATCTAAAAAAGAAGCCAATCTCTTGTTCCTAAATATCTAATATCTTTCATGAAAACTCTAGGAAAAGCTCTGCGAAACCTATCTATCTATCAGAAAACCAAAAGGTTCTTGCTTCCAAAGTTTCGTAATGTGGGAAAACAAGCAGCTGCCTGCAACAGCTTTGTCATCTTCATGCGACCTTGGTCAGATCCCCCGTCTACAAGCCTGGAGCTGAACTCGATCCCTGTTCAGATGCCAACCCATTAAGAAGAGCTGGGAATCTGAGGCTAGCCACCCTGTCTGCTGTGATCTTCAGCACCCACTGTTACCTCCCAGAGGGGGCCGATGCAATACAGTGTGCTCAGCCGAGCGCACTGTACAACCCGCCCTCCGACCCGGGTTACACAGGCGCTAATCCACCCCCCCAATGCAATAGGGGGGATTAGCGCCTGCTTAACCCATGTCGGACGCGGAGTGAATGTAATAGCGCTCATCACATGCAAATGCCTGGAGCAGGCGTTAATAGCTGAGCGCAAGTAAAAGAAGTACAGAAAAGCAGAACAAAAACTGCTTTTCTGTACTTCTTTTTTTAAGTAAAAAAAAACCCGGCAGACCGCCGAGTTATGAAGACCGACGCTGGTAAACCCGGCGTCGGTTTTCATTACCGGCGTCGGTCTTCATAACCGGCAGTCGCGGCGGGGTCGCGTTAGCAAGGAGGCGCTAAGGTCGTGAAAGCCCCCCCTTGCAGCGCGCATTAGGAAGCGGGCGCTGACTTTTCAGCGCCCGCGTTCCGCGATTTATATTGCATCGGCCCCAGAATAAGCAAGGGATGGTCTAGGTTAGGTCCTGGCCTTCCAGTGGGTGGAAGTGCTGAGCTCTTCATTAGGTCTCCCAGTTCTTCCGCCCAATCTACCTGTTATTATCATTATGTTATTTATTTATTTTATTCTACACTACTTTTATAATGTTATATAATGTTATCACTTGCATCTATTTAATCTTTTGCACCCTTTGCCTTGTTAAGCTCGCTCCCTCCCTCCCTGTTCTCTGTATTTCTCTTAGTTCTTTGTAAACTGATATGATGTACCCACGAATGTTGATATAAAAAAAACGGTTAAATAAATAAATAAAACATCATGTTCTGTATTTGTGTACTCTGATTAACCAAAGGGCAGATGGCATGTCCTTTTTTAGCTTGATTTGCTTCCATTTGGCTCTGCTTTAGTTACATTAAAAAAAAATCCATGGGCAACTGGCCGATATCTGTGCTAAATGGACTGAGGAGGCAAGTGAGCAGCATTGGTGCCAACTCCATGGGTGCAGTAGTGCTTGAGCACCCACAATATTGTCTTCACTGTCTCCAGGGAGAGGTAACTGGTGTTGAGTTTGGCACCCCCAATCCTTTTGAAAAATGGGCTCTTATGGTGAGCAGGCCTGTAATATGGTTACCTATGATCTGAGAGAAAGCAATGGCTCCCAACCTCAACCCTACAGCTATTGATTTTTTTCTGCTATGTTGATTTATTTAAAATGTCCCAGTTAGAAAAACCCATTTAAGACAATAAGGCCTTGCTCCTGGGTTTGAGGTTGGTGGAGAAACATGCCTTGCTGAAGATAGCTTGCTTCTAAAATGAATGGTGGCTGCAATGAAAGGCAGTTCATTATACTTTGCCCACCTTACAAAGTCACTAGCTTTTACTTTCCAGCAACCAATAAATTGAGTATAAATAAAATCCCAAAGGTGTATTGGGAAGAAAGACAAAAAAGAACTGCTAAAAAAAAGCCCAAAACACCAATAGTGCTCTTGGACAGTAATATTTTGCCTTCCAAACAGTGTACTAGTTCATTCTAGTACAATTTTTGGGAGAATTCGGCTTTCTTCATGCTCGTCTAAACTCCCAGACATGACCAGTGAGGGGCAGCCAGCTACATGGTAGCAGAGGTGGCTAACAAAATAAAAGCAAAAAAAGCATCGTTCAAGAAATATAAAGGATCCCAAAAAGAGGAGCACAGGGAAGAATATCTGGTGCAACTGAAGGAGATGATGAAAGTAATCAAGAACGTAAAAAGTCAGGCGGAAGAAAGGATTGTCAAAGAGGTAAAGCGAGGTGACAGAACATTTTTTCAGATATTTCAGAGAAGAAAGGTCCAAAGAGGTACAGTGAAATTGAAAGGTGATAAGGATCAATGTGTGGAGAGAGACAAAGAAATGGCAGAAATATTAAACAAATACTTAAGTTCGGTGTTCACTAAAGAAGACCCTGGAGAAGGACTGTCGCTAGTTAACAAGACTGTGGATGGGGATGGAGAAGACGAAACTCTGTTTACAGAAGAGAATGTATGGGAAGAGCTAAGAAAACTGAAAGTGGACAAAGCCATGGGGTCTGATGAGGTTCATCCCAGGATACTGAGGGAGCTCAGAGATGTGCTGGCGGGTCCGCTGCACGACCTGTTCAATAGATCCCTGGAAATGGGAGTGGTGCCGAGTGATTGGAGAATAGCAGTGGTGGTCCAGCTTCCCAAGAGTGGGAGCAGAGAGGAGGCTGGAAAACTCAGGCCGGTTAGCATCACCTCGGTGGTGGGAAAATTACCAGACTCTGCTGAAGGAAAGGATAGTGAACTATCTACAATCCGTTGGGTTACTTGATCTGAGGCAGCATGGATACACCAGGGGAAGGTCCTATCAGACGAATCTGATTAATTTATTTTGATTGGGTGACTAGATAATTGGATCAGGGAAGAGCGCTCGATGTGATTTACTTGGATTTTAGTAAAGCTTTTGATATGGTCTCTCATAGACTCTTGAATAAAATGAGAAGCTTGGGAGGGAGCACCAAAGTGTTGGCATGGATTACAAACTGGTTGACAGATAGAAGACAGCGTGTGATGGTAAATGGAACCTGCTCTGAAGAGAAAATGGTGTTAAGTGGAGTGCCACAGGGATCAGTGTTGGGACCGGTTCTGTTCAATATCTTTGTGAGCGACATTGCAGAAGGGATACAAGGTAAAGTTTGTCTATTTGCGGATGATACTAAGATTTGCAACAGAGTGGACACACTGGAAAGAGTAGAGCGAATGAGACGTGATTTAAGGAAGCCTGAATGGTGGTCGAAGATATGGCAGCTGGGATTCAATGCCGAGAAGTGCAGAGTCATGCATCTGGGGTGTGGTAATCCAAAAGAGCTGTATGTGATGGGGGGTGAAGGGCTGATGTGCATAGAGCAAGAGAGGGACCTTGGGGTGATAGCATCTAGCGATCTGAAGATGGCGAAACAATGTGACAAGGCAATAGCAAAAGCCAGAAGAATGCTCGGCTGCATTGAGAGAGAAATAGCCAGTAAGAAAAAGGAGGTGATAATCCCCTTGTACAGGTCCTTAGTGAGGCCTCACCTGGAGTACTGTGTTCAGTTCTGGAGATGTATATCAAAAGGGACAGGATGGAGGCGGTCCAGAGAAGGGCAACCAAAATGGTGGAGGGTCTCTAATAAATGACTTATGAGGAGAGGTTGAAGGACCTAAATATGTATACTCTGGAAGAGAGGAGGTGTAGGGGAGATATAAGAACATAAGAAAATGCCATACTGGGTCAGACCAAGGGTCCATCAAGCCCAGCATCCTGTTTCCAACAGTGGCCAATCCAGGCCATAAGAACCTGGCAAGTACCCAAAAACTAAGTCTATTCCATGTAACCATTGCTAATGGCAGTGGCTATTCTCTAAGTGAACCTAATAGCAGGTAATGGACTTCTCCTCCAAGAACTTATCCAATCCTTTTTTAAACACAGCTATACTACCTGCACGAACCACATTCTCTGGCAACAAATTCCAGAGTTTAATTGTGCGTTGAGTAAAAAAGAACTTTCTCCGATTAGTTTTAAATGTGCCCCATGCTAACTTCATGGAGTGTCCCCTAGTCCTTCTACTATCTGAAAGAGTAAATAACCGATTCACATCTACCCGTTCTAGACCTCTCATGATTTTAAACACCTCTATCATATCCCCCCTCAGTCGTCTCTTCTCCAAGCTGAAAAGTCCTAATCTCTTTAGTCTTTCCTCATAGGGGAGTTGTTCCATTCCCCTTATCATTTTGGTAGCCCTTCTCTGTACCTTCTCCATCGCAATTATATCTTTTTTGAGATGCGGCGACCAGAATTGTACACAGTATTCAAGGTGCGGTCTCACCATGGAGCGATACAGAGGCATTATGACATTTTCCGTTTTATTCATCATTCCTTTTCTAATAATTCCCAACATTCTGTTTGCTTTTTTGACTGCCGCAGCACACTGAACCGACGATTTCAATGTGTTATCCACTATGACACCTAGATCTCTTTCTTGGGTTGTAGCACCTAATATGGAACCCAACATCGTGTAATTATAGCATGGGTTATTTTTCCCTATATGCATCACCTTGCACTTTTCCACATTAAATTTCATCTGCCATTTGGATGCCCAATTTTCCAGTCTCACAAGGTCTTCCTGCAATTTATCACAATCTGCTTGTGATTTAACTACTCTGCACAATTTGTGTCATCTGCAAATTTGATTATCTCACTCGTCGTATTTCTTTCCAGATCATTTATAAATATATTGAACAGTAAGGGTCCCAATACAGATCCCTGAGGCACTCCACTGTCCACTCCCTTCCACTGAGAAAATTGCCCATTTAATCCTACTCTCTGTTTCCTGTCTTTTAGCCAGTTTGCAATCCACGAAAGGACATCGCCACCTATCCCATGACTTTTTACTTTTCCTAGAAGCCTCTCATGAGGAACTTTGTCAAACGCCTTCTGAAAATCCAAGTATACTATATCTACCGGTTCACCTTTATCCACATGTTTATTAACTCCTTCAAAAAGTGAAGCAGATTTGTGAGGCAAGACTTGCCCTGGGTAAAGCCATGCTGACTTTGTTCCATTAAACCATGTTTTTCTATATGTTCTGTGATTTTGATGTTTAGAACACTTTCCACTATTTTTCCTGGCACTGAAGTCAGGCTAACCGGTCTGTAGTTTCCCGGATCGCCCCTGGAGCCCTTTTTAAATATTGGGGTTACATTTGCTATCCTCCAGTCTTCAGGTACAATGGATGATTTTAATGATAAGTTACAAATTTTTACTAATAGGTCTGAAATTTCATTTTTTAGTTCCTTCAGAACTCTGGGGTGTATACCATCCGGTCCAGGTGATTTACTACTCTTCAGTTTGTCAATCAGGCCTACCACATCTTCTAGGTTCACCGTGATTTGATTCAGTCCATCTGAATCATTACCCATGAAAACCTTCTCCATTACGGGTACCTCCCCAACATCCTCTTCAGTAAACACCGAAGCAAAGAAATCATTTAATCTTTCCGCGATGGCCTTATCTTCTCTAAGTGCCCCTTTAACCCCTCGATCATCTAACGGTCCAACTGACTCCCTCACAGGCTTTCTGCTTCGGATATATTTAAAAAAGTTTTTACTGTGAGTTTTTGCCTCTACAGCCAACTTCTTTTCAAATTCTCTCTTAGCCTGTCTTATCAATGTCTTACATTTAACTTGCCAATGTTTATGCTTTATCCTATTTTCTTCTGTTGGATCCTTCTTCCAATTTTTGAATGAAGATCTTTTGGCTAAAATAGCTTCTTTCACCTCCCCTTTTAACCATATGATACAGACCTTCAGATACCTGAAAGGTTTTAATGATGCACAATCAACGACAAACATTTTCCATTGGAAAGAAATCAGTAGAACTTAGGGGGTCACGGAATGAAACTACAGGAAGGATGGCTCAACCATTCCAGGTGGATGCCTGGAAAGCCCTTCTGGAGGAGGTGGTGAAAACAAAAGCAGTAAAAGATTTCAAAGGGGCATGGGATAAACACTGTGGATCCCTTAAAGCTAGAGGATGAGAATGAAGAAAAGAGTACATGGGGGATAACCTGCTGCTATGGCAGTTACTACCCTTAACCAATAAGCCTTTATGCTGTTGATGCAACTCCATCATTGCTCTCTGCTTCAACGCCAAAGGGAAAAGAGGAAAAGGGGAATTAGATTCAGACAACAACCAACAAGAACATTGAATTGTTAAGTCTGGGAAAACAAATAAGCATGGGGGTAACTTGCTGATGCGGCAGTTACTACCTTTAACCAATAAGTCTGATATTTTTCTGGTATTTTTCATGCAATCCAACATTGCTCTCTGCTTCAATGGCAAGAGGTAACAAGGAACTGGACTCAAACAGTGTCCAGCGCTGCCACTGGACCAGCTGACAGGGTTACTTCAAGAGATGAAGAAACAAGATGATCTCAGATCTAGGGTCTTACTGGCCTTGGTATCACCGGAGACGGAGGTCAGAACCGCGAATGGACCCTCTCACTCCTGCTGCCCGACTCCAAGGAATAAGAGACACCACTCACCAGCTCTACCAGACGGCCCTCTCCACTCAGCACATAAACCCCGGAGCCATCAACGTGCCGCTTCCCACCTCAGCAGTTGACCACGCCCTCAGCTCAATGTCAGCAAAGAAGCCAAGGAGGCCATAAACGCAGGTGCCGGACTGGAAACAGAGGTCAGCACTGCAAATGAACCCTCTCACTCCTGCTGCCCGACCCCGAGGAATGAGAGACACCGCACCCCAGCTTACCAGCTCTACTGGACGGCCCTCTCCACTCAGCACATAAACGCTGGAGCCATCAACACGCCGCTTCCCTCCTTGGCAGCTGACCAAGCCCTCAGCACAACGTCAGCAAAGGAGCCGAGGAGGCCATAAACGCAGGTGCCGGACCATAGGCGTCATGCGCCGAAGATGCGTGACAAAGGGCCCCCCCCCCCTTTGTGCACCCCTTAGTGCGAACCTTTCTGAACAAAATCTAACTCTCTCTATTTTAATTCCAGATTACCATCAGACATGGCAAATCACCCAATCCCTGTATGCTACAGCAATGGCATCTATAAAAAAAAATCAAAACACACAAACTTCACATAAAGCTGCATTACAAAAAATCTCATAAACCTTACACACAACATCCCAAATTTTTATAGTAACTGCATATTGCTATCCTTCCTACTTTTTAACGCACAATCCATTGTGAAAAAAATTCCAATACTCACTGACCTAATTGATGACTCAAAACCAGATTTCATAGCAATCACAAAAACATGGATTAAAAACACCGACTCTATTATAATCAACCAAATTGACAACCCTAAATATAATACTTTCTCAATACCCAGAACGAAAAAGAAAGGTGGAGGTCTAATGCTAATCGCAAAAAAAAAATCCTACAGATGAAATTACTTCCAACAAACATATGCCCACCCTACGAAATTGCACTATTCAATCTCTAAAGCTGCAAATCTGTCTAGCCTACTACCCTCCTGGCTCACTGGACCATAACTTTTCCCCTCTAATAGAATTCTTTATGTCCAATATTACATTAAATAAATCAATTATCATTCTAGGCGATTTCAACATTCACTTCGACACTCTCCCCCATTCTCCCACGTGTAAGACAATCATTGATGCACTGTCAACATTAGGATTAAAGCAAATCATCACTGGACCAACACACAAAGCCCGCCACACCCTAGACCTGGTATTTATTAACACCAACACCTGGCGAACATACAACACAAACATAACTAAAATTCCTTGGTCAGATCACTCTCTGATTCACTCCTGCATGACTTGCAACTTTAACCTTACAACATCAAAAAATGACTTGATGACGTTTACCTATCGCCCCCCTTTTAATATTGAAACTCTTCAACAAAAACTACAACTCGAACTACCAAACATAGATCTATCCAATTCTGAGAATGCCACAACTTCTTGGCTCAATATCATCAAATCTGTTTCCGACAAGATAAAGAAAAACCCACAACATCAGAATCAGTGGTACAATGAAAATATTAGATCTGCCAAAAGTGAACTCAGGAAAAAGGAGAAAGCATGGCGCAAGAATAAATCAATATCACTTCTAACAACTTACCGATCTTACTTATCATACTATAAAAAACTTATTAATAATGCAAAGAAAGAATTCTTCTCAAACAAAATCAACAAGTTCCAACATAACTCCAGAATGCTATTCTCTATTCTTCAAAATCTTACTAAAACCCCAAATGATCAGAAAACATCATTTACCGGAAACAAATGCAACGAATTTGCGGAA
The DNA here is from genome assembly GCF_901001135.1 of Rhinatrema bivittatum. NCBI lineage: Eukaryota > Metazoa > Chordata > Amphibia > Gymnophiona > Rhinatrematidae > Rhinatrema > Rhinatrema bivittatum. Next base: position 365,977,981 of record NC_042618.1, read on the forward strand.
TTCTTTAAAGAGAAAATTAATAATTTAATCAGTAACAACCTTAATGATAATGCTCAAAATATCAAAATGCAAAAGAAAGAAATACCAAACTGGCCAAACTTCGACCCAGTCTCCTCACTGGAAATTCAAACAATCATAAAAGAAAATGAACCCAGCCAACCACCCCCTTGACACCATCCCTATTCCAACATTAAAAACCATAGAAACCACCATAATGAAGACCGTAACAGATATTGTTAACTTATCACTTGAAGAAGGAAAGTACCCCAATTGCTTAAAATCAGCAGTAATTAAGCCAATAAAAAAAAACAACCTTGATCCAGACAACCTACTAAACTATCACCCTATATCCAACTTACCATTCATTGCCAAGATCATTGAAAAGGTCGTCCACTCACAACTCGCCGAACACCTAGATAAGAACAACATCCTATATCCGGCCCAGTTTGGTTTCAGGAAACACCTAAGCACTGAAACACTACTCCTTTCACTATATGATACCATCCTCAGAGGTTTTGACAATGGACAAAGCTACCTCCTAATTCTTCTAGATCTTTCAGCAGCATTTGACAAGGTAAACCACACAATCCTTCTTGACCGTCTAACAGAAATAGGATTAACTGAGAAAACTATGCTATGGTTTTCATCCTACCTATCAAACAGAAACTACCAGGTAATAACTAATAACTCTCTCTCTAAAAAAAAAATAAATCTAAACACTGGAGTCCCCCAAGGCTCCGCTCTGTCCGCAACACTTTTTAACATATCCCTACTTCCGATATGTCACTTTTTAGCTGGACTTGGCCTGCCTCACTTCATCTATGCTGACGACATCCAAATACTAATCCCAATACAAAATACAATGGATGAAACCTATAAAAAAACAGCGATGTATCTCTCTGAAATCAAACAACTGTTAACGCATTTGAAACTCGTAATTAACATCAAAAGGCAGAAATAATAATCCTGGAAAGAAAATCTAGTCAATCACCCCCTCCACCTCTTAATCTTGAGAAACAAAAGGCATCAATTTCCCCGGTCACACATGCACGCAACCTAAGATTCATCATTGACAGTGAATTATGCTTAAAGAATCACATCACAACCAAAATAAGGGACAGATATCACAAATTACTAACCTTGAGACGTTTAAAACCGTTTCTATCCCCAAATGACTTCAGAGCAGTACTACAATTACTCATATTCTCCAACTTGGACTATTGCAACTCCTTACTATTTGGACTACCACTTTCCAATATTCGTCCACTCCAAATCTTACAAAATATAGGTGCCAGAATCCTAACAGACACAAAAAAATACAAACATATAACGCCAATTCTTATATCCCTGCATTGGCTTCCAATAAAATTCCGAATAGAATACAAAATTCTGACAATTACACACAAATTAATACATGATGAACAAACTGACTGGCTAAGCGCAACTATCAGACTCCATGCATCACAGTGAAACCTCCGCTCAACCAAAAAAGGCCTCCTGACAATTCCATCTGTGCGAACCGCACAACTAACTTCAGTTCAGGAAAGGGCCATCTTTCTTGCCAGCCCCAAACTGTGGAACACACTGCCAACCGAATTAAGACTACAACCTAACCTGAAAAACATTCAAGAAAGAGTTGAAAACCTGGCTGTTCACCAAAGCCTATCAAAACACCCAATGACAATCACACATCCTCATCACAATATACCTCACTACTGGACCTCACAATCATTATCAATCTCAGCCAGGAAAACTTTTATTTCCACCCTTATCATATTTTATTACAACTACATGCCTCTAATAATAACTTGTATTTCATCGTTAATATACTGCCTCGATTTCTTCCTATTATAACTATCTTATTTGTATTATAATGCTTGTACTACTCCTCTAACATGTTCTACTTCGATCGAAACTTATAAACCGTTGTGATGGTGAAACCGAATGACGGTATATATAAAACTCGACAAATAAATAAAATAAATCTATGCATGTGCTTTTGTACTTGCCTAAGAAACTTGTAGCGAAAGTGGGATTGTATGGCTGAACCAAACTCTGCAAGCCTGAGCAACACAAGATGGAGGTCCAGCCACATGATGGCCCTTGCAGTTTTAATGCTGTGAGAACTACACTGAGGAGAAGAAGCTGCTATTTTCTTCATATGAAGCAACTGTCTTCACCTTACAGTTTTGCTGATACAGTTGGACACAAACTTGCTAAGTTGTGGTCTTCACCAGCTTTGTGTCTAGTGTAACGGCTCAACGGGTGGAGTTCCGCTACTGGGGCTTCTCCTGCTGGTTCCTCGCTGCAGTGTCCCGACGTCTCTTGATGTCTGGATGTGGCTTTAAGCAAAGGTAAGTCCCCACACACTCGAGTTGTAAGCAGAATAGTTCGGAAAAGCCATGGGTTTTCCCAAAACAAAGTCCAACCAGGGTGTGCCCGCTCCTGCACCCAGGCCTATGGTAGCACTGGCCCTGAACACAGTTCCAGGAGTTTGGCCTTATCTGGAATCAGCAGCTCCTTCACATTCAAGGTGTCTGGCTGTGCCTGTCTCCACCATATGGCCTATGCCAGAAAAGGCTTTTAAACTTGGGCTCTAAAGCCGGGCTCTGTCCTAGCCCAACGGTTTCTCCAAACAAGAGTTCAGTTGCCAAATCCTAAAATGTAGTTCCCTGAAGCTTGGCTCATTTTCAGGGGCCTAATTCAGGCACAGTCCCCACAGTGTCCTTCCCTTCCCCCGCTCGGGCGTCTCCCCAGAGCTGAAGCAGATTGCCCCCTTCCCTTCTATAGGAAATCCCAAAAGCTGAAGAAACACTTTTTAAACAAAACACATGTACCTCCGCATTTTCCTACTTCATTGCAACCATCAACCCGGGCTTATTGTTGCCGTTGGCTATTAGTTGCTTCCACCTTCGCTGTCCTCTTCCTCCTGCCACTCCCACCAGTCTTGTGTCTCTGTCTCCTCTCTTTTAATCCGCTCCACACCTGGTTCCCAGCCATGCTCAACTTCCTTCCCCTCGGCCCTCTGGGAGTTGTAGTTCTCCCCTCCACCAACTGAGCTTTTGGTCCATTCAGCCCTAACTTGCATTCCCCTCCTGTTCAGCTGTCGTAATGGGACATATCTCACATTACACTAGTTATAAAGCTTGGTATTGTTTGCCAGATGTTTTCTGACTCATACCAGCATCCTGCGAAGAACATGCATATACATGCCAAATCGGAAGTCCACTAATCTCATGCCAATGAGCTGTGGTAACATGCAATCAAGATTAACTTTTGGATCCTATGCAAATGCATATATATAAAGTCCAGAGAAGAAAGAAAAGGACTTTGGACTTGCAGATACCAGACCACACCGCTTGCTGCCATATTTGCAAACTCCACACCCATGAACATGGCACCAGAGACTTTTCACAAACCTCAAGCTAAGCTTCAAGACTGAGCTCTGCCTGACACCAGCTCCATTAACTGTGGAGAGCTTGTTAACTTCATCCTTGCCTACGTCCTGGCAAGCCAAGCCATCTTCGTCCCCATCCTTGCCTGCGTAACTTACAGAGGATTCTGAAAGTTCTGGGTCTGGCACCCTGAGACTGTGGTGTTAACCAGCCATTTGCTCACCAGAGATCTAGCTGACTGCCCTCCGTGCTGAGACAGACTGCTGTGGAGGGTGAGATAACTAGCTAAATTACTACTTTTAAGCTATGGTAGTTTAATTAACATTGCATTTGAAAAGTGCAAGTTAACTTGGAGTTAAATGCAGGGGTTTGCATAACCTTTGTAACACGAGTGATTTACTCTTTTGAACTGGAAACCTAAAAACCTTGAGGTCCATATTCATATGCATTTAGCGGGATAACTAAGAAGTTATGAAAATTTGACCACTTATCTGGCTAAATTCTAGCTGAATAACTATTTAGCTGGATAAGTCAGAGGCATCCCAGAGGTGGTGCAGAGGCATTCCGGGGAGGAGCTGAGTTATCAAGATAAGTTATCCAGCTAACTCCAATATTCAGAGTTAACCAAATATTCAGAGTTATCCGATTAACTCTGGTCGTGCCAAAGAGCTGTACTAAAGTTAGTCGGATAAACTTATCCGGCTAACTTTAGAATATACTTATCCGGCTAACTAGCAGAGCCACATAGTAGCTGAATATGAACCTCAATATGTACTGTATGTAAAATAATGTTATCTGATTTTAGTGTTAGATAATCCATAACTGTAGAATCCCTTACAGAACCAGGTATGTGTACATCCTAGTTCCAGCCTGTAGGTGTCACTCCTTCGCCTCTGCAGCATCCCTGTCTACCTCAGGAAGTAAAAGCCGGGCTTATGAATCAAAACCAGGTCTTCTGTATGGTAGTGCACAGCACTTGCTCCTGGGCTGAGCTATCTGCTCATTACGTCACTGCTGAAATGGCTCCTTGTCTCTAAAGAGTGCAGACAAACTGGCCTGGGCTCACATATTGGGTTTGGCCTGTTTGCAATTCTCCTGTGGCTTGCAATTACAGGAAATCTGCATTTCCCCAGGCTGTATCTATGTCTTGGTAAATGCAGGATACAAATGGGGTTGTCAACTGTTTCAATATTTTCGGGACAGGTTGATCCAGTCCTGGTTTTATCCCATTGCAAGCAAGGACTTGTAGTTCTGTGTTTTTCTATTGATGTCTCTTTAAAAAAAAAAAAAAAGGCTATACATGCCATGGATTGTATTCAGGAATGGATCAGCTAGTCCCAAACAAATGGAGCCAACTGACACTATATAAAGCCTGTTTAACAGCCTTTGCCTTGTGGGAATTCTTAGTGTGGGACCAGGAATTCTACAGCTTTAGGAAGATCCATATTCAGACACCGGCCAGCTAGCAAAGTTACCTTATCCAGGTAACCTTGCTGGGATATTCAGTGGTGCAGGCACACTGCTGAATATGCTTGGCTATCTTAAAGTTAGCAGGATAACTTTAGCTAGCTAGGTTAGCTGAATAATGCTGAAAATTGGGTTTACCTGGCTAACTTAACTGGATAACGGTACTCCACCCCAGAACACCCCCTAACCGCCACTAACGTAGCCGCATAACAAGTCATCAGACTATCTCAGAGGCAGTTAGACAGGTGTGATTTTTAAATCCTGACAGTTGACTATATTTTTATATTGCCTGTGTGACACGTGTTTGACTTTTTAAATTCTGTGTGTCATCATCCGCCCTGACGATTATGCCACAAACTAAAATATTACGTAGAAAAGAGAATAAAAGGTTATTCTTACTTAATAATTTTCTTTCCTTGAGTCCATAAGGGATTTCCCTCCTCCACAGCTGACAGAGATAGAGGACACACCTCTTTTATGACATCACTCTGGGTTATAAGTGGTTTGTGGCTTAGTCCAATTCAGAAGCCTATTGCCAGAGAACTGTATAATAACCCTTTTTCTTTTTGTAATATGTCATAGGGCTCACATAACTGATCTGAGTGAGAAAAGAGGTATCATCACTGAGAGAGAGAAAAAGCACTCTTAGAAAATGAGCTTGTGTTTCATGATCATACCCTATTAACCATGTGTTGCTGGGTGGGTTCTGGATTCGTCTAGCAGGACTCAAGGAAAGAAAATTATCAAGTAAGAATAATTTAACCTTTTTCTTCCTACCAAAGCTACTCCTACATTTTCCCTACCAAAGCTACTCCTTGCTGAGATGGGAAGACGACAGGGCTGTCTTAATGATCCCTACCCCAAAGGCAGCATCTGTGTTAGCCTGTTTGATCAGTCTTAATGTTTAACAAAAGAGTGCAAGGAAGACCAGACAGCTGCTTTGCAAATTTCCTCCGGAGAAGCTGAAGCTGCATCCAGGATGATGCTTGTGTCCTTGTAGCGTGAGCCCAGAGTGCTACTGGGGGCTGCTTACCTGATAGTCAGTAGGCTGACAAAATTGCCTCCTTGAGCCATCTAGCAATGGTGGTCTTGGAGGCCGCCTCTCCTTTTCGGGTTCCACCAAACAACACTAACAGTTTGTTTTCCTAAAAACATTTGTTACCTTCAGATACTTCAAGGGAATTCAACGTGCATCTCACAGTTGCAGGCTCTTTTCCCTGACATTCAATACTGCTGAAGGCTGGAAGAGATATCCATTGGTTCACATGAAATGTAGATACCACCATGGGCAGAAAGACGGGACTGGGAGAAATGTAACCAAATCTTGCAAAATTACTAGATAAGGATCTCTGCAGGAAAGGGCCTACAGCTCTGAGATGCATCTAGCTGAGCATATTGCTACAATGAAGAAAGTTTTCAGAAACAAAGTCTTTAATTGATGCCTGTTTTATTGGCTCAAAGGGTAGTTTGACCAAGGCCCTTAGCACCAAGTTGAGATCCCACTGGGGTACAACCAGGTGGAATGGTGGCCTAATGCACTTTACTTCTTTCAGGAAATACCCTCTGTCTGGATACTAGGCTGCCTTTAATTTGACCCTATAGTAGGCGATGGTTGCTACCTGTACCTTCAAGGAATCAAGTGCCAATCCTTTGTCCAGGCCCACTTCTAAGAAATCGAAAATCTCTGGGATGTCTGCTTTCCAGGGGAAAAGATCCTGCTTGGAGCAGTAATCCTCAAAGATTCTCCAAACCCTAAAATAGGTTAGAGAAGTGGAAAACTTCTGTGCCTTTAACATAGTTGAAATTACTGAGGCTGAATAACCTCTCTTTCACAGGGGTACCCTTTCAAGGGCCAAGCCATAAGACTGAATGGCAATGGATCTTCCATGGTACAGGAGCTTACCAGCACCTTTGGCAGAGCCAACAGGGCTCTGTCAGGAGTCTCACTAGATCCACATACCAGAGCCTCCTCGGCCAATCTGGGGCCACTAGGATGACCAGGAACGGATGGTTCTCTGCCTTCTTTATTGTCCAGCCTATAAGAGACATACAGCAGGTTGAGCCTTGGCCATGGGCTAAAGAGTGCGCCTATGCCTCTGGACCCTGGTTCTGCTCTGTGACTGCAAAATATGCCTGCTCTGGCATTTGCACAATTTGTCATTAGGTTTGCGTGTGCGGGACCCCACTGACTCACTATCATCTGAAATGCTTTTGAGCAGTGCCCATTCTCCTGGGTCCAGTCTGTTCCTGCTAAGATAATCAGCTTGTAAGTTCTTTCCTTCTATATAGGCTGCTGAGAGGCGGAGAAGATGTTCTTCCACCCATATGAGCAGCCAAGTTGTTTTGTGCCCTAGCGAGGAACTGCGAGTGCTTTCTTACCTGTTGACATATGCCACTGCCATGGCATTGTCTGAGAAAACCCTGACTGCTTTTCCCCTTACTAGCAGGAGAAAGCGTTGCAGAGCCAGCTTGATGGCTCTTGTTTCTAACCTGTTTATTGAATAAGATATCTCCTCTCCTGACCAGTGCACTTAGGCTAACTAGCCCTAGCAAAGTGTACCCCACCCCTTTAGGCTGGCATCTGCTGTGACCACTAATCAGTCACAGGGTTCTAGGGTCATCCTTTTCTGGAGATTTCAGCTCACCAGTTCAGGTTGCTCCTTACCCCCAAAGGAACCCAAAGCTAATAATGGTAGTCTTGAGTAGCGGGTGACCAATGTGATAGCAGAATCTGTTGTAGGGTGCCACATGTGGGCTCTTGCCCATGGGAGCAGATCCAGCATTGATACCACAAATTTAGAAGGTGGAGGTAGTCCCATATTCTGGGTGTTTCCTGAGCCTGAAACATTAGCACCTGGTCTATTAATCGGAACACTCGGACCAATGTCAAAAACACTCGCCCTTGCTTTTTACTGAAGTAGGCTCCTAGGATTCCAGTATCTCTTACGGTTCTAAACTGCTCTTTGATAAATTCACTCCCCAGCCTAACTGCTGAAGGAGGGGGAGTAATGTTTGGAAAACTTGATGGTTCTCCTGAACCAGCTTGGCTCTTATAAGCCAGTCGTCTAGATATTGGGTTTACCATAACGCCCCACATGCATAGGGCTGCTGCTGCTACCACCACCATGACTTGGGGGCTGTCACTAGACTGAAAGACAGCGCTTGGAACTGAAAATGCTCACCTAAACCCAGAACAATTACATGCTCTGATGGGACACCCGGATGGGAATACATAAGTAAGCTTCCACTAGGGCCCGGGGATACTAGGTAGTCTCCTGGCTTTATAGAAGCTATCACCAACTGCAGCATCTCTTTCCGGGAGGCATGTAAGTATCTGTTGACCTCTTTTACACCCAGCACTGGGCGGATGGATCCATAATTTTTGGAACCACAAAATACACTGAGTAAAGGCCGTGACCCCTCTCTTGTGGGGGGAACTGGGACAATTGCTTGTAGGTTCTGTAATTTTGTTACTGTCCTCTTGACCGCCTCTCTTTTGAGAGGAGAGACACAAGAGAAGACCACAACGACCTCTGGGACAGGTTTCTTACACTCGGGGACACAGCCCCTTCACACGAGGTCCAAGACCCACTGGTCTGAGGTGATTTGGGTCCACTCAATACCTCAGCAGGCGCCCCCCTACTGGGACTACCTCTAGGTGGAACTAAGAGTCACTGGGCTGAACGGCTGCCACCTGCTGCTGCAGGAGACTCTGCCTTTGTGTTGCTTGCCCCACGAAAGGCCTGGCTCCTACTTCTTGTGTCTGAAGGGGCCCACCTCGTGCATTTATACCTCTGCCAGTCTCCGAAGCATTGAAATCTGCAACTTCTTGATCCTGCGTGGTTTTTATTTACAGGAAGCCTTTGGGATTTTGAGTCCCCCAGATCCTTCACTAGCTTTTCTAGATCTTCTCTGAACAGGTGACTGCCCTTGAAAGGCAATTTACACAGGCGATATTCTGATGTTGAGTCTGCTGCCTAATTGCAGAGCCATAAAAGCCTCTTGGCCACTACCCCTGAGACGAGTCCTAGAGGAAATTCTTACCAGGTCATACATATTGTCAGCCAGGAAGGCTGTTTCCAAATGAGACAATTCTGGGCTATCTGGGAGCTGTTATACCTAATGCAGTACAGCTCGGGCCACGTAGCCTCTGAAAATGGAGGCCTGCAGGGCAATTGCATTTGTCTTAAAGGCTTTTTTAAGAGTTTTCCTATCTGGGGGGGGGGGGGGGGGCGTTCCTTCAATGGTGAAACCCCCTTCTTCCAAAATGATGGTGTTATGTGTAAAGGCCAAGTCCAAAGCATTGACTTGGGGGATTCCGAGGCTATTCCTCTCCCCCAGCAGCAGCAGGTAGATTTTACTTAACCCCCCACACACACACACAGAGTATCCCATATGCCTAAGCGTGCTGTGCAAGGGGAATGCCTTCTGTGACTGCCAGCTGAGGCTGCCAGCTCCTCTTTCAAGAATAGGCATACTATAGAGGAATCATCTTCATCTGATAAAAACTTGCCCTCCTGAGAATCCTCCAGGGAGCTTCTCTAGATCTATAGGAGCTCGAATGCCCCCTCGAAGGGATCTTTGAGTTCTCTTGGTCTCTTGACTGCTGCCCTTAAGGGAAAATGTCATCCCTTAGGGCCTCATGGATACTGGGATGGCTAGATAAGCTTTCTGCATTGCCATAACAATGGATTTGATGGAATCAATGCTACAATATCTAGAAAATGGATCTTCAGTTTTATTGGTTTCTTTGGACCTGTCTAGTGTTTTTAATTTAGTTGATTATACAGTCTTACTTTCTTGCTGTTCAGATTTGGGAATAAAGAACAATGTGCTACAGTGGCTATCCTCATTTTTACCGGATAGACAGAAAAAGGTGAGTTTTCAGGATGAAATGTCTCCTTTAAGGCGAGTGGAATTTGGAGTTCCTCAAAACTCCTCCTTATCCTCAATGATTATTTATCTAGCATCATTGGGGCAGTTGGGTTCATTTGTTTGGTTTCACACCTTTTTTATACGCAGATGATATCCAAATTCTAGTAAATTTGGGATCCGAGCTGGTGAAAATTTTAGAAACCTATGAAGATTGTATTACAGCTGTGCGAAGCTGGCTGAAACATAATGATCTGATTTTAACTTAAAAAAGAAAAACATGAAATTTTACAGGTTGCAGGAAACTCGGAAAAATGTAATGTATCAATTGGGGAGGAGATAGTGGTTGCTAAAGAAGGTATTGGAGTTTAGAAACCCAAATATCTAAGGTGATGAAATCAACATTCATACGTCTTGGAATGGTTCAAAATTAAAGCATTTCTTGGCAAGAAGGCCCTAGTTATGGTGACAGTGGATTATTGCAAAGGTTTCTACTGGGGCCTCGCTGGGGTTTTAACCAGACGTCTGCGGATCATACAGAATATGGCGGCAAGAATAATGAGGGGATGTTCTACCCAGCAAGCCCACTTTCAGAGAAACTGCATTGGCTTCCTATATGACCTCGTTGCAAGTTTAAGATTTTAGTCTTAGCTTTTAAAATACTGAATGGAAGATGTCCACTGCATATGCGAAACAGGTTGCTTTGAAAAGTATAAAACAGGTCACAAAGATGTCAGTATGAATTTCAGCTAAATTGCCATTTCGACAGGTGAGACTCCAGAATAGAGTTCTTTCCATGGCAATTCCAAAATTGTGGACTGGGCTCCTGCTTGAGATCAGAGAGGAACACAATTTATTAAAATTTCCAAAAAAATTGAAGACATGGTTGATGCTTAATGAAGAGAACTAAAGTTTATGGAAAATGTATTGTATTGTATATGTAACTGACTTTTTAAATATTTTATTGTGATGTATACCTACTGTTGCACATGGCTTTGGACAACAAATTTTGGCTGAGAAAGCGGTTTATAAAATTATTTTTAAATAAAATAAATAAATAAAAGAGCAAAGGTTCCCTGTCAGGAACCTCATAAACCCCTGGGCCTTTTGAGAGGTTGAGCTTCCCTCAGATCCCATACTGGGGCTGCCCCTAACATGTCTGCAAAGGGAGGAAGAGGATTCATTTCCCTTGCTGCTCAGGGACTATTTAGCACCTGCAGTAATCATCCTGGTGCAATCACTGATTCTGTTCTCGATTGCTCTTCCCTAGCTTGTGGGGCTGAACTATCATCTTTTCCCCTGAGGCTCCCCTTTCACAGACTGGGAAGAAGGAGCCTGCAATGCTGGGTTCCTGCTTAGCTGTGTGGAGAGAGCATTTTCTCTCTCTATGCATGTCTGCCAATGCCCCAGAAACAGCAAGGAAAAACAAAAAAGGCACAGCCCCAGTGAGTTAGGTTACCCATCCCCTTCCATGAACAAACACATTCAATAGCTACCCTCCCTCAGCTATGTGCACACACAAACAGCAAACAAAGCAGGCCTGGAAGCTGACTTTCCTCCAGCAAGGACATAAACAGCACAGCCACTACTCACCACCTCCAGGGACCCACTGCCAGCTGCTAAGCAGACCTTGCTTTCTCCACTTTCTGCTCTTCCAAGCCTTAGGCTTTTTTGTTGCCTTCACCAAAGAGAGAGAGCAATCCTGCAGGCCCTGTTGTTTTTGTTTTGTTTTTTTCCAATTTATGGGTTACCAAGTTCCTAAGGATCCAGAAACTGTTCACTGTAAGTTCCACAGACCCCAAGGGTACTGGGTTAACTCCCAGGAGCTCGACCTAGACAGGGCCTGGGAGAATGTTCCTACTGGGAAAATCAACCCTTTAGGTGATTGTCCCAGAAGCAACAAGGACTCGACCAGGCCAGAATCACAATTTGGCTCTGGGAGTTTGTCCTCTTCATGTATCAGTAGTTGCCAGAGACTGAGAGTACTGACTTGGACTAGGGCCACACTCCCTTATTGCTCAGAGTGAGGTCATAAAAGAGGTGTGTCCTCTGTCTCCATCAGCTGTGGAGGAGGGAAATCCCATGGGAAATGACCGGTCTAGCAGGAAGAAAAGGAACAGCACTTTTGGCATAAACACTGGAAATCAATGAGGGACAAAAGATATTTTCAGGGCTGTCAGTTGATGTTCTCCCTCTCTAGGCGCCACACTGAACCTCATTGATGGCATAGTGCTGAGGGTCCTAGTACTGCAGCATCAGTAGTTTAATACTGATGTCCTCTGCCCTGGTTTTTTGGGTTGGGTTTTTTTTTTTTGTGGAAAGGGCAAAGTATAAAAGGAAAAATAAAAAAATGGAAAAAAATAAAGGGAGAACATTATGCATATGACACAGGCAGTGACAACTGGTGGATCATGGACAAGGCTGAGCTGCTTGTAGACTATAGCTTAAGTCTTGCCTCCTCCAAGACAAAGCCTCTTAGCATTCCTCAAACACTGACTGAGACAGAAGCCTTGCAGCTATGTGATTTTTTAATTTTTTTTTAAACCCAAACTATATACTTTAACAAGCTGAATAGAAAATGAATATTATATAAAAGGCACACAGCTGCCACCACTTTAGCAATTTAAAGACAAGAATCTTGATTCTGGTGCACCATTTTATGGCGATTTAGTTTTGCAAGTAAACAAATCAATAAATTGCAAGTGCACTAACCTGCTTTTCAAGGTGGAATTAGTGGGCTGTGAATGAAAGTTAAGAATTTATTATACTGGCACTTTAATGTAACAATTCATATTGCTCCTGGGACTTGGCACAATGGTTCAGAGCCTTTCACCTCTGCATGATCAGTTGCAATCGGGCACAGATCTGTGGTGATTAACAGTCTGAAAGCTTTCTGGTACCCTATGTGAAAAGGGCTGGTTGTCCAGTTCTCAGAGGGCAGGTACTCAGGTCTCTAAAAAACCTCCATATACTCTTCTGCACTAATGGCAGCAGTAATGACAGACTCAGCAAAGAAGTTAAAGCTTGCTCAGGCAGGGAGACCGAACGAACCATCCCGCCAAGGCAAGGGTTGGGCTATCTTGGCTGAGCAGCGCTGTAGCCATTCTGTGGCAGCAGGAGACTGATTTCCAATGCTATTACTCTCATACCTTTCACAAGCGCTAGAAAATTGTTTTAAGTATTTTTTTCTTCCAGTTATCAACTTGCCTGTTTCTTGGCTCTGATATTTTTACATTTGTTCTTCTCAGGCCTTCTGCCTTCATTTTTTTTTTTTTTACAACAGCATTTTGTTTTACTTCTTTTAATAGTGCACACCTTTTTATTCCAAAATAAAACTATTATAACATTTCTTTCTAAGCGATAATTCCAGCTATGTATTAAAAAAAAAAACAAAAACCAGGAGCTGAAAGCCCTGTAGGGGCCAAATGCCAATCAATCATAGCCAACTGCGTCCCAGCGTACGTCACTTAAATCTTCCCATCCCATAAACGCTAGAGGAAAGCAGGAGTTGAGGCACAATGCTGGAGACCAGGGCTAGGTGCAGCTGTGACTGACAGCCAGCCTGGCTCAAGCAGCTTTGTAACCTCAAATGTTGGCTTTTGTAAACATGTAACATTTCTAAGTTCTTTCAAGGCAGCTGCCAGCACTTGTCTGTCCAGTAATAACTTACAAAGTGCTGTCAAACTGCAGTAGTTTTCAAAAGGAGACTGCACTATGAAATGTCCCTTTTAAGTCAGCTTTTCACTTTAGTAACTCACTCTCAGGCCCATGCAGAGCGGTGTGTGTTCAGCCTAGCGCATGGGTTTACTCGCGGTTGAGTGCGCGCTTTTTAATAGCGTCTGATGGAGAAACAAGATCAGCGCGTCTAAAACACCTAACAAACACATTCCGGATTGCACTCATCGCATTTAAATTCCATGTAAATGAAGACATTAGCTATTACCACTTTAGCAGCCCCATTATGGGACAGGCTGAGCGCCCAAGGCATTTTTTTATGCCAGAAAATTAACTCCAGGTCTAGAGGTGGAGTCAAGTTTACTTGCAGTTAAGAGCTCATGAGAAACAAAAGATTTGGTCCTCTGTGTTGTGATAAAAAGAGACGATCCGGGCTTGTCCGGGGTCGTCGAGGGTAACATGGGCGCGAGCATAGGACGGCGGCCGGCGAGGGCGGAGCGGGGAGGGGGGGGGGGGGAGAAGTTAGAGAGGTGGCACCAATGGGAGGCAGCGAAATTCAAAGGCTGTCCTGCCATTGGTGCAACGTCAAGCTAAAAGGGGGGGGGGGGAGGTTAGGGAGAAAGGCAGTTGGGAAACAGGCAGCGGAGCAAACAGAGGGTTCTTTGCTTCCCGCCCTCCCTCCCTTGGATGTTATGTGGAATTGTTGTAGGCATTTTTTGTGCATGTCGCAGAGGAGGCGGAAAACCCGAGCCATATGTTGTATTGTATATTTGGAAACTGTAAGGGACCGTTCGGAGGGGGGGGAGGAATGCCCGTGTAGCTTGGGGCCGCTACACGGGAAGGCCTAAAGAGCAAGGGGGGGGCCGATGCTCAGGCCGCAAGCTTACCCTCGCTGGTGACGTGGCGGGGTAAGTAGGGGAAGGGGGGGGGCAAAACGCTAGCTTACCACCGGGCCGCGGTGGTAAGTGAAGATGGGGATGCGGCAGAGGAGGTGGAGGAGGGGATGTTATTTGGATGTATGTTAAGATGGCGGCTCGGGTTAGGTTCAATAAACTGCGGCCTTTTGTTAACACCATACAGTTGTTATGTAGTATTATTTACAAGGGGGGGAGAGAAGAATGACAGCTGCCGAACGAATGTCTCGAGTCCCTATGTTAATGTGCCCCTTGTAGGGTAGGCTTGTGAAGAGAGATTAATATATGATTTAGTTATTTGGGGTTAGAACAAAAAATTTAAAAAAATGTATATGGTGAGTAGTGCAGTAGCGCATGAAGATTAACTAAAGGCCACCTTAAAAAATTGTGGGTGATTCCTTTCTTTTTAATAATAGACATTGCAGATTTCTGTAACTTCATGTAAACGCACTTTTTTTTAGGAGCGCACAATTCAGCTGTCCGTGTGCCCAATGCAATAAACCTTTGCACGCAAGGAATGCACATTCCTCCCTTTTGCTGATTCGATTTCTTTCTCATTTGAACATTGCAATGAGTGCCCATTAGGAAAACACATCTTATTGCATTGGCCTGTCTGTATTTACATTTTACATTAAAGACTGTGGTATTATCCCCCTTGAGGTTTTGCATTGCATTGCCCCGATTCACTGAGCTTCATAATATGAGGACTAAGCAGGAAGACCTTTTAAAAACGTAAACATCAATACTGCCTCAGAAGTTAAATAAAAAGTTTTAAAAAAAGGATGTTGAAGATGCTTTTATTTTCTTGGTATCACTGAGAAACTACCTGATTGAGCTGAAAATATAAGTGAAACCTTGCAGAAGTCAAGTGATGTTTAGTTGTGGAAACTCCAGTGCCTTCCTCTTTCCTCTAGTAGAAACACGAGGAACAAACACAATCAGCAGTTTACTGAGAGCAGCGCACACCAGCCCTTTTTTTGTATAATTATGTTTTATGTTGAGAAAAAGAGGCAGAGAATAAGCAGTACTAGATCTATTTATGGGCCAGAAGTAGTTGTAGCTAGTTTCGAAAAGGATACTCCGTCAAAATTTCGGATGCAGCAGATCAGAAAGCTGACATCACGTAACCACACAATCGCCTGACAGGTACAGCTTCACTCGGTGTATTAACTTTTTTTTTTTTTTTTTAATATCCTTATATATTTGTTTTCTTTATGTGTCATAATCTATTTACCAGAGAACCGATGGAGTGGTAAAAAAAAAAGAAAGAGAAAACAGATGAGCAGCTCTTATTTTTCCGATCACTTGTCACTTGGAAAAAAGGTCATCTCCGATTCACTTCTTTCCAATGTGGGGGGGGGGGGGGGGAATAACTGAGATAAATACAGCACTTGGAGCGATATCGCACCTTTTGCCTAGTTGCTCCTCCTGACTTAAGTACACAGTCAGATTAGATGATTCATTCTCCAGCCGGATAACTGAACTCTGCCCACAGCCGTCACACTATTGCCCCAGGATGTGTTACATGTGTACTTTTCTGAAAACATCCTGCAAAGAATTTGCTGGTAGTTTCCTTTTGCCATCTTCCCCCTCCCCCCATTTTTCTAGTTTGTCTGTATTCCTTTCTTTCTCTTTCTCTCCTCCTCCCTCACCCCCCCCACCCCCCAAACCCATCAGACCCAGTCACAATGTGCAGAAAGAGAGTATAAAAAATAGGCAACAGGATGCACCGGTAGAAGCCGGCTGCAGCTCAATCTGCTGTAACACTGTAACTGCCAGTCATCGCAAGACACAAAAACCTTTTCACAACCAAAATGTCAGCACTTTACTTACTCCAAGGCGGCCGGCAACTTTTTAACTAGCCCCAAAGCACTCCTACAAGAGGATCGTCCGAGAAAAAAAAAAGCCCCTCCAAACTTCTGTCTTGTTTTTGTTTGGGGTTTTTTTGGCACAAATCGCTCACCTTGACTCGTTTGCCCTGGACGTCCAGGGTTTTCATGGTGAAATCCACCCCGATGGTGTTGCCCTGCCGCTCCACGAAGATGCCCGTCTTGAAGCGCTGCACCACACATGTCTTGCCCACTCCGGCATCCCCAATCAGTACGATCTTAAAGAGGAAATCGTAGAGTTCGTCCGAGTCCAAGGCAGCCGGGGACAGGGAGGACATTCTGCCGGCAGATCGCGCTCCCGGCTCCAGCAGCAGCACATAAGCAGCTCCGAGGGGAGGGATCAAGAGCGTCCGTGGCGATAGATGAGCAAAGGTGCGAGGAGATGGAAGGGAAAGCTTTTTTTTTTTTTTTTTTGGCAACGTACGACACACACACAGAGCCAAAGAGAGATAACGGGAGCAGGGGTGGGAGTGGGGGAAGTTTGTAATGACACTGCTGAAACTGACGTGGAGTTTCTGCACCTGCGGAACTGACAACGCGGAACTGAGTGTGCGGCGGCGGCAGACGGAGGCTGCAGCGCGAGCCCGTCTGCACCGCGCCTGCGCGAAGCGCGCACGCAGGGATACACCACTTGCACGTAGCTGTGCCCGGATCGCCCAGAGGACCCTGGCGACAGAGCAGGAGCCTCTTAACCCCACCGAATAAAAGCTTTGGTGTTTTTTTCAAATTCATTTGTTAAGAGCATGGGTTCGGGAGGGAGATATCGCTTTTATCTTGTTACCTTGTGGAAAGCGTTAGGGATTGGGAGGAAGTGGGGGTTGTGTTTATAGGATAGAAATGGGGAGGGCCGATTTGCCCCAGGATGTGTTACATGTGTACTTTTCTGAAAACATCCTGCAAAGAATTTGCTGGTAGTTTCCTTTTGCCATCTTCCCCCTCCCCCCATTTTTCTAGTTTGTCTGTATTCCTTTCTTTCTCTCCTCCTCCCTCACCCCCCCCCCCCCCCCCCCCAACCCATCAGACCCAGTCACAATGTACAGAAAGAGAGTATAAAAAATAGGCAACAGGATGCACCGGTAGAAGCCGGCTGCAGCTCAATCTGCTGTAACACTGTAACTGCCAGTCATCGCAAGACACAAAAACCTTTTCACAACCAAAATGTCAGCACTTTACTTACTCCAAGGCGGCCGGCAACTTTTTAACTAGCCCCAAAGCACTCCTACAAGTAGATCGTCCGAGAAAAAAAAAAGCCCCTCCAAACTTGTCTTGTTTTTGTTTGGGTTTTTTTTAGGAGGCCCTGCCTCTCGAGGCAAGGGCCGTATAACTGGGCAGACGTGCAGTAGGCAAAAGGGAGGGGGGAGGGGGGCGCAGCCCAAGGGAGCTAGGCGGACAATAGGATTAAGGGCCAGTTCAAACCTGAGCATGAGCCAATGAGACAAGGAAGGCGGCGTCTCTGAGCTCAGGTACTTAGAGGTAGTGCGGGGTGGGGGGAGCACATTTGCAGCCTGGAAGCGAGAGCAACAGGCTGATCTCAGCACGGCTGTGCTACAACAGTTTTGCTTTTACTTTCACTTTGCCTCCAGCACGGCTGTGCTGTAAGAGGAGCAGATCAGCTATAGGAGCAGGAACGATTTCTTTGATTACATCATTGGGTAAAGTACAAAGATTTTGTGGCTGATAGGCAAAATGTTGAGAATATTAATGGTAATTTTGTGTTGCTAAGGTCTGGAAGGTATGCTCACCCCCTCCCCCCTTTTGCATTGAACTGGCTCTGCATTACCAGTACTTTATTTAATGAAAAGGCTTTGAATGCATGGCTGCTTCTGCCTGGAATGTTGTTTTATTTAAGGAAATGCCTTAGCACATGGCTGGTTATATATATTTTAACTAATATATATTTAGTGAAACGCCATGGGCACATGGCCACACTTTACCTGTTATTATATATATATATATATATATATATATATATAATTATGAACTCATGGCTGGCTTTCAGCACAATGCTTGCTCTGCATGTTGCTGTATTTATTGAAAGGGCAGCGAGTGCAGGGCTGGTTATCTTTCACTTGTAGCCTCTTAAACGCCATTGAAGGGGTCTGCACATGGTGAATGCATAGGTGGTTAGAGCACATGGCTGGCAGTAGCAGGCTTGGTAGCTCAGTGGTTAGAACACTGATCTTGTAGGCTTGCTTTACTTTAAAATCGACGTTTTCTATGTATTGCTTTACCCCTCGCTCTCTAAATTGCTAGGAAGTGGGCAGGCTTCATGTCTACCATGCTACCTCAACAACCTGTGGATGTGCTTTGTTATACCTAAGTAATCTGACAATTAAAAAGTAGCCAGCATCCCGTAGTTGGGAATTCTGATGATATGTCTATGGGACAGCGGTACGGCATTTGAGTGCTCAGCCAGGTTAACAGGATGTTTTTTATATTAATCCTAAAGGTGATATTTAGTATTCGGTTACCATTTAAAGGGACAGCTGTCCCATGTGCACGTTTATACTGAATTATAAGGGGTACAGGACCCTCAGCTTGATAGATATGATTTAGGCTGCGCTATGCAGCTCTATACAAAGTAAATTAAAATATTAATGAAAGGTCGGCTTACATCTTAGCATGGTATTGTGGTTCTTATTGGAAGGGCTTGCCAGCAGAGGTCAGCACATGGCAGCGGCCATTTTGGGAGGTCAGCACATGGCAGCGGCCATTTTGGGAGGTCAGCACATGGCAGCGGCCATTTTGGGAGGTCAGCACATGGACTTTCAGGATTTTCTTTTACTATTACTTTTCTTTTACTCCCCAGGCCCCCCCCCATGCGCCGGCACTCCCGCCTCCCCACGGAGTCCGGCTGCCCCCAGCCCCCCCAAACTTGCTGGGCCCAAACATGTGCCCCCCCCAGCCCCCCCCCCGGCTCCTTGCACCCCACCCACCGCCCCCCCCATACCCCGGCTGCCCCCTCCCCCACCCACCCCCCTTAGCAGGTGTGCGCATACCCACGTTTGGCTACCTATTCATATGCCCCCCCCCCCCCCCCCCCCAAAACTGTGCAGGATCTAACCATTTAATATGTCTACACAGCATGGCTACCACTCAGTTTGCTATGGCTTCTGCCCTGTCCGCACTTATGCCGGAGCACGTCGGAAGCCAAGCAAATTGCAGGAAAACTTCGCGGCAACGCCAGAAGTCGAAAAACGTAAGACCAAGACACAGAGGAATAAGAAGAGGAAATCCTCAAGCACACGACAACCGTGTAGCATCAGCCATTTGGGCTGCTATGTACCGGAGCAGCCCCCTCCACGGGGCATGACCCCTGCAGCACCGACCCCTGCAGCACCGCCACGAGAGAACTTCGGCAATGTTACCGAACGACAGCTGCGTCAGCTCATGGACCAAACCTTGTCAGCGGCTGCTATCCATGGCTCGGACAGGGTGAAGGCAATGCTGGATGCCTTAACGCATACCACTAGCCCATCCCCGGGCTCAGTGCCCATCGGTCCACAGCACGGTGCAGCGGGCAGCTCCAACAGTTCAGCTGGCAACACCCAGCCACCAGCACGTCAACAGACAGCTCATGGACAACACGGGCAACCGCAAGGAGGACAGAACTGTGAGTACCCTGATTTAAACCGGAGCCAGGGTAATGCGCAGGTACCCCCAACACAGCCCAGTTACCCACCACCAAGGAATGGCAGCGAAGTGTGGCTGGGGCCACAAAGTGCTCCTACTGACATTTTCGCTGCTATGAAAGCTATTTTCGATAACTGGCATGGGCAGGGTAATGCTAACACTAGCCCAACACAGGAAACAGGGCAGTCAGGATGACCCATGGGGGATATTTTACTTGTGACACCAACCCCAGCCACAGCTACAGCTGTTGGAACACCAACCCCAGCCACAGCTACAGCGGTTGAAACAACGGTGGGTCAGCTGGGGACCAATGGGCACAATACCACTGGTAGCTCAGCCACGAATGGCAATAACGCTGCACAATACACATGTACAGTGGGCTCACTAACCGCGCATGTGTCAGAGGCGTTAAAAGAGAAAATATGGCGCAGCGAATATATAGATATATTCGAGCTGCTCAGGAAAGAAGGGGAGGGTTCCGATCCCAAATGCCACGAAGCGTGCAAACTATCAGCTAGGGAGAAACCCTTCATCGCTAAGACGCTAGCTAATTGGTCAGCAGGATTCAGAATTCTGTCATCCATCATAGGTCAAAAATTTCCTGAAAAATGTTGCTCCTTAATTGCTTACCAGGACGTCATTTGTGGTGCTTATCGCACGTATGGCGGTACGGCTTGGTTGGAGTATGATGAGCAGTTCAGAAGGAATATGGCTGTGAACCCAGGTTTAGAATGGGATCGCAAGGATATTGACCTCTGGCTCTCAAAAATCACACCGTACCGACCGGTGCAGGAGGTTGTCCCTGGCTTCGCTGGCAATGCATACCAGCCGAGTACATGGTTAACTCCTCGCCAACATACTTTTACGGGAAGATTTCCATTTCGGCAAGGTCAGCCCTTTCGTCAAGGGCAAAGGTGGGGGCAAGCCACTAGATTTAGGGGCGGGGGGACTCCCATCTGTAGGCTGTTCAACTCTGTTTTTTGCAGATTCGCTGCTGCCTGCAAATTCAGACACGCCTGCATGGGATGCGGTGCAGGCCACCCTCAAACAAAATGCTCAAGGGGAGGAACCATCCCCCACACAGAGCAACAATAAATTCATTAGAGCACCTACTCCCATTAAGATACATAGCTTGCAGGTCTGTTTAAAGGGTTATCAGCCCAAGGAGGCCAGATGGCTATATGAAGGGTTTTCCCAAGGTTTTCACATACCTTTCATGGGGCCAGAAACCGCCACAGAGGCTAAGAATCTGTTATCTGCGAGGAATAATGAAGAGGTCATTGCACTAAAGATCAATAAAGAAAGCGACATGGGTAGGGTGGAAGGCCCATTCAATGACAAACCTCTACCTCATTTTAGGATTTCCCCTCTTGGGGTGGTTCCCAAAAAAGAGCCAGGGGAATTCCGAATGATTCACCATTTATCCTTCCCAGAGGGTGGGTCAGGGAATGATTACTTGGACCCCGAAGCATGCTCGGTCGCCTATGCCTCATTCGACCAGGCATTAGACATGGTGAGGCATTGGGGGCAAGGGGCATGGTTGGCAAAAGCCGACATTGAATCAGCCTTCCGCTTGCTTCCAATACATCCAAGCTGCTTCCATCTGTTGGGGTTTCAATTCCGAGGTAAATATTACTTCGATAAATGCCTCCCGATGGGCTGCTCTATATCTTGCGCCTACTTTGAGAGGTTTAGCACATTTGTGCAATGGGCTGTAGAGCAGGACATCGGGAAAGGGAAAATCATACACTATTTGGATGATTTTCTGTTTACCGGCCATAGGGACACACAGGCCTGTGCGCAAGCCCTCGAAGCATTCACCCAGAAAGCTGACGAATTAGGTATTCCGCTAGCTAAGCACAAATCAGAAGGACCGTCACAAAAAATTGTCATTTCTCGGTATCGAAATTGATACTCTGCAAATGGTCACACGCCTACCGCCCGCAAAACTAGAAGCGTTACGCGCCAACATATCTACTACCGAACAATCACGCAAAATCACGCTAAAACAAATGCAGTCGCTCATTGGTCACCTCAATTTCGCTTGCAAGATCATGCCCATGGGTCGCCCCTTCATTAGAAGATTGTCCCAAGCCACAGCAGGTATTAGCAAGAGCCATCATTTCATTAGAATCACCAAGGAGCTCAGGGAGGACCTCATAGTATGGAAGACATTCCTAGGGGAATATAAGGGGCGGACAGTTTGGAGGGACCCAATCATGACCAATAGGGAGCTGCAGCTCTACACCGACGCAGCGGGGAGTGCTGGATTTGGGGCCTATCTGGCTGGAAATGGGGCGCGGAACGATGGCCAGTACAGTGGGAAGCCATGGGTTTACTTAGAGACATCACTTTTCTCGAATTGTTCCCCATTGTTGCAGCAATACACATGTGGAAAGCATGTTTCCACAATAGAAGAGTGGTTTTTTGGTCAGACAACATGGCGGTTGTACAGGCGATAAATTCTCTCACTGCTCACGCCCCTAGGGTCATTAGGCTATTGCGGGATTTAGTACTGCTCTGCCTGCGCATTAACCTGGTCTTTAAGGCTCAGTACGTTCCGGGGGGAAGTTAACGGCATCGCTGATGCATTGTCTCATTGTCAGTGGTCTCATTTCAGATTCCTGGCCCCGGAAGCAGAGCATCAACCTTATCGCATCCCTCCTCGGATTTGGGAATTAGGGTGCCCGGAATCGCCTCCATATTGAGATCGGCTCTGGCAGAGAGTACTGGGAGAGCATATGCACGCGGCTGGAGCTTGTTCCAAAAATTTTGCCAAACAATAAACACGCAAGTTCAGGGGACAATGACAGAGAGAAATGTAACAGAGTTCTTGCTCTACCTTAAGAACTCGGGGGTATCAAGAGCACAGGCAGGGCAACACATAGCTGCTATTGTTTTCGTCTCCAAACTATGGGGTATAGGCACCATTAGCAACTCCTTTCTCATAAAAAAGATATTAGAGGGTTGGCGGAGACAAGAACCAGTTAGAAGGGACGCCAGAAAGCCTATCACACCCATGCTGCTACAAGCACTGGTAAAGGTGCTTCCCAGCCTAGTTTGGGACAATTATGAGGTAAAGCTATGGACCGTGGCCTTTTCAATAATGTTCTTTGGTGCATTTAGAAACAGCGAGCTTATCCCGAGGGCAAGGGTGACCACCAGGGCATCGGATGGGGGTCTCCTGATAGAAAACATTAGGCTGGTTACGGAGACAGTACAGATCTTTCTCAGGCGAGCAAAAAATGATCAACGGGCAGTAGGTCGCTGGATTACATTATACTCGGCTCATACGGCGGAGATATGCCCCGTAAGGGCCACAACAGAATACCTCAAGGTACGCCCACTGGGGGGGCGGGGGCCCTTACTAAAACACAAAGATGGCAACGTGCTATCGCGTTACCAGTTTATCAGTATACTACGCAAAGGATTGGGAAAAATAGGGGAAGACGCGGGAGATTATAACACACATTCATTCCGAATAGGCGCAGCATCCTTTGCAAGCAGCAGCGGTTTCAGCGAGGATCAAATTAAGGCGCTAGGGTGGTGGAAATCCGGTAATACATACGGCCCAATAACCAGACAGCCCAATGAATGTTACACATAACCATTTTATTTTGTCTATCTTAGACTCGTCAGCTGGGAGTGCGAAAGTGATATGGATCATGGGGCACTCGTACATTTATTGGGCGCACATTAGAACCAAGAAAAAGACCTCCAGCGAGCAGATGGGCATACCTCGTAGCAAGGCCAGCTTATTCTGGCTCGGCAAACGAGGGATGAGGTGGGTCCAACTAATGCCTTGCATCCTCCAATACGCCAGGCAACTACCTCAGCCTGATGTTATCATCTGTCATTTGGGTGGTAACGATTTGGTCGCAGTCAAAAACATTGACTTAAGAATCACGATCAAGAAGGACTTGACTGCAATTAAGGCTATATGGCCAGCCGTGGTATTGGTGTGGTCCCACATTATCCCCCGGTTGGTATGGAGGGACGCGAGGTCGCATAAAGCCATCGAAAAAAGCAGGCGCAAATTGAACAAAGAAGTGGGGACGTGGTTGAGAGCTATAGGGGGATATGTCATCAAGCATGATGATATTTCGCTCTCATGTTCAGGCATGTATAGGCCGGATGGGGTTCACTTATCAGACATTGGGGTAGATATCTTCATCCTCGCCCTGCAAACGGCCACAGCAGCTTTAGTAATTAGTGGGGGTAGGAAACAAATAAGGTTTTACTGTTTCCTACTTTGGCGAGTGCCCTCACCGGAGCATAAGGGGATGTATCGCTGCATAGAGGGGAAGTTTTTGGTGTTGGGGGAGGGGGAAGGGGAGGAGCACAGCACCAAGGACTTTGCATAGGGGGAAAGCGGGGGCATGGATATAACTAAGCATGGCGGAGACCGAGATCATGGCCGGTCTGGGGGTGGCCCAATGAAGGCCTGGCAAATAACTAAGCATGGCGGAGACCGAGATCATGGCCGGTCTGGGGGTGGCCCAATGAAGGCCTGGCAAAAGCAATAACCGCGGCCCGCAAGGCCAGGGGTGGGAGGAGGCGGCAGAATACTGCACGGAGCGGCAGTAGCCACGGAGGCGTTCACGGAGCGGGATGCCAGTGGCGGGTGTTCCCCTTCACGGAGCGGAAGGCGGGATTGGCATTCACGGAGCGGGGTGCCAATGGTATACCACCTTCACGGAGCGGAAGGATGGAGGGCTGCCGTCTCCAAAAAAGCATTGGGGTGGGAAGAACAAGGAAGGTACCGGTGAGGGCGTGGCATTTAGCTAATGCCAATGGCGTTTAAGCTGCCGCAATATAAAGTAATAATGTATAATGTTAATTTTGGCTGTGGCCGTTTCTTCCACTTAATAAAAGTTATCTTGGTTTACCTACTCTGTTGTCGTGTGGTCAAGGGTGGGAGGGACAGTCGGCCGTGAGCTACGGCATGCCAGAGTTATGGCACAAATCGCTCACCTTGACTCGTTTGCCCTGGACGTCCAGGGTCTTCATGGTGAAATCCACCCCGATGGTGTTGCCCTGCCGCTCCACGAAGATGCCCGTCTTGAAGCGCTGCACCACACATGTCTTGCCCACTCCGGCATCCCCAATCAGTACGATCTTAAAGAGGAAATCGTAGAGTTCGTCCGAGTCCAAGACAGCCGGGGACAGGGAGGACATTCTGCCGGCAGATCGCGCTCCCGGCTCCAGCAGCAGCACATAAGCAGCTCCGAGGGGAGGGATCAAGAGCGTCCGTGGCGATAGATGAGCAAAGGTGCGGGGAGATGGAAGGGAAAGCTTTTTTTTTTTTTTTGGCAACGTACGACACACACACACACAGAGCCAAAGAGAGATAATGGGAGCAGGGGTGGAAGTGGGGGAAGTTTGTAATGACACTGCTGAAACTGACGTGGAGTTTCTGCACCTGCGGAACTGACAACGCGGAACTGAGTGTGCGGCGGCGGCAGACAGAGGCTGCAGCGCGAGCCTGTCTGAGCCGCCCTGCGCCGCGCCTGCGCGAAGCGTGCACGCAGGGATACACCACTTGCACGTAGCTGTGCCCGGATCACCCAGAGGACCCTGGCGACAGAGCAGGAGCCTCTTAACCCCACCGAATAAAAGCTTTGGTGTTTTTTTTCAAATTCAGTTGCTAAGAGCATGGGTTCGGGAGGGAGATATCGCTTTTATCTTGTTACCTTGTGGAAAGCGTTAGGGATTGGGAGGAAGTGGGGGTTGTGTTTATAGGATAGAAATGGGGAGGGCCGTAGGTTTGTGATGACACGACGAGTTCTGGGGATTTCCAGAGCTGGCTTGGAGCCAGATATATTGTAGACAACAAAATGGGTTAAAAAAAAAATCTTTAGAACATCCCGGTCCTCTGTGTGCTGGATTCTGAGCAGCTTTTTGCATGCTAATTTTTTCTTCATGAGCTTAAACAAAGAAGGCTCGTATAGTCTTGCTATGAGCTCATAATTCCTTTGGCATTTTGGGACTGGCACATTTATTGTTTTCCGTTATGGGAGTGGAACTGGATTCCCGATGTCAAGGGATAAAAAATGAAAAAGTTCTTAGTGGCTTCCTTAGCTTGCAAGGCCTGGAGAAAGTAATCAGACACTTGTAGGAATGGAGCTTTGGGAGCATGTCGTTTCATAAGCCAGTAGGGTAATGTGCGATCAGCAGTCTGCCAATATGGAGCCAGCCATTTCCCACAGGTACACACATGCTGCCACGCTTTGCGTCATGTGGCTGCTGCTGAGATAGATGCTGACACAGGATACCAGTAGAAACTGCTTTGCAATGAAATAAAAAAAAAAAATAGAAACGATGGTAGAAAAATACGATACTGCTATCTAGTAATTTGGTTTTACAGGCAGTCTACTGATTTGGCTGAAGAGTGGAGATAAGTTGCTGGTTGTGCACAAAATGCAGCAAAACACAGAACATTGTGGGACAAAACTGCTGAAGCCTTGGAAGGTATGTGCAAAGGCTGAAGTGAGTTTACTCCAGCGATGTGCTAAACTCCTATCTAGGGCCTCTCACCAGTTTTTCTCTGCTTAGTGAGATGCTTTGTTTTCATGAATTAAAATAATAAGGGACTCCTGAAAACATTAAGATCTTCCTCCAGCACATCATCAATTTATTCTTTACCCACATCTAGCTTTTTCTGGGACTTCTAACTGTCTGAAGAACTGAGTACTATCGTATGTCCTGCAAAAATATCCCATGTAAGCCTAAGAATGTGTAATCTTAAATGCTGCTGTGCAGAGCATTTAACAGCCAACCTGTAGAGGCAGGTCCTGCTCCAAAGAGAAATATGAAGCAGGCAGAGAAGTGAAAACCCCATAGCAGAGGCATTGCTAGCTACCTAAAATGGCCAGGGCACAAGCCCATATGCCCCCACTTTCCGGTGCCTGAGACTTTGATAAACTCTAAGATCAACAGCTTTCTCCCTCCCCAGAACAATTGTGTAAAAACATCACACTTTTAAATATTACATTTTAAATGATCTCTATTCCATGTTCCCATGCAGCTGCCATGGGGTCATTCTATACGACCTGTGATAGGGAAATCACCCAGTTCAATCCCGGTGGGGTCCTATGGCTGTCTCCACATTTCCCTCTTTCCAAAGCCCATCCATATGGAGAAAGGCGGCACCGCTACAAACATTTTGCTCGTGAGCAAACATTTTTGGTTACATTATCCTGTGAGTACTATCTTTTGATGCAAAAAGCCCATCAATGCTATTCTCACAGCAACCCAATCCTTAGAGGCAACTTTGGCTAAGTCCATCCCATAAAATAATCGCCTAATCTACTAATAGCAGTTTCAATAAAATGTGGATGAAAAAAATATTTTCTGCAAGAACATTCAAAACCACTTTCTGCATGCAAGTGAAATTAATAAAGAGCAAATGTGTTTTTCTAGCATGTAAACAGATGGACTCAGGAGCAATGGGTTATGCTCCCCTGCCAGCAGATGGAAACAGAGCAAGCTGGCGTCACAGTGTATATATTCCTGCAGTCACCCCAGCCTGCCAGTATTCTCCGTCTTCAGCAGATGGTGGATGTGCATCTCACTATGGGGATTGCTTTGGGTTTTTTGGAAGGAGAAATTTGATATTTTAATTAAGGAAAATAAACTCCGCTCTACTGTAGTGATACCAAAAGGTCCCTCCCTCAGTTGAGAATTCCTGAAGTGATTTCCGTGGTCCCTCAGAGGTGTGCCTTGGTCCAGTAGCTGGGTTTCCTGGCGTAAACTTAGATGTTCGTTCAACTGAAAGGCAGCGGATGCAGGAGGCCGAACGCAGCGGTGATGGCAGATGTCCTTTCCCCCCGCAGCCAGAGACCATCTCTGTACTCAGCCGGTAAGCGCTGAACTCAGTTAAGGTTTACAAAAAAAGGAAAATGTTTTACCTTTAGAAACAGAGGCAGGTTTTTAGGACTTTCTCTGGACTCGTGCTCAGCGAGCTATCCCAACGTTTGTTCCCGCTTCTGTTGGGTTTGGGGAACTGGGTAGCCTGGTGGGTTGAGCAGCCCTGGTGGACTAGGCCCCGCAGTTAGGCTTTTTGCTTGCAAGCCATGTGGTAGGCCGCAGCGGCATTTTCGCACACTTCTGTGCGTGCTTTGCCGCCCTCTACAGACTGTTGGTGTGTGCAGTGCGTGCTCGGTTTGCACTGTTTTAAATGCTTTGGCTTGGCGCACAAGTTGTGCGTGTGCCTTGCTGCACTTACTTCTCCAGCACTTAATTTTTGTGCGCATACATTTTTGAGCATGAGCTGTTCAGATGCATGTTTACCGGCGTGATGGCACCAGTAAACAAGAAGCCTAAGTGCCTTTCTCTTTGTGTTGCCTGTTATCTTAGGGCTTTTCAGCCAGACCTGTCATTTAACATGTGTCTGCATTGTTCAGATGCCTAGGGGGAGTTGTCTTTCTTGGATTTTGCTAAGTCTGGCTCCTCCCATTCTGATGAAGGGTTTAGTTAACGGCTTTGGCTGGAGGGACGCCAGACCTTGCTTCTCCCTTAACTAGCTCTTCTGCAGGAGAGTGTGGGTTTATGGGCTTGGTCTGGATTCGGCTGCCTTTTCTTGGGTGGAATTTTTTCAAAGCTTACAAGCCTTTCCGCAGGCGCAGTCCTCTGCTCACCCAATCCTGTCAGATCAGACCCTCAACCAGTGGCTCCTCCCTCTCCCAGTCCTGTGCTAAAGCGCTGGAGCTTGCCTCAGCTCCCTGTGGGTATTCCCGACAGGAACCCAGAAGGCACTGATGAGGTAGATCATGAGTCCCTGGAAGATGGGGAAATTCCTTCGGGACTGGAACCGTATCAAACCATGTTGCGGTTCTTTCATAGAGATGAACTGCCAGCCCTGATTTCCCAGACTTTGAAACAGCTGGGTGTTCTTGGTTTGGATGCCATGTCTGAGTCGAAGAAG
Organism: Rhinatrema bivittatum; assembly: GCF_901001135.1. Taxonomy (NCBI): domain Eukaryota; kingdom Metazoa; phylum Chordata; class Amphibia; order Gymnophiona; family Rhinatrematidae; genus Rhinatrema; species Rhinatrema bivittatum. The sequence goes on from NC_042618.1 coordinate 366,006,752, forward strand.
AATCCCATTTTGGTTTCCTTGCGTAAAGCCTCTTGTTTTTTTCCCTGTGATAGATGCCATTCAGGAATTGATTGATCTTGAATGGGACATCCCAGAGGCAAATTTTACAGGGAGTTGGACAGTAGAAGGCCTGTACCCCTTAGATACAGCTGTGAGAGAGAGTTTGCGATTTCCCAAAGTGCCTTCTCTAAGCGGGCAACTATCCCTGTGGAGGGAGGAGCGGCCTTGAAGGATGTGCATGATAGGAGGATTGAGGCTATCCTTAAGCAAGCCTTTGAGGCAGTGGCGATGACTTTACAAATCACTTCCTGTTGCTCTCTAGTGGCACGATCTTGTCTGCTTTTCTCTCAGGGGGTTGATGATTCTAGAGGGAATTCCAGAGCAGTTATGGAGCCCACTGCCACCTTTTTAGCTAGCGCCAGCTGTGATTTGGTCATTTCTCAGCCAGAGGAGTGGCTTTGGTGATAGTAGCCAGGTATCAACTGGTTGCGAAATTGGTCAGCTGATGCAACCTCCAAAGCTAATTTTACAAAGATGCCCTTTAAAGGCTCGCTCTTGCTTGGGAGCGAATTGGAGAAACTGGCCAGTAAGTGTGGCGCATCTCTGGTTTTTCAGTTGCCAGAGGATAAGAAGCAATTGCAGCGCTCCTTTGGCATGAGGAGTCATTTCCGGGGTTCCAAGCGGTTTTGTCCCTACAGAGGGTCGATCTTTCAGAGGACTCGGCCTTTTGGTAGGTCTCAGTCCTTTCGTCCCAAACAGCCCAAGAGAGGAGCGGGCTCGGGGGGCAGACCTTCCCTTACCTTCCCAGTGAAGGTTTGCCGACTCACCTTTGGGGAAAAAGAAATACGGGGATGCCTCTCTCTCTTTTATCAGAGGTGGGTTGAGATCACATCAGACCAGTTGGTCCTAGAAGTGATACAAGAAGGATATGCTCTGGAATTTCGCAGTATTCATCGGGACGTGTTCATGGTGTCCTCTTGTCATTCCCTGCAGAAGTTCATAAGAACATAAGATATGCTATTCTGGGTCAAATCAAGGGTCCATCAAGCCTAGTATCTTGTTTCCAAAAGTGGTGTCACAAGAACCTGGCAAGTACCCAAACATTAGATAAAACACAAGCTATTATTGCGTATTAATTACCATAATAGCAGTTTATGAATTTTTCCTCTAGGAACTTAACCAAACCTTTTTTAAACCCAGTTACACTAACTGCTGTAACCACATCCTCTGGCAGTGAATTCCAGAGCTTAATTATGCGCTGAGAGAGAATTTTCTTCAATTTGTTTTAAATGAGCTACTTGCTAACTTTATGGAATGCCCCCTGGTCCTTCTATTATCTGAGAGAGTAAATAACCAATTTACATTAACTTGTCAAGTCCTTTCATGATTTTGTAGACTTCTATCATATCCCCCCTCAGTCGTCTCTTCTCCAAACTGAACAGCCCTAACTTCTTTAGCCTTTCCTCATAGGACAGCCATTCCATGCCCCATATCATTTTGGTCACCCTTCTCTGCACTTTCTCCAGTGCAGCTATATCTTTTTTGAGATGTGGTGACCAGAATTGCACACAGTATTCAAGGTGTGGTCTCACTATGGAGCGAAACAGAGGCATTATGACATCTTCCGTTTTATTTGCCATTTGTTTCCTAATAATTCGTAACATTCTGTTTGCTTTATTGATTGCCACAGCATACTGAGCCGACGATTTCAATATATTATCCAATATAATGCCTAGATCTTTTTTCTGGATGGTAATGCCTAAGATAGAACCTAATATGCAGTGGAGTTTATGCTTCAAAGACTCCTCAGGCTGCAGCTCTGGTTCCGGTGCCCACGTCTCAGGAAAGTATGGGCGATATCCATTTATATTGTTGTGCCCAAGAAGGAGGGTTCCTTTCATCCCATCCTGGATCTCAAAAGGGTCAACCATCATTTGAAGGTGACTCATTTTCGCATGGAAACCTTACGCTCTGTGATAATGGCAGTGCAGTCAGGGGAATTTCTGCCCTCCCTGGATCTGTCCGAGGCCTACGTTTATATTCCCATCCATGTGGAACCCCAATGTTTTCTATGTTTTGCGGTGTTGGGACGCCATTATCAGTTTTGGGCACTGTCCTTTGGTCTAACCATCGCCCCCAGAACGTTTTCCAAAGTTATGGTGGTAGAAGCGGCGGCCTTGAGATGAGAAGGGATCCTGGTGCACCCATACTTGTACAAGTAGCTGATTTGAGCCAAGTCTCAGGAAGAGAGCCGCCTGGAGACACAGAAGGTGATCTCCTTGTTGCAGGAACTCAGTTGGGTGGTGAACCGGGCCAAGTCAGTCTTCAGCCATCCCAGTTGTTGGAGTATCTGGGGGTTCGGTGTGACACAGAGCTGGACAAAGTTTTCCTGCCGGATATTCAGATTCAGAAATAGATGTCTCAGGTACGTCAGTTGGTGAACACTATACGCCCGACAGTGTGGTCCTATCTACAGGTGCTTGGCTTGATGATGGCAAACCTGGAAGTGGTGACATGGGCGAGGGCGCATATGTGTCCTCTTTAGTGCTTTCTGCTGTCTAGTTCGAACCCGCAGTCTCAGGACTATTCGGTTCGGCTCCACTTGCCGATGGACATCTGCTCTCGCCTCCAGTGGTGATTGCAGGAGGCTCATCTGAGAAAGGGAGTTTCCTTGTCCTCCCCGACCTGGTTGGTACTCATGACAGATATGAGTCTCTAGGGTTGGGGGGCTCACTGTCAGGAGCTGATGGCCCAAGGTCGTCGGAATGCCGAGTTCCGTTGGAACAACAATCGCCTGGAAGCCCAGGCAGTCCAGTTGACATGCTTGTATTTCAGCCACAGGCTGCAAGGTCAAGCAGTGCGCGGGATGTCAGACAACGCGATGATGATGTCCTACATCAGTCGCCAGGAAGGAACCAAGAGCCAGCAAGTGTTTCAGGAAATAGACCAGCTTATGGACTGGGCGGAAAGACATCTACAGATGATTGCGTTCTCTCACATTGCAGGAAAAGATAACATGAGCGTAGACTTTCTCAGCAGGGAGAGTCTGGACCTAGGAGAATGGGTGTTGTCAGACGAGGCATTTCAGCTGATTGTGGATCGCTGGGTCCTTCCGTTCCTAGACCAGCTGGTGACTTTTCGCATGGCAAAAGTTCCTGAATTCTACAATCGCAGGACAGATCCATGGTCCTTGGGCATAGATGCTCTCGTATACGTCTGGCCAGAAGACAGATTGTTTTATGCCTTTCCTCCATGGCCATTGCTGGACAGGATAATTCACAAAATTGAGGGCTGGGGGGGGGGGGCCCTAGTACTCGTGGTGGTGCCGGAGTGGCCTGGGCATCTGTGGTATGTGGATTTGCGAAGACTCCTGGTGGAAACCCCTCTTCTGCCACACATGGATCTGTTACAGCAGGGTCCAGTTCTTCATGAGGATCTGTCTCTGTTCTGTCTTACAGGTAGGTCCTTGAGAGGACCTGCCTGTTGAAGCGTGGCTCTTCTGTGGTAATTGCCACCTTACTCCATGCTTAAAAGTTCTCCACTTCCTTGGCCTATGTGTGGGTTTGGAGAATGTTTGAGGCCTGGTGCGAGGAGCACAGTATTCTTTCTCACTCAGTTATGATCCCTCTCATTCTGGACTTCTTGCAGGATGGGTTGAATAAAAAGGATTGGCCCTTAATTCCTTGAAGGTATAGCTTCCGACTCCTGCCTGTTTCAGAGGCCTGGTGAATGGTGTTTCCTTGTTGTCTCATCCTGATGTGGCCCGTTTTTTTTGAAGGGAGTGAAGCATCTTCGGCCTCCCTTGATGTTGCTGGTTACCTTGTGGAGTCTTAATTTGGTGCTGGATTTTTTGGTGGGCCTTATGTTCCTGAGGGCTATGTGTTCTGCATGTCGCATTTCTGAGCTGCAGGCCTCATCTTGCCTGGAGCTGTTCCTTCGGGTGACTCCAGGGGCATTATAGCTGTGTACTGTCCCATCCTTCTTGCATAAGGTGGTCTCAGAGTTTCATTTGAATCAGTCCATTTCCTTGCCAGCCCTGGATAAGGACAGGGACACAGAGGGGTATAGACCCTTGTGTCCCTTGGATGTCAAGCGAATTGTGTGGTATCTGGAGGTTTCTGAACCTTTCTGAAAAATGGATTGCCTGTTTGCCCTTCATGATGGGAGAAAGCAGGGTGAACCAGCTTTACGGGCTACTGTAGCTCATTGGATTAAGGAGGTCACGGCTGTGTATGTGGATACTGACAATCCTTTGCCTACTCAGGTTAGGGCTCATTCCACTAGAGCTCAGGCAGTGTCATGGGCTGAGGTTAGATTGTTGTCTCCCGTCGATATGTCAAGCTGCGACGTGGACCTCCTCACATACTTTCCAGGTTTTATCGTCTGGATGTGCAGACCTGGGAGGATACAGCCTTTGTATGTGCGGTGTTGACTGGGCCGCAGGCAGCCTCCCGCCTTGTTCAGGAGTAGCTTTAGTACATCCCACTGCTCCTGAGTCCATCTGTCTACATGCTAGGAAATGTGGACGTTATTTACCTGTTAATTTCGTTTTCCTTAGTTGTCACAGATGGACCCAGCTTCCTGCCCTCAGCTGCCGAATGATTGTTTCAGTAGACCTCCTGTTGGGGGGTACGGGTCCCAAGAGATTACTGGTAAGTGTTCATCTAGTCCCTAGATTGGGGAAACTGTGTTCTTACTTTATTTCAGTGTTTCATGTTGGTTGAGTACAGTTATGGCTACTTGTTTTTATCAAGTTTTTTGCTAGTCTGTCCACAGTTGCTTTTGAAGGGAATACTGGCAGGCTGGGGTCACTGCAGGGTTATATATACTGTGACGTCAGCTTGCTCCAAACCATCTGCTGGCAGGGGAGCATAAACCCACTGGTCCTGAGTCTATCTATCTACACTAAGGAAAACAAAATTATCAGGTAAGAAATTTCTCCATTAAAATAGAAATGAGGACGAGATGACCATAATGCTGTAAAAGCCAGTGATGGTAAGAACCATTGTTTTCACAGCAAGATTTGAAGTTACACAAGAAATGAATCTTTAAAGTACAGACAGATCTTCAAATACAGAATAGAAAGTCCATGACGTATAAATAGAAACATGCCAGCAACAACTACTGGAAACCACTAGCCTGACTGATTTATGCAGTGCAACAATGGAAAAACAATCATAATCAGTCCTCGCAAAACATCAAGCAATAAAATCAAGAAATATAAAACATTCATGATATTAAAACTACACTAATAAAAAGAATAAATGTCAAAACAGCCAATGAAATCCAATAATTTTAAAAACTTGCACAACTTTGTTCTAATATCCCAAACACCAATAAAATATTTCAAAACATCTGATGAATAAAATATCCAATAATTAAAAAATGTTCTAATATTTCTCAAAAAAACAAGGAGGTCCATATTCAGTCACTGCCGGATATCAAAGTTAGCTGAATAAACTTTGGAAATATATTCAATAGTGCAGCTGCTAACAACTCCTCTCAGTTATGCCCCCAGAACGCTTCCATAGCCTGCTAGAATTTAGCCAGCTATGTGCCCAAATCTTCATTTGACCTGTTAACTTCTGAGTTTAGCTAGCTAAAAGATTTTGAATATAGACCTCTAAAACATTTTAAAATAAACATCAAATTACAATAATTAAACTAATAAAGAATAAAAAAAATCTCCTCTCCATACCTGGGATCTTTTGATTTCCATCCAGTCACCTTGAGATTGTTGTGAATTGGGGCCGCACAAACTCTCTCTCTCTCTCACACACACTAACACATTCCTTCTCTCACACACTCCCTCATATACAATACTCTCACACATAGTCCCTCTCAAATACACAGGTTCTTTTTCCCTCACACATTGTGTGTGTGCCTGTGAGAGCCTGCATGTGACCTATAGGCTCTCATAGGCATGCTAACACACACATGCACACAGGCTCTCACATATACATATCAAACATGCTCATTCATGCTCACAGGCTCTCGCATGTGCTCTCATACAGACATGCACACATTCACAGGTTCTCGGGCTTTCACACAGACAGCACGCAAAGAGGCTTGCATACACATACAAGCTTGCACACACATATACACACATAGGCTGTCACATATATCACATAGGCTTTCACACAGATATGTACACAGACACACATACATGGCCTCCTGTTCAGGCCACAGTGGAATGAGCTCTACCACGGTCCCTGTGGCCTCCTGTTTGCTTCAGGCTGTGGTGGGATGAGCTCCACCATGGCCCCGCCGGGTTCTTTGTTTTGGGCTATGGTGAGATGAGCTCCACCGTGGCTCCTGCCAGCCTCCTGTTCACTTTGGGCTGTGGTGTGATGAGCTCCACAACAACCCTGCTGGATACTTTGCTTTAGACCGTAGTGGGATGAGCTCCACTATGGCCCTGCTGGTCTTCCTGCACTGGCGGAAAAAGCTGTGCATGCCTGTGGGAAAAGCTGGGTGTGGGCACGTACACGCACAGCTTAGAGGGAACACTGCTCAAAACCTATAGCAAACCTACCATACCATAACACGCTATCTGCCAGTCAAACAGTAGCAATCCTACCCATGAAAAGGCAACACTACAAATATTGCAGAAGGCCCTAAAACATTAAAACACCTCCTATTAGGAAAATAGAACAAGTCAGGCTGCGGTAGATTCCTACACAGAAACTACATGCTAGCAGAATACCTCACCTCAGTCACAAAGACCTTTACTAAATACAGAATAAAGAGACCATAAATAGAAACCACAACAAGCCAGACTCTATGCAGTGCAATAATGGAAAATAATAAACATCACCAGTCCTCATTAAACATCAATTACAATTAAGAAATATAAAACATCTTACCAATAAAAAGAATATGTCAAATCAGCTGATGAATGAAACATCCAATAATTGAAAACAAATATAAAAATGTTTGGTAATTTTTTAAACACCAATAAAATATTTGAAAACATCAGGCACATCAAATAACAGTCAATAATTAAAACTAATAAGGATAAATGTTCCCCCTCCATACCTGGGAACTTTAGATTTCCAGTCACCCTGAAATTGTTATACATTGGACAGGGGTGCACAAACCTTAACCTTTCTCATATATACACACTCTAAGATGCACACAGGCACTCTCACTTTCAGATACACACAGGCGTTCTCACTCTTAAACACATATTCTCACACTCTCGACCACACCAGCTCTCACTCTCAAACACACAGGCACTCTCACACTCAGGTATTCTTTCACACAGGCATTCACACACAAAAGCATTAAAACTGAAATAGGCATTTAAAGGCATTCACATATATATATATATATATATATATATATATATATATATATATATACTCACACACAGTTATTTTTACACACCCAGGCACTCACAATGTCACACAGGCACCCACTGTTGCACACAGGTACTCTCACATTCTCAAAAACACAACCACTCCCTCAGGCATTCTTTCACACACACACAGGCACACACATTCACATACACAAGCACGCTTTCATGCTCACACATACAGGCACTCTCACAGGTAGTCTCACTCTCACATACAGGCAATCAGTTTCTCTCACATAGGCTCACTCTAAATCCTCTCCCTCTCTTCTTTGGCTGCAGGGAAACGCCGGTGGCTCCACATGACCTCTTCCTCGGCTGCACGGAAATGCCGGCGGCCCCACACGATCTCTTCTTCAAACTGCTGGCAGCAGGGAAACGCCTGTGGCCCTTCATGGGCTCTTCTGCTTCACCAGTGGCTGAAGATGCAGAGACCCAGGGCACAGGCCTTAGGTGCACAGTGCTAATGACACCCCGCCCCATACAGTGGCCTATTGCTAACCTCACTCCAGTGCAGTCTAATAAGCATTCAGGATACTCACCTCAGGATGCTGTGCTCACTGAAATGTGAATGAATGATGTATACCCCAAAATGACTTAAGTCTATGACCTAAAATTAAACTGCAGACCATTACTACAAAATAAAAATATTGTGCTGGACCAGGAAGTGCCTGTGATGATGCAGTAAATTATTTTTTTTTGTACTGTTCACATTCACTATCTGGTCTCCATTCCACTAAAAAGGGCTATGTTTTTCTCACTTAAAATAAATTTGTAGTATGTGCTGGAGTGTTGTACATCTAGGGAAAAGGCACCTCTGTTTCTATTTGGCTGACTTCTGATTTGGCTAAATTAAATTATCTTTTTAAGATGCACCAATGTTTAATCATAAACATCTTATACAGAGAGTGAGGTTTCTCTCCACCCTCTCCTTCCTTTTTCACCATTCTGTGCAAAATAAATAGTTGATTCAAAACAAAGAGCTACAGTATATTTTTTCATTAAAAAAGAACTTTCTCAGGATAATTTGCTGAAGTATTTTAGAATTGTTATGTGAGGTATACAGAAATGATAGGGTTTGTGTGCAGTACTTCCTGAGGTTAATGAATGAGTCTGGTGTTTCATGCTTAATCCAAGTCATGCAGAACAAAGTACAGATCCTGGAGGTGAAGGCTGAATTCCTCAAGGTTTGTTCCAAACTCTGCTTATTTAGCATGAAGAGCACTACATCTGGTGCCAACTATACCTGATGCAGTAACAAAATGCAGGGCTGACGAGATTATACAAATACTGCAGTACCATACCAATGGTACTGCTTGCGATTTTCAGACTTTTTATGTGGGTGAACACATATTTACCCATGCAAAATTGCAGTTTGAAAATTGCACATCCCCCACCCCCACCCCCGATTGCATAAATATATGTATACTGTTCACAGTGCATGTACTGTTTTTACTCACAGGATAAAAAGGGCAGGGTTAGGTCAGAGGAGGGAAAGTTCCTTCTGGAATTTCACTTTGAAATCCCCACATGTACTTTCACACGTGTACTTCATAGCAGGTACAAAGTATCTGCCTTCCCCCACCAGCCCAGATTATCAAAGGGAAACTCTGAAGGAAGTTTCCCTTTTAAAATTAACTTGCAAGCCCTGCAAGCTGTTAAAATTTTCCCCTTACATGTTCACACACAGGCCGATACAATACAGTGTGCTCCGGTGGAGCGCACTGTTAACCCGCATTTGGATGCACGTTTACGACACGCTAGCTTTACCCCTTATTCAGTAAGGGGTAATAGCGCGTCGAAAATGCGCGTCCAACCCCCCCGAGACTAATAACGCCTGCAACATGCAAATGCATGTTGATGGCCCTATTAGTCATTCCTGCGCGATACAGTAAGATAGGCGTTAATTTCTGCCGGTGCCGGGGAAGTGCACCCTCCGACTTAATATCATGGCGATATTAAGTTGGAGGTCCCAAAAGTTAAAAAAAGAAGTAAAATAAAAATAAAAAATTTAAAAGCGGCTCACGGGTTGAAAACCAGACGCTCAATTTTGCTGGCATCCGGTTTCCAAACCCGTGGCTGTCAGCGGGCTCGAGAACCGACGCCAGCAAAATTGAGCGGCGGCTGTCAAACCCGCTGACAGCTGCCACTCCTGTCCAAAAAGAGGCGCTAGGAACGCGCTAGTGTCCCTAGCGCCTCTTTTTACCGCAGGCCCTAATTTAAATATTTTGGTTTACTGAATCGCGCGCACAGGAGAGCGGGCACTTGCCTGCTCTCCCGCGAACTTTACTGTATCGGCCTGACAGTGATTGGGAGTATAGACAGGAAGCATGTCTCTCTCATGCTGCTTCTGCATCCTCCTGCATCCTATGGCAGTGGTATTCACTCCCAGCCTTTGAGGCCCACAGACAGGTCAGGTTTTCAAGGATATTCCTAATGAATATGCATGAGACAGATTTGCATGTACATTTCATTGTATGAAAATCTATCTCATGCATATTTATTAAGGATATCCTGAAAACTTTTGGGAGTAAATACTACTGGTCTATGGGTTGATGCATTTGCACTGACAGGCAATAGATTAAGGGAGGAGGCAGAAGCAGCAGCTCAGGGTAGAAGTACTTATCACCTGCACTGTGCCACCGATATGCTGCTCCTCAGTTGACATAGGGATCATGATACCATGTCACTAATGCTTGACATTTTCTTAATCTTCCCCTCCATCACCTCCTTTTCTGTCTTCTTCCAACTGCCCCACCCCCTTTGTCTGTCTCCCACCCCCTCCATTTTCAGCCCACTATCTGCATCTATCACTCACACCACAGTCTCTTTTCTCTCCCCTTACTTGCTTCTCTACCATCTTTCTAATTTTTCATGTCCCATCTCTTTGACACTTCTTTCTTTTTTCAAAATTTCTTTATTAAGTTTTCAACATATTCCATTGAAATACTCAGAACAGTAGATATCACAAGTATAACACAGTACAAAATAGAATTAACACAATCCAGTAGTACCACTCCCCTCCCCCAATCCCTCTTCTCCCCTGTCATGTTGTAAAGAGGTTGCTAGTCCAAGCCCAAGGAAGATTCTGTTGATTAATACAGTAAAGCCAAGTCGCTAATGAACCACAATGTGTCATACACATACACAGATACCTCTGTGGTACCTGGGAGTGGACACAGCTTGGGAACCAGCCAGGAGAATAGAAGGAGGCAGACTCCGGCTGGTATACCCACTACAGTTTTATTTACAAAACAAAATAAACACCTTGTAAAGGCTGCGCACCTCAGCAGTCCTTCAATGCAGTTCCAAAAGCATTTAAACATACCGTAAGTTGTATGTATGCTTCCTTTCCGCCTGCAACCTAGGGCTTCCCTAACTCTCCTGGGCCATGGCTCCTTATATTGTGGTAAGGGGATCCTCCCTTCATCCAGAATCCCTTGTGGGGCAGGTTCTTAAAGAGGACTAGGCCAGATAACTGGACAATTCTTTAAGGTGTTCTGGAGGAGTCTCCTATACACTCCCTCACATACTCTCCCTCTCAGGCAGCCTTACCAGGGTGAGTGCCTGCCTGTAATAGATTAGGGACACCGCTCTAGACAGGAAATCTGTATTGGCGTTTTCCTTTCCTGCCCTATGTCGGATCTTATAGTTGAAGGGTTGTAGGTCTAGGAACCAGCCCATCACCCTCACATTGGACTCTTTGTTTCTATTTATCCATAGGAGCGGTCAATGATCCTTCACAAGTGTAAACTGCTGCCCTGGCAGGTAGTACTGAAAAGCCTCTAAGGTCCACTTGACTGCCAAGGCTTCCTTTCTGATTGTCAAGTATTGCCTCTCCCGTGGCATCAGCTTCCAGCTAATATACACCATGGGGTGTTCTTGGCCATCTTTTTCTTGGACTAAGATTGCTCCCAAGTACACTTCTGAGACATCAGTTTGCATCGTGAAGGGTTCAGTGAAATCTGGACTTATCACAACCAGTTTGGAGTATAATGCTTCTTTCAGGGCCTGGAAGGCCTTCTCTGCTTCAGTGGACCATTGAACCTTCTTTGGGCTTTCTTCAACAACAGCCATGTCCAAGGTTCCACCTTCTCTGAGTAATTGGGTATGAATCTCCTATAATAGCCCGTGATGCCTAGGAAAACTCTTACTTTCACTTTTGGTTGTGGGACTAGCATCCAGGTGATGGCCTCAACCTTCTGGGTCTGTGGGTGGACCTTCCCCTTCTCAAGTGTTTAGCCAAGATATTGGGCATCTTGTCCTCCCAGGAAGCATTCCTTGGGATTGGCTATCAGTCCTGCTTTCCCCAGACTTGTTAGTATGGCCTGGAGTTGGCTTAGATGAGTCCGCCAGTCCATACTGTATGCTACAATGTCATCCAAGTAGGCAGCTGCATAACTTTGATACGGGCACAGCAGGCTGTCAACCAAGTGCTGAAACGTTACGGGGGCACTGTGGAGTCCAAAAGGGAGGATGGTGAACTGGAAGCATCCATCTGGCATAGAGAATGCAATCTTCTCCTTTGCCACTGGCATGAGAGGCACCTGCCAATACCCTTTTATAAGGTCAAGGGTAAACATAAACTGGACTGATCCCAGATACTCAATCAGCTTGTCCACATGAGGCATCGAGTACACATCAAGCTTTGAGACCTCATTGACCTTTTTAAAGTCAATGCAAAATCTGATGCTCCAGTACCATCTGGTTTTGGTACCAGTACGATGGGAGATGACCAGTCACTGTTAGATTCCTCTATAACTTCGAACCTGAACATCTTGTTCACTTCAGCCCTGATGACATGGTACCTGGCCTCGGGAATCTGATATGGCTGCTGCCGCTTGACAACTCCCAGGTGGTGTAATGATCTCATACTGTACAAAGTAGATTCAACCCAGTAAGTTTGAGAAGACATCCTTATTTCGCTTCATGAGCTGCTTTAAGTCAATTTTCTAGGCAGTTGTGAGTTTCTCTTCTAAAGGAATCTGGGTTTGGTCCACTTCAGGGGAGACCTCAGCCTCCTCTCACACCAGTCTGTACACCAGGGCAGCTCACTTCTTCAGAAGATTTATGTGGTAGATTTAAACTTTCTTTCATTTATCTGGCTGGGCTATTTTGTAGTCAACTGGTTCTGTCTTCTCTAAAGACTTCGTAGGGGCCTTGCCAGTGGGATAATGGCTTGCTTTCCAAAGAGGGAAGGAGGACCAGATTGCAGTCTTAGGGCTGGAACACTCCTTGAACTATGGAGTGGTTGTACCCTCTATCTTGGATCACCTGAGCTTCTCTAGGCATAGGCGAGCAGCCTCCCCACTTTTTTCAGCTGTTCCTTCACCCAGATAATGTAGTCGACTGGGTTTTGCCTGGGGTTCAACTAAGTCTCATGAGCTATGTCCAAGATTCCACTAGGTCATCTCCCACACAGTAACTCAGCAGGTGAAAACCCCATTGAACTCGGGTACTTCGTGGATTATGAACCACATGTAGGGTAGCAGTGAATCCCAATTCTTGTTGTCTTTGGCCACAAATGTTCTCAACATTTGTTTGAGTGTTTTATTGAAGCTCTCAACAAGGCCATTGGTTTGCGAATGATACACCAAGATATGCAGAATCTTTACCTTGAACATGGTGCAGAGTTGTTTCATTACCTTGGAAACAAATGAGGTCCCCTGGTCAGTCAAGATTTCCTTGGGCAATCCAAATCGGGAAAAAACCTCCATTAGAATAGTCACCACTGTCTGGTTCTTTATATTCTGTAGGGTACTGCCTCTGGATATTTCATGGCATATTCAAGGATGATTAAAATGTACTTATTTTCCCGAGCATATCTTTCTAGAGGTCCCACTAGATCCATGCTCACCCTCTCAAAAGGGGTCTCTATAATGGGCTTTAGTATAAGAGATGCCGCCCATACTCCTGCAGGTTTAATGAGTTGGCATGTCGGGCAAGATTGGCAATATAACTGGACCTGTCAGTCTATGCCAGGCCAATAAAACTTTTTTATCCGATATGTACCATTCTATAATTGCCAGATTGTATAGATTGTTGCTAATTTAATGTTCTTTGTAAACTGATGTGGATTGTAAAGCTTGTTGCTAATTTAATGTTCTCTGTAAACCGAGGTGATGTTTCCCAACGTGCCGCGGTATATAAAAAACCCTTAAATAAATAAATAAATAACACTGTGCCAGTATTTTCTCTTGTGGCTTTTCCTCCCCCAGGTGACCACCCAAAAGGTGGCTATGTGCTAATTACAGGACATTCTGGCAATACGGTCTGGGAGCTATCTTTTCTCCCTTTGTGACCCTGTAAAGTAGGACCCCTTTCATTATAAAATAATGCTCCAGGGACTAGCTTTCCATCAGCCCTCTTTATATGCTTCTGTGCAGAATTAAAGAACTCATTCTCCCTCTGGGTCCATTTGAAATTCCACAGGTCTCCCTCTGTTCCCATTCAAAGGGATTAGGGATGCTATTCTGGGTAGGTTGCTGCTCTTGTGACTCTGAACCTTCTTTCCCATTTGTCCCTGGATTAGCAGCATAGCTGTATTTATCCTGTTGGTGGTGCCTCCAGGATTTAGGTATATTAGTCTTTATGATACAGGTTTGGATCTTCTAAGGCAGGGCTTCCCAAACCTGTCCTGGGGACCCTATAGCCAGCCTTATATCTCATGCATATTCATTGTGGAAATCCTGCATTATGTATCTCATGTTCTAAGGGGATGAGGTCTGGAAACATCAGTTCTTCAATGTTAAATTTAAGTGAACGCGACATAAGCTGGTTCCACAGGTTTTTGAAATTCTGACAGTCCCATCCTATTACTACAGGGTAGGGAAGGGAAGCTAAGGATGAAGAATCACTTTATTCTGTCCTGGCTGACCAGGATCTTCAGCAGTACTTCGCTCATTGGATACTGCCTTTGATCCCCATGGATTTATGCCAGGGTCACGTTTTTTTTGTGGGCGATCTGAATCTGCTTCACTAACTCTCTTCAAATGAATGTTTTCTTACTCCTAGAGTTCTCTAATGCCTGCGTTGCAGAGCCCTCTAACTCCATAGAAATCAAAAACGTAGAGACTTCCTGGCTGGTTACATCCACAAAATTACAAAAATGTGGGGCTATGAAGTTAACGTCCATTGGTTCATCTTCCCTGTGGGGACAGTCTCCGGCAAAACGGCCCCTTTCTCCACAACTGAAAGATCACAGTCTGGTTGGGGTTTGTGATTGAAAGGAGAACTCCTGCTGGTCCTGCTCTACCAGTTGTCAGGACCTTCGGCCCTTAGGGCTCTGACATCGTCTAGCCGGCTCAAGTGGTCTGTCCTGGGACAGTGGCAATTCAGGCATGTTCTAGGGCTAATAATATGCCTCTGCAACTTCTAAGGCTGTTTCTAGCGTAAGGTTTGGGTGTCGGCACACCCCCTGCCACATAGGCTATTCTAGACCATCTAGGAAATATTCCTCCACCCCGGTCTTTCCTTCTGGGTGCAGCCATTTCCAAGCCACATCCTTGAGTCTGTGGAAAAGGTTCCATGGGTTTTTCTCCATGCTGAAGCACTCCTTGCCGAAACGTATCAGTAGGCTTCCAAGGTAAGACCTGCTCTCTCTAGGATGGCTGTTTTGACTTCCACATATGTAGCTCTTCCTAACGGGTTGGTGGTTTGAAAGACAGCTTAACTACTCCCCGTAAGTAGGTTCCCCAAATAGTTAATCCAGCTATCTTCTAGCCAACCTGCTAGTCGAGTTGTCCATTCAAAATTCTTCAGAAACAATTTGGGTCTATTCCTGGGGCCATCTTAAGTACTACTGGTGAAAAGGGAGGTGGCCTGGTTATGGCAGCCTGTGCTAAATGAGTTATTAATGTGTTTTGCTGCATAATTAGCTCTCGAGGTGCCTGCTGCTGCCAGTTTGAGTTTGTACGGTGTTCTGTAGTTGTTGCTGCCTGCAGCGAAGAGCTGTATCATCTGCTCCATTTTCTCCACTTCTCAAACTGCACACACAGCTAAACTTGCTGTCTCTCTGGGGAAAGGAGAAAGAAAACCCAAAAACAAAAACCTTTCAGGCTTGTCCAGCCCTTACTAACAATCAGGTAGATTTTGAAAGGTGCGCACACATCCATGTGCGTGCACATGAATGCTGCACATGCACGTCGGATTTTGTAATCTAGGAATACAAGGTGGGGGGGTATAGTTTTGCAAATTCGTGCAGCGACACATCCTGGCCTTCTCCAGTTCTCTACCCTCTACCCTAACCTCCCTTTCCCTCTCCCCTCTTCCCCCCACCCCATAATCCCTATCTCCTACATTTTTTAAATTTTATTTCGTTGCTTATTTCTCTGTTAGAGCAGTAGCAACTTGCACGCGCCTTCAGTCACTTCCCCGGTACAGTGGCAAATGGCCGCTGTACCGGCTGCCTCCAACCCTGCCTCTCCCCCCCCCCCCCCCCCCCCCCCCCCAGACTACCCCTTTCCTTCGGCCCAGCACTTCTGCTCATAACGGGAGTTATGTGCGGCCGGGCCCCTTCTAAAATGTGTGCAACACGCACAAGGCCCAGCCACGAACGTAACCCCCACTTTCCCTGCGTGCACCTTTTTAAAAATCTACCCAAGAATATTTTTCCTAGCTGCAACAGGCGGGGCTAGCCCTCTTGGCCTGCTATATGGACTTCCAGCAAGCAGGCCCCAGAAAAAATTTAAAAATCCTGTATTTGGTTTTTTTTTTCCTTCTGTGGCAGTAGGCTTCTGCCTATGCTTCCCACTTAGGTCAGGAAAATCCGACAGCTGCCACCGTATGTGGTAGCTGGGAGCTGACATGACTTGGGAACCAGGAGAATAGAAGGAGGCAGGCTCTGACTGGTTCACACACAACAGTTTTATTTACAAAACAAAAATAGACACCTTGTAAAGGCTGCTTATCTCAGCAGTCCTTCAATGTAATTCCAAAAACATTTAAACGTACACTGTCAGTCTGAATGCTTCCTTTCCGCCTGCAACCTGGGGCTTCTCTAACCCTCCAGCTCTTTATACTGTGGTGAGGGGATTCTCCCTTCACCCAGAATCACTTGTGGAGTAGCTTCTAAAGAGGACCAGGCCAGATTTGCTGTGGCCAGTCCCTTAAGATGATCTGTGGGAGTCTCTTATACACTCCCTCACAACCTCATCAAATCTTTTTCCTTATTTCTGTAGGTAATAAGGCAAAAAATGGATGCCATATGTCATAGAACTTTTGATTACTCTCTATGAAAAGCGGATCCACCGATTTATGTTCCAGTAACAATAGATCCAACATGCTGACCTTCCAGACACCAAATTCAGAACCCTCTGTTTCCAGCCAAGTCTTCAAGATACACTTTTTTGCAACTAAACGTTCTTTTGTTAACAACAATTGATGCGTTTTATCAATATATAGAGAATGAGCCACATGTCCCAAAAGACAAAAGGTCTCTGTCCAAGAGACCTCTTTGTTGACAATGACCATAAGAAAATGCAAAACTATTTGCCAAAAAGGTTGGATTTTAGGACATTCCCAAAGGCAATGTAATTGTGAACACTTTGGGGTAGATTATATAAATCTGCGCCCGCGCGTACTTTTGTTTGCGCACCAGGCGCAAACAAGAGTACGCAGGATTTTAATAGATACGTGCGTAGCTGAGCGTATCCATTAAAATCCGAGGTCGGCGCGCGCAAGGCTGCCCAAAATTGGCAGCCTGCACCGCTGAGCCGCGCAGCCTGCCTCCGTTCCCTCTGCGGCCTCGGAGGGAACATTCCTTCTGCCTCCCCCCACCTCTTGGTGTACAAGTTAAGCCTGCCTGAAGCAGGCGTAAATTGTGCGCGCCGGGCCGGCCGCCGACACACGATTCCCAGGCCCGGGAGCCGTTTCGAAGGCCTTGGCCATGCCCCCGAAATGCCCCCGGACCGGAACCACGCTCGCGACCCCTGCCCCAAATGACGCGCCGCCGCGACATGCCCCCCTGACACCCCCCCCCCCCCCCCAGGAAAGCCCCGGGACTTACGCGCGTCCCGGGGCTTGCGCGCGCTGCCAAGCCTACTCAACATAGGCTCGGCTCGCGCAGGGAGTACTTCGGCCAGGTTTTCGGGGGGTACGCGCGTATCCCTTTGAAAATCTGGCCCTTTAAATATGCATCCAAATTAACAATTTTGGCTTTAAATGCTTTATTAAGCCAATAAATTATCCTATGCACTATTTTAAAATCCCACAAAGCTATGGGGCCGATTTTAATTCCTACGTGCGCAGGGTACATTTGTGCGCACTATCTGGCGCGCACAAATGTACACCCGATTTTATAACATGCGCGAGCTGCCGCACGCATGTTATAAAATCCAGGGTCGGCGCGTGCAAGGGGGTGCACACATGTGCACCTTGCGCGCACCGAGCCCAAGGGGAGCCCCGATGGCTTTCCCCGTTCCCTCCGAGGCCGCTCCGAAATCGGAGCGGCCTCGGAGGGAACTTTTTTTTGGATCCCACCCACCCCCCTGGCCCTACCTAAATCCCCCCCCCCATCTTGTTCGATGGAGTTACGCCTGCCTCTCGCAGGCATAACTTGTGCGCGCCGGCTGCCCCGGACCGCAGACACGCCCCCGGACCGCCCAATTTAGCGTCCCAGGGCTTGCGTGCGCCGCCGAGCCTATGCAAAATAGGCTCGGCGCGCGCAGGGGCAGATTCCCTCAGGTTACGCGCGTAGCCTTTGTAAATTTGCCCCTATATTTTCAGTTTCATTAGCAATTAAATTGTTTCAATCATAGATATCATCTTCTTCTAAGGAGGTTTGCAAATCTTTATTCCATATATCTGCTAATGTTAGTAGTGTGTAACAAAATGCAGATATTTGTACAAATCTGATATCGATATTCTCCCCTTTTTATATATACCCAGCAATATTTGAAAGGAGCCAGATGTATATTGTAATAGATTGTCTTTTATCACTGACATAATGTAACTTCTCACCTGAAGATAAGCAAAGTATTCAATATTTTGAATGTTTAAATGTATAAGACAATATGTAAATATTTGCACATGCCCTGATTGTAAATCAATAAAAGGTTGCATAATTGTATTACCCTCACACTCTAATCTCTTGAATGTTGAATATAAATCCCAGATTCAAAATTTGGGTTCCCCACTAATGGCAAATATAGAGATACATTCCAGGCCAAATTCAACAACTTCTTAAAAAACCTCTAAGTATTTCTAGCCGTTCAGCTGGGATTGAATAATTTTAGATGGTAAGATTTGAGGCATGTAAAATAAAATTTAAGCTTAGTGGAAACACATATTGCCTCTCTAGGGCTAATATTAAATGAGTATCTTTTCCTGACAACAATCTCCCAAGCATAGCATATTGTAAACAATGTTATAATATTGGATATTTGAAAAAATCTAACTCACCTTCCTCTTTAGGAATTAACAACTTGTTTATCAAAAGCTGTGCTTTTTTTAATTTCAAAAAAACTTAGTACAGAATTGATACCACAACATGATATCCTTTTGAACTAATATAAGAGGTATCATTTGCAAAACATAGTAATTTTGAAATTAAAATAATTTTAACTAAGGCAATCCTTCCCATGAAGGATATTGAGAAATGTGACCATGATTACAATTTCTGCTTAAATTCCCTAATGATTGGTGAAACATTACTGTGATACCATTGCTTAGGCTCATGATGCATAGTAACCCCCAAATATTTAATAGTATTTCTGGGCCATTTGTAATGTTGTAATTGGCCATAAAGCTTTGGATTTACAATAGTTTAATTTTAGATCAGAAAGTGTGCTGCACAGAGTTTTGTGGTAACCACGTCTCCCAACTGTTTGCAAAACTTATTGATTTTTTTCTTATAGACAATATGGGATTTTGCTGGAATTATTTCCAACAATGATTCATCTCTCCCCCGAGGAAGGAAGATTCTTTTATCTTCCGAAACATTTCAATATCGGGAGTTTAACATTCAAACATTGTGGGAACATCTCTCAGTCAGCATCCCATTTATTTTTTGAAGACAACTTTAAAGATAAGTTGTCCAAATTATATAAATGATCTTTTTAAGTGCATACATTTTTTTCAAAAAAACAAAAAAGGAGATTAAAGTGTTTGGGGTACACTTTTAGTGAGAGGAGGTCCCTCACTAAACTAAGAATGACAGATGATTAAAAATATAAGCACTTGATATGGGCAAAATTGCAACCTAGCATGATAAGCCTATCAATGTCTTGGTATGATGCTCATTCTTTTATGAATTTACATTCAGGCCGATACAGTAAAGCGCAGCCGCGGTTACCCTGTTTCTAACCCGCTTTCGACCTACAATTTGGCCGCGTAAGTCTAACTCGCGATTCACTATCTGTTTTTACCAATCTTTACCGCTTCTTTAAATCGACACGTATCCCTTTCCACCCGCGGCATGTATATGATTATGTAAACGATTGGATTAGCTATTCCCTCCCGAACAGTAACGTGCGGCCCAATTATCGCCTTTTTAACCAACTGTTTTGCCGCGTCTTTAACCCGCTAATTTACTGCCTACCCTGACCCTAGCGTTAGAGGGATGTGACAGCAATAAGCAGGCTCGGGTCAAATAAGTGGGTGGGTTGGAGCAAGCGAGTAACATGGTGTGGCCTGGTTCTCCTACGCTCGGGCCTGGTTCTCCTACGCTCGGACTGGTTCTCCTACGCTCGGGCATCGGGGATTGCCAGTCCTCTCTCCCCCCCCCTCCCGAAGCAAGGCGCAGGGCGAAAATCGACTCAACATGTTATTAAAGCAAATAGAAATTGTAACAAAAGTAAACTTACTGCATGCTTCCAGCAGCCCCAGTCCTCTCTTCCCTCCTCCCGAGGCGCCCACCGCGGCTCCCCTGCCTCCCGGGGGCAGCCGGCGGCGAAAGCGGCTTCCAGTAGTCCCACCGGCGAAAGTGCATGAACGCACGTCTAATTTGGGCGCTCAAGCAGCGAAGGCGCATGAGCGCACGCCGTGACCTCGGACGTCCATCTGGGTGTTCAGGTCACAGCGTGTGCGCTCATGAGCCTTCGCTGCTTGAGCGCCATCCACTTCATTTGAAATGACAGGTACCAGCGCACCCAGGATACTGTATAGGCGCTGTATAGCACCCTATACAGTAAAATGGATTGCGCTTCATGGACGCGCTTTGGACGTGGCTTGCATTTGCATGCCATTTAAATACTGTATCGAGCGGTATGTGATCCGAACTGTGCGCGCGGCAAACGAGCGGGCGCCCGGCACTGCCGCACTTTTTCTTACGTGCCCTTACTGTATCGGCCTGAATGATATGTAATTTCACGTATCCACATCTACTATCCTTTCAAGTGAGATCTATATAGTATAGGTATTCTTACACTTCTGGGCTTCATTGTTTAGAGCACGTTGGATAGTGTCATAAGGATGCCATCTGCAAATTACATAACCTTTGTTTGTAGCAAGCCTATTTTTATACACCATATTGTCATTTCCTGCTTCAATTGCCTTATAAGAGGTTCAAGCAGCATAATGAGTAATAGAGGAGATAGTGGGCATTCTTGTCTAGTACTGTTATATAATAGAAAAGATTCAGAGATGCCCCATTCATACTAACATATGCTGAAGGATTAGAATAAACTTTTATAGCATCAAAAATGTAATCTATAATTTCTGTCAGCACAAATTGCAGAAAAGACCCTGATACCTGACAAAATGCCCTCTCTGCATCAAAGCTAACTACCAAAGGTTCCTTGATATCATGTTGTATAAAATTCTCCATTGCTAACAGAGGTCATCTCACATTTATCCTAGATTTTCTGCCAAAAACAAATCCTGTCTGTTTTGCAGAAATCAGATCTGGCAGAATATGCTTCAGACAGCTAGGGCCGGATTTTAATACCTACGCGTGGGCGTACATTTGTGCGCGCAACCCGGCACGCACAACTGTAAGCCCGATTTTTATAACATGCGCGCACAAGGGGCTGCACAATATTTATTTATTTATTTATTTATTTATTTATAACTTTTGTATACCGAGGTTCAGGTAACAGAGTTACTAATCACTTCGGTTTACATTCCAACATCAAACAAACAATGACATAAGTTATGTCTTACAATGAACAGGGTGGAAAACAACTTGGATACAAATAAATTGGTAGAACAAGGTGTAACAGTAGGAGGAGCTAGACTTGTGGGGCCTAGAGCCAACTGGAGCGGGAAGGCTGACTAAGGGAGGGGTAGAGGGAAAAGTGCTACTATAGCTTTATTAAAATATGATGACGGGTACTTAGAGGTTGCCCTGGGTGGGGACAGTCCATGGGAGCTGTGGAGGCAGAGTATTGTTAAGAGAATGCTTGACAGAACAACCATATCTTGAGTCTTTTTTTGAACGTGATTGGGCATTGTTCCAGCCTGAGGTCAGGTGGGAGCGAGTTCCACTGTTTGGGACCAGCGGTGGAAAGAGCTCTTTTTCTTAATGGTGTTTTGATAGGTGGGGCCTGTAGAGTGCCTCTCTGTGCTAATCTCAGCGGACGGGAGGAGAAGTGAGGTTGTAGAGGAATCATGAGGTGCACCTTGCGCGCGCCTAGCCCTTGGGGAGCCCTTCTGGCTTTCCCCGTTCCCTCCAAGGCCGCTCTAAAATTGGAGCGGCCTCAGAGGGAACTTTCCTTCCGCCCCCCACCTTCCTCCACTTTCCCCTACCTAACCTGCCCCCCCTAACCTTTACTTTATAAGTTGCGCCTGCCTCTGGGTAGGCGTAGGTTGCGCGCACCGGCCGACAGCAAGCTCGTGATCCCATGCACAACGGCAAATAGCCACTGTGCCTGGAGGTTCTGGC
Source organism: Rhinatrema bivittatum (assembly GCF_901001135.1). Classification (NCBI taxonomy): domain Eukaryota; kingdom Metazoa; phylum Chordata; class Amphibia; order Gymnophiona; family Rhinatrematidae; genus Rhinatrema; species Rhinatrema bivittatum. Next base: position 366,028,927 of record NC_042618.1, read on the forward strand.
CCCGCCCCTGCCCCTCCCCCGGACTGCCCCGCCCATTCCCCACCCCTTTTTTCAAGCCCCAGGACTTATATGCATCCCGGGGCTTTACACGCTCGCTGGGCCTTTTGAAGATAGGCCCGGTGCGCCTAACCCCCCCTACACGTGTAAATCCTCCTGGATTTATGCGCTTAGGGCTTTGAAAATCTGCCCCCTATTATTTTAGCATATGTTTTTATGTCTTGGTTTAATAAAGATACTGATATATATGAGTAAGGGTCTCCCAAATCTATCCCAGGTTTTGGTAGGATTCTGTTAACATCATCTTTCATTGAATCAGGCATGGTTCCACATTGAACCATTTGTTCATAGAGGGGCAGATTTTAAAACCTATGCGTGCAGCCTACATTTGTGTGCGCGATTTTATAACATGTGCGCGTAGCCACGCACATGTTATAAAATCCGTGGTTGGCACGCACAAGGGGGTGCACACTAATGCACCTTGCGCATGCCGAGCCCTAGGGGAGCCCCAATGGCTTTCCCCGTTCCCTCCGAGGCTGCTCCGAAATCGGATCAGCCTCAGAGGGAACTTTCCTTCGCATCCCCCCCACATTTATTTTGTAAGTTACGCCTGCCCTCTGGCAGACGTAACTTGCACACGCCGGCCAGCTTCCGGCGCGCAATCCCCCAGCACAGCAGCAAATGGCCGCTGTGCCGGGGGCCTTGGTCCTGCCCCCGCCCCTTTTTTCAAGCCCCTGCACATACACGCGTCCCTCCTGGATTTACGCGCGTAGGGCTTTGAAAATCTGCCCAGAGAGCGTTAAGAGGGCATATAACCTGATTTACCAACACTTTATAGAAAATAGCAGTAAGGCCATCTGGGCCTGGGGGTTTATAATTATTCAAATCCTGAACCACCTGTAGGATTTCCTGGTTAGTTATAGGGAGGTTTAATCTATTTAATTGATCTTGTAATATTTTAACTAAGTTCACCTGGGCCATAAAGGACTGTCTCATGCAATTATCTTCCGGCTCATCATTGTACCAACTCTATATAGAACTACCTAAAATAGAACAAATTTCTGAGATGGTGACACACCATCTACCCTCTACATTCTTTAGACAACTAATAAAGTTTGTCCCTCTCTGTGCTCGAGTCAGATTAGCCAACCTGCACCTTGGCTTATTACCATAGCAGAAGAATTTATGCTTCCATTAAAATAAGAAATTAGTAGCTTGTTGGTGTATTACAACATGTAACATTTTTTGAGTGGCAAAAAATGTGCCCTTCCATTCTCCACCAATTAGTCTATTCATTTTCTTCTTGCGTGTAGCCAATTGTTTTTCCAATGCAAGAGTAGCTTTATTTATGTTCTTTCTCCTAGTGGCCACATAACTGATCTTTTCTCCTCTCATCAGCGCCTTTGCTGTTTCCCAATATAATATGGGATCATTGTTTTCTTGTTCATTATTTTGTGCATACTGCTTCCACTTTTCTTCCAGGAAGTTCTTAAATGAAACATTATTCGTTAGCCAAACCGGAATTTTCCAAAACATTTGTGACTACCAGGACTCAGTTTTATAAAAGTGCATATTACTGGACAGTGGTCCGATATTATCAAAGGGCCTGTAGATGTGAAAGAAACCTGATTGAACAAGAACTTTGAGATAAGCACGTAATCTATTCTTGATTGCGAGTCATGTGCTTTGGGGTAGTGTGTGTACTCCCTGGCTTCTGGATTCTTTAAAATATCTATCAATTTCAGAATGGAACATAAACATTTTACTCCTTTATTTTTCCCCAGCTTTGTTAAAGGTTGGTTCCCAGCGCGTGCACATGGACATGCAAATTTTTTATAACATGCGCGCCGATGTGCTTTTCCAAATAATACTCTGACCATTATAAAGCTCCCCTGCAGATCTGCACTACGTTTTTTTTCCATCTGAAAGGATACATTTTTATGCAGTAATATAGCTCCTCCACACCTTTTAGTGATGCCTGGAGCTGAGAACACTTGAGCCACCCATTTCTTTAATTTTTTGGTGCTCTAATTCCATCATATGTGTCTCTTTCAAAAATATAATATTGCCTTTTAATCTATTTAATTGTGATATGGCTATCTCTTTCTTAATCAGGGTTCCCAGACCCGCCACATTCCATGACATTATATTAAGTGAAATCCCCATCTCTGAATGCTTTAAGATATTTTTGGGACAGAGTCATTTCTTGTGAGTCTGAATGGTTTCCAGCTTACCTAACACACTGTATCTTATGAGAACCCCCCCCCCCTCCCTTCCTAATTTTCATCCCTCAATCCCAAACTTTAAATATGTCCCAAACATTATAACACCACGCTGTCCCACTCAACGCACAATTAAGCTCTGGAATTTGTTGCCAGAGGATGTGGTTAGTGCAGTTAGTGTAGCTGGGTTAAAAAAAGGTTTGGATAAGTTCTTGGAGGAGAAGTCCATTAACAGCTATTAATCAAGTTTAGTTAGGGAATAGCCACTGCTATTAATTGCATCAGAGCATGGGATCTTCTTGGTGTTTGGGTAATTGCCAAGTTCTTGTGGCCAGGTTTGGCCTCTGTTGGAAACAGGATGCTGGGCTTGATGGACCCTTGGTCTGACCCAGCATGGCAATTTCTTATGACTTAAGAGATCATGGAAGCTGGAGCTGGAGCAGGCAGGCAGGGATCAGGAGACAGGCAGGAACTGAAGCAGGACTGGCCACTGGAACCAGACAGGAACTGAAGCAGGACTGGCCACTGGAACCAGACAGGAACTGAAGCAGGACTGGCTACTGGAACCAGACAGGAGCTGAAGCAGGACTGGCTACTGGAACCAGACAGGAGCTGAAGCAGGACTGGCTACTGGAACCAAGCTGGAACTGGAGCAGAACAGGTTACTGCAAGCAAGCCAGACAGAAGCAAGACTTGGGCACGGAGTGAAACAAGTCTCAGGCAGGAACGGAGTCGCTAACGCAATAGCACACTCCGGGGCACGGAGCAACAGAGGACCGCAAGGAACCCCGTTGCAAGGCAAAGTCCTGGGCTCCGCGGCGGCGTCTGACGTCACGGATTGGGCAGAGCCTTCAGTGGCGGGAAACAGCCTTCATAAGTGCAGCTTGCGCGCGCGCGCACCTAGGGAGAAGGCATCCAGGCAGGGCTTCTCGGCGGCGTCCCCCCCGCGGGGATGCCGCAAAACAGGCCGCAGACCCTCGAGACGGGCCAGGACTAAGGAGGTAAGGGCCTAGTTGCAGCTGCCGCCACTGGGACCGCAACAGATTGTTGTATGTATAATTTATGAATAGTACTATGTTAACCGCCTAGTAATATTCATAGGTGGTCTACTAATTGTAAATAAATTAAAAAAAAAAAAAAGATAAATATGAGGTCCAATGTCATCTCGCCACTGACTGCGCTCTTCACTTAGCCTCTTGAAAGGATTCCAGTTTCACACTATTTTTAGCATCTAATTGATCATGCAGCTGCATCGCTCCAACGTACATCTGGTAAATTTAAGTCCCCATTAACAGCTGCTTGTTTTTATGCCATGTCGGTATCTACCTTTTCCCCTTGTGATTTTAGGTTATACTAACAAAGATGTTAGGCCCCTTAGGTTTCTTCAGCATAACCAATAACATGGCCGCTTCTTGCTTACTTTTTTCTGAATCGCTTTTACTATATCCTTAATGTCTTAAACTACTACTTATGCTTTTCTGAAAAGAAAACATCCTGGTACATTCACTTCCCAGTGTTCTTGTAAAGTGTATCAGTCCTAAATCTGAAAGTCCCTTTCTTATTCCTGTATGTGGAGTGGTGAAGTAGCCTAGTGATTAGAACTGAGGAGCAGAGATGTCAGGGTTCAAATCCCATGTCTCCCACTGATACTCCTTGTCACCTTGGGTAAGTCGTTTCAACCTCTATTGCCTCAGTTACAAAGATTGTAAGCCCTCTGGGGCAGGGAAATATTATGGTAAAGAGTTTATGGTTTACCCTATTTTTAACTCACTCACAGCTCATAGTTAGAAAGGTGAGTAATAACATTTTTTTAAAAGTACTATATTTTAGTACAGACACTTTGTTTATATGTATTTCAACCTAGTTATCATTAAACTCAATTATGTTGACGTACTGCTTAAAAATTAAACTTTTTCTTCCCGAGTGTTACCGTATTACCGAGATGAAATAAGTATTAACACTGTTAAAAGTTCCTCCCACCCTGCCATTTCCACCCTTCGGTGTTGAAGAAATCCAACTGCGAATCCTAATATAGGAAATATGTGAGACCAATGATCTCAGAGGCACGGTGGATGTAGTCACAATAAAAGGGACACTTTTTTTTTTATTCCCTGTATTCCCCAAAAGTAAAACTACTGAAACCACTCCTTCACGACTTCCGCACAGTGCTTCAAGCCACAATTTTCTCAAAAATCGACTACTGCAATTCCCTGCTTCTAGGCCTCCCTGCCTCAACCCTTAAACCACTCCAAATGCTCCAAAACACCGCCGCTAGAATATTAACTAACACCCGTAAATCAGAACACATCACCCCTGTCCTCAAAGAACTCCACTGGCTGCCTATATCCTTTCGAATCTCTTACAAGATTCTTTCCATAGTACATAAAACCTTACACAACTGTAACATACAATGGCTTGACAATAGTCTTTGCTTCTCCACTCCCAGTCGCCCAACCAGGACAGCCTACCTAGGAACCTTACACATCCCCTCCCCTAAAACAGTCCACCTTAACTGCAAAAGAGCGAGCCCTGTCGATTGCAGGGCCTACCCTCTGGAACACCGTGCCCCCAGACCTTCGTCTAGAGCCATCCACCCAAAAATTCAAAAAAAAAGCTTAAGACATGGCTCTTTAAACAAGCGTTCCCTGAATAACTTCCTTCCATTTTTCCTTCCTCCACCCACCCCCAAATCTATATGCTCTAACAATGCTCTGTGTATGCTCTCTTCACCCTCCCCCAAATCCTCCTGCTCCAATAATGTTATGTATATACTCAAATAATTTTCTGCATTTGCTCGAATAATGTATCTGCACTTATAATGTTCTATATATTTTTCCCCATCAGCTTTACCACAATCTGCTTGCCCAAATAATGTACTTTATTTATACCTTCCTTTCCTACCCTCTGTATACCCTAATAATGCCTATTTCCTACCCTCTGTATACCCTAATAACATATATTTCCCCTCTATGCACTTCATACACTTCCTTTTTTCCCCTCTCTTGTATCCCCTATAACATCTCCCACTTCCCCTCCACATTAGTTCCCTCCATCCTCTATCTTGCCCTAACTCTCCTCCCCGTTCATATTTTGTTTACTCCCCCGCCAAGTTTCACCTCCCACACTATGTACCTCAATCAAGTTCTCTGTAAACTGATGTTTCCCCCTCCAAGTTATTGCACCCTGTTCTTTGTACAACGTTCAAGTTCTATGTAAACCGATTTGATGTACCCACAAATACTGGTCTAAAAAAGTTTTTAAATAAAGAAAGAAAGAAACAAGAATAGTAAAGGAAGAAATAGTCAAGAAGCAAACACATTGATGCTTTGTGAGGTATCCGATGAAGTATTAACTTATTTGAGCTAATTATATATCTCTGTATCATATATAAACAGTCTTCCAATTTGTGCCTCTCACAGGTTTCACTCGTGCATTAGTATTTATAGGACATGTTTTGCTAGTAATGCCCTTTGAGACAACATGATGTGTGATACAGGATAAAGTAGGCCTGAAAAATTTTGTGTATGAGCCTCTCTCTAGTTCCTAAATAAGCAACATGGTTTTCATGGATTTAAATGATTGTGGCTGAACTCTGCCACTTGATTTTACTATTACTATTTATCATCTCTATAGTGCTATTAGATATACGCAGCACTGTATACATACACATGAGAAACTGACATTTCTCTGTGGAGCTTACAGTCTAGTCAAGAAACACAAACCACAAGAAGGCCTAGGACAAAGACCAGTAAGAGGTTTCATGAAATATATTTATTACAGTAAACATGGTTATGATCAGGAATAGCCAAGGTTTAAGATTTAAAGGCAACCTCAGAAAGGAATTTGGCCAGTGAGGGAGCATGAAGCAACACCTCAGGAAGGCTTCTTCATGCATACGGTGCCACAAAATGAAAATCACAGAGTCTGGAGATGGTGATGGAAGAGAAGGGAACAGATAAGAGCAGTTTGCCCATGAATGGAGATCACAAGGGAAAAATAATCCAACTATAGGTGCACAATTCTGGATTCCATATTAGGAGTCAGCACCCAGGAAAAGGATCTTGATGACACCGTGGACTGTAAGGCAGATAGGATCCACAGATAATAGATGTAACTATTTAGATACCAGCCAATAAAACAACCTGAGCTTAGAGATGAGAATTATTTTATGCCTATTTTTTGGTTCTGTTATGGAGTTTATTGTGACACGCAAAATTTCTTAATGAAAGACAGTTACATGAGACATTGTTTAGATTGTTTTGCAATACCTATGCCAAATCAGTTTCAACCCTTCTTACACATGCATTTCAAGCTAAATATCCAGCATATCAGGAGTAAACTAGATCAGGTCTTACATATATTTGGCCAGTATTTGATAATCTCTTTACTACAGTCCAAGGTCTGGCTTCAGGGACAGCCAACATACCTATGACTTAGGCTGGAGACAGATCCACAATGTCCAGGTCTAAAAACATCTCTTATCAGTCCCAGAACAGCAGATGGCTTTAAGAGAGAAAATGCTGCCAGACAGTTTCAGCAAGTTACAGACAAATCCTGAGAGACTGGTATGTGGCTTGCAATATATGCAGGCAAGCAGGGACAAAAGTGAGTGTGCCAGTATGGTAGACAGCAGCTTGGCAGCAGGCACAGCACAGATAGGGAACCAAGAGAAAACATCCGGAAGTAAAACCCCATTCTTTTTAGGTTTTTTTTTCTTAGTTCCTGCTTAGTCTTAGACCTTCATGACCTTTTCGGTTCCTCACATAAATGCTCATGATATCCCAAAAGTAAGCATTCATTGGATATACCATAGTACATTGGTACATCATTGGTGGGTTTTAGAAGCTTAATTATTTCTTAGCAGGCAGGCTCATTTGATGATGAACATGCCGGTAAAGATGGTTTGTTGATCAGAATGTGATGCATAGAGGGCTACCATGTCTATCAAGGCCATACCAGCTTCAACAAGTTGGTGTCTTAGGTATGTAAGGTAACATAGAAACATAGAAATGATGGCAGAAGACCAAATGGCCCATCCAGTCTACCCAGCAAGCTTCCACACTTTTTTTTCTCTCTCTCTCTCTCATACTTATCTGTTACTCTTGGCCTTTAGTAACCTTTTAGTTCTATTTCCCTTCCACCCCCGCTATTAATGTAACCTTTTGGTTCTATACCCCTTCCACCCCCGCCATTAGTGTAACCTTTTGGTTCTATTTCCCTTCCACCCCCGCCATTAATATAGAGAGCAGTGCTGTGAAGTATCTAGCTTAATTGGTTAGGGGTAGTAACCGCTGCAATAAGCAAGCTACTCCCATGCTTATTTGTTTACCCAGCCTGTGCAATTCAGTCCTTGTTGGTTGTTATCTGAATATAAATCCACTTTTCTTCATTTCCCCCTGCCGTTGAAGCAGAGAGCTTCTCTGAATATGTATTGAAAGTGAAGTATCAGGCTTAATTGATTCGGGGTAGTAACCGCCGTAGCAAGCAAGCTACACCGATGCTTATTTGTTTACCCAGACTGTGGAATTCAATTCTTGTTGGTTGTTGTCGGAATATAAAAATCATCTTTTCTTCATTCCCCTGCCGTTGAAGCAGAGAGCAATACTGGATATGCATTGAAAGTGAAGCATCAGGCTTGTTTGGTTTGGGGTAGTAACTGCCGTAACAATCAAGCTACTCCCCACATTTTTTGTGAATGCAAATCCTTTTTTTCACATTTCCTCTTGCCGTTGAAGCATAGAGCACTGTCGGAGTCGCATTTCTTCTTGTCGTTGAAGCATAGAGCACTGTCGGAGTCGCATTTACCGTGTGTATGTCTTTTGAATAAGGGTATTATCTCCAGGTAGTAGCAGTCTTTCCCGCAAGCCTCCCTCTCTTCCTTCACATTCTCTAGACTTTATGGATCCACAGTGTTTATCCCACGCCCCTTTGAAGTCCTTCACAGTTTCAGACAATGTCCTGTTTGTTGAACAATAGACGTTCTTAGTCTTTATACAGCTTGGTAGCGTCCATCTTGTTTGCTCAGAATCATCTTGATTGGTTCAGTTGATACTCACAGTTCCTTTAGGGGTATCCTGAGCTAGGCCCTCCAGGACAATATGTTTCCCCACCGCGAACATTGGATTATGCGGCTACAAATCTTTTAAATAAATAAATGTTGAAATCTGAGCTTGGTGTGTGTCAGCAGTCAAAAAAGCAAATAGAATGTTAAGAGTTATTCAGAAAGGAATGGAAAATAAAACAGAGAGTATCATAAAGTCTCTGCCTCAGTCCATGGTCCAACCATACCTTGTAGATCTGCTGTCCTTATCTCAAAAAAGATATAGCAGGTCAGCATACTTCCTAATTCTGCATGGGACCTGGCAGGGATGTCCTCTATCTCCTCTTTTATTTAATTTGATTGTAGAATCTGTGGCCCAACTTATTAGACAGACTTTGCTTATTCAGGGTTCCCACATGATGTGCTCCTATATGTACCGCACCCAAACGTGTGGACTCTTACCATTCTAAATTGTTTGACTGACTTTGGGGTGATCTCAGGCTATAAAATTATCATCAATAAGTCAAAGGTTTTCCTGATTGGTCCCAAACTCACTATCTTACCAAAAGATTTAAGATAAAAGCTGGGAGTCTTCCGTACTTTGGGACTGCAATTGCCAGAAATTGTAATGATCTGTTTACAAGCAACTATGAGCCTATAATTTCTCAGATCAGGAAAAACTTGTTGGAATGGAGGGATCTCCCAGTTGTCTGGTCTGGAAAGACAAATATTTGTAAAATGAACATCTTGCCTAGACTGATGCATCTTTTCCAATGTGCCATGTCTTGTGCATGGCAGTATCTTTGTGCATTTGAATGGGATTGTGTCCAGCTTTATTTGGGATGGTAAAGTTCCACACATTAAATTGAGCACTCTTTGGATTCCTAAGTTTCAGGGTAGGATATGTTTATTGAATCTATGGTTATATTACTGGGCCTCCGGACTAACTGTTCTTAAGGAATGACTTAATCCCTCTCTTTCCTCAGTTTGGGTAGAAATTGAAAAGTCTTTTCTTTTAATGTGAGCCCTCCATTGCTCAAATTAGGTCTATTTGCAGGAAGAACCCAGTAATCTCCCATATTTTGTTGGCATGGCGTATGATGTGTGTAAAAATTGGTATCACACACTGTCCCCACTATGCTTTATTTGAAATGATCCATCTATTTCTGTTTACTTTTTTTTTTTTTTTTTACTACTAATCTGTCTTGCTTATAGAAAATAGGGTTAAAATATATTGGGCAATTGTGGTCTTCTGATAATGTTAAACCTTTTGATTATCTTCTTCCTAAATATGGAATCCCTGCTGACATTTGGTTTATAACAGTATTAAAACATCACCACATAACCTGAAGGTCAAGGGTTGGTCACCCCAGCAACCCAACCTTGGAGAAACAGTTTTATGATAAGGGGCATGGAACGGCTGCCCTATGAGGAAAGTCTAAAGAAGTTAGGGCTGTTCAGTTTGGAGAAGAGACGACTGAGGGGGAATATGATAGAAGTCTACAAAATCATGAAAGGACTTGACAAATTAATGTAAATTGGTTATTTTGTGATTTATCTAATGTTTGGGAACTTTCCAGGTACTTGTGACTTGGATTGGCCACAGTTGGAAACAGGATACTGAGCTGGATGGACCCTTGTTCTAGCCCAGTATGGTATATCTTATGTTCTTGTGTTATGTTCTTATGTACCAAAAGGGCACTAAGACAAAATTAATTTCTGTTCTATATTTGAGTTTACTTGATGTAATCCCTGATGTCTCCAATTTGGACTCTGTCATTGGGACATTGAATGCTGAACTCCTAATCAATCTGTGTTTTTATGATTGGTTCGTATTATAGTCTGATGCACATCAAAATCTCTGTGTTGCAAAAGGTGCAACCTAGTGATTAAACTCCTTCATCGCACTGAGAGGAGAGGATCACCTTGCTGGTAAGTTTTGCCTAAGACATTTTTTTTAAGTATTAGGGAGAAGTAAACTATTGGGAATATTATTTAGTGTGTTTGTGCTTTTAATAGTCAGTAAGGCAGCTAATAAACAGAAGTTAGTGTGTTTGTATTTCCCAACCTCCCACCCACCCCTAGCTCATCCTTTAATTTATAGACAGGTGCCACTTTCACACTAAAAAAAAAAGAAAATCATTCTTTTAACTTCACTTCACGAATTCTCCACACCTTATTGAGAGTTTGATCATTCCCCTGTAGAGCATTACCAGACATATAAGGGTAGATTTTCAGACATACGTGTGCGCGCGTCCATGTGCGCCCGCTACCAGGCGCACACACATGAACGCCCGATTTTATAACATGTGCGCGCAGGTGCATGCATGTTATAAAATCAGGGGTCGGTGCGTGCAGGGGGGTGCACAGTTGTGTATCTGTGGGCACCAACGCCCGCGGCCTCGATCAGTTCCCTCCCAGTCCGCTCCAATTTCGGAGCGGACTGGGAGGGAACTTCCTAACCCCCTACACTTACCTCCCTTCCCCTAACCTACCCGTCCCCTAGCCCTAACCTAGCCTCCCCAAAACATTTTATTGTACCTCTTGCGCCTGCCTCAGGGCAGGCGCAAGTTGCGTGGAGCAGCACCCTACCGGCTAGTGTTCCTCCGACATGGCGGCAAATGGCCACTGTGCAGGGAGCCTCTAACCCCACCCCGCCCCTCCCCCTCCGTGCCCTTTTCCCGAAGCCCAGGGACTTTCATGCGTCCCGGGGATTACGCACGTAGCCGGGCCTTTGAAAATTTGGTCCATAATGAATACACTAATACATTTAAAGGATGCTAATTAGACACATTCCTACTCCCATAGCAACCTAAAACTTAATTAGGAATGAACAAATTTGAGATGAAAGCAGCAGTCCAGCAGCAAGAGGGGGACCTCCCAGTCTTTTGCATCGCGTGTCACATATATGATTTTTTTTATCCGCCGGTGAGAAGTTGTACATGTGCATACAATGCAAAGAGCTCCTGTCTCTCAGAGAACGAGTCTGATCCCTGGAGGCTAGAGTGGCAGACCTGGAGGAGCTGAGGCAGACAGAGAGGTATATAGATGAGACCTTCAGGGACATAGTAGCCAAGTCCCAACTTCAGACTGGCAGCCCTGTTATAGAGTCCATCAAGCTAGGGTGCGAGAACATAGTAGAAATGTCATCTTTTTGAGACTTTCCTCACTCCAAATGATGCCAAATCTTCACCAAAGTGTACTGTGTTGTTCGTACGTCTCATTCTACATGTGAAACTGGCCTCTAAACCCTATACTACCGCTAACACCTCACTTCGACCTATCAGGTGGCCCTCCTATAGAGATATAAATACTTAACTAGTATGAGGGCCTTGTAGATAGTCTCTCTGTCTGATCTTGTGATAACATGCTCCCTTTTGGATAACACATGCATTTGGATAACACATGCATTATTGATGAATCTAGGCAGTCAAAAAAAGCAAACAGAATTTTAGGAAGTGAATGGTGAATAAAACTGAGAATGTCATAATATTTTTATATTGCTTCATGGTGAGACCACACCTTGAATAGTCTGTGAAATTCTGGTCACCGCATCTCAAAAAAGATATGATAGAGGCCTATAAAATCTTGAGATGATTATAACAGGTAAGAACGTAAGATATGCCATACTGGGTCAGACCAAGGGTCCATCAAGCCCGGTATCCTGTTTCCAACAGTAGCCAATCCAAGTAAATGTGGATTGGTTATTTACTCTTTCAGATAGTACAAGGACTAGGGGGCACTCCATGAAATTAGAAAGTAGCATATTTAAAACAAACCAGAGAAAATTCTTTTTCACTCAATGCACAATTAAAGTCTGGAATTCATTGTTGGAGGATGTGGTTAAGGAAGTTAGTGTAGCTGGGTTTAGAAAAGGTTTGGACAAGATCCTGGAGAAGTCCATAAACTGCTATCAACCAAGTTGACGTAAGACTGAATTTTCGATGGCCTGCGTTTATAAAATTTGGGGAATACACACATGGCTGGGCCGTGTGCATAACGAGTGCATTTTAGAAACGGCCCGGCCATGCGCATTATCTCCTGGTACTTGCAGAAGTCCCGGGCCAGTGAATAAGGGTGGGCCAGGAGGTGGGTTCTGGGTGGGGAGGAGCAGGGCGGAAGCTGACAAAGACAACGGCTATTAGGCCCTGTCCTGGGGAAGCGTGCGCTGGAAGCTGGCCGGCGGGTGGAAGTTACTTCTGCTCCAAAGGAGCAGTAAGTATTAAAACAAAAAAAATTAGACTAGCTAGGTAGGGATTAGGGGTCGGGGAGGAGAGGGAAATAGGTAGGAAGGGTAGTTAGGGGGATACGAAAGTTCCCTCCCAGTTCACTCCTTAATTGGAGCGGACTGGGAGGGAACTGGGGAAGGCCTATTTGGGTCGCTGTGCGTTGGTTTTTAAAATCCCCCCCCCACACACACATGCGCGAGTCCCGACCTGCCTGCACATGTGTGCGTGGATATTAAAATCTGGTGCGCATGAGCGCGCGGGAACCTTATTTTATTACATATGTGTGGGTTTTGATGGAACTTCAGTCTAATAATCTGCCAGATACTTCCTATAGATCCCGATTGGCCACTCTTGGAAACAGGATGCTAGGCACCTGATCCAGCATGGCCATCTTATTATGTTCTTAAAGCTGATGTATGTTATATTCTGAAATTTGTCAAGTCATGGAAAACTTCACTGCGTTGACAGCCTTCAGCTGGTTTCAGCCAAAGTATTCCTGTAAAAATAAAATATTTTATTTTTACTGATGTGACTGAATGTGTCTTCAGCGCATACATATCTATAGAATAATCATACAAAAAATGTGATCGCAATCACCTGAGATTACCTTATCTTAAACTTTTGCATCTTAGATGTTCCACCCAACTTCTGGGAAAACCATTGACAGTAGAGATTTACCCTTCCTTTAAGTCACACTATAGAATACAATTGTGTGGGAGATAGATCTCTTATTCTCCCCCATTTTATGTAGACCCCTGATGAATCAAGAATCATAAGCTTAGCATCTTCTGGTAACTTCTCAGAAATCCAGAGCCACCATGGGTAGGGCATTTCTGTTTCCCCTCAGGAGCTCTACAATTATTGTAATAGACATAGGGCTTTTAGGGCAGAAGTGGAAAATTAAAAACATGTGAGGCAAGCATTTGCGGCTTTTGGGAGCAATCGTGGGGAATCAGGTCTGGATTTCTAATTAAGAAGAGTAGGCACCCACCTAAGAGCACCTTCTCCATCCCCATGGCCTTCTCTCCCGTGCACCATACAGCTTTAGGTGCAGTATGTGTTCAGACCCATCACCTTACAGGTGCAGGTGATCAAGGGCTGATGGCATTTGGAGCACTGGAAAACGGAATCATTGCTGGGTCACCCAGTGCTTTTAAGTGGTCTGACAGGATAGTGCCACGCAGGCCAAGTAGTGCTTGGGAGTGAGAGAGTGGCAGATATGGAGGTAGATAAGCCTTTCCCCACCCCCACATCTCTGGAGAAAGTCCCCCACCCCTTCCTGCACCTAGGGACATCTAGAAAGTAAATCTGACCCTGGGTATAGAAGAGGTCGGAGGTGGAAAAGACTGTGAAAGAATGATAGGAAGGAGGAGGCCAATGGGTCCAGAATAATGTGGATGGAGACAAGAGAGACAAATGGAGAGAAAGTATGACAGAGAGGGAAAAGAAATGGGATTTGCTTACACTTGGAATGGAGCTGCTTTAGGTAGGTGTAAATGTATTTCCCGGGAAGAGCTCTGGCTGTGTTTCTCTGGGGTCAGGAAGATATGGCCATGGCACACAGCTGAATATCTCCCAAGATGAAGAAAGTATTCCAGGAGGTATCCAGCCACTTACTTTTCTCCTGAATTTGGCAGAACAGAGGGAGGTCTCTGTGAATAATGAAAAGTAAGACTTGGCAAATTCAAATAATCAATCGATGACAAAAAATGCAAAACTCAGAATGTGGAGAAAGCAATCACACAGAAGAGTGGGTGAATTGTGTCTCCACCTGCATCAGCATTATTGTGTGCCCTTGTCACTTGCTAGTCAACATTTCTCATTATTATGGCTTCATTAAACGTTAGGGAGATTAATGAGTAACCAATGACTGCTAGGGTTTGCAAATGCTTTTCTTTCTCATGCTTAGCAGTAGCCATGTTTTACTGCTATTCACAAGCTAACAAACAGAACCAGTTTCTCCTTTTCTCTTCACTTCTTCTGGAAAGAGAGTTGAAACTTTTGCTGTCTGAACAGCAATGTTTACTCTTTATTGTAGAATTTAAAAGATATAATGTACACAATTAAGAGAAAAATATGTACTTGCTAGGACTTTCAACAGAGTCCATGTCAATGAAACAGGTTGATCCAGGCCTGGTTTTATCCCATAACAGGACTACAAATGTAGTCCTGCTTTCAAGGATATTAGAATTGCAAATGTGAATATCCACTGGGGATAAAATCAGAACTGGATTAGATTGTCTAAATCAGCGGTTCTCAACCGGTGTGTTGCGACACACCAGTGTGTCACCAAGCATATGCAGGGGTGTCGCCACACTTCCCGGTTCCCCCGCTGGCCAAGCTGCTCCTCCTGCCCCAGTAAAATAGGAGCTTAGCTTCCTCCCGGGCTTAAAATGCTGATAGCCCGAGCGGAACACGGCAGGAGAGCTGGCCTGGAGAAAGGACTCCCATCCGCCGGCGTGGCTGATGTTGCTCCTCTTTTTCTCCGCGCCACGCTGCTCATTCTTCAGGCCGCACCTCTCTTCTCTTCTTCGGGCTGATGCTGCCCGCACTAGCATGGTCTCTTCTTCCCGCCCCCCCCCCCCCCCCCCCCCGCGACCTGGAAGAGGAAGTGGTATGCAGCAGCTGTGCGCACGGGAAGAAGAGACCATGCACCGGCCCCAGGGAGAGGTGTGAGGAAATAACATAAAAGAGCCTTGAAGCTGAGCTTCCCCCACAGAGGATCCTGGACTCTCAGAAAGCTGTTAGTGTGGAGGGAACTGTGGAATTAGGGTCCACCCATTATGATGTGTGGGGACTCTGTATTAATATTAAGGTTTCCCCATCCAGGGGTTACAGATAAATTGTCTTATGTTTTCCTGATTCCACTGTTAAACTTGGGGTTTAATGGAAAGTTGTCATTTAAATATAATTTTTATTTCTTGACATATGTGCTACTATATTGCTTGTCAATATGTATTTCTTTTAGCAAGATATAAGAACCTAAAAACCATCATACTGGGTCAGTCCAAGGGTCCATCATGCCCTGTATCTTGTTTCTAACCATGGCCAGTCCAGGATCTGAAAGAGTGATAGATTCCATGCTGATTATATCCAGAGATAAGCAGTGGCTTTCCATGAGTCTACCTGGTTGGTTAATAACAGTTTGTGGATTTTTTTCCAGGAACTTGTCCAAACTTTTTCTAAACATATTTATGATAACTGCCTTTACCACATCCTCCAGCAATGACTTCCTGAGATTAATTGGGTATTGAGTGAACAAAATATTTTCTCTAATTTTTTTAAATATGCTGCTTGATAACTTCATGGAGTGATCCCTAGTCTTTTTATTTTTGAAAGAGTAAACAACCAAACTGCATGTACTCATTCCACTCTACACATGATTTTATAGACCTTTATCATATTTCCCCTCAGCTGTCAATTCTCCAAGCTGGAATCTTAACCTCTTTAGCTTTTTCTCATAGGAGAGACATTTCATTACCTTTATCATTTGATCACCCTTCTCAGCACCTTTTTTGAAATTTTTTAATTTAGATATTTTATATACTATCATTCCATGTAAAGATCAAAACGGTTTACAAAAGTAACATTCATAACGATAAATCAACAAATAATGATAAGTTACAGAGGTAGTGTTCATAAACAGACTTTAACCTCTAGCATATGAAATGAATGTTCTAATACATATTAACTAAAGTTCTAGGACCTAAAATAAAATAATATAACAAATTTCACATATTAGTCTCTTGTTTAATTTTTTCCTCATGCTTCAATTGTTGTCTAATGTAAATCCTCTTATCTTCATTCCCCCCTGCCGTAGAAGCAGTGAGCTGTGCTGTATATGTATTCAAAGTGAAGTATCAGGTTTAATTGGTTAGGGGTAGTAACCGCCGCAACAAGCAAGCTACTCCCACGCTTATTTGTGAATGCAAATCCTTTGTCCCACATTTCCTCTTGAAGCATAGAGCAATGTTGGAGTCGCGTTAACCGTGTGTATGTTTATTGAATAAGGGTATCAACCACCAGGAAGTAGCCATCATTCCCGCAAGCCACCCCCATGCCTCTTCTCTTCATTCACATCCTCGAGACTTTATGGACTTCCTGATATAGTTCCAACAATCAGGGCGCGCCTCAGAGCTAGGACCCGCCCCTCGCCCTACAAGAGGTCCATTTCCGGTGCTTTGAAGAGTGGGAGCAGTGTCGTATCAGCTATAGCTACCACATGCCATGGGCATCCATAACACATTTCATGTCTTGCTGTTGAAGCCTTTGGTCCTCTCCTGGCCCTCCCGTAGAGATCCTTCTCCTCCACGGATATCCACTGAACCGGACTCCACTCTCCAGGTAAGAGAGGTCCTCAATGTCCATCGGCGTCGAGGTAGATGGGAGTACCTCTTAGCCTGGGAGGGTTATGGGGCCGAGGAGAATTCATGGGAACCCTCCCACAACATTCTCGACAAAACTCCTGAAAGCCTTCCATACAGCCCATCCAGACAAGCCATGGCCGCATAGAGGGAGGCCTAGAAGGGGGGGGGGGGGGGTACTGTTGTGCGCCCTGTCCGCACCCAGGCTGCACATGGGCCTGCTCACCTTGCTAACTCCTCTGCATGTCATGGGTCGGCCTCCCCAGCAGCAGCCGCGAGCTCCACTAGGCCTTGGCGTCCTCTTGGCGGCGGTCGCCGGGCCTTTCACTGTGCACAGGCCTCACGCTGGAGAACAGCATCTCCAGTGGCATCAGCCACGCCCCTACATGCGTGCGTGCGCACGGACCACCCAGCCTCTTGTAGGGCAGGAGCGGGTCCTAGCTCTGCGGCGCGCCCTGATTGATAGAACTATATCAGGAAGTCCCTGCCTGCACTTCTTTGTCTTGGCAATTTGGTCGGCATTGTATTGTGTGCTAGGTTGCCTCCGCGTTCACAGTCTTGTTCCAGTCTTGTTCCAAGGACCGACCTGATTGCCAAGGCAAGGAAGTGCAGGCAGGGACTTCCTGATATAGTAGGTAGGAATTGCAACAATTGTGGCATTTACCGCAAAGTGTGAAAAAGTTATCACACTCTGCATTAATAACTATGCGAAGCACTAAGATAGCGCACTTTGTGATAAATAGGCTATTACCATAAAACACGCCCCTCTTCCTAATCGCATGCGATAGTTTGATGAATCCTGGCCCAAGAGTGTCTACTTAACCAAATAGTCTTTTTAGGGTTTAAGTTGCGATAGTTCTTGCTGTATTTCTTTCATATACGTTGAAAGTGTCAATACTGTTTTTTCAAATGATTTGGAGAATGGAATGTAAAACTGTATGTTGTCAGCATACAAGAAGAAAGTAATTCTTAACTCCACCAGTAATTTACACAGTGGAAGCATATAAATATTGAATAGTGTTGCCGAGAGGACTGAGCCTGGAGGGACCCCTGTATAAATGTGAAATGTATCAGATATGTGATTGCACAATTTAACTTGGAATATTCCATTAGATATGAAGGAAAAGAACTATCTGAGAATACTATTGTCGATCCCAATGTTGCTCAGCTGATGGCACAGCAGGATATGGCCACAGTGTCAAAAGCGACTGTTAAGTCGATTAGCAGAAGAAAATAAGATTCATCAGCATCAAACCCTTGTATAACAGTCCATTAATGAGAAGAGTAAAGTCTTAGATGAACGGTTTCCTAACTCCAAAGGGGTAGATTTTCATAGGTGCGTGCACTTCACGGCGCACACACATGGATGTGCTGATTTTATAACATGCGTCCAAATTGGATATTGGACGATGGTTATCCCAATCGTCGATTCTACCAGTTTTATTTTTTAGAATCGGCTTGTTTTAACCCATGTGGAACAATTCCTTCTGTGAGAGAATGGTTAATTAAGGTTGTGATTGATGGAGTGATAATACTGTGTACTTTTTCAAGGAACTGGCTGGAATTAGGTCACATGGGTGAATAGCAGGATTAATTAATTTTAATAATTTGACTGATTTCAAGATTAGTTATTATTTCGAACGTGGACCACTTAACCAGGCCATGTGAATCTTCAGGTGCTTTGGTGGAATAACAGATAAGGAATTGAGTTTTCAACCTATTGATTTTGTCTAAGAAGCATGTGGCATATTCATTGCAAGCGGCCTTTGAGAAGTTATAGTTTCTCAAGATGGAAGATGACGGGTCCTTAATTAAATGTATAACAACATCAAAGAGCAATTTAGAATTAAATGTTACCCTGTGAATCTGTTTTGCATAGTAATATTTTTTTGTTTTGTTGGTTAGTGCTTGGTATTTTGTTAGGAGAGATTTATATTTTTCTAGGTATTTAGATGACTGTCATTTCCACCATTGTTTCTCTAATTTTCTAAGGTTCTGTTTAGAGCATCTTAAATGTATCTTTTCTAGTTCCGATATTTGTTTTTTTGAGATGTGCCGACCAGAAATGCACATAGTATGCTAGGTGCGATCAGACCATAGAGCAATGAAGGTATTATGATATTCTCTGCTTTATTCTCCATTCCTTTCCCTGAATATTTGAAGGAGAAATGTTCTCTCTCTGTTTCCCCTAGGGCTCATAGCTCTTGTTTGGATTTCAGACTTGTCATCCTATCTTTAAAGGAATTGAGGAAAAGTAAATCAAGATTAAGAATCTTTACGGATATGAACCCTGTTTGTTGGAATGAGCTGCCATTGCAATTGAAACGTTGCCAGAACTTTATGTAATTTAAATGCTCTCTTAAGACTACATTTTAGAGGTTAAATGATATTGATATTTTGTTTTATTTTTATTTTTTTAGGTTTGATATTGTTTTGAATTCAGATTAAATTTTATTGTTTCTAATTTAATTTTAATTGTATTTTTATAATTTTGTTACATACTTTTTATTGGTTATTTGATTATTGTATATTTGATTATTTATTTTAAATTTTATTATCATTATACTTTTATAATTTTTTTGTAATGTAGAGTTTGTTTTATTGTTTCTCGCCTTGTACTGAATTATTTTTCAGACAAGATGTGTAAAAAATGATGTAATTAAATGAAATTGACAAGTGTAAATTTGAAACTTGCTTAAATTAAAAAAAGAGAATGAAGCATGAAAAATGTACAAGACTGAGATCTTAAATGGTCCTATTTCAGAGCCATTTGTCAAGGCCTTTAAAGAAACAATGCTGCTTTTTCACAGGACGTATCCCAATCTTTGACCAGGAGGACCAGCCGGATAAAGGTAGTGATCTGGCAACATTGGCCCTGTTTCCTCCTGTCATCATGATGCCTTCTCAGTCGGGCAAAGGGCAGCAGTATCTAATGCTTTCAAGCTTATAATGGGCAGCACTACCACACTAGTGAGTTATGTTTTTGGAAACATCTGGAATATATTATGTGTTTGATTTTTTGCAATCACCAGTATCCTTTATTAAGAGACATTTGACTCAGTACCAGTATTCCACTACTGGTGTTCTACAAAGTTTTATAAATGATATTATGCGTTCTTTTCAGGATGATTACAGAGTGAGTTTTACTATCATGTTTTTCCTTTCTGCTGTATGATGAGATTCTAATCTTTTTTTCTCTGTGCTTCCTTGACCTTCCTGGATAGCACCAGAGTGTTTTCTGATAGGTTGCAGGCATGAGTGGTGGCCAGGGGTTCAGAAGCTAGCTAATGCAGTGTCTGTTTCATCAGGTAACCTTTATAGAGGAAGAACACTGATACTTTTTTATAACAAGCATGTTGAGAGCCAACTGATTGGTAACTTTTTTTAATATATAGTAGTATTGCCAAACTGAATTTGCTCTCATATTACATTCAAGCACTATATGAAGAGCTGCTAGAAATTCTGATACAAAAAACTGTCTGTGACCACTAGGTGACATTGTTGATCCAGTTTAACAACAAGGCAGCACTGACTGTTTCTAAAGAAACAGTTGATTCATCGATTTAGGTTTATCCATAATTCACACTCTCTAAGGATTTCCAGCTGCCATTTCTTTAAAGTCTTTCCTATTAATGACATCCTGCATTTTTTTTTAACATCAGGAATCAATGGTTAGATAGGAATAAGTCATACACATTGGGAGCTGATTGTTAGTGTTAGACATATCCTGTAATCAATCACTGATTCGTTTGTGTGCTTGAAATAAAGTGACATGAGGGGAGGGTGTTCTTCCTGTACCAAAGAACACTTTTGCATATACAAGCAACCTCATACAGGCTCTCTCACTCTCCTGCACACCCACATTCCCTCATACAGAGTCCCTCTCTCTTGCATACACACCCACAAAAGCTCCCTTTCTCTCTCACACATACATCCTCACACAGGCTACTTATGACTCTCTCTCTCACACACCCCTTCACACAGGCTCTCTCACACACAAACACAATCCCTTTGCACAGGTTAGCACCCTTACATACACACAATCCCTTTTTCATATACACCAGCTCCCAATCTCTCACACACACATACATGAAGATATGCTGTTTACCTGCAGCAGTGTTTCTCAACCAGTGTGCCATGGCACATGGTGTGCTTTCAGACCTGATCAGATATGCCACAGAAAAGTCACAACTATCTGATGCTCAAATCCAGGCCAGCACCTATACATTGGGAAAACAAAAAGAATAGCTTCTTATACTGTCTCTCCAATAACCTTTGAACATTTAAGGTGGTCCATCACAGAACAAGTGGAGAGACCATGACAAAGTGGAAATTTGTCAATGCTTTTGAATTATAGAGAACAGCAGTGGATCTTCCACTTAGACACAGTAAATCCACATGGAATGAATGAATTTATAGATTGTTTTGCAATGATTTAAAACCCAGGCCAATCTTAATAATGTGACCAGTATATTCCAACTTCGTTATGATGTGGTGTATATAAAATGGTTGCTGGGAGTTGCAGGGATCCATTTTGGCAATGGCACAACCCCTAAAGAAGCCTGTAAAACACGGCGCTGTGTTAGGTATCACAAGTTTGAAAAATATTTGGGGAAGTGAAGAGATCAGCTAAAAGAGAGAAATATTGTTTTGTGATAAAGTAATTTGAATTGAACAGTTTGGTTCTTTCAGCAATGCGTGACATATAGCAAAATTTTATGTACCAGAGGCAGCATGGATTCACTAGGGGAAGATCCTGTCAGACAAATCTGATTGACTTTTTTGACTGGGTAACCAAGGAATTGGATCAAGGAAGAGCACTCGATGTAATCTACTTGGATTTCAGCAAAGCTTTTGATACGGTTCCGCACAGGAGACTGGTGAATAAAATAAGAAGCTTAGGAGTGAGTGCCGAAGTGGTGGCCTGGATTGCAAACTGGTTGACAGACAGAAGACAATGTGTGATGGTAAATGGAAGTCTCTCTGAAGAGAGAGCGGTTTTAAGCGGTGTACCGCAAGGATCAGTGTTGGGACCGATCCTGTTCAATACCTTTGTGAGCGACATTGCGGATGGGATAGAAGGTAAAATTTGTCTTTTTGCAGACGACACTAAGATCTGCAATAGAGTGGACATGCCAGAAGGAGTGGAGAGAATGAGACGGGATTTAAGGAAACTGGAAGAGTGGTCGAAGATATGGCAGCTGAGATTCAATGCCAAGAAGTGCAAAGTCATGCATATGGGGAGAAGAAATCCGAATGAACTGTATTCGATGGGGGGGGGGGGGAAGACTGATGTGCACGGAGCAGGAGAGAGACCTTGGGGTGATGGTGTCTAATGATCTGAAGTCAGCGAAACAATGTGACAAGGCGATAGCAAAAGCCAGAAGAATACTGGGCTGCATTGAGAGAGGAATATCGAGTAAGAAAAGGGAAGTGATTATCCCCTTGTACAGGTCCTTGGTGAGGCCTCACCTGGAGTACTGTGTTCAGTTGAGAGACCGTATCTCCAAAGAGACAGAGACAAGATGGAAGTGGTCCAGAGAAGGGCGACCAGAAAGGTGGAGGGTCTTCATAGAATGACTTATGAGGAGAGATTGAAGAATCTAAATATGTACACCCTGGAAGAAAGGAGGAGCAGGGATGATATGATTCAAACTTTCAGATACTTGAAAGGTTTTAACGATCCAAAGACAACGACAAACCTTTTCCATCAGAAAAAAATCAGCAGAACCAGGGGTCACGAGTTGAAGCTCCAAGGAGGAAGACTCAGAACCAATGTCAGGAAGTATTTCTTCACAGAGAGGGTGGTGGATGCCTGGAATGCCCTTCCAGAGGACGTGGTGAAGACTAGAACTGTGAAGGACTTCAAAGGGGCGTGGGATAAACACTGTGGATCCATCAAGTTTAGAAGACGTGAATGAAGAGTGGGTGGCTTGCGGGAATGACAGCTACTGCCTTTAGATAATACCCTTATTCAATAAACATACACACGGTTAATGCGACTCCAACATTGCTCTAAGCTTCAACGGCAAGAGGAAGTGTGGAAAAAAAAAAGGATTTGCATTCACAAAAAGCGGGGTGTAGCTTGCTTGTTATGGCGGTTACTACCCCAAACCAAATAAGCCAGATACTTCACTTTCAACACATATCCAGCATAGCTCTTTGCTTCAACGGCAGGGGAGAAAGTCTGACACTTCATGCATATCCAACATAGCTTTCTGCTTCAACGGCAAGGAAGAAATTCTGATACTTCACTTTCAACGCATATCCAGCATAGCTCTCTGCTTCAACGGCAGGGGACAAAGACTGATACTTCACGCACATCCAACATAGCTGCTTCAACGGCAGGGGAGAAAGTCTGATACTTCACGCACATCCAGCATAGTTCTCAGCTTCAACGGCAGGGGGAATGTAGAAAGGTGGATCTATATACAGACAATAACCAACAAGGACTGAGTTACATAGTCTGGGTAAACAAAGGCATGGGTGTAGCTTGCTTATTGCGGCAGTTACTACCCCTAACTATGATAGATATTCACTTGGATGCAGTTCCAATACTGCTCTCTACATTAATGGTGGGGGTGGAAGGGAAATTGAACCAAAAGGTTACTAAGAGCCAAGAGTAACAGAAGTATGAGAGAAAAAAAAAGTGCATAACTTGCTGGGCAGACTGGATGGGCCGTTTGGTCGTCTTCTGCCGTCATTTCTATGTTTCTATAAAAAAAAGTTAGCGAGATCTATGATTAAATTAAGGAAGCTACATTGCAGTATGATTAATTTCACTTCAAGTGAAAATATTAGCTCCAATATATATGTGAAGGGCTCTATTTTGAATTATCTACCTGCCTAGAAACATTGTCCCCAGGATTCTAGCACAGGAGTCCTTAACTCTAATCCTCAAAGTATGCAACCATGTCTGGTTTTCAAAGTAACCAAAATATGCAAATGGATCTAGCTACTGGACCAAATGTATGCAAATATGGCTGATGATTTTTCATTGCTGAGATCCTGAAAACTAGGTCTGTTTCTGACCCTTGAGGATCAACATTGAGACCCTCCGTCCTAGAATATCGATTTTACAATCTGGGAAGCATGCTTCCTCATAGGGGGGTAGATTTTCAAAAAACGCGAATAGGCGTACTTTTGCTGGCGCATCAGGCGCCAGCAAAAGTACGCTGGATTTTAGTAGATACCCGCTAAAATCCTGGATCGGCGCGCGCAAGGCTATGAATTCTGTATAGCTGGCGCGCGCCAAGCCGCGCAGCCTACCCCCGTTCCCTCCGAGGCCGCTCCGAAATCGGAGCGGCCTCGGAGGGAACTTCCTTTTGCCCTCCCCTCACCTTCCCCTACCTAACCCACCCACCCGGCCCTGTCTAAGCCCCCCCCTTACCTTTGTCGGGGGATTTACGCCTCCCAGAGGGAGGCGTAAATCCCCGCGCGCCAGCGGGCCGCTAGCGCGCCGTGACGCAACCTGAGGGCGGGTCCGGAGGGCGCGGGCCCGCCCCCGAAACGCTCCCGGCATGCCCCCTAAACGCCGCGACGACCGGGCACGCCCCCGACACGCCCCCCTCGGAGAACCCCGGGACTTACGGATTTAGGCGAGCAGGGCTCTTAAAATCCGCCCCAGTGTGATTACATAGGATATGTTCAGTAGAAGGTACAAAATGGTCTGGCATAAGAAAAACACAAAAGTGGAATGCATCATACCATCTTACTATTTTGAATCTATTATGGCATCCTATATCAAAGCATTTTACAATTTCACCAATCATAGGGTCCTATTTACTAAGCATTTTTCCCATAGGCTCAAATGGGAATAAAGTATTAGTAAATCAGGCCCATAATCCCATTATTAGGCAAAATCATAAAAGTAAAATAAGATGCCCATGAATCCCATACAAAGCAGTGTGATACGGTGACCAAAACCAGAGGGATGCTAGAGACATAACCAGTATAGAAAGAAGGTGTTAATACCTCTGTAAAGATTGTCAGTGAGATCTCACCTAGAATATTGTTCTAGAGCTCGTGCTTCCAAAACAAACCCACTTAGGATTGCAGATTGGAGGTATATAAATTTATATAAATAAATACATAGACAGGCTGGAAGCGGTCCAGAGAAAGACTACCAAAATGGTGCAAGGTCTACACCAGAGGCCATATGTGGTGAGACTTGAAGACCTAAATATGTCTTACCTACAGAAAAATGGAGACAGGGGGATACAATAGAGACATTCAAATACCTCAAAAGTATAAACATGCACAAGAAGCAAACTTTTTCCAGAGGAAAGAATGTTCTTGGCAAGAAGCCATGTATGAGGCTGCAAGGGGATAGACAGGAGATATATAAAAAGTATTTCTTTATGGAAAGGGTGGTGGATGAATGGAATGGCCTCCTATTTGAGGTAGTGGAGACAAAAATGATAATGGAATTCAAGAAAATATGGGGTAAGCACAAATGATCCCCATTTGCAAAGAAGTATGTCATTGATGTGTTTTTATTGTACACCAGTTTGATGTTTTTGAAAATTAGTTTAGTAAATAAAATTGCCATTGCCAAGTAAGGAGAAAACTGAGATGCACTGGGTTCCATGGCATTGCACCAGGAATGACATTGGGCAGACTAAATAAGACTACAGTCCTTTCCTTTCAAAATAAAGTACATAATTCTGAAAATGCAAAACTATGTGCATTGTTTCTTTGGCAGTTGTGCAGCCAAAGAAGAGGAGAAGCTGTGTGGCTGCCGGTGGAGCCCACCCGGCGGCAGCCAGGTGGGCTCCACCGGCAGGCTTCTATGCCGGTGGCTTCCACCTGCAGCCGGCGGTGCTGCAGGTGGAAGCCACACAGCTTCCACCTGCAGCACCACCAGCTACCATGTAACAGCCTACCTGTGTGTGTGTGAGTGAAAGAGGAAGCCTGCCTCTGTGTGTTTATGTGAAAGGGAAGCCTGCCTGAGTGTGTGTGTTTGTGTGAAAGAGGAAGACTTTCTGCATGGTGTGTGTGTGAATGGGAGCCTACCTGAGATGTGTGTGTGTGAATGGAAGTCTTCCTGAGATGTGTGTGTGTGTGTGTGTGTGTATGTGAAGGGGAGCCTACCTGAGATGTGTGTGTGTGAATGGAAGTCTTCCTGAGATGTGTGTGTGTGTGTGTGTGTGTTTGAAGGGGAGCCTATCTGAGCTGTGTGTGTGTGTGTGTGTGAATGGAAGTCTTCCTGAGATATGTGTATTTGTGTAAATGGGAGCCATCCTGGGATATATGTGTGTGTGGTGTGTTTGTGTGTGTTACACCTGGGGGAATTCTGCGCAAAAAAATGTAAAATTCTGTGCACAAAAACAAAATTCTTCAAAATTCTGTATACTTTATATTGGTTAAAATATCACAATTTACATGACAGTCTTCAAGTAATTACATTTTAAATTAATATAGAAAAAAGTTATTACTTAATAATGCAGAATTTTAAATATTTTGAGCAGAATTTCCCTAGAAAGTCACTGTAAGAGTGTCCCTTTCACTCTCTCTCCCTACTCTCCTGGCCACTTTGCCCTCTCAGGCCACAACTCCTCCATCTGCCAGTATCTCTCCCTTCCACCTCTATTGCCACTCCCAGCATTTGGTCCCGTTCTCAGTACTGCCCCTCACACAGGCTCCCTCTGTCTCTTTCTCTCTCACACATATGCTCCCTCTCTCTAGTGCACATACATGCAACCTCATACAGGCTCCCTAACTCTCTTGCACACACACATATTCCCTCATACAAAGTCCCTCTCTCTCGCACACACTCATCCCCTCATACAGGGTCCCTCTCTCTTGCATACACACCCACACAAGCTCCCTTTCTCTCTCACGCATATACCCTCACATAGGCTACCTATGTCTCTCTCTCTCTCTCTCACACGCTCCTTCACATAGGCTCTCTCACACACATACACAATCCCTTCACACAGGTTAGTACCCTCACATACACACGATCCCTTTTTCATATACACCAGCTCCCAATCTCTCATATTCCCAGTCTCCAGGTATGGAAAAAAGGATTTTTTAAATCCTTATTTGTTTTAATTATTGCTTAATGTTTGATGTGTCTGCTATTTTCAAATATTTTATTGGTATTTGGGAAATTTTGGATATTCTATTCATTAACTGGTTTGAAATATTTATTCTTTTTATGAATATGATTTTACTGTTATGATGTTTTATATTTCTTGATTTTATTATATTTAATGCTTTATGAAGAATGGTAATATTTCTTTTTTTCCATTGTTGCTCTGCATATAGAGGCTGGCTTGTTGTGGGTTCCAGTTCAGTTCTTTTCAGCATATTTTTATTTATACTTCCTGGCAGTGGCATAGCCAGAACTGATTTTTTGGCTGGACCCAAGGTTAACATGGGCAGGGGTGGATTGGCCTATCGGGGCTTCGGGTATGTTCTGGTGGGCCAGTCAGGCCAGTCATGCTGTTGCGGAACTGTGGCCAGGCTGTGCAGCTGAAGAGAAGAATCTGCTGTTGACTGGGCTGCGGGGCTGAAGAGAAGAGGATGCCGTCGGCTTTCTCTTTTTTGCCTTGCAGCCCAGCTAACAGGGCCCTCTTCTTTTCAGCTGCGCGGCCTGGCTGACAGCGGCCTTTTTCCTTTGGTCACACTGCTGAAGCAAAGAGGTCCCTGTCAGCTGGGCTTTAAGGCAGAAAATAGAAGGCTGAGGTCTACAGGGCTGCACTGCCAAAGAGAAGAGTCCCTGTCAGCTGGTATATTCCGGGGAGAGAGAGTGAGCAAGAGAGTGTGTGTGTTTGTGTGTGTGAGAGCATATGTATGTGAGATTGACCATGTAGGCATGTGTGAGAGAGCATATGTATGAACAAATAGGGGTAAATTTTAAAAGCCCTGCACGCGTAAATCCAGCTGGATTTACGCGCGCAGATGATGCATAGGCCACCGATGCGCGCAAAGCCCCAGGACGCACGTAAGTCCCGGGGCTTTGCTTGGGGGGGGGGCGTGAAGGGGGCGTATCGGGGGTGGCGTGGCATTCAGGGGCGTTCTGGGAGCGGGGCTGTGGGCGTGGTGCCGGCCCTGGGGCATTCCGGGGGTGTGGCTGAGGCCTCCAAAGCAGCCCCTGGGCCGGGGAATGGCGTGCCAGCAGCCAGCCGGCGCGCGCAAATTACTCGACAAAGCTGGGGGGGGGGTTAGTTAGGGATGGGAGGTGGGTTAGATAGGGAGGGGAAGCCGGGGGGGGAGGCCCCCAGAAAAACGTTCCCTTCAAGGCCGCTCCGATTTCAGAGCGGCCTTGAAGGGAATGGGGAAAGCCATCGGGGCTCCCCTCGGGCTCGGCGCGTGCAAGGTGCACATGTGTGCATCCCCTTGGGCGCATGTTATAAAATCGGGCATAGATTTGTTCGCGCCGGGTTGCACGAACAAATCTACGCCCGCGCGTATGTTTTAAGGTCTGCCCCATAGCATGTAAGAGAGCATGTGGGTGAACATGTGTAGGAGCATGTATGCATGTGAGCAAATGGCATGTAAGACTTCATGTGTATGGGAGAAAGAAGCTGTGCAGGCCTGAGGAAGCCTCTGTTTGTATGTTCTGGGGAGAGAGAGAGTGTGCATGAGAGAATATGTTCGCATATATGTATGTGAGAGAGCATATGCATGTATATGTGAGACAGCATGTGAAAGAGAATATGTGTGAGGATGTGTGAGTAAGCAAGTGTGTGTGTGTGTTGGAGAATATGGAAATGTGAGAGAGAGAAGACAAAGTTGTACCACTCCCTCTCTGAACTAATCCATAACAATTTCAGGGTGACTTGAAATCAAATGTTCCCAGGTATGGAGAGCAGGGCATTATTTTTATCCTTATTATTTTTAATAATTGGGTGTTAAGAACATAAGAACATAAGAACATGCATACTGGGTCAGACCAAGGGTCCATCAAGCCCAGCATCCTGTTTCCAACAGTGGCCAATCCAGGCCATAAGAACCTGGCAAGTACCCAAAAACTAAGTCTATGGAATAGATTTCAGAGCGGCCTTGAAGGGAATGGGGAAAGCCATCGGGGCTTTCCCCATTCCCACTGTTGGAAACAGGATGCTGGGCTTGATGGACCATTGGTCTGACCCAGTATGGCATGTTCTTATGTTCTTAACACCCAATTATTAAAAATAATAAGGATAAAAATAATGCCCTGCTCTCCATACCTGGGAACATTTGATTTCAAGCCACCCTGAAATTGTCATGGATTAGTTATTTGATGTCTTCTGTTTTTAAATATTCTATTTATGATTTATATTCTGCCTTTAAGGGTATTTGGGAATAATTTACAAAAAATAATTATTGGGTATTCATTTCATCAGCTGATTTGAATTTTTATTCTTTTTATGATTATGGTGGTTTATATATCTTGATTTTATTATTTGATGTTTAATGAGGAATATATCTTGATTGTATTGTTTGATGTTTAATGAGGAATAGCGATGTTTCTGTTTTTACATTGTTGCACTGCATACAGAGTCTGTCTTATTACGGTTTCCAATTCAGTTTTTGTCTGTATCTTTCTAGTTATACTTTGTCTGTTTATTCTGTAATTGATGAGGGTTCATCTGTGTTCTGCATGTGTGACTGAGGTAAGGTAATTTTGGTAACATGTAGTTTCATCTTGGCTTGTTCTTTTTTCCTAATATCAGGTGTGTTGCTGTTTTAGGACCTGGTGTAATATTTGAAGTGTTGCTTTTTCATAGGTAGGGTTGTTACTGTTTGAGTGCTGGCAGTTAGTGCTCTTTTTGTGTGGGAGGTTTACTATATTATAATTAAGTTTACTTAAAGCTTTCTAAGGGCCAGCATGCTTTACAATAGTCCCAATACCATATGACTGTAGGTGTCTTTTTTGCAGAATTTTCTGGTTGGTGCCACCAGTAGTGCATATAAATAATATACATGTTTTAAGTGATATTTTTACCTTAGAACACTGAATATTCTTTTTCATGTAAAATCTATTACTATAAATGCATATTTTTAAAATTATTTGTGGGAAGGGTGGGACCAGGAGTGTGTACAAGGCTGTAAGGTTCGCCTATGACACCTAAGACCCTCACACCAGCTCTGGCTGTACTGGCTCCACAAGAGAAAGCAGGATTCCATCTGGAGCTGTACTACTTTGGGTTAGTGGCTCTCCCCAGTCTCAGCCAGGGCTTAATTTTCTGTTTTTTGTAAGCCCAGGGAACATTAGGGGGTCACTTCTTGTCGCCTCTGCCCTGGAGTTGGTAGGCAGAGCTGAGCCTGGGGAACCATAAAAGCAGCAGACTGTGTAGCCTGTGGTCACTGCGAATGCATTAGAATGATGAGAGGGTTGTGGAGAAGTGGAGGCAAGTTACAGGCTCAGGTCAGAAGGGGGTAAGCCAGGAGGAAGTGCCTGTGCAGTGTTGGGGAGGCTTCCGTCTGAGGTGACTGCACTGAGCTCTGAGAGAAGCAGCTGGTTCTGGAACCAGAGAGTCTCTTAGAGAATGAGATTGGGAAAGGGAGGGGGCTACTGCAGAATGGGGAAGGGCTGGCAGCAAGCAAGAACTTTACACCATGATGCAGCAGTGCTGGACTGGGGGCACTCACTGTTTGAGCACATAAGCAACAGTACAACAGTAGCAGGTCAGAGTGTTTGTGTGTCTGTGACAGAGAGAGTAAGAGACACATACCCCCATATACCCTTTGAGAGAGAGAGAGAGTATGTGTGTGTGTGGTAGCTTTGTCTCTGACACAGACACACAGACACACACTCTCAGGGGTAGATTTTAAAAAACTGCGCTCGCGCGTACTTTTGTTAGCGCGACCAACGCAAACAAAAGTACGCCGGATGTTAATAGATACGCGCGTAGCTGTGCGTATCTTTTAAAATCCGGAGTTGGCGCACTCAAGGCTGCGCAAAATCAGCAGCCTGTGCGCGCCGAGCTGCGCAGCCTGCCTCCGTTCCCTCGGAGGCCGTTCCGAAATCGGAGCGGCCTCGGAGGGAACTTTCCTTCCACTATCCCGCACCTTCCCCTCCCTTCCCCTACCTAACCCACCCCCCCAGCCCTATCTAACCTCCCCACCTTTGTTGGAAAAGTTATGCCTGCCCGAGGCAGGCGTAACTTGCGTGCGCCGGGCCGGCCGCAGCATGCGATTCCCCGGCCCGGGAGCAGTTTCGGAGAGCTCGGCCACGCCCCCAAAATGCCCCCGGGCCGGAACCACGCCCGTGGCCCCACCCCCTGATGACGCATCACTGCGACACACCCCAACACACCCCCCAGGAAAGCCCCGGGACTTACTCACGTCCCGGGGCTTTGAAAGCAATTGGTGCAGTAGCTGAGCCTGGTTAAGTTGAAAAAACAGAACAGTAAAGGTTACAGTTTGTGTTTTTTGTTGTTTTTTTTACCCCAAATGAACAGCACCAGCAAAGAATAGTTTAAATATGCAAGCACGCCTTCCTGGCCCCTCCCCCCCAACCCGGCGAAATAGAGCAACCCACGCTACAGCCCCCCTCTCGGGAGATGTGGAGAATCAGTGCCCCCCCCTGTGAAAAATGCGCGGCAGAAAATAAGAACGGTCCTCCACTGTGCTCCTCCCCGGCTACATGTGGAAATTGCCAGTCGGTGGCGAGGGTGTGTGCTAGGGTCTGTTCCGACGGCTGCCATGTCGCAAAACTTCACCGGTGAAAGAAGTGCATCAGGATTCCTGACCTAGTAAGGGCAAATGTCCGCTGAGGATATGGCGCCGACGGGCTGTTGCCCTTACTATGTCACATGGTGTACAGACGTCATTGTTGTCTCCGTATAGCATAGCAAGGGCAAGGTCCGCCGGCGCCATTTTGGTTGCTGGCATCCGACGGTCCTACTGAATGCGATGTGTCCCGGACCGTTCCTGTGGTGCCGGCGGAGAAGCACGGACTTGTTTCAGGTGTAGTGTGTGATTGGAGTGCAGTGCATGGGTGGGTGGAAGAGGGTACTTTAATTTAAATTCGGAGGGTGTGTGAAATGCGTGGCTTCCCAATGTAGCAGCCAGGAATTCGTGTTTTGGTGTGTTTTGGGAGGGTGGGTGAAGTAAGTGACATTGGCAGGCGTGTGGGTGGGGGTGTGTGGCGTGATGAGTGTGGATTTCTGTGTGTTATGAGGGAGTGTGAATGAAAGACAATAGCCCTGTGTGAGGGTGTGGTGTGTGAGTGTGTGTGAAAGGAGTAAGAGGTTGCGCTTGCGCTGACGGCCACCAGATGTTGCTGTTTTGTGTAAGCAATTTTTAAACTTGTATTATCTGTCACAGGTGTGACCTATATGTAATGTAAGTGTATAAGATCCTTCCCGTATGGGAAGTGAATGTTGTGTGCAAATTTGAACGCATTCGGTTAAGCGGTTGGCGAGATTAGCGACGATGTACAAACTATTTAACATTTTTATTTATATAGATTATTACTATATATAATTTTTATTCACAAATATTCCTTTTATTTTAAACACTTTGTATTACTTTGACAACGTATGTACAAATTGTTATACCAGTCAAGTTTCCTAAATCAAAGCCTCTCTCACATCTCAACTGCTCCCCTCAGCAGTCTCTCTCTTAAAGGGAATTAGACTCATATCTCATGCCCCTCCTTGTTCCTAGCAGTCTCAAGTCTCAACCCTCATCCTCAGCTGTTTCTCTCAATGCTCCTCCTCCCCATCAGGCTCTCTATCTCTCTCACTTTCTCACCATTGGGAGAAAGAGAGGCAATAACACCCAGCCCCAACAGTCTCACTCTCACCCCCTCCCCCTGTTCCCAGCAGTATCACTTATCCATCTTCTGCATTCCCATTTATAGCAGTCAAATATTCCCCCGTCAAACACTCCCACCTCTTCTCCAGCAGTCTTATTCTACACCTTCTCTTTCCCTCCATGGTCAGCAATCTCATTCTAACCCCACAAAACCACCATCTCCAGCAATCCTACTGTCATCTCTCATCCCCACCCCATTCTCACCAGTCTCACACTCTCTCCTTCTCCAGACCCGTCGCCAGCAGTCTCACTTTCACTTCTCAGATCCACACCCCTCTCAGCAGCAGTTCCACTCACCCACCTCCTCCCACCTGTCTCCCACTCCTCCTCCTCCACCCCATCCCCAGCAATTTCATTGTCTCCCCACCCCCATCCTTTTCCACAGACTCTTACTGTCAGCCGTGCCCCTTCTCTCTCCGATCTTCTACCTGCCGTGCCGGTCCCTTTACAAGCTATAGCAGGAGTGCTCAAATGCACAGCATCACACACTCTGCGTCACTTCCATCAGCCAAACCAATTTCATCTCTGTCCCTCTCCTACTTGCTTGGTTTTTTTCCTGCTTTCATGCCGCTATCACCTCCCTTTGCTGCTCTCTAGTCATTGATCTTCCTGATGCCATGGAGGCTTTCTTCCTTCCTCTGTGGACTCTTGCTTTTCTGCTGCAACAAGAAGCCTGCTGCAACTGGCCCACCCTGCCACTATTTCGCTTGCCGAGTGAGGCCACTGGTGCCACCTAGCTCCTTCTCATGGGCCCTGGTGACTGCTGGATGCTTGCGATTGGCCCCATGGCTAAACTTACCAATGGGCAGGAAAACTTGGGTGAGCCTGAGTTAAAAGTGGGCACCCGATAGCTATACCATTGCTTTCTGGTCTCTTTATTCTATATTTGGTCAGGGTCTGTCTGGGTTCTGCATGTATGACCGAGGTGAGGTATTTTGCTGGCATGTAGTTTCTGTGTAGGGATCTATAGCAGTCTGATTTGTTCTGTTTTCCTAATAGGAGGTATATTGGTGTTCTAGGGCCTGGTGTAATATGTGCAATGTTGCCTTTTCATAGATAAGGTGTTCCGGTATGGGAGCTTTACTATATTCAGGGCCGGCGGAAGCACTAGGCGAACTAGGCGATCGCCTAGGGCGCTGAGCATTAGGGGGCGCCAAGCCGCTGACGGCCAATGGCCGCCGGTGGACGTCATCCCAATGGCAGATACACACAGCAAGAAGATCGCAGGGCCGTGGTACAGTCGCGTCTAAACATGCTGGTGCTCCTCCTCCTTCCTGCCCGCACGGCCCCGGAAGAAAAATGTTGCCGGAGCCGCGCGGGCAGGAAGGAGGAGGAGCATCAGCCGCGTGCCGGAAGGAGGAGGAGGAGCATCTGCCACGTTCAGAAGAGGATCAGCGCGGCTCGAGAAGACCGGGGCCGCTGCAGAGCCCATCCTGCAGTGGCCCGTGAAGAGGAGGCCCAGAGGTGAGAGAGAGAGACTGAGGGTTTGTACAGTGTGTATGTGTGCGTGTATGAGATGAGTTGAGAGACTGTGTGTGTGTGTGGGAGTGAAGACCTAAATGTTTGCAGAGACAGCATGGGAGAGCCTTTGTGTGTGTGTGAGAGACAGCATGTGGTAGTGAGAGCCTGTGCTTGAGCAAGACAGCATGTGGGAGTGAGAGAGAGCCTGTGTGTGTGTGTGTGTGTGTGTGAGTCAGCATGTGACAGTGAGAGCCCGTGTGTAGGAATGATTGTATGAGAGAGAGCATGTGACAGTGAGAGCCTGTGCTTGAGCAGGACAGCATGTGGGAGTGAGAGAGAGCCTGTGTGTGTGAGTCAGCATGTGACAGTGAGAGCCTGTGTGTAGGAATGATTGTATGAGAGAGAGCATGTGACAGTGAGAACCTGTGCTTGAGCAAGACAGCATGTGGGAGTGAGAGTTAGACAGCATGTGCAAGAAGAGAGACTGTGTATAAATGATTGTGTGAAGGACAGCATGTGAGAATGAGTGCCTGTGTATGTGAGAGAGAGAAAGCATGTGAGAATGAGAACCTGACCGTGTGTTTGAGGGAAGCAGACAGATGGAGAGAAAATAAATATGTTATAAAAGGAATTGGCAAAAAAATAAGAAAGGGAAGGTGGAAAAAAAAAAAGCCTGTGACCAACCGATTAGAAAACTAAGATCAGACAGCAAATGTAAAAAGAAATAAATTACTTTTTACTGATTGGAACATGTAATCTTTGGGAATGTGCAAGAGTAGCACTTTCTCTATGCGGATCTCACAATGTACGAGATCAGCATAGAGGAACTGGAAGCCCAAGGGGCCTGCACAGAGGAGGCAGCAGAATGGGCTTCAGTGCCAATAGCAGCAATCAGCACCTCCGCAATAGCCATACAGCGGCAGTGACAGTGGCAGCAGAAGAATGAGAGAGGCTCTGAGGTTGCTGGCAAAACAAAGAGAGGGGGTCTCTGCCTTTAGTGTGTGCATGTGTATGAATGGGACTCTGCCTGGGGGTGTATGTGTGTGAATGCATGGGTGCCTGCCTGAGGGTGTGTCTGTGAATGAGAATGTATGGATGTCTTCCTGGGGTTTGTATGTGTGAGAATAGGTGCCTGCCTGTTTGTGGTGTATGGGTGTGTGTGAGAATAAATTGGTGCCTGCCTGGGGGTCTGTGTGTGTGAGAATGAATGTGTGCATGCCTGGGGGATGGGGAGGGAGTGGTGTGAAAATGAATGGGAGCCTGCCTGGGGTTCAGTGTGAGAATGACTGGGAGCTTGCCTGTGTGTGTGTTTGTGAGAACGAGTGGGAGCTTGCCTGGGAGTGTGTGTTTGTGTGTATGTGAGGGAGCCAGTGAGAGTGAGAGCATGAGTGTGTATGAGAAAATCCAGGGGAGTAAGAGTTTGTGTGGGGGTGTGTGTGGAGGGGGAGAGAGTGCCTTAGAGCCTGAGTGTGTCAGTGTCTGTGAGAGCGAGAGGTTATGGTTGGGTATAAGAGCATGAATGTGTATGTATGTATGTGACAGTGTATGTGTGAGAGAGAATGGACATGTGAGTATGTGTGAGAGAGAGAGGATAACCTCCTAATCCTGGACAATATCAGGGTGACTGGAAATCAAGAGCTCCCATGTATGGACAGCAGGGGCTTTTTAAAATCCTTATTAGTTTTAATTATTGGGTGTTATTTGATATATGTACTGTTTTGAAATATTTTATTGGTGTTTGGGAAATTGTAAAAAATGTATATGATTTTAAATAATAGAAATTCTATTTATCAGTAGTTTTAAAATATTTTATTAGTATGGTTTTACTATTATAACTGATGCTTTGTTTCTTGATTTTATTTGTTTTATGAGGAATGGTTGTTCTGTTTTTCCATTGCTAATACACAGAGTCTGGCTTCTTGGGGTTTCCATTTCAGTTTTTTCTAATTTGTGCTCCTTTATTTTGTATTCTGTATTTGGTGAGGGTGTGTGACCATGATGAGAGATTCTGCTATCATATAGTGTCTGTATAGAGATCTATAGCAATCTGGTTTGTTTTGTTTCCTCAGTAGGTGATGTATTGGTATTCTAGGACCCAGTGTAATATTTACCCATGCTTATTCACAGGTAGGGTTATTGTTGTTTGAGTCCTTGGTGTTATTACTGTTATGTTATGATGGGATTGCAGTATAGATTTTGGGTGTCTTTTTTGCGGTGCTTTGTGTTAGTTCACAATGTGTCTGGCAGTGGAAGGTGTTTGTGCTGCTGTTACTGTGAGGTGACACCAGAATTTGAAAATATCTTTTAGTATGATGAGCTGTAAGGGAAACATCCAAGCTCCATTGTTTGGGGGAATTTCAGTGGATGCACAGAGTTACAGAACTGGAGGTGCAGGATTTATATTGACATTCTGTCCCTTCCTATATATTCCAGACTTCACTCTCATAGCCACATAGAATTAGTTGAATGAGGCTATCACATAATTTTATAGTAGTTTTACTAGAAGTGTGAAACTGGCCAGCTTTTTAAAATAATGCAGAGGACCCTTTGGACTTTTTTTAACAACACTTTTTTTATAACCAATTTTAAAGCAGGATCCATGCTATAGAGGTGGGTGTGATGAAGAAATGTCATTTTGGCTCCCCCCAAAAAAAGAATTCTTCTGTCTAGAGATGCCACTGATTTTCTGTGGCACACAAATGCATTGGCCCCTGGGCGCCGGAGACCCTTGGTGCGCCACTGGGTGCGAGCCATATGGGGCCGCAAGTGGTGGCAAAGAGGAGTGGAGATTTGGCGGGCCGCAAGCAGTGCCCAATCTGCTCGCGACCCAGAAAACCCCAGACAGCGGGCGTGATTGAGAATGAGGTAGGAGTCGGGGCCGAGACCGGGGGGGGGGGGGGCGCAAGGAAGAAGGCTCGCCTAGGGTGCCAAATCCCCTTGCACCGGCCCTGACTATATTGCAATGGTAATTCTGTTTATTCATTGTTTTCTGAGGGCCAAGCCCACACCCAACATGCATTACGAAAGGTCTAATTCCATATGAGTTCCAAGTGTCTTTTTTGCAGAGTTTTCTGGTTGATACCACAGCAGTGCATGTAAATATAATATGCACGTTATAAGTGATATTTTTGCCTCAGAAGACTGTTTTGAATGTTCTTTTTCATGTTAAATCTGTTATACATGCATAATTTAAATGTATGTGTGTCTGTAGAGGGGGTAGGCATATGCACAAGGCTGAAAGGTTTGCCTAGGGCAGCATTTCCCAACCAGTGTTCTGTGGCACACTAGTGTGCCATAGCTGTAGCGCTGGTGCGTCATGGCAATTTTCAGTTTCTTTTTCCCCCCAACAGCTGCAGCATATCTTCCCACCAGCAGGGGGAGACAGAGAGCAGGGCTTATCTGCTGCTGCTTCTGTTTTCCCCTCTGCTGGCTCTCCTCTGCAATTAAAACGGCATGGGGGACCATGTAGTCTCACAATTCCTGCTGGCCCCATGCAGTTCTGATTACAGAGGGAAACAGGCATAGAAGAAAGAAGTAACAACAGGTAAGTGCTGCTAGATGAGGCAGTTGAATTTTCTAGGAAGCTGGGTGTGTTGGGGAGAGGGAAAGGAAGGGAAGGGTATATTGATGCCAAAGAGGGGAGAGGGTAGGAGAGAAGTTGATGGAGATTATATCAGGAGAGGGGTGGAAGGAGAGGGTAGGAAAGGGAAGGTGATGGAGTTGGTGATGATTCTAGTGGGGTAGAGGGGGAGAGAGAAAGGGGAAGGTGATAATACCAAGGGTTGAGGGGAGAAAAAAGGAAAGAGAAGGTGATGATGCTGAAGGGTACAGGGGGAGAGAAAAAGTGAAGAGAAGATGTTGATGCCAGTGGGTAGAGAGAAAGGGAAGAGAAGATGAGGCTTGGGGAAAGGAATGGGAGGATGATAATGATGATGATGATAGAGGTGGTGGGGAGGGAGAGGGAAGAGAAGAGAAGGTGATATTGCTAAGAGTGGTGGAAAGAAGATGAGGATTGTAGTGGAGTGAAGAGAGAGGGAAGAGAGGGTAAAAGCTGGTGATGATTTGAGTAGGTGAGAGATAGGGAGAG
This sequence comes from Rhinatrema bivittatum, assembly GCF_901001135.1. NCBI lineage: Eukaryota > Metazoa > Chordata > Amphibia > Gymnophiona > Rhinatrematidae > Rhinatrema > Rhinatrema bivittatum. Next base: position 366,067,083 of record NC_042618.1, read on the forward strand.
GGAAGAGAAAGGTGATGCGGGAGTGGGGGCGGGGGTGTGTGTGTGTGTGAGTGAAGGGAAGATGATGATGCCAGGGGTTGTGGGGAGGAAGAAAATAGAATGATGTGGGGGGGGGGGGGGGGGGGGGGGGGGGGGGGGATAGGGAAGATGCTGGTGTGCCATGATGAAGTGAGCCCAATGCTAGATGTGCCATGACACAAGAAAAGTTGAGAACCTATGAGGAAAGGCTAAAGAAGTTAGGGCAGTTTTGTTTGGTGAAGTAATGACTGAGGGGGGATATGGTAGAAGTCTATAAAATCATGAAAGGACTTGAACAAGTTAATGTAAATTGGTTACTTCCTCTCTCAGATGATAGAAGGACTAGGGGGCACTCCATGAAGTTAGCAAGTAGCTCATTTAAAACAAATTGAAGAAAATTATTTTTCACTCAGCACATAGCTGAGTTCTGGAATTCATTGCCAGAGGATGTGGTTACAGCAGTTAGTGTAACTGGGTTTTAAAAAGTTTGGATAAGTTCCTAGAGGTTAAATCCATAAACTGCTATTATGGTAATTAATAAGCAATAGTAGCTTGTGAGTTATCTAATGTTTAGGTACTTGCCAGGTTCTTATGACCTGGATTGGCCACTGTTGGAAACAGGATGCTGGGCTTGATGGACCCTTGGTCTGACCCAGTATGGCAATTTCTTATGTTCTTAACTACTGGCCTAGGGTACCTAATACTCTTCCACTAACCATGGGCTCCTTGGGTAGGTGGGGGTGGCGGCAGGTGCCAGTTATTAAAAACATAGATTGCTGGAGGGAGCTGGGCTTTTCGTGACAGGCCCGGGACAGAGACTGAATGAATCAAGGTGGTTGGGGGGCAGCACAGTAATTGTTTGTACAGGGCAGCAAAAGAGCTGGCACCGACCCTGCTTGCCAGGTCCAGGGAGGACATGCCAACTTTTTATTGAGATGCCTCTTGCTGAGGTATGGGGCAAACCATCCCGATGTGAGTACTGAGGATAGGGTTACCAACTGGCTCCAGATTTTCAGGACAGGTTGATCCAGTCCTGGTTTTACTCCCCTGCTTACAGGTACTTGTAGACTTGCTTTTCTTAGGGAATGAGATAGGTAAATCAGAATAAGTCCCAGCATGCAATGGGGTAAAACCAGGACTGGATCACCCTGTCCTGGAAATCTGGAGCCAGTTGACAACCCTAACTGTGGGGTTATGCTGGTTCCAACTATAGTGAAGACTCAGAAGTATGAGCAGCATTGCCTGATGATGGACTATAAGAACATAAGAAAATGCCATATTGGGTCAGACCAAGGGTCCATCAAGCCCAGCAACTATTAAACGGCATCACCCAGTATTAACATCTACTGATGCGCTGGCAGTTCTGAAACTTTATTAAATGCAGCACACTTCCTTATAGCTGGAACAGGCACATTCTGTGTCATTTCTGTAAATGTGCAAGAAAGTAAATGAGGCAGCTGGACTCAAAGTGAGTGAATCCCGTGGTTTTAATTGGCGTCGCATGAAAGGATGGAGGTTGGAGAGACAGAGAAGTAGGGTACACCCAAAGCCTACCCCTTGGAGTTTCCTGCTGATTTTTGAGAGTGTGGCAGCAGGTTATCCCTTGACAAAAACAATAAGCACAAAGGAATGCGTAGGATTGCCTGGAATGGGAATAGGGAGGATGGCAAAGAATTTAGTAACACAAATGAAGATCCCAATGACAAAAATTCCAGGGCAGCTTATTTCTGTAGTCAAACAAACCTCTGGCATGTCAGCAAAAAACGGAGTGGAGTAGTACAGATGCCTGCTTCACTGTGCCAGCAGTGGACTATAAATAGCTGAACAAAGTTAGCTGCAAAGGGTTCTTTGAATAAACATGGCACTGATGACCTATGAAGTCTATATTTAGGTTGAACGTGGAAGATGTAATGCATCATTACTGTATCTCTGGGAGAGAAGCCAGGATTCTATTGCACTGCTATATGCTTTGCCAACATGAATAGCTCCAGGGCCTTTTCTGACAGAAAGAATACTTGTTTTCCTTGCATGAGTCGCCTTCAACAACCAAACGGTGCAGATCATTGTGTAAGTAGATAGTAGACTGAAAATAGCTTAAAAGTGCAGCTGATGCTTGCTGAAATCTTTTTTTTTTTTTTTTTAAATCACAGCGGGCTTATTCCTGGCATTGTATATGCACTTTAAATGGACTCCCTATCCTTCTCCACCAGCCTGCACACTCCAGTTTGGGGAGGAGCACAGAGGTTGAGAAGTAGTCTTGCTGTACTTGACCAGGAGACAGAAAGGGAAGGAAGAGGCTTGTATATAAATATAAAACATTAAAAAAATATCTTTTCCAATTAAAGTACATACTGGTTTCTTTAGCATTGCATACTAGTTTACAGTAAGTAGTTTGCATTAAGAAAAAGGCTGCCAACCTTGAATGCTCCTCTAATAGTGTGTTAGCAGAATGGCTAGGAAATCACCAAAAATGTCATAAAAATTGCAGATATTTAAATCTTATTCCTGCTAAATGTTTCTGAAATGGACAGATGTAGCAGCCATACTAGTCTTGGAGAAAAGAACTGGATTCTCTGCAGGTTGTGATAGGTTTTAAGAATTATCCACTGACGAAGATGCACATGAGTTTTTGAGGCTATAGCTGAAGAAGGGACCTATATGGATTAATTTTTCTTTTTTTTTTTTTTGTTCAATAGAAGGTATCACAATTTGCAAAGAATGCAAAATTCTCCTAGAATTGTTTTTTGGGGGGGAGGAGATGGACCAAGGGGGGGTCTTACTCTTCTTGTCTCTTCAGCTCCAGGATAGTCTGGTGCCTGAACCTGTACACATAAGGCCTGATTAAAGGTTTGTCTGGTAGTCACAAAGTGGGAGTAAACCTTAAATCGATCAGGCCCCTAATATGAAAGTGCCAAAAAAAACCCCAAAATTACAGTAAGAGAGCAAACAAAAACATAACATTTAAGAAAAGAAAAAGAAATTATGAAAGAACACGTGTTAAAGCTGAGAAATGATAGAATTTTCAGTTGCATTGGGCCTATAAGATCATGAGAGGTCTTGAACGAGTAGATACGACTCGGTTATTTACACTTTCGAATAATAGAAGGACTAGGGGGCACTCCATGAAGTTAGCAACACATTTAAGACTAATCGGAGAAAATTCTTTTTCACTCAACGCACAATAAAGCTCTGGAATTTGTTGCCAGGGGATGTGGTTAGTGCAGTTAGTGTAGCTGGGTTCAAAAAAGGTTTGGATAAGTTCTTGGAGGAGAATTCCATTAATGGCTATTAATCAATTATACTTAGGGAATAGCCACTGCTATTAATTGCATCAGTAGCATGGGATCTTCTTAGTGTTTGGGTAATTGCCAGGTTCTTATGGCCTGGATTGGCCACTGTTGGAAACAGGATGGCAATTTCTTATGTTCTTATACTTTTCTGGTTAATCCTAATTATTTGGTATTATAGAAGTGATCGACATGAAATAAAGTATCTTGATATGGATTAGGCAGTGCAAAGCTCTCAGATATTTCCGCACACAAAGAACATCATTTTTTCCAGACCTCGATTCATCAGAATTTAAATTACTCTCAGTAATGTGCTTCCAGTAATGAAATATCTAGCATTCATGTTAAACAGCCTTCTGGGGTAAGGGAGGATGGGACGGGCTCTAGGAATTGGATTCCCAGAAAGCTTTGCAGACTGCCTAACCCACCAGTAGATGTGAGAATTTTACACAAGCTTCTGTTGACCTGTCAGAGATCTACAGGGCTCAATTCAGGTGAGCTGTGTAACTTCAGCAACACCTTAGAAAACTTGTTAGCACTGGTGCTGCTCATAAGAATGAGTTTTTATGGTCTCTTAGTGGTGCATTTCCCAGTGCAATTAGTACCAGCAATGTACCATCGATGATAACATTATGGCTTCTCAGCTTTCAGCTTCTCAATGTGAAAAATCTCTTGCTGTTCAAATGCTTTGTGAAATCTATAGAAGCTGCCAGTAGGTGAGATCTCAAACAGGAGTTAAATAAATGGAAGTAAAAAGTCAATAGAAGATCTGACTACTATGCAGGCAGCAGTAACCTACCAATACGGGCTCTTTGACCTCTTCCATCCCATTCCCAATTTTACTATATGAACATTTATTTAATTAGCTACATTTTATTACATATTCTAACCTCAAGGCTCAGAGTGAGTTGCAGAAAAACATTTAATGTCCTAAACAAATTATATGTAAAATACAATTACAATAAAAGTTGCATAAAAATATATAAAGAAAAAAACATACTTCAATAAAAGTTAGTCTCTCCTTATTAAATTGATTCTTATCCCAACACAATCCATCAGAGTCTAAAAGAAACATAAGTATCAGACCTGGGAAAAGCAACAAACAGGTCTGGACTTCAGGATATTCACACAGAATATTTATATGACATATTTGCATACATTTGGTCAGAAGATATATTTTTATACACTTGCATAAGCTTCAGGTTAATTTAAAAAAAAATTTCAAAATCATTTTTGTTAAGTAGGTTAATTTACATATTTGTTTCTCCTGTAAACCAGCTCTGTTGGCATTTCTTGAGGACTTGGTGTTGCAGCTGTTGCCTATACCTGGATCAGGCTACGGAGGCGTATATCAAAAACAACATGATTTCTAACAAGTAAGAAATATCTTCAGTGTCATTTACTGTATACAATAGCTATAAGTTCTATTAGATAAAAACAAATAAAATGTAATTTTTAGCATACACTATATATGTGAGCAGTATACAAAGCTTTCAACTTATTCCTGGGGCTTCATTTCAAAGGAGTCACCATACAGGTGTGCAGGAACCAGATGCCATTCTGGATAGAATTCTGAAAAGTACAGACAATCTCTGATGGACACAGGGAGGGTAATTTTCAAAGGCATTTTCACAGGTAAAGCAACGCTGTACCTGTGGAAATGCCTTGTAATAAAATAGCCTGCCTGATATGTGGGTAAACCTATAAACCTATAATCTGTACGCACGTAAGTTTACCAAGAGTGAGTGCAGGTATTCCCAAGGGCAGAGCTGGGAGTGTTAGATTTAGGTGCACATTATTAGATTTTCAAAGGTATACATGTAAATGTAACCCAATAATTTCCTGCATACAAATTAGACAGGTGCAATTTTCTGCATGCACAATTATGCACAAACCTTTGAAAATCAGAAGTACTGTGCATAATTACTTTCTTATCTTAAATCCCCCCTCCCCGCCCTCGGAATGCCCATCGTGCGTATGGGGAAAAGTATGCGCGGAATCGAGGTTTCCCAACACAACCTCCTGGGTAATTTTCAAAAGCTGATTTATATAAGGAAACTGAGGGTTATGTGCATACATCCTTTTGAAAATTACCCCCTGTAATCCCTTGCTGGTAGTTTTTGTGGGGCACTTTTCAAAGCAAACTTGAAATCTGTAACTTATGCATGTATTTGATATAAAATTTATTTATTTATGCAAATGGCCCCCTAGAGCTTACTGCAGAGCTTCCCAAACTGCAGGTCGGGACTCCAAATAGGGGGTCGCAAAATCTTCAGCCGAGTTCACAATTTACTCCCATAACTAGGGGGATACAAGAGAGGAGCTGGGGGACTGAAAGGGGAACAGCTGAGGGGCATGTGAGAGATGGGTTTGAGGGGAAGAGATGAGGCTGGGAGGTGAGAGGGAGAGGAGGACAGTTGGGGGTTATAAAAGGGCTTGGGGTGAAAGAGGATCAGTGGGGAAGATGCACAAAGGGCTAGATGGGGGTGAAAGAGGTGGGTGGGCTGGGGAGGCGAGAGTTGCTGGGGGATGTAAGAGGGGACCATCTGGAGGGGCAGAGGTAGAGAAGGAGGTCTGCTGGAGGGGAGGGAAGCAGGGGAGGTCCTTTGACGCGGGGTGGAAGTTGAGAGAAAGGATTGACTAGAAAGGGTGAAGGTTGAGGGAGGGGATCAGCTGAAGTATGGTGAAAGTTTAGATTGTTAGAGGAGTACTGCACCCCCTGCTTATTTGTTTTGGTCGTCCTCTGGGGGGGTCATGTGAATTTTCAAGTGCTGAAATGAGGTCACCTTGGCTAAAAGTTTGGGAAGGTCCTGGTTTACTGCCTCTCTAGTACAACCTGGAACTTTCAAATTGTAAGCCATAAAAGCTCCCAAAAATATATACAATGAAACCTAGAACATTAAAATTACAGTGCACCTGATCATACTAAAGCTTGGTGTCGTAATTGAAGATGTATCTTATCTGGTAATTCTGGTAGCAAGTTGTGTCAATGATAGACCAGAACAATATGCCAGAATAGTTTCAGCAAAAATATAAATAGGCCACAATCAGTAGTTCACTCTTTTTTTTGTTCCTGTACTGAGTTTTTTTCTTCTTTAAAAAAATGAAAATTACATTAAATTTGCATAAATTCCCAGAGGCCCAATGATATTAATGATCCTTGTTGATAGGTCAAGTAGCTCATGCCTTTTTATATTCCTGATAAATTGCATATTATTCCACTGTGTTTTATTATGAGAGTCAGGGCAGGAAACACATTTGGTCTCCAAGTTGTACCTTATTTTCAAGTTTTGCCATTGGCACAGACTGTGGGAACCCATACTGAAGACAAAGAGCTGACGCATGTTCTGCAGTTCTTTTATCAATACAAATAGCCCCCCCCCTCACAATTTTAAAGGTGGAGTTGCTGCCCTAAAATCCTCATCCATTGTTTGTTCTACATTGGCTGTGGTAGCACATGTTGAACAACAGAGATGAAGTCACCCAGCTTTGCTGCTGGATTTGGTTAGAAGTTTGGGGTTAGGAGATAGAGAAGGTGGTGGAGATTAAACAAGTCAGAAGGATACAGGAAAGAATAGAGAGAGTCAGGAGGAAGAGGTGGAGGGTTCACTCCATAATAATGATAGCCACCATCATGAACCCCCTAACCGCAAGGAAATGAATTACTAACTCTTGGTTCTTTATGATGAAACAACTATGGCACTAACGTATTACTAAAGTACTGTTGTCATTTAGCTTTCTCTAAATCAGATATGAAATGCAATTATTTTGTGATTTAATCCCAGTGCAACCTTTCTCTATTGAGTTTTAAATATATTTGATTTTGAAATTCAAAACCATTGGTGGTAAACTGCATGGGGAAGAATGCACTTTTACCCCGTTGAGTAATTCACCTTAAATGCATTGTAAACTCAACTGGAAATACCTTCTCAAATTAATTTGAGGGAAAATTAAATTAGAACTGCGCTAAATGCTGCCAGTGCGGTAACAATATGTTGACGGCAGCTGGTGACTGAGGTAGAAGTAGCCAATGGAGCTGCAGCACGCTAGGGATTCTTCTTTCCCAGTGGCATTTCTGTCAGTCAAAAATTTAGTCTACATCTTTCTGAAATGAATGACTTGTGCTTCCTAGGTATCCGGTACAAACCATTCGATAGCCCAACATTTTAATGCAAGCCCTCCATAACAGGAAATCTCCCCCCTTTCCATTGTTTCATTATGGCCGCCAGTTGTTTTATAAGCTATATCCTTACTTAATTTAAACAAAGCATAATGATAATGTGTGTTATTCTCACCTCTGCAGTTAATTGCACTAAATTATATATTTGTCATGTACCTCTGGATCTCAACATACAAAAGAAAATGGGGAAACCATCTTTTTGGCAAACTATTTAAAAAATATGTAATGTCAAGAGAGAAGTTAGTTGGCCTTTGAATAAAATTAGTTCCCATCGTTACTTGAAGTAATATGACTGCAGTCTGTTGTATCGGGCCTAGTCTTAGCCAAGTCAATTCTAGCAATCAAGCCACATAACAAGGATAAGCTGTATATAAAGGAAACCATTTAAAGTGAAAATTATTGATAAATTATGATTGTTTTGAGGATTGGTGGTTGGGACAGGTAGAAACAGGCATTCTCTGATTATTCACAGAACAAGTAAAGCACTGGCAGCAGCAGCAGCAATGACAGTTTCATTGTGTCCCGTCATTTAAGTAGGTCAAACCTATTCTCAAGGGTTCATATCTGTGAGTGAAAAGGTAAGTCACTTCCCATGAGCATTCACTTCAATCTGCTAGCCTCTTGGTTAACATTGCCAGCTAGGATGCTAACTGAAGCCAATAATGATTGCAGTTTTTGATATGTGAACACCCGACGTCTGGGAACTGGCATGAAGTCACCAGAGCTCTCAGTCTTTAAACACACATCAGATATCGATGGATTTCTGTCTGGGGAGGGCAATGTTCAAAGCCATGTCATCTGGATAAATTCACAGAGGCATGTTTAGGTTAGGGGTGTACATGGAGAAAGCTTTTGTTTCTACCCAGCCTGGTAGATGAGCATATAAATTCCCATACACAAACTGACCCCACCCCCCCACCCCCTTGCCGTATCTTTCAACCAACTTCTCAACCCTCCTCTACATCTGTCCCAAGCATGTCCACGATCTTCCATAGTGCTGATTGATTTCCACCAGCTCCACTAGTAGCCAATTTCAGGCCTTGTCATTCTCCTCTTCCACTCCTACAAGACCAGTATTTAAGCCCATGCCCAGTTCCCATGCCATGCTTTCTTGCCAAGTTTTATAATAGTCCACACAGTCACCCAAATTCGTGAAACTGTTTGTCCAAAACATCTGGCCTCCCCATGTTTATTTGTGTTAAAATTTAACCATGTCAGCAAAGAAAATAGATGCTGAACGTCTTTTAAAATCATTTATTGTGGTGGAGATGCGCAAGCTGCCCGACTCAGGCCGAGTTTAGCCACTCCTCATGTGGCTGCCTCAGGGGCTGAATTTGTTCAAAATCTGAACCAACATATGCCATTCTGTATTAAAAGTGAACCAGCACCAGTCAATGCAATTCGGTTTGACAGTATTCAGAAGTGTAGTCTCCACTCTAAACCACAATAAATAATTTTAAAAGACGTTCGGCATCTATTTTCTTTGTTGACACCATTACGGCTTTCATAGATCGCCTCCCTTCTTGCTTTGAAGGTTTAACCATGGTCATGCTGTGCAGGTCAGCCTTCTTGGAAGTCCAATGCAGCCGTATCACTGATGTTTAAGGATATAACCACTGTGCCTTGCAAGATACGCCAATGCCTTCTTGGAAGCTTGACACAGTCGCACCACTGCTACTTAGAGCTGTAAACACCGCTCCATGCAGGTTATCCCATTGTTTCTCTACTACCCTTGTTAGATAAGCATACAAGATTCTATGCTTAATCCTACACTCTCCCTCCCCCAGTTTTACTGTGTGGATAATTAATAACACTATTTCTAGTTATATCCTGGATATTCTTGTCCTTTTTTTCATTGGAAGGGGAATTTTCAAAGACATTTCCATGGCTGAAACAATGTTATGCCTTGGAAATGGTCTGTTATAAAATTGTCCACCTAACATGCAGGTAAACGTATGAACATATGTCATGTTTGCACATACATTGATCAAGACTGTGTGGTGGCATTCCTTAAGGGGGTGGGGGAGGGTTTCACACTTATATGTGTAAAATTTCCTCCAAATATCTGTGCACATATTAACAGGCAAAATTGTATGTGGGATAATTTTCAAAGTGAATGATTGCCTGTAAGTTCAGTTTGAAAACTGGTGCAACTTAGGTGTGTATCTGATGGCTAATTTCTGTGGGCTATTGCAGAACTACTCCCTACGGAGTCTAGAAGGCAGTACCGAGATGCTCAGGCAGCTCATTGTACCTCTTTTAACAGATGCAGCTGCTGTGAAGTCCCTAACTTTTAATACTGTTTAATTTATTACCAGGATGAGTTCTTCTCTTAAGAGTATCAGAAATGAAAGGCTGGTAGACCTGCAGTTGCATGGTCTCCTCATCATTAACCTTTAACTTAAAGTTTTTCATCTTTACTATCAGGAGGCAGCAGATCAGCAGCATAAACATCAGGGCAGTGAGAACAAAGAGAATCAAGTCATTAACTGTGAACCTTGAACAATAATGTCTATGTTGTGAGCTGCAAAATGTAAGCTCGTTTCCTGTTAACTGAAGGATAGGTTTCTTATGTAGGGAAGCTGGCGTTAAGCAGGTGGCATCAGTAGACATGGCTGCTGTTTGGTCTTCCAACCAGATTTTCAAGTACAAAATATTACAGTCACAGTGCCAGGGGTTGCTGGATAAGTTTATCTTTTTCAATCTCTGAAGGCTGTCAAATTTCCCAGGGGGGACAGATGTCAGCAGGTTGTGCTGCAGATAGAGTTCTTCTGTCTTGTCAGGCAGAAGAGGCACTTCTGCTAAATCCTGGAAGCTGCAGTTCACCGTGAATCTTTGATCCTCCGCAGAAGTGCAGGTGCAGTGGTGGGGACATGAGTCTATGCCGCAGGCTCTCATGAACAGAAGGAGGAATAGGGTTAGGAATCGTGGACCTAGAAGCATTCTGAAAACAGAGAATTTACAATCAGTAATGCCAGACCCATGGTAGCAACATGTGCCCATCTCTCTATGGTATCTGTAAGATAGTTTATGAAATGGCAAAATAGTTTTATTCTGCATCTTTCATACATAATTCGGTCTACTTAAATATACAGAATTTTTGCAATTTTTCTCATGCATTTTATTCATAAAGATAACCATGAGCAATGCCACCATAAAGTTGTGATGCAATGTAAAGTAAATATTTTATGAAAGAAACCCTCATATATCCAGAAAGAAACAAAATGAATTCCTCAGAGCCCACCAGGCAGAAGGATGTGCCTGTTAGGTTGTTATGTAGAAATGCGGTTCTGCTGGGATCTTACTTCAGTTCTGATTGTGACATTTTGTCACCTTAATCTTGTATGATTCTATGCATCTTTTCTCCACAGTTGTCACTTGATCATTGCACTATATATATATATATATCAGAATGCAACATTTTGCTTACTCTTTCACTTGTCATTATGCATCTGTTTAGCATGTCCCAGAACTGAGTTGTGTGTTAGCAATTTCGATATGGCCATCTGTCTGTCACAGACGTTGTCCTGCCCATGGTTCTGAATAGTAAAATAGGCTATAATGAACCTGGAGGTATATTGGTCATTCTTGTTTTTAATACTTTTGTAAACTGTAAGCATTTTCGGGTATGCTTTCTGAGGACAAGGCAATAAATGAAAATGTAACCTATCCTGGTAGTAAGGGGCAACTGAAAGAAGTGCTTATGTATATTAACTGGAAAATTGTTCTATATTAGATCTAGCTCAAACAAGGCTGTGCTCTTAAAGGGGAATTTTAAAAGCCAGACGCGTGCCAGAATTAGGGGATATGTGAATGTCGAGCCAGCGTGCACTGAGCAGATTTTAAAAGCCGGCCGGATACATGCGTACTTGCTGCTGGTGCATATATGAAAAGTTAAAAAAAAGGGGGTGGGGCGTGGTCTGGGCATTCCTGGATTCAAACTTGAAATTTGCACATAAATATTATGGGCCAGATATTCGTACCTATGCGCAGGCGTAGATTTGTGCAAGCAACCCGGCGCACACAAATCTACGCCCAATTTTATAACATGCGCGCGCAGCCGCACGCATGTTATAAAATCCGGGGTCGGCGCGCGCAAGGGGGTGCACACTTGTGCACCTTGCACGCGCCGAGCCCTAGGGGAGCCCCGATGGCTTTCCCCATTCCCTCTGAGGCCGCTCCTAAGTCCCGGGGTTTGAAAAATTGGTGGGGGTGGGGCGTGGGCATGGCCAGAGGCCTCTCCACTGCTGCTGGGCCCAGGGATCGCATGCCAGCAGTCGGAGCGGCCTCGGAGGGAACTTTCCTTCCACCCCCCCCACCTTCCCCCACCTTCCCCTCCCTTCCCCTATCTAACCTGCCCCCCAGTCCTACCTAAATCCCTCCCCTACCTTTATTTTTTTATTTACGCCTGCTTTGGCAGGCGTAGGTTGTGCACAACGGCCGACTGCTGGCATGCGATCCCTGGGCCCAGCAGCAGTGGAGAGGCCTCTGGCCATGCCCACGCCGCACCCTCACCATTTCTTTTCAAACCCCGGGACTTACACGCTTCCCAGGGCTTGCGCACGTCCCAGGGCTTATGCATAAGCACATTAATGTTAAAATCAAACTGCCTAATTTGTTCCTAACAATCAGGTTTAACTTACACACCTAGTTTATTATTTTAAATTGTTACCGTACTATGATGGCACACGAGTAATTTGTAATCTATACCACCCATATTTCTCTTTATCGTGCCCTTCTGTAAACCGTTGTGATGGTATTTAACTTAACGACGGTATAGAAAATTTTTTAAATAAATAAAATAGGCCCGGCGCGCGCAGGAGCGAGTTTTCGGGATGATGCGCATAATATACGTGCGTAACCTTTAAAATCCGCCCCTATGCGCACTGGTGTGCACCAGTGTTCCCTACCACGTAAGTTTATTTCTGCTATGGATGACATGTAAGTTGTAAAACAAGGAATTCTAGGCAGATCAGTGGGGTTTTAAAGGTTGGGGGCTAACAGGAGAGAAGGATGGCTATTAAACTAGGGGGATTTGGATGTCCTATCCCTTAACTGGGTGAACTGGGAACAAACTGGGAAAACTGGTAATGGCATAAGTGTATGTGTCTTTTAAAATCCTCCCAGTTACGCAATAGAAGTGGCATTTTGCGTGCACAGGCATGTGCATGTACACATGGTCAAGCTATTTTATACCATGCGTGCATATACAAGCTGATATTATAAAATGGCCGTGTCCCTGGGCATGAGCCGGCAAATGCACACAGATGTACACCTGCGTGCCGGTTTAAAAGTTACTGTCTTATTTTTCAGAGCTATGATTCCAACAGAAGTATCTGCAGAGAGTCCATTAAACTCCTAATTGTGACTGAACCTTTCTGTAAAATATCATAGTATAATTATATGTTGTTATAGTTCAGGGGTGGCAAACCCCAGTCCTCAAAAGCTCAAACAGGCCTAGTTTGTGGCTCATGAGGACCGGAGCTGTGCACCCTTGACATAGTTGTATATAATATTACAATTTTTCTGTTTTGTTTAACTGGAGATGTATTTTCCAACAATGCTACATCTAATTATACACCCCTAAACAAGTTAATTTGTATTTTAGTGCTACTTTCTTTGCAGTCACTTGAAGTAACAGCAGAAGAGTTTTATTTTATCCATAATTGTATTATTAAATTATATTTGTTGTTAATTTTGATTTTATTTTAATTTTGTGTTTGTTTTATTTATCCCCTGTATGTGTGATTATCTTTTTTTTATTTTTGCTATGTTGTTTTTGTATCCCCATTTGATTAACAGGATTTACATGCAGTATATAAAATTTTAATAACTAAAATAATAAAAAGAGTGACTATTTCCATGTTTACCTATGAACAAAATCTATTCATAACAGAGATATTTATATGTTACTTCTTCAGTGTGTTATAAAACATCTTAGTTGCATACTGTTTATTTAGTGAATGTAAAGCTACAACCGATGGACTCCACATATGTTGAATTCAGTTTTATTAGACTGTCCCTAAATATGGATGTGGATAGTCCTCAATTAATATATGACATTGTCTGAATCTTGCTACATAAAAGAATTTGCATGAAAGCCCTAGCAGTAAAGATTGGCAGGACATAGTCCTTGGTCTGTAGGGGGAGTGTTAGGGGGAGCATTACGCTGGATTGATATGAATATCAGTTTAGTATCAGTAGTCAAGCTAAGGGTTGTCATCCTTTTCCACCTTTGTGCCAGTATGCAGAACAAAGGAGTAGCTACTGGTGGGCCTCACTTTTGGCTCAGGCCCCCACCCCTAGCAGTAGGTAAATGTGCAAGAGTTAGAGGGTCTGAAGGCATTGGACGCATTGCCAGTTGACAGTCCCCTGCACCTTTAAGGAGGCTAACTTGAATGGGAAACACCACTGTCTTTGGGCTAGTTTGAGGCTACGAAAGTCTCTATTTACTTTTGGCAGGTAATTATCTATCCCCCCTCCTCTCAGCCACTTCAAAGTTCAGGAATGCCTGGGCTGGGTGGAAACATATTTATATAATTGCTCCTCTGCAGCATAAGAGATTAACCCTTGTATAAAGGGGGAGAGTGAGAAACAGCAGACAGGCCAAAAAGATAGTGAAGTGACAGGAGACAGAGTGTTACCAGATTAAAAGGGTTTTAGAGCAACTGCCGTGAAGATCCATATAGGATGGAACAAGGCACTGGGGGATGCAGGGGACAGGCTACAGTGCCCACCCATGTTAACTTTCGACCCCCTAAAAAAATTCAGTTCTGACTATGCCTCTGACGAAGAAATACTTCTGGATGACATCTTGAACACAGTTACTTTCCCACAGAAGAAAAGAAATCACATCCAGCAGCTTCAAGAATATTTAGCATGGAACATGGAGATCTAACCACCACCTGCAAAATGATACTTCCTCCAGCACACTAACAAGCTCTATGACTAACTCAAGGGAAACGTATTCTCTAGCATGAGGTGGTGCTTCCACATATGCCTACAGAGACCTCTCTCCACCCCCCACTTTCCTGCGTGAGATAACCATTTCCTGCATAAGATGATGGGTCAGAGGGTCTCTGCTGCTAATTAGAAAATTAAGAAAAAACTCTGGCCTGGCAAAACAAAAGGATATAATAGTATGTGTGTGTGAAAAGCACACAGTACAGCAGCATCAGGAATACAGCAACTGCAACCAACTACTGACCGGATCAGATAATAGCAGCCTGTTTCCTTTGCTTCTGGCCAAAGGAAGGAATCAGCTGACTTGGGTGAGAGATAATCTTGTTCATATGATAGGCATAGAAAGATGGGGTTTTTTTTATGGACCTGGCTTACCATAGGTTTTAACTTTGCAGTTTATCTACGTACCAGGGTTATAATAAATATTATAGTATCTATATCCCATGTGTGCTTCCTGCTAGTCATATCAGTGGCTCTGACATAATTTTAATTAAATTCTATTCAGGTTAGAGAGAGTTTATACAGGTGTGCTCATAAGTTTACAAACCCCTGGCAGAATTTGTAAGATGTGTAGCATTTTACGAAAACATGAGTGATCAGACAAAACACGTCTATTATTATTAATGTGTTTAAGATAATTACATTGGATCTGTGAAGAAAACAAACATTAAACTATTATGCATCATAGAATGGCACAATCATTAAACAAACCATAGCAATAAAGGAAATAATAAAATGGTCCTGTTAAAAAATGTGCATACCCGTAGTTCTTAATATCGTGTATTGCCCCCTATTGCATCAATGACACCTTGCAATCTTGTAGCCATGAATGAGGCCCTTTATTTTCTCATGTGATAAAGCTGCCCATTCCTTTTGGCAAAAAGCCTCCAGATCTTGTGAATTCTATGGTTGTCTAGCATGTTTGCGTTCTCCCCAAAGTGGCTCAATGATGGCAGGAGACTGTGATGACAACTCCAGAGCCTTTATTTTCTTCTGCTGTAGCCACTGAAGGGTCAACGTGGCCTTATGTTTCTTATCATTGTCATGTTGGAAAGTCCAAGTGCACCCCATACTCAGTTTCCTGGCTGATGAATGCAAATTCTCCTCCTATATTTTCTGATAAGATGCTGAATTCATCCTATCAATTTTGAGATCCACCTCCATGCTTCACAGTAGGGATGGTGTGCTTCTCTTCATCGGTCTTAACTCCTCTCCAAACATAGGGGTAGATTTTCAAAGCGGTATGCACGTAAATCCCTGGGATTTACACGTACCGGGCCAATTTTCAAAGGTCCGGTCATGCGCATAAATCCCCAGGATGTGCGTAAGTCCCGGGGCCTCGGGAAAGGGGTGGGGAGGGGGCAGGGCGGGGCAGGGTGGTGTGGGGCGGGGTAGGGTTAGAGGCCCCCGCTGTGCCGGGGGATCGCATGCTGGCAGGGTATTGGCTCAAGGCAGGTGCAAAAGGTAAAATAAAGATTTGGGGGGCAGGCTAGGGGGCTCCAAAATTCGAGCGGACTGGGAGGGAACTGAGGAAGGCTGCGGGCATCGCGCACAAAGGATGCACAAGTATGTATCCCCTTGCGCGCACTGGGCCGGATTTTAAAACCTACGCCCGATTTTATAACATGCGTGTATGTTATAAAATCCAGGTTCGGCGCGTGCAAGGGGGTGCACAATTGTGCACCTTGCGTGTGCCGAGCCACGCTGCCTCCCTCCGTTCCCTACCTCCCCACACCACCTTCCCTTCCCTTCCCCTAACTCTCCCGCCCCCCAGCCCTAAGCTAAACCCCCCCAAATAATTAACTTACAAGTTATGCTTGCCTTGGGCAGGTACAAGTTGCGCATGCCAGCCAAGTGCCAGCGCGTGATCCCGGGCACAGCGGCAAATGGCCGCTGTGCTTGGAGGCTCCAGCTCTGCCCCGACCACACCCCACCTCTTTTTGCAAGCCCCGAGACTTACACGAATCCCGGGGCTTTACGCGCGCCACCAGGCCTTTTGAAAATCTGCCCCACTGAGCCCCCGGTTTTATAACATGCGTGCACATGTTATAAAATTGGATGTCCATGTGCGCGTGCCAGATAGTGCATGCGCATCTTTGAAAATCTACCCCATAGTGTTTATGATTGTGACCATAAATTTCAATTTTGGTCTCATCACTCTAAATTATTTTGTTCCAGAAGTTTTGAGGCTTCTCTAGGTACTGTTTGACAAGCGGGCTGCTTTGTGGCGTTGATGCAGCAATAGCTTTTTTTCTAATAACTCTACCATGCAGCCCATTTTTGTTCAAGTATCTACTTATTGTGCATGCTGAAAAAAATATCCACACCACTTTATTTTGGAGAAGCCAGTATTTCAGTAGAAGTTGCTTGTGGGTTTTTCTTTACATCCCAACTAATCTTCCTGGTAGTTTTGTCTGAAATTTTTCTTGGTCTACCTAACTGTGGCTTGGAATTAACAGAACCCATAATTTTCCACTGCTTGATCAGAGTTTGATCAGTACTGATTGGTATTTTCAAATCTTTGGAAAGCTTTTATATCCTATTCCTGATTTATAAAGTTGAGCTACTTTTGCTCGCAGATCATTTGACAGTGCTTTTGCTTTCCACAGGTTTCAGTAACCACCAAAGTCAATGCAGCCCTGGATGAAATGCACAAGGGTTTCTCAAGAGCTAAGAAACTCATTGACTATTTATACACAGACACTAATTACAATCAAACAAGGCACAGGTGTGAATACCTACCCTTCATTGCCTTCTCAACCTGTGTATGTCAACTTGAGTGTACAGTATATTGTCAGCCTAACATTCAAGGATATGAAAACTTTTGAACAGGGAGTACAAGAATAAGTCACATAGTCCAAAAAATAAATGTTCAAAAAGGCTTTTTATTTTCTACTGGCTGTACCTGGCCATGCGTTGCTGTGGCTCAGTCTGGTTCTTTTCCCTCACTCCCCCTTCCCCTTGCTCATTCACCTCAGTCACTCATCCTCCTCCCCCTTGGTCACTCACCCCCCCCACTCCCTTCCCTCACACTCACCTCTCCCCTCATTCTCCCTCCCCTCACACTCACCTCCCCTCATTCTCCCTCCCCTCACTCTCACCTCCCCCTCATTCTCCCTCCCCCTCCCTCACTCTCACCTCCCCCCCTCATTCTCCCTCCCCTCACTCTCACCTCTCCCTCATTCTCCCTCCCCCTCCCTCACTGTCACCTCCCCCCTCATTCTCCCTCCCCTCACTCTCACCTCCCCCCTCATTCTCCCTCCCCTCACTCTCACCTCCCCCTCATTCTCCCTCCCCCTCCCTCACTGTCACCCTCCCCCCTCATTCTCCCTCCCCTTCCCAGTCACGTCCACTCCCTCCCCTCTCTCAATCCCATTCCCTCACTCTCATCCCCTCCCTCTCTCAATCCCCTCCAGCTCATCCACACCCCTTCCCTCCCTCTTGTGCTCTCCAGCGCGGCCCGCTCACGGAGACGGGAGGTCTCCGGGGATCCCTCCCTGGCGCGCAACTCAGCTGCTCCTTCCTGCCGCTGCATTTCCTCCCGATATTGCCGCTGCCGCTCCTCCCAGCTATTGTAGCTCGGCCGCCCGACACTCCCATACCGCCGCTGCTATGCCCGGTATCGCTGCTGCTGCTCCTCCCAGCGCCATCTTGGCTCCGCTCTGACTGACGTGCTCTCCCGCCCGCGCATGCGCAGTAGAGCTGCTCCCTACTGTGCATTTGCGGCACGTCAGTCAAGCTTCATTTAGCTAGATAGATAGCGTGTGTTGCTTTTATGTCCAACAGATGGCGCTGTTTTTCCCAAAAAACATGTTTTTACCTGTCACAGGTGTGACATCTATATACTAAAGGTATATAAAAACATGCGCGTATTCGAATGCAACGTTGTGTCAAAATTTCAAAGCAATCGGTGAAGAACTTTCGGAGATTTAAGATTTTGAACAAACGAACATTTACATTTTATTTATATAGCTTTGCGGCAACTCCGCTGTTATCATAAGAACGCTTAGGAGGGTCCCTCGACACGGACCCGTGTTTTGCCGAGGCTGCGTCAGGAGGGAGAAGCAGTATCAAATGGACATTTAAAACAAAACATACAAACGGACTATGGTAAACAGGCTATACGACATCAATGTATTTTAAGATTACAGATGGAATTATTACATACCTGAAATTTAGTCATAAACAGTTTTCAGGGAGCGCGTACAACAGTCCAGCAAAGGGGTATTTAAAAATCAGAAAAAGGCGCCAAACATAACGGACCAATCAGCATACAGAGAGACCAACCAATCAGATTGCAGACCAATCATAATTAAGTGAAATGGACCCATTCCAGTTCCTTATTGAATCCGTGCGGAGTGACAGTATTCTGTATGTAAATCCATTTCTGTTCTCTACGAGTGAGAAAGTCAGAAAAATTTCCCCCATGATTTGAACAGAAGATTTGAATGAAGAGTCCAGTGAGCTACCAGCGGTGCATTTTCATGAAGTAAATTCAAATTCAATTTATGTCCAATAATCCTTGTTTGATTTTTCTTGTAGTCTTTCCCACATATAGCAGCTGGCACGGACAGCGAATTATATAAATCACACCAACAGAGTTACAGTCAGAGATGTCCCTTAATACATATTGGGGCGGATTTTCAGAGCCCTGCTCGCGTAAATCCGCCCAAAACCGGGCGGATTTACGCGAGCAGGGCCCTGCGCACCAGGAAGCCTATTTTACATAGGCCTCCCGGCGCGCGCAGAGCCCCGGGACTCGCGTAAGTCCCGGGGTTCTCCAAGGGGGGCGTGTCGGGGGCAGGCCCGGTCGTCGCGGCGTTTCGGGGGCGTGTCGGCAGCGTTTTGGGGGCGGGTACGGGGGCGTGGCTACGGCCCGGGGCGGTCCGGGGGCGTGGCCGCGCCCTCTGTACCCGCCCCCAGGTCGCGGCCCAGCGCGCAGGAGGCCCGCTGGCGCGCGGGGATTTACGCCTCCCTCTGGGAGGCGTAAATCCCCCGACAAAGGTAAGGGAGGGGTTTAGACAGGGCCGGGCGGGTGGGTTAGGTAGGGGAAGGTGAGGGGAGGGCAAAGGAAAGTTCCCTCCGAGGCCGCTCCGATTTCGGAGCGGCCTTGGAGGGAACGGGGGTAGGCTGCGCGGCTCGGCGCGCGCCGGCTATACAAAATCCATAGCCTTGCGCGCGCCGATCCAGGTTTTTAGCAGATACGCGCGGCTCCGCGCGTATCTACTAAAATCCAGCGTACTTTTGTTTGCGCCTGGAGCGCAAACAAAAGTAGGTTATTCGCGCGCCTTTTAAAATCTGCCCCATTGTTTTCCAGTAACTGGATGTTCAAACACTGAAAGGAGGCTAGTGTGTGCGCATACAGAACACTGTCCGCATGGTTTGTGTACACCTGTCTCCTGAGTGAGTGGGCGTTCCTCAAGTAAGTCAGAATGTGTCAGTCGGTCTCGCAGGTTCATAGCTCGGCGATATGTAAAATGCAACCGACCTTGAAACACAGCTTGAAGCTGCAAAAACTCCCAGTGCTTTTGTATAATGCGTGTTATAGGATGGCACAGGGGGGAAAAGGTAATATACATTTTGTAGCGATATCCAGCTGATGATTTTTGGGCAGAAAAAGATAATCCCTATTAACAAATAAAGCCCATTTAAAGGCCTGCTTAATCACTTTAGAAGGGTACCCCCCTCTCCTTAAACCGAGATGTCATCTCCTTAGCTTACACAGAAACTCGGGTTTCGACGAGCACAGCCGTCACAACCACAGAAATTGACCAGTGGGAATGTTAGTTTTAAGGGTTCGAGAGTGACAGCTATCAAAACTAAGCAGAGTATTCCTATCTGTTTCCTTCCTAAAAATCGTTGTCGAGAAAGTACGGTTATCAATGGATATCAGGATGAGCTAGGGGTGGGTGGGTTGGGAAATACAGTCTAACTTCAGTTAGTCAGCCAGAGTGACTCACTGCTCTCTTGATTAACAAATGTTGGTACCTAATCAAACCAAATCACACTACCTTAACACCTTTCCAAGGTGAGTAACTGAACTGAACTTTTCAACCTTTTTACTTAGGTATACACTGCTCCTAGCTTATTTCTAGCTTCTGGTTACTTTTTTTTTTTTTTAATGTACAGACACTCTAACCTCTGCTTATTAGCTGCCTTACAGACTATTAAAAATAAACACACTAACTACTGCTTATTAGCTGCCATACTGACTGACTATTTAAAAATATAGTCTAACGTCTGTTTATTCGCTGCCTTACTGACTATTAAAAGCACAAACACACTAAATAATATTCCCAAATAGTTAACTTCGCCCAATACTTAGTGCTCCCACTGGATTGTCTCTCCTCTCAGTGCTCCCTGCAAGCTATCTTGCCTCCAGCCCATAGCCCAGAAGAGATTCTTTCCCCACTCTGGTAGAGCTGGACAATAGCTCCCCAGGGCTGGAAAGGTGACCCCAGGTGGAATAGGGGTTACTCAGAACAACATTAACTGCCAGTATTCAAACAGTAAGACCCGTACACATGAAAGCGCAACACTGCAAATATTATTCCATGCCTAAAATACCAATATACATCCTATTAGGAAAACAGAATAAATCAGGCTGCTTTAGGTCGTTACACAGAAACTATACAGCACCTGACTACCTCATCTTGGTCATGCATGCAGAACATAGACAGACCCTCACCAAATACAAAATAAAGAGACCATAAAGTACAAATAGAAACATGCAGACAAAAACTGAACTGGAAACTGCAACAAGCCAGATTCTGGTTGCAGTGCAACCATGGAAAAACAGAAATATCACCATTCCTCATAAAACAATACAATCAAGAAATATAAAACATCAATCATGAAAGTAAAACCATACTAATAAAAGGAATAAATATTTCAATATTTCAACTGACAAATAGAATAATTCTATAATTAAACTGATACAAAAATGTTTAGAATTTCCAAAAATCAATAAAGAATTTCAAAATACCCACCAATAATTAAAACTAATGATTAAAGAAATCCATGTTTTCCATACCTGGGAACTTTTGCCTTCCAGTTACCCTGAGATTGTTCTAGATTAGTGGGGGAGGGGGGCTTCATACAAACTTTGTCCTCTCTCTCTCACATACACACACACACATTCACTCTTCTCTCCCTCCGGAATGCACAAGCAGAAGCAGCCTCCACCTTCAGTCCACGGAGCTGACTGGACTCCTCCTCCTTCCCAAAGGCAAGGGCCAGTGCTGCTCCTGCGTCTTCTGGCTGCAGCAATTGCACCTCCTTTTTCCCACCTATGCAGGCCCATGTGACACAACTTCCTCTTCTGGGATCATACAGGACGGAACAACAAGTATGATTATTTCCAGAGAAAAATGCATTGTTTTAGAAGCATTGGGGTTTCATGTGTCAGTGGCAGCTAAGATGAGGAAAAGGGCAGCTAATGGCACTGCTGTGGGTCCTTTTCCTGTCTGCTACAAGTAAGTACTTTCCGGCAGCAGCCTGAAATCTTTGGGAGGAGGGGTCCATGGCCCCCCATTCCAATGCCTATGCTTTCTCTTGTTCAAAAGGGTGGCTGCAGATGTGTCCTGGTCAGGCAGACTGCTCCTTAGAGAACTGCATTCTGTACAGGTATGCATTCACTTTGAAATGACATGAACACATTCAATGAAACAGTCTGTTTCATTACCTGTCATTTCAAAACAAACCTAAAAGAAAACCCCCGATGAAAATCATTGGGGTTTTCTTTTCATTTCAGAAATTTAGCCCTGGCCCAGTTTTCTCACTACCTCTGCCACCAAACTTCCCCTCACCCCAGTGCCACTGAAATAAAAAAAATTTTAAATCCTCCCCGTACAACATACAAAAGAATGGACCCAGTAGGGCAGCAGTGACTGGCCCATTTTGATTTCGTGCCACAGAGGTGAGGTGAGATTGGTTTGGAGAGGGTGATAAGATAGAAGAAGGCCTGAGGGGAGGCTAATTTTTTAAATTTCAGTACTGGGGGAGTGGGTTTTAATGGCAAGGGGAGGGAGGATCCCAGGCTCTTGACTTCCTTTGACTCCCCGACCCCCTTTTTTTTCTTTTTCTTTGGTGTTTATATTTTGTTTCAATTAAATGAAACAAACAAAATATCAAACAATACAAAAAGTGAATAAAAACCCCCACATGAAATGGAAAAAAAAAAAGCTACAATTTTTTTTTTCCTTTTCCACCCCTACTGAAGAGGCATTTGTCAGTTCTAGCAGCTTCTACATTTCATGCCTGTCTCCGATTCTCTTATGAAACCACAACTGATTGCGAGCACGTCATAGACAGAGCTATTTTCACTTGTTTTCTCAAATTGGCTTTCTGGTGTCTTATTAAACCATGATAGAATTAACATCTTTTACTAATTAAAATCATGTGATTGTAGGATATAACTAGGAATATTAGAGAGAGGAACAAAATGTCAGATAAAGGATGGGCGTATTCATAAAGTGACATGACCATGCCAATTCTGGCATTTGGAGAATTGATATACCTCATCTAATTCACAAGTTCCATATGCGAAACAATAGAGATAATGCAATTCTCTTAATAGAAGTCATGCTATAAGCAGTACAGCAAACTGATATATTGCGGGTTCTGGAGCATGGTGAAGACTTGGAGGATATTCCAAGATCAATATAAATAAAGTTAGATTTAAACTGAAAATGCATTCAAATGTTTTGAAAAAAAGAACAAATTTCCCATTATCAGTCTGTCCCCTTTCTTTTTATTTATTTTTTAAAGGCCCTATTTATAAAGAGATTTTGACACAACATAGAACATAGATAACATACAAGATGACCATCACAGAGTAAGGACATTAGTTGACCAGTGATTAGATTGCTCCATGTACGCCGAAACGTTTTGGCTGGTTCATGCTTTAACCCCCATCATAATACATAGTCTGACACCATCACAGTAATTTGAAAAGCAACTTCCCATAGCTTTCCATGGGAAGTTCACAGAAATCACTGGGATCTTGTCACATCCCCTCATTCCTGCAGCTTGCCCATCGCATTTCGATGGATGCTGCTACACTTACGGCCCTGCATTATGACACAAAAACATAGAACTGCAATTCAATAATACTTTGAGAGTGAAAGTGGGACTGTGATACTGGTCATCCTGCTTTACTTCTTACTTGTAACAGTTTGGGTTAGAAGAGTGTCAGCTATAAAAATGAATGACTTTCCTGGAGTCCTATTACTCCTGGACTTGCTGCCAGTCAGGATGACTCAATCTTCAGATGCTGACCTTGACACTGTCAACATTTTTATGGCTAGATAAACAGCCAGGAGTTGCACTGAGCATTTTTCGCTGCTGCTAAAGAGATATAGGAATTATATCTTCTCAATTTACAGCAGTGCAGTGTACGATAAATGTTTCAAATGCATACATAAGTGGCAATGCATCAGAAGAGTCTCGTTACTTGGCATAGCAATCCTGAAGCAAAACATTGGGCTCAGGACAATGTCTCCTTTGAAAATAGCTGTCAGTTCTTTTTAAAATCATTTCTTTTTTGGGGATTATGCTATATTCTTGAAAAAAAAAATATGCAAACCATGGCTCTCTCTTCTTGTCTCTCATCGTTAACTCCCTTGTGGAATTTTCTAGACCTCCCAGTGCATTTTACAAAGTGTAATTTCTCCTACTGGGTGGATCATGGAATCTGCACTATGGGATAACTGTTCAGTGAGGGTAAATTTATGACCATTAGAGAAATGTGCAAGATTTTCAGTGCAATCAATTCCTCAGTATTTCAATACCTGTAATTGAAAGGATTACTTACTAAAGCTCTTCTTGATTATTGGAATGCGTTATTTCATGGCCTCACTTCTACTCAGCCTTGCAGACTCCAAACAGTTCAAAACACAGCAGCCAAATTAATTTTCGGTAAAGGTAAATTTGATCCTGTTATTCCTCTCCCCCAAGATCTGCACTGGCTCCTTGTTTCGTCATGCGTCTTTTTTAAGATTGGGTGTCTGACTTTTAATGCTTTCAACTGAGCAACCCTGGCTTATTTAGTTACTCTTATTGTCCCTCATCATCCAGCTGATTAATTTGCTCAGTTGAACAGTAATTACTGGTATTATCAACCCCAGGTGACATTAGACTGGAAAGAAACAGGAAAGCCTCTTATTCTATTTTAGCAACTAGTTTTTGGAACTCGCTGCCACTCATGTTGCACTTGGAAAATATTATTCTGAGATCCATATTTAGAAGCGTTTAGCTGCCTAACTCAGAAGTTAGCTGGCTAAATTGATATTTGGACACTTATCCAGCTAAATTCTAGTTGGCTAGAAATTAGCTGGCTGACTCATAGATGCACTAAGCCATGATGTTTTCTCGCAGGAGGGGGGGCAACTATCGCGGGGGGGGGGCATGTTGACGTGATAATGGGACCTCCTTGTGTGAGAAAACATTGTACCGACCTGATCTTGCTCCAGTAATGTGCGTGGGGTAAAGTCTGGGGATCGGACCCAGACTACCTCGACTGGTGGCCCCAGGTTGAGATGGGGGTCAGCACTGACCCCCACTTAACCTTCCCATTCAGCTGTGAGTTGTTTTTGGGTTTTTTTAAATTCTTCTGCCACTTTAAATGTGTGGTGGGAGCCTCGGAACTAGCATTAGGGTCCTGGGCCTCCTACCGCACATCTAATGATTTTCAAAGAGGTGTAGATATTTTGCCATGGCTGATCACCTTCTCAGTCGGCCGTGATAAAATATTTACAGAAAATTGACTATCAATGGCCTTCTTTGCATGCATTTGCATTATTCATGCATGCAAATCACATACAAACAAGATCATTGTAATAGG
Source organism: Rhinatrema bivittatum (assembly GCF_901001135.1). Classification (NCBI taxonomy): domain Eukaryota; kingdom Metazoa; phylum Chordata; class Amphibia; order Gymnophiona; family Rhinatrematidae; genus Rhinatrema; species Rhinatrema bivittatum. Next base: position 366,092,374 of record NC_042618.1, read on the forward strand.
TGAGGGTATCTGGGCAGGGAGATGTAAAATATTGCGTATATCGAGCAATATATATGCGATATAACAAGTTAGAGCCCTAATGCGACTTAATGAATCACTGTGTAAGTTGGGGCATTCTGGGGGCATAACTGGGAGGAGTTGAGTTAGCCGGCTAACTTATTAGTTACTCCAGGAATAACTTATTAGTTATTCTAGACTCTTTATATATTCCAGGATATCGGGAGTCTGGAGTAGCTAGCCTGTGGGCTGGTGGACCCAAGGAAAATCCATTTGGTAGTGGGATCCTGCAGAGCTTTTCCCTTCAAGGGAAGAAGCCTGATGTGGAGGATGCTGGAGAAGAGGTGATTCCTCCCCTGAAGAAATAGCCAAGGGCTAGGGGAAAGGGGTTGTTTCAAAAGGAGGAATACCCCAAGGAGAGCAGAGAATGGAGGAGACTGGGGAGGTCTGCATACTGCTGGAAGATTGGAATTAGGATGACTAAGGAGAGGTGCGACTGTCAAAGGAGACATAAGTAGAAGGAGGAGAATTGGAGTGAGCTGACTCCAGGAGTTAGGGATGTGAGTTCCATGTCCCACATTGGATTCTGGTGTTAAAAGGAAGAAGAATCTGGAGAATGTGATTAACTTGCCCTTGGGTGAAGAAAGGAAACTAGTGCTTTGGGGAAATTCTTGCTACCTGAGTATTAAAGGATGTAAGCTCTACATTCCATTCAATGGTGTTTCGAGAGAGTTGTGGTGGGACGGTGGAAGGAATGCCAGAACTTTGAAGGGGAAAGATATATTCCAAATCCAGCAATGCAAGTTATCACCCTTGTTATTGAATGCTTAGCTTGGCTGAGTATCCCATGAATTCTGAATGATTCAATATGCTTTGTATACCCTCTATACACTATGTACACATTTGCTGGCTAGATCTCCCAGAAAATAAAGTTTGGACCTGGAGTGGAGTGAAATTTTTAAGACCTCAAGGGTGGCAAGCACTTAATATGACCATGAGGGACAGGGTTCATGGAGGGGAGGGTAATGGCTATAACTCCCTGACCAGACAAGAAGAGTGACCTACCCCATTGCCTCTAACTGGATCCACTTCACCATCTGCATGACCCCATTTTGCTGAACTGACCAAAGAAATTAGAGAGTTTGACTCTTAGTTCAAATGTGTCAGATCCTCTCATTATTTTATGTGCCCAGAGAAGGAGTTACACATATCTTGTGGACTTGCCATACTACCCAGATATTCAAGTCTGAGATTATCTCAAGGATCTATTGCATTTCAGGGATTCAGCTGCCTTTAGACCCTGTAGTAATTCTTCTTGGTTTGCCAACTGAGGAAGCATTACCGAACACTAGAGATGGAAAAACATTCATTTTTCTTATGTTAGGGGCAGCCAGGCAGAATGTAGCCTGTCACTGGAGGTTTTCTCCCTCATTGGTTTCCTGGGTGACATTAAGAACATAAGAATTGCCATGCTGGGTCAAACCAAAGTTCATCAAGCCCAGAATCCTTTTTCTGACAATGGCCAATCCAGGTCACTAAAAAAGCAAACAGAATGTTAGGAATTATTAGGAAAGGAATGGAGAATAAAATGGAGAATGCCATAATACCTCTGTATCTCTCTCTGTTGAGACCTCACCTAGAGTACTGTGAGTGATTCTGGTCATCACATCTCAAAAAAGATATAATTGAGCCGGAAAAGGTACAGAGAATGGTGACCAAAATGATAAAGGTTATGGAATAGCTCCCCTATGAAGAAAGGCTAAAAAGATTAGGACTGTTCAGCTTGGAGAAAATACTGCTGAGGGGGAATATGACAGAGGTCTATAAAATCATGAGTGGAATAGAATGGATAAATGTGAATCAGTTATTTACTCATTCAAATTGTACAAAAACTGGGAGGATATGGCATGCAGTTAGTAAGTAGTACATTTAAAACAAATTGGAAAAAATTATTTTTCATTCAACACACAAGTTCTGGAATTCATGGCTAGAGGATGTGGAAAAGGCAGTTAGCATAGCTGGGTTTAAAAAAGGTTTGGACAAGTTCCTGAAGAAGTCCATAAACTGTTACTAACCAGACAGACTTGGGAAAAGCCACTGCTTATCCCTGGTTGTTAGCAGCATAGGATCTATCTACTGTCTGGGATCCTGCCAGGTACTTGTGACCTGATTGATCACTATTGGAAACAGGATACTGAGCTTGATGGATCCTATGTCTGGCCCAGCGAGGAAATTCTTAAATATATGTTCTAAATGTAACCCCTGTACCAAGGGGCCACCTTCCCAGCCCTGGGTAGTATTTGGTTGGCTATCCCAGGGTGGAGAACAGTCTTTCATAGGGCATGGGCTGGGGACAGGACCTCCTGTAAAACCAAACTGGCTGAAGACCCTTCCAAATACAATCTATTAATTCCACAGTCCAAACAGTAATTGTGCTGCAAAACAGAAGACATTTATTTTAAAACACAGACGTAAAAGTAAACACATTATCAGGTTTGAATCATAGTCCAGTTCCGTATCCACAATACTTGCCACCATGGTCAGATCACAATAAATCTCACAAGTACTCCTTGGGCTGCATGGCTACTCCCCGAGTCTTAGGGGAACTCCGGTTTACCTTTCCTGTTATCAGATTTGTGTGGAGGTTACTCCCAACACCCAGGGTCCGGTTCATCTTCACACAATTTTTAGATTTTTCCACTTCCTCGCAGGGGGCCCACTCAAATCCATATCAGTCTCCTTACTTGCTTGCTCACAGTCTCTCTGCCTCAATTAAGGACTCAAGGTGGGTCCTAGATAGATGTCTCATTCTAACACAGAAGTCTCAAATGTGTTCTCACTCTTTAGAAGCTGTTTGGATTTCAGACACTTCCCTTCCGGAATCAGTGCACCCCCTTAGTCCTTTGGAGCCAATGCTAGTCTCGAGCCCTGTGATGAAATAGCTAGCTGGTGCCTCTCCCCTAGGCCCAACCAACCCCCAACATAGTTCCTCAGAAAAATCTCCAAGCACTAAAACCTCTTTTTTCTTCCAGTAATTCTTGACCTCTGCAAGTACTTTTCAAGTCCAAGAGAGCTGAAGATCTTTCACTCCACCAGTCGTTTCCTCTCCCTTGTATTTCTCTGTCACATTTCTGCTAGTGCTTCTAGGTGGAGTACTAGTAGTTTTCTTCCTCACACTTGTGATCTGGACCCTCCAGAAACTCTTATTACCCTATATGCTCCTTTCTCAGTGACTGGTCCCTTTTACAGGCCAAATGCTTTTTTTTATACCAGGCATAAAACGTCAACCATTGGTCCATTTTCATGTTTGCCACTCACACAGCACACATCTCCCCTGAGACTGTTCTAGAACACTATATAAAATTTTCCCAGTTCAAGGAATTGGATAAACTTTGAAACTTTATTAATAGGGATGTGCAATCGTTTTTCATGAATTGAAATTGCCTAATTCGGAATGGTTCGGGAGAACTGAAAAACGACTGAATTTTTTCCAAAATTTCGGAAAAAATTCATTTTTGGGTTAGTGCACACTAACTCTGCCACATTAGTGCGCACTAATGGGAGTTAGTATGTACTAACCCAAAAATTGGGGCCCACCAAAAAAAACCCCGAACCGTGGGAAAAATGAAATTCTCACGGGGGGGAGGGGGCCCAAAACGAAGTCCGATTCAAAATTCTAACCCAAAGCACATCTCTATTTATTAAAAAAAAACAAAAAACCAACACTCTTAAAATCCTCTTAGAGGAAGGGCTACCCCAAAGTGTCTTCCCCCCAACATTCTTTGCCAGGCTTGCCCAGACCACAACCTTCCCAATTGTAAAAGTACATCAACCTACACTTAAACTTTAACCCACTAGAAAGCATGTCTATCTACATATATAGGCTCATAAAAATACAGAACCAGTGCAAAGTACTTGGCAGATCCCATAAAATAAATCTAATTCCTATTACTTGCTCTCAGTGCTTGCAATAGCTTTCTTTAGTCTACCTGGATAACAATGTGTTACGAATGTTTTCTCCAGGAACTTGTCCAAACCTTGTTATGACAGTCAACTCGATCACGTCCTCTGGCAACAGATCCCACAGCTTGACAGTGCGCTGATTGAAAAAAGTACTTTCTAAAATTTGTTTTGAATCTGCTCGTTGTTAGTTTCTTGGAGTGTCCCCTTGTTTTGGTATTTTTTTTGAAAGGATAAATAGCCATCCCTTATTTACCTGTTCCACCCCACCCATGATTTTATAAAGTTTTATCTTGTCCCCTCTCAGCCATCTCTTTTCCGAGTTGAAGAGCCCTAGCCCGCGTAGCTCTCATCATGCACTATGGAAATCTTTTAACAATCTATGGTGGAGATTTTTACTCCTAAAATATGGAACCTTTCCCCACTCAAAAGCAGGCTCAGTGTTTGAAAATATAAGTGACAAGGAGGGATAGGTTGCATGAGAGCCCTGTGTGAAAGACTATAGAGACTATAGAGACTCCACTCATGTATAGACAAGACATATGTATATATATATTGTGCTCTCCCAGTTCATTATTAGTTTTTTTCCAAGTTAAATCACCCTGTTCTATGTAAGACATTATAAACTATTCTTTATACTGTCATTGTAATTGTTGAAATGTGAACCGAAGTGATTAGTAACTTTGTTACCTGAACTGCGGTATATAAAACTGTTAAATAAATAAATAAATAAATAAATAAATAAATAAATAAATAAATAAAAAAAAATATATATATATATATATATATATAGAGCCCCTCTAGGTCTCCATTAGTTTACTCCCTAGTTGGGATTTAATGAGAGAAAGTTTTGCAGACCATCTCTGTCGGCACCTCCACAGAGGCTTGCCTGGACTGGTCAGCAATGCACTAGAAAAGGCAGTTTTGCACGTGGCTTGAGGTATTTGGTTTCTGGTCTTTTGAGTTGCAGGAATGGTTTTGGCATGCTTCCCATCACTGGGCCTCCAGCCTGATACCAAGGGAAGAAGCACAAGTTTTTTTTATTTCTGTTTGGTGTGTAGAGAAGCAAAGAGAGTGTTGGAGTTTTCTCACTTCTAGGGATCCAGGGGAAGAGTAGCCCACAGTCTGGAAGGAGATGTCTGTGCAGAGTGGAAGAGGAGAAGATGTGAAAGAAGTTTTGAAAAGAGCACTTATGTGTTTTTCCTGAGAGCTTGCTTTTTGGGATCCTGCTCCTCTCTTACCTTGCCTTGAGAGGTCAGGAAGCGCTGTGATTCCTTTCGCTCAGTTAAAGGGACAGCAGTGACCTGACAGAGCACTGGCAGAAAATCAGAGAGAGAAGTATTTTTGCAGACTTTTGTTCCATTTGTTTTGGGAGGAATTTTTGCCCCTAGTTCCTGCCCACCGAGAAGGAGAGATTTGTGTTTTTTTAACATCTTTTGGGACATTCTACCACCAGAAGTCCAAGCTTTTACCATGAGAGAAAGAGATAGGAGATCCCAGCCTCACTAGGACCCCAATCTGCCACTCAGGAGTGTTGAGTCCTGTCCTAGTGCTTGCCATCCAAAGGGACACTGACTCAGCTAACAGAACCGAGGGAGGCACATTTGGGCTGTTTATTTTTGTGAGAAGATTATCTGAAGAATTTTTGTTGTGAATTGGACTTTAAGTAATTTTGGTTGCAATTAATTTTTGTTGAACACCCCACCAGAGCATTTTTCTTCAGTATCAATGGTGCCCTCAAGCAAGGACATCCCAAGTGTGATTACTGTGAACCAAGAGAGATCAAAGGAAGTGAGAGATTGTGAGTGGGTCTCCAACCCTCTGAGCCTAGGGCCTTGGATTCTTATCCTCCTCCTCAATGGAACAAACCCTGGCACCTCGGTGGCCTGCTGTGAACTGTGTTGTTGTGAATGGAGAGGAGATAGCGAATTGGGAGCAGAAGAAGCCCTGAGGATAACAGTGAGCCCCTGCATTCAGGAGATCCCCAAAAAGAGGGTTACAAATAGATAAAGGAAATAGTGTTGACTCTAAACCAAGCTGGATCAAGTTTTAAGCTTGTTCCTCATGGTGGCATATACTAACTTCTCCTCAAATATTGATAACTTTTCTTCTACTGACCCGTTTCCAGGATCTGGTCAGCAAGATTTTGTTATTGTAAGACTGAAATTTCACTCTATTTGCATTTCTACTCATGTGCATATTGTTTTTGACGTTGGCTTCCTAGATCTACCCTAAGTCTTAATAAAATTTATAAAATGATATAAAAAAAAAAAAGCAGACATTTGTGCTGAAACATGACCATGTTGGGGACTTTGATTTTAAATATGTATATAATTTCTGTCCATTTTAGAACCAGTTCTTTATTATACTGGATTTCAATAGTTCATAAAAAAGGAGATTTTTGAAAGGGGTTTATGTGCATAAATCATCCTTTGAAAATCAACCAGGGGCCTGCGAGGGGAAAAGTACACATGAAACACGATTTCGTACTTTCTTTTCCCCACACGCGCAATATATTTTTTAGGGGAGTGGAGCTGAGGTGGGGAAAGCATCTATGCACCTACTTTCAGTTTTCAAAATTGTACACACAAATGTATAGACAGAAAGCTACATCTTTTTGCGAGCAGCTGTAACTTCCTGTGTTTATTTCCACACACATGCCGGCACAACCCGGGAGTCTTCAAAACGGACTTATGCACATAAGTGAACTTTGAAAATTCAGGCTGAAACCTACAGGCACGAAGTACTTGCAAACTTTATCCTTACACAGGCTGCTCTAATTTGTTGTTTCAGAAACGTATTAACATTTATAGTTTTGATGTACTAAAGGATTTTTCTCATTTGGTGTCTATGGAAAAAAATGCGTAATACATAGGCCCCCCTAGTCTTGACGTAAGGGTGTATCGATTTGTCAAGTTTATGTAAGTTAAGACAAGATGAAGTCTGATTTTCCAAATAGTGGAACTTTAATAGGGGAAGGCTAAAATAAGCAACAAACTTTATGATCCATGAAATTAAAAAATGGATCTCTGATAAAACATGTTTATATGACATGCACTGAATGAAGACATTATGGTAAATTATAGATGTATGCATGTTAAGTCAAATGGAATAGCATGATTTATGAAATTATTAAAGCATTGCACATCCTGAATTCATAAGTTATTTAAGATGAAATTACATGTGGTCATTTAAAAAGGTAAACGTTTATAAGAATACTACATTAGGGTTGGGCACTTAAATTTCTTTTTTGCCTGTTTTTGTTTCATGACGGTTTATTTCATTTCATTTTGTTCGTTTGAAGTAAAATGAACCAACAACTAATGAACAAATACAAAACAAAACAGAAAAGTAAAACAAAATGAAAGGAAGTGGCTGGGATACCCTCTCCCCTGCTGAAAACCTCCCCAGCTCTCCAGCCACGAAAATTACAAAAGTAAAGCCCTCCCCAGGCCTATCCACATGATCTTACCTCATCCATGTGTCTTAAGAATCCAAATTGAGCAAGATCAGGTGCTCCTGCCTTGCCAGGTCCTTATTCACAGTGGCTCCGGGTGGCCCTCAGGCCAGTGCCATTTTGTTGGAAAGGGGTACCTCCAGCCAGCACCATTTCTAAATACCGACCTGACGGGGCAAGAGCATCTGAGGATCGCTCCCGCCTGATTTGGATTTCATAAGACACATAGACAGGGTAACATGAGTTTGGGGCAGGTGGGAGAGAGGGTACAGGCAGGCCGGGGGAGGGGGAGGCTTTAATTTTTTGTGGTGCTGATGGGGGGGAGAGGGGGGAGGAGGGGCTGGGGTAATAGCTGCTTTAGAAAATGAATGACATTTTGTTCATGTTTTCATTTGTTTCATTTTCAAAACGAGATGAAACAAAACAGGAAATTTGGTCAAAATCTCCTATTTTGTTTCACATGAAGGCCCTATACCACATGTAGTCTTTTCAAATGCACTTTCAGGTTTGTAATCGCTTCTATGGTTTGGTAATTCTAGTCATATATAGTAGCTTAGAGACTACCCAATCCTGTGCAGGTTTGACTCCTGGGTCTGGCTTCTTCTCTCTGGGCTGGCAGGGGCTAAGAACGCCACAGAAGCAGCACTCATAGCCCCTGTGAAGGAGCGTTTCAGACACGGCTCAACAATGACCCCTATTGACTGGACTTTGAGTGTGTGCGTATTGGGCTCCAGATGGAGCTGCGGTCTATAGCTGGGTTGGGGGAGTGGTGGGGAGAGGGAAGGTTATAAAATAGGGAAACGACAGCAAGTCATTGCAAAAGAAGATTCCAACTGAACCGGAAGCCCAAAGGAGTAGGAGGAAACTGCCAAGCAAAAACAAAAAACCCGTCCACAAACAAACAAATATAATAGATACATTTTGGAATATGAGATGGACACACGTTTATTGTAAAGGCAATAAGCTGAAGCCAAGATGGAACCATGGATTACTTAAACTAGCAAACCCCATGGAGGTGGACAAATAATAAACAGATAAGCGGTTTTTCCAGAACTTTGTGTATTTATTTATTTAAAAAATGTTCTATACTGTCGTTAAGTTAAATACCATCACAACAGTGTAAAAGAAGTATTTGCTAATCAGTGTGTTTTGAAACCCTGAAACATTATTTATAAGACCCAATATAAAGATATTTGGGGTGTGCAGAATGTGGACCCTTCTGATTCTTGTCATTATCAGACGTCACTTCTGCACTTGGCCCCCAAGGAATTATCCTCCCACCTGGATACCCAGATTTTATTCACCTCCACAAGGCCTCTATTCCAAAACATGTTACTCCTGCTCAGGGCAAGAGAAGTCTGAGTGGCCTCCTTTATGCTCCCATAGCTCCCATTACTTCCATTTTGCTTCATTTTAAACCCCACCCCCAGCTTGGGAATGAAAGGTGAGACCATTGACCACATCTCCTGCCTTTAAAGCTCTCCTTCTCTAGTTCACTCTTCAGCTGCATGTGCTGTGTATTCCTGCTCTGCGTGTGTCGGTGCGAAGCCTGCATCGGGGTCTGAACATAAGAACATAAGAAATTGCCAAGGGTCCATCAAGCCCAGCATCCTGTTTCCAACAGAGGCCAAACCAGGCCACAAGAACCTGGCAATTACCCAAACACCTAGAAGATCCCATGTTACTGATGCAATTAATAGCAGTGGCTATTCCCTAAGTAAACTTGATTAATAGCAGTTAACGGACTTCTCTTCCAAGAACTTATCCAAACCTTTTTTGAACCCAGCTACACTAACTGCTCTAACCACATCCTCTGGCAACAAATGCTCTGGGCTAGTGCTGCAGCGCCTTGATTTTCCTCTTTTTGATTTGAGCCTGGCAGGTTCCTCCTGTTCCTTTGGGTTTCCAGCTTGGTCGGAACTGTTGCGCCGCGAGCCTTCATTTGCAACTACTGGGGGCTTCCCTCCCAAGTTTTATAAGCTGCTTTGCAAAACCATTGTAGCGCTAGTCTTTGGCCCGGGGGCCGCAGACCTGTGCACCTTGCACTTGCGTTAAAGTGCACGCAGGAGTTTCTAAATGACATCCCTTTGCGTCCTCTCCCTTCCCCAACCTACCCCCGCCCACTTTTCTCAGAAGGGAAGAGTCTGCCTTGCACTAAGGGGATGTGGAAGGCCAATTTCCAGACGCTGTTTATATGCAGATAAAGGCATGGAAGAACTTATTAAAACTGCCCTTCTTGTGTTTAGTAGATGTTAGTTGCAAGACAGTATGTGCCCCAGTTTTGTTAATAAAAAAAAAAAAAAAAGGTAATTTATTGACTGGAAATCATTCATTTCCACAAGTGTTTCCCAACGCTCTCCTGGAAGCACACTTATCCAGTCAGGTTTTCAGGATTGCCACAATGAATTTGTGTAAGATAGATCTGCATACCCTGGGCCTCCAATGTATGCAACTCTGTCTCAGGTATATTCATCATGGATATCTGATGATCCTGAGGTAGCCAAACCGGTGGATGAGGAGATGGCAAAAGTCTGAAAGATGCTTGGGTGCGTAGGTAAAGGAATGATCAGCAGAAAAAGGAAGGTGATTTTGCCCTGTATAGGTCATTGGTGAGACTTCATTTGGAATACTGTACATAACGCTGGAAACTGCACCTTCAAAAGGATATAAACTGGCTGTAGTCGGTCTAGAAAGTGGCTATTAAAATGATCAATGGTTTTCATTCTGAAGCATATGGGGACAGACTTATAGATCTGAGCATATGTATCCTAGAGCAGTGGTTCTCAACCTTTTTCCCATCGTGACACACCTGACAGGCCACGCTCACATGTGTGACACACTGCTCATTACAATTCACAGCGGAAATAAAAAGTAAAGGTCCAGTAATTATTTTTATTGTTTAAAATGACACAAGGAAAAGATACGTATTCTGTCTGAACAGAAATTACATAAATAGTAAACTTCCCACACCAAAACAGCACCAGTTTCCAGCACTTAACAGTAACCACCTTACCTAAGAAAAGGCAACACTGAAAATATTACACCAGGCCTTAAGATACCAATACACCTCCTATTAGGAAAACGGACCAAGCCAGGCTGTTATAGAGCCCTACACAGAAACTACACGCCAGCAGAAAACCTGACCTGAATCACATGTGCTGACCCTCACCTAACAAAGAATAAAGAGACCAAAATGCATAACTAGAAGCATGCAGACAAAAACTGAATTGGAAACTGCAACAAGCCAGAGTCTCTGTATGAAGTGTAATAAAGGAAAAAAGAAACATCGCCCATCCTTATAAAACAAATCAAGAAATATAAAATCATCAGTAGTAAAACTGTACTAACAAAAAGAACAGATTCTTTCGAAACACTGATGAGTGGAATATCCAATAATTAAAAACTCATTAAAAAATTTCTAGATACCAATAAAATATTTCAAAATAGCAGACACAAAGACCCAGTAATGAAAAATAAGGATACAAAAATGTTTTTGCTCTGCATACCTGGGAACGTTTGATATCCAGGTCTCCTGAGATTGTTTTGAATTAGCAGGAGGATGGTTGGTTTGCTTGGAACTTTCTCCTCTCTCTCAGTCACATACCAGCGCTCTCTCTCACACTGGCTCTCAATTACACACCTATACACACATGCTCTCAGTCACTCACATATACACATGCTTTTTCTCTCACTTATATAGGCTCTTAATTACACATTTACACACATGCTGTCTATCTTTTCAGGCTTACACACACAGGCTTTCAATCACACACATACATGCTGTCTTTTTCTCTCACACACAGACTCTCATTCACATGCTTACAAACATGCTCTCTCTCTTTCTCTCATTTACACACAGGCTCTCAATCACATACTCACATGCTCCATCACCTAAACCAGCTCTCAATCACACACAGACACACATGCTCTCTCTCTTACTTATACACACAGGCTCTTAATCATACATACACATGATCTCTCTCACACACAAAGGATCTCAATCATACACACATACTCTTTCACACAAACAGGTTTTCAATCACAAACGTACACGTACAGGTTCCCAATCGTAAATTTACATTCATGCTCTCTCTCACAGGCAGGCTCTCAATCACAGACATACTCTCTTTCACATATACAGGCTCTCAATCATTCACATACATGCTATCTCACTCACACACATACACACACAGGATCTCAAACACACATGCTTGCTTGCTCATTCACTCTCTCTCCCTCCCTCCGTTCCCGGAACTAGCGGAGGCAGCAGCCTCCTCCCAACCCTAACCTTCATTTTCAGCCCTCGCGCGGAGAAAGGAGCCCCATGGGCCGCGACGGTTGACGTTCTTCATCTTTTTTCTCTGAGCCGCGCTGCTCATTCCTCTGGCTGCATCTCTCTTCTGTTCTTCGGGCCAATGCTGACCAAACTCGCATGGTCTCTTCTTCCCGCGCACGCAACCCCTGCTCACCACTTCCTCTTCCGGGCCGCGGGGGTGGGGTGGGAAGAAGAGACCATGCCGATGCCGATGCTGCTGATGCCACCTGATTTGCCACGTTCCGCCTGGGCTGACAGCATTTTAAGCCCGGGCGGAGGAGGACCGGGGAGCAGCTGGGTCAGCGGAGGACCGGGAAGTGTGGCGACACACCTGCGTGTTCTGGGCGACACACCGGTTGAGAACCACTGTCATAGAGGAAAGGAGAGACTGAGGGGGAGGGGGTATATAGAGACATTTAACTACCCTGAAGGTTTCCATACACAAGAGGCTAGCCTATTTCAACGGAAAGGAGGCTCTAGAAGGAAGGGTCATGAGATGAGGGTAAAAGATAGTAGACTCAGGAGTAATCTAAGAAAATATTTCTTTACAAAGAGGGTAGTGAATGCATGGAACAGCCTCTCCGTGGAGGTGGTGGGGACTAGAACACTATCTGAATTCAAGAATGCATGGGATAAACACAAGGGATCCCTGAGGGTATGACAGGGATTGTAAAGCTGGATGTGCAATCTAGATAGGCCGTATGGTCTTTTCTGCCATCATATTTCTGTGTTTCTATATCTTGAAAACCAGACTGATTAGGTGTGCCTCCAGGAGAGGGTTGGGAACGAAGTAAATTAGACAAAAATAAGTAGAAATCTTTTGTTACTTTGAAATTATGCAAAGGGAATTTACTTCTGAGGTAAATTCTGCAACTCCAAAGAAGGTAGCAGAGAATTATTATTTCTTTAACGATGTCGTTTCTGCTCCATGTCCTTACAAAGTTGCTAAAACTGCTTGCCATGAGAGCATTACATTACAAACAAGAAATTACAGTGTAAACAGTCCACACATCATTTGTAAAAGTGCTGAAATTCGTCAAGGAGAGGAAATCTGGTTGAAAAATATGAAGCAATCGAATTTTAATGCTTAGGTGTGTTATTGAGGAACTAAAATGCTGCACTATGTTATTTTCAATATAAAACTGGCTGATTGCTCATAAACATGCTACTTACCTTCTACTTTTGCATGAGCAGGATCACTGTTATGTTTTGTGCCTTGCATACTTCATGAAAAGATTGGCCGAAGGTTCAATGAGAGTGAGGCCCATGAGGAAAGAATGAATTTGATCCTCACTAGTCCTTTGGAAAGACAACAGCCTTTGATAAACAGGTTTGTAGGTCGCATTTTCTGTGGTTGGCTCGACAGGCTGTACTAGTGCGTTGTGTGGTTGGCTCGGGGCTGTAATCATTAGACGCCTTAAGTGTTCCCGTCGATTTGATTGGCTGTAGGAGGGCACGTGGCCTGAGAAGAAACCAGTGGCTTAAAAAGATAAGACTTTAAGCAGCGCATGACAGCCCTCACCAAAGTTTAGCAGAATTCTGCCTGCAGCCCTCCCCTTTTTGTGGGTGTTCCAAGAGACAGAGTGGCTTTCTTCAGAAAATGACAAAACCCAACCATGTACTTTTCCAAAATATCTGGTGGTTTTTGTTTTGCACTGCGATGTCTTTTCATAAGTACCGACTCTAGGGGGGCCAAGGGGCTAGGGGGTTCCCTTCCCCTGGGCTGATAGAAGGGAAATGAAAACACAGGCCCATCCTGGAAGATATAAAGGAGGCAGAGCCCTGTCTTTCAGTTAGCGAGTCAGGCACAAGAAAGGAGGGGGAAAATCCCTTTCCATCTGGCTGCCCCTCCTTGCAGATAGGATGCTCTCATTCTGCTCCCGTGCTCTCACAAGGCTGATAGTGCGTGAGCAGAGCTGACAAATGACCCTTTTGCGGACCGTGGATGTGTGTGTGTGTGTGTTCCTGAAAGTAGGCTCCTTTAATTCTGGATGGATCTTCTTATCTTTTTTTTTTTTTTTTTAATTTTTAATTTATTCATTTTCAACTTATACATAGATAGCAAAATTGCTAGCCATTAATAGATTCTATAATCACAAATCAACTTGACATAATACTTTCTGAAGAACTCTCCACGGATTATACAACCATGTTATAAAGAAAAATGGATCCAAGATTCTAAATTAGGAGCATAAAGGAAATTACAATTACAATCCTACCTAATAAACGAAGGATGACCGACGTGCCGCAAATGCGCAGTAGAGACCAGCTCTACCGCGCATGTGCGGGCGAGCACGTCGGTCTGAGCCAGAAAAAAAAGAAAAAAAAATGGCGGTGTCCAGTGGCAGCGGCGGCGTCGGGAGGCAGCGGCGGCGGCGGTGGCGTTGAGTGGCAGCAGCGGCAGCGGCGGCGTCCGGTGGTAGCGGCGGCGGCGTCCGGTGGTAGCGGCGGCGGATGGCAGCGGAGGCGTCCGGTGGCAGCGGCGGCGGCGGCGGGTGGCAGCGGCGGCGGCGGCAATGAGGGAGGAGAGAGAGAGGGAGGGACTGACAGACAGAGGGAGGGACTGAGTGAGAGGGGAGGAGAGAGAGGGAGTGGGAACTGAGTGAGAGGGAGGGAGTGAGACTGAGTGAGAGGGAGGGAGTGGGACTGAGTGAGAGGGGGGACTGAGTGAGGGGGGGAGAGAGAGAGAGGGAGAGGGGGGGAGAAGAGAAGAGGGATAGGGGGGGAGGAGAGGGAGAGGGGGGAGAGAGAGAGAGGGAGGGAGAGAGAGAGGGAGGGAGGGAGTGGGACTGAGGGGGGAGGGAGTGGGACTGAGAGGGGGAGGGGGAGGGAGTTGGGACTGAGGGAGAGTGAGAGGGAGGGGGGGGAGGGAGTGGGACTGGAGGGGGGGAGGGGGGGGAGGGTGGGACTGAGGGAGAGTGAGAGGGAGTGGGACCTGAGGGCGAGTTGGGAGGGGGGAGGGAGTGGGACTGAGGGAGAGTGAGAGGGAGGGAGTGAGACTGAGTGGGAGGGAGGGACTAGAGTGGGAGGTATGGGAGGTAGGGGTGGTGAAGAGGGGGAGGTGAGAGACAGAGGGATGTAGCCCGTTTTAACGGGCTTAACGGCTTGTAGAATCATAATAGAAGGTTACTTATTTTTACTCTTGCTCCCGTGGAGTTTCAGTAGCTTTATTTGGAGGGATATAAGCATCAAGAAATCTACGCAAATCTGTGGGTCAAAATAAACATATCTCTGACTATTTATTTTAAGTATACATTTACTCGGGGTACCTAACTACCATGTAGGCTCCCAGGTTTTTAGCTTCCTGCGACATTTGTAGAAATTTTTTCCTGCGTAATTGTGTATCGCGAACAATGTCCGGATAAATCCACACTTTTTCTCCGAGATAAAGTTTTTCTCTATTTCGCAAAAATGTCCTCAAGATAGTATCTCTATCAGATGGAAACAAAAATCGAATACAGAGCGTCCCTCTAAATTCAATCTGTTCTTCCATGGACTGTTCTAAAAAGTCCATTAGGTTTTCCAAATCTTGAGCTTGCGTTTCTATATTCTGTGACACTTTTCCTATCTGTTTCCCAGTATTTATATAAAAGATCTTCTCAATAGGTGGAATCGCGCTTAGAGGAATTAATAGATTTTCCAACAAAAATTTCTTAAACTGTTCCAAAGCTGAAATCATTTTAACTCGTGGGAAATTCACCACTCTCAAGTTCTTATATCTTGCTTGGTTCTCTAACATTTCAATTTTAAATGTATTAGAATTTTCAACCTGCATTAACCCGATCCAAGATGGCGATTTGAGAGAAGGACGGGCGAAGAAGCCTTCCTGTGTGAAAATTTCTTGCTTGGATAATGCCGCACACTAAGAGAAAAGGGCGGGTCAGGGTGGAAGCTCCGACAACCCCGACTCCGACCCTATCTCACTCGCTGATTCAAGGCTTCCTTACGCCTGTGAATTCGATACCGGGGGAAGTGTCCGCTGCTGCCGTCGGACTGGAGCAAATTCCGACAGCCTTGGACCTCAACACCTCTCTTAGCCCCGGTGCTCCCGTTGCTCCGCTGCCGCCAAGCTGCGTCAAACCCCGGCTTTCGGAACAGAATGCTGAACCCACGGAGGTGGCAGCATTAGGCCCTGTTGGAGTAAAAAATGGGGAAGAGGAAGCAGCGGCTGATACGGTGAAGGCAGATCCTGGGACCTCACTGCGGCTGCAGGAAGGAGAGACCAGAGCAAAAATCTTGGAGGCCTTACCGAAAACATCAACGCCAGTGGAGCAGAAAGGTATGATGGCGGTTTCAGAACGCCACCATGAAGATTCGGTAAGCGTTATAATTTCCTCATCTGTGGATCAAATTCAAAAAATTACGTTGGAAAATGTCTGGACTGCACTTTTAGAATTAAAAACATCTATAGTAAACATGTCAACTATTTTGACTACAACACAGACCCCAAATTCAAAACTGGACCCTATCGTGACTCAGCAATACTGAGAAATTAGAGGGATTACAAGAGCAAAGTTACCCAAATCCGATCTTCTTATCTTAATGCATTGTGTAGGCCCTTCCCTTCCTCCCTTTTAAAGCAGCCCATTAGGTGTCAAAATAAATCAGGAGGGAGATGTTCAAAGCCAGGACTGGCCCTAAAATCTTCTCTCCGAGAACCAAGACCCCTGACGCTTCTGTGAGCGCCAGGGAGCCAGAAGAGCACTCCTGGTGAGGAGAGGCAGCAATGCAGAAAGAAATTTCCATTAGGGGTGTGCAACAGAAATATTTTTATTTGTGTCATTTTGTTTTCATTTTGTTTTCTGTTGTTAAAACCCATTTAGTGCACATTAACATGATTTAATGCACAGTAAATCTCAGTAGTGCAAGCTAAATCACTTTAGTGCATGTTTTAGTCCACGCTAAAGCATTTACTAAAAATATTAATGCAGTAAAATATTAAGATGTGCAAAATGAAGCAAAACAAATAACAGCACATGCCCTGGCCTCCATCCTCTTCCTCACTCTCATTAAAAGATGAATGGATGCTTGAGTGGCACAAAAAACTTTTACTTATTCTTAAATGGGCAGACCAGTGAAGGATGATCACTGGAAACAAGCAGAAGAATAAGGGCTTAATTTGAGGACAGTGAAGGGATAATACATTTTTACAAACTCGCTTAGATACATGGAGAAAAATAAGTGGATAATATTGCAACCTGAGCAAAGAGTGCAATATGAAAATGCCTCCAGCAGAAAATGTAAGTCATTTTTTTGTCAGTATCACTCTTTTATGTATGCGATATCCTAACAAATGATGTTCATATATGTCTCAAAAAGTGGGCTACTGAGCTTCTGAAATGACAGCATGATCCGTAGATAATATTTCCTGTGCAACCAGTTTCATTTTTAAATTTAAGAAAGTAATTTACACTTCTGTGAATGTGGACAACATGATATCATGATGTAAACACTCTGATTGGCTAATTTTAAAAAGAATGCGCATGCGGCCATAAACGTATGTATTGGCACTTGAGCGGAGATACGCTGCAATTTTATATTATGTGCGCATATCATTTAAAATACCCGCCGTGCATAATCTTAAGAGGTGGCTTGAGAAAATGTTCCTTGCATATTGACACCAGGGCTTTTACATTCATATGCTCACACAAGGGGAAAACCATTTTTTTTCATGTCATTACGGGGGGGGGGGGGGGGCGCAGAGAGAAAGAGACAATATATACCACTGTAAGAGGGGCACTTTCATCTCACGGTAAGTTTGGAGGGGGGTGCAGTGTTACATTGGTGAGCTACAGACCCTTGTATCTGGCCATGGGGAAGGTTAATGAAAGACTTGAACAGTTTAATGTAAATCAGTCATTTACTCTCTCAGACAATAGAAGGACTAAGGGGACTCCATGAAGTTAGCAATAGCTCATTTAAAACAAATTAGAGAAATTCTTTTCACTCAAAGCATAATTAAGCTCTGAATTCATTGCCAGAGGCTGTGGTTATGGCAGTTAGTGTAACTAGGTTTAAAAAATGTTTGGATAAGGTTCTTACAGTAGTAGATATATATAGTATAATATTATCTCTCTCTCTCTCTCGTGTATATGGGTAGTTCAGCAATCTTGAAGAACCTTCTGGTTCTTCATCCTGTAAGCTACCCACTTGATGATGAAACCTTATGCTGTGCTGAAATCCTTAAAACTCGAGATCTCCAGACTTGCTTCTCATCAGGACTAGCAGTAAAATTATGTGCGCCATGATCAGCTTTTATCAAATTCAGAGTTACATGTATAAACTCTTGGCCCGGCCCAAGAACGCGAAAGCTCTGCCCCTACGCATAATTCATGGCTTTTTAAAGCTTGCGTGCAGTCCACATACTTGTGTACGGGGCCGTTTTTGCTCGAGCAATGCTTTTAAAATCTACCTATGGGTGAGCAAACTATTTCTGGCACTATCACGTGGATTGCCAGATGGTTTAGGCCATGGAGGTTTCCGCTTTATAGATGTTAAGTGAAATAGTTTATTAGTACACTGAGTGTATTTTCATCGTCAAAACTAAAAAATAAACCAATTAAAAATAAAAGACACTTCTGTATAAAAAAAATATGTTTTATTCAACTGACAGATGGGTAAGTTCTGGGTTTCAACCACTGAAACAATTTATTTTATTTCACAAATAAAACATTTCAGAATGCAAGCATTTTCTATTTGTAATATTTTTTTTAATTTTCAAAAGTACTTAGCAGTAATATTTGATATTTTCAGACACAGAAATATTTGTCAAAAAACCGGTTTCTAGAAAGGACTTTCATCTTACAAACAACATCAGATAAGTATAAATCAAATTTTCTTCTCTTTCTCTTTTACTCAATATAACTTGTTACTCATTTCAACCTTCACTATATTAATTGCTTCTTTGTGATATTTTCTAATGTTTCAGGTTTCTTCGGGCTACTTTAGAAACTCAAAGAATTCATACATGTAAGTATGTTAAAATTTATGGGGTAGATTTTATAACATGCGCGCGCAGCCTACATGTATGCCCGATTTTATAACATGCGTGCGCATGTTATAAATCCAGGGTCGCAATTGTGCACCTTGTACATGCCGAGCCGCAGCTGCCTTCCTCCATCCCTTCCCCCTAGCCTGATCTCCCCACCCCTTCCCCTAGCCTTCCCCCCCACCCCTACTCTAACCCCCCCCCTCCAAATGTTTTATCCTACCTTTTGCGCCTGCCTCTGGACAGACACAAGTTGCGCGTGCCAGCAGCCTGCCGGCACGCGATCCCTCAACACAGCAGCAATGGCCGCTGTGTTGCAGGCCTCTGGCCCTACCCCCCCCCCCCGACCACCCCGCCACCATCCCTGACCACTCCACCCCTTTTTGTAAAGCCCCGGGATTTACACGCGTCCCCAGGGCTTTATGCACGCCGCCGGGCCTTTTTTAAAATAGGCCCGGCTCGCATAACCTTTTGAAAATCGGCCCAATATGTTTAATCTCTTGCTAATATGTTGTCATTCTTATTTTTGTGTGTGTCTTCTATCATTCTCACTTGTACTAAACAATGTTTTGCAAACAAAGAATTCTATTGTTTCTATTCTCACACTTTTGCAATAATATGTAGGTACACTTACCTCCTATTCTACTAAAATAGTTGCTAGGGGGTGGATCCTGTGAGCGCCGATAAGAAGCAATGAATTGGAATTCCAGGGATGATGGTAAGCTTTGGTGGCTTGTAGGCGGAACTAGCATTCGAGATATCGCTAGCTGCTGGATATCGCAGGCAAAATCCTCTGGACCATCATTTTTGACCATGATGTCTCTGGATACAGCTGTATTTTCACCTACTACACATTTCCTTTTAAACAAAATTATAAGAAAAACCTGTCTCCCTGAAATCGCCAATCTTCCACAGACTAAACTGTGACCCTAAGTGTGTGTCTCATCGTCTTGTTGAACTATTTTAGCTAACTACTTAAAAAACAAATGATAATTATTATATCCCTAACTAAACAAATTAAAGGACTGAGTGTGAGTGAGATGTTGGAAATGATATATGCAGTAAACATATTGAAAGATCAGAGTGGAGATCAGAGATCAGTGTACTGTTTATTTCTCATTCATACAATCTCATTTCTTTCTCACACTAGAACAGCTAATGTCTGGTAAGTTTCTGCTTCACTATATCTTCTAGGAAATAAAAATTCTTTGTTTCCTTTCAGTTAATCCTTTTTCCTCCAAAGGATATTACCTTTCAGTGGTTAATAATAGTTTCTATGTACTTATGCACTTTGAACCAGTATTTAATTATTAGCACCTCTTAAAATAATAGTCTTGAAGAAAGTTCAGTACCCCCGCTTCAGACTCATTCAGAATATATTTCAGGGCACTACATTTGATTATTGTTTTCTCATCTTTTAAATAAACATCAACCTTTATCTACAGGTTGTTTGATTAAAAGTCAGGCTTTTTAATGTGAACTTTTAAATACTCTATAACTTAGGTGTAATAGAATTTTACTATTTGGTAGAGATGTGAATCGGAACCAGAATCGGTTCGGATTTTCAGTTCCGATTCACGATCTCTACTATTTTGGTGTCCATTTCAGGTTAAATCACCACCAATCCTTTTCATTCATCATTTCTCACATTCAAGCTGTCTAAATAAGTGATAAATTTCTGTGAATCAGCTATTTTTTAAACTTTAAGCTGTGAATCAGCTATTTTTTAAACTTTGTGGACCTTTGTGTTGGAGTGAGGTTGGCGCCACCTATTGGGAGGACAGAAGACAATGCAGAGACTGAAGCTGGAGCTTCACCTATACCAATCCCTTTCCCCATGAGTTGAGCCTTTGAGTTCCAGGGGTCGGCAGGACTTAGATGAAGTCTCTCGTGAAGGCTAAGAGAGGTTCTGTAGTTAGGCTGTGGTTGAGGCAGGGCAGGCAGATAAGGTCACAGGCTGTGGTCAGGGCAGGCGGGAAGACAAGGATGGTCAGGTTACAGGCTAGGGTCAGTACCAGAGGTCAGTCCAAGGGGGGTGAAGGTAAGGCTGAAGACAAGGGAAGACTGGACGAGGCCAAAGACAAAGGCAAGGCATGGCTGAAACACGGAAGGCTGGACAAGGCTGAAGACAAAGACAAGGCAAGTTTGAAGACACAGAAGGCTGGATGAGGCTGAAGACAAAGGCCAAAGCAAGACTGAAGACACAGAAGGCAGCAACTAGGCAGAGTAGACCTTTTGCTGAGGTGGCATCTGGCAGGGAGAAGGGCACTTATAAGTTCTGAAGGAGCTGATGTCATCCAGGGGCACTGCACCTAAGTTCCCACCAAAGGCCCGTTAAAAGGAGGCCTTGGGCATGCACACACACCTAAGGAGCTGGGTCCAGTATGCATCGGTAGCGTCCCTCACCACGTGGAGCGATAACATTCCTGGCTATGCGGAGTGGCAGCAATCAGCTGATTTGATGGCATCGGGTGAGTGAGCCAGCTTGCGGGGACAGCCCACGAGCCAGCAAATGTAACAACTAAAATTGTCTTTACCTTTGCCAGTATTTTAATTACCATAACATATCTTTCATTCACACACATTCACACCAAATCAGTGTTCCCTATTGTTTTATTCACAATAATTGAGCCTTTGTGACAGAAATAGGTAATACAGTTCTTCTCTGTCACTCTCTCAGCGGAGCTTTCAGCGCATTCTGTCACTGACAAGAATTTCTGACAGGCTATTCACACGTTGCTGATGTCATTAGGAAGAATAGTCCTTACCTTACTTAAATCACTCCATTTCACCCCATGGATCCAGTCAAAAAACATTGACACAGGTAAATAGGATAATAAAAGATTTTTGACAAACTCAGAATTTTCCCATTATAAAATTAAGTAAATATTACTATACTTTGACCATTACAAGTGTTATTGTGCTAAGCTTCAAGTAAACACAAGGCTGCTATAATGGTATCATGACGTCACCTTGGAGACGGCTTCAGAACCTTTGATTTTTTTTACCTTCAGAACTGAACAGGTCTGTTTAAAAATGAATGTGAATAATTCAATAAAATAAAACCCACAAATCTCACTTAAACCATCCAAAACTGAACCAAAAAATCCCATTACTCACACACCATCACCACCAGGTGTTCCATATTCTCCAATTTACTGTCAAACTAATTTAAACCACTAAAACCCATTTTCACTTAAAATTAAAATATTTTAACCCAAACTAATGCCCAAACCAACACTCCCAGGACCTTCTGGTGATCACTACCACCACCAAATAAATTGTTAAAGTGATTGGCCAATTTTTAGACCCTAAGATCATCCTTGTGAAAATAGGTTAAAAATCTCCTAAACTAAACACTTTTTATCCAAATTCCTGTTGTGGTCTGGTTATTAAACTCCCTTCACCTGACCACAATGGGCAAACTCCACAAATTTTATCTTTTTAAATTGCTTTTTAAATACTTTTGGTGCCAGGTCCATCAATATACTTTCTGGGGGCTGAAAGGCTGCCCACCTAAAATGTGTTGGGCCTGATTTTCAAAAGCTTTTACAAACGTAAAACTGGGTTTTACGTGTGTAAATGCACTTTACGTGAGTAAGTGGGCTTTTGAAAATTGCTACAATATATGCCATTGAATCATCCATAGGATTTACCCGCATTAGTGCATTTTACGTGTGTAAATGGCTTTGAAAATTGCTACGATCGTATCTTACATTTATGTGCGTAACTCCTTTGAAAATTCACCAGATTGTTTCTAAATGTAATTAATTTAGTTTTGCTTTTATATAAATTTTACATTTTCATTTGGGCAGTCTTTTGGCTGCCCGCTGTCACCACCGCTGACGTCAACGGGTCTCGGGCCTTCACTTGCACATCACGCCAGGGGCTTTTCTAAGGCCCCTGATGCCTCAACATGCTGATAGGGTGCAGGCCTGCAGCAGCAGCCTTCCCAAGGCCACCGCTGCTCCTCATGGCCTCCACAATGCAGCAGCGGCATCCCAATGCTGCCGCTGCCTTTTCGGCCCCTCCCGCAGCAGCGCTTAACTTTTAAATGCATCGCCGTGGCCCCCAGCAACATGGGGAGTTGGAGCGGTAACCTCACCAGCAGCTCACTCCGGCTCCCGCCCATGATGGCCTCCTTCGTACTACCACCAGGAGCTCCCCAGGCTCCTACGGCACTCGTCCATCAACACAGCCTTAGCCGCTGTTATTTAAATGCGGTCCAGAGCCACCAATAGCAATATGCTGCTCTTGTTCCTGGGCCACAGAACAAAAAAAAATCCAACTCGGACACATCCTTTGGCCCAAACCAGAACCAGGTCATGTCATCAAGGTCTCTGGCCTCATTCCAAGCCCAGCTCAGGACTCCACTCCACAAGACCACAACCACCCCAGACCAGGTAATGAAATATATTTATTTTCTTATTTTTTTCTCCCCTATTTACAATATCAAGCCTTTGATTTGGGTTCATACATATCGAAAGAGTGTAATGTTTGGCCATAATAATCCTGCTAGACATTCTATAATGTTTAAGTGTCTTAAAAATTCTCTTATGTGTTTCAGGGTGGGCTTGTGGTTTGAGAGCAGCACATGCATAAGCTAAGACAGAAGTCAAATCATCAGAATTTGTAATTATTGTAATTTGGATATCTGCCACAGTATGGTTTTCCTGTTTATTGGAATCTAAGAGATCGATTTTAAAAGCATTGCTTACGCAAAAATGCCACATATGCATGTAGTTTGGGCCATGCAGGAGCAACACAGATTTCAAAAAGCTGTGATTTATATGCGTATATACTTGTGTGCACGCCAAAAGTAAGGGTGTGGAGAAAGGGGTTGGGCATGGGCGCTCCAGGACGGGGCCAACACTGATGCGCATAAACTCCATATTTTAAAACCAGAGGCCGCAGCGCACAGTGGCTTATTAATTGCATAACTTTACTGCTGCTCATGATGAAGAGCAAGTCTGCAGATCTTGCATTTTATGGCTTACATGACAGGGTGAGCGGTCTGAGTCAACTGGGGGGCGAACAGGATGAAGAACCAGAGGTGTCTGGAATACCTCGATACGACTGGGGGAAACTGGTGGACTAATTGGAAAAACTGGAGCATGTTTTAAAATCCGCTTTCATACGCGCGTTAAAGCCAGCAAAGTCCTATGGAAGTTACGCAAATAGGTTTGCTTGAGTAACCTCTTAAAATTAGGATCCTACTTATGTACTAACATGGACTCCTGCTTCAGTTAACGTACCAGCTTCTGGTATCTGAGCTAGTGGTAGTGGCAGAAGTCACTCCTACTTGCACTGCAGACCAGATGAAGCTCCTTCTACCAATGCTGTGGGGGGCCAGATGAAATTCAGCCAGGGACCGCATCTGGCTCTCAATTCATTTGGGGGACCCCTGATTTACAGGTCTTGGAGAAAGCTGGCATTTAAAAACCATCACTGCAATGGCTGGGCTAGATGGTGGCAATGGTGGTGGTGGTGGTTGCAAATGAGGCTCATGGCACCATAACCCAATAAAAACCAGAACTGAATGAGCTTGAAAGCCCATTGCAACTGGAGGAAACTGCCATGCAAAATAATAAAAGAAACAAGAAATCCCAAGCTGCCTTTGTTCTGAAACATGTACATTATTTATTTATTTGTTTGTTCAGTTTTATATACCGTCATTCGGTGCAGCCATCATAACGGTTTACAAAAATCAAACAGAGAATAAACAATTATAACATAGGTGCATAAATTAACAGTGGGAGAGATAAAGGGATGGGGGAGAGGTTGGTGGTAAGGGAGGACAAGTAAGTAAAGGGAAAAGAAGTATGGTAACAGTATTGGTATTTATTCATCTTTGGGATGGACTTCTAGCGTTGTTAATTATAAGTTCATATTACTACTACAATGGTTGATGCCAGATGTTATTTCAGTAACTCTTTGGCATGGATCTGGTTGGTAGTATTGATTGAAGTTAGATTGTTGAATTAAATAATCATTAATGTAGACTTTATGAAAAAGCAAAGTCTTTAGATCCTTCTTGAATGTTTTGATATTAGTTTGAGTTCTCAAATAAGGTGGTAGGGAGTTCCATTTTTTAGGACAGGCAATGGAGAATGCTCTATTTCTTTTTGTTGATAGATGAGCATCTCTGATGGGAGGAATTATTAGATGAGAAGTGTTATTTGATCGAAGATTCCTATTGTTATTCTGTGGAGTGATTTTTAAACTTGTTTGTGGTGATCGGAGTGTATTAATTTGTGTATAATGGTCAAAATCTTATATTCAATTTGGGATAAATATGAATGAGTGTGCTGTATGTCTCAGCGGTCTGTAATTTTAGGAGTGAGACCAGAGGCAAAGCTGCATCAAACGTAAGCTATCCTGAATGCGCAAATGCAAGCCTACTACTGCTCTGCTGTCAGCCTGATGTTAGCACGGTTGTTTGGGGATTGTGAACAAATCATTGACATCATACAGTGGCGTAAGAATGATGGGTGCCATCCTATTCATTTACTTCCACTGTGAAAAGAAAGAACACGCAGAGCTATCTGACTTTATGAGCAAATGACATGCAAAAAAAATGAATCTAAAATCTCTAGAAATGCTGGGTGTTTTATTCCATTTTATGGCCAATACTAGAGATAGGGATGTGCATTTGTTTCATTCGTTTAATTCGTTTCCCAGTACATGTCAATTAGATGTGCATTCATTTCATATGTTTCATACATTTCATATTACATGCTTGTATAGGAAACGTATGAAACGGATGAAACGAATGCACATCCTTACTAGAGAAGAGACCAAGCAAAACATTTGCAGCAGAGCAAAAATTCCATAGACATCCATCAGATCAGTATTAGGAAATGCAGGACTTTTCTGGGGCTTGGGGAGGGATTGATGGTACAGTGTCTTAGGCCTATTTCTACAGTGTGCTAACAGTTTAACATGGAAAATATATGTAATTAGTGAATAGGCCCCCAAGGAATGGGAGCAATGGTAAATAATGTGCATTTTCATGAGTTTACGCAGTTAGCACATTTTAGTGAATAGACCTGATAAGTAATTGCATAGTATTGCCATATATTGGAGTATTGTAGCTCTAAATAAAAATTTCCAATTACAAAAAAAAAGAAAAAATAATGCAGGCAGTTAATAATTTTAAAATAGAAGCAATATAATAACCTGCACAAACTCTTTGTATTTGCTGGCTTCTCGAGCAGACATTGGTCAATTTGATGGGAAAATATGAAGCTCTTCACCCAGGATGAAACATTAAAGTAGCCTTTACTTAAAGCCCTATGTACTACGCATTTTTCCAGTAAACGCAAATAGGGAAAACCCTTTGTACATTGGCACCTTAGTGACAGGAGGCAGCATCTAAAATATCAAATTGCCAATACCTTAGATCAGTTGTTAACTCTTTGTGTCATAGTCTAGGTCTTCATTCTTTTCTACCCTTGTATTTATTATTATATATATATATAATTTATTTTTTTGGCGCACTGTTCATTATTCTCATGTCCCCTTTCAGAAAACCTACTTTCTTGTCTTCGCATTTCAGTTCTTTCTGCTGTTGTAGGTTTATCAATGCGATGCCTACATGGGGTCATGATAAGGCTCAGGACAGCAGCACCCTTATTTACTCAGCTGCCTAAAGGTGGAATATGGAACGTCGTCCCCCCCCCCCACCCAAAAAAAAACGGTGCTTCCAAAACTTTAAAAACTACTGTCTGCTTTAGAATTTAAACAAATAGATTTATATTAATTTCACTGCCAACTCAATTACCTAAAAATATTTGTCCTAGTTTGTTGCTTTAAGATGGGGGGGGGGGGGAGGAGGGGGGAATGTATAGAGCAAGTACATGCAATTCCTTTTATGTAGGATCTTACGCAGTGAAAAGACAGGGCTACATTGGATTACTTTGGATGTAGGAAGGGTCTTGCATGGTAGAAATAGTGGGTTACACTGGGATTTTGGCAGTACTCGCCTAAAGAAATTATGAGCCATACTGGATTACCCAGGAGTTTGCAGAATTCATCTATAGGAAATGTATAGTTACAATCCAGCAAGATCTATCATGGAAGAGGAAATACATGGGCTAGCTAAATAAGCATTGAGCAAAAAGGAGTTCTGATAATGGGAATCAACTTCGGAACACGTTTGATGGATTTGGTTTTAATATGATTTTAAAAAAAATGTCAGAAGAAAGGCCTACATTGAATTAGTTACAATTTAGAAGGTCTTTATGTATGGAAAGACATAAGTTAGATTGGCTCATTCAGGGCTTGGCAGCAAACAAGGGAACTGAGAATTATAGTACGTGAAAAGAATGTGACCTCTACCATACCAAAAGTGACGTCTTTATGATTTGTGGCTCTTTCTACTAGATTTCTGTAATAAGGGCGCAGCATATGGAATCTCAGTCACAGCAACACAACAGGCAAGTCTTTTAGAGATTCGTACAGCACATGACATCAGAACAAGACCAAGTATAGCAAAAGCTATCAAAATAAGATCTCTGAAAAGGAACTCATGACATGTGATGGGCCAGGGCCTTGCACAGCCTGTGAGCTCATTCCCTGTCAGTTGGCTAATTGGTCTCATTTCAACGGAAGCAGGCGTTGCACATCTGACCTCAGCAAGGTTCCTTGGTACGAGCTGGTCCTCCAGCCGAGTTTCAGATATAAAATGTCACATTCACAATGCCAAGGATTCCTGGAGAGATCTACTACTTTCAGGTTGTATAAGTAGTCAAATATGCCAACAGGAACTGTGGTCAGGCTGTTGTTGTGTAGATAAAGTTCAATGGTGTTATATGGCAGGACAGGCACTTCCTTCAGCCATTTTGAGCTGCAATCAACTTCCAGACCGTTCTGTTCTAGCGTTTTACAAATGCAAGGGAGAGGACAGATTTCTGCCTGGCTTATATCCAACACCAGTAAAATAAACAGCCCTTCAGCAATGAACATCTTTCTTTTGGTAATGCTGTGGCTGAAAAAAATAATGAAAACAATCTTATTCTATCCTAAAAGCATGGTCATTATAATATATGTGCAACATTCTCATTTTTCATGCAGTTGGAGTGAAAAAACCCTTACTTGTTCTTCCTACAGTACCTTTCTGTTTTTCGCCCTCCTCTCTCGCTACATTATCATGGTAAGCATAGC